>NC_054827.1:111626119-113011119 GCF_018345385.1 Vulpes lagopus
AACTCTCTGCCAGAGCACCAGTGTGGGGTGGGGGATTGAGAGGGGCAGGTGGTGTGAAGAGTGGGAGCTCTGAGGACACTGGTATGTCAGAGAGGCAGGGCCCTGGCTGGGAAGCACTGAGCTTTCCCCCTGGAAGGAGGCCCATCTCACACACATACCGTCTGGCAGCAAATGGGGAACTAGGGAAGATGCCCTGCCTGCAGCCCCGACTCCCCCTCTTGCTCTGGCTCTCCCTAACATGACCAGCCCCTCAGTGCTCTGCTGCCTTGGTGACAGAGGTGTCAGCTCATAGGACAACCTGGAAGACAAGAGAGCTGGAAGCAAGATCCTAACCTTTTTGGACTGCCTCCCTAAGGAACACAGGGCTAGATGGTGGTGGCAGTCAAGCTATGAGCCTGATTCCAGGTTCAGTGGGGGGGTCTGTGGTCCCTCAAACACTACCAGGCCTCTAGACATTCAGAACGCAGTTCCCTCTACCTAGAAGAGTCCTCACACAACACCCCAACACCCATGCCCTCACCAAGCTCCTTCCAGCTGCTGCTTCCTACCTACACCCAGGTTTCAGGTGCTCTGCCATCACCCCAGGCGGCTTTCTCTGCTGTGATTCCTCCCTTCCCAAAGGATGCAACACACCCGCCTTTGTCAAGTATGCCTGGGGAGTCCTTAGTCCCTACCACACCACAGAGTAACTGCCTCTACCCTCTGCCCCCCCAGGCTAGTCCCCTAAAGTTGAAGACCTAAATATAACTCATCTTTACAGCTTTGCCTAAGACACAGTAGGACCTCAACAGAGGCTCCCGATGGGAATTCATGAATTCAAGTCTCAGGAAAATGCCACATGACCCCAAAGGCCACCGTGAATGAACTTCACAGGACTCTAGGACACAAAGTTGGTCAGGGATAGCACACAGCTGAGCCCCACTC
Source organism: Vulpes lagopus (assembly GCF_018345385.1). Lineage (NCBI taxonomy): Eukaryota > Metazoa > Chordata > Mammalia > Carnivora > Canidae > Vulpes > Vulpes lagopus. Next base: position 111,627,044 of record NC_054827.1, read on the forward strand.
TGGGAAGGGGAGCACCCAATGCCCTTCCAACCCAAAACAGACACCCCAGGTGGATGTCCTAGAAGCCCCCGGGGAAGGGCAGAGGACCATAGCAGGTCCCAAGAGACAAAGGGGTTAACCCGGGAAGAGACTTTCATAAACCCATCAGGAAAAAAAAAAAAAAAAAAAAAAAAACAGGCAGAGAGAGAGACACGAGACTGCCGGTCTGCTAAGGAATGAAGAGGGACGAAAATTAATGATGACGCCAAAATAGCCACGAGACTAATCTCATTTTCTAAATCTGTCCTTAACAAGAAAAATGGAGAAAAGAGATGTGGACAAATGGAAAGTAATGAAGCCTTAGGGGAGAGGGGGAAAAAGGAAAGAAAATCCACTGGGAAAAACCGAGGCCGGAAAAATATGGGCACATGGTCTAATCCCCAAGGCTGGGAGCCGAGGAGGCCAGAGTGTTTACTCAGCATTAGACTGAGCTTTCGGAAAGCTGACAAGGTTACAAGCAAATTCTTAAAGTTCAGTGCAGCGGATTCTAGAGATAACTGAAATTAAAAAAAGGACAGTGCTGAACGGAGGGGCTTCGATGAAGAAAATCACAGCCTCACAAATGCTCTGGCTGGCAAGCAAGGTGCATGGCCACAGTGTCTGGGTCATGTGGGGTCCGCCCTGGGTGGACCAGAACGCTGTCCGTAAAACAAAGTGAACAGAAAGAAATGACCAGGGAGGACATCCTTCATCCCCGAACCACAGGGAGTCTGCAGGAGAGACACAAATGGACAAGAAAAAAGAAACTCAATTTAGGAAGCTAGCGACCTGCCTCCCTAGGGAACAAGATGCAAATCCTCTCCAGGGCTCCAGAAAGGCAATCGCCCAGAGATTGAGGGTGTGACCTGACTAGAAATAGGAAGCAGTGGATAAATGAGCAGAGGTTAAGAAATTCCAGGTTGAAATGAAAATCCTGAGCTTGGTGTTCCAGGATGCAAAATACATCTGAGTCCAACAGAATTAAGAAGGATCCATTTGAAAAAGGAATGACAAAGGTTCTGCTTGGTGTCATCAGATGCTGCAGAGGCTGGGCTATGGGAAGAAGACCCTGGCCGATCTACAGAAATAATACCACTTGATGGCACAAAGAGATGTCAGGTATGGAAGCTGTACTGGCCTCAGCAAAAAATCACGAGCTGGTAAGGCAGGGACGTTAGAGTTCATCAACTCTGGTCCGTATCTCTCCAATCCCATCCCCAGACTTTGCAGTAAGCTCTGCCATCTATAAACATGGTCTTTCCTGGGGGCTGGGGCCAAAGACAGCCACAGCTGGTGACAGGCAAAGTTGCTCCATGTTCTCTGGAAATGGGCAGGTCAAAAGGCTGCTACTCCTGCATCCATACATCGTAAGCACGGATTTATCCCCACCAGTTGGACCAGCCAGGCTCCACTCTCTTTACTGAACACCCCACCCCCCATGCGATCCTCCACTAACAGCCCCCTTCTTGTTGACCCAGGCACTGCCCAGTCGCCTAGACTCTGCTGGCAACGGCTGGAGACCAGGACTTGGTTTCAGGTGCCTCCTTAGTATTCTCCCACAGTCCTTCTCTCCCAAAGTCATCCCCCTTCTGAGAGGTGCCACTCTGAAGCTTCCTGCTGGACGGTCCTTCCCAGCTGGGTTTTGGAGAACTGACACCTGCCCAGGTCACAGCCTGTGGATCCCAGAGTGGAGTTATTAGGAGTACAGGCTCCGGAATTCCCGAGGCAATCCACCTAGGGTTGGCTTCTGTGTCTGCCACTTAGTAGCTGTGTAAACTCCGGCAAGTCACGTAACTGCTCTATGCCCCGAATTCTGCATCTGCAAAATGGACACAACAAATTGTGTCCACTTGCCATTATGAAGATAAAATGATACATAAAGCGCACAGACAAATGCCTGGCATATAGTTACACTTCACTGATGTTATTAAGTCCATGGAACTCACTGCATTGCAATGTCTGCCCCTGCAGGGAGGTGGGGGGAAGGGAAAGCCACAATATGCTGACCACAGCTTTCCCCTGGCCCTGCCCCTTAATGACCCTAGATGCCACCTTCCCTCCAAGAAGAATTTCCCAAAATGCTGAAGCTGCTTCTGGGCCCAATTATAAAACTGCCTCAGTTTACAGATGTAGAAACAGACCAGAGGAGCTAAGCAGCTCATCCAAAGTCACAGACCAATGCAGAGGAAGACCAAAGTGCATGTGAGGTGTGGTCACTCAGCTGACAGCCAAATAGTACTTCTCACGAATGACAGCCAACCAGGTGTCAAGCTGCTCCCCACTCTCATGTGAACCCGAGCTTCAGATCCTCTCTTCTCTGGCCACCGCCCAGACACACCCAGGCATACATTATTATCATTAGATCTGGGAAATACATCATTAGGCCTGGGAAAATCCTACTCTACTGACAAATGGCTCCATTTCCAAATCCTGTTCCCTTGGAATTCTCTTGTAGGTGACCTGCTGGCCAGACTCAATGGGCTGGAACCACGAACATGTGTCTCAATGGCTCTGGGAGGAATTCCAACTGGGGAAAAGGTTGTACTCATGCCACGGTGAGCAGCAGTCCCTGTGCCAGAAGCACCCGCAGCCACCCATCCAAGTCCCACCCCGCTGCTGCCTGCTCCAGAGCCTCCTAGCCACTCCAGCCCATCTCTGGTCGACAGTCACATCAGTCTAAACTGGTGGCCCTTCTGCTGCCTTGGACTGGAAGACTGGAGACTGGCAACTGTTTGTGCAGTGTCCAAGGTGTGAGTTATGTCACAAATAACCCACAACCTCTAATAAAGAGCCACTATGGGCATAGGACTTACTTCTTTATACATATAAATTTGAGAAGATTCAAAGCCATTGCTGCAACAGTATCCTCCTCCCTTGTGCTCTGAGATCCCTTCTTGATGGGGAGAGAAAGGAAGAGAAGGGCAGCTACATACTGAGAGGTTCACGGTCCTGGCAGCCCACCCACCCGTGTGCGGGTTACAGCCACTGTGGTCCCAGTTTATCCGTTTCTTTTCTCACTACAGCAAAAGTTTCTGTCTCTCTCGAACTGCATGTCCACGGAAGGTCAGCTGTGGCTTTGTCCCCATCATCTTCCCAGTGAGACTCAGGCTAATGGAGCAGCCTCTGTCTGGAACATTAATGTCCTCTGTCCTGTGGCAGAGGACAGAGAGGCACGGGGAACCCCACAGAGGCTCTGAAAGCTTCTCTTGGCAAGGGACATGGGACACACACACACACACACACACACACACATATGTGCACATGCGCACACACACACACAAGAAAGATACTCACTTATCATTTTTATTGATGTATCATTTAGCCATCACAAAATTCACCCCTTTGAACTGTACAATTCAATGTTTTTGGTACATTCACAGACTGTGCAACCATTGTTGTAACCAGTTTGAGAATATTTTCTATCATCCCAAAAAGAAACCCCATACCATACCCAGTCTATTCCCAACTTACCTTAACCACAGGGGAGATTATAAATTATGAAGACATTCTTTTATGCCTAGGAGAGTGTTGTCATAATATAAATCTCATTTGTCACATCTAGAATAGGAGTTTTAAAGAGCTGTGACCTGTTAGGTATAAACCACCCATCCCAGCCACCAAACACCTCTCTCTAGGACATCCTTAGACAGGTTCTTAATTCAGTGTCCAAAGGAAGTCTATAAATCCCCCAAAATGTGTGAGAAATGGTACGTGTGTAAGTGGGGGCTTTTCCTGAGGAGAAATTGTACAGCTTTAACCACATTCTCAAAAAAAGGATTAGGAGCCACTGTCCTGGTTATACCAAGGCCTCATATTTCCCCAAATAGATGGTAAACTCTTTTTTAAAAAATGTATTTATTTGAGAGGAAAAGAGAGAAAGAGCAAGTGGGTATGCATGAGCATGCAGGGGGAGGGGCGAGGGAGAGAGATTCCCAAGCAGATTCTGTGCTGAGTGTAGAGCCCCACATGGGGCTCGATCCTACAGCCCCAAAAGCATGACCTGAGCTGAAACCAAGAGTCAGATGTTCAACTGACTGAGCCACCCAGATGGAAAGCTCTTTAAGGACAGGAATGATGTCTTGTACATGATAAATCCCTCACAGTATGGAGCATGTTGAGGGAGAGGAATGCAGAAGAGTCTTATACATATTTCTCTACATATGCATTCAGCTGCATCCTGACAAGGTCACCATCACAACGTAACCTGAAGAATCATAGTAGCAACAACAGCTAACATATCCTGCATCCCTACTGTGGGCCAGATATTATTCTCAACACTTCATATACATTAATCCAGTTAATCTTGCTAACAACCCTATCATCCCTGTTTTCCAAATGAGGAGATTAAGGCACAGATACGCAGATATGTTAAGTAACTTGCCTATGATTACAGATGCATGCAACAGAGCCAGAATTTAAACTTAGGAGTGTGGTGCAAGAGCACATATGCATAACTACTCATCCAAAGAACCAGGGGTGCCCAGGTGGCTCAGTCAGTTAAGCACCTGACTCTTGATGTTGGCTCAGGTTGTGACCTCAGGGTTGTGAGATCGAGCCCCACATTGGGTTCCACGCTGCACGTGGAGTGTACTTAAGATTCTCTCTCTCCCTCTCCTCTCCACCACCTCCAACATTGTACACACACACATGCTCAATCTTTCTAAAAAAGATCTCAATCTCTCTTTAAAAAAAAAAAAAAAAAGGCTAATAGGATTAGGATTTCATAAGAGGCAACAGCTCAAGCACCAGGTTTGAGGAAGCTTTTGAGCAGATAGAGCTGCAGGAACAAAAATCTCAAAGAGATAAGTTGCTTTCATTGTACATTTTCACATGACTTTTCAGCAGAGTGGTGTTGTGATATGATTGTACATTTATACTATTTGTACATTTTATAGTATCAGTACTATAATGTCAATAGTTTACATTGATTATTTGCCTATATACCCTTTCTTTTAAACACAACTACAACGTTTTCTGCCATACATAGAGTCTGAGGAGCTCTGGCTAGACAGGACCCAAGAATAGTCAACAGGATGATATGGTGGAAAGAATGTCAAGCTGACAGCACCAAGACCTGAATTCTAGTCCTGGTTCAGCTCCTACCCATGAAATCCTGGTCAGAGTTCTTCTCTACTCTAGAAAGCCATCCTCTCATCCACAGTATGATCAAGTCAGACTAGCCAACAAATAGCTACATCCAACGAATGGCTACGGACTACTTGCTATGTGACAGGTACCATTCTATGTGCTGGAGCTACAGCAGTGAACAACACAAAGTCCCTGCTCCAGGGAAACTGACACTTTATTGGGAGAGACAGGGGATAAACAAACAAATAGATGAATGAGATACTTCCAGATAGTCCATGGTAACAAGGGCTGGTGACACTGTTAAACCACATGATGTAACCGGGTGAAAGGTGTGTGAGAAGAAGAAAGTCCCCTGAGATCGGGCAGCCAGACAGCCTTACTAAGACAGTGACATCAGAGAAAATGATGAGAAGGAGCCAACCATGCAGAGATCTGGGTCCAATGGATCAGTAACTACAAAAACTCCAAGGAGGGAATGAGCGAGGCACATTCAAGGACTTGAAAGAGGGCTGCAGAGGAGAGCAAGGGGGAAAGTGCCAGGACAGAAGATGGAGAGATGAAAATGCAATCAGCCTGAGTTCCTGTGGCCTTGGAAAAGGGTTTAGCTTTTATTGTAAGTAACGTGGGAAGTAATTGGAGGGCTTTAAGCAGAAGAGTGACACAATCGGAATTATGCGTTTGGGTTTTTTTTTTTTTAAGATGTTATTTACTATTTGAGAGAGAGAGTGTATGAGCACACAAGAGCAGGGGGAGGGAGAAGCAGACTCCCCACTGAGAAGGGAGCCTGATGTGGGGCTCAATCCCAGGACTCTGAGCCAAAGGCAGATGTTTAACCAACTGAGCCACTCAGGTATCTTGGGTTTATGTGTTTAAACTATCACTCTGGCAGTGGTGTCAGGAATGAAAGATAGGGGACAAAAGGTAAGAAAGCCAGTGAGGAAGCTATTGCCAGTAGACAGGCTGGTGGCTGGAACCAAGAGGATACATGGTAGAGGAGGGGATGAAAGACATGGATGGATACGAAAGACCTGATGGATTTGAATTAAATGATGGAAGGATGGAGGAAGACAGGCAAAGGGAAGAGAAGAGGCAAAAGTGACTTGTAAGGTTTTGGCATAAGTGTTCTGGGGGATGGTACCGCTTAACAAGAACAAGAAAGGCCCAGGGAAACAAGATTAAAGGAAAGAGGCAGACTGACATCAAGAATTTGCTTCTGGCCAAGGTAAGTGTGACCTGGATCTCAGCCACCCAAAGGGAGATGTCAAGTAGGCAATTTAAAGGAGGTGGTTTAACAGGACTCTAAAGGGCACGGATGGGAGCAGGGACAAGAACATAAATTTGGGGGGTTAGCTCTAGAGCCCCTTCCAGGTTTAATAAACTATGATTCTGTGCAATCGGAGACAATGAGCAGGGAAGAAGTCATTCATAAGAGCAAAAAATATACCAAGTCTTTTGTAAAGCACCATCTTAAGCACTTTCTAAGCATCGTCTTATTAAAGGCTCAGGACAGTCCTATGACACAGAAACTCTAAAGTCCCTTCAAAACTCACGGCAGTTCAGTAGCTTGCCTAAGTTAAAATGGGAAAGCTTACTGCACTAAGATTTGGAGGAGTTGGGATTCAAACCCTGACCTTTCTATCTCCAAAGCCCACGCTGACTGCTAGCTACAAAAGTACTCAGTGGCTAAGTCCTCCATGTGAAACAAAGGAGGAAGGGCACTTGTGGAGAAGCAGTGAGGATACAAGTGTGCCACACACCAATCCCTTTGGGATGTGGAAGCACGTCTCAATGCTGAGAGAAGAGGCAGGCAGGGAGGCAGAAGAATCTACTAAAATATCTACACGTTGTCTTGCATCCCAGAATGGGCGGTGAGCTCAAGGAGAAAAAACACTGAGTGATTTACAATACATAATAAATCTATCTTGCTGTGCCTTCCATCCCAATAACCTCAAGAGAAATGTATTGCCTTCTCAGCCGAGCCCTGAAATGGCAGGGACTCTGGCCACTTCCTCTTTCCCACCCGCCCAGGGCTGCTGACTTTCCTTATGAACATAACACAGTTGACACAAGCCTGTTCAAATCAGAGCATTCTCCCCCTCCACCCCACCACACTCGCACCCAGGTCAGCTCAGGGCTGGCTTTCGAAAGCTGAAGATCAAGTGTACATCTGCTTACGACAGACAGGAGTTAACAACATGGTGTCTAGAGCTCTGTGAGAACAAGCAAGAAACAGAACACGAGAGAAATCTGACCACAACAACTCTAAGGGATTAAATAAAAATTCTTTTGGCTTGCTGGAATCTCACATTGCATATTCTTGGAAATGAGTGAGCCATAGGCGAATGCTAAGAATCTTTTATAATAAAGATATTCGGGTTGTAACATAACTGTTGTTATAGGATTTGACCTGAATAGAAAAAGAAACCAAACAGAGCTTTCTCAACAGAGGTCTTTGAGGATGGATGGTGCATAACTCCCCAGGGGGAAACAGAGGCTCTCTCTAATAAAACTTTAAAGACTCCCCCACTGCCCCCCTCCCCCACAAGGAGTTCTCGCTAGAGAACTAGAAAGAGAGGGAGGCAAACACGTCTGGGTTGTCGAAAAGCATACTGACTTCAGAGGCAAAGGGATCAGAGTCCAGGTCCTGGCTGTTCTACTAACTGCTGTGTGAACCCGAGGAAGCCAGTTAGGATTTCTGAGCCTCAGTGTTCCGATCTATGGAACGGGGATAGAGGAACTCTAACCTACAGTTACCAAGAAGAATGAGATATTTTTGCAAAAGCATCTGGCATGGTCCTTGGCACACAGTAAGTTCTCAATGAACAGTAGCCTTTCCTTCTTCTCTCCTGATGCCAGCATTTTTTAAAAAGATTTTGTTTGTTTGTTTGTTTGTTTAGTGAGAGGTGGGTGGAGGGGCAGAGGGAGGGAGGAGAAAGAATGTGAAGCAGACTCGGCTGATGCAGAGCTCGGACTCATGACCCTGAGACCATGATCTGAGTCCAAAATCAAGAGTCGGACACTTCACCGACAGAACCACCCAGGTGACCCAGATACCAGCACTTTTTATGCAATTTTCTAACCATCATAAGAAAAAAAAATTTAATTGCTTCAGTGGAAAACACTGCCTCTTCTGGCCCATGAGGTATAGTGGAAAGATTCCTGGAAAGAGAATCAGAGCACTTCATGGAAGTTCTACTTCTGCTACTTACAAGTCAGACCATCTCTGGGCCTGCCCCTTGGGCTACCTCTCACATTCCCCCTCCACCCACCCCGCACCAGGACAGTAATAAGAATTGAAGGAGATAACCTAAGCCCTGAAGTGCTTTACAGATGAAAGAACATACTGCCATTTTAGTACAATTCACAGTCATCCATATTATTCTGCCTATGGGGACCCCAGACTATGGAGATCCGGCCAACCTATGAGCCACACTAGAGAAAACCAACCCCAAAAGGGAAGAGATGAGCCAGCTGCAGAAGTGGGGCTGGAGAATCGGCAAACAATACAATTTCAGTAGTGCGGATGGATGCGCTCTCCGATCAGATGGAAACAAAGAGTAAGATCATCAGCTGAATTGTTCGGGTCCTTTCTGAAACTAATATTGTCAAGAAGAATCTTCAGAGGGTCTAGAGCAGGGCGACTAAGTGGAGAGAACAGGGAACCTACTGGGTTTTGTTTATTGGTATTCAAGGAAGAGAGACATGAGAGATCGAGGAGAGGAGTATTCCAGATGCCAGGGAGGATGACAGCACTGCAGGACAGATCTACAGCTTTTCCAGAATAAAGTTATGGTCAGAATCATCATAGAGGCCAACTGATAGCCCCTCTTTTGTTCTATTATCACCACCACAAATAACAACAAAAATTACTATCATTATTAGCAACAACCATTTCTGAACACTGACCATTTACTGGGCACTGGGTGGAGTACCATATGTGTCTCCAGTCGTGTCAGCCTCCCTACATCCCATCCAGAGGGGGCACTGTATTGTGCCCATTTTGCAGATTAGCAAATAGAGATTCCAATTATCCACTGGGAAGATCCTTATCCTTAAGAATCCTTAATCCAAAAGTCTTTAAGATCAAGGAAATGATCTAAAGGTCAAGAATATTCCAATCTCTCAGACAGGATCTCCTTTGGTGTATATGAATCAACACTGCCTTCTCTTGCACTCAAAGCACAGAGGCCACCAAAGCAGTCAAGAGAAGGGGAGTCAGTCACTCATAAACCTTGAAGTCTGACACAAGAGTCCTCTTCCCCAGGCTTCCTTGTGACAGACAACTTGGCCTTAACATTAGTGGTTCACTCTCTGGCCCAAGCAAGCAGCAGACCCTGAGTAATGCAACAGCAGCTTAAAAGTAGGTGACAACCAAGCCAATCAGAACAATTTGGACAACCTGATACTGGTACAGGGATGATGATTTCACTTCCTGCTTCTCATTCTGTACGCAGGGGACAAGAAAAGACCTCTCAGCCAATCACCCTAAAAAGGAAAGGAAAGAAAGGAAAGAAAGGAAAGAAAAGGAAAGGAAAGGAAAGGAAAGGAAAGGAAAGGAAAGGAAAGGAAAGGAAAGGAAAGGAAAGGAAAGGAAAGGAAAGGAAAGGAAAGGAAAGGAAAGGAAAGGAAAGGAAAGGAAAGGAAAGGAAGGAAAGGAAAAAGGAAGGAAGGAAGGAAGGAAGGAAAAGAAAGAAAGAGAAAGAAGAAAGAAAGAAAGAAAGAAAGAAAGAAAGAAAGAAAAGAGAAGAGAAGAAAAGAAAAGAAAGAGAAAGAAAGAAAGGAAGGAAAGGAAAGGAAAGGAAAGGAAAGAAGAAAGAAAGAAAGAAAGAAAGAAAGAAAGAAAGAAAGAAAAGGAAAGAGAAAAGAAAAGAAAGAAAAGAAAAGGAAAGAAAGAAAAGAAAAGAAAAAAAAGAAAAGAAAAGAAAAGAAAAGAAAAGAAAAGAAAAGAAAAGAAAAGAAAAGAAAAGAAAAGAAAAGAAAAGAAAAGAAAAAAAAAAGAAAAGAAAAGAAAGAAAAAAGCTGCCAAGCCAGGGCTCAGCAATTAGCGCTGGAGTAAGTGATCATCTTGTGATTGCTCAGCTGGGGCCTGAAGACTCGTAACCGCATTTAGAGGACAGAAATAGAAGATGCTGTGAGAGAGCAGAGGAACCTGGCCCATTTGCCAGGAGAAATATGTCCTGAAGCTGCCGGGAAATTCAGTCAGTTGGGATTGGGGGTGTGTCTTCATAAGTGGGAAAAGTTCATAAATAAACCCATCAATGAAGCCAGGGCTTACACCTCGACCCCTTGACTCCTCCGTGACCCTCAGGCTCTCCTGGAAGCCCCACGGTGCCCATCAGAGCCCCTCAACAGGTGCTGAGTTTCTCATACCAAGCTGAGCATCCTTACTGGTCCCTGATGCAAAGCCAGGCCCAAACTGGGGGGTAGATTGATAGTAAACCGTCCTTCTTGCCAACAGCAAGTACTGTGGCAAAAATGGGCCAATGCTTCTAGGAGACAGGGCACGAGGTCATGGGCAGGCTTGCAATTATTAACAGAAGTACTCCAACCAGACCCCTTCTGCCCCCTTAACCTTGGGAATCTTACAAAGCCACACCAGCCTATCACTGCCACCACCCAGCACACCCCAGATCATCCTCAAGGAGACATGGGTCACAGCCTTCTTCCAGGACCTCAGGGTAAGTGAAGGTAATGTTCTGGTACATTCCACTTGGGAGACACCTGTAACCCAAGATGCACCCCTGTTCCCACTCCTGTGGCCCAAAGAAACATTATGGGTCACAAAGCCCCCTTGATTTCTCTGAGAGCTGCAGGTGACACAATGCCCTGGAAGTCTGTAGGGCATGAACACCCACCCACCCACTGTCCTCGAGCAAAGGGGCAGAGCTTCTCTTGTGTTGAAAGCTTCTCTCCATCAAGCACAACCCCAGACCACAAACTGGCACTCCATTTGTCATACTCTACCCACAGAGCCCGTTTTGTTTGGCCCATGGAGTCGAGGGGGTTTATTTTTTTGAGTTGCCAGCATTTAAAACTTGAGGGGTTTCACTAGACCTTTAACTCTCCTGGAACAAACAGTAAGTCTGGCAACACAGGGCCCCACTTCCACAGAGCAGCAGTCAGCTGGTCGTCTCTCTGGCAGGGACACGTGGTCCCCAGCCTCCACTGTCCCACCTGATCTGCCATGAGCGCTTAGCTTTGCGAACTTTGTGTGAGTTAGCATGAAAAGAGAGACTTCTCTCAGAGGTCAGAAGCTCCTTCCCCTGGGATGTTTTACATCAAAATCCAAATCCCCAATAAAATAAACACGGGGAACATCTGGTCCAAGGCCCTCCTCCAGTCCCAGCTACACCTCCAGCTGCAAATAACACACACTGGGAGAACCTCACCACAGTCGCTCGACGAGAAGAAGGGGGTGACAGCTAAATGAGACAACTGGAAGGGAGGTCTGGAGCTAACGCATCAGGCCCTGAGCAAGGGCCTTACAGTGTTACAGCGAGCCATTTCCGGATGGAGGAACGAAAACACAGCACACAGCAACAGTAGCTTTCACTGACAATTACGTGTGTGTGTGTGTGTGTGTGTGTGTGTGTATAAAGCATTCACTGTATGCTTGAGAAAGCTCACAGAGGACAGAGAGCAGAGCCAGGACCCCCAAAAAGAACTATCCCTCCCACCACAATCCTCCAGAATCTCTTCCCTTTCTCTTCCTCCTTTTCTGCCACTTTTCTGAGAGCTTCCCTTGGAGGCTCTGACTCTTCACAGGGGACTCCAGTCCAGCAGGCTGCCCTCCCATTAGCAAACCACAAAGCACTTCAGCCAGTTCAGCAGTCACGTGGACAACGGAAAGACTCACCTGTACATCACTGCTCCATTTAAGCCCCCAATACAACAGACCCCTCCCTCCCCATCTCTGCTTCTGCTCTCTCAGGGAACGTGCCCAAAGGTTGTCCAAGATAGCCACTGTCCTGGAAGACGAGGTGACCAGACAGCAAGCACCCCCTGTGGGCACAGCGGGTTAGTGCTTCCCCTGACCATCTCCCGGGCTTCCTTTCAAGCCCATCTTTTCCCCAGGACACGGCAGTCCTTCCAATGAATTCTGGAGTTGTCCATGGAGAACAAGGTTTAGAGAGAAAGCAGCAAGCTCATGTGATTCTACCCTCATGGATCCAACCCTGAAGAGGCTCCTCTGCTGCCAGACATGGACAGGAACGAGAAGAGAGCGGGAAGGAGGTACAGAGAAGAATCCCACCCGGAGCCAGGTGGCCTGCAACTTGTCCCAGACAAAGCAGTGTGACCTTATATACAGGTGTCTCCACTCTCTGAGTCCTTCTCCACTGAACCCAGAACCTGTTTAGACATGGCACTTGGTCTGGCCTTGCCTTTCCTCTTCTTCCAACTGTACCCAACACACAGCAGCACACGCAAACACACACACACGGACCTACAAATGGTCTCAGAGCTATAGCATTCACATTGCAGATGAATGGGATTTATCATTTTTTACATTCCCATAAAGTTACAAATGAAAAGCAAACACACTTGGGAGTCAGCAGACTTCCCCTGTAAGCCCTGGTCTAGACTTGTCCTCAAATCCCAAACCCTCCTTTTTAAAAGGAAAAGCCTGAGGCCTAGTGACACAGTGACAAAGCCAGGCCTAGACCTCAGGTCTCTGTTGCTCAGCACCTTCCCTGCTGTGTACTCCACATCCAGTCCCTGCCGTCCAGGACCCAGCTCTACTCACATATAGCGCAAGTGGGGATTCTTGGCAAAGGCTCTGGGCTGGATGCTCCGAAGTCCTGAGTTCTTGATGGTCCTAGAGAAAGAGAGAACAGGGTCAGCAGAGCTTGTGGAGCAGAGAGACATCTCCTCTAGACTATGACTGACAGGAGATCATTCCAAGACCGGCCCTACAGCCGCCCCTGTGAACTGAACACAATTCCTCATCATCAGTATCACTACATGCCCCACGGAGGGCACATGGGCTCACGCCCCATTGGGACCCTGGGACATTGGGATGTGCTGGAAGCTGTCATCTACCCGTTCTGGCAAGAAGGTAACAACAGGTCTCCTGCTCAAGAATCTGGTCCGGCAACTACGGGACCGCAGCCTGCATTGTACCCACTCCCTCTTCCATCCCAAGCCCCCACCACCACTAGCACAGAAATCCAGAGGTGAAGGAGGAGGCTGGGAAATTCTGCAGTCTAGGGGGACCACTGGCCAACCACGGGGCTGAGTAAGATCACTTAGTCGGGAGACCTGGGTTCAGGTCCTAACTGGAACCTAGGTACAGAATCCCTACGTGAGACCACACAGCCCCCTTGTCTTCTGGGCTCAGGAGAAATACAGGAGAGCAAGGGGATGGCCTCTGGAGCCCCGGACAGTCCCTAAGTGGGTAGAATCAACTCTACTACTAGTAAAGAGGAATGGAGGAGTACAGTCCAGAGGGCAGCTGGCAGTACCCATCACCCAGCCCAGAGGCAGGGCCGCCCCCCACCCGCCTGCTACCCATGACCCCTCCCATGACCTGGTGCACTCACAGCTTCTGGAGGCCGGTGTAGAGCTCCATGTCCACGGCATTGAGCGTGTGCAGACCTCGCCAGTTCTCTATGTGTCTGTAAGGGACGATGAAAAGACAGGGTTCAGGTCAGCAGAAAACCTGGGTTCAAATCCTAGATCATCCATGTGGGAGCCAGGTCTTCTGCCACATGGCCAAGTGTCCCCGAGGCTCAGTTTCCCCCTCCACGATGGGGCTTAAGCAACACCCACCTGATGGGATCATCACGAGACCCAGAGCATCTGGCCTGGGGACAGCATTTCATGACCCCTCTAGGCTCCAGAAAGCTCTCCTTTTTAAAGACTCGAAACCCAGCTTTCTTCCACTCACTTTTGTTTTCATTTTGGGATTTCCTGAGGACAGCTCACTTTTCTCAGCTGTCCAGGAAGACAACACAAATGATGCGGTTTTAAAAGGGGGGAGAGGGGGATCCCTGGGTGGCGCAGCGGTTTAGTGCCTGCCTTTGGCCCAGGGCGCGATCCTGGGGACCCGGGATCGAATCCCACGTCGGGCTCCCGGTGCATGGAGCCTGCTTCTCCCTCTGCCTGTGTCTCTGCCTCTCTCTCTCTCTCTCTCTCTCTCTCTCTGTGACTATCATAAAATAAATTAAAAAAAAAAATTTAAAAGTGGGGAGAGGGAGGGTAACTTGCTGGTAGGCATGGCTTTTGAGTGAAAAAGCTCAGAAGGAGCACACACCCACTTCGGGGTCCCCCAGGGTCCAGACACTGACCACCTCCTTTGGGTGACTGCAGCCCAACCCCCACACCCCGCCCCAAGTTCAAGAACTCCTATGATAGCTTGCCTGGGCAAGACCAACTCAAGAAAGGCGGGGGCGGGCTGGGGACCAGGAGGTACCCCGGTGTCACAGAAGGAACAGGAGATCAAGAAGCCCAGCTCCGGCTTCACCCCTGGGATCTAAAGACCAAAGGCTTTGAGCGAGAGCTTTGACATCTTTGGGCCTCTTGTGCCTTCCTTTGCAAAGGGAGAAAGTTTGACTAGATCAGCAGCGTCTCTCCTTCCTCGTCACCAGGATCTCCATTTCGAGCTTTCTCCCAAGACGCCTCATGTTCAAGGAGGTTTGTGTTGAGCAGACACCCGACATTTATTAAGTAATAATTAATTCACCTTCTCCAATTTATTCATCGAAGATATAAATCACCATTAACCAGAGCTTTTTATTAACAGATACAAACCAGCACTAGCTCACCCAGTGGGTAAGTTCCAGCCCAAAGCAAAGGAATTCAAAAGTTCCGTAAGCAAAGGATGCTGGCCTGTCACAGGTTTGATTACTGGTTTTTTTGTTTTTGTTTTTGTTTTTGGATATTGACCACATGCCAGGGACGAACATCCTCCATGATAGCTCTTGGGGTCCCCAGGTTAAGAAGCATCCAACTACTGATCGTTAAAGTCCTTTCTGACTCTAGAGTGGTGTGAGAAATTACCATTCATACACACCTCGATCCCAAGGGGCTCTAACGGGCCTAGGAGAAGGCCCTTTGCTGCTCACCCTGCCCTCTTGGGATCTGACGCTCCCATCAGGGCCTCCCCGGTCGAAGTATCCTCTTAGCTCATTCCACAACACAACTATCTGCGCCACTGAGGCCAGAAAAGTGGCAGCCACCTTCTCCAGACATCTCCTCCTTGGCCCCACCACACCCATGGCTCTTCCATCTGCTACCAAGCGGAGCCAGAGCCAGGAAGGCCGCAGGGTGGCGGTGGCCAGGGCCTCTGGAAGCATTTCAAAGCCGCACAGTGACAAGGTATGCAGAGAGCCCGTTTTGTACCACATTCTCTCGGGGCCCCTGCTGAGCAGCCAGACACACTGGCATCTGCTGGGGACATGGACCAGGTGGCCAGGTCGGGACTGAATTCCAACTCCAAAGTCTTCTCCCTGGAAGCCTCACGGCCCCAGGGCAGTTTGCTTGGTCTGGTCCTGCTGAGGCAGGGACCCTGGCTCCATGTCAGGTGAAAAGGAATACCAGAAGGGGGACAAAATGGCCCGTGCCAGGGGCTCCCAGGTGCATTCACTGGGCCAAGAGTCCAGGTAAACCATCAAGGAGATCACACTATTCCTACAGGCAACCATTCATTCACAGGAGCCCAGCTGTAGACTCGGATCTGCTCCCAACCAGCAGCTGTCAATCAGCTGTTTAAATAAATGAAATCATTTTTCTCAGCCCACACGAGAATCCCGTAAACGTGTTTTTATTATGGCTCAGCTGTCAATCATTGGTGCATTCTATCCCTCATGTCCTTCTGGCCGCAAGCTGTCCCTTCCCTGACATTGGTGCACACTGAGATACTGCAGGGCAACGGGTGCAAAAGGCTCCCTTGGTCAAGAGACTCCAGCCCCTGCCTCCTCTATTGGGTCTGAGTCTCCCCCATATGGGGGAAGATCATCTTTATAGCCACTGTGCCAAGGCGTGGTGAAGAGTCTGTGCTCCCGAGCCAGGTCAACAAGCTACCGCCTGCGGGCCAAATCTAGTCCGCCACCTGTCTTCATACAGCCTGAAGCTAAGAATAGTTTTTACATTTTTTAAAAAAATCAAAAGTAGAATCCTATTTTGTGACATGTGAAAAGTACATGAAATTCAAATTTAAGCATTCACATCCATTCATTTACTGTTGTCTGTGGCTGCTTTTGCTCTACAAAGATGGGAGTTGAGGAATCGTGGCAGAGACCTGCCTTTTATAGAAGAAGCTTGCCGACCGACCCCTGCCTCAAGCCAAGCCAGGCTGCCAGGACGCATATCCTGGCCTCGTTGTCCAGGTGACATCACCGTCTGTGCCTCGGTTTCCTCATCTGTCAAATGGGGTAATAAAATACCTCCCGCGTCAGAACGAGGTGAGAACTGAAAGACCCCGTTCAAAAACCCCAACGGCAGCTCGGGATATATAGTAAGTCCTCAGGGAGTGTGAGCCAGGATGCTTATTTTTAACCCTGTGCTTTGCAGAAAAACTGAGCAGTCTTTTCTCAGTTTTCCAGCTAAAAATGGAATCACGGTTCTGCTGGAAGTTGTCATTTCTCAGCAATCATTGATAAAAACTCCATGTGGCAGAAGAGCAGAGGGGCAGTAAATCTGTCATTCATGACCTCCAGGAAAAACTGTTCAAGCAGAAACCAAGAACGGGCTCGGGGAATGCACAGCCGGCAGCTCAGAGCAGGTTCTGAGCGAAGGGCAGGGCGGCGAAGGTGCAGCCTGACATTTGTGGATGACATCGGCGGGGCACCTGCCAAGCTCTCGGTGACTCACCACTTGGTACCAGCCCCGGGGGGTCAGCTGTGGGAACCTGCTGGCTTCTGCGTGCTACAAGCTTAAGTGGAGAAGGCAGACTCTAAAAATATAGCAAATATGATAAACACAGCAGTAAGTTTGGTTGGCTTTTGTTCATGGTAAACAGCAGTTACCTTGGCCTAGTAGATGTGGCTTCTCCTTTTGTTGTGCTTTTCTGGGTGTCCAGGATGTCTTCCCGGGGCACTTACTTTGTTGCTTGAGAAACAATCCATAATGATCATTTTTTAAAAGAAGGTTAGGCACTCAAACCCCGTGTGGGGCAGTTGCTGGTTACCCTGTTCCAGGGCCCCAGGCTGTGCCAGGCATCCCTACAGAGGCAGCTCCTGGAGGGAGAGGAGGAGCTCAGAGACATGCCGGGAGCACCGATCGGTGGAGCTACAAGATTCCAAGTTTGTCTGCTCGGGCAGAGTGCATGGTGGGGCTGGCCCCATAGAGATCTCCAGCCTCCGTAAGCGTGCTCTCATCAGGAGCAGGGGGCACAGACAGGTGGCTCCCATCCTGACTAAAGTAACCCCACCTGCGTCACCTCTTATACAGTGGCTCTCTGCAGGAGGCCCTTCTGCCTCCCAAGGTACACTGGGAAATGTGTCCAGACATTTCTGTTGGTTATAACAGGGAGGAAGCGAATGATGCCACATCTAATGTGCAGAGGCCAGGGAAGCTCCTGAGTGTTCCACAAATGCCTAGGACAGGCCCCACAACAAAGAATAATTGGCCCAAGATGTCCATAGCTGGGAAGCCCTACTTTGTATAAAGCTTCTGCCTTAAGATCACCACTGAAGAACATGTTCCACGGCTCAGACAGCAACAGTTGTAAAACTGATTGCTCTGGAGGCACCTGGGTGACTCAGTAATGAAGCATCTGCCTTCACCTCAGGTCATGATCTCTGGGTCCTGGGATCGAGTCCCACATGGGGTTCCCTGCTCAGCGGGCAGTCTGCATCTCCCTCTGCCACTCCCCACTGTGTGTTTGCTCTCTCTCTCTCTCTCAAATAAATCAATAAAATCTTTTTTAAAAAAAATAACTGTTTTGCAGCAAACACTAAGAGGCCCCAGGCCCAACCAAAGAACTTGCCTCTGGGTCCCTGGGTCCAGGTGAGAGGAGAAAATAAAAAGCTGTGGATCCCACCCCACCCCACCCCCCGCCCCCCACAAGTCAAGGAGATTCCTTGAAAGGAAATGAGGGGCTCTTTGGTGCACTAGACCATGGCCCAATCCAGGTTACACATCCCAGGAGCATTAACAGTCTCTCATCCAGCTCTGGCTGGACCCCACTGGGGAGGAGTCTTCCTCTTCCACCAAGAGTCTCTCTTCTGCAAGGCTTGTTTTACATGACAATGGCATCTCCATCCAGAGAGTCAGCTCAGTGCTCCATCCCTCCCCTCTGGCCATTGCCCTTCCCTGACACCCCAGAATCACAACTCTTCAGGAAGAGTGAGTGTGCAACACTTTTCCAGAGAGAAGGGAGGAAGGGAGGCTTAATTCAAGACAATGCTGAGCAACCAAGCCAGAGCCAGGCTTAGGGCTACAGCTCAGGGCACCTCAACAAAGTCTAGGTGAGCCTCTGTGGTCAAAGATGCTGCTGCCTGCAGGTGCACCAGGGTATGCAAGAGCTAAGGGAGCGAGCGTGTGCCCAGCCTCTTCACGAGGAGGAGAAATATCAGAAATGAAGCCACTCCCTGTGACTCACGGTGACAGGGCCCAGGCCTGAAATCACACAGAGCTGCTTCCCACCCATTCTGGGGATGAGCTGGGGCACAAGTAAAATATTAATTAAAACATCCAGAGAAAATATAAAAATCCTTTGTACTAGAATAAATTTGACTGTGCTTTTGTATCATAGCTTTCTTCCTCCCTTCTGTTTGGCTTGAGCCAATATGGAAATGAACTGGCAATCTCCAAGCATATAAAAATTAGATGGTACAGACTGTGTGGTCCATATTTTAATTAAAAACATGTCATGTGGATATGTTTAAGAGTTGTTTATAACTCCAATATTTAAGTCCTATACATAGAAAACTCTAGAACACTGAGACATCCACCCCCTTACATCACGAGGGCTGTGAAGTTGATGGGGAGGCCCAAGAAAAGGGCAAGTCCGGTGTCCCCCTTCCATAGAATCTTCCTCGCCAACTGGACATTCGGCCAGACACGGGGTTGGTTGGTGGGACAAGAGGGCATCCTTCCTTCCTCTACACATGGCTGGCCACTATCACCTCATGTTTGCAACCTTTCCCTCTCCTCTCTTGCTGTTAAGATCACTGTTATTTTCACTGTGACTTCTCACTGCTATTAACGAGCTGTTCTTCATAACCAGATTTTCCGGACAACTAAATTTAAATGCAAAACCTTTGCATGTTCAACTTCCTTGCTAGATGTTTCTTTTTCCCCCTGAAATGCATTACACACCTCCTTGACTTTTTAAGCAAGGTAGACAGAACATGACTTATATTTTCTTGATGATCTTGGATCATCGTGACCACACTAACTGGCCTGCTGAGCTGTATCACCCAGCGACACCCCTATAGGTTCCTGAAGGATGCAGAATTTGTGTCCCTACCCAAAGGGCCCTACCTGCCATGATTCCTAAATTTGAATGGTTTTTGTGTCCATTTTCAGCAGCCATGTGACTCTTCCTTTGCTATGGGGCCGTGAGCCATCTCCCCCACCCCCAAACACCTTCCCAAGGCCATTTTCTCCTTTGCAAAATGCTGCCACTAGTCTGCTCTGCAGCCCCTCAGAGCAGAGATGCCAAGCATGGGTGCCCTGAAGCAAGCTGACCAGGAAGAGACACCCAGCTCTGGCAGATGGAAGCTGGATGTCCCTAGGCCAGTTATTCTCGAGGCTCTCTGGTGCTCAGTGTCCTTATAGGAAATCCAGCTGGTGTGAGGATTAGACGAGGCAATGTCTTAGTCAATTCAGTGCTAATGCATAGCACCAGAGTGAGAAAGAGCGGATTTCATTACTACTTCTGGAATCATAAACAAAGGTAAATAGAATCTGAATAAAGATCTAGAAGAATATAAAAATATGCACACACACAAATAGGTAGATATTTGCCCTTGTCTTTTTTTGTTTCTAATCCTCTTTCTGGATAATTAAGTTTGAAAGGTAAGTGAAGTATTCTTGGAGGTGTAGTAATAATTCATATTTTCCTGGTGGTACCTAGGCATACGCCATTAATATTATGTTCCACATATCTATTCTTGGAGGTGCATCCTACCAGGAGGCAGCCGGAATGGGCATTTCTCTGATGTTTTTGTATATGGGCATTCCACTCCTCCAACACAGAACACGAGAGCTTTAGCTAGCAAGGCTGTGCACAGATGCCCGTCTCTCTAGACAGTTCCCCATCAAGATCCAAGGCTCCTGTCTTCCTCTCATCTGGAGTCTGATTCTCGGATGGAGCCCTGAGTTGAAGTATGGAGCTAAGTACCTGGAGAAACTAGCCTAGAGTTCCAGTTCTTAAGAAATCAGCATCGGAACACACGCATGCATGAGCGCAAGTAGGCATGCACACACACAAACACATAAACAACGAATGCGCCGTGCATTTGACTTCGAAGCCTTGTAGGGCAATAAGGAAATTGATTCGTTATCCAGGCATATTATGTCTAGTGATCCAGACAGAAGCATTAGCTTTCAATTATCTGATATGTTTAGCATTATAAACAAACCGTCTGGAGCAACAGCTCTGTGGAGCTGAGGCACCATGGGGCCTGAGGAAGAGCTGCGTTGGATCACACCAGCCAAGTCACCCAGCTCTCTCTCCCTTGACAGCTGTCAGGGGGGATCCAAGATGCCTGGGGAGCTGAACCTGAGAGCCTGGGGAGGCTTCTTGGGCTGGCAACCCCGGCATGCCAGCACATTAGCACACCAGCTCTACAAGCAGCTGCATGCCAAGGACCACGGTGAACCAGCCCCGCATCTGGGGCCCCCGGGACTGCAGAAAGGAACATTCAGATCATGCAGCGAACAGATGGGAAACGACAGCATCTGCGTCGGCTTCCTGATCAATTCCAAAGCCCGTGCCAGGAACAGGGAACGTTTGTGCACACACCTGTGGTCTTCAGGTGCTGAGATGCTCTGCCTGCTAACAGACAAAAGAGCAAGAGCACACCCCCTCTGCTCCCTGCTAAGAAAGGCCTGACTTCCAGGAGTGAGATTTCATCTGGGACTTGGCCAGTTTGCTGGTGAGTCCAGGCTGCCCTGCTTGGCCCCCCTGTTCCTCTGCCTGGGACCAGACTGGCCAGGCCCTCACCAGTCTAACTGCTGCTGCAAGTGGGCACAGGCTGGCAATCCCACGCGTCGGCACACTGGGAGCGGCCACCTCTAACCTGCCAACCTCCCCTGCCTCCTGAAGGGGCTCCCTGCTGTCACTCTTCCCCCTCTAGAGTCTCTGCACCTGCTCGGTCACATTCTCCCCCGCTGAAAACTCTCCCACTGCTTCTCACAGTTCTTACGATGCAATCAGGGCACTGTACCATGGCCCACGAGGTCCTACATGAGCTGGCCGCTGGCTGCTTCTATGGCCCCTTTTCTTAACACCTGCTTGCTTTCTGGGCCCCTGCCGCACTCTCCCACCTGTCTTTAAACACACCAGACTTATTCCCAACCAGAACTTCCATGAAACAGTCATCCTGGCTCCTTTGAATCCCTCAGGGCTCCCTACAAAGGTCACCTTGTCAGAGATGCCTGCTCCGACCCTGATGTGAACACACCCCTCCTCTTCCCCTCCAGCTGCTCTCTGGCACCAGCCCCTGTTCATGTCCTTCACAGCCCTTAATAACCATCTGTAATTGTCTTACTTGATTATTTGATTACTTGTCTGTTGTTGCTGTTTATATACTAGAATTGGGATGCCTGAGAACAGGGATTATACATGTCTCATTCACCACTCACCTACCTCCAGAATCCCCAATAAGGATGGGTACCCTGGGATAGGTGCACACTTGGGAAGCCACCCAGGTGGGTGCTAAGCAGCCACTTGCATGCCCCACCTCACCTCCATGGCTTTCAACACTCCTCGCTGGCAGTCCGCTCTTGGGTCCCCTGGAGCAGCACAGAGGCCTGGTTGGACCCCACAGGCACCTACAAGCAGCTATGAGAAGGATGTGGCCCGAAGCACATCCTAATCAGGGATGGGCATCCTAGGGGATCACTACATGGCCCAAAAATGGTGAGCCAAAGGGCTGGGGAGGCCCATGGACCAGATCTCAAGTCTGCTGCTCATGCTCAGTATCAGGATTGGGGAAGAGGATAGGGCTCCCTCTTGCCAAACAGAGGAGGAGATACAATGGGCATGCTTTTGGCACCTGGGCACTTTTTCAGCTTTCCCTTGCCCACATGACTATGGCTTTCACCAGACCAGGAGGTTTCTGAGGTATGGACCAGAAGTGTGTGTCTCCAGTGCCATGCAAATGCTCAGTGACAGCTGAGGGCATGAAATGAATGCATGCATTAGGGAACCCCCAAAGTGATCAGCAGCAGAACTCATGTACCTAGCACTCTTTCAGCAACCTGCCTGGACCTTCCCCTGCCCTCGACTCCTCTCGCCTTCTCAAGGACTCATTCAGTTTTTTTCTCCCTCTCTTGTCTGTACTCTCACTTTCTCTCCACTAGATTTTCCCACCAGCATACAAACATGTTCCAGGAGGGCCCATTTAAAGGGAAAATCTTCACGCCATGTCCTCCTCCAGCTACTAACCCATGTCACCACATCCTTCACAACAAATGTTTTCAGAAGATCTATCTACTCGCACAGGCCCGACTTCCCTCCTCACTTCCCTTGGGATTCTCCAACCCTACAGGTCTTCCATCCCAGCTGCTCTACTGAAACTGCACTCCCAAGGTCGCCAGTGAGTCCCACACTGCCAAGCTCTGCTCTGCCACCCGGTTACCCAGTCTTAGGGGCATTTTACCTGGTTAACCACTCACTCTTTCTTGAAACATTCTCTTTACAGATTCCTTAACTTCACTCTCTCTTGGGTTTCTTTCTACTC
The DNA here is from genome assembly GCF_018345385.1 of Vulpes lagopus. NCBI lineage: Eukaryota > Metazoa > Chordata > Mammalia > Carnivora > Canidae > Vulpes > Vulpes lagopus. Next base: position 111,650,005 of record NC_054827.1, read on the forward strand.
TGCTGGCTACTACTTCGTAGTCTCCTCTGCAGGGTCTGTATTCTTTGTCTGATCCTTAAGTGCTGGTGTCTCCTGGATCTTTCCCTGGGGGGGCCCCTTCACCCACCAGGCCATGGCGATCTCACCCATGTGCTGGCTCTGAACACCACTGACACGCTGAGAGCACCCAAATGTGTGTCTTGGTCTGATCGTCCCGCTGAGCTCCAGACTCTTCCCTGATAGACGTCCAACAGCAGCCCACGGCTTTCCTCCCACTCAGGCCTCTCCATCCCAATAAATGGCACTGGTGCCACCCAGGTGTCTAAGCCAAGCTTCATCAACGAGTGCTCCCTCTCCTCCTGCAATATCCACACCTAAGCGATGCATCTCCACAAGAGATATCAGTTCTGTCCTCTTCCCACAACCTCACCCGAGCCCAGGCCATCATGACTGCTCCCAAAGGCCACTGCCCTCAAGACAGGACCACTGCTTGTACTCTGGCCCTAAAAATCTGTCCTTCCCTCAGAAGCCTGAGTGAATTTCTTGTAATGTAAATCTGATCACATCCTCCTTCCCCACTGCACCCACCCTTCAAAAACAAACCCCCAATGGCTCCTCTGCACTTGGGATGAAATCTGTACTCCAACCAGAGCCAGCAAGGTCTGTCACATCTGGCTCAGGCATCTCCTTCCTCAGCTCAAACAAACCCAGTTCATTGGCTTTAGTCTCACTGACCTCCTTTCTATTCTCCAAAACACCAAGCTCTCCCCCACCTCTCAGGGCCCTCGTACTTGGTTTTGCCGTTAAAAGCACTCAGATTCTCCTTAGATGTCATCTCCACAGAGACGCCGTTCCTGACCAACCTAGCCAAAGTCTTTCTCTATAACCTTCCTCTAGATCAATTGTTCTCAGAAGCCAGGGGCAGAGTCTATCCCTCAGAGGACATCTGGCAATGACTGGGGACATTTTCGATTATCACAACTGGGAAGGTCTAGTGGGTAGAAGCCAAGGATGTTACTAAAATCCTACAACAACAACAAAAAATAAAAAATAAAAATAAATAAAAATCCTACAACAAAATTAATTAATTAATTAATTAATTAAAATAAAATAAAATAAAATAAAATAAAAATCCTACAACACAGGACAGCCCCCTCAGAACAAAGAATGATCCAGTCCAAAATGATGACAGCACCAAGGTTGAGAAATGCTGTCTAGATTACTTCCTTTATACCACTTGGCAAAGTCTGTAATTATCTCACATATGCGTTGACTTATTTATTGCATCTCTTTACTAACAAACATGCCAGCTCTGTGAAGGTAGTCAACTTGTCTATCTTGTTCACTACTATATCCACAACAACAGACCCAGTTCCCTGTACATAGTAGAAAATTTGAATGAAGGAATTAATGTGACTGTCCTTCCTCCAAACCCAAGGACTTTGCAACATGTAAAAACCCTCTGGTTGATGAGGTCTTGATGGGACCCACGTTTTCTCCAATCACTTGAAGAGACTAAGGTATAAAGATATAAGTTGTGTCCATGAGGTTGTGGGGCTGGGTAGAGAGTAGGAGGGTCAGCATTTCATGGCCCCTAGAAGACACCCTCCTCGTCTGCAGATGTGAGTCAAACCACACTGATCATAAAATCTCCAATCCTGACTAGACAACTCAGCTTTGAACAAGGAGAGAAAGAAGAGGTCTTTGGTGGGTCTTTGATGAACCATGGAAACAGCCTGAGGCAGGGAGAGACATTGACTTTGACCCCTTCTCCCCAATGGGCCTTGGAGGAGAAAGTCTGAGCAAGAAGGAGAGTCTGGTCCAGGCCAGAGCAGCTGGCTTGAAAGTAATCCAATAGTGTAAGCTCTATGCCTAAAATCAGCTGGCCCCAGGGGTCCTGAGAGTACTGCCCTTCGGGTGGCCAATTTCCTTAGGAAAATATGAAATGGCCAGGCCACCCTTTACTGAATTATAAAGCACTTATCACTTCTTTAATAACTACCCACATGGAGGACTTAATTCACTCAATATGGAAGTTATAAAGGCGAACTGGTAAGTGAGCATTAAGCTCAAGTGCACGGCATAAAGACTTATGAGGGCAATATTTTCCCCTATTAAAAGGGTAGATTTCCTCACTGCAACTCTGCCTCAGAGTTAATGCGGAAACGTCACTCCAAGGCCCGGGGCATTTTCATTGTTGGAGGGTAATTTCAGGTCCCTGGGATGTTAGGGAGTCCTTGACTTTGTGGGAATCATTATCTGCGGAACAGGAGAGTGTCAGAAGGATTCGTCAAGGTAACCATCAGAAAGACAAGATCACATGGGTGGTGGTGCCCAGCACTCCACGCACACGCACCAGAATGTGGGCAAGCCACAGAGGAGGAGAGGAGGCGCAGGATGGAGGAGGAAGGGTAGGCCTGGCCAGGCCTGGAAGAGGCATGTTTGGGGCTCTATGGGGAGGGTGGAGGTACCTCTAAAGACACCAGTGCTGGGAGAAACGCTAGCTTACAACCGAGCCCCACAAAGGCAGGCATTAACAGCATTAGCCCTTGAAAATCTGGAAGCACACCAGCCCTGGAGTTCCTTAAGGTTCCAGAGGTTTCCACTTAGGGAGCTGGAGAGATGGTCTGCCTCACTCGGTGAAGGAAATCCAGCTTTTTCTCTTGTTCATTTTTCTCTTCCCTGCTTCGGCATCTTGAGCAGTTTCCTTCCCTGCGGCCATAAGCTGGCTGTTCTCTCCGTATCCTCCCTCTCTTGGAAGGCATCTCTCTATTCACAGGGCTTCAATTACTACCTAATTAGAGATTATTTCCAGTTCAGCTTTACCCCTGACACCCAAACTCTCAACCTCTCCTGTACTCTCTTGCTCCCCTGGTCTCCCCAATAGCAAGCATGGACAGGACAGCTCATTCTCATGCCCTCGATTTTCCCAAACCACCTCTGCTGAGTCCTCCTGACTTGGAACATCACCGCAGAGCTAGTGAGTGAGCACATTTCAAATGATGTGCAACACCGGCAGGTTGCGGAAGGTTCATTCGGATCGCTGTGTTTAGAAGGAATCTGTGGATAAGCCGGATAAGCCAAAGAGCTGGGGTCGATTCGTGATGTCTGCTGTGGGCACACTACAGAGGGGCAGTGTGTGTGCCATCTATTAACCACATCTATCCAGAAAGCTCTTTGACATCTCTCTCTTGTTCTCACTCTTTCTTGGATTCAAGACCCACCAATCCCTCCTCCAAGATATCTGTTATAACTAACTTCCCCTATTCAGCCCCTTTCTGAGAAAGCATCATGCCCAGAAGGACACAACCCACCTCTTACCAAACTTTTCGGTTTCCAGCCTGTGAGCTCTACCCTGTTTGGGGCTCTACTTTCTCAACAATGACTTTGAATGTGTCATTGTTGTGTCCTTCACAGACTCGAAGCTAACAACGCCCAGTGGCTAACAAATGCCTAGTACGCCAAACCAAACCTTCCTTGAGGGAGGCTTCACGTTGTGGGGAAGCCTGTCACAGAGGGAAATGGATTATGTAAAGAACCACAGGCACTCTAAGGACAGAAGCCACTTTTCCTCTACCCTATGTCCAAATCCATCAGACTAATGAAATGCCTCCCTGCGGCTCAAATCCAGATCGAGGATTGGGGAGCAAAAGGGGACTTGCTAGTGGGACCTGCACAAGTGGCTTCTGTGACTCTCACTCCCTTCCTCCCTCCACCCCCTCATCCCTCTATAGGAGACAAAAGCAAGGCTACATCAGGGAGGTGTGCTCTCATCAGCAGAGAAGCCAGCCTGTCAGGCCTCAGTTTCTTTGTCTATAAACTAGAGATAGTGATGCTGGTTTCATGGAAGCATTGCAAAGATTAATTAAAACAGTGTTTGTCAAAGACCTAGCACATTCTCTGGAATACCCTAGAGCTTTACATATGTTTATTTGCCCTCTGAAAAACAAAAGCAGTGTGACATGATAAGAAATATATGTATTTGGTCTCTGCTCTCATTTCCTAGCATGCAGCTCCTAAAACCCTTGGAAGTTCCAAGTTGGTAAGCATATTTTTGTCTGCTAATAAGATGGCAGGTGTTTAGGGCTCCTGAAAGAGCCTCAGGCTGGGGGCTGGGAGCCAGGAGAACCAATCTTATAATCACAGGTTTGGAACTGTCAGCTCCACCCAAATGGAGACTGACTTCCTCACCAATGGCCATGATTTAATCAATTATGCCCACATAAAGAAGCCTCCATACAGATCCCAAACAACGGGGTTCAGACAATTTCCAGTTGGCGAACACATGGAGGAACTGGGGACGGGGAGCAGTGCACCCCTAAACGGCATAGGAGCTCCGTGCCCTTTCCCCCTACCTCACCCCATGCATCTATCTCTTCCACCTCGCTGCTCCTGACTTGCATCCTTTTTTAATGAACTGGGAATGTAGCAAGTACAGTTTTCCTGAGTCCTGTGAGCTGTTCTAGAAAATTGTTGAACCCAAGGAGAGGGTCCTGGGAACCTTCGACCTATAACTAGTTGGTCAGAAGCCCCAGTGACAACTGGCATCATAAATAGTGGGATGGTGTGGTCTTTTGGGACCGCGTCCTTAACTGTGGGCTCTGACACTAACTCCTGGTAGATAGTGCCAGCACTGAACTGGATTGTAGGACACCCACCTGGTGTCCGCAAAGAACTGGAGAATTGGTTGGTCTAGGGGTAAATCACACATTTAGTGGCCAGAGGAAAAGCCTTCAGAGTAAAGAAGTGAGTTTTTTCTTTTCAAGTCATCACTGGATTGTGCAGGGTCTGAGGTCAGGAATGCGGGCCTGCGGAGCCAGCACAATGACTCTGCTTGTGGCCACAGTGGCCAAGGCAGTGACGGGACTGTAGCGTGAGACCTTCTTCCTGCCCACTCCCCACCACCTCCTCTTTAAGAGTCAGCCGCACAAAGCCCTTGCTGCCTGGGCTGGTTCCCTCTGGCTTCCTCAGAGCCACTCCCTGTCCCTGCCAGCCGCTGGGTGCCCGGGGATTTGCAGAATGGCCCATCCCAGGGGGTTCTGACATGCCATATCTTCCTCCCTCTGCTAAGCTTTCAGCAAACCACCCTCACCCAGCTGCAGCCATCAGCCACCCAGCCTCACTCTCCCAATTACCAGGGAATTACTCCTGCGTGCTCGCTGGTGTATGAATGTGACCCTGTCACCTCTGTGTCCAAGCATTATGTGCCTGGCTTCACTCACAAGAGCATAAATTCCTTGACAACAAAATCAGCCACATGCTTTTGACTTTGGTCCTTTCCTCCTGCCCTGTGCTCATCCAGTGTTCAAGAGCCCTCAGGGCTCCAGTGAGTCTCAGCAGCCCCTCCTTAAAACTGAGACCTGAGAGATGTGTGGGGTGGGGGAAAGTCGGGGAGCTCCATCCTGTGGGGTGGGGCAGGGCCGAGGTTCAACATCAAGGGTCAGAGGTATGCCAACCACAGAGCCACAGAAGGATGCTCCTCAGACCTCCTTCTGAGAGTCCCCATCAGCGCCCCTCGCTAGGTCACCAGCACCTTGGTTGTGCTGTCACAGAACCAGGGTTGACACTATAAGTAGCACCAGGTAGAGCACAAACTCCAGCCAAACAGCCTCTGGCCAAAGGGCTGGATCAGGGCCCCAAGGGCCTCCTCCTAAACCAGGCACTGATCCTCAGCTCCTGGGTCCAGGTGCTAGAAGTGGTTGGAAGTGGGGGGAGAGGCTTCCAGGAGGAGCCAGGTGGCTGGAGTACTGGGTGTGGTCAGTGAGCAGGCCTTGGAGGGCACCTACCCACTGCTAGGGGACTGTTTCACCATTTTAACTTCCTGGCCTTACACGGTGCATAGTGGTGAGTATCAGCTCCCAACACAAACTGTGCTGCCCACAGGACACTTGTGATCTTGTCTTATGCTCTTTGACATGCCTGTCTCTCCGTGAGACTTTGAGATGCTTGGGCGCAGGGACCATCTTTCATTTCAGCATCCCCAGAGCCACATAGTGCTCCTGGTTCTTTAAAGGGCCTCAATAAATTTGGCATGCATGTAGCATGAACTGTCCCTTCCTGGGCGGTCAGCTGCATTCTGGAGAGAGAGCATTTACTATCCTGAAACTGGCAGAAGGAGACCCACGGCGCCATGTGGGGAATCGCTTGGTGGCACGAGAAAGGTGAACACAACAAAGATGCTGAGGATGTCCTATTAGGAGATCGGGTGAAGCATACCCATTGGAGGCTGACTTTCCACACTGGGAGGATCAGAAACCCCAAGGTCAAGGTGACACTGCTTCCAACCCCAACACCTGGGGAAATTTGGGAAGCCAACATTTGGCCCCCATTCCGCAGATGTTCCTCCTCTCAAAGCCAAGGGGCCTGGCAGTGTAGCACTCTACCACTAGCCCTAGAACAGAGAGGTCACCAGGTAGGACTGCTCGGGCTCCCACTTTCTGGAGCAATAGCATACAAGAGACGGTAGTGCCAGTGCCCAAGGAGTTAAGAGAAAGGGAAAAACCACAGCCAGAAAGGGGAGCTGGGGCCAGATCGCACTGGGGATTTTCAGGTCACACACCGACCAGCTCTCTTCTTGTACCATCCATGAGGAAAAAGACAGAGTCCGTGGTGGTCACGGTGGAGAGCAACAGGGAATACACTGGCAGCATCACTGAGCACTGACCATGAGCCTCTGGTTGCTGAGCTTACCCAGACCCAATGTCCTCCCCATGAGGAAGGACTCATGGTCAGAAGCCTATTGCAGTTGCAACCTGCCTCCTGGCTGTGAACCCGAAACACCCCACAGGCCTAGGTTGAGGCTGCCCAGCCAGGCCTAACCTCAGCAGCAGGTGGGGTGTGGAACTCCACTTTGTCCATTCATTTATAAAGCACCTACTAAGTGCCAACTGCCTCAGCCAAGAATCTGGTGTCCCTGGGGAGACTGCTTACAGCATGGTGTCACGGCCCCCCTTCAGTACCCACTGAGAGTGATTCACCAACATGATGAGGTCCCTACCCCAGGGCCTGTCCCTTCAGTGTAGTGCTGTGACAGGGCCCCCCAAATCCTGGCCGCTCAGCTGGACCCCAACAACACAGACAGCACATGCCAGCCTCCTTCTCCTAGGGGATGGGCTCAGATCCTGCTCACACTCTCATCGCCATCTTGCTGATAACTAATGAAACCAGTTTCAAACTGGGTGCACTACTGTCTACCCCTTTGAATCACAGAATTAACAATTTTGTGTTAATAGCACTGCTGCCCAGACTCCCTCCATATTAGAGGCCACAGTCAGCCATCCCAGCCCCTATCAGAAACAAGGCCCCTCATCCTACCCACCATGATACAGGAATGCTGACTGTACTCCATGGACCAGCACAGCTGTGTCACTGTGCCTAGACCTGAGCTCACTTGTCCCCAGCTTTCTTTCTTTTCTCTACCAGCATGCCTCTGGGAATTAATAGCTGCACCCACCATCAGTGGGTCCCAGGGCTCTGTCCCTGGGGCCACTCAAGCCACCCATTTGCAAATCAAGAATGTGGAGCCGAGGGCAGCAGAATACTTGCCCACACATTTCCTGAAGGTGAAAGATTGCACAGTAGCTAGCATTCAGCTCAGACCCTCGGGGAAACTGTGTGGCACCACTCTGTCACTTCTTAGATGCTACACGTGTGCAGAGGGATCAAGGTGAGAATGAGCCCCAAGGAAAACACTCTCGATTCATGCCATAGGCACTCAGGGGTGGCTCTGGCTAGTCCACCGAGGTGGAGATGGTGCTTCAATCTGTGACATGTAAGCCATTGCCTACAGGTATCTTGGGTCCCAGCACTTCAGGACAAGAGGCCAGGACACCGCCATGCTGGGCTTTCTCTGAATGGAAACTGCTTGCTTGCTAACGTTTGTTCCCCAGGAACAAACATCTGCCTAGGTCCATACCAAGCTCATCTTACGGATGGCAGCTTTATGAGATACATGTGAAAGGAGCTCTAAATTATTCTCTCTTCTGTTCCCTTGCTCCTTTCTTTGTAAAAGCACATTTCCAAGAGGTCTGGATTCCTGGAAGGGGACTCTATGACGACTGCAAATCTATTCACATTCGAAGAGGGCCAGGCGTCCACATGTTAGCATTCCCAAACAGCTCTTAATGGCTTTTCCGTGGTTGATGACCACTGCCCAAAACCTGCCCAGAACCCTCTGCCTGGTCTTCATCTCTCGCCTTCCCCGCGCTCTCCTAATCAGTCTCGCCGAGGGTGGGGAGGCAGCAGGGCACTCTTCACCACCACCGCACTTCCCAGCAGGCTGCTCAGGTTCTTCCAACCTCACTTCCATTGGCCAGTTCTCCCACTTCCTTGGCTTTCTCTCTCTGCCTCTCCCTTTGCTCCCTTCACTCATTCAGCTGCTCTCCGGCCAGCAGATCTGTGCAGTCTGATATCATAGTTGGCGGCTCCTAACAGAATGCCCCATTCTCTGAAGCAGAAGCCTCAAAGAGCCCAGAGAGTGAGTCAGTGTTTCTGAAGGCCATACAGCCTCTCAGCAAACCTCCAATGGTAGAGTTACATGGCGAGAGGTGAACTTTTAGCTAAAAGATCCAAGCATGCTCATCTTCAGTGTGTCTCAGGCTGGGCCCCAAGCCTGACCCTGACCCAGAATCTCTCAGAGGCCACCTCTCCATCACTGGTCCAGCCCACCTCCCCACATGAAGACCTGGGTACAGCACTCTCTTTCTGGAGAAGAGGCTGCTGCCAAGGAGAAGGCTGCTCCCACAGGAGCACTCTATGTCCCATGCTGCACCCACATCCCTCAGACCATCCCATTCCCTGCGGCTGGCTGGCTGCTGACTGTGGGTACCTGCAGTTCTTTGTCATGTTAAAAAGGAGTCCAGGCTCAAAATGGAGTCACTTGTGCTAAACCCCACATCAGCAACCCAAGACTTAATACCTAACCTAACTATACTTTCAAGCCCCCAGGAATGGGACTTTTAACCAGCAACCTGGAATTTCCTGGTCAGCCCTAGAAGGCAATCTCTTGATAGACATCTTACCTTTTCTGCTCTTCCTAGGAGGGCACCCTTGCCTAAAACAATACAGTTCTTTGCCCATAATTTCCTTTTTTCCATTCCACTCTGCCTTTAAAAAACGATCTTATCTGCTGCTCCCTGGAGCTATTTGCTAGGTGGGATGCTGCCCGACTCATGAATCATTGAACAAAGCCAAGTAGATCTTCAAATTTACTCAGTACAATTTCTGTTATTTAGCAGATTTGGTGGCAGCACCAGGACCAAGGGAGACTTCCAAACACGTTGGGAACAAAAAGAAACACAGGCATAGTACCCAGGGAATGCTCTGAGTTCAGTCTTTCCTGTCCTTGCCGAAGGCCAAGTGTCGGGTTTCTCTTGGATCTGGGCTCTGTTGGCTTTGCACTGAGCTCCTGATCTAGTTGACTGTTCACTCTCCAATTGCCAGGCTTTTGCGTGCAAAACCCCAGCACTTAATTCCATCCCAAGATCCACGTGGGACCCATCAGTGGCCAGTATGTAGCTCCCCAGCACATGGGGCTTCAGACCACGGTCCCCATCTGTTGAGGTCTGCCAGTACAACCCCCTTCCCAGTCCAAGCCTCCACAGGAAGCACTGGCAGTGCATGCAGGGCCTGCCATGGGCCAGTCCTTGGTAACTACTAGATCCCAGCCCGTGGTTCCACCCTCGGAATCCACACTGGGAAGTGCTGGTGGTTTAGTCCGCAGCTTCTCATTTGTGTGAAATCATTCCTGGGACTCTACACTGGGAACAGCGGGTAGCAGCTGTGGTTCTCCCCTTGTTTGAAATCCGTCCACAATTCCCATTCTCTGAGGTCTGCTGGTCCCATCCTCTTCCCAGGCCCTAGCTCTTCACTTACTGCTGAGGCCCAAAGATCTGTTTCTGGGGTCAACGCTGGTTTCTGCTAATGTGCACAGGAGGTAAAGGCTAATTGCTAATGGGGATCTCAGAGGGCAAAGAGCCACAGAATTGGTGGGCGCAGGTCAAGCATTTAAAAGCTGTTACAGCACTCATTGCCCAACCCAAAGACTCCCCTGTTAAGAGAAAGTAGTCACAGGATGGGTTAGATTAATACCAGGCCACCTGCCAACCTCAAAAAACACATCCATGTAACAAGGCACACTGTAAAACACCACACAGTCCCCAATCCTGAAGTACATTCTGCTTAGGTATTAATGTGACTAAAATAAATAAATAAATAAATACATACATACATACATACATACATACATACATACATACATGCAGTTGACTGTTGAGCAACACAGGTCTGAATTGTGAAAGCTGACTTATATTCAGATTTTTTTCTACAGTCCAGTATTGCAAATATATTTTCTCTTCCTTATGACGTCCTTGATAACATTTTCTTTTCTCTAGCCTACTTTATTATAAAATAAAAATACAGCATATCATACATTAACAGATACAAAATACATGTTATTTGATTGTTTATGTTACCGATAAGGCATCCAGTCATCAATAGGCTATTAGTAGGTACATTTTGGAGAAGTCAAAACTTATACACAGGTTTTTGGCTGCAAAGGTGGTCAGCACCCCTAATCTCTTTGTTGTTCAGGGGTCAACTATAATAATAAAAAACGGGATCCTCAATTTCTGCAGAATCAAACCTGCCATCTTCCGGCACACCTCCTTCTTTCATGTCTAAAAACTGCAGTTCTGAAAGCTGTAAATATCTACAAAAAAGGCACTAAAGACAACTCAGAATTACAATGGCCATTAGGGGGACGTTCCGAGTGCACAAGACCTTTTACTTAAGATGTACACTTGAAAGGAAGGGTTCCCATAACAAGCAAACAGAATGGGATACCTATTTTAATTGGTATGTAGAAGCTTCCAAAAGGCTTTAAGAGTCTGAGACAAGTTCATTAAAAAAATTCACTATAAAAGGCTAATGAAAATTTAAAGACACAAGATCATAAACAAAAGTCTGCCAAATCATTAGCTTTATAGCTACAAGGCCAGGCATCTAAAATGATACCTGGGACCCTCACATCATACTCTCTTAGGGGTCCATCATCAAAACATTGGCCCCAAAAATCAATGTCTCAGTTGTAGACAACTGGGACACTATAGAAGAGATTGTCCTCCAAGGCCCTATGCAAATTATTTAACCACTAATGCCAATGGCCCCATATCTATCCCCATATAGTCCCCTCCCCAAATTGACAGGGCTCCAAGGGATTCTCTTATAAACTGCTATAAGTTATTCCCTTAAATAGCTAAGGAAAACTAAAATTGAAATTATGAAAAACCTTGCCAAATTCTAGTAAATATCAAAGCTCTCTTTAATTGGCTTAACTATAAGCACTTATAAATTGAGTATTCCTGAATCTCAGAAATATAATAGAAATGAACACAATTGCTTTTCAGAGTCATATGGTCTGGGAAGATATTTGCTATTAGTGCTACTTTAAGTTTGCTGGTTTAATTAAAATAGGCATGTCTTTAGAGTTATCGGCATCTAGTATAATACTTTTATCCTACCCACGTTTGCTAATCAAATAAATTCACATTATCTCTGTTACAAAATTTGTCAACAAGAAAAAGAGCTTGGTATGGTGGCTGACTTTGTCTAATGCCTCGCGGAGCTTTTGTGGGTAATTTGAAAATAACTGTCAAGAGCAAGTAAATTGAATACATGTAAGCATGATAAAAAGGTTTTAGGTAAACTTTTTAAATAGTTTCCCCCTATCGTTTTGGTAACCTGAAACCTTAAAGTTTTGCTAAGTTATAAAATGAGTTAAGTTAAATTCACCAAATATCCGGATCATCTCCAAGTAAGATAAAATACTGAGACATTAATTAGTGAAAACAGGCTTATCTATATTTTGCTTCCAGAGGAACCAAAGATCTTTTGAGTCTATTAGCAAACATGTTTTATGCACACTGAAAAAAGCTCCATTTTTAGAAATCAGAAAAAGTGCCCATAAGCCTGCCAGTTCACAGAATGCTAATGGAAAAGACACTTCACAATGGTCTACTTCTTAGTTAAGGCTCCTGAGGATTAAGAATTCTAACAATGTATGCGATCAACCAAAGCAATCTTGAGAAAGAACAAAGCTGGAGGTATCATGCTCCTTCATTTCATATTATACTACAAAGCTATAGTAATCAGAACAGTGTGGTACTGGCACAAAAACAGACACAAAGGCCAACAGAATAAAACAGACAGCCCAGAAATAAAACCACACTTATATGATGGTCAATTAATCCATGACAAAAGAAGTAAGAATATCCAAAGGATAAAAGACAGTCTCTTCAATAAATGTGTTGGGAAAACTGGACAACTCCATGCAAAAGAATGAAACTGGACCACTCTTTTACTCCATATACAAAAACGAATGCAAAACAGATGAAAGATATGAAATTAAGACCTGAAGCCATAAAACTCCTAGAAGGAAACATAGGCAGTAAGCACTTTGACACCAGTCTTAGCAATATTTTTTTGGACCAGTCCCCTCAGGCAATAGGGGACAAAAGCTAGAATAAAACAAATGTGATCACATAAAACTAAGAAGCTTCTGTGCAGCAAAGGAAATCAAGAACAAAACAAAAAGGTAATCTACTGAATGGGAGGAGAGATTTGCAAATCGTCCATCTGGTAAGAGGTTAATATCCAAAATATATAAAGAACTTACATAACTTAATATTGAAAAAATATGATTAAAAAATGGTCAGAGGACCTGAATTGACATTTTTCTAAAGAAGACACACAGGGACGCCTGGGTGGCTCAGCAGTGGAACGTCTGCCTTTGGCTCAGGGCATGATCCCGGAGTCCCAGGATGGAGTCCCATGTGGGGCTCCCTGCAGGGAGCCTGCTTCTCCCTCTGCCTGTGTGTCTGCCTCTGTATGTGTGTGTGTGTGTGTGTGTATGTGTGTGTGTGTGTCTCATGAGTAAATAAATAAAATCTTAAAAAAAAAAAAAAGAAGACATACAGATGGCCAGCAGGCATGTGAAAAACTGTTCAACATCACTCATCACGAGGGAAATGCACATCCAAACCACAGTGAGGTACCACCTCACACCTGTCAGATTGGCTATTATCAAAAAGACAAGAAATAACAAGTGTTGGCAAGGATATGGGGGGACAAGAGCCCTCATGCACTGTTGGTGGAAATGCAAAGTGGTACAGCCACTGTGGAAGGCAGTATACAAGTGCCTCAAAAGTTAAAAATAAAACTATCCTATGATCCATCAATTCCACCTCTAGGTATCTATCTGAAGAAAACAAAAACACTAATTTGAAGAGATAAATGCACCTTTACGTTGACTGCAACATTATTTACAAAAGCCAACATATGGAAGCAACCTAAAGGTCCATCAATAGGTGAATGGGTAAAGAAAAAGTGGTGTGTGTGTGTGTATGTGTGTGTATGTGTGTATATACATATATATATATATATACACATACATATGAGTGAAATAAGAGAAAGACAACCACATGATTTCATTTATTTGTAGAATCTAAAAAATAAACAAACAAACAAAAAAACAGAAACAGGTTCATAGATACATAAATACAGAGAACAAACTGTTGGTTACCAAAGAGGGGAGTAAAAGGTACAAACTTCCAGATGTAAAATAAATAAGTTATGGGAATGCAATGTATAGCACAGAGAATATAGTCATTATTGTAGTAACTTTGAGTGGTGACAGATGGAAACTAGATTTACTATGGAGATTATTTCCTAGCATATAAAAATATCAAGTCACTATAATGTACACCTAAAACTAATAGGATATTATATGCCAAATATATAAATATACATATATGTATACATACATCTGCATATATGTGTGTGTGTGTATATATATATAAAATATATATATATACATAAAACTGAAGCTACTACAAATAGTAAGGGAAACACCTCCATATGTAAGAATTAGAACTTCTGCCTTCAGTAAAAGAAGGAATGAAGAGGGGCATCTGGGTGGCTCAATGGCTGAGCATCCACCTTTAGTTTAAGTTATGATCCTGGGGTCCTGGGATTGAGTCCTGCATCGGGCTCCCTGTGGGGAGCCTGCTTCTCCCTCTCCCTCTCTCTATCTCATAAATTAAAAAAAAAAAAAAAGAAGAAGGCATGAGGAATGAAATACATTTTTGTTGAGGGAAAAAAAGTAATTTTGCCCAAAAGTGAAGTTGGATATTTATCATATTTAAAGAGGGAAAATACAGGACAAAATTTGAATGTAAAAAAGAGAAGGTTTGTGAATAAGGAAACTTTGAAAAGGAATTTTAATGTGTGGTCAAGCTGGCTGATACTAAAATGAATTTATTTAAAATTAGTTTTAATATTAAAAGTATAATGGTGCAAAATTGGAATTTGTTTTTTTTTTCTCTTTTTTTTAAAAAGACAAAGTTTTCTTAGACTATTGGTCTGCTTTTAACAGGAAATTGTAAGCCAAGGATTTTCTTTACCTTTAATATAATCTGTCTAGAAAAACAAAGATTCTGTATTTTATCTTTATTAGGTCCTTGATTACTTAAGAAAAAAAGAGTCTTTTTAGTATTAAAAGAGCTAAGGCTTTTTACAACTATTTAACCTTGTTATTTGCCTACAAGGTTTTTTTTAAAAGATTTTATTTATTTATTAATGAGAGACAGAGAAAGGCAGAGACATAGGCAGAGGGAGAAGCAGGCTCCCTTTGGGGAGTCCAGTGCAGACCTTGATCCCGGGATCCCAGGATCATGACTTAAGCTAAAGGCAGATGCCCAACCACTGAGCCACCCAGATGCTCCTGCCTACACAGTTTTTGTTATTTTGGTTAAATGGACAACTAAGTGTTACTTCATAGTGACCAAGATCTTATTTGACCAAGTACCCAAATCTTTTGATATTTTTGACAAACTTCCTAAAAATAAAACTCTAAATGAAATCTTTTTGACCTTGAACTAACATTGAGATTTTCCAAAAGATGCAGAAACATTTCCAGTAGATTTCTTTATCCTTATAAAAAGAGAGATGTTACACTAATTCGTGTAACTTAGCTTATTTCGTATGATAAATTACATGGGAAACATTGTCAAATAGGTAACAGTAAACCTTCTTAGATCATACTTGTGTGGGTACAGGTTATTAATAGAAATGTTCCAGAAACTGTATGCAATTCTGAAAGATCTATTATGTCCTAATATAATGTAAACACTTATAATTCTGGTTCTTATCTTAAAATGTTACAAAAATAACGAAATTTCCTTGTCAAATAGATCATAATAAACTCTCATCAGACCTTTAACCATGGCCATTTTTAAGTCTTATCATTTACAGACAGTCATTGTTTTACTCAGATGCTCTTACAAAAGCTTCTTATAAATGTGTTTCATTTCCAGAGAAATTCATGGAAAGGCATCTGACAAGTACTCTACAGTACAGGTTTGTGATGACTTTGATACTGGTTCTGATAACAGATCACACCACTGAACAGAGTAAGAATGTACAAAACACTGTAAATTGGTGATTTCATCAGACTTTTCACAAAAGACCAAGACCAACAAGAATTAATTATATGGGGCTGAATGAGCCAAGGAAGTCAGTACTTTTATGACTTCTTGTTTAAAACACTGCTGGCTCTCTAATGTATTGTTTTTCTGGATTTGGGGAAACCTTTATCCCTTTTCAATTCAGCTATCAACAATTTGGTGAGATCTACCTTTGTGAACAAAAATGAAACATTTACTTCTTCTCTACATCTGATCCCTCCAGAATTCCAGAACTCTTCAGTATTCTTTTCTTGGCAAAATAATTAGGTATTTACATAAGTTCAATAAGAATCCATTCTCTTTGTAACAGAACACAATTACAAATGCTGGTTATGTTACCAAGGCTTTGACTGGAATGTCATCTTTGAGAGAGAGAGAGATAGGCTTAGAGATGACCAGACAGTTTTAAGGAATTAAGTCTGATTTTACAGACCAAATAAAACCTCTTAAAAAAAAAAAATCAACCTGTGACCCTGCTTACAGTGTTCCAGCAAAGCAATCTTTACAAAAAAGCTTATACAGTCAAGCACTATTCTTGATGCACTTATGTAAATAATTAAGGAAAGTTAAATGCAAACAAATTAGCTTTACTATAAAAAAAAAATGGAAGTAATTGCAGAAGGAAGACATTATGTTTACACCTTTATCTGTATTTGTCTCTAATCCTGTTAATGGTCTTCAGGGTTCTGTTATATAGCTGAATTCTTCTACTTTCTTCAAAAATCTGGCTATAGAGATCCCTGGGTGGCGCAGTGGTTTGGCGCTTGCCTTTGGCCCAGGGCGCGATCCTGGAGACCCGGGATCGAATCCCACATCGGGCTCCCGGTGCATGGAGCCTGCTTCTCCCTCTGCCTATGTCTCTGCCTCTCTCTCTCTCTCTGTGACTATCATAAATAAATAAAACTAAAAATTTTTTTTAAAAAATCTGGCTATGGCGCTCCAAATTAACATTTCCAATGTTTTCCCACCCTCTGACTTGGAGTTAGTAAGTAAAAAGACCAGCCATGAATGTTCTGGGAAGGGGCTATACCGGGTCTCCCTGACCACCCAGATGACAGCCAAATTTCACGGACTTACACCCTGGATATACACCTCACAGCTGAAGAAGGCTCCAGCTTACATCTGGTCCCATACAAACGCTGGAGACCTCTTAATCCAATAGACCAGGAAGAGAAGCAGCTGGCACTAAGGTAAACCGCTTCCTCTCAAGATGCCAGATCAAGACTTCACACCTGAACCAAACATGAAACCCTTTCTTCCTCCTGTTCTTTTTCTTTATGCTGGCTCTGGCCTAGCGAGATGACACCCTCACCTGTGCCTCCCTGCTAAGGGGTGTAACTTCTGGAATTTAGAACAACTCTATTTCAGCCTAAAAGAAAACCTAACTGACTCCTGGCTTGAACAGGCAAATATCTGTGAATGAGTCCATTCACACTGTCCCCTTCACAGGAAGTAGTCTGTGCCCTGAGAGGGTCTGTCTTTGTCCACAGTGGTTACCACTCTCCTTGGTCCTTGGACCTGTGATGCCTCCATGGCTGGCTGGCATACAGAGCTGGGCAATGTCTCCTCGGTTATCTACCTATACCTCTCCAACTTTCCACAAACGAACTAAGACACTTCACTGGTGGATTCCTCTGGATTTACATCATTGAGTTAGAAAGGAATTGCCAGGAGGTATTCGTGACTCAGGATTTCCTTCCTTTGGCAAGGCAGTACATTCCCTGGTTAGGAGTAAATGTAAATGAGACTATGATCAGAAACCTTTCCTTAACTCTTGAAGACACTGCAGAATCCACTGCTAACTCAGTAGATGCCAAAAAAAAAAAAAAAAATTTAAAAATCCTTGACTCAAGCCAAAGTTGTTCTCAATAACAGAACAGTCCTTGAGCATCTTTTAGCGGAGCGAGGAGGTATCTGCTGTGGCCAACATCATGTGCTGCACCTACATTAACACTTCTGGGCAAGCTGAAACTCAGTTGCGTTAGATCACCGAGCATGCCACTTAGCTTAAAAAGGTGATTCCCTCAATAAGGTCTTTCTTTGATTTACCTGATTTTGAATAGCTTGGGTCTTGGAGAACCATGGCCCTGAAGTATGTTCCAAACGCCGGGAATTTCCTACTTACAATAATCATAATAATCTCATTGGTGCACTGTATTCTCTTGAAAGCTTTAATGCATAGCCATAGCTACTAACCATCAAGCAAATGACCTGCCTGAGACTAGGATGTCAGAAAAGGAATGAAGAAAATGGCCAACATATAACTTGTGAACCTGAAGTTGTGACCAATGAGTATCACAGAGACTGAGCAAAAAAAAAGCCATGACCTGTCAATACCACATGGAGGATCAACAAAAGCTGTGACAAGTACGGACGGCACAGTAGCTGAGAACAATGCTAAGGCCTTAAATTTTGACCACATCTCTCAGGCTGACTCTGATTAAAAGAGAGCAATTACTTAAAAAGAAAAAGAAAAAGAAAAAGAAACAGCAGGCCCAAAATGGAGTGGCTTGTGCTAAGCCCCAAGTCAGCAAGCCAAGACTTGATACCTAACCTGACTAGTTTCAACACGCCCTCCCTGCTCAGGAATGTGACTTTTAACTAACCCACCTGGAATTTCCTGGCCAGCAGTAACAGGTAATCCTCTGATAGACCCCTGCTCCTCCCCTTAGGAGGACACCCTTGCCTAAAACAATGCATTCTCTACTAACAATTTCCTCTTTTTTGTTCCCTCTCTGCCTTTAAAAACCCTTCCTTTCTGCAGCTCATAGGCGCTCCTTTCTATTTGCAAGATGGGATGCTGCCTGGTTCATGAATCACTGAAGAAAGTCAATCGGACCTTTACATTTACTCAGTTGAATTTTTGGGTTTTACCAGCCTGAGAACTTTTCTCAGGATAGGGCAGGTGTCCTCCACGGGACTGAGCACCCCAGGAGCACCTCCTAGGGTGACAGGAGACAGATAGCCCAGGTCCCATCCCCAGGTACTCCACACCACCTCCCAGAATCTCCCCTCGACTAAACGCCAGTTGTTCTATCTGGGTTGCTGGCATGGTATCTCACCCCTTCTGGCCTCCTGTCTCAAGTCCCCACAATCCTATTTAGGTTCCCTAGCATTACATCCCAAAGACATGACCTGCCTTTGACCATGTTTCCACATCTCCTTGAACGGGGTCTCAAACCCTGACACCTTTTTGCCTACCAGCTGCTAGACATGGGAAGCCAGTCTGCCTTGCCAGCTGGGTCTCCTACTACACGACTCAGACCCCAACCACCCACTTCAAAGGATTTAGAGCTACATGGTTTGGTGTTTTACTGTGTGCCTGGTCCCCCACTTACCCCCAATATCATTTTAATCCCATCGCCACCCTACCAAAATGACTTTCTCACTCTTGTTTATAAAGGAAGGCACTGAGGCTCCCAGAGGTAAGTGACCTTCTCAAATGTCACACTTGTAAGAAAATGTAAACCCTGCATGCAAATGTTCCTCGGCAAGGTCCTGAAGTAGCTGCTCCTTCCCCGACACTCTGTTGGCCCCTAAGCAACCTGATCTTCTTGCTGTTCCTAATGACTTCCCCTCTCTCTGATCTACCCTTGTCCCTAACATCTCCCTACTAAAAAAAAAAGTCCTGCCTGTTTCACAGTTAAGATGACAAGTATTTTTAAAATTTATTTAATTATTAACATGAGAGAGAGAGAACAAAGGGAGAGGGAGAAGCAGACTCCCTGCTGAGCCAAGAGCCCGATAAGGGGCTCAATCCCAGGACCCCGAGATCATGACCTGAACCAAAGGCAGATACTTAACCAATGGAACCACCCAGGCACCCCATGATGACAAATATTCCAAAACCATATAAAACCACATAAAATTGTAACATAGAATGGAAATGTGGGGAAGTTATGTTTTGATCTCCTTATCCTTCAATGCTAGTCACTCTACAAAGTCTTGCCTTAAATTCCTAATATTTGGCCAAGCTTCTCTTTTTCAAGCCTGATCCCCTCTTGCATGCGAGTTCTCAGTGGGCATATCTCATCTTGCCTCAGGAGGGCCCCCTTCTTGGCACCCTGCTTGGCACCACATGATGTGCTAAAAATTCTTGCTGAATGAACCAATCAATTACATGAAGGTGTGAGGCTAGGAAGGCACACAAGCCATGTGCCATCATTCCACACATCCACAGCTGCTGGTGACGACATGCACGCGGCAGGCTACACATTCACCGAGGGCCCACTACCTGCCAGGCACAGTGCCTGGCTCTGGCACTCAGCAAACATCACCTCCCAGCACAACAGGACAGCCTGCACAAGGAGGTAGAGCCCCTCTCCCATCAGATCAGATCCCAGCTTTGATAGGAAGCCAGGGTAAGGACAGGGGAGGACGTGGCAGGGATGATGCGGTTCTAAGACTCATCATTAATGAAAAATGAGGCGTAAAGTCTGGGCAACACCTGCCCTCATGCCCGCCTTCCCAGGGGGAAATGGGCATTCTCAGGAGTGTGTGGGAGCCGCAAGGCAAGCAGAAAGCAGTTCAGGGTTGACGCTTAACATTCATTAAAAGGGCTTTTCTCTCCCTGCTGCTCTAGCCTTAGCACATGGTTCTAGACATGGGTGAGGGGGGGAGACAAAAGATTTTGTTTCTGGGTCCAAGACACATTGTGGCTGAAGCCTTGATGCCTTCCAGACCGTGTGGAGTGAGAAACAGGCAGGACACAGAACACAGTGGCTCAAAGGAACATGGGAGCAACGGCAAGACATATCCAGCGCCTAGACTGGCTGACTGGGGCCTGGGCTCTCAGACCATCCCAGCTAGCCATCCGGGGCCTCTGGAGACTCCCTTGCGAGCACCTGTCCTGACTTTCATGGGTCTAAGAGCCCAACACGGCCACGAGGCCTACGTGGAATCACATCCACCTGCCAGAGGTTGCTTTTTAGGAGGCCACAAACTGCTACAGACGTGAGCTCTGGCTCAGTCACCTGAGGGATCCGGGAAATGTATCCAGCAAGAGCCTCAACTTCCCAAGCCCCCAATGGGATTCAGCCACACTACACAGCCTTTCGGAGCAATGGCCATCCCAAACCCCAGAACCAGTCTACGGCCATACCACCCTGAACGCGCCCGATCTGGTCCAAACCCCAGAACCGGTGACTCCAGGGTCAGTCCTCTCATTCCCATTTGATTCCCTAGTGTTTCTCCAAGGCCCAGAATAAAGGGAGTGCAGGATCTGCCTGCAAGAGAAGGATCCGGGATAGGATGGGGATGGGAGGGTGCCAGGCTGCACAGAGGTCTCCCCCACCCTGACCTAGCAGCCCACAGCCACAATACATGGGGGAGGCTGTCCCGTGAGCCCGTTGGTTGAGCCACTTTGCACCACGGGGCCAATCGTAACGACCAAACCTCCCGAAAGGCAGTGGCCTTTTTACCCTAACTTTCTGACTTCCTGCCCGCAGCCCAACCACACCCCTTACAACATCATTTTTCAGATGAAATCCTGGTTCCTCAGAAAGTGTATGTCAAACTCATCCGAAGAGCCCAAGAGAAACACACACAGCCGTCCTTTTGGATCTGAAGGTTATGTGTTAACCTCCATGGCCTGATCTAACGGAGGCTCGAACAACAAAGAAACATGTTGGAGGACAAGAGGTGTCTCCTCCAGAAAAGGGTATCCCTCCTCCTTTGTGTCTTCTCAAAGATCTAGCACTAACTGTGCAACCACACACAGAAGAGTCCTCTGACAGAGGCAAAGGAGGCAGATCGCCAAACTGCCCCCCGCCCCCAGACAGCCACTACCCCTCCTGGCTTCTTGGCCACGCCATCAGCATCACTCTCAAATCTGGCCTGAACACACACCAGGGCCAGATGTGCCTGACTCTGGGGAGATGGCAGAGATATAGTCAGACGTGCAGAGTCTTTCTCCCCCTGGATTGCCTTTATGTCACGACTCCTATGGACAGAGATCATCATGCTCCACTTGAACCCAAACAACAGGCTGACCGGCAGAAACTCCCTACTGTGCTCAGACCCCAAAAGCATGAGGCAAGCAAGGCTGCTTTATTTGCGTCGATGCCAGCCTGCTCCCTGGCAAGCAGATCTGCTGAGTCCTCCATCCGGCACAGCCACAGCATCCCTCCAGCACGCCTCGATCACGCTCAAAGAAATGGCAATGTCAGGAACGGGAATCATTCCTCCCAAACAGCCCATCCCTGAAGCCTCCCAGATGCTGGCACTCAGTGGTGCTGAGAGGCTTCCATCTCTCCAAGACCGTCCCTTCCTCCCTTCCCTACCGCACTCAGGGGGAGCAATCATCTCTTCTAGCTCCTGCCTCGACTTGACCCCCTTTGGATGCGCCATTTTAGCCTAGGAAGCGGATATAAAATTATACCCTTCTAAAGGAAAACAAATTAGAGTGGATAAGAAAGGAAATGAAATTCACTGTAGCACTTTGACATTGGCATGATACCGACTTCATTGCTTCTCAGACTGTAACATGCATGCAAACCAGCCAGGGAGCTGGTGAAGTTGCAAAAGATCTCAGTAGGTCTGGGGTGGGACCTAAGATTCTGCATTTCTTTTTTTTTTTAAGATTGATATTTATTTATTTGAGAGATGGAGCATAAGTGGGTGGGGAGAGGGGCAGAGGGAGAGGGAGAAGCAGACTCCACATTGAGCAGAGAGCCTGACATGGGGCTGGATCCCAGGACCCCTGGATCATGACCTGAGCCGAAAGCAGACACTTAACGGACTGAGCCACCTAGGTGCCCCAAGATTCTGCATTTCTAACAAGCTCCCAGATGATACAGATACTGCTGGTCCACAGAACATACTTCGAGTAGCAAGAGTTTGTCTATACAATGCTTGACACAGAGTAGGCACTCAAGAGTATTTGCAGGGTTGAATTCAATTGCAGGCGGAGCTGGGTCTGATGGCAGGAAACATTACTAAAAGCTAATAATAAGTCAAAGCAGTCATTTAAACCAACAGTTTGCAACACTGGCTGCACATTAAAATCACCAAGTTAGCCTTTTAAAAATGCCAATGCCTAGGCTCCACCATCAGAATTCTGATTGCATTGAGCCTAGACATCTGTATTTTTTTTAAAGGCTTCCCAAGTGATGCTAATATGCAACCAGATTAGAGTACGGGGGAACTTGGTAAAACTGTTTCACTACCTGCTATGTGCCAAACGTTATGCAAAGAATGAGCCACTGTGAGTGAGGCCAGGCCCCTTCCCTCAGGGAACATACCTGCTAATGGGGCAAATAGGTCCTTAGTGACCCTAACAGGAGAGCACTCTAAGGCATATTTATATAAACCATTTTGGCAACACAAATAAAAAAGCAACTGATCCAGCCTTGATGACATAAGAGGAGAATAAGGAGAGTGATCAAGTGGGCTTTAAAGGATGAATAGGAGTTCTCTAGGCAGATGAAAGAAGCAGCTATCCCAAACTTCTGTTCTTCCTCCTTATTGGTCATATGGAGATAATGTCTGGCTAGGACCTGGGGTCCTGAATTCTGAGCCAGGTACCTACTGCTCCCAGGCAACATGAGAAAAAAATGTATGCACAAGAATCAAGGTCAATCCAATGCATGTTCTCTGTTACCAGTTGGCACTACGTGGAAGGCCAGTGGGAGTGGACAGGATGCCTTGTAAGTCAGAGTCTAATCAAGAAAATGAAGCCTATACCCTCTACTTAATGGAGAAAGTTTGATGTAGAAACTAATGACATATTGGAGATGCTGCAAAATCGAACAGGGACTTACACCACAACCCAGAGATTAGCAACAGCTGGAAGGCCTCGGGTTGAAGGGACAAGAGGAGAAGGCAGTGTTGTGAAGCCCAGGGTCAGAGCTGGAGATAGTGGAGACTGCCCAGCAGGAGCTGGCACTGCTAGGAGATGTAGCCACCACTAAAGACGCAAAGATGATACCCAGATTGCAGGGTAGGAACCTGTCTTCTCCCTTCCCAAACCCAGCCAGGAGTCAGCTGGCAAAGGAGCCTGGGAGATGTTTGCAGGAGTCAGGCCCTCAGGCCCTGAAGGCAGGGTGGATCTGAACCCTTGTAAGTAGCTGAACAGATCCATTCTGGCCTTCTGGCAACGGCAGGCTGAGCATACCCCACATCCCTTTGCTCTATAGTTACACCTCTATCTTGCCCTGGAGCAGAGCTCCCCAGCCAGTGTACTACAGACACTGTCCACTGGGACCTGAGGAGACCACCAGGCAGCTCACCTCTAGCTGCATATACCCTCCCCATTTACCCCCATGGCGCTACAGAAATGTTGTCGATTTCTGTGTTCAATGACGTACAAATGTTTGTGACGCACAGCTCCCAGAAGATGCTAAGAAAGACAGATTGCAGGCAGGCCACACCCAGGAAGAAAACATTCCCCCCCCCCCCCATACAGAGAGGGCCTGTCAAGGTCAGACAGCCCCAGACCACTGAATTATGTGGAGCACCTGGGAGCAGTGGAGAGAAGAAATTCAAAGAAGGGGCTGGTTCTAAAACAGAAAATGACCCACTGTGTCTTCTTCATAAGAAATCCATTTGAGGATTTCATATGGATTTTATGTATGTATGTATTTATTTATTTGAGAGAGAAATAAAACACAAGCGGGGGGCGGGTGCAGAAAGAGAGAACCTCAAGCAGATGCCATGCTGAGCGCAGAGCCCAACTCTGAGGCCCGATCTCATGACCCTGTGCTGAGATCATAATCTGAGCTGAAATTAAGAGTTGGACACTTAACTGACTGAGCCACTCAGGTGCCCCTCAGTATGGATTTTTATACTCCACTCGTTTTTTTAAAATTTCAAAGGGGTATTTTTTTCATTGAGATAAAATTCACATAACATACAATTAACCATTTCAAAAGTCTTTGATTTACTGGACTTTAGTACATTCATAATGCCATGCGAGCACCCCTTTTAGCTATTTCAGAAACATTTTTATCACCCTGCAAAGGGCCTTCCTCCCATTAAGCAGTCACTCCCATTCTTCCCTCCCCCAGCCCTGGCAACCTCTCGTCTCTAGGGATTTACCTATTCGGACGCAATCATACAATATATGGTTTGTTTCATGTAGCATATTTTTGAGGTTCATCCATGTTGTAGTACCTATCGGAAATTCATCCTGTTTTCATAGCTAAATAATACTCCATTGTACAGATACACCATATTTTGTTTATCCATTCACCAACTGATGAACATTCAGGTTGTTGCTGCCTTTCAGTTATTTTATATAGTGTTGCTATTAACATTCATGGAAAAGTTTTTGTTCAAGGACCTACTTTCAAACCTTTTAAGTATATACACAAGAGTACCATGCGTTTTTAAAGCACTGAAGGGAACATATGATTTAGACATAAAATTGCAAAATTGGATGTATAAACAAAATAGATCCTTGAAAAGGGCCTAAAGAAGTGTATGTAGGGCAGCCCTGGTGGCGCAGCGGTTTGGTGCCACCTGCAGCCTGGGGTGTGATCCTGGAGACCTGGGATCAAGTCCCACATCGGGCTCCCTGCATGGAGCCTGCTTCTCCCTCTCCCTGTGTCTCTGCCTCTCTCTCTCTGTCTATGAATAAATAAATAAAATCTTTAAAAAAAAAAAAAAGAAGTGTATGTTAACAAGAATCCAAGATGAACTAATCCCCACAATCAGGCACTGAATTTTGCCATGGGCTTCCTGGAAGCCCAGGTGAAAAGGGAAATAAATCAAGTAACTAAAAGTCATTTGTACAGATAAACATTCTTTCCCCGGCATTAAATCCAGAAATACATTCGTATAAAAGACTGTGTGGGACACTGCAAAAAACTTATTTTTTATATTTCTGCAAGAGACAAAAAATGTTCAAGTGAGTGCTTTTGCTTTTTCTCTTTAATCAACTCTCTATGGATCATGAACACATTTAAATTGTAATTCAATAAAGTCAATTTTGCAGGATAAAGCAAGAAAATACAGCCCAGACACATTACCCTGTAAATACCCAATTGAATAGAAGAATGCAAAGTGAAGAACCTCAAAGAAAGAACAGTCGATGCACCCACTGAAAATCTAACAGGTCATTTCTTCAGCATGCCTCTGGATCCCTTCAGCACAGGTCCAAGACGCTGGTATTTCACACCACTGGTCCCAGGCAAAGCCATAAGCTCAGACGTGGGACACGCAGTGAGGAAAACAGTCACTCAGCTGTGGCATTATGAGCCTCACCTCGGTGTCGACAGAGTCCACCCCACCCATCAGTGTCGCCACTGGAGCCCAACCTGGGCTGTCCTCTGACTCTCCCTTCTCATGGCTCTTCCTGATTCAAGCTATTTTTGCTTGCTGCATCACACACACACACACACACACACACACACACACACACACAACCAGGCCTCCCACAGCACCGCGTTCCACTCCCACGCCTGCCATGGGTCAAGGAGAAGCTTAGCAGGCAAACCTCCAATATTCCGCTTGAGAGCCATGTCTAAAGGCCCCCGGAATGAGTGGGGCCTAACTCTGTCCTCACCCCATCCTGGGGTGAGAAGCATCCTCCAGCTCACAGGGAAGCAGGTCACTGCACAGATGCACACGGCAGCCTCCATGTGGTTGGGAGGTGCCCTGCCCCAGGCACCTGCCTCAGGTTTATGCCATAGGAAAAAGATGCCTTTTCTCTGCCTGACAGACACCAGCATGACTGACTTTCCACAAGGATCCTCCGCTGATATACGGGCACAAGCAAGAACATTCATTGGTCCCCTACAGCTTGGTGTAGGAAATCCCACCCCAGGTGGCCTCTGAAGTTGAAGCTGAGGCTGACCTTTCCTTTTTCTGACCTGAGGCTGAGGCCCACCAGGACTGCAGAGTTGGTTCTGAGTCCCCCAGGTGGTAGGTCCACAGCCCCTGCTGGCCCAAGGGGACGATCTACTCTCAAAGGCATCTTGGTTCCCTCACCTTCTATCCCTAGAATTAGAATAAAATGGGAGGGACAAGGATAAGCTGCTTACATGTAGCTACTGAGATGAAGTTCAAGTTTGTCCTCTCCCTTCTCCTGGAAAAGTGGAGACCGTGACTTCCAGGTGGACAGACAAGGCAGCCTGGCACCTTTCAGGGCGTGAGGAGAGCTCTGTGGTTCAGAAACCAGTGCAGGTGTATTTCAAATAGCAGCATACACACGGTGCTTCCTCTCTGCAGGTACTACTTTAAATGCTTCATCTTCCCTAACTCATCATAACCCTCACACAACCCTTTGAGGTAAACACTACTACAGTCTCCATCTTACAGAAAATTAATGGAGGCACAGAGGGGGCAAGTAATCTGCCTAAGGTCCCACAGCTTAACCAGGATTTGAACTGAGGCAGTGTGGCCTAGGCATCCATGCTCTTTCCACAATACTGTTTCCTAGAGCTCCCATAACAAAGTGCCACGAACATGGTGGCTCAAAACAACAGCAACTTCCTCTCTTACAGATCTGGAGCCTAGAAGTCCAAGATTCAGGTGTCAGCAGGGCCATGCGCCCTCTGACAGCTCTAGAGAAGAATCCTTCCTGGCCTCTGCCAGTTCCTGGTGGTGGCTGACAATCCCTGGCAGTCCTTGACTTAAGCCGTATCAATCCATCCTCTGCTTCATCTTCACCCGGCCTTCTTCCCTCTGGGGGTGTCTGCCATCTTAGAAGGACACCAAGTATTGGAATGAGGATCCACCCTAATCTAGGATGACTTTATCTTCACTAATCACACCTGCAAAGGCCCTATCTCTAAGTAAGGTCATATTCTGGGTTTCTGGATGGACGTGACTTTGCAAGGACATTATTTAAGCCAGGACAGCCATGATGCTACGTTGCTTCTAGAAAAGGATAAAGAACTTGAGCTAGGACCCCTCTGAGCCAGGAGAATATAGAGCAGAAAATGAAAGCAGAAAGAATCCAGAGAAGAAAAATGAACCTTCTCCTACCTCAAATGAACCCTCCACAACTTTCTAGGTGAGATGCCTTCCCTTAGGATCCTAGCTTGAATGAGACTCACCATCTCGTCCTCATAAGCAGCTGGGCCCAGGGCTGCCCCTTCCCTAGGAGGAGAGCTCCCTAAGGGCAGTGGTCCAGCCTGGCACAGGTGCTCAGCAAAGGGCTGGGGAAACAAAAGGCTTTCTGGGTCTTCTGTCTCCCCGCCGATTCCTGTGCCTGGTTTCCTGCTACATCTAGCATTTGAGCTCAGGAAGCAGCTCTGAAGTTCAGTGCTAACAGCCAGTCAGAAGGAAAACATCCCAGTGTGTTCACAGCTTCCCTGACAAATCCAGATTCAGAGTTTCATCCTCGGGGGTCGGTGAAGAGGAGCGGCTGTCACCAGGGAGGGGCCAGAGCAGCAAGCCCCTCGTGGCCTCCCCCTGGTCTTCGTCACGTCCTCCCTCTCTCAGATAGCCCTCCGCGGGCACATGTGCAAGCCTGCATTACACCACCATGAGCCAGGCCCTCACCTGTCCTCCAGCAATGCTCAGTGCTGGGTGCCGCCTCCCATGATGCCGGGAAGGAGCTGCTAGAGAGAAATCCAGAGGTCAAAAGGCAGCTCTCCACAGGTAGGTTGCTGCAGGGAGGAAGGGTGGGAATAGAAGAGGCCGGAGGACTTCCAGAACAGAGATCAGGAAATGTAGGAGCTCATGGTAGCAAGAGAATACACACCAAACACGAGGGCACAGCACCAGCCGAGGGCAGGGTGGGTGGCCTCTGGGAAGGACCGTGCTATCAAGACCTCAGAGGAAGGAAACTTGCAACTGAGAGGGCAACTCTGTGCTGTGCCTTTCCAGTACCATAGACAATGATATACGCAAAGAATAAATAAAATGTAATGGAAACATTAATGCAAAGAGTCCTTGCACTATGCTGTCCCATCGCCAAAGGAAGGAAGCAATCTTCCCACCCTTATCAGGTAGTTATGAGACTTGAATGAGAAATGTATGGAGGGACACCTAGGTGGCTTAGTCAGTTGAGCATCTGTCTTCGGTTCAGGTCATGATCTCAGGATCCTGGGATCGAGCCACATATCAGGCTCCACGGGGAGCCTGCTTCTCCCTCTGCCCATGTCTCCACCTCTCTCTGTGTGTCACTCCTGAATAAATAAATAAAATCTTTCAAATTAATTAATTTAAAAAAGAAATGTATGTAAAGGAACACCTGGATGGCTCAGCAGGTCTTGATCTCAAGGTCATGAGCTCAAGCCCCAAATTGGGCTTCTCGCTGGTCATGGAGTCTACTTTTTTAAAAAAGGCATGTAAAGCCTGTCACGGTTCCAACCTCAGATCAGTGCTCAGGGCTGTTAGCAGCCCCTTCCCACAGGGCTTCTGTTTAATCAAGGATCAAATGAAGGGTGGGGGCCAGGCGCCATGTCATAGCTCGTGTGGGGCAGGAAGATCAGGAGCTGTTGATCCCAAACCCAGAGGGACAAACTGCTAGTGTGTTCTGAGCTCAGTCTGGTTTGTACTCAGACTATCTCCTGAAGTCAGATGGTGTTATTTTGCCCCGAGAGCTCAAGGTCCAACATCCAGGCCACAGCAGGGCTAGGTATTAAAAACCACACATGCGGGCACCTGGGGGGCTCAGTGGCTGAGCACCTGCTTTTGACACAGGTCATAATCCCAGGGTCCTGGAATCGAGTCCTGCATCAGGCTCTCTGCAGGGAACCTGATTCTCCCTTTGCCTGTGTCTCTGCCCCACACCCCCCCCCCGAATAAATAAATAAAATCTTTAAATAAATATATAAATTCCGCACATGGTGGTCCCAGGCACTTGTTCTTACTCGGAGAGAAGCCAGCCATCCTGTTATACCCAAGCCTAGGAAGGAGAAAAGCCTTGCTAGAGAATCAAAAGTATCCAAACAGCCTTTCCCCTCCCCAGGGCTGACCTGCCCAGCCTGAGAGCCAGGCCCCACCAGCACTGGGCCAGCCCAGGGAAGCAGTTCGGCTCAGCACCACACAGGCGGGGAGGCTCGGCAGAGGGCTGAAGCACACGGGTGCAGCCAGAGGGAGAGCGATGGCCTTAGTCCAACCTCAGCAGCTGTAAGTGCCTTCTGTCCTCCCCTAGAACAGGACTCCATGAGGCATATCCTCTGGATGGCCCAGGATGGCAATGGCTCTTTGCCTGGGGAATTATGATCACCCCTCTTTAAAGAGTCCAGGGTCATCTCAAATGTACATCCTC
The DNA here is from genome assembly GCF_018345385.1 of Vulpes lagopus. NCBI lineage: Eukaryota > Metazoa > Chordata > Mammalia > Carnivora > Canidae > Vulpes > Vulpes lagopus. Next base: position 111,679,669 of record NC_054827.1, read on the forward strand.
CTCCCCTTACAGGAACTCCAGAGTCGATCATCTGCCCCCCCCTCAGAAAACACACCTCATCCTGCCTTGCTGTAGCTGTCTATGGAATAGCCTTGGGCCCCACTTGCTCCATCTCCAAATTCCTTCAGAATAAGGCCCATATTCAGTTGTAACTCCAAACTATGGGGTCACAGGGCAGCGAAGTAAGTTTGGGGCTTGAGATTAACAGGTCTTAAAAAAAGTCACTCTTGTGGCCAACAGCACATGAGAAGATGTTCAACATCACTTATCAGCAGGGAAACACAAATGAAACCCTTAAAGAAATACTACCTCACACCCAACCAAATGGCTACTATCAAAAAATCAGAAAAGAGCAAGTGTTAGCAAAGATGTGGAGAAATTAGAACCCTCATGTGCTATTGGTGCACCTGCTACAGAAAACCACAGAGTGATTCCTCCAAAAATTAAACACAGAATTGCCACGTGACCCAGTAATCCCACTTCTAGGTATATATATATATATCCCCACCAAAACTGAAAGCAGGGTCTCAAAGAGAGATGTGTACACCCACGTTTATTGCAGCATTATTCTACAAGAGCCAACATGCTGGAGTAACCCCAGTGTCCATCAAGGGATGACTGGATAAATGAAATGTGGTATGTACACAGAATGAAATATTACTTAATTTGCATAAGGGACACATACTACAAGATGGATGAATCAAGAGAACATTATGTGAAATAAGCCAGAAACTCAAAAGACAACTACATTGTGATTCCACCTATACCAAGTAGCTAGAGTAGTCAAACTCATAGCAACAAAAGTAGAAAACTGGTTTCCAGGGGCTGGGGGTTGAGAGAGGAATGGATATTTATTTAATGGGTACAGAGTTCCACACCTGCAAGATCAAGAGTTCTGGAGACTGGTTGCACAACAATGTGAATGTACTTAACACTACTGAACTATACACTTTTTACATTACATGTATTTTACCACAGTTAAAAAGGAAGAATGAAACAGACTTTTGTGCCCATTCCTTAGGTCGCCCCAAGGGGCCACCATCTTGGAAGCACACTTGGAGGACAAGAATCTCAGCCCATCCCAAAGACTAGTGGGGGCCCCAGAACATCTCTGTTCTCCTGAGTTGGGTGTAATTGTTGCAAGAAACCATGTCTCATCTAGCCTGACCCATTACATGTCACCGGGTAAGTCACACAAATCCCCTGCTTGTAAAATGAGGGAAGTATCTGCCCCCAGTCTAACAAGAACCCTGTGTTGAGGCCTCTCATGGATGCTTCTAACAGGCCTCTATAGAAAACCACTCATGGGGAAATACGCAAGCCTTAGCTTCACATCCATGTTTGCTGGTGGAGACCCAGGCTACTGGGCCAGACAGACCTGGATTTGAATGCTGCCTCTGCCACTTCCTAGCTTGTGACCCCACATGACTTACTGTATCTTCCTGAGCTTAGATTTTTCTCCTCTGCAAAACAGGATAGTAATGCTCATTAACTAGCATTGTTCTGTGGATTGGACATGATTCTTGCTAAGCAGTTGGCAGAGAAGCCACACGACAAGTGGGATGATGATGATGAGTATTCAAAGTTTTAATGGCCGAGCTGTCAGCTGGAGCCCTCACATACCCGCTGTCAGGCTCACAGTCCACTGTGGGGCCGGGGGTCCCTGGGAGACATCCTCCCCGGCCACATGTGACTGTGCTGCATCTGTGCCCACACCAAGACCCAAAGCTCAATGACGTCACCTCCAGCATGGGCACCTGCTCCTGTCACGGAAGCTCTAATTTTCCCGTTAACCCTTGTGGGAGGAGGAGCTCTGGGTGCCCAGGACTTCCTCGGCCAATGAGTTCTTCACCCTCATCTGAAGCCACCTGCCTATGAACCCAGCCTGTGTCCCCATCAAGGCCTCTCTCCATCCCAGCAGTGGGGACAGTCCGTACGGAAGAGGGCATGAGATCACCCACCTGGTGTCTCTCACAACACAGCCTAGATGACAGATGCCATAGCAACAGCCCTAGCAACGGTGACAGAAGACAACCTCTTGGACACAGACTGATGGGAAATACGTCAACAACAACCAACCACGTACAGAGGAAGGGCTGCAGAGGGCCAGTGGGGCACACACACATTCAGGACGCCACCTGCCTGGGCACAGGGGGAAGCCCATTAGCCAAGTCCAACTTCCCCTTTCAACATCATAGCGAAATAATCAATGGGAAAGGGACAGGGAAGGCTGGAAATCCCATGGACCTACAGCAAATTAAGTTTAATCCTCTCTGGCCAGCTGTGTGGCCGTTCGGCTACAACTGTGCTATCTGCTCAGTAGCTGACAGCTCCAAAATGAGAAGCCCAGGCTGGGAGTGGGGACACTGTGATGTGGAGAGATCCCAGAGCCCCCAGAGCCCCCAGGGCCCTCAGGGCAGACGGCTGGCCTCCCGGCTTCAGCGCCCATCAGCAACAGAACCCAGCAAAAGCCCAGAGGTTAGAACTAATCCCGCTTCCCTCTCCCTGGGCGGAACTCCTGAAGAAGTCATCCTTGTCCCAGGACAAGGTCAACCGAGCCCAGGCCCCCACCAACCTGGCTGCAGGGGGCATTTCCATTTGCAGAGTACTTCATCCTGGCAAGGAACTGAAGCTTGATTTGTCCAGGCTTCCAGAGGCAATTAGGGTCCAAATCCAAACTAGAAAAACCCTAATAGGAGTAGCTAACATACTCTGAGCATTTGTGGGTGCCAGGCCCGACACAGAGATGAATGGCCCTCTGTGTGCATGTGACAAAACCAAGACCCCCAGGATGCCCTGCCTAAGGTCACACAGCTGCTACCAGGAATCCTATAACCAAACCCAGGAATGTCCTCGCCCTCTCCCTGCCTCGCTCCTACCAGCCCGGCCTGTAGTGTCACCAATGGGTTAGCCAGGGACAGGGTCTCTCCAATGCCTGCGGAACATCCCCAAGTAAATCTGGCTACAATTCAATAGGCTTGGGTTTGAGAGAAGATGTGATCAGAAGACAAAAATGCAGTAAGACAAAATAAGCTAAATGGCAGTAGGGGTGACCATGACCAGGACCACAGTGGTTTGGGGCCACACGCACACACACACACACACACACACACACACACACACACTGCCAGAGCCTCCCCAGCAAATAACAGCTTGAGCACTTTGGGGGGAGGGAGGCCACCTGGGGTGAACACAGGGAGACAACCCACCAGAAACAACAGGGGAAGGCCCCAGTTTCTTCTATCCAGAGGAACAACTGAAGGTCTCAACGACCACTAAGCCAGAGCCTTGTGAGCCTCCTGGAGAAGATCCCACCACAGATGCGCAGGTACAGACAGCGGAGTTTGAATCCAGGCTCTGCCACCCGGCAGCTGTGTGACGCTGAGCAAGCCACTTGGCCCTTCTGTGCCTCTCATCTGACAAGTAGAGAGGACAAGGTCCGGTGCGTGAGCTACTGAGGATAAAATGTGATCAGAGATGGGAAAAGGCCCAACTCTGCAAGCCTCTTAGGAAATGTTGGCCAGCCCTGCTGCAGGCACTCCCGGGAGCCCACCCATCTTTGGACCACCCATTCCTAGCACACGGCCACACACGCCGGCAGCCAGCTTCCTCCCAGCTGGAGCAGGAACAGTCTAAAGGCACCTCCCTCGAGCAGGGGAGTGGCAGGCCACGGGGCTGCCCTCTCTGTTTCCACCCCATAGTCTAAGACGACACAGCCCAAAGAAATGAGCACAGCAGAAAGGGCCCCAGAGATCACCTCCTCCAGGATTCTAAACCCAAGACACACATCCCAAAGTCCTGGAGCACTTGTCCAAAAATGCCGATTCCTGGGCCAGATCCCAGGCTACAGGCTCACCCTCCCTGGAGATAGGGCTCTGCTCTCTGTGTTTTCAATAAGCCATCCCGGGATTCTGGTGCACAGCCAGGGTTGGGGATCTTGTCCAACTCTTCCATTTTACAAGGGAGGAAAGCTATTGCTAGAGAATTTAATGCTGATTCATTTCAATTATTCTTCCCCTGGTTGTAAAGCACTACAGACTCATTGTGGAAAGTTCTGGAAAAATGAGAAAATACCAAGAAAATTGAAGTCACTAATAATCCTCTCGAAGAAATAACCATCCTTGGCATTGGGGCACTTCCTCCTGTCTCATTCTTGAGCAGCATCAATAGGCAGATGGATTCATAGCTTAAATTTTAGATTTCCTTCACTTGTATCTTATCTCAAGTACTTTATGATGTCATCGCAAATTCATGACAAAAAAAAAACCAATAAAGATAAAAAATACTGAGAGATTGTAAACATGATAAGTAAGATAAAAAACTAATGAATGCCAAGGGCAGGGCCAGGCCCCAGGTGGCCCGACCCTGGTTCTGTGCCCACTCTTTCCATGGAGGAGTCCGCCCGCCCCCAGACACACACACCTTGGCAGGGAGTCCAGGCCAGAATGAAGCAGCACGGAAGCCAGCAAAGGGGAATGTGGGGGAGGCGGGGGGTCTTGTTCAATGGCTCACAAGGGCCAGCCCGGGGACTCCGATTACAAACAAACAGAAACTAATGATACAGTTGTCGAGACTGATTAGACCGCACAATAGAAAAATCACAGGGCTGTTTGGTTCCAACAATGTAAGATTAATTTATCAATACAGCTTATGTGACACAGGAGAGACAATCCCCTGAATGCGGACTCCTTGCTCGCCTTACTGCAGCTGGAATCTCGGCCACAGAGGCAGGCCGTGCCTCAGAGAAGGAACCAGAAAGCCCACCTCCGGGCCCATGCAGGCGGGGGTCCCTAGTACAGACAGGCTGCCCGCCAGCCGGCTGGACCGAGGGTCTGAACTTGGAGATTTTGCATCCCACGGGGGTTGACGCAGATGCCCACGGGAGGCTGGCTCTAACACACACGTAAATCCGCATGCTCCCACACACGTTCACAAGCATAAGGCAGGTGCCATGATCACCCCTCTTCCAGGCCAGGGAACGGAGGCAGAGAAGGATTAAATGGCTTGGCCAAGGTCACACAGCTGGCAAGTAGCAGCTCTAGGATTCCAAGCCAGGCAGGATTCAAACCCCAGTCTGTGCTCCCATCCCTGAAACTTCCCTCCAATAATGAGAGATTAATTTTAAAAAGGAAATCCTCCCTTCCTTCAGCTCTTTGACACTTTCTGTTTGCAGAAAATGTCATTAGGGCTCACTGTCATCCTCCCACGAGATGTCATGACTGGCATTTGAGGGGGGGACACTGAGGCAGGCACCTAGGGTCCAGAGATTTACCCCCACTGTTCTGGATGCCCCATGATTAGGTTGAACTATGTAAAACTGCCATCATTGTGGTCCGAAAGCAACTAGCACCTGGACATGGACCAACCACTTTCCGGAGGGAATAGCCATGATCTGTAACCAGAGTACTGGGTGCCGGGGACAGTACTGGAATCCCAGCAACGACTCTGTGAGCTAAGTGCCGTTATTAACAGCAGATAAGGAAACTGAGGCCCGGGGGGAACATCGTGACTCTAAATGTCCCACAGTCAGGCAGCAGCCAGGTAAGACTCAGGTGTCCCTATGGGGCACCTGGATCCTTTTAGGATGCTGGACTGTCTCCCACCTGCAGCGAGCGGCCTCCAAACTCAATCCAAGCAGTGGGGTTAGGTGGGCAGCGAGGACAGAGTGTAGTTGGGGAGAGGAGGGAGGAGTGGAAGTGGGAGCTGGTAGGAGGGTGTGCGGCTATTCGGGAGTGGGGGGGTTGGAGGAGGCACTCGCTTCCCTTCTACCTCCAATCAGAGCTGCAGGGAGGGGGCTGGGGGCTCAGTAAAAGCCAGATGTCAGCAGCTCCAGCTGGAACATCCCACCCCACCCCCTCCCTAGCACACAGGCCCCAGGGCAGACAGTGACCTTCCCCAGAATCAGCCGAGTGGATCGTCCTTGACCAGCTGGCCTGGGCACAGCATCACAGTGAGGCCACCTGGGAGGACTCAGTGGCCTGTGTTGCCAGGCATGAGTGCCGGGGGTGGGGGGCAGCGGCCGGTCACAGCTGTGCCACTGCTGCCTCACTGCCCCCTTCCTCCCCGGAGCCCCTCTCTGCCCATGTGTCCAAGGCAGAGGAGCAGCTGGCAGGAGGAGGACTGCTCCAAGAGCAGGAGGGCAGAGGCCCCGGGCAGCAAGGGCAGAGGGGTAATGGGGTGCCCAGAAGCAAGACCGGGGAGGCCCTTTGCAAGGAGACAGCAGTGACCTGGCGACAAGGTTCACCTGAGGCAGCATCCTCGCCCCACCATTCCCCTCTCTTGGGGGAGGTACCCAACCATTCCAGGTTTCCATGTGTTTCCTTATGTGTAAGATGGGCACAATAATATTCTCCTTGGGCCATAGAGGATTAGATGAGATTGCACATTAATAGCTCTTAGCACAAAATCAGAGCTTTACATAAAAGGCGGCTATTACTGTTATGAACAGGGTGGAAGCAGAAACTTAGGAACTGACAGCCCAGGGTGGAGACTGGGGACCGAGGCCCACAGGCAGAGGACCACAGGGACAAGGGGCGATGAAGCAGAGGAGGTGGACTTGGGGACAGGAGGGGAGCATCGGATGGCCTTCATTCTGTATCCTCGGGTAAGAAGACGCAGGCAACAGCCACACAACTACACAAGTAGGAGGCATCCCAGCACAGGTCCCAGATTCTACCTCGGGGAGTAGCTTGGACCCTGGAGACGACAGCCCTGCACCTCTCACCCAGGGGGGTACAACTAGGAAGGCCCCTGTGTGAGCTGGAGAAGGACAAGACCCCAAGTTCAGAGGGGGCCCTGCCAGGGTGGGAGCATCCCTGGCCCACCCAGGACCATGGCTCAGACCCCAGAACTAAGGGGCAGGTCCAGGGCAGGCTGGAAAGTCAGGGTCTGAGGCCTGAATGAGAAGCAGTTAGGGATCTTCAGGCACCTGTCGGTACGTGATGACAAGCCCAGTGTGGTCTGCGCTTCGGAGCCTGAACAAGATCCGGGTCCTACACGTTTTAGATCCAAATACTCTCTTCTCCACCTCCCAGTGGAATGACTCTCGGCACATGACCTACAAAACTCTCTGAAACTCGGTTTCCTCATCAGTGGAATGGAGTACTGATTCTGATTTCAGACAACTGTGGTCATGATTCCTGAGACCACCTCTGTGAAGCATGGACACGGCAGGACTTCAATCGGCAGGAGCTATCAGGACTGGCCCAGTTACCGTCAAGGCCAACGCCGCTCCTTGGTCAACAGGAATGCGTGGCCCAGACGTCCACCAGCAGCGCCACAGTGATGCGAGGAGTCCCCATCTCCTCAGGGAGGCGGCTCTCCACTGATCCTGCACCTCAGAGGTGGGTAGGGTGGCAGGGGTGGGCGCCAGCCCCTATGCTCGGAGCAGGGAAGCTGGGGACTCTGCAGGAACCTTGAGGGAAACCAAGGCCCGGGAGCAGGGTGGATGCAGAACTGCAGCCCTTTGCTTTGCAAAGCTATTAGAATAATATTTGCTCTTTTCTCCTATAATTATCTCACTTTATTCTCTCTTAGTATTTACTTCTTTTTTACACTTAAATGCCAAACAATACCCAGGGGATGCATGAAAGAGGGTGTTTCTCATGGTGTGGTGTAGACGGCAGTGTATCACTGGGCCAGAGGACGATGCCGGGAATACCCAGAGGGAGAGGACCTCAAGATGAAACCTGAAAAGACCCATTGAGAAACCCCAGTGATCTCTACCCCTACACCCACCAGGTCTCTTTCCAACGTGGGTCAGGGTTTTGCTTGAGTAAGACGAGCCACTTCTGCACCAAAAAACATCATACACTGAGCTCCAGCCGGTGTGGGTTCCGTGCTGAGCCGCACCCTAGGCTAAATCCTACGGAGACCAAGCAGTCAGAGCTGCAGAAGCTTCTCCCACCCACCTCCTCTCTGCAAACCCCAAGAACACTCGAGTTTCTGTAGGAGGGGCCCCAGATGCTATTCAGAGAAGGGCCCGAAGCAAGCGGCAGATGAATGAAGTGCAGAGGAGTAGAGTGGAGAGAGGAGGCAGGAGGAGCTGGGGCCGGCTGTCGTGTGTAGGAAGGCCTCTGTCCTCGCCTCCCAGCTCCGATTCATAAAGCAGGGTCACAATGAGTGGAACCAGCCAGGCACTCCCCCACATCGGACAGTGAGGATGCTTCCCACCCAGATGGATCCTAAGCCCCCTCCAGAAATGCAAGGACCCCTGATGGTGTGGCAACACTCCATCAGATCAAGGGAAGGGATGGCGCCCTGGGGGGAGCCTACAAGAAGCGCCTCCCCTGGGGTAGGGGGGCACTGGGAATTGCAGTCAGTGGTCATTGCTGTCCTGACACATGCAGCCCACACTTGCTTCTACCTCTGTCCCCAAAGTCCTCAGACCCCGGGCCCCAGACAGAAGGCCCTTGCAAAGCCCAATGTGACAAGCCAAGGGTAATTCCAGGAAGCAGCTTAGAAGTCAAGCGAGCACTGGACACAGAGTCCAAGGCATGGGTGCGAGCGAGCCCTCACTCTGGTGTGTCCTCATGGTGGCTCCATGCAAGACTTCCTTCTCTGGGCCTGTCTCCTCATCTGTGCAATGAGGGAAGTAAACCAGACCACATCTAGGCCCCCAGCCCCCAGCTCTGAGACTGAGTCCTAAGGTGAGAGTCCACTAAGGTGGCACTGGCCAGGTACCCTTGGGCAGCACCATACCCCTCCCACTTTCTTCCCTCCCCTGGTCCTGGCTCCTGAACCCCCAGCACACCTCTAACACCACTCTCTCAGTGGGGCTGGGGACCAGGATGCAGATTCAACAGTTTTACTACATTCTCATTCCAGAGAACTGTCTGGCCCTGGCAACTTCAGATGCAAATTGTTCCAGAAGAGGCCCACAGTGGGCAGGCAGAGGGCCCTAGAGACTGTCAGCTGCCCCTGGGGCCCTTTTGAGCAGGGCTACCTTAGGCCCAGGGATGTTCGGCCTCAGAAGCCCCTCGTCCCCTTCCTGACTTGCAACCCAGGTGGAGCACGGAGCAGAGCTTCTCTGGGCTTCATATCACGTTGTAGCTGATGCAAACCTTCCCCATCAAATCCCCACCCCCACCTACCCTCGGGCTCATTTCAGCAGGAGCTCTGTTGTCCTATTCCACTACCAACAAAGTTACGACAGTAACAGAACATAAAGCTGTAGAGGGCCGTGGGCACATACAAGCAGCGTGCGTGCTAAGTGTTTTATGGGAGTCGCCCTACATAAGCCTCTCAGGGACCATATTAAACAGGTACCATTACCTGGCACCACTCACCTCCCCACTATCTAATTTTACATCCCCATTTTACAGATAAGGAAACTGAGGCTCAGAGTTTCAGTAACTCGCTGACAAGATCTAGGACATCTAACTTGAGTTTTCTCATCTTTCCACTTCCCTAATACATCTGGATAAGGCACTGCAGATTCCACTACACCAGGCACTGTCCTGGCCTCCTGGGCTGTGCCTCTCGTTCTTTCTCTTCCAGCTCTTTGCATCTCCTGCTCCTGGAGCTTCTCCCCTCTGCTGGCTCCTTCCGGTTCCTACACCAGCGGAGGGGAGCTCAGTCCAGGACCCCTACTGTCTTAAAAAAAAAATGTGTTCCCCCCAAGCCATCACTGCTATCCCTGGGTAACCCAAGCCCCGGCAGCACAAGTGCCTGCCCCTCCCTGTGCCCTTCAGCCCATCCTCACGTGGCTGACCAATGCCTTCTTCCTAGGGCCTGTGTCCCCCTGGCAGCAGATCCGTGGTGTCCTCCCCACTAGCTGGCCCTCTCTCCTCACTCCTGCCTCCACATGGAGACTCACCTTGGCCCTCATCCCCTCTCATTGTCCACTCACGCCCTTGGCTTCAGCTCTTACCTCCAGGCACATAATTCACAAATCTCCAGGCTGGCTTTGATGCCCAAGGCCAGCCTTGAAATTCCAACCCTCGGGCCAGACATATGCCTCTGGATTTCCAAAGCAAAACCCAAAGTCGCTGTGTGAAACCAGATACATCCTTCTCCTTCCCAACCCACTCTCCACCTGAGCCACCTCTGTCTCGGGCAATCGCTCCTGCCCACCCCCAGGCTCCTCACTGGAAACCCCAACTCCCAGGCTCCTCATGTGCCCCAGGGGGGGTCCCAGCTGGCCGCCATTTCCCTCTCTGATGCCCACCACCACCAAACTGCACTCTTTCGGCCCTCCTCCTAACTCTGCCCTTGGTCTCTCCATCTGGAGGTGATCCTGTGTCTCCCAAGGGTCCTCCCCAGGTGTCTGCTGCTTTCCATCCATCTTCAACTGCCATCGGATCAATCTCCTGAAATCTCCCAGGTCCCATCATGTCACCCCCACTGCCCCAGCCCTGGCCCCAGGAATGCAGAGGAGAGGTCACAGCCTGCACCCAATCCCCCGAGAGTCTGGGTGATTGCTTGTCCCTGCTCTACCTCTTCCTCTTGTCTGGGGTGACTCACCATTCATGTCCACCCTGACCCCCCACCCCCAAACCCAGGCAGGACCAGAGCTCCCCAGGAGCCCAGTTCTCTCTGCCCCTCCCAATAGCAGGGGTCACTGTGATACACACACACACACACACACACACACACACACACACCCCTGCTGCATAGCAAGAGAGGAGAGCCACCACGTGGGCAGGTGGACAAGCCCTCTGCAGATGGTGGCACACGCCATTTGCCAGCTCCCCTCGGCTCACTGGAGACCTAAAAGCCACATGTTCACATGCTCTCTCTCCAGCAGCCAGGGGTGCCCACATTTGGAACATGGAGAAGTCTGGGTACAGGGGTGCCTCTGGAAACCTCTTGCTTTACAGGTGGACACTCCTCACCACTTCGCATTCCTGCCTGCCTTTTACAAGGACATACTGGCTACAGCCACCTTGTAACCCATGACAGAAAAGCCAAGAGAATCACAGAGATGCTGCCTCTGGCATCACCGAGCTGCCCACCAGCTCACCACTCACCTCCCCACTATCTAATTTTACTCAGAAAAATAACCCTTTGTATGTTTAAACCACCACAATCACTTTTCAGTTACTTGCAGCCAAACACAAGACCGTGGGGTCACAGACACAATCTCACTGAACTCTGACAGCCTCTCTGTGGGGTGGTGGCTATTTGTTACAAGAGGATCTAATGCTCAGAGAGGTTAAGTGACTTGCCCAAACATCCAGAGCCTGTGAGCAGAAGAACTGGGGTCAAACCTGCCCCACACAACCCCCGGCCCTTCCCAATCTGCTTCCCCATGCCATATTCCAGGGTTTATTGAGTGACTCGGTGAGAAAGGCTACCCACCTACTGTGTCTTCCTCCGTATGACCCTTTAGAGACATGGGCAGGATTATAAAAGATTTATTTATTTAATTGAGAGAGAGCACATGCAGCATGAGCAGGAGGGGCAGAGGGAGAGGGAGACACAGTCCCTCAGGCTGGGTACCCTGACCACTTCCTCCCCTTCTGAAAGCAGCAGCTTACACAGCTATGACCAGAGCCTGTTACAAGGACCTCCCTTTAGAGCCCATGGGTGTCTGAGCAATGCCCGAGCACCCCAGCAGCCCTGAGGCTCTGTGCCAGCCGCTCTCTGTACACAGGCAGGTGCAACACCCCTTCTCTGCTCACAGGCACTTGCTCAAGGCCGTCGTCTGTCCACACGAACTGAAACAATCAATGGTACAAATATTTTATCTAGTTCCCCACATGGTTATTTTACTCCAGGTGAATGGATCAATGTAGACCAGGGAACACTGAGCAGAATTTCTCACTGAACTGACAGCATGAACATTTGTTCCAATGTGGAAAATCTAACTAGGTTCCATCGCAGCTGATGTTCAGGGCTGGGGAGTGAGGGGTGGTCCCATGACCTCCAGGTGCAGGCTGGACAGGGAGTCTGGGAAGAGCCCAGATTAGGGTCCATGACCATAGGTGTAGGGAGCACAGGCTCTGGGCACAGACTACCTGACTCCACTCCACTTCGCTGCTCGCTAGCTGGGTGATCTTGGGCATGTGCCCCAGTTCCTTCATCTGAACAACAGGAATAAATAATGCTCACCTCATTCAGGTGTGTAAGGATTAAAGCCACTGAAGGAAAAGCACTCAGCACACAGCCTGGCACATAGTAAGCACCATAGTAATGGCTCAGTGACACCATTACTACTGCTGTCATTATCACTGTCATCATCATCATCATCAACAACAACACTAATTCTCAGGACTTCTACAGCCAGCAGGGGATAAGAGCATGTCTAGATATTCCAAGACGACTCAAATCCATGCATGGACACCAGCTGCTCCTCCAAGTATGTTCACATGCTCTCATTCTGGAGTCAGAAATCTTGATCATGGTAAGACTGGATATTGTGCAAATTCCAGCCTTATTCCCCCTTAACAGAGCATGGGATGTTGGAGAAGTTATTTGCCTTCTCTAAAAATGAAACAGTGAGATCTGGCCTTCCTCGCAGAGCAGTAAAAATTTCCTCTGAAAAGCCATTTGAGGGACACCTGGGTGGTAGAGTCAGTTAAATGTCCGACTCTTGGTTTTGGCTTAGGTCATGATCGCAGGGTCCTAGGATGGAGCCTCTCATCGGGCTCTTGGCTCAGCATGGAGTCTGCTTAAGACTCTCCCTCTCCCTCTGCCCCTCCTGCTCATGGTGCATGTGCTTTCTCTCTCAACTAAATAAATAAATATTTAAGAAAGAAAAGAAAGGAAAGAAAGAAGAGAGAGAGAGAGAAGAAGAGAGAAAGAGAGAAAGAAAGAAAGAAAGAAAAGCCATGTGAGTATAGGTGAATGCTTATTTTAGTACTCCCCATTATAATAGCCATGAAACAGCCAATCTTCTTATGCTCTACCAGGGTGTCCACATCGTGACTTCTATCACCTGGCAGCATACCTGGTTTTGGGAAAAGCTTAGAGCAAGAGAGGCGTGATCCCACCCACAGCAGCGGTGAGGTGAGGAGTGGGGCGAGAGGGGCAGAGAAACCAAAGGACCTTGCCAATAAAGACAAAGGTAAAACGTTTTTAACAAAGTCCTCACAAGTGAAAGCCCCTCTCCCAAAGAAATGGTTGGATGCCATGGAGAAGGCTGGCTGGTGGCCAGAATAGGTCCCCTTCCATAACAAGCATCCTTGCTGCTTCCTCTACCGGGGCACTTCACAGACTAGGGCCCCGTCAGTGACACCCTATATGAGAAACATCTCTCATGAGCACCACGAACTCAGAGCATCCCCAAGAGAAGTCACCATGTCCCCCAGCACCTATACCTGTTCAAGGCAGCAGTATTTCCCCCTTACCCAAATTCTGGAAACCTCAGTCCCCCTTAACATCTCCATCCCTCACGCTCAACAGGTGTCATCAGAGTTGTTTGAAATTTCTGCATAGTCTTTAAAACATTTTCCCTCTTCATTCCCCTAGCTTCCCACATCACCCATCTCTGAGACATGAAAGTGCCTCCTGATATGCTTCTCCTCTTCCTCAACTCATGCACACCTGACATTTAGGCTCTTCTTCTTAAAAGACAAATCAAAACGACCTGCTCCGGTACATGTAAATATGCACAGGCGCACGCGCGCGCACTCACACACATACACACACAAAGGTAAGGTTTCATGCATACGTTGAATTTATGCAAATTTAGCTCTTTGCGCCCAGAAAGAGTGAGAAAAAAGTAATAACTATTTTTAAAACGCTGGTGCTTCTGCCCCCATTTCACTCAATGAGAGCATCTGTTAGAATAAGCAGGACAGACATGCTGTGAATCCGCTGTCCCCCCGCCCCACCCCCAGCCGGTCCCAGCTCCAGCTCATAGCTGCCTCTCCCAGTGGGCAGAGTTTTCGGAGATCTTTCTACTTTACACACCGACTCGACTACAGGACTTGAGGAAATCCACCAAAGGATGAAAGTCTGGGGCTAGGAGTGATTTCTCTATTTTCTACTTTCTATTATTTCTAATTTTTCATCAGCAAACATATTTGAACATTTTTTAAAGCCATTTCAGCTTTTTTTATTGAAGACACTGGTCCTAAAATCCTTCACTGGCTTCTATTACTAACCCAGTGAGGTTCAGACTGTGTCAGCCCAGCAGTCAAGGCCTCCCCAAGACAGCCTGGCAGTTCATCCATCAGCCCCCAGGATGGACCCTGGATGCTCTTCCCTCCGGGCTGACAGGGACCTGGCATTTTCTCTGAGCAACTGGCTGGGCACAATTGCTGTATGCTGCACTTTCTGCCCAAAACATCCCCCCTTTCCCTCCCTCCCTATCCGGACCCAACCTGTATGTGAAGGGACACACATCCCCCCATCACCCAAGTTCGCCTAAACCGCCCCCCCCACACACACACACACACATACCTTTCTATGACAACAGATTGTCACAACTACTTAGGTTCTCCTGATGAACATGTCTGGCCTCCACCCACCCCCCCCCCCCCGCCCCCGGAACTAGTCTACCCTTCTGTTGTAGCCTCGGCAACATCTCTGTAACACTGATCCTCCGGTAACGGGAGAAAGTGAAGTGGATTCAATTGGAGTGAACCAAATTGGACAGCCCTGGTTTGACTTGGCTTGATTCAATCATTATGTTCTTTAACTCAAAATTTTAGTAAATTTGGCAAATAGGCTTTCAGTGAGTCACTCGTAGGCAAATTGGCTATTTGTTCATTGGTCCTTTGGGCAGTTGGGCCTCTAGTCACTTGGCTCTGGGAAACTGGCCTCTGAGATGTTGATCTCTCTTCTGACTTTTAGCAAATTGGCCCCGAGCAGAAGGTGACCATCTTTGGGGGGAAGAGCAACCTGTACCAAGAAGTGGTCTCAGAAGTCGGCAGAGGACCGGGAGAAGCTTCACTGTAGCCCCTGGGTGACACTGCAGACATTCCTAGACACCAGCCCTGTGCCAGCTGGGAAATGTTGGAGACCACTAAAGAGTCCTGGTGGGGAGGTGTCCCTACCCCCAAACATCCAGGAAATCATGCGCCCAGCCTCGAGCTTCCGTCCTAAGGATGAGGACCTGCTCCCAGGCTACACTCACAGTGCCAGGGCCGAGGGGGTGCCCCACTGCCCACTGCCCCCTGCCCCTGCCCTCCCCTGCCCCAGAGTGAAAGTTTGACTAAAGCTCAGCGTCTTTGCTTTTATAAATCTCTGCCTTTTAATGATGGCTTCAAGGCTGAGGGGAAAAAGGACCATTAAACTCACTGAATAAGTTAATGGGGCAGAGAGAATCTATTTCGAAGCCACCCCAGGCTATTTTCCTCTGGAGCGAAAGCCTGAATAAGCAAAAAGAAAAAATTAAAACCGTAGAGCGCATTGCCAATAAATAACCCCCAGTGTAATCTCTCAGCATCCAGGACTTCATTTCCAGCGATATTATAATGCAGATCACTTGTAAAACACCTCTGCTCTCAGAGTTCCACCTGCAGTGGTGACTGGGGTCTCATCAGCTGCCGCCCGGGCTGCTCTTACCAGCACCGCGGGTCCCTCAGGCACCCAGGTGAGAAACTGGATCCCATTGGGTTAGCCCAGGAAAGATGGCATCCTCACAAGCGAGGACCCCAAGACCCTGCTCTCCCCCAAGCCGTAGAGACTCCTTCAAGGACTTCCTAGTGGTCGCCTGCCTTCTTGGTCTGTGGCCCGGTCCTACTGTCCAGAAACCTGACACCCCCTCTTCCCTCTGCACAGACCAGATACAGAACCTTGGTTGCTTTTGCCTGGACAGCTCCTCCTCTTCAGAAGACTCCTCTCCTCCTCCTCCTCCTCCTCCTTCTCCCCCTCCCTCCACTCCCCTCCTGCCCCCCCTCCCCTGGCTTCCCAGTTCTCCTTGGCCTACTTCCCCACCTCCTCCAGGGAGAAATGGGACCTCCCCACAACAAAGCCAGAAACATGGCTCGTAGGGCTGGGGAAAGCACAAATAATTAATTAAATAAGTAGAACTCCTGTTGGTAAATGTTGAATCCCACTAGACACACGTTGTTTACTCTTTAATATTTAAACATGTTAATTAAATCTCTGAATAAACAAATATATTGGAGCGAGTGGCATTCCTGAGCCGGCGCTCCTTGCTGCCACCCAGCACCTCAGAGGGTGGGGACCCTCCGGGGGAGCCCAGGCCTTCTCTGGGGACTGCCGACATTGGTGGGCAAGTGGGGTCCAGGACCACGGCCCCCTCCCAGGCCACGGGCCAGGCAGCTGGGCTGAACTTCTAGTGAAGGAAGGAGTGATAGACTGCCCCAGTCCCCCCTACACCTGCCTGCCCCTCCCGAAGTCCCCACGCCCACTGTCCTCAGCACGAGCTCTCCTCACCCTCTCATTCATATGTTGGTCCAGGCACATGTTGGGCCCTGGAAAGAGCAGATAAACGAGACTGAACCCCAGTCCTCAACGAGATCCCAGTCCTTTCGAGAAGCCCATTTCCTGGGCTGGCATGGTCTGGCTCCTCCCTGTGTCTCCAGGCATGAGGAACTCTCTTCAGCTCTGCAAAGCCTCTCCTGCTTCTAGGGCTTTCTTCATGCCAGTCCATCCACCCAGAATAGCCTCCACGGTGTCTGCCCCTCCTGTGTGGTGAGTACCTGCTGATCCTTCAGGTGAGCTGAGCTGTCCCTTCCTCTGGGACCCCTCACCCACCCAGAGCACCCCAACCAGAGTCCCACAAGCCCCTGTGTTTCCCTGAACACATGTACTGTACCCATCACTTACGATGTAAACTGGATCACCTCCTGCTGCAAAGAAAAACCCTCCAAGGCCTCCAAGGCTCCTGAAAGGCCCTGTGAACCTCTCTGACCTCATCTCTGCTCCTGGGCACTCTGCTCCATTCCCTCTACCCTGCCCCCAACACACTTCTCCCCACTTTCCTACCTCAGGTGCACACACACTGGAACATTCTACCTTCCAGGCCTTCCATAGTTCTGCCTCTTTCTTACCATTCATGCCAGAGCTGCACAGTCATCTCAGAGGATACCCTGCCCAGCCTCCCCTGAAAGCAGCTCCCAATCCCCCAGCTGGTCTTCACCTCACGCCCTTCCACTCAGATCCTTTGTAGAACCCCTGGCATTCACCTGAATGATTTACATAAACACCAAAAGTCTCCGCTCAAGCCAAGAACTTGATCTGTCTTGCACCTCACAACATTAGCAACCCGAGGGAATGAAGACCACGTGTGTGTCCATCCATCAGCCCTCATGATCCATGGGCTCTGGGGGGCTGGCCACTCTACCCTCTTGCTCCACACCCACCTCAAGACAACGAAGGTATAAAGTGGACACATGCTGGTCTAGAGCCTCTCCACAGCCCACATCTGAACACTCAGCAAGCAGGGCTCCCAGCTACATCATTTCAGGAGGAAGATAGGGATCCAGGGGTCCTGCCTGGCATTCATCTGTTCATTGCAAACAGGACCCAGACCCGAGCCCTTAAACAGGCTGCATGACTTGGGTGCCTGGGGAACCCCCATGGCCGACAGCACCTGCCCAAGGGTCCAGCCCTGCCAGAGAGCACCAAATGCCCACCGGGCTTTCACTTTCATGGTGGCAGAGAGTGAGGAATGCCCTAGGGCTAGGGATGCCAGCAGGTGCCCCTCAGAAGTCAGCCACCTGCTATTTCCACCTGTTTCCATCCTGCCTCAGCAAGAAGTGGCACATCAAAATGCAAACTGATGGGCTTTGTGTCACACGGGATCCCAGCTCTGCCACCGATCCATCTGAGTGACCTCGAGCAAGTCATGCCCCCCTCTGCCCCTTAGTTTCCTCATCTGGAAGACAGAGATATAGGAAAGCACCTATTTCTGAGTCATGCACGTGTCTATCCTATCCCAGATTAATCAAAAACAGTCTTATTGTGTAAACTTGGTACAACCACTTTGGAGAAAGATCTGGCAGTATTGTATAAAGTTAAATATAAATAGATCACACCATCCAGAAATTCCACTCCTGGGGATAGACCCGAGAGAAATGAAAGCATGTGTTCACAAAAAGCCTTGTGCAAGAATGTTCATCGTGGATTTACCCATAACAGTCCAAAACTGGGAAAAGCCAGGGCTCCAACAACTAGGAGTTTCAATAAACACACTCAAAATATAAAATATAAAAATATACCATAAAATGGAATGGTATCCAGCAATAAAAAGAAAAAAACAGACTATGTTATCTCCAACAACATGCATGAACCCCCAAAACATTTTTTGCTGAATCTGTATTATGTGATTCCATTTATACGAAGCTGTCAGTCAGGCCAAAGTCACCTATTCTGGAAAAAATCAGCATGGTGACTACCTCTGGGGAGGTAGGGGCAGATTGGGAAGGAAATTTTCTGAGGGAATGGTAATGCTCTGCATTTCACTGGGTTTGACTTCCATATGGACACGCATTTGTCAAAACTCAGAGCATGTACACTTGAGATTAATGCATTTCATTGACCTAAACACAGACTCCAAAGAAGACAATGAAAACCAATCTTGAACTCTAGTTTAACAATAAACATGCTAAAGAAATTAGGAGGAGTGTACAAATATCTTCCATTATTCTGAGAGGCGTCCGAAAAAAATACGGTTGGTAAATGAGTGGATAGAGGGACAGACAGATGGACAGACCACGTGATAGAGCAAGCAGAGTAAAAATATTAACTGCGGGATCCAGGTGGTAGGTATGTGGATGTTCACTATAATACTTGCAAATTTTGTGTACACTTCAAATTTTTCATAATGAAATGATGGAATACGAGAATCCTCTTTACTTACATTCCCCCAAGGAAAACAATTCCATAGGCTCATCCTCTTTTTTTTTTTAAAAGATCTTATTTATTATTCATGAGAGACACAGAGAGAGCTGTAGAGACATAGGCAGAGGGAGAAGTAGGCTCCCCCCAGGACCCGGGGATCATGACCTGAGCTGAAGGCAGATGCTCAACCACTGAGCCACCCAGGATTCCCCATAGACTCATTCCTTGGTGAAGCTCTTTCTTCCTGCAAAGCAGATCCCCAGAGTCAGCCTGTGTGGGTCCCAGCCCACTGCTATTTGGGGGAAGGGCAGGGGGAGGGATGTGTGTGTGTGTGTGTGTGTGTGTGTGTGTGCAGGGAGCCTAATTTGATGGCTGACACTGTGCAGTGCTCATTGAGAGTAGCTGAAATAACTGGTTAATCACTTAATTAATAAGAGCACATAGTATATTTGACATGAAGCTGTTTTGCTTCTTTACAATCTCCTAAACATGAGACAATCAGAAAACTGTCTTCCTGGGCCCTTGTCAGGCTATGCACTTGCTTCTTCCCTTTACCTAGCTCTACTTCTCCCATGGATGCACAACTTCTTTCAGAGAGCTCCTTTGTTCTCAAGGCTGACCAAGCAGTTACACTTAGAGCACCTAGCAGCTCGAGACACCAAAACTTGAGAAAAATCCAACTCCGATGAACTTCTGCAGGCTGCTGCACTCAGGAACTCTAAGACTCTATTTTAATATCAGCAGGTGTGCAATTTTTTTTCCACCTTAAAACTGTTGAGCTGTTCTATGATGAGCTGAATTGTGTCCCCCACCCTGACAAAATTCCTCTGTTGACAGCCTAAGCCTCAGGACCTTCCAAATGTGACTATATTTGGAAATGAGTCTTCAAAGGGGTGATTATTAAGTTAAAATGGGGTCATTAGGGTTGGCTTCATGCAATGTGACTGGTGTCCTTATAGGAGAATAGGAGACACACCAGGGGAAGACCATGTGCAGATACAAGGAGGAAGACAACCATCTACAGGCCAAGGAGGGAGGTTTCAGGACAAACCCACCCTGCCGACACCTTGATCTTGGACTTCCAGACGACTCCAGAACTGTAGGAAAACAAATTTTTTTTGTTGTTCAAGTTAAATACCCCATCTATGGTATTTTTCTAGGACAGCCTTAGCAAACAAACACAGTGACTGAATGTTGTCTTTATTTTAAATGAAAAATCTGTTAGGTATGATCATCTTCTCATTGCTTGCAATTTCTAAAGTGTTATCTTAATAAAGAAGAAACAGGGGCACCTGGGTGGCTCAGTGGTTGAGCATTTGCCTTGGGCTCAGGTCATGATCCCAGATCCTGGGATCCAGTCCCACACTGGGCTCCCTGCAGGGAGCCTGCTTCTCCCTCTGCCTATGTCTCTGCCTCTCTCTCTGTGTTTATCATGAATAAATAAATAAAATATTTTTTAAAAAAAAGAGGAAACAAAGGATCACCACATACTGAACACCATATTTACCCATCACTTGGACTTAATGCATATTAACATGTTGTCATACGTTCATCTCAAAAAGAGAGAGAAGGCAAACATCACAGGTAAAGTTAACAGCCCCATGCTTCCTCTCCCTCTCCCCCTAGAACCAAGGCGATCATGACATTGGTTTGTAGCCAGTCACAATTTTATCTTCTTACTACATATCTGTGTTCATAAACAATATGCTATATTGATCACCATCTTTCTTAAATTACATGTATGGTATATCATTCTGCAACTTGTTTCGCGGGTTTTTTTTTTTTCACCAGCATTCTGTTTTCAAACACAGCCATGTCACCATACAGAGAACAAGATTTTCACTGTGATTGCTATATAGCACCCCATCATATCATCATAGCAACGGAGCCCAGTTCCCTCATCTCCTCTTCTCCCCATGACAAGCGAGCTTGCGCCCAATCGTTTTGCTCTTGCACATGTGGCTGCGGTGAATGCAAGAACGGGGGATCTGGAGTGACCTTGGGTTTGACTCCTAACCAAGCCATTCATGCATGTGGCCTTAGGGCAAGCTCTTGCATTGTCTGGTCTCAATTTCCTCATCTGTGGTATGAGAGCAACTCCCCGTGCCCATATGGCTGAAATGCCACATAAACTGCTCAACCCAGAGAAAATGCTCAACTGACAGTAGCTGCTCTGTGTGCTGCAGAGGCTGGAAAGCTAGATCAATCAATAAACACAGATCTGGACAGCAAAGAACATCCCAAAACTGGGACCTGAGTGACAGGGAGGGCTCAGGTGAGCAGAATGAAGGCCAGAGGTCTTCCAGGCAGGAGAGGCAGCCTGACCAAAAGACCAGGAGTGGGAAATGCCTGGGGATGTTTGGGGAACACACAGATCAGTGTGGCTGGGACAGGGTGCTGGTGGGGGGTACAAGATAATGAGGTGAGACGCTGCAGCCCGAACATGAACACGGGAGTCTGAACTTTACCCTGGGAGCAACTCAGACCCAACCAAAGTTCTCGAGCTGCAATTATAGAATTACTTTCCTGCCTCCCAAATAGCTCTAAAAAATCAACTGGGAGTCTAGAAGAGAACCATGAAAAGCATAACTGTGCTTTCACTTCTCAACTACATGCTGAATTATGTGCATCAGAGAACGTTCTGGTCAAGTCCTGTGGGGAAAGGTGAGGGTGGGAGCCAGGGTCAGCATGGAGCCAGGCCCCATATTTGGGGTGCAGAGAGAAGACACGAAAGGAGCATGGAGAGGGAAGTCGGCACTTGCACGTGCCCTGTCAAAATGGGCTTGGGAGCAGGTTGGTGTGCTTCTAGAATGGGGGTATTCAAACTTTTCGCAACCTCGGAAAATTCACCAAAAGCATATGTGGGATACCATACCGGCTCTGATCCCCAAAGAGTACACCCTGAAAACCATCGATGCAGCTGTCATTATCAAAGTGTGGTCAGCAGCATTCGCATCACCGGGGTACTCAGGGCCCTCCACCAATGAGAAGCAGAAATTCTGGGGTGGAGCCCAGCAGTCTGTACTTTAGCAAGCCCTCCTGAGGACAGGGATGCATGCACAGGTGAGAACCCCAGGGGGCTGTACACGCAGCCCTCCCACACATACCAGGCCACTCCTAGCGAATCCTTCTGCAGCTTCAACCCACTCCAACCTTCTACCCGGTCCCCAACCACCTTGTTCAAAACAGGAGAGGTTAGGGCCAGAAAGGGCCTGAAGGTCAACCATTCAGGATCCCTGGTTTTTTGCGGTTTTTTTTTTTAAGATTTATTTATTTATTCACGAGAGACACACAGAGAGAGGCAGCAACACAGGCAGAAGGAGAAGCAGGCTCCTCACAGGGAGCCTGATGTGGGACTCGATCCCGGGACCTGGGAATCATACCCTGAGCAGAAGGCAGACACTCAACCACTGAGCCACCCAGGCATCCCAGGATCCCTGGTTTTAAGTAGAAGAAAACGGAGTTCTAGCGATGGCCAGTGCCTTACCCAGACCCACCCAGTAAGTTGGTGGCAGTGACAGGACCCCAGAGGTCCCTCTATTCTGTCCCAGGGCCCCTACTCAGAGGACATTCTCTGAGATGTGGCTGCAAACACCTGTGCCCACAAAATTCAGGAATCTCAACTCAGCTGGGTCTCAGAGACCCCTTCAGGGAACACAGAAGAGCACAGTACTGTGTCCTACCGGCCAAG
The DNA here is from genome assembly GCF_018345385.1 of Vulpes lagopus. Taxonomy (NCBI): domain Eukaryota; kingdom Metazoa; phylum Chordata; class Mammalia; order Carnivora; family Canidae; genus Vulpes; species Vulpes lagopus. The sequence goes on from NC_054827.1 coordinate 111,702,062, forward strand.
AGGTGCCCGGGAGCTTCAGCGTTCTGGCGGGGCCCAGACCTAAGGTGAATAGGGGCTGGCAGGAAGGAGAGAGCAGTGATAACCTGGGGGGCATGTCAGGGATTCTGGGGTAAGTTCAAACCCCAGCTCTGCCACTTACTAGCCAAACAACTGACCAAGGACAAGTTCCATAAGCCTCCCTGGGCACAGTTTTCCTTTGCCTTCCTAGAACGAGGCTGATAATAGTACCTGCCTCAGGGGGCTGTGCCAGGAATGACACAGGGATAAAATAAGCCTGTCCCTAGAAGAGTCACTGGAGCAGTCACCGCAAGGGTTGGCTCTCACCGGGATGAGTTCTGGTTTCCCCAGGAGACACCTCCAACAGGCTGCTCTGCTGAGGGCAAAGTCCGAGGCCCACAGAGATACAGAGGAGGAGGATGTGCCCAGCGCTCTGGGCAGAGGCCTGTGCACTGTCACCAGGCTGGGATCTGCCGTAGATCTGTAAGAGATTCTGCAAGAAACGCACCCATCCTGTTCAATGGGTCTTGACTGAGCACCTGCTAGATCCTGGCTACTGGGGGGGTCACACAGCCGAAGAAAACCCCATCCCTGCCTGCTGAAGCTCATGGCACAGGGGAGAAACAAATGGATGAAGGAGTCTGATGCCTTCTAGGGCATGTGGACGGAATGCAAGGGTCTCAGCTAGACTAAGACCCTGGCCGTGCCACCCTCTTCTGTCCAGCGACACACCTGGGCAGGTGAGGACAGACACCAGGAAAGGTAATGGGGTGGAGCCTCAAGGCCAGAGCACACCTGACCAGAATCCAGACCACAGCAGCCCTGAGTGAGTGACCAGCAGAAAGGAGGCAGGTAGGTAGGGCAGTAGGTCATCTGGTGGGACACAGCTCACACCCCGGGATGGGGGCAGGTGGGGCAGGGAGGAGAACCAGTCATTTGCGTGGACAATGAGGAAAGTGACCCTGGACAATGAAACCTGAACAAGGTTCAGGAAGGAATAAGATCATGCTTCGCACACTGCTGCCTCCTCCACGGACCCCGGGGCACTGCCCCGCCAGGACCCAGGGCAGGTTCGGCAGCAGCTGGGCAGAGTGGGGACCGGGTCCTGGGAGAAGGAAGCTGAGGCTGACCCCGTCGTAGCACAGGAGCCAGTCTTTGTGTCCCAGCTGGGCATTCACCCCGGCCCTGGCTCTCCTCCACACACCACAACGAGGAGAAAGGCTGACCCCCCAGATCACCCTCCAAGGGGACCTTCTCCCTGCAACTTGGCCTGGTGGAGGGGGCTGCTGGAGGGAATCCGGCTGCACCGCTGGCACACCTGGTGCAGCATCCCTACAGCCCGGAGGTAGATCCCATGATAAGGTCCAGGCGGCTTCCCCTAAAAACCACGGGGCGTCTTGTGGACGACAGCAAGGCCACAGGCTCAACCTCGCGGCCAGAGCCTCGGCTCTGAATGTAACTCCCCTGCTGCCGTCAGATGGACCCGAAGACAGGTGAACCCCGAATTCTTAAATCTCCACTTAAAAGCAAGTGCGCCCTCTCCCCCGCAGAGAAACCCACGTTTTCACCGATGAACAGTTTTCTTTAAACTTTACATTCCACGTGTTTTCTGGAATTCTGCTCCTGCTTCTCCGGAGACTGGCCTTTATGCTGTGGCTGCTTTAGTTAGGGCTCGCCACCCCGAATCAACTGGAAGTCCAAGAGAGAAGGGCCGGGCCCCTTATTTTCTCCGCAGGGTGTCCCAGGACTCAGCACTGTGCCTGGCACATGGCTGGAGCCTGGAGCTAAGCAGAAAGGGGGGGCTCCCCCATCTCCGACTCGGGCAGCAGGAACGGCCAGGCTGGCCCTAGGGCGCACGCCTCTGCCCGTCCCTCCCCCGTAGTCCTGGTGCCGGATGGGCCGGGCAGGAGGCGAGCAGGTGGCCAGACAGTCGGGCGCCCCAACGCCCCAGTGCAGATGCAGCTCGGCCCCCGAGTGGGCTAAACACACCCGACACTGGCCATCAGTGGTCTCTTATGCACTGGGAAGACAGTCCTTTGAAAAGTGGAGTACTGGGTGGCTCAGTGGTTGAGCATTTGCCTCTGGCTCAGGGAGTGATCCGGGGCTCCTGGGATGGAGTCCCACATTGGGCTCCCCGCAGGGAGCCTCCTTCTCCCTCTGCCTATGTCCCAGCCTCTCTCTGCGTGTCTCTCAGGAATAAATAAATAATTCTTTTTTAAGAAATTGGAGTACAGGCCTTCCCCTCCACTTCTCCCTAGGGCCAACAGCCACTGCCCCGCAGGACACAAGGCCCCCCCCAGGGAGGAGGGAAAGCTGAGGCCACAGGCCCTTCCTCTCTCCTCAAACTCACTGCCAGGGGCCCCAATGGGCCCCTTTCTCTACCTCCAGTTGCCTCAAAGACAAGGTTTCTGCCAAGGGAAGGGAGGAGGACTATACCCCTCCTCCACACCCCTACGCCCCCCCCCCCCCACTTCTCATGTTATTTCCCACTTGGTGTCTTATCGCCACATTTGTTAAAATGGCTGCCACTTAAGAGGTGGCAAGCAGTCAGAAACACAATCTGGAGCAAAGCTGATACTAAATAACTTCCTGAGCCTGGCATGTCTGCCAAGGCTCCCCTCCCGAATCACAGGTGTGTTAAGGGAGAGGCTACAGAAGGTGAGGAGCAAAAGACACCTCGAGTTCAGCCTTAGAAACATGCCTCTGCCCCGGGAAGGTTCCTTCCTTCTCCAAACTGCCTGGCATGTCTGCACCAGTGAAGACTGATGCTTAGCACTTACCACGAACCCCCCTTCCCCCATGATCCTAGGCACCTCCAACAAGCATATGCAGATCAAAGGGCAGGAAATAATCCCTGACACTCAGCTCCAAGCTGCCAAAGCCTCTCACTCAGCCAGCCCAATGGCGCCTCCCCTTGTCATTTTCCAGGTATATATACTGAGACTCAGAGGTCTGAGGCCAACCAGACAGCCAGGGGGTGAAAGCATCTCCCAAAGAGTAGCACCCAGGAAACATCAGAAAGGGTCTGGTTGTTAGACAGCAGGATTGGTCGGCTATGATAAAGCTACTCAGCTGGACACACATGCGCTGTAATACATAACCTCGTACCACTGGCCCAGACAACATGCATTCCCAATGGCTATCATCACACTCATGACCTTAGAGAATCATCTCTAACCGCTTGCATGTGAAGAAGAGAAATTCAGTTGACAGACCCCCCCCCCTGAAGTCCATCTCCCATGATGCAGCTTCAATCTCATGCGCCCCAACGGCGCCCACCAACTCACCCACAATGCCCACTACTACCACCCTACCCCAGCTGAACACACTGCTGTTCTCCACTGCAGCCACTGGGTGTCATTGTTGCCCCCCCCCAAGTGAACTGGAACCATCCAGCACTCATGGGCGGGTCAAAGGACCCCATCGGGTCAACAAGATCCCACAAATAACTCCTGCACTGTGTCCCAACTTCTTCCTTCTTCCGGAAAGAGACTGATGGCTGATCATGGAGTACCCATCATGTTCCAGCCACTTTCCACACATTATGTAATTTAATCCTTACAGTAACACCTCCCAGTAACACCTTACTTTGCAGGGGAAGAAAATGAGACCCAGAGAAATTAAGTAACTGACTCAAGTTCAAAAGAAACAAGCAAGGGGAAGGGCAAGGACTGGAACTTGAGTTTGATGCCAAATTCTATGACCTTTCCATGCCACAATTCAGCCTCCCTTGAGATATCAGACTCCGAACTATGGGCTCTAATTAAATCAAATTATTTTTGCCATGGCCCTCAGAGATGCTGGCACCTGGGAGAAAGCCACATGCAGCTTTGATCAAAGGCACAATCCCAACAGGGCAAGCGAAATAGCACCTCCCTCCCTGCAGACATCATGGTCTAGTGCCCTCTTGTGGCTGAACATGGAACCGGAATGAATGTGGATGGAAGACCCTTAAGGGTGGATTGAAGGACTCAGAGGTCACCTCCTTCCCACTGGATTCCTCAATTCTTTCTCCCAGGGCTGGACCCAGAGTCCCATCTGTAGCTGTCAGGCTTAGTCAATTAAGGGAGTCTGGAATGGGATCATCCAGTGAAGGGAAGTTACTTAGGGCAGGAATAGCAGCAAGACCACATGGGTGCAAGGGTCTGGTGAATTAGTCTGCAGAGAAATTTCCCAAGTCCAGAGTGCCTGGGACCCTCTGCCACTTGGTATCCCAACTGAGTCTATCAGTGGGAACCATAACTATCTCCCTGTTCTTTTGGTAGATATGTGCCTTAGCCATTTCAGGGTTTGTTTGTTTTTCCCAAATACATACCATCTTCATCTTTCTACTGTTTCCTTTAGCTTTGGCCAGGTTCTGGCTCCCCTCGTGTAATTTCCTCCAACCCCATGCTTCAAGGACCCTGAAATGTCACTGCCCATCACCTCTGCAAGACTCCCATCGCACCACCTGCCAATTTGGCCTCTGTGTACTCATCATATGCCAGGCGCTTAGTATAATCTCATTTAATCCTGGCAACTACTCTACAAACATGGATATGTTTAGCCTGATTTTTCAGAAAAAAAAAACTGAGGCTCAGAGAAGTTAAGTAACTTGGGTGAGTTCACACAGGGGCAGAGTCAGCATTTAAACTGAAGACTGGCCAAAGAAGCCACTATTCTCCCTATGACACAGAGCTGCCTCTCAGACAAAAGACCAATTGAAAATCTTGGGCACCAGAATTGTTCTAACAGAAGGCTCTGGATTAGAAGCTTAATCTGTCAGGGTGAGTCTGATGACCTGGAAGGAGGAAAGACTGAAAGCAGGATGAACAGATGAGAGCTGCAGAAAGTATCTATGCCTGTGAGGAGAAAGTTCCGGAGTATAGGAAGAAAACCAAGGAGGAGAGAACGCATACACTTTCTCTCTCTCTCTCATGAAATCTGCCAAAACCCTGCATTATTACCATGGCCTCCATTTTTCAGATGAAAAACAACATCTAAAGAGTAGCCAGCCCCAGGTCACAGAGCTGCTAAGAGGCAGAGTTGTGATCTCCAAGCTTCACTGAGCAGGTGCCACCCAAAAGCAAGGTCATATATGCAAATGCCCTCCAGTCCAGCTGGAGAGCCATACATGTTAGCTTCATCCCTGCTCTTCAGCCTCAAAAAAGTGGCAGAAACGATTGGAGGGGTGAACCTAGGGGGTGTAATCAGGTAAGTGTCTGACCAGGTTTCAATCCAGGTGGTGATCTCACAGTCATGGGATTGAGCCCTGCATCAGGCTCTGCACTCAGCATGGAGTCTGCTTCAGATTCTCTCTCCCTCTGCCCCTCCTGCTCTTCTCTCTCTCTCAAATAATGAATAAAATCTGAAAGAAGAAGAAGAAGAAGAAGAAGAAGAAGAAGAAGAAGAAGAAGAAGAAGAAGAAGAAGAAGAAGAAGAAGAAGAAGAAGAAGAAAAACACTGACTACAACAGAGAGCATCCCACCTACAGCCCTGGGTCTGGCAGCCATGGGACAGCCCATGGGACAGAGTCATAGGACCAGGCTCCATGAGCCCAGCACCCACCACAAAAGCAGAAGACCTGGGTGGCTCAGTCAGTTAACTGCCTTCAGCTCAGGTCATAATCCTGGAGTCTTGGGATCAAGTCCTGTATCAGGCTCCCTGCTCAAGAGGGTGTCCGCTTCTCCCTCTCCCTCTGCCCCCTGTTCCTACATGCATGTGCACGTGTGTGCTTGCGTTCTCTCTCTCTCTCTCTCTCTCTCTCTCATAAATAAATAAAATCTCTAAAAATGATACAAAAAAAAAAAAAAAACGAAGATTCCATCTCCAAAGCTGACAACCACATTAGCAGGACAGGGCTCATTTATGGACCAACGAGCGTGTGGAACAAGACAGCACCCGCTCAAATGCGAGACCGCCTGGAACAGATGAAAAAGAGCCAAAGTATTCACAGAGAGGAAACAGTCCAAACTAGCTGGTCCAGACAGGGCCTTCGACCCTAATTTGCAAGGCACTCTCCTACCCACCAATTTAGATGGGTATCTCTGAGGACAGACAAGGTCTGGAGAGCCTGAAAGACAGCACCACGCTCTCACATCTGGTAAATATCAGGACCTGGTATTTACTGAGCAGCTACCTGGTGTCTAAGTGATTCCTAAGCTTGGCATGAGGGGAGGGAGGGAGAAGTGGGAGATGTCCCCACACTTGGGCCAGTCTATCACATGGCCTGAGGGAGTTCATAAAGCTCAATTATTCTGTGACACCAACCCCACAGTGTAACTGCCTATCAGCTTCTCTGTGTCCACATCAAGATCTGCCTGGGCAGGCGCTATGTGCCATTCATTCTTCCCCAGTGTCCCCCCGTGCAGGTGTGCTGACCCCTGCTGCTGCTGCTGCTGCAGCAACCAGAGGGGAAGGACAGCACTGCCCTCGGGGGGCCCAGAGCAGCCTCCCAGCCACCTCCTGGGAAGCTCGGTCCCTATCTGTGGCTGGACCGCAGCTATGATAAAGGCAGGACCGGCTCTGCACAGAGGGGCCCCGCCCAGGGTGCAGCTGACCTCCCTGCTCATCCCTGGCTCAAAAAAAAGGCTCTGAAAGCCAGGCCTGCCAATGCACATCTCGCCAGGTTAGTGCCACCTCCCAGGCGCAGGCTGTGGAAGGCAAACACCAGCCCGCGAACGTCTCGTGCGCAGCACTGCCCTCTGGTGGCCACGGGGGGGGTCGACATGCAGACGAACTTGGTGGGCAGCGAGCCAAAGGCTTTAGGGCTTGTTTACCAAGACCTCAGACGTGATGTGCACAGCACACAGAAGAGATGCACTTGTGCGTGTGCAAAGACACCCCCCAGCGCGCACACAGGGCCCCGTTTACTGTGGGAGGTGGCCGGATTGGCACTGCGAACCTAAGATCGCTCCCTTAGCGCTCTCGCTCTTTGCAGGAAACCAGGAGCTCCTTTCTCTGCCTCTGGAAGAGCCCAAACCCCTCAGCCCCACAGCAGCCGCCAGCAGAGGGTGGGGAAGGAAAGCACACCAGCTGGGGAGGCAGGGCCCCGTGCCAGGACAAGCTGGGTGACTGAGTCAAGCCCATCCACCCTCTTGAGCCCTCTGCTCCTCCCTGGTAGAACTGGGCTGGACCCCAATTATATCCGAGCCCCTTTCCAGATCAGATGATTTACATTTCAAAGTCTTGATCTCCTCCCTAATTCAGAAACACTCCCAGATGTCTAGAAACGGAAACGTCAACACAGCACCCCGCTATTTAGACAGCCCATCGAACATGTCACCACACTCATCTTCACAGGGGCCCCGTGAGGGAGACAGGTGTCAACTCCCAGAGGTGACCCAGCTCCCAGAAGGGAAAAGTGAGTCCAGAGAGGTCCGAGGATGCCGTGAGCTCATGCAACCAAGCAGCAGCAAAGGTGGGGTGTTTCCACAAATCTTTGCCCCACCATCTCAGCCACGGGTGGCTGCTGCGTCTCCTTCCGGGAAGACAGCTGCGGCCACCCCCCATGCTCCCAGCTCATCCCTGTGCAGAGGCAGACGGAGCTTCCATGAGCAATGGGGCAGAGCTGAGGCAAAAGGAAGGGCGGAGGAGAGGAGAACCTGCTCATCTGAGGAGGAGGCAAGAGAAGAGCCAGGAAGAATTAGAAGTCAGGGAAGATTCTCTGAATATCAGCTTCCAGCTCTAGCTGCTCAGCACTCCAGACACCTCCCTGCTATTCTTCATCCACCAGCCGTCTTGAAACCCCAAAGCTCTACCTGGGAGAAGCCATCCAGCCCTCCACTCTCTGATTTAAGGCCTCTCGGGCCAGGGACATGGTCCTGCTGACCGCCCCTCAGCGCCGAGCGGAGCTGGTGAGGACCCAGCTGCCAGCTTCCTGAATCCCCGCCAGCCTCAGCTGGCACCTGGTCTCCTGGGGTAGTTGGCCTAACCAAAGGCCAAGACACCAGGGGGTGGTCAAGGGGGCCTGGGAAGAGGGCTTGGCTGAGACATGGCCTCGGGGGAGGCTCCTGTCGGGAACAAGTCAGGAGGGGAGCCTCAAAGCATCCCCAACTGTGAGAGGCCTGTCTGCGACCATGCCGGCCAGAATGCCAGGCCAGCATCATACCCACCATCCCATCTGCCTTCCCCTCCAACCCCAGTCTGGGCAAACCTCACCCAGAGAGCTGATATGTGACAAAATAAAGGACCCTTCTAGGCTTTCACGTCTACCTTTTTTTTTTTTTTAACTTTATTTATTTATTCATGAGAGACACAGAGAGAGAGAGAGAGAGAGAGAGAGAGCGGCAGAGACACAGACAGAGGGAGAAGCAGGCTCCATGCAGGGAGCCTGACGCAGGACTCAATCCCGGGTCTCCAGGATCAGGCCCTGAGCTGAAGGCAGCGCTCAACCACTGAGCCACCAGGGCTGCCCTCACGTCAACCTTTATAATTGATTGATTATGATGGTCACATATTCATGAATGACTGCGTACGTGTGTGCCCACCAGTATATATTAGCATGTCTAAGAAGAGAGCAAGAGTCCAGGCAATATAGCTTCATGTGAAATGTCAGATGGCTCTGTGTGAAATTAAATAAGTCAAATTCTGTATCTGGACTCCTACCCGATCTGTAAAATGGAACTCATGTTAATTAATTCACTAATAGTACTACTCTGAAAGGATTGGTGTGAAGTCATAATAAAATATTACCTCTCAAGTGCTTGTCGCAGTGTCTAGAAGAGAGGAGGTACTCAGTAAGAGCTAGCTGGTGGCTAGGGAGAGGCCAGGCCCAGAGGATCCACTGGGGAAACCCAGTTGCCATGTTCCTCTCCATGCTTGATGATTCTGAGAAAGGAATCCTGCCTGAATCTCTACCACCCAGACTGAGGACCCTGTTGATCAGACAAAGCAAATGGGGGGCTGGGAGGCAGAGGTGAGGCTGGAGAGAAACAATGGGCTCCCAAGCCAGCTGAGCCCGCAGCCTCCCCAGTCCTGCCTGTAAACAGAGCAGAGCAGAAAGCCTCACTGAGTGGATCTCTAATTGGCGTGGGCTGCAGGCTGCAAGGAGCCCTGGGGCTGCCAGTCTCGCATAGTTGCTGCCCCTGGGGACCCCAGATTTGGAAACATTGCCCCAGCGGGAGACACAGTCATGGGCAGGGCTCTGGCTTTGACAGAGTGCCCAGGACAGGCACCAGGCCAGAGCAGGAAAGGGTGCTAGCACCTAGGCCTTCTAGCAATACTCGGGCCCCAGGCAAGTCATCGCCCTGGTCTGGGCCTCTTACAGCGCCTCCCGTGTGGAGCATGAGGGAGGGGACACTTGCAGGGGTGCCTCGTAGCCCTGAGCTCTGCTGAGTCCTGCACATGGGATAAAGGCAGAAAACTGAGGATCCCTGTGGGGCTTCCCAGGGCTCCACTGGGCACTGAGCTTCTGTTCTGGCCTCACTGGAGTCCTCATCCTTGGAGATGCAACCCATCAAAGAGGAGTATGAGTTTCCCAAAGTGCTGGCAGCTAGGGGATAGATGACAGATGACTTGAGCTGATGCCTCAGGTGGATACCACCAGATCTGAGGGATCAGGTCCAGCCACCACTCAGGCCACACTTAGACCCAACTGCCAGGACTCTCAGCCATCCTCCAATTCTTCACAGATGGACCATGCCCATAATGCCACCCCTTGGGAGAAAAAGAACTTTCTGGATGAAAATGAAGCCATAAAGGTATCTAGCTAAAGGACCACGGCCAGAGAATAGTCCATGGAACCACAGAAGCCATGAGAGAAACACCACAGAGGGAGCCACAGGACTCTTCTAGAGCTTTCCTTTTGGGAGATATGCAACTCAACCCTTTTCTTGTTAGTCAGTAAAATAGGACAAATAATCCCTGCCTAAACACTTCAAGTAGTTTAGGCAAAAATAAACCCAACCTCTGTAAACTGGAAAGCATGAAAAATGCTTGGGGTATTCAGGAGGTAAAGAATTTGCTAGACAGAAACAAAATGTAGGACCTGAGGGGTACTAGGAGATAGTCTTTTGAGAACTGGCCTGGCCCTTGGGGTCTAGGGGGCCTTTGGGAATCATGGTCCAGTGCTGAGATTCCCCTATACTATCCAGCCAGATTCCTCCTCTCATCTTCCCCGGCTCTCCATGCCTGTCAATCAACCCCTCCACTGGGCACTGAGTGGAACAGACCCAACAGACCAGGGGAGCCAAGGCATTAGGGTCACCTCTTCTACCACAACACATCTCCCTCCCAAACTCAAGCCCTTCCAATCACAACAACAGCGGGCACCGAGCCTTTATGACTATGCCTGCTTGAGCAATAAAAATTTTATCTTGTAATCCCTGAACACTCCTATTTATTAAGTTATATGCTTGTATATCTTCAATCCATATGCTAAATATTCAATATTCCCTTTTCTAGACAAGAATAACTTGAAATGGAAGTTCTAGCATGTTCCTCTCACATCCGGTGGAGCTCCCTGCTGCAGCAATGAGTGGAAGCTTTGGGAGACATCTCCTTGCTGCCTTGAGCATAGGCTGGAGAATGGAGAGCCACATAAAGCTGGGTGTCCAGCTCTGACAGGCTGCAGGTCCTAGTGCAATCCTAAGTGTGGCATTTGGTCAGGGCAGTTGACTCCAGACTGCATGGCACTTTCTGGGTGACCCAGAGTTCCAAAGAGGTGGGAAGGAAAGGCATGAAGAGGAAAATGGCCAGTGGCTAATGGCCAGAGAGGCAGTACCTGCGCCCTCCTCCTGGTGACATCACAAGAGTCAGCACCAATCCCAAAGACGGTGCCCTTAGAAGTGGCCTCACATTGCCTCCATGGGGTGCTCCCTGCGCCCTGGGATGGCATATGTCCAAGCTGGAAGGGACACTGCCCCATGGCTTCAATTCATTGTTGAGTTACAGGCTCAGAAAGCCTAGAGTCCCCTCCTACAGCTCACAGCGGGTTAGCGGCAGCACCAGGGAAGGACTCATGTGTCTCATCCCTTTCTCTATTCCTACTCTCCCTGTGGTCGACTAGAGGCTCCTAAGGAAGAACAGAGACAGTGTGGGTGATCCCAGTATAAGCCACTGAATGGGGCCCAGTGGCAGCAGAGATGCCACGGTAAGGGCAAAGGTCATCCCAAGGGAAGGTCACAGTCCAGCCACACGCCCACCCAAGAGCCAGCTGGGGTTAGGACCTTGTCCACCCCTACAGTCCGAGGAGGAGGAGGCAGGCAGGTACAGGCAGGACAAGGCCAGAGAACATCCCAAGGGAGCCGGCATCAGGCTCCTCCCTTCATCACTGCAGCATGCTCCACTTCAGCCAGGCAGGAGGGTGGTCGGCCCCTTGCAGGACCCTGAGCTGCCTCCCAGAATCCAGGATCAGCCCTCCAGGGACCAGTGCCCATGCACTCTCAAAGCCAGGGCCAGGTTGGGCTGTTTTTACCCCAAACTGCCATGTGCTCACATGCCCTAGAGCTGCAGACATGACGCTCAGAGCTCCAACGTGTGCCTGGGAAGATTGATCTGGGCTTGTGGGGGTTGAGGACTCTGGATCCAGGGAAGGGCCTGGTCTCCAGGCAAAATCCCAGGGCCTCTAGAGCCCTGGGTCCCCAGCTTTCATCCTGGAAGTGCCCTATCTCCCAGGCCTGCAAACACTCCCCCTTCTGAATCTCACACAAAGGCCTCCTATCTCAGCCTACCTCCCTCAGGCCTAGTCTCAGGGCCTGGCTGAGCTCCATGATGCCCTTGGGGCCTGGCTCACACTCCTGCCTGCATCCCAGCTCCCATGGGTAATTGTCAAGGCTGGCTCTCCCCTTGATCCTTAGAAAGGCTGAGAATCAAGGAACCAATACAGCAGCCAAAGCCCAAATGCCCAAATGACCCCTCACCCAGCCAGGCGAGGGCCTGCAGGGAATACAGGGGACAAAAAGGGACCAGATAGCTATGAACACCAGGAATCCTGTGATGGCTCCTGCAGAGACCCAGTGGGAGGCTCAGAGTCCCATCCAAGAGCTCAATGGTCTTCGAAAGCCTTTGGCTAGCCAGCCCCAGGAACATTGGGCCCCAAGAGCCATCTCCTCCCCCTGGAACTTCTGACAGTCAAAGGATGCACCATTCTGACCCTGGGGCAGGCTTGACCTAAACAGTGGATCCAACTCCCAGCCACCGCCCTCTGCCTTTGTGACGTCAGAGCCTGGTTGGGCGCGGCAGCGTGCGGACCCTTCTAGGTAAGGTTACTGTGTGCCATGAGCTCCAGTGGCAAAGGAACTGGCCTCCTGAACAAAAAGAGGCCAAGAGGGAGAGCCCTTTAGGAGGGGAGGAGGGGAAACCCATACTTCTGCCCCGATGCCTTGCAGCTGATTCCCTCCTGATAGTGGTGAGGAAGCCCTAGCCCTCAGCCAGCCTCCGATGGGCACCCAAGGACCACATCGCACACGACTCTGAGAGGAGGACCACTGGGAATCTCTTGTCCATCAGCCAGGGAGGGACCTCAGGTTCTCTAGCTCCACAAAAGAGGGTGCATCTGTGGAGCACCGCCCCCCTCAGTTCCCTTACCTAGGCCTGATAGAAATGCAGCTTCACCCCAGCCTCTTCCCAAGAGTCTGCCCAAGCTGTACCCTTAAGGCATGCGCCAGCAAGAGCTCCAGGCTGATGGAAGGCTGGAGGACCCCCTAAATCCCTATCTCTGATAGCATCAGAAATCTGAAGAATGAATTATTTCATCCTGCAAAGTCTAAGCTGCAACTCAAGTCCCCTTCCCAAGTCATGCCGAAGGCAGGCCTCCTCCCCTGCCTGGAGAGCCTCTGCCTGCCCTCCAGGCCTCTTGCCAGCCTGCTTCCACAGGCATCCCAGCAGAATGGGGGCCGGGCCTTGGTGTTACACAGACCAGGACCTAAGCCTAGCTCACCCCTGGGGCTACGTGCCCCAAAAAAAGTTACTTTGCCACCCTAAGCTTCCATTGCCTTGACTAGAATAGGAATGGGTGACATCTGCTTCCCAGGATGAGCATGATGCCCCTCCTTCTCCCCACAGTCCTCTGCCTCTGGGCCAAAGGCTGGGCCCTTCCCAGAGTTCAGTCAATACCAGCCATAGATCTAACAGGGCACTGGGGAGAAGATGGGGTGAGGAAGGGTCATCAGACCCATGACTTCTGACCCTCCTCCTCCACCTGCCAATCCATGCAGCTCCTATGGGAATCCAGTTCCCTGGTTCTTAGGCATTGGGGTGGATTAAAGGAAAGAAGTCCTGCCTGCTTGCCAAAGAGCCTCAGTCCTGAAACGCGGACGGGAGCACACAGTCTCCCAATCCACTCCCTGCCCACTGTCCTCCAATACGTCCCACTGGGGTTCTCCAATGGCAAAGGGGACAAGAGGCCGCACCATCCTCTCCCATCACCCACCTTCCCAGCACCTCCATCTCAGACCCTTTGCCTGGAAAGAGCAGCCCAACTCCCCCGATGAAACCGCTTCCCCAAGCATCATTTTCAGAGGAGCAACACCTCTGCCTGACTACAGGAGCCTACGTGATTGTGGCCATCCCTGCCTCCCACTGGCTTCCGACAGATACACATCCTTGGAGCGGAGAACTAGCTGAATGAGGCTCACCAGCTCCCAGAGAGCCACACCAGCAACCTTCTCTGAAACCTTTACCCCACCAATCCCCCTGAATATCCCTAGATCCAGCTCCTGAGCCCCTGGACCTACTATTAGGCTCTCTCTCCTCCCCACCCCACCCTCCTGCACACACACAGGAGGTGCACTTCCAAGCAAGAGTTTCCCTGAGGATCATGCTCAGGACCCTCTTCTCCCTATCCCCATGCTGGGGTGCCGGAATGCTGTAGCCTACAGAGCTGGAGAGGCCGAGTTGGGTCCATCTAGCTCCCCCCCACCAACCTCTGGCTCCCCCCTCGGGCTGTTCATCTGGTCACGTCAGGCCCACCAGCTGAAGATAGTGAGGAGGTGAATGGCAAAGCCCAGATATGGGTCAAGCTCGCCTCCAGGGCCGGGAGTCGGAGACATCTCCTGTCTGTACACTTCCTCCAACTGTTAGCTGTAAGCACTCTCTCCATTAAGCCAACAGGGCTGGCGGGCTTCGAGAGCCTGGCCACCCCACTGCTGAGGCAAAGGGAGGGCTGCCGCCTGGCAGAGGAGCGCCAAAGGCAGATTCGGCTGGGCTTGCGTCCGCCCAGGCGCCTTCCTCCAAGAGACCCCGGCCAGGACTTGGGCACAAATCCCTCCAGGCATCCTATCCACTGTGAGGGTCCCCAAGGGGTGTGGACCTTGGGAGGGGGATAAAAAAGGAACCCCCTGAACAACCAGAGTACTGTCCACACCCTTCTCTGGATGTCAGAATGGGGGAGCAGGGGGCACCTGGCCTCGAGGTCAGTAGAATTTTCGAAAAGATGGGCATCTTCCCTGGACTCGGAGCTCCTCTCTCCCCCAGGACCATGGGGCTTCTGTCGCCGATCCCTACCCAACGGGAGGCAGGGAATGCAGGCCACCAGGGGCTCACTCAGACGGGGCAGAACCGAGCCAACGCCGGTCAGAGTTGGATTTTCCAAAAAAAAAAAAAAGAACCTCCAAGATCACATAACCCCCCTCCCCAAACCACACCGGCCACCACCCCCCTTGGCTCCCTTCTCCATCCTGACTCGGAATCACCGGCGCAGTTATCAAAGCTCACAAGGCCGGGATCTGTAGGCGCCCAGATGCAGCTGAGGGTGGGAGAGGCGAGGGGGGGTGTCTCGGAAATGCCCAAAATGGGGTTGGAGAGGGCGGGCGAGAGAGGAAGGGAAGAGGTAGGCGTCCATGACGGCCTCGACATGTCCAAAGTCTCCCCGCGAGCAGCCAGCTCCCAACTTGTTTACTTGTCAGCGTGTTTGTTTCCAAAAGGAAACAGTTAAAAGACCTGGGCTGGGAGGCGAGCAGCCCCCGGCACCTTCCCTCCCGGGCTCGCGCCGCCGCTGCGCTGTCACTGCCGCCGCCGGGAACCGAACCTCGTCTACTTTACGCCACTTGCGCGTGGCCAAACTGTTGCTGTTCCGCGGGGGGCAAAGAACCCGGCTGGCGCCCTCGGCGACCAGCCCCGGCGGGTGGGGGTGGGGTGGGGTGGGGGCGGGGGTGGGGGCGGGGGGCGGGAGCCGGGCCCTGCGCGCCCGGGCCGGCCGGGGTCCCCTCCGCGGGCCGGCCCCCGCGCGGCCCCGGCTCCCGCCTGCCCGGGCCGGGTCACCTGGGCTGCGCAGCCCGAGAGCATCTCCCGAGCCACGGCGAGCCTGACGCGCGCCCCGCGGGCAGGGGGAACGGGCGGCGGGCGGCGGGCGGGCGGCGGGCAGCGGGCAGCGGGCGGCGGGCAGCGGCGAGCCGGGGCGGGCGGAGGGCGGCGGGGGCCGCGGAACCCGAGGGGAGGCGGGCTGGGGAGCGGCCGCCGACTTACATGGAAGTGATATTCCTGGAGATGTCCGTGATGTTGATGCTGGCGTTCCCATTGCTGTTCCCTGAATCCTGCCCTTCCAGGAGGGGGAAGAGGTTCCCATCGTCCGGCCGCCGGCAATTGATCTCAGTCTTGCTGCAGACACAATTTGCAGGGCAAGCCAGCACGGAGCCCACATAGTCCAGCCAGACGCTTCCCAGCAAGAAAATCCGCCAGAAACTACACTTGGCTGGGCAAAGAGAGACATCCATCTCCGATCGTGGCTTCTAAAAAAGAGGAGGAGGAGAGGAGAGGGGGGTGGGGTGGGGGGAGTGGGGAGAGCTGGGGGGGAAGGAAACAAAGACGGCGAGGGAGGGGGGAAGGGGGAGGGGGGCCTCTGCCTTTGAAACGCCGTGCGATCAGATGCAAGATCCTTCAGCGTCTGAAACCATCGCGGCCGCCGCCGCCGCCGCCGCCGCCGCCGCCGCCGCCGCCGCCGGGTGGGAGCCGCGGGAGCGCCTAGTGGCGCGGTCTGCCTGGCATGGTGGCCGGCTCGGCGCTCGCCGGCACGCCGCTCCGGGGCTCGGGAAGCGAGCCGCGCTCTCCGACTCCGAGACTTTGCAGGGTTGCAACAGACGGTGGGGAGGCAAAAAAGAAAAAAGGGGGGGGGGGAGGAAAAGGAAAATATGGTGCTAAAGTCACCAAGTCCCACCTACTGGGCAGAATTAAAACGGACACACCTGCAAAACACACACGCACACGCACTCACACATGCACACACCCGGAGCCCGGGGGGGGGGGGGAGGAGGAGGAGGAGGAGGAGGAGGAGGAGGAGGAGATGCAGTCGGAGCTGCCGCAGCCGCCGCGAATGGCTCGCCGCGCGCCTGCAGAAATGTACAAGTGCTCGGAGCCTTACGAAACGCACGGGTTATCGGAGCGTCTTCCTCGGCTCCCTCCCTCGCTCCCTCCCTCCCTCCCGCTCCCCTCCCTCCTCCCCTCCCTCCTCGCGGCCTCCTCCCCCCGCCCCGGCTGGGAGCGGCTGCGAGCGGAATCTCCCCCCGCCCTGCCTCCCCCTCCCCTTCCCCGCACCCCACTCGCTCCCCGCCCGTCCTCCCTCCCCTCCTCCCCCCCCACCCACCCACCCACTCGCCGGCTCGCGGCTCTCGCCCGCACCGCCACCCGCAGCCGCGCGCCCGCCCGCCCCACGCCTCGCGGCCCGGCGCCCGCTCGCCGCAGCCCAGGGGAAACCGAGGCGGAAGGGAAAAAGTTGCAGTCGGGCCCGGGAGGGTCTGGGCTGGGGGGGGAGTCGGCGAGCCGGCCGCGCGACGCCGAGAGGCGCTCTCCTTCCCACTTTTTGGCCCTCGCGCTGCCCGGTGTTTTGCTGCAATCCGGACCGCGAGAGCAAGGGAGATGGACGCGGCCGAGGTGACCGGGGAGTGCTCCCGGGCCCGGGGGAGGGGGGGCCGGGGGGGCCCGGGCTCGGGGACGGCCGGCCGGGGCTGCGGGAGCGCACCCGCGCCGCAGAGAGGCGCCCGGAGCCAGGGACCCGGGGCCGCGGACGCGCGGTCCTCCGTCTAAAGGACACTCCTTTCCGCGACCGCGA
The DNA here is from genome assembly GCF_018345385.1 of Vulpes lagopus. Taxonomy (NCBI): domain Eukaryota; kingdom Metazoa; phylum Chordata; class Mammalia; order Carnivora; family Canidae; genus Vulpes; species Vulpes lagopus. The sequence continues at coordinate 111,719,022 of NC_054827.1, forward strand.
GTCCGGGAGCTGGGCTCGGCTGGGAGGGGACCGCGGGGCACGGCCGGGCGGGCGCCCCCCGCGCCCCGCGCCCCGCGCCCCGCGCCCCCGCGCCCCGCGCCCCGCGCCTCCTCGGCCGCCGGCTTTGCGCGGTCAGCCTCCGGCAGGCGGGGAGCGGGGAGGGCAGGAAGCAGCGCCCAGGGCTGCGCTGGGGAGCCGAGGGGGAGCCGAGGTGGCCCCGGGCGAGCTGTGCTTGCAGGAAGGACGCGGCCGGGAAATTGAGATGCAAGGGGCATTTTTTGGCAGGCAGGCCAGCACCGTCAGAGGCCGGCTCCTGGGGCTCGGCTCGCGGGCGCGCTGCTCCGGCTGCCCGGTGAGGGGGCGGGCGGGCTGCTTTCTCCGGATTCGGGGGCGCAGAACCTCCCTCCTTCCCTCCCACACAAGCACCCCTTCCTGGTAGGGGCGCAAAGCAGGTGCAGCCTTCGACGCGAGCTCACATCCCGTCGGGAGAAGAGAAGGTCCCCGCTTTTTGCCTTGGTAGGATTTTGGTTGGTTGGTTTTGTTTTGGGTTTTTCGTTTTTGTTTTTTTAATAAGACGCCCAAATGCCAAGCGTGAGCTGTTTGCGGAGAAAACCAGAGCATTCGCTGTCAGAAAGGAAAAGAAAGGGTTAGGGCAGTCCTAGCAGGCAGACACACTACGGCATTCACACGCAGAAGAAAGCTGGGCTCTCCTCCCCGATCTGGGATGAGGGCAGGCGAGGAAGCGGAGACGCTGAATTCAACTGCATCCAGCATCTGAAAGGCTTCTCCCCCGCCCCCCTGTGGATTCCGATGCAGGTCATGCAACTTGCAGGCAAGACGGGGGAAGGGGTATGCGGGTGCCACCCGCCCACCCCAGGCGCAACCACAGACAGACCAGGCGCCTGCGAGTGGCACTGTCGCTGTGAGTAAACTTAGAAGGAAAAAAAAAAAAAAAAAAGGAAAGAAAGGAACATGTCTATAAAAGGCAGTTTTCCCGACTTCCCCTTACGGTCGGTCGCCTTCCCCTTGGCCTCGGTGAGACTTACCCCCTTGTTGCCATTATGGCCTTGTCGCCAGGCTGGCATTTTGCCCTCCCACCAGCAGGAGGGGACAGAGAGTGGAGACCTCCTTAGTCTGGCAAACCAGTTCCTACTGGCCCCAGGCCAACCCTGATACCCTTGGTCCCTTGGGAAGTTCCTTGCCCTTGGAGTGCCACTCTGAGAGAGGCCCAGGAATACCTACTTGAGAGCCTGGGAACCTGGGGCGGAGTCTATGGTGGCCTCTCTCAGGAAGTGGCAGGTGGCAGTAGAGACACACACAGAACCTTTCTCAGACCCCTCCAGGGGAGATTCCAAAAAGCAGGGAGTGCCAAATGGAATGGGCCCAGCAGCGCTTCTCCAGCCTAGAACTAAAATAGTTGTATCTAAACGATGCCCAGCACACTTTTGCAAGGAGAGAGAGAAATGATTTTTAACATTTCCAGCACAGAAGGGGAGGTGTCCCTAAGAGCAAATTTTTAAAAACTCTGAAAACCCCTTTAGAGATGATAAAAAAAAAATGTACCCAGTGAGGCAAGGGGGCTCTGATGGAACAAGAAGCCTTTCATCCTAACAGTAAAATGGGATTAAGATGGGATGTTATGTTTATGCTAGAGCTCTGGGCCTGAGCAGGAAGTGGCAGTTTAAAAAGAGGGAGGCCCTTTTCACAGCGGATAATAGACTAGGAGTAGAGAGAGCAGAGTTCTAGTTCTGACCCCAGGCAAATCACATGAGCGTCTGGGCCTCAGCTTTCATGTCTATAGAAGGACTAGGTTGGACCTCAGTATCCAAAGTGAGGCCCTCCGACCCAGTAGCATCCACATCACCAGGAGGCTTGTTCACATGCGGGATTGGAGGCCTCACCCCAGACCTACTAAACCAGAATATGTTTTAACAAGTTCCCCAGGTGATTCATAAGTACACTGTAGTTCGAGAAGTACAAAGATGACTCCCAAAGTCCCTTCTAGCTTGAACATTCTCCAGCTCTATATGGACCTGGGCTGGAGAGACTTAGAAAAGAAGAAGGATCCATGTTGTGGGTCCTCAGAATATTATTCAGCCAGGGGAGGAAAAAGTGGGTGTTTCAGGAGCAACCAGCTTCTTAAAAACAGGCTTGCGTAAGTTTCACTATAAACTCAAGAAGGTGCTCACCCCACCCAGAAAAGTACACTCTTGCTTCCATATGTCTTAACCCTAGAGATTCAGTGGAGCCAGATTCAGTGGAGGAAGACAGAGAAAGTGTCCACTGTACACTCCCTCCTCTTGGTCAGTAGGGGTCCAGAGCATTTGGGGTCTCTTGTTTCCTTGGTAAGAATGTCATGATTGACAAGGAATAATGCCTGACCCGTAAGGATTCCCAGTCTGCGGCCATCACTGAGTCCTGAGAGATCAGGACCCAGCTCAGCATCCTGCCAATGGGGATAATCCCTCCCATATCCTGCTGCCAGTTGCAGTCTTAGAAATGAAGACACTTATGGACACCTGGGTGGCTTAGCAGTTGAGCATCTGCCTTCAGCTCAGAGTGTGATCCAAGAGTCCTGGGATCGAGTCCCACATCGGGCTCCCTGCAGGGAGCCTGCTTCTCCCTCTGCCTGTATCTCTCCCTCTCTCTCTCTCTCTCTCTCTCTCTCTCTCTCTCTCTCTCTTTCTGTCTCTCTCTCTCTCATGAATAAATAAAATCTTTTCAAAAAGAAAAAAAAGAAATGAAGACACTTAGTGATCATCAATCAGAGGCAGGAGTGGGCAAAGTCTTTTGAACAGAAAGTAAAGCTTTAGAAACCCTTTATATCTGAGCAGCTGCCTGCTGGTACCAAGGGTTTGGAGAAGATGGGAACCCAAGATTTGGATGTGGTCTCCCATCAGACAGGCCAGAATGGGGGCTGGCTCCCAGAACCCACTGGTCCAACCTTCCTGACCGAAGAGAAACCAAACATGTCTCACACTCTAGCTATGTGAGCACCTGAGATTTCTTTTTCCTGTTTATAAGGCATCCCCAAAGCCAAAATTCCTTGCCATCTAGGAAAGGAGGAAGGAAGTGGAGACTCAGGGAGCATACAAACAGCAGCCGACCCAGGAGTCATCCTCCCAGCACCTCTCTCCACTTCAGACCTCCACGGGCCTGCTGTTCATGGGTCTGCCTTTCTAACCCAGACACATCAGCTTTTTTAATGAGCCCACACTCTTAGGGAGTGGCCATGTTACAAGGGTGCAAGCCAGACCTCAGGCATTTTGGATTCACCGACCATGCCCTACTGCTATGGTGTCAGCCTCAATCCAGGAGCTGTGCTGCCAGATTTTCTAGTCTGAGCAGAAAGGAGTCCTGCTGCCCCAACTCAGAGCTGCGAAAGAGGCCAGCCATGGTACTGAAGATAACCCGGGAAGCACAAGAGGAGACAAAGGGAAAACTGTGCCCCAGAGCCCCTGCTGTTGCAAAGAGCTATTGGAGCTGCCAGACTTGAATTTGTGTGGGAGAGAGGAGCCTGTTTCCTGGGTGGCCTGAACTCAAGGTGGGGGTGGAGGGAAGGCATGGCTGAAGGCTGGGAACATGTATCTAGAAGAACAGGAGCCCATGAGGGAGCTGTGACCACACATGGAGAGGGAAAGCCCTCCTATGAAGAGGGACAGTTGAGACCAAGGTGTCAAAGGAAGCAGAAAAATCTAAGGATGGAAGGTCCCAGCTCAGGACCCTGGCTCAAGTCCCAAGATTTTGGGCATGCACCTGCCAGGAGGCTGGAGCTGCCTGCCAGAGGGGACAGAGCCCCTTGTCTCTCATCCTTGTCCATTACAGATTTTCTGAGGGTTACCTAGATTCCCCTGTGCTGCCCTGGTGGGAGTGTCTAAGGGGAGCTTGGGGGTCCTCACCAGTGATGCCTCTACTTATTCTGCTTACCCTGGATGAGAGATTCATAGACTCTCTGGGCTAGAAAGGAATCTGAATCCCAAAGACCCCTGACCCCACCTGATACACACATCCCCTCAATGACACCCCCAAGTGTCTATCCCTGCTTGAACACCTGCAGGGACAGGAGGCTCATACACCCAAGACTACCCAATCTGTCTGCATATAGCTTTACTCCTCGGGTAGCTTTCAGTTTGAAATAAGAAAACCAATCTCCCTGAAGCATCCATCCTCGGCACCACCCGTGCTACCACCTAGAACCCCAGGGAAAAGTCTAGTCTATAAGCCAGTCAGGAGGCTGCCCACCTCTCATCAGCAAAGTAGCCTGAGTCTCCTCCTGATGCTTGCAAAGCACAGTTTTCTGAGCCTTCCCCACTATGGTCATTGGTAAAGCATTCAGGATGGTCAATGGTCCCTGTGAAGTATGGCTCCTTGTTATGCACGCTACAGGTGCTGTGACCTCGGGTACAAGAGGTACAATATGGTTTCTAGTAGTAGACCCATGGAGATGAATTCACTACCCAGTAGCGAATCTAAGCAGGGCACTTAAAGCTCTGTGCCTCAGTTTCCCCATCTGCAAAACAGGAGCTCATCAGGGTCTAACTCACAAGGTGGTTGTGAGATAAGACAGTGAAGCACCTCAAATGGTACCTGACACGCAGTGAGCACTCTGTGTGTATTAACTCCATCATTCCACTTTTGAGGTACCCAGAAGGCTTTGACTACTTCGGCTGGGAAGCCCCAGAACCACTTATCCACCAACAGCCAAACACACTGCCACCCAAAAACTCGGCCCACACACACAGGAAGCAGCACCTCCTAGCAAATGACTTTGTGAGGCTGAGCTGCAGGGCTGTCGGGTGAATCCTCCACCTGTGGATGTTCCCAGCAGCCAGGGAAGATCCCAGGCCTGAAGGCCTGGGGAACAAGAAGCCAGATGCTGAGAAGCAACCCCAAGGGCCCTGCCTTGTTCTCTTGCTAGCTTGTTGCTCCTTTCGGGGTGGGGGCAGCTAGCTTCCGTCTGCCCAGGGGGTAACCCCTGCTAAGTCACCACTGACTGTGGACAGCTGGGCCAGGCTGGAACTCGGTGGCACACTTTTCCTGGTCCTGCTTAGCAGTGGGTTCCCAGCCAGGTCCACTGCAAGTTCTGCAGAGAACAGGGTCAAGGGCAGGCAGCTGGATTCAAGGAATAAAATCTAGGTGTTAGGAATCACCAGGCTTCTAGGGAGCCAAAAGGGCGAGCCCCCAGAAGGCACCAGAAGAGTCTGAGCGTGTGTGGCCTGGAAGCACTGCACCCTCACACCCATCCTCCATCATAATACATCCCTCTTGCGCCTTCCAAGACCTTCCCGAAGTAACTTACATGCACCCCACTCTGTACCATACCCAGCTGTTCACTTATTGACTGACCAGAGGGCAGCCAGACCAATGGCCTTCATTTGGCAGAGGAAGGAACTGAAATTGACAAGGTGGGGGGCTGGAGGGCTGAAATGGGGCGGGCAGAGACATCAGGGTGACTTTGTGATTCCCAAAGGGATTTCTTCCTGTTACCGGCTTTTAAAATTTGTTTAATGAGGACAAAGACCTTGTCTTATGCACTGATTTGTAAGCCTCTTTAACAGTACTGAGAATATACATATATATATATATATATATACACATATACAAATACATATATATATATATATATATATGTATTTGTTAAACAAACCCTTGTACTTTCAAACCATTCAGCGCACTGTAAATGAGGGTTCAGGGTCATTCTATAAAGCACCAAGAGGGCCAGGACCTATCCTTGCTGTTCCCTCTGTTCTCCCCAGAGCCTACCTCAATGCCAACACAAGAGTGAATATCACATATTTTGGAGGTGGTTTAACATACTTTCTTGCTGCCTGAAACCCCATGTGTGTCCCTAAGAGAAGTTTGGGGCAGAAATGGGGCGCCTTGCGCTGATCACTCCAGAGTTACACTTGCTGCTATAAACTCGCCACTGGCAGGGCGATTATCAAGGGGCTTCGAGAACAGATAGATTAGTAGCTCTTAATTTCGGCCTCAAAGTCAGAAGTTTGGGAACAGTAGTTTCAAAGGCAATGCCAGACCACCTGGGCTCTCACAAGCTCTCCACACCAAACTGGGGGCTAAGCCCAGATCCAGCAGCCCCATTACTGTGGCCGCTGTCCCGTAGTAAGCCAAACCCTGCTCCCTACCTCCTTGGGCCCGACCACATCCTGTAGTTCTCTCACCAACCCAGCCACCTCACCTGTTCAGCTCCCAGGCTCCTACTATCCCTTGACCACCTTCCATAGTGCTCTTTTCTCCACCTACTTCTCAGCAAAGATGCATCACATCTTTATCTGCCCTGGCTCAAAAGCTGGCTTTCAGATTCAGCTCTGAACTAATTTGTTCCTTTAGTATAAAAGAAACTATTGGTGCTGCCTGGGTGGCTCAGTGGTTGAGTGTCTGCCTTTGGCTCAGGTCATGATCCTGGGGTCCTAGTATCGAGTCCCGCATCAGGCTCCCCACAAGGAGCCTGCTTCTCCCTCTGCCTATGTCTCTGCCTCTTTCTGTGTGTCTCTCATGAATAAATAAATATAATCTTAAAAAAAAAATCTATTGGGCTGTGTCACTTTGGGCATGCTGCTTGACTTCTCTGATCCTCTACTTCCTCCTTTGTCACATGGGGGACCAGGAACCCCAAGGATCCAAGATGTTGTGCATAAAAATGCCTTTTGGACGTTGAACACTGTACAGATAACAGCCACTGGTTCCTGCTAACCAGGCAGTGGACACCAGGACCTTTGCACATTCCATCAGCAGTTTACATCTTACCTGCCTACAATTATTGATCACCAGATGATCTCAGCGTTAAAGAAATGACAAGGCAACAGTTTCTGTCCACACCTGTCATTACATTTTCTTTCTTCAGAGGAGCAGCTGAAGCATGAGTGTTAGCTCCAGGCAAATCTGGTTCAGACCTTAGCTCTAGCATCTACTAGCTGGACACCTGGGCATATCCTGTCACCTTGAGGAGCCTCATTCTCCTCACCTGAAAAAAAATGTGCTCTTGGATATTGCTCATGGCTATTTTCCTTGCAATGTGGTTTGGGAACTGCAATTATAAAATGTGCACAATGCACCTGGCCCAGGGTTTGTCGTATAGTAGCTGTATCATGTCCCTTCCTTTTCTCTATTTTCTCTTTTGGAGGCCCCACCCTTTACCAGATGGCTCAGCCCCCATATTAGGGTTCTCACAAATTCTGCCCTCCCTGCTTGCTGGAGACCATCCTGGTTTCTGTTTCTTAAAGCAGCACAGATCTCCAGGAGCTCAGAGGCTAGAGAGGTGATGCCCCAAAGTCCTCAGGCTCAGAGAGGAAGAGATTGTCTACATACCTGGGACTCAAAACAAGAAATGACCAAATCGGCTCCAGTTCCCTCTGGCGCTAATGATTACGGGAACCACGCATGCACATTTAAGTAGGTATCAAGAGCAAGTGGAAAACTGCAGAAAAAAAAAAGTCTTATTTGCTGAGACACCAGTGTGGGAATTGGGGAAGCATTATGCTGGGGGGGAGGGGACATGAGGAGCCATGCTCGCCTTTGGAATGAAGAGACAGCTCCTTCCCACAGGCTTTCTGCGTCCTCCACCCCCTCCCCAGCCCACAGCACCAGCTGCATTGCCTGGGAACGGAGGGAACAAAAGCCCAGCCCAGGGAGTTCTGGGGTGTGGGGGACAGGGAATGAAGGTGGGGGGGATGTATAAACTAGCCCTGTTGAGCCCTGGCCAGAGCCCAAGCCAGACCCCCAGAGCTCTGGAGTGAGGGCATGGTGTGGGGAGGGGGTCCCAGAGACTAGCCTGGAGATAGACTATGGGTTCCTCCAACTGGTAGAAGCCAAATGACCCTCAAAAGATGAGGGCACTTGGATGCCTTCTCCCTCATGTCAAATTCTAGAACTATCCTCAGGACTCCAAGAAAGAGAGTCCCAGGAGCCCAAGCCTGTGGATGGATGGCTGTGACCCTTTCCTGATGTGCCCTGGGGGCTGTGCTTCTCTTGACAGGCTCTGTGCTCCTCCCGGCCCAGGGCTGAGCAGTACTTCCACAGGATCTGTCCCCTTTCTTGCAGAGTTAATGGTTGTGTCCAGGGCTCGGGGTCCCCACTGTGCTTACAGGTAGCAGGGGCCTTCCAGAGGCTGCACCCACATACTGCAAAGGCCACAGCAGGCCATCTCCTATGATCCTGAAATTCCAGGGATGAAGAAGGGTAGAGTGAGGATGACAAGAATGGGGATGATAAACGTATTCCCAACCTACTGATTTCCATGTGTATCCTTTTTCTATACGGTTTCTATGTATGATTTCACTGAATCCTCACAAATACTCTGTTTTTGCAGAGGAAGAAACAGAACCAGAGAGGTCATATCACTTGTCCAAGGTCACTCAGCTGGTATGCGGTGCAAGGCAGGTGTTCAACCCCAACCACTACACCCACTGCACAGAACCACTTCTTGGGTGAAAGTCCCCTGCAGGGAGGCAGGAAGGAGATCCAAAGCTGCCACCTCTGCAGGGAGGGGGACAACCTTGCCCTACTGCACCCCCACAGCCCTCTGCCAGGGTTTCCACCTTTTAATAGGGAATAGGAGAGTGGGAAGACCCCAGTTGTGATCACTGGGCTTAGCCCCGGCTCTGTTGGGGGGCATGATTAGTCTACAACCTGCCCTGTGCTTGGGTTTCACCTAACAGCCAGCCATCCCCTGCCCAAGACAAGATCACTGGCCCAGCCTTGTCCTGGTGAAGGGTAGGAGTTCTAGAGGTAGGCCCTTGGCACCACGGCTGCATTGAATGTCCTACCCGAGTGTCTGTAATAAACAAATCAATAATTAAGAGAGGATGCACATTAGCCTTTGAACAGGTTCCAGAGAGTTTATTTTTGATCTTACGCGAGGTGAACAAGTGTGTGCTCAAAGCCTGGGGGAGGCTGTGGCAGTGACATAGAGCTGAGGCTTGGAGGGTGGGCAGGAGTGGATGTGCCACCTGTGGTAGGAGCCTCCTGCGGGGGCCAGGCTGTGCAGGTGAGCACCTCAGAGCTGGGTGGCAGGTGGGCGGGCACTGGGAATGCGCAGAAAGCAGGGGGCTGACGGGTGTTGGGGGTTGTACATGGTCAAGGCTACTGCTGGTGCCCAGGGAGGGGCAGCTGTGGCTGCTTAATAAGGAGGGAGGGTTGGGGGCAATCTTCCTTCCCCTATGCCAGTTGAGTTAGAAGCCCTGTGGGTCGTCTGTTACCTCTGATACGAAATTACAGATTACGGAATAGAACATTTTAAATATCAACCCCACTTCCTGACTCCCACGTCCCTCTCCCTTCGCCCCCTGCTGGCCAAGGGAGCCCGTTCACTCGCTCTTCAATTTCAGAGTCCACTAGGACTATCCAGTCCTGGGACTTTATAGGAAGAAGAAAGAAGATGTTCATTTGTCTTTCCCAAAGGTCAGTGTATCATGAACCCTAGCTCCCCGCCCCCCACACACTCCCAAAATAATAACAATACTAATATAGCACATTTTACAATTAGAGAATGCTAACACTTGAATAAACCCTGGAGATCAACCAGTCCAGAGTTCCTCAGACTTCTCCAACCAGAACCACCAACCACTCCACCGAGGAGTAGGAACTGCCCCCCCCCAGGATGGGGAGGGGAACAGGGGAAGGTGGGCAAGGAGCAGGAACGGCATAAAGCTCCTTGATGTCTCGCAGTTTATTTTTATTTATTTGTATTTATTTTTATTTTTTATTTTTTCTCACAGTTTATTTTTAAAATGTATGCGAGCATGTCATTCTACGGCATCATATGTCCATGTATGTCCTGGTGTGAACTAATGTCTTCTAATGTCTCCATGGGGGGAGCCTGAGTGGGTGAGTGGTTGAGCATCTGTCTTCGGCTCAGGGTGTGATGCTGCGGTCCTGGGATCGAGTCCTACATCAGGCTCCCCGCAGTGAGCCTGCTGCTCCCTCTGCCTGTGTCTCTCCACCTCTCTCTGTGTCTCTCATGAATAAATAAGTAAAATCTTCTTTAAAATTTAAAATAAAATAAGATAAAATGTCTCCATGGAGTAAAGGGGTTGCTCCTGGAAATGCATACTCTATTTATTGTTGCTGTGCCCTCAAAGCCCCTGGTATTTTGATGTAAAACCCTCCATGGAAACCTACCACTTTAAGAAGCACACATATAGTCCAAACCCCTTCTCTCCCATCCCTGCCATTTTATAGGTAAAAGAATTAGGCCCAAGATGGCCATTCTGTCCCCAAGGCCACACAACTAGTTCGGAGCAGAGCCAGAGGCTTCTACTCCAAGGCATCTATTCTTCTACACAACAAACAAACAACCCATCCAGATTCTGGCTAGAGCTCCCAGAACCTCATACCCCAAACACAGCCGGCCCCTCCGGAACCCATGCCTTTCTCTCCAAACGTAAAGCTACGTTTTTAACACAGCATTTTATGACAGATTTTTATGACATCACCTCTCTAAACATCTTTCTCCAAAGGAACACAAAACTCCCCGACACAAACTCACTCAGGCCTTACAATAATCTCCCAGAATTCAGCAGAATACAGCAATTTTTTGATGTTTATTGGATTCTTATTCATCCTGCCTCTTTTTCCAAAATGGATTTGCAAATAAATACGATGACCTCTCCATTATACAGATGCGAATAATGTGACTTTCTCAAGGTCATGTGATAGATTTGAGGCAGTGACGTGGACGGGATTTCAAGCTGCTATTATACATTCTAGAGTGGTGTTTTACCCACCTGGCCTTACTGGGGGATGATAGCCACTGGGCTGTGCTAGACTGAGCTGGGGCCGGGCTGGGGTTGGATGGGCAGAGGCTCTGAGTGCCTCTTGCTGAGGTCAGGAGCTGCCGCCTTGAAAAGCTTCTAAAAATACCAAGCACGTTTCTTGCAGGGGGGCTGATTCAGCTGACCTTTCCTAAGGATGACCAATTTGCTGACTCCGTGCCGGGGGCCAGTGGGCAGAAAGGCCTCCTGCTTCTCTCCAGCTGACTCCTGGGCTGAAGCGGAGCAGGATGGGAATATCTCCTCACTTCCAGCATCCCTCACCTCGAATGGACCCAGAGAGAATGAAAAAGAAGAGCCCAGAGCATCCCAGAGACTCTCCCAAGGGCAAACAGTGGGCTGGGCAAGATTGTGGAAAAGCCAGACTTGGTCTCTGGTCTCACGCAGCTCATGGTCTGCCAGCCCGGCTAAGGAAAGCAGCAGACTGTCACCCTGACATGTAGCACCCAGCAGGACCTCTCCAGGGAGAGGCTCGTTTTGATGCGGGAGAACCATCTCTCACTTGTTTTGATTCATGTTTGTTTGGTGCCACTTACACACTTGAGATCCTTCGCCAGCTGCTCGGGGACTGAGACCCCATAACCAAGTCTGGGACCACCCAGGTCTCATTCTCCTCATCTGTAAAATGGGCAGGGTGAAAGTGGGAATTTCAGAAACACCTGCCAGTGGGCGCCTGGCTGGAATGGAGGGCTCTCTGCCTGAATCCTGAGGTTATGGGGCCACTCCCAAGTGACGTTATCTTTGCTGGCTCCATTAGAGCTAGCCTTGCTTCTGGCCCCCTCCCAACCCCAAGAAGGAGAAGACGGCAAAGAACACGGGGCAGCTGCCCTTGTTTGGGGTTTTTCAGCCTGAGGCTCCTGGTAGGAGATCCTCCCTCTTTTATTTCTGGCAGACACAGGTACTGGCAAGCCTAGGTCTCCTCCCAGCACCCCGGCATTCTGGGGAGAAGATTCTAGTACCCACCTGTCTGATAGCAAATGGTTTCTCACCCAGGACTGATGTGGGCCACGGGGACAGACATGTTTTGGAACCAGAGCACACGCTGGCTCTTCCTCATGCCGTTCTGGCCTAAACTGGCCCCCTTGGGCCCAGCCTGTCACCCTCCCTGGCTTCAGGGAGCCGGTCCTCTGCAGACAGACCTGGAGCCTTGCTAGGACAGGACGCTGTCCACCCAGCGATGGAAATGAACGCTGACAGCTCCTGATTTATGCTCTTGTTATCCTGTAAGGGAGACAGGGGAGGCAATTTAAAAGGCCAGCAGCATTCCCAGAAGCCCTGCAAGGAGCCCTGTGCCACCTGGAGCTGCCCACTGGCTCCCAGGCCAAAGCAGCCTGCCTCCTGGGAGAGCTGAGAGCCATCCTGGGCAGGGAGGGGAAAGAAGGAGGGCAGAAAGGAAGAGCAGTTCTAGGCACCCTCCCAACCTCCAGGGGAGGCCTTTCCATCCATCTTTGTAGGTGAGAAGCCAGACACCCCGAGGCCTGGAATGACATGGTGAGATCTGAGTCTGGCCACCTCTAGGCAGCTGGAGATCAGTGGTGCCGTGGAGGAAGGGATGGGAGGATGGGACCCTGCGGTCAGGACCAGGGGAAGGTGGAAGGAGAGCATGGCGGTGGGAGAAGCCCTGGGGGTGTGGGGGAGAGGAGCCAGCAGAGATGCCCACGGACCTGGCGATGGGGCTCAGGAGACCTGTCTGCTCCTCATGGAAGTTGCTGGGTTGAACCTTCTGCTCCGTGGCTCTGGAGAAATGGATTCTGTGTGGGATACAGAGGTGGCCGCCCCCTCACCCTCTACTGCTTGGTCTGGGAATGCAGGAGGGCCAAAGGCCAGGGCCTCTGTCCTCCAGGCATGCGGAGGAAGGACAAGTGCTCCACTGTGGGAATGGCTGGTCCAACTCGTTTTAAAAGATAAAAAGGAAAAGATAGCAAGGGGTGGAAGGAATGGGCGGAGGGGTGAGGGGGAGGGCTGGGGAGAGTGACATTTTGTTAAAAGATGGCTGGATTTCTGGCTCTCTCTCATGATCTCCTGCTCTAAAATCTTCCATAGATCCCCACTGCCTGCAGTATCCAGCACTTCCCAGGATCTAAGCTCCCGTCCAGCCTCTGGAACCACCAGACTGCCCTGGTTCCCCACACCTGGTCACCTCACCTGGCCCTGCCCTTACCCATCTCGGCACTTTCCCTCCTTGATCACCACGGCCTCTGCCTGTCAAACTTCTGCTTGGCTTTGGAAGCCCTGGACATCCTACCACCTTAACAAGCCTCCTCAAGTTCTTCGACTAACCTCTCTGCCCTTCTATGTCCACATTGTATGTGCAGCCCAGTGTCTACCACAGCATTGATCGGAACCTTCCAGGGCTCAGAGTAGGCCGTGCATGTTTCTGCCTCCCTTCCAGAACCTGAGGTCCTTGAAGCCAGCGCTGTGGCATTTGCACAGAGCCCAGCACCTGTACTGATCTAATGCACACAGAATTTAACTAGAAAATTAAGCCAGAAAATAATGCTTCCTTCTTTCTCCCCCCAACCCCCTCCCACCATCACTGTCCCGGCAGGATCTTTCTGGGGGTCCCAGGGCCAAAACTTGCAAACTAAATAGTGGGGTCTTTGGACAGAGATTTTTTTTAAGTTTTTTAAAAAAAGATGTTATTTTATTCATTCATAAGAGACACACACACAGAGAGAGGCAGAAACATAAGCAGAGGGAGAAGAAGACTCCCTGCAGGGAGCCTAATGCAGGACTCGATTCCAAGCCCCCAGGGTCCTGACCTGAGCTAAAGGCAGACGCTCAACCACTGAGCCACCCAGATGCCCCTGGACAGAGTTTTAAGCTCAAAGCAGTGGGTCCAAGTCCACCATCTGACTCTGCGAAGCTGGAGTGTGTGCTTCTGTGGAAGGGGCCTCAGTGATGTGAGATCCCATGATCATTGGGAAACTGGTCTCAAATTCCCACAAGGCCTTCGGGACAACTTGAAAGGAAGTCAAAATATCTGAGAACTGAACCAGCAACCACAACGATTTCCTTGCTCCGAGGAAAGTCGTGCACTAAGCCCAACGTCAACATTGCCCATCCTGGAAGAATGGGGTTTGCAAAAACAAAACCCAGACAGCTAGGCCCCATGGCCCCATGTTTCCTCATGGCCCTGCAAGTCCAGCCTGAGTCTGTCACCCTTCCTGCTCTCACTCCTCTCTCCAGCCACAGATGGCCCGATGTACCAGTTCCTGATATGGGAAGCACAGAGGGAGAAAGCTGAGTTCATTTCAAGATTCATTAGACGTTCCAAAGAAAAACAAATGGTTGCCAAATAAGAGAGAGGAGGGCAACCCCAGACCACATGGGACACTGCTCTCAGCTCCTGAGCGCTGAAGAGATTTCAAGCAGCACTGAACATAGGGACAGAGCATCAGTCCCCAAGCTGTCTGTCAGCAAATCACTGCTTGAGGGCTGACAGCAGGGCTGGCCATGTGGCAGGGGAGCAGAGGGGTGGGTGCAGACTCTAGCTCTAAGGTAACTGACTCCTCCTGCTTTGCCCAGGACTCTTCAGGTTTTGACACTGAAGTCTTTCGGCCCAGGAACCCCGTCATCCAGAGCAAACCCGGAATGGCAGTCACCCTAACTCCAGCCAAGCCGATGTGGTTAAGCCAAGACCCAGTAGGTTCTGGTTGTAGGTACCTCATGCTATATATAAAGTATGGGATGTAGAGAGCTAGCTTCTAGGAACGACCCACATGAGGAGTACCTGCCACTGCCCAGCAAGTACTCATGCTAAGGCTCAGAGCCCTCTTCTGACTTGCCCAAGGTCACAGAGCTAGGACTTGAACCCCAGCTCCTTCCTGCGAAAGGAGCAGAAGGGGAGCAGCAGAAGCCTTCCTATCTGAGCTGTCCTCCCTCTGAGACCCCTGAACATGTGAACTCTGCTGCTGGCCCTTACCCTCCCCCAGAGACCCAAGGGAAACCAGTGCAATTAGCTGTTCCAGGCTCAGCCAGTAGCTGGGCACAGCCACGGGCCAGCGGGAGAAACAGAGCTGTGAGGCCACTAACCCTTCCAGCTGCTGCAGGTTATGGCTCAGTGCCCCCCCGCCCCACCCCGAGGAAGCCCCGGGGTGCAGAGGGATTGAGAGACACTTGTTCTCAGGCTCTGGGGGCCAGAAGGAAATGTGAGGGCTTCAAACTCAACCCCATTGTGAGCTTGCCAACCTCCAGGGAACTCACCCGTCCTCAGGGGCCACTTGTCCTATCTGCTCAGCAAGTCACCTCTGCCCAGGCAAACATGCTCACCCTCCTCCTCCTCAGGCCTGCCCTCCCCGCAGTAAAGCGCCCGCATCCGGCTCCTTCAGTGGCTTCTCACGTGAGCCCTGCGGAGTCTCCTCGAGTCTCCTCGTCCTTGGTGTCTGTTTCAGCATATCCTGTCTTTTAAAAAAAACAATTCTGGCTCCTCTTCATGGCGGATGGCAACCAGGTCAGAAATGACAAAGGGAGAAGGAATCAGGGGTGGTGGTGAGGGTTTCAATGCTGGCTGATATTAAACAAATCCCATCTCAAGTCCCCGAGAACTGATGGAACGTTCCAAGAGTGGTCAACCAGGCTCTGGGAGGAGGCTCACTCGGAGCGTTCCCCTCCGCACGGATTCACTGACATGGCACTCCCAACCCACCACTTAGAAGCACCGACGTCTTCAGTGGGCAACTCTGAAGCCCATGCCTCCTGCAGCCAATTGGCTTTGGGGGGCAGAACTTTACTTTTATCTTTATTTTACCACAGCTTGTTGACTTTTCCCTCCATTCTTATCTGTCCAGAAAATCACCTTTCCCGCCCCTACTTCATGTCAGCTGCAAGCCCGCTTGGAGTACTGTATCCAAGTCTTCCATAAGCCAGCATGTTCTGCAGGGTTTGAGGCTTAGCGAAAGACAAATGACTTTTGTCTGGGGAGCAAATGGCCATGCGGTCACTTCAGCACTTGCTCGCTTCCCTGCCTGGACAACACCCCTCCCCCCTGTGGGTATGTGTGAAGTAAGCCCACCAGCCCCGGTCCTGCCCAGCAGAGCCCCCACTACCCTGGGGAAGGCCTCCTATTCCATTTTCTGGTCAGCCCCCCTAATCCAGCATCTCCCTAAGCTCCACACACCCAAGGAGCTACAACCAAAGTCCCAGAGCTCTGCTGCCCGGGCTGCATGTCATTCCTCTTTATGGGTGTGGGCAGGTCTCCTTGTTTAAGGAGATGTACTCGCCACACTGGAGGCATGCAATAAATGTCCATCAATTGAAGGGAAAGGAAGCCTCTGCAATATGCATGTGTGACACTCTGAGCTAGGAATTGTCTGCCAGAGAGGTTTCAAGGCCATCCTTCCATAGACATTCACCTATATTTATGCACTGGGCCATTCCTAAAGCCCTTAAACAGAGGTGTTTTTAAAGATATCCAAGGGGGAAAAGGTGATAAGGTCTCTATGCACCTCATACCACCACACACTCATGTACTGAGCATGTGCTATGTACCAGGGCCCCGGGTGGGCACCGCAGAAATGAACATCATGAGAGATTAGCCTGCAGGAGGTGACGGTCTACTCTGGAAGGGAGCCACAGAAATGACTCATGTTCACCACAGTTGAAGTGCCCCAGTGGCTTGCCCCGAACACCCAGGAGACAGAGGGCCTGCCCCCTACTTAGAGGAGGTGATATTTGAGCAAAAGTGGAGGTGAGGTCCTGTCCCCAGTTGTCCTAATCAACTTGGGGAGGAAAAGGTGAAGCAGGTTCCCCAACTCATTCCCAGCTCCTACAGGGAAGACCAGCCTATAAGAGCCACGGCGGTTGAGTGAAGGGAAACAAGCATGTCATCCTAGCCCTTCCTGGGTCCTGGATCAGCCCTCAGGTCACAATGCCTTGCAACCCACCGAAAAGGGCTGCTTGGCCAGCAGATCATTCCTGTAAGTGAGGGCTGCGGTTTGCATCGCCAAGGTTCCAGCTGGGCCTCGGCTGGCATCTAGCACCACCTACTGGCCACAGAGGGAAAAGTAAAGGCTGAGCTGTCACCCCGGCCCCTAGGGCTCCTGGAGTCACCCTCTGGGCCTGATTGTCACGCTTCTCCACACCCTGGTCACCCCCTCGACCTCCATCTCTCCACCCAAGGGCAGAAAGCAACCTTGGAAGTTGACATAAACACTCTGCAGAGGAAGAGGAGGCCAAGGGAACAACTGCAGCAGTCAGACCCAGGAATAATCTGTGCCCAGGAGCATCAGGGAAATGAGACAAAGGCCAAAGCAGGAAAGTGAATTGGGGCTAAAACCAGGCATCGGAGACATGGAAAGTGCTGGAGTACGTCTCCCTGGAGAAGAAAAGACAAAGCTCTCCTGGGAATTCTGAGGTCCCAGGGAGGAGTCACATTCCAACCATTGCAGTCCAGGAGCCAAAAAGTGCCCTCATTCTAGACAATGTCACTCCTCTTATACAGGGATAGGCTGGGAGCTCCTCCGAGCCCTCCAGCTTCAAGAGGGCCTGCATGCCCCTGCCGCTCTACCCAGGTTCCAGGTCGGCAACTGGAGCCAGGAAGCCCCCTTGGTGGTGCCCAGTCCCCCGCTTTTCTTAGCTGGGAGCAAGCAAGGAAGGGTAGGAAGAAACAAGAGAGAAGGAACAGGGGTGAGGATTTCCACATGATCTGATATTCAGTGAATCATATGTACAGTTTCCTTTGTAAGGTTAGCATGTAATTAAGCATCCTGCAGTTTTCAATCACTGGCTCAGGGATTTCTGCTTTGAAGAGAGCTTTCTGGGCTCTGATGCCCCTGCTGGCCCGAGCTCCCCCTCTTCCTAGGGTTCCAAAGAGGGGCCGGTGCCTGACCCGCTGCCTGTGCAGAGGAGTACGGGGCTGCTGCCAAAAGCTGGGGCTTTGGAATCAGTCGAGCTAGTTGTTGACTTTGGGCAAGTCTTTTAACCTCTCTGAGCCTCAGGCTTCTCCTGTAAGAAACAGAGACACAATTGCCATCTCACAGGGCTGCTGGGAAGTGTAGGCACTACAAACCACTTTGCACTTACCTGGAAGAGAAGCTCAGTACAGATTGGCTACAAATAAAAAGGAAAGGAGAAAAGCCCTGGCTGTGCTGTCACTGGGCGCCTTGCAGCCCCTTACTGGGAGTTAGTTCTCAGGCGTGGCTCGCAGCTTCCCCCAGCCAGTTCTTGCAGCCTCCCGTGGGTGAGGGAGGAAAGGCGGGGGCGAGGCCTGTTCTCACCCAGGGAAGATTGCTCCTGGGGTGGGTGATGACTGCACACCTCACCCACAGGGGAAGGCGCTCAGCGAGCGAGGAACGGAAAAAGCCAGCACCCCTCTCCGCTGCATTTAATTATTCAGAGCTTCCCACAGCCTGGGGCTGCTACGGGGGTGTGGGAGAAGCACCAGCCAAGGCCACTTTGCCTTCTGTGCCCGAGGTGTGGACAGCACACCCAGCGCAGAGACCCAAAGGTGGGTCGGAGCCAACTTCTGGAACCCTGATTCTCCATAGGTCCCAATGATGGGAGTGGCAGGCATCAGACAGGAGCTAGGGCTTCCCATGGAGCTGGCTCGAGACTAGTGTTTCTCAAACATCACTGTGCATCTAAATCACCTGGAGGGCTGGTTAGAACTCAGAGTGCTAGCCCCCCCGCCCCCCCAGAGATTCTGATCCAGGAGGCCTGGGTGAAAGCCTGAGAGTCTGCATCTGTACCACGTTTCTAGGTAGAGTTGCTGCTGCTCTGGTGCCATTGTAAATTTAAATTTGAGCCAAATAAAATTTAATTTATTTACTTTAAAAATACAGTTGCTTAAGGGCACCTAGGTGGCTCAGTAGTTCTCAGTAGTTGAGCATCTGCCTTCAGCTCAGGGCACGATCCCAGGGTCCTGGGATCGAGTGCCGCATCGGGCTCCCCACAGGGAGCCTGCTTCTCCCTCTGCCTGTGTCTCTGCCTCTCTCTCTGTGCCTCTCATGAATAAATAAATAAAGTCTCTTAAAATACATATAATTG
Source organism: Vulpes lagopus (assembly GCF_018345385.1). Classification (NCBI taxonomy): domain Eukaryota; kingdom Metazoa; phylum Chordata; class Mammalia; order Carnivora; family Canidae; genus Vulpes; species Vulpes lagopus. The sequence continues at coordinate 111,737,795 of NC_054827.1, forward strand.
TTTGGCTCCACCAGCCACATTTCAGGGGCTCAGGAGCCACATGTGGCAAGTGGCTACCATATTGAACAGTGCAGATATATAGAAGAACATTTCCATCAGCAGAAATTCTGTTGAGCAGAACTGCTCTAGAAAGCCTATCCTGAGTGATGGCACTATCCAAGGAGGTGAGGATAAAAGGGAGTGTGTATCTAAAGCCCCGGAGAGGTCAAGGCTTTAGGGGAGCTTAAGAAACCCATCGAGGGGGAGACGGCCCCCTCAAAGACTCTCCGGAAGAATCAGGGAGTGATGTGAAATGTCAAGTGGCAGCCCCAGCTCTTCTCGGACCCCGATGGAGAAACCTAGGCACTGCGGTGACACTGTGGAGGGGCCTTTTTACAAGCCAGCTTGGGGAAGCTGGTGGAGGTGAGGCACAGCTAAGAGCTGAAGGGAAGATGAGTAGGGAAGCAGGCCTCTGGTATTTTTTGCTCAGCGACGATCCACTCGCCCACAGGCGTTGCTAGTATCCATGTCAGTCAGGACGTGAGCAAGTGGTTGGGTTTTGCTGTGCGGGGTAGGGGCAGCCGAGAAGGCCCGAGTCGGTGCCAGGCAAGGAGCCTGAATAATGTGGCGCCTGCTCCGAGGAGAAGCATACACCAGAGTTCTGAACAGATGGCCCAGCAAAAGGGGTTAAGTAAAGAGATCGCTGCGAGGAGTCTTGTCACTCGCATTTGAGCAGAGACCCAGGAGGAACAGACTTGCCGTGAGTCCGAAATAGCAAGTGCCAGGGAGGAGCACTCGCCGCCTTCCCGGCCCCCTCCCCCTCCTGTCCCTGCCAGCGCACCCTCGCTCTGCCAGTCTTCCCTGGGGACAGACAGGGGCTTCTGACAGCGGCTCTCCAAGGGAGGGAGGGGAGCTCCGATGGCTTCTACCATGTGTGTCTTTGTCGCACAGAAAACCCTTCCGTCCTTGAACATAAAGGAGCGGCTTGCGGGGAGGGGGCTGGAGGCTCCCAGGCTGCACCCTGACCATGCCCAGACTTCTAGGAGCTTGGAGGTCAGTCTCAGATGTTCTGACCCTGACCTCAGGCCCTTTTTTCTTCTCTTTTGCTTCCTTTTGTGTCTCTTCTGTAGGGGTCCTGCACTCCCAGCCAGCCAGTCTGGGACACCAAGCTACAGGACTAGAGGTAGGGACCTGGGTCACTGGGTCATTTGCAGGGTCCCCACCAACCCTGCAGTTCTGTTTCATTCCCCCTGCTTCCTCTCAGTTTCCAGACAGTGCTGTCTACCTCCCACCTTCTCCCTCTTTCTCCTTACATCCTCCCCTGATCCCTAAGGAAACCAAGCCCATTCTTAGCTTCTGGGCTTCCCAAAGCCACCCCTCACCTGTCTTCCCATCCCTGGGCCCTGCAACTCTCGGGACGGGTCTCTCTGTTTGGCACAGAACCTCTCCCAATGGCCCCTCTCCTTCCTAAAGCCTCTGACAAGCTTCTCCCTCCCTCTTTTAAGCCCCTGTGATGTCACTCCTTCCTGCTAATCTCTGCACCAGGGTCAACAACTAACCAAATTCACTATCTCTAACCCCAGGGTTAGTAACCTGGATCCTGGTCCCACCGTCCCTTAACCCATCAGGCAGTCATATTTTTACACTGATTTTGGATAACTTTTTTGGTCTAAAGGAAGGCACATTTTATGATGCCTTAAAATTATATAAATATATATATTTAGCATAAGAAGGATTGCAAAAGGCAAAAAAGATATCACCCACTGGTTCTAATCTATTACTTCCAAGGAACTTTGCCTGATGGAACATCCTTCAGGAATATGCTGGAAAAAATCACCAGCACCTTAGGGTGAGGGCAGAGACATCATTCTCCTAGGGGAGTAAAAGTGGACAAGGATCTTCAAAATTGGCCTTATTTCTCATTGGAAACCTGAAGAAGGATTTCACATCCTTGGCACTACTGGCATTTTGGATGGATTATTTTTCTTTGAGAGGGCTGACTGCATTTCAGGATGTTTAGCAGCATCATGGGCTCTAACTATGAGATGCCAGTAGCATCCCCTCCCAGTTGTGACAATGAAAAATTCTCCAGACATTGCCAATTGTCTCCTGGGGGACCGAATTGCCCCTCATTGAGAACCATGGACCAAACAACAGGCAGGTTGTTGTCATGTGACAGGGAAGAGATTAGTGGCTCTGGATAATGTTCTAGAGCCTGGGGGGAGAAATATGATTCCCTCAGACTCAAGTGGGGCCACTTCCCAGCTTGGGATCTAACCTTTGGCTGCGTGGCCTCCAGAACAGTGACCATGGCTCATGTACATTGAGCTTCACCATGTTCCAGGCATGTAACTATAGGGTACATCCCATAGGTTATGTATCACACATCACATAATCTCACCATGCCATGGGGAGGGGACGACACTGAGATGTTGGGGGCGGGAGGGAAGGACTGAAAGCCTTCTTCCTGACTCCATGATTGAATGTATCTTCTTCCCCTTGGTTACCACTTTGTAGAGATAAATGAATGCAGACAAGTATGGAGCTCAGGCCATAAAGTCCCCAGTGTTCAAGACATTTGCAAACATTAATAGGAACACTCTACATTATTTCCAGTCTTGAATCCCCTTTGTCCTGGTTGATGGAAATGTAATCCTCCTTTGTGAGGCTTTCCTGCCCAACAGATTGCCAGGGTCTCTGGGTCTTCTGCTGTGCCAAGACACCATGGAGGGATAGGCAGTGTGAGGGATGCTGCAGCCACCTGTCCACTCAGATTACCACTGAAATATTCACTGTTACTGTGTGGCCCATTTGAGTCTGATGGCTCACTACTTCTGCATAGTGCTTGAGACTAGGACCCTTTATCAAGGCTGCATATAGTCCCAGGTGCCAGGCTCTCTTTCCAAAGAGGGCCACAATAGTATCTTCCCTCCCACATGTTCTTACAAAATGACTTTGAAACTCCTCCCATCAATAGGTGAAGAAGGTCTTGTTGCTATGAGACAAGTGACATCATGTGACCCCAAAGGCAGGTGCAGCCCTGCCTGGTTTTCATGGGATGCTTTTCTTGGAACCTAAGCCACCATGTTATGAGGAAGGCAAGAAGCCACAGAACACAGACACAGAGTCCCAGCTGAGATCCCAGCCAACGACTGCCAGGTATGAGTAAAGTCTTCTGATGACTCCAGTCCCAGGCCAGCAAGTCACCTCCAGCTTTCTACTCCCCCCAGACATCACAGAGCAAGGACAACCCACTTCTTATGTGCTCTTTCTGCATTCCTGACCCACAAAGTCTGTGAACATAATAAAATGATTATTTTACAAAATTTGGAGTGGTTTGTTATGCATCAATAGTAGGCAGAACATCCACCAAATGCATCAAACTACAGACACACCTATCTGGGGTCTTGCCTCCTCACTGGGGGAGGGGCACTGCTCTGGACCTGGGCCACCTTTCTCCCCTCTCTCCTGCCTGGGAATCTCTTTCCAGTCCACGGTGGAGAATCTAGGTGTCCTTTTTGCTTTTCCAAGACACTTTGTTTATACCCAAGCATCTCATCCTTCTTCCTTTCATCTCTCCATAACACATCTGACTTTGCCTAATGGTTTACACTTTTGAAGCAGAAAATCCTATGAGACATGCAGGCTTTTCACATGTCCCGCCATCTCTCCTCCAGGGAAAGGAGTACAGAGTGACGGACCTACTTCAGTGGGAGAACGGAAAGAGAAAACACCCTCTGGGAGGGGGAAAAAGTGCTGAGATTATTTTTAATGGCTTTATTAAGATGTAATTCACATAGCATACAATTCATCCCTTTAAAGTACGCAGTTCAGTAAATTTTAGGATAGTTGTAGAGTTGGGCAATCATCACTGAGGTCAGTTTCAGAACATTTCATCGCTTCAGAAAGAAGCCCCACATCCCTTAACCATCATCTCCCAATACATGCATCCTTCCCAGTGCTTGACAACCACTCATCTGCCTGTCTCTATAGGTTTGCCTATTCTGGATCTTTCATACGAATGGAATCCTATGGTATGTGGTCCTTGGTGACTGGCTTCTTTCCACTTAGCACAAAGTCTTTGAGTTTATTCTGTGCTGCAGCAGATGCACAGATTAACATCTCAGGGCATCCTCAGGCCAGAGGCATCCTTTCAGCTTCCTTTGCCTCTGCTCCAAATTGTTGGGAATTTGCTTTCTGTGTGTAAAAAGGAGCTCCCATCATCAGGCACACAGTCATTCCACATAGGACTTGCAGTGGGATCAGCAACTAGACGACACCCCCTGATTTGGGGTCCATATGCTCCAAAGCGAAATGATAATGGAGCTCCCAATAGCCCCTCTCTCTTCCTTTCCTTGTGTGATTATGTGCCTCTTGGGTGGCACTTACTTACTCTACGGGATCTTCTGTGTGTCTATGTGGATGTGCCCTGCCTAGTCACCATGAGCTCAGCCAGAAGCTGTCTTCTGGAGTGAAGGGGAAAGCTAGCAGAGCCCCCTGGCCTTGCTGATGTTCTCCAAACATATCCGGGCCCCGGGGCAAGAGCTCCAGTTCTCAGGACTGCTGATGGGGAGGGATATGAACAGGCAGGGTTTAGGACCCAGAGCCAAGTGAGAGCAGCAGTGGGGGCTGCCAATGGAGGGCTTGTGGCTTGCCTAAGAAATGGATGAAGAATGGGCTGGAAAGGGGTATGACCATCAATGAACCACAAAGCCTTTTAGCATCCATTTGCGACTGCTGCTGAGCAAACAAGAGCAAACACACCGGTCACTAACTGGGGCTTGGGTCTCCTGGGGCAGCCTTGAACTCCAGCCCAGAGCCCCATCCCCAAACAAAGGAGAGATGATGTGCCCTCAGCTGCCCCATCTTGGTCTGTGTAGATATATCCAGATCTGGGAGATTGCAGCTCTCCACCTCCTTGCCTTTCCCTGCTTGTGTTCTAGTCCTTGGCAAGGAGGAGACCCAAACACCTTTAGCAATGCTCCGTGATGGATAGAGATGAGTCGCTGGGCTCTGCTGTCTCAGAACAACGGCTTAGATATCAGCTTTCAGAACCAGCTCCTGTCTGTCTAATCCCACTGCTGCTTATGATTCCCTTGGAAGAAAGCACAGATCCTGCGTGTTAAAGATTATGCAACAGGTTCCATTCCCCACCAACACCACCACCCCAACAATGGACAGGAGATTTGGAGATCCCACGATTCAGATAAGCAGAAGGGTGGCTATCCCCTCAACATTCCTTTTCTGTCCTCCATTCATTCTGTAGGGTTCCAGCCCCAGAGTTCTGGTCAACTTGATTTGAGAATCAAGAGTAGGGTTTAGAGCACACAAAGGCCCCAGAAGCTCATAAAGGGATGGATTATGAATTGCTAGCAAAGAACAAAAGATTAGTTTGCTCCACCTCCTGACCCAACACACAATGCCCCCTTTGATCTATGAACCAGCCAGACCCTTCTAGCACACCTTCCAGACACAGAGGCTGTTTGCAGGCTGGGGACCCCTGGTGCTGAACTGGAGCCCTGAGGGGATGGGAGCAGCCTTCGAACCCTCCCAGCTGACTTTATCAACTAGAGGGAGAACAATGTTTTACTGAAATGAAAAGCTGGTTAGAGACCAGAGCACAGTAGATGTCCCATAAGGTCTTGTTGACTCTTAAAATTTGTCAACTCTCCTGAGCTTTAAGACCTATTGACAAAAAAAAAAAAAAAAAAAAAAAAGACCTATTGACAGAAGAGGGTGACAATGGAAAGTGTCAGGTACTTTGAAGAAGGGTTTAACATAAAAATCAACTGAGTCATGCTAGGAGACCACCCTCTTCCCAACTTGGGTTCCCAGTGCCACCAACCGGGCAGGCAGGACTGCCCACAAAGCTGCAAGGCTCTGTGCCCATCCCCCTACTCTGCTGCCCTGCTGATCCCCTCCCCTTCCCTCCCCTCCCCAGTGGCGACCGCCTGTTTATTTGCTGAGCACTGGTTTAACAATGCACTGTTTTTATGAGTTGTGCTGTAGTTCTTGGTAAAGCACTTTAATCCACTTTAATGCCCCCACTCTGCTCCTCCGTGACAGCCTGGTGGTTACTCTAATGCATCCCTCTCACCTCAGGGTTACTAATGAGGTCAGAGGGAACGCAATATCCCAACTGAATAATTCACTAATCAGATGCTACAGACTCCAGTGGTAAAATTTATTTCTGACACCTAAACAGCAAATGGGTTTGTGGACACACTCCCTCTCCCTGCTCCAGAGCTATTTCTGCTAAGTGGAGGGCTGCTGTGTTTGCTTAACAAAAGGGCTCTGGTCTGGCCACAAACACGTCTCAGCAAAGGGGGGGATGGGGATGACCAGGGGCCAGTGCTGTTTAGATGGGGGCTCAGACAGGTCAGATCGCAGATATGGGCTGCCTGTGGAGCCCCCTTTCTCTTTGCTGGCCTGTAGCCCAGTGACCTCCTCCTCCCTCACCACAGTGCTGGCGACACAAGACAGCTCAGACCCCTGCTCCCTGTTAGATCCCACCACCATTAGATCAGTCATTCTGACCAGTTCTCCTTGCAGCCACCTTGCAAATGTGTGGAAGCTCCCTAAAACCACTCCCTAGGAAAATGCATGTATTCCTTACAGTTTTGCATTCAGTAGTCAGGAGCTATCAGCTCCTGTGAAGGCCTCAGATTCAGGATAAGACTCTTCTCTGCATTGGGTTCTGCTAGATTATTACTAGATTTTATTCATACTAGCTGTCCATTTTCCCAGTTTATAAACTGGGGAGGAAGAGCCAGAAGTCTCCAAGCCCCCTCTGTACTCAAGGTCTCTATGAACCTCAAGCAGGGACCCTAAGGCCCAGTTCTTTATTAGCCAGTCCACCCAGAGAGACAGGACACCAGGTGGATGCTGCCTTCAAGAGAGGAGGTGGCCCTCAGGACCTAGAAGGACACAGATCCATCTTCAGATTCCATCCACAGAGTGTCCTCTGTCTTCCAACAGATGTGAAGCTGAAATTTAAACTCTGGCCAGAGCTTCTCCAGGAACCAGAGCAACTGCCTCTTTTCTGGAACATTTCAGGCTGCTTTGGACCACATCAGGCTTCTGTTTCACCCCCTCAAGTGGACAGTGCCTGGCATATATGAAGTCAACCAGAGTCCCAGTGTTTTGGGTTTAGGGTCTCAGACAAAAAGGAACATGAAGGGCCTGCCTTCCAGGATCCAGCCAACCACAGCACCAGTACACCAAGAACAAGGCTCTTTTAGTTATCCTTTCAACTTGATTGCAAATATATGCATATGTGTACAAGACAGATGAACATGAATATTTTTCAATAATACAGACTATAGGGCACCTGGGTGGCTTAGCTGGTTGATCCTCCAATTATGATTTCGGCTCAGGTCATGATCTCAGGGTTGTGGGATCAACCCCTGCATCAGGCTCTGTGCTCGGCACAGAATCTGCTTGTCCCCCTCCCTCTGCTTCTCCGCTTGTGCTCTCTCTCTCTCAAATAAGTAAATAAAATCTTTTAAAAAATTCAGACTGTAAATCAAAAATATCTTCAGTTCTCAACCTGGCCCTACTGATCAGACATCCTTTGTTATGAGATTAAAACCAGAACTTTGGGGGCTCACTTTCCTTTCTCAAAGCTCTGCAAAACGCACTGGGGTCCAGAGGCCTCCCAGGTGCCTTGGCCAAGTGATAGGAGGCCAGCCATGGCCTGTCCCTTGCCCTGGGCATAGATGGAGTATTCTGGGAAAAGTGCTGGAGGAGCCTCCGATGTCTGGAATAGCTAGCTGAGAGGAGTGAGGCCAGCTCTCTTCTGTGTGTTTTTATTAATCAGCAGCCATGGCACCTGAGGCTGGTCTCCAGCCCCCGCCTCCCGAGGGTGCACCAAGGTGCTGGAGCAGCAACTGCTCGGCTGCTAATGAAGGGCCCTCTCCCCAGCAAGGGGGAGGATGTGCATCCCCCCTGCAGCTAGCAGCTCAGGCAGCTTTAATTGCCTGTCCCCTAGCTCAGGCCCTCCTCAGCTCCCTTCCTTCACCCTGGTCCCTCTCTCTCTGCTGGAAGCTAAATGGGCATCTGTTCCATCAGAGGCCAGGTGGGGGTGCTGTGGGGTGGGGTGGGGTGAGGGGTCAGGGTCCCTCAGCTGAGTCCTGTGTGCCCTCCAGGTCACAGCTCTTGGTAAACAGAGGCAAAGGTGGCTGCTCCCCACCAGTCTGTCTGAGTGGCCCTGGCTTGCCGACTGCAGCAGCTCCCCCGCTTGACCCTTGCTCGAGGTGTGACCCCAGCTTTGCACTCTGATTCTAATTTAGGAAGCTTCCTCCTCGCCTGGTTCCTGGGAGCCTGGAGCCTGGCATCTAGATGTGAGTCCTGCATTGCTGATTTAGGCAGATTAACACTTTCCCTCCTGGTCCAGAGCCCAGCTGGGCTGGTAGACTCACTAGTGGGTCTAGCACTGGGGTTTGGGCTCTGGCTCCCTCGTGCTGGGTGCTATTCTTTGCCACTGACTTTTCCAGAATCTATTTCTTCATTTCTCTTCCTCTTGGAACTCAGCTGTGAGTCCTGAACCATTCTTCCTGCTTTGAATCCAGAATAAGACTATCTTGGCCTGACACCCCACGGCTCCCAGGACCCAACCTCTCAGAAAAGCGAAGGGAACTAACATCTGCTGAGTCATCGCCATGTGCTGGGCAGTGTGCTATGGACTTTATCTTTGAGATAACTCTGGGAAACATCCCCGTTGTCATTTGACAGATGAGGAAGTTGAAGCTCTGATAGGGCCCGTAGGTCACCTGTGTTTCTACCTGTTTTGCTACCTCATTTAGCTCAGAACGAAAGAACAACAGATTCCAGAGTGACTGAGGAGACCAGCAGGTCGTTATGGAGGTGAGCAAGGTAAAACTTCACCCACCAGAAGGAAGGGGGCACTGAAGTGAAGACCCTTTACCCCAGGAAGAAGAAGTCACCCCAGTAGGAAGTGGTACATCTACTTAGAATACCATAGTGTGGGCTCTCAAGAGAGGCATGTAGGACAGTGAGAAGGAATATAGGGCCTCCAATCCCCCAGCTCTGTCACACCCCAGTGGCAAGGACTTGGACAGGTCATTTCACCACTAAACCTTGGGGTCTGCACTGTGAGAAGGTACTGGGCCAGATGACCTCTCAGGTTCTATCATTCTACACTGGGTCACAGATCCATGGTACAGGGAGGTGATAATGAACATGATCATGGCCAAGACGTTAATGATATTAATACTAATAACTGAAAAAAGAACTAATAGCTGTTGGAGCTTGCTTTATGGCAGACATGATGCTGTGTGTTTTATGCGGATTATCTTATTTCGCCTGCACATCAATCCCATGAGAATCAGTACTGTTCTTGTTTTACAGTTGAGGAACTGAGGCTCAGAGGTATTCTGCGTCTTACCCAGGATCACACAGCCAGATACTTGCAGAACTAGGAATCATGTGCAGGCTCTCTTGACTTCAGAAACTGCTTATATGTACTTAGGCCCTTTCCTACTGTGCAACATGAGAAACTTTGCCAGTCCCTGGCTGTGCTGTCTTGAACCCCAGTAGCAGAGGGCAGGGCAAGCTTTTCCAATGAGTAGCAGATTGGTAGTGAGAAATCTGGATTCCATACTCATCTGCTTTGACCTGCTCAATGGCTCAACTTCCATCCATTCATCCACCCATTCATAGACTCCTTTTATCCTTTAACTGGGTTAATTCACTCAAACATTCACCTGTCCACTCACCTATGCACCCATTCACCTACCATCTACCCACCAACCTATTTATCTGCTCATCCATTTATCCATTCATGCATTCATCTATCTATCCTCCCATCCATTCATCAAACCACATGCCTATTCATTCATGTATTTATTAATTTATTTATAAAACCCATGCATCCATCCTTCTATCCATCAAGTCACCTTTCCATGCAACTGCTCTCCCATCCACCTACCTGTATATTTATCAACTCACCCATCCAACCATCCATCAATTCATCCAGCCTTCCATCAATTCTTCCATTCATCCACTTAACATGTTTTGATCACCTCTTGTATTCCAGATCCTGTATTATGTGCCAAAGATAAAAAGGTGAATACATGGCAGATTCTGCTTTGAAGAGGTCAGATCACAGTGGACAAGAGAGTGACACAAAAATAGACAACTATTTTTGTTATAATAGGGAATGATGAGGAATGGCACAATGGGAAGCAGGCAAAGATATGGGATTTAGAAAAGGGGGCTCTGTGGGGATCAGAGTAGAGATCAAGATCAAGGATCTGCTCACCCCTGAGTTTCTAAAGGTAACTAGGAGTTTGATAGGTGAACTAGGGAAGTCAGTGTTAAGCAGAAGCCACTACATCCAAGGCATCAAAACATGAGAGAAAACAAAGCTCTAGAGCAGTGATTTCCAACTGGGGCTCATTTTTTGCCATTGAGGGGATATCTGGCAATGTCCAAAGTCATTTTTTATCATTACCACTTGGTGATGTCGCTGACATCCAATGGAAAGAGGCGAGGTATGCTGGTGAACACCTTGCACTGTGCAAGACAGTCTCCATCCCAAAACAAAGAATTTTCAAGCCCCAAATGTCAATGGTGCCAAGGTTATGAATTCAAGAAATGTATTCTAGAGAATAGATTTATTCTAGAGGGACAGTATTTATGTCTAGAGGGACAGTAGATAGTTCAAGACAGCTGGTATGAACAAAAGAGTTAGCAGAGACAGAAAACCCTAGAGAGGAATATGAATAATAGTGAAAGGGAATATAAAGGAAGGGAAAAGAAATGTTGGGAAATATCAGGAAGGGAGACAGAACATAAAGACTCCTAACTCTGGGAAACGAACTAGGGGTGGTGGAAGGGGAGGAGGGCGGGTGTTGGAGGGGAATGGGTGACGGGCACTGAGGTGGACACTTGACGGGATGAGCACTGGGTGTTTTTCTGTATGTTGGTAAATTGAACACCAATAAAAATTAATTAAAAATAAAAAATAAAAAATAAATAAAAAAAACAAAAAACAAAAAAGAAAACCCTAGAGAGGTAGTCAGGAGCAAGGTCAAAGGGTGCAAACCACATTCACTGAGCATTTACTGTCTTAGTTCAGGCTGCTGTAACAAATCACTAGATGGGGAGGCTCAAACAACAAACATTTACCTCTCATCATTCTGGAGGCTGGGAAATCCAAGATCCTGTGCCAGGTGAACAACCTCTTCCTGATTCATACACAGTCATTTCCTCACTGTGTCCTCAGAGGGCAGAAGGGGCAAGGGAGTTCTTGGTTGGGGGGGGGGGGGGTCTCTCTTATAAAGGCACTGACCCATTCATGTTGGGTCCATTCTCATAACCTACTCTCTTTCCAAAGGCTCCACCTCCAAACTCCATCACCCTGGGGGTTAGGATTGAACCTATGATTTGTAGGGGATATACACATTCTGCCCATAGCACTTGCTCTGTACTGGGAATCTCAAGATAAAATAGGATCCAGCTGCTACTCTCTGGAGCTTTAAAATCTCCCTGGAGAAATAAGATATATCCATGAAGGGGAAAGGAGCCTCTAGCAACTGAGACCCTACTACGTGTCCATCTCTCTTCCAGGATCTCCACATCATTATCTCATGGATTCCCTACAATGATCCTATGAGGTAGGTACTTCTATTTCCACTTTCCAGATGGGAATGATGAGCCTTAGAAAAGTTAAAAACAAAAAACTGGCTCCCCATCACACAGCGAGTAAGTCATGCCCCAAAATCCACGCTGCCCAGACTGGCAACCCAAGGTGGCAGACACGAGGCAAGTTGCCAGTGGAGACTTGATGCAGGGAACATAACTTTAGCAGTGACTTGAATGAACTGAGGAATCAGATACACAGGAAGCACAGGGGAGGTGGAAGGGAGAGTCAGTCGAGACACGGGTGAGAGAGCAAGAATGTGACAGATTCTGGAAACCCTGGGTGGTTGAGGAACCAGGGGGAATGAAGAGGAGAGGGAAAGAATTCTATTGGGAGGTCACTGTGGCAAACTGCGTATGGGGACCTGCAGGTTCGGGTGGTATGCTCATGGCCATAGGAACCCGAAGGAAACCAATGACAGACATGAGAAATACCTGTCAACAAACTCCAAGGAATGCAGAGAGAGACAGAGAAGGAGGGATTGAGAGGAATTTTACACTTCAAGCCTGAGTTTTGCCTGAAATATCTGCTCCTCGTCCTCCAAGTATGGGAACTCCCTCTGCTGGCCTCCACTGGTTTCCAGGGGGAAGAGGCAGCCCATGCAGATGACCACAGGAGAGCCTGCTGCTGTATTCTGCTCCAGCCTGGCCTGGAGGGACAGACTGTACATAACTGTGCCTACCTCCCTCAGATTCCTTCCTACCTGCCATATATATCACCTCACACACGCACACATACACACACACACACACACACACACACACACAGGCACCAGATCTGAGGGTTTAATGGACACTGCTCATCAGATGGGGGAGACAGTTGGCTGATGAAAAGGTTCACTGCCCCACTGCTCTGAGCTGCATCAGGGTGAGAGGCTTAAAGAGAATCAATCTCATCCAAGAAATCTGAAAGGAGACAGGGAAGGGAGGAGCTGGTTTCAGCAGTAGCCAGAGAGACAAGGCAAGGGAGCCATCGCCCAGGCCAGGGGAAATCTTTGCAAATTGAGTTTCTGACCATGGTAGGGAGACAAGCCAGGGAAGGGGTGGGGGGAGCAGAGGAGGGATGGGGGGAGAAGGCCTGGTCTCTGTAGGAGGGGCCCAGTGCCCCCTGGTCAGAGGATTGCTCTTTGCCTCCCAGGGAGGCACATGAGAAAAACAGGGAAATCCTGTCCCAGGAGGGCAGTGCCCTACTTTCTGGGCTACCTCACTGGCTCCTCAAATCTTCCATTTCTCCTCCACCCCTTAGTATCTCAGCTCCCTTCCTAGTAGGAAACAGAGTCAGGGAGGCTCAGAGACCACCTCTGGAGTGAAGCCTTAGAGGTGGGAACCATCCAGGCAAAGAGGAGGTATGAGCCTGAAACAGGGTGTTACCTGTCACCTGCAAAGGCCACAGGGAGGAGGCAGCCCTCCAGGCCCTGCTTCATTGCTTTGACCCCAAAAGGAATCTTCTTCAGTGGCTAGTCAACTGGATTCTCTGTCTCTCTGAATCCGGAAACTCCTCCCATCCATTCCCCACCTGCCTCTGACAGTACGTGAGCAGGCCATGCTTGGCTATGGTTATGGTCAGTGTTAACATCCGAAGAGGACTACACTGGGAAGTGTGGGCCAGGGTGTGAGAAATGGTGTATGTGTGCGTGTGTGTGAGAGAGAGAACATATCCAGAGCAGCAAGCAGCGAGAGACCATCTTAGCCTACTCTTTGGGAGAGAAGAAGTCTATCTAGTCAGCTCTCTCTGGCTCTGGGCTGATGTATCACACACCATTGTGTTCACTTGGCTTTGGTTTGAAGAACAAGATCCTAAAGGCTTGTGGGAGGAGGCTCAGGAAGCCCTGGGAATCCAGCCCTCTGGTCAACCAGGGCTGTGTTCACGCTGGAATAGGGGGCAAGACAATAGACCTTGCCCCACACCTAGTGGCAAGGCCTGTTCAGTCCAGCCTCTCGGAGGTGGGATGCATCAAGGACCCAAGGGCATCCACAACAATGGAAACACTTCCAGAAGCAATGGCCTGCTGTGTGGAGCAGTCCAGGTGCCCCTCTTGCTCTCTTCAAAAATCCACCCCCTGCAAGCTCTCTGATGTGCATTATATGCATTCCATCCACTAGAGCTGTTTTGTTCAATGTGGCAAAGCACTAAAACAGTGTCTGACATGTACTAGGCACTTAGCAAATGTCTGCCGAGGGAATAAACATTCACTTTGTTTAATCCTTGCAACAGGCCTAAAAGGAAGATGGTTCTGCCACCTGAATTTGCTGATGAGGAAGCTGAAGTTCACAGAAGCTAAGGGAGTGACACCAGTCCTTGCATCCATGCTGGTCTCACCCCAGAGCTTATGTGCAAGCTTGTCCCGACCCCACAACCATCTTGCCTTACAATCAAAGGAGCATCACCTTAAGCTCGGGAGTTGTAGAATGTTAAGTAAGATATTAATGAACTATGAATGAGATGACTTACCATGGCCCTGCCCTGGCCCAGGCCAACTGCAGGAGGGTGGCCTTCTGGGGAAGAGAGGAGGAAGAAGGGGATGGGATGTCTTCAAAGAGCCCCAAGGCCCTCCTTTTCCAGGAGTGATAGGCACATTGTCCACTATGGGGAAAGGCCCTTCACCAGTAGCCACAATAATGCCTCAGGGAGGGACACAGGACGCCTTGGAGTCAGGAACCTGCCTGTGACAAGAGCTGAACCCGGTAGAGCATATGCCACCAGCATGGACTTAGAACCACCTTCCAATGATAGGATAATCCCCTATGCTTTGATGCCGGAAAGGTGAGGGGCTCATCTGTGAGCATCCATGACCTGGGACTCCTATTTCCTACCCACCCCTCCCTGCCCAGACCCTCCAGGGTAAGTCAGCCACCACTCTTCTGGAACACCTGCTGAGTGTAGACATCATGAGTATGCTTCCTTGGGCCTGATGTCCTCAGTGACAGGCTCATGTGAGGGGGACCAGGGTCCTTCCCCACAGACCAGCATCTCTGATACCCATCAACCGAGACCTGTTGCATTCCCTTCCCTCTCCTCTCCCTTCTAGCCGAGGCTCTCTGCACCCCTGCCAGACATCCTCCTCTATACCAAGAGGCTCTTGCCAGCCACTCCAACATGGGGTCTCCTCCCCTAGGCCAGAGCCGCTGCAGCCATTGCAGAGGGGTCAGACTCTCTCGACCACAGGGAGATCATTATTTTAGAATGTGCCCACACCTCTGGGAAGTGTCAGTGCACAGAGCAGAGTGAAAATAACAAACCAACACCACCCAACAACAAATGCCACCTATCACAACAAGGACCTGACAAATGGAGAAAACCACTCGGGAGGGCTTGGGGGTGGGGGTTAAGGCTTTGAGTTGTGGCAGGACAAGGGAGGTGAGACCGAAGTCTCCAGAGGATGAATTTCCCCAAAGTAGGATGCCATTCCTGCAGCCCTGAGCTTGGCTCCCCGCTCTTGTCAGGTGGTCTGAGCCAGGGCAAGACGTGGATGCAGAGGACAGATGCTGGGAGTCTTCCCTAGAGGGCAGGTGAGTTTCTGGCCAGACTAGATGATCTGAAGTGGGATCACCACCCCCAGGGCTGGAGAGAGAGCAGGAGCCAAGGAGGACAGCCAAAACAGGATGCAGAAACTAGGGAAGATACAGACCATGGGAGGGGTACGGGCAGCACAGGACAGGGTGGACACCAGCTTGGAGAAATCCTACACCCAGGAAAGCTTCTCTGGTCCATCTTGCACACACCGTGAATGGACTTTGAAAGGTATGTCTGTCGTCACACAGACCCAACTCCGCTCCCTGTTCTGGTGACAGTGCCCACTGCTCCTTCAGTGACCACATCCTCCCTCATGCCCAGTCCATGACTGAGGGGTGGGGGGCATGCTGGCTCTGCTTTCTGGCCTCAGAGGTAGGCAGGTAGCTGGGGTCTGGCCATTCAGAGTACTCTATCCCCCTGGCCACACCAGTGGCTCATGCATGGGCTTAAGAGTAAATCCTGCCAAGAAAAAGAAATTCACATCATGCCAACTGCTACCAAGGGCTACTATGCTGAGAGGACCTGGTTGAGAGAGAAGTAGCCAAATGGCAAAGAAACTAACTGTGGAGTGAGAGAATAAGAGAGAGAGAGAGAGAGAGCTGACGGCATTATTTGAGTTCTTGGAGCCAGCTATTCATGACATTGCAATTGTACATTTATTTGAGGGCAAGCCACTAGGGTTTAGTGGCTGTCACTTGCCCCCAAAAGGCTCTGATTTATCCAGATACTCCAGGTACATTAAAGAGGCCCTGGGATCCCTGGGTGGCGCAGCGGTTTGGAGGCTGCCTTTGGCCCAGGGCACGATCCTGGAGACCTGGGATTGAATCCCACATCGGGCTTCCGGTGCATGGAGCCTGCTTCTCCCTCTGCCTGTGTCTCTGCCTCTCTTTCTCTCTCTGTGTGACTATCATAAATAAATAAAAATTTTTTAAAAAGCTATGACATTTATTTAAAAAAAATAAAATAAAATAAAATAAAATAAAATAAAGAGGCCCAAACAGGTTGTCATCTCTGGCTGCTGCTTGTTAGTGGAGCAGAGAAGCCATTGGCCAGACAGAAGGCTTCCTAGAGTATTTCTGGGGCTGACTCCATGGGGCACCCTGCAGACTAAACCACGAGGGAAGTTTCCCTCCTATTGTGAGGGAGACACACTTTGATGGAAGCCCAGGCCATATGCCGGGGCTAAAGACACGAAGCTCCAACATTGGACTCTGTGTTTGGGGCCCAGCATCACACGGTAGCCATGGCCTCTCCCCTTTATTACACTCTCCTAGAGCTCTGGGTAGTGACAAAAAATTCTAATACCATCCTGCTTTGTGCACTAGGGACTTTTGTGAATAGTTTATCACTGCACTAAGTTGTGATCTGTCTGTTGTTTGTTAAATGTAATGAGATTATGAGAAAATATTATTTTTTTAATAAAAATGGATCTCATTATTATTTTTCAGATTTAAGAACTGGTAGCCAAAAAGTCATTTTAGGCCATGATTAGCATTGTCAAGGACAGTGGTTAAACTATTAACTTATTTACTAACATTTCCCAGGCCTGTAAATTGGGCTTCTTGACTTTATAGCCCAACTATGGGCAACACAGCCTTTTTTTTTTTTTTATTGTGGTAAAATACACATAACATAAAATTTACCATTTTAACCATTTTTAAGTGTGCAGTTCAGTGGCACATGTTCTTCAGTGAAGAACATTCACATTGCTGTGCAACCATCCCCCCATCCATCTCTAGAACTTTTTCATCTTCCAAATGCAAATTCCTTGCCCGTTAAACACTGGTGCCCCATCCGCTCCTGCCCGCAGCCCTGGTCAACCAGCACTCTATTTTCAGACTCTCTGAACCTGAATCCTCTAGGTGCCTCATATGAGTGGAACCATATGGTATTTGTTCTTTTGTGACCAGTTTATTTCACTGGTCATATCTTCGAGTTTCTACTGTGCAACATAGCTTTCGAAGGTATTTCATGGGCAAACCTCCTAACTGTGGTGCTTCTGTTCTTACTCAGGTGGTCAGCTCACCTGCTTTATTTCATACTTAGGAAAGGTCAAGTTCAGAGAAGGAAATCTGTTTTTCTAAGTATACACCCAGCACTCTATAATGCCGGCAGACTTGAATTAAATCTCTGGGGAATGAGCTGCTCACTCCTCACACATCTGGTAAACCTTCCTGTTTTTGGTTTTTTTTTTTTTTTTTAACATTTTGTTTTTAAGATTTTATTTATTTGACAGAGAGATAAAGGGAGCCCAAGTGGGGGGAGCAGCAGGCAGAGGGAGAGGGAGAAGCAGGCTCCCTGCCAAGCAGGGAGCCTGACACAGCTCCATCCCAGGACCCTGGGATCATGACCTGAGCCGAAGGCAGTCGCTTAATCAACTGAGCCACGCAGGTGCCCCAAGCTTCCTGTTAAAATCCTTTTCTGATGAAGTAAAAAACAAGGAATCAGATAATGGCTCCACCCAGAAAACTCCCCAACACAGAGAGAGGTGGTCCTGGGACCCAAAGAATAACTTGGCTACCTGTTCATTGCTTACCTCTCCTCTCATCTCCAACCAAACCTCATAATATTACAGGATGGTAATTTTAAAGAAGGCATTGTAGGGTTAAGTATATGATATCTTGCCCCAGTCTCAGAAAATAAAGTCTTCCCTGAATGAATTTATGTGGCCTTAAAAAGAATTGAGTTTAGTTCTGAAGACTCTCACCCAAAAGAGTGAACCAAGTATACTCATAGACACACTCACTCATAAACTCTGTCAGGAAACATTGAATCCTGCTTGTGAAACTTCCAGAGCACCCATTCTGAGCCATTAGTCCTTGCTCTGGTCATTCCTAGGTTCTATCTGAGTTGGTTTTTTGTTTTTGTTTTTAAATTTTATTTATTTATTTACTTACTTATTTATGAAAGAGAGAGAGGAAGGAAGAGAGAGAGAGCATGCAAGTTGGGGGGGAGGGGCAGAGGGACTCTCAAGCAGACTCCACGCTAATTGTGGAGCCCTATGTGGGGCTCCATCTCATGACCCTGAGATCATGACCTGAGCCAAGATCATGAGTCAGATACTTTAGCCAACTGAGCCACCCAGGCACTCTCTATGTGAATTATTATTACGCCTGGATTCCACTTGGCTCAGACCTCCAGCACTTTATGGATGCTTCACTAGCCCTAACTCAGCATTCCCTAGACAGTTTTCTTTTTTTTAAAATATTTTTTTAAATTTTTATTTATTTATGATAGTCACAGAGAGAGAGAGAGAGAGAGAGGCAGAGACATAGGCAGAGGGAGAAGCAGGCTCCATGCACCAGGAGCCCGACATGGGATTCGATCCCGGGTCTCCAGGATTGCACCCTGGGCCAAAGGCAGGCACCAAACCACTGCGCCACCCAGGGATCCCCCCTAGACAGTTTTCTGAGACTCACCCTTTGTCCTCATGCCATGATCTGCATTCACCTTTGGACCCCAGGTGCTTCCAGTCCTGGTCTTAAAAAATCAACAGGCCAGAGAAGGGGCATGGACACTATCCCAGAGAGTCAGTTCCCCTACCTGACCAATCCCAGCCCACAGGGAGACATCAGGAAAACCTGGCACAAACATTCTACTGAATGTTCCCATTTCTTTCTCCTGAAGTCTCCTCCCACTGTACAAGGCCAGCAAAATCCCACATCCTCTATCCTGTCACCACAGGAGCACTATTGGTTTAGCCAGGAAGCCAAGACCTACCTGGAGAGTATGCCTATGCTGGTCTATTGGGAAATAAACACTACATCTGACATTCTTGTTTAACTTCTGTGAAGTCACCTGGGCCTCATAGAAGGGGCTAGGTTTGATAGAATTAGAGATTCTGTGAGACCTTTGACAGCACCCCTGGTTGAACCAACAGGTAAGTTTTGCCAAAAGGATGTAGAGAATGTAAGTCTGGATTAGAAGTGCACTTAGCACCTTGTGGTTTCATTATCCAATAGACAACAAACATGTCCCAACTGAAAAATGATAGGTACAAAGAGATCTGGATGGATGTGGGTCCAAATGCTGATTTTTTATTTTATTTTTTTAGATTTTTTTACCTTAATTGTACTTCCACAAAATGACAGTAATATATTCTACTCACAGGGTGAAGAATTAAGTGAGACAGTTGATGTAAAAGTGGCTGATATGTTAAAAGCCTGGGGTGGCTCAGTCGGTTGGGTGTCTGGCTCTTGGTTTTGTGCTTGGGTCATGGCCTCAGGGTCCTGGGATCCAGCCCTGCGTCAGGCTCCAAACTCAGTGGGGAGTCTGCTTGGGCTTCTCCATCTCCCTCTGCCTAGCCCCCCACCCACTTGCACATTCTCTCTCTCTAAAAAGTAATAAATAAGCAAATCTTTTTTTTCTTTTTTTTAAACGATTGAGGGGCACGTAGGTGGCTCAGTTAAGTGTCTGCCTTTGGCTTGGGTCATGATCTCAGGGTCCTCAGATGGAGACCAGAGGCTGGGTTCCCTGCTTAGTGGGGAGTCTGCTCCTCCTTCTCCCTCTGCCCTCCCTCCCACCCCCGTCATACTCTGTCTCTTAAATAAATAAAATCTTTAAAATTTTTTTTTAATTTTTAAAAAGTTGTTGACATATTGTCTGACACAGAAGATTCAGAGTCTTTCTTTTCTTCTTTTCCTTCTTTCTCTTCCTTCCACCCTTCCTCCTTCCCTTCTTCCCCTCCATTCCTCAGGCAAGAATTTGTTGAGGGCTTAGAATCCATAGCATTTTACCTTCCACTGATCTCACCATCACCCCACTATCAGGAAGAGACAGTCTGACTGGTCCAGGCATAAACATTAACTGGGTCCTGTGCACTGGGTCGCTGTGTTTTGTAAAGGCTGTGTGTCCACACTCAGCTCCTCTTCCCTCCAATGTCTGCAGAGGAACCCCTTGGGACTCTGCACATCCCTTTATTCAATGCCTTTGTCTGTTCAGTTGGCCATAAGTAGTAAACACCCAAGATTTGCATTCATGCTTCTAGGTATCCTTTACCGCAAGAATCCACCATCAGCCCAGACGCTAATAACTTGGTTCTTTGTCCCTTCAGTTCTTTGCTCCCATGAAATATTTTGAAATCCTGCAAAAAGCATAGCGGTCAAATCAAGGCATAAGCATTTCTGGGTCTCTGGCAGATATACCATCAAACTTCAAGCTAATTTGTGCCACCTACCACCAATAGGACAACTTCTGCCTGACTTGGCAGTATTCCTCTGCTGCTTGGAGGAATTCCTTCAATCTTGATCTTTCTTCAAGCCTCAGCGGACCTGTTCACCTTCCCCAAACAACCTCCACTAGCCAGGACACCCCCCCAAATTCCTCAGGTCTGCCCGTATCCCATTCTTGCAGTAGGATCTGAGGGAGGTGTGGAAGAGACTGCAACAACCAATGCACAAGGCCTCCAAGAACTCACCCAGAAATATACATTAGGAGGAAAAGGCACCCAACAGGCTAAAAAGTAAATAATAATAATAATAATAATAATAAAAGGAAAGATTCTTGCTAAAGGGATGAGGGGCCTCAGCCTCTGGCCCAGACCTGCAGTCCAGTTTTCTCGCCATCTGTTTTAGGTAGGTCAGATTTTGTGGCTAAAAAAATTGGTGCTGTCCGCATAAATATAGTTCATATTGCATTGCACATATTTATAAATATAAGTGCTGTAGCACCACCACATTGCCTGCGAAGAATGCAAGCAGGTTGTGATTAGAGGTGAGCCAGTTGCTGATTGTGGGTTAATTAGCTCTGCTAATAAACTGCCTGTAGCTTTACTTAAGAAAAATAACATATTTCATCTTAGGTAGAACAATTACAGTGTGTGTAAAATAGATTATTTTTGCCTAATGAGCATTTGAAATGCTTTTGTTGGAAAACACACACACACACACACACACACACACACACACACAAACACACACCGTTCTTTTCTTTAAAA
The DNA here is from genome assembly GCF_018345385.1 of Vulpes lagopus. NCBI lineage: Eukaryota > Metazoa > Chordata > Mammalia > Carnivora > Canidae > Vulpes > Vulpes lagopus. The sequence continues at coordinate 111,758,887 of NC_054827.1, forward strand.
GAAAAGAAAAATAATCCACACCCCACAACACACACACATTTACCAGTTGGATCATGGTGAAGATGAATTTCAAAAGGTTGGAATGATTTTCCAGTTCCGTGGCTGGTCTTCAGCTGAGGGCCACCAGCAAGAGTCCTAACGAAATCAGAGTTGCGTCCCAGTGGGAAGCCAGGGATAGAAGAGCAAAACGAGTTGCGAGTTGCGAACAGTAAGGCTCAGAAGAAATGCTGTAATTAGTGGTGAGAGGGACACTTGCAGTGGGCAACCCTAGAACTTCATGAAGGTGCTGGGGCAGGAGAGCCAATGAAGGAGCAGTAGCAGCAGCAGCAGACTGCAAGGGTGTGATGGTCCAGGGAGGACAGAGATAAGACTCCAGATACAATATCAGTGGACAGTTGGATCCTAGGTTTGCACAAGGGTCCTAGAAACTTGGGAATGGAAGAGCCCTTAAAGCTCATCTGATTCTGTAATGGTAGACACCTGACATACGGACTACCTTTCTTTTTCTCCAGCACCTCCACAGACATGCTAATTGGGCATTGGACTCTTTCCTACTAGCCCATCATAGCCACTTGGAATTGACTAGAACTGGTCATCTCTGAACTTTGCCATGCCATCCTTGATCTACTCTTCCTCTTTGCTTCAAGGTAAGAAAAGTAAATCCAAGAGAAATCTGTGTTGTGTGAAGTATTTTAAGTGCCCTTCACAAAGGTCTCAGACTCTTTCCACTACACACCATGGCCAGGAGACTTCCAGATATGTGCAATTTCTCAGTTTGACCAAGGCTACCCTCAAATGAGTCACAGAAACCTTCCAGAATCCAGAAAAATAATCCACAGGAAGGCAGGAAAAGAAAGTGATGTTTGCTCCAAAGAATCAGCTTTGGATGAAGGAAGATGCAAGAATTAGAGGGAAAGGGTCTATGGAGCCATCAGGTTGCAACATCAGTCATAACCATTCTCCATGGGTGCTGAGCCAGGTAAGATGGTCATGTCAACTAAGATGAACACTCTTCCAGTCAGGGTGTCTTGGTTGCTAGGGCTACCATAACAAAGTACGACAGACTGGGGGTTTAAACAACAGAAATTTATTTCTCACAGTTCTGGAGGCCAGGGGACCAGGATTGAGGTGTTGGCAGATTTGGTGTTCCCGAGTCCTTTCTCCTTGGCTTGCAAAAGTCCAGCTTCTCGCTGTGCCTTCACCTGACCTTTTCTCACTGCGTACACATTCCTGGTGTCTCCTCTTCTTAAAAGAACACCAGTCCAGGGGGCCTGGGTGGCTCAGTCTGTTGAAAGTCTGCTTTCAGCTCAGGTCATGATCTCCGGGTCCTGGGATCGAGGCCCCATGTTGGGCTCCCTGCTTGGGGGCAGCCTGCTTCTCCCTCTCCCTCTGTCTACCACTCCCCCTGCTTGTGCTCTTTCTGTGTCAAATAAATTAATAAAAATCTTAAAAAAAAAAAAAAAAAAGAGAGAGAACACCAGTCCTATTGGATTAAGGCCCCACCCTTATGACCTCATTAACCAAACAACCTCTTTAAAGGCCTTGTCTCCAATTACCATCACGTTGAAGGTTAAGGTTTCCACATAGGAACCTGGGAAGACACAATTCAGTATATAACACAGGGTCATCAAACCATAACTCTTAGAGGTAAGGGGATCTCAGAGGCCACCAGCTCTACCCCTTGCCCAGTGCAGGACTCCCTTGCTAGAATATGTGTTATGTTCTTCCAGGCTCTGCCTCACCATGGTCAGGAACTGCATCCACACAAACACAGGTGCATGGAGGAGGGGTTCATAATGCTACCAAATGATGGTTATTGAGCCACTGTGGTAGGCTGAATAATGGCCCCCAAAGACATCCGTGTCCTAATCCCGAGAACCTATACATATATTAAGTCACAGACAATGGGGAACTAAGATTACAGATAGAATTGAGATGGCTAGTCAGCCAACCCTAAAATAGGGAAGCAATCCTAGATTATCCGAGTGGGCCCACTGTCATCACAGGAGTCCTTAAATGGGGGAGGGGCAGGCAGAAGAAGAGAGATGCGATGTGACAATGGAAGAAAGGCACAGAGATGCAATGTTGCTGGCTTTGAAGATGGGGGAAGGAGCCATGAGTCAAGGAATGCAGCAGTCTCTAGAAGCTGGGAAAGGCAAGGAAACAGCTTTGCTCCTAGAGCTTCCAGAAGGGAATGAGCTCTGCTGACACCTTAATCTCAGCCCAGTGAGATCCAACTTGGGCATCTACCCCACGGCGCTGTAAGATAGAACATTTGTGTTGTTATAAAGTACCAAGTTTGTAGTAATTTGATACAGCAATTATAGGAAACTAATACAAGAAACCAATGATGCTCTCCCAAATGCTGACAAGAGGGGACAACAGCACTGGAAGGAAACCTGACAGGAGGACTGAAACAGGAGACGTGGCAGGGCCCCCACCTTCTGGGAGAGACTCCCATGTGGTCTGACCTCCTGTGGGGCCTCTATCCTCATGGGACAGTACAGGCTCACATGAGTATCTCCTCGACAGCACCATCAAGCTTTTCAAAAGAGTGACAAGATTGATTTCAGAGTCAAACTTGGGTTCCCAATAACCATTTGAAAGGAAAGGCAACCCAGAATTCCATGTGCCCATATAGTAGTTAGCATCTATAAAAGTCCCTGCTGTACAGCGCTTTCTGATACAATTTCAACTTTTTTTAAGATTTATTTACCCACTTTTGAGAGAGAGATGGAGGATGAGTACAGGTTGGCGCAGGAGGAGAGAGAGCGTGAAACCTTTAAGCAAACTCCCCCCTGAGCATGGAGCCTGATGCAGGGCTTGATCCCAGGACCCGGAGATCATGATCTGAGCTGGAACCAAGAGCCGGCTGCTCAACCCACTGAGCCACCCAGGTGCTCCTAAGATAATGCATTTCTTAATGACAGTTTAACCCTTCGAATGGTGGCCTTCCCTGTAATGCCATTCACCTCCTCTCTGAACTGCTCCCTTCATCCCTTCCAGGGCCTTGGCAGACAAGTCAGTGAGCTATGGAGACCTAGGCCGTGCTGGGGCAGAAAGCCTCCCTGGGAAGGAGAGAAAGCCAAAGGGGGAATGTAGGCAGGGGCCCCTTGGAAGTCTTGGTTTCTGCCAGCCCAGGGAGCCAAGCTGGAGGCAGGCTGTCCAACCTTGGAGAGCCTGGCACATGATAAGTACAACCAGTTTTCCCTTTTTTCCCAGAGCCCAGAACCCAGGGACATGTGCAAGGCACGTCTGAGCTCTGGTGTAAAAATAAACCCGGGGCTGTCAAGCCCCAGCATATTAATGACAATTAATGATTCTCTCTAATCCTCCCTAGCTCTCCGTGGGCATCTGTGACATGCTTTGGGCTGGACACCCCTCCCCACTCACTCTACCTCCTGCAGATTCCATCCATATGCTGAGCTGCTCAGGAATGCAGGTCTGGGAGAGAAATCTAATGGTAAGAGATAACTGCCCTAGGGTAACTGGAGAGGGGCAGCCCATCAGCCTTGGGTTGGGAGGGGGGACACTTGTCCCTTGCACCAGGTGCTCTTCCCTGGGACTTGTAGGGCAGCTAGCATCTACTTACAAGACCCCCTGGGCCAAGGAAATTGCAGCCTCAAACATCTGCACCAGGGGTTAGATTTTGGCATTTCAGGTTCTCCTGCCTCTCAGTTCAGACCCCACTCAAAGAGCTGCCCCATTTCAACCTGTGGACCAGCCCCCTCTCACTCAGGACCCCAGACCCTGTAGGTGAACAGCAGTGCTCCCAGACCCAGAATGTCTCCATCCTCCTAACTTCTCTCCTAAGCTAGGAGTATCTCAGACATAGTGAGCCCCCTTCCCGTGTTCCTGCAGCACCCTCCGTGCCCCCACTGAAGCACTTCTCATAGGGTGCATCTGGCCACCCTGCTTCCTCACCTTGCCTGTAATGTGGATGGAGCGGGGAGGCAGGGACCACACCTCTCCATTCTCCACTGGGTCCCGTGTCGCAGGTGCATAACTAACGTTGGCTGTCTGCCTGGCCAACTGGCCACATATGGAAAGTACTTAGAGCCACACCTCACATGCACTAAGTGCCCTGTGAGTATTAGCTCTCATTCTCCCACATCAACTACTTCATTCCATCTTCCTGCCTCCTTGTGCACCACGTGCCAATATAGCTCCCATTATTTAGAGGAAGAAAATAAAATTCCCTCAGCTGGAATAACTTCTTCCAAGCCCCACAGCTCATAGACTGCTAAAGCCAAGTGTCAAACCCAGGTTGTGTCTGCCCTGTCTCATCAAGGTCACTCAGCACAGAGGTGGGTCCCAGCATCGCCAAAGAAAGCAGGCTGGGGTTCAGGTGCGATGCTTGCGGGTGATAAGAATTCACAGGTCTCTGACAGGTCAATCCCTGATAAATGGGTGCAGGCTGAAGACGGCCCAGCGGGAGGCACTCAGAATGTTTGTGAGAACCTACCCTGGGGTCTGGGCTCTGCACTGTGGGGTTAGAGGCTGGGATGGTGTTGCTGATGCAGGAGGGAAAATTATTTGCATTGCTGATTGTCAGGCCAAGATTTCTCTGCAAATCCAGGAGTAGGTGCCTGGGTGGCTCCAGCCCAACCCACGCATTTATAACCCACTCACGCAGGAGAAGGAGAGGAACCGCTGGAGACTCTGCCAGCTTCTCCTCGTGCTATAATGAGCAGGAGATAAACTTTGCCTACATAACACGCTGCCTTTTCTTGCCAGTTCCATTTGGGATTAAAACCACAATGAGGAAAAAAAAAAAAAAAGGAAAGCGGAATAAAAAAAGCCCCGAAAACCAAGTACCTTGAAGACTTTTCCCCCTTTGAAATCTCTCTAATTGGGCACTTATCTAGGGCGGGAATGTGGGCTTCTCCAAGCCATTACAGAAACACACACAATGAGGAAATTGTTGCCTTCTTAGTCCTATATGGAAGGCCTATTATTCCTGCTGAAGCTGCATTGGGTTTCTACACTGAAAGTCTTTTGGTGGCAAAGGAAATCGTTCTCCCCAAGTCCCCAGCTGGCCTGGGTAAAAAGAATCAGGTTGCTGTCATAGACTCAATTTTAACCACCAGATTCCTCCTTTTAAAAGCATAACCTCTTGCACGTGCAGGCCTGTAATGTGATGCAAAACATCCAATTCTGTAATGCCTATGCTTCCTTTTCAGGCATCAAGGCAGCCAGGAGGATTTAACCTGTTCACATTACACTTTCCTCTGGCTTTGTGCAGGCGCTTTGTTTTCCAATGAACCTCTCTGTCCTGCCACTTGCCTTCTCTCCTCTTCAGGCTGGGATGTGGCTCCCATGGGAACCTGCGTGGAGAAGTGCCTTCCACCCTCACCCTTTCTTGACTCTCTCCCTCCAAGACACTGAATCATGGGCCTTCCATCCCAGTCGCAATCTCTCTCTCAGATGGAGGTTGCTGTTTTACGAGAAATCACTGGGATCCACTTTGTCCCCACACAAACAGCACGTTTCTTCAGTTTTTCTTGTAAAAAAAGGATGGTTCTGTGTGATGAGCCATCACTCCCTTGACCTCACATAACCAAGAGCCAGGCATGTCTGAGCAAGCACAGGCTGGGCTCAGAAATGGATTTGTTGAGCCGTTAAACCAAATCCTGCATTAGGGTCTTTCATGACTAACCCCTCTCCTCCCTTCCCCTGAACACAGCAGGCACAGCTCTCTCCACCATCAGTGGAGCACATCGGTCCAGGCTGCCCAGGCCTCTTCCCCAATCACCTACAGGGCCTCCTATCACACCCCACACCATTTGTCTCTCCCCCACAATCCAGCCCTACACACTTTTCAGAGATTGATTATGTCAGTGCCTGGCTCAAAATCCTCAGTGGCCTTCCATGGCCTCCAGAATAAAGGTGATGCCTTATCCTGGCATGCAAGACCTTTCTTAACCTGGTTGCAGCAACTCTCTGCACTGCATCTTTCACAGCACCCACATGGCCCCCTGGCTAACTGGTCTCCTCCCCCCCAGCCTCTCCCCTCTTCCTTGTGTGCACACCTATGCTCCTTCCTGTGAGCTTGTCATTCTACATCCTTTGCCTAGACTGTCCTCCCCTCCATCTCTACCTGTCATATCCTACCTCACCTTCAAAGCCCAGCTCAGGTGTCACCTCCTCCACAAATCTGCCCACATTTAGCACACTATCTGGTGAAAGCAGGACATTTCCACATGGCCAACCTGATGCAGGCTTTGCAATGCAACTGATATGGCTCACCTTGTTGGTGTTCAAAATCCCCGAGCCCAAGCTTATATTGTGAACCCCATTCTGTCCCTGATTCTAGCCAGAGGGGTGAGGGTAAACCAGGGGATGAGGTGCAGATGTCCAGTTCATACATTTCTTAGTTAGGAAATAGCTAGGAGGATAAAGGTTTGGTTTTTCAGTGCATTAAAATGTTTCTCTGTCAAAATGAGCACAAGAAAACCTCCTGCTCTTTGCCTGCCCCATGGTAGGTCTTCGATATGCTTGTTGAATGAGTGATTGCATAACTGAACGAAGGACTCTCCCACAGCTCCTTGTAGCTCCTCCCCTCCTCGGCTTACACTGAGACAGATAACCAGCCTGAATCCCTACAGTATCTCCCACTGTGCCTCTCCCCACTGCTAGGACCACTGAGCTCTCTTTCCCTCCCAGCCCCTCTCTGTCCTTGAGCCTCAGCCATAGGCCTAGAACTCTGCCACCAGCAGCTCAACCCTCTGATGCCCTCTGCCCATGTCACTGCCCAGTGCTACCCCTAGAATGCTTATTACCATGTACCATCACTCTCTTCTGCCAGATTTCTAGCGGCAAAGACTGGCTATATTCTCCCCAGATACATTCCCTCTTCCTCCTGGCACATACCTGGACCTCATTCTGGAGAATGTAGTACAACCAAATGACCTCATTCTGACCAATGGAAGATAAATGGGAAAGAGTGATGAACTCTATCCTTCACCTCTAAGCCCAGCCCATAAAACTTCTTATGCAGTCTTTCCTCCCTCCCCCTACCCTCTCTCTCTCACTGGATGATTGCTGATAAGGATGGGGCTCTTGACGGTACTGTCCAATATGGTAGTGCCACATCGCCACAGTGCAGACATAGAATATGTTCATCATGGCAGAAAGCTCTAAGACAGCGCTGCTCTATGGAGCCAGTTTAAGTAAAGTCTGGTCAGAACAACAGCTCAGAGCAGAGGCATCTTCTCCTCTCCAACTGACCTTTATAAGAACTAATGTCAACAAGAAATGACCTTTGATTGGTTAAGCTGCTGAGATTTTGAGATTATTTGTGACCAGTGAGTATACCCTACCACCAGCCACTAGGTTGTCCAAATACTCTAGACGTAGTGCTCAGCCTCCCTGCTCATCCTCTGTGTTTCCCTCCCTATCCTCAAAGGGGGTCCAGTGCTCAGGACTTGGGTCTTGTTTCTTGGCCCCTCCTCATTCCTGCCTAGGTCTGTGGCTCTTTGTACCCCTCCCTCAAGTTCTGCATTTCCCAAACTCTTTCTCATTTCTTCCAAATCCACATACTGCCTATATTATCATTTATTTAATATCTTTCCTTGAATGGGCTTCTTTTTAATTTAAATACGTATATTGAATAAGGACATTTTATTTAACTTCTTAAATGGAATATAGTATTGCTTGCTGTATTAGTCAGGCTTCTCTATAGAAACAGAACCAACTATGTGTGTGTGTAAGAGAGTCAAAGAGAGAGAGAGATTTGTTAAAAGAAATTGGCTCAATCAATTATGAAGGCTGACAAGTCCCAAGATCAGCAGTTGGCCAAGCTGGAGACCCAGGAGAGATAATGTTTCAGTTCCTGTCCAAAGGCAGGAAAATACCAGTGTCCTAGTCCACAGCAGTCGAGCAAGAGGAAATTCTTTCTTACTTGAGGGATGGTAAGTGGCAGAGGCTGGCTCTGTTCTGTTTCAGGCCTTCCACTGATTGGATAGGGCCCACCCATGTTACAGAGGGCAATCTGCTTCACTCAACCTATTGACTCAGATGTCAGTTTCATCCAGAAACACCGTCAAAGACACACCTAGAATGATGTCTGACCAAATGTCTGCCTCTCCATGTCCCAATCAAATTGACAAGTCAGATGAACCATCACACTTCCCACAAATAGCAGACAAATACAATGAAAGCCGAGCAGAATTATTTAAATCCAACTAGAATCTGTAGCCTCTTAGGCTCTGGGCCTGAGGCTTGCTATTTTTTCTCTATTTAAAAGGGAGATTAGCAAGTATTGAGGAGGTGTTAGAAGTGAGCTGATACCACACTGAGACTTTTACCTGAAAATAATCATAAGGATTGTAAAAGGATCTGAAAGGGAACACCTTTCCCACTGTGTGATTCAGCTCTTGAATGCGCCTTCAAATCCTATCTCAATTTATCCCCAGTGTCCACCAGTGGGACCCATGCCCACTGGGGGGCTGCTGTCCTCAACTACAGGCCTCTGAAGGCCAAGACCACATCCTAATGACAGTCACTTCCCCCATGGTGCCTCATATATAGGAGCCACTTAATAGTGACTGAAGGCAGAGCCAGGAACGTTCTCTGACCTAGTTGGCGGTTTCTGTCAGAAGCAGAACATCATGACAAAGGAAATGGGACTAGAATGTTAAACCACACTAAAGGTTCCATCTACCAAATAGCTCCTGTGGCACTTTGGGGCAGGGCTATGTCTGAAGGAATTAAAACATTTGGTAGCCCCAGGGCCAGATTAAGACATTTGAGGCTCTCAAGTCTGGGCCACGTCATCCAAAACACCAGAATGTATTTTCACAGAAAGAACATTGAACATTTATATCTAAACACAAATCAAAGCTGTGGATACAGAAACACACAGTGTATTAAGAGAGAAGAGAGGGAGAGAAAGAGGAATGGGAGGAGAAAAGGCGAAGAAGCAATGCAGTGTGGGGGAAAGAAGAAATCTGAAGTCTGTTCAAGGCTCGTCCCAGCATGAAACTCTTCCATGATTTTTTTTCCCTTTGTAATAGGGACAAGTCCAAGCTCCTTTTTAGATACACAGAGTTCTGGATCATTTATATCTAAATCGAGTCCCCTCTGACCACCCAGTGTCTGCAGGCCCCTACAGGAAGCGCTGAGAAGAGCCATTCCCCAGGCAGGCTCATGGACTACCCAGGGGTACTTTTAGCCGACAAAGCCTTAATTTTACCCAGGACTCCCTGGGCTGCAGGGATTCTCAAAGATAGATACAGAGATCTGGGAACTATTTTCAAATTTCAAAGAAAACCGAATGGGTATCATATATTTTCCTGCAACAAAACCTACTAAATTACATGTGGTCGCATAGCAGGGTCCTGGACTTACCTCTAATGCTACATTTCATTTTCCTGCCTGTCTCCCCAGAGGATTATGAGCTCCTTACAACTGGGAACCATGTATTTGCCTGATTTCACTTTTTAAAAAAAGATATCCTCAATGCCTGCCACATAATAATCCATTAGGGATGCCTGATGAATGAGTGAATGAATTAGTGAGTGAATGAGTGAATGAAACATGTAAATGTGATGTTGCAATGTTTTGATTGGATACTTTGTTGTATAGATAGATGGCTTTGAGTAATCAAATGTGAAGGCAAATCTCCTTGTAGTAAATGTAGATTATTTGGAAGAAAAAAATCACTCAAAACAAGTAAAAAAGAAAAAGAAAAGAAAAATGTGCTAGGCAACAAAGAGGTTGGGAGCCTCTGAAAATACACACAGACACAAACACACACAAACACACACACAACCTCAGAAACCCACACCACCCCAAGGAAGCAGTGCCTTGGAGACACAGCTGCTTCTAAGGCACTCGTTCTCAAAAAGAGGTCTAGAGACTCCCAGTATTAGAATCAATGGGAAGTCGGTTAACATGCAGATTCTTAGGTCCTACCCAAGACCAGACAGTCTGAACATCTGGGACCTGGACTCTACATTATAAGTTCTTTGGGTCGATCTTAAATGCCATCAAGTTTGAGTACCATTGCCCTAAGAACACATGGGCAAGTCTCATTCTGGCCACCTGCTGCCCAGAACTGGGGATGGGTTCAGAGCGCTCTCATCCCTGTACTCCAACTGTGAGCGCTCATCTCCTCATCTGGGACCCATAAACACTGTATTGGAGAGAAGATATAGTGAGAACCAGGCATAAATCATGCTCCTCTACCCCTCTTTCCACCCCCACCTTCCCCTAAGGAAAACCCTAGCTCCAGGGACTACTCACAGGGTATTTCAATAAACTCCAACTGGCCCTTTATCAGATGGTCCAGTCAATTAGAACTTCATCAGGAATCAATTTGTGAGGCCCAGCTGAGATGTAACTATAGATCAGGGCAATGGCAACTGATTATCCCACTAATGGAATATTCCATTGATTAATTGAGTATTTAAATCTTTCAGACCGTGGCCATGCTTGCTGCCATTGTTGCTGGATGAAAGGGCTATAGAGAGCATCTCAGTCAAAGAAGAAACGAATGGCCCATTCTTCATTTATCAGCTTTCAGCAAAATAACAGATCTGTCCTGGGTTCTCAGCAAGCAGGAACACTGCAATGTCTTCAGCACAATGCAGGAACCTTCCAGCTGACTGAACCAGTCAAGGGAAGATGGGTGTAAGTGCTCCATTTTCCTGCAAGCCTATATGCCGAGTGTCTCAGAGAAACATCCATACCAGGGCTTCTGGCACTTCCCAACCACGTAAAGACTTATTAAATTGCCTGGCAGGTCTGGGGTGAAGCATAAGAATCTGCATTTCTAACAGGATCCCCAGTGAAGCTGGAACTACACACTGAGTAACATACCTACAATTTATAAACATACATTTTTAACAGGCAGTAGGGAGGGGAGAGCGTGCAATATTTTCTAATATCTATCTGAATTATGCTAGGCTCTAAGATGTAGAATGCACACTTCCAATGCCAATGCACTATTCACAACAATCATAAAATGCATACACACTGCATCAGTGAAAGGATGGGGGTATACCATACATTTTAAGCACTCTTGACTTGTTTGGGGCTTAAGTCCTGACTCTGGTTCTTAGCTGCATACTTCTGGATAAGGAACTTCACTTCTGCAGGACTGGGCTTCCTTGTACCAATGCTGCCCATTCCTGCATCGAGGAATAAAGTGCACAAGCCACTTAACATGATGGTAAAGATGCAGGAGACGGAAGCTATTGCTATTATTACCCTGATACCCAATACCTAAAAAGGTCTCAGAAGGAGGGTTCCCTTTGGGGAAAAGAGGGATGTGATTGCTGTTTGCTGAGAAGCAGATGTGTCTGCTTAAGAGATGGGAAGAGCTAGGGAAAGCCCCTTGCTCCCTGCATCTTCTCCAAGCACTGCATTGGGTCTTTACCACGTGACTGTGAAGTTTATGAGGTGCAGAGCTTCCAAGGGGTGGAATTAAATTTCCCTGAGCAGCCAGTAGATTGTGAGGGAAAAGGGAAGAAAAAAGGAAATTGGCATTTAGTGAGGTCCTCCTATTTATGCTATGCACCTTGTTCATAAGTGATCTCATTTAATCTTTACTAAGGCCTAGAGAGGTTGAAAGAATTATCCCCATTTTTCAGATGGAGAAACTGAGACTCCGAGAAGGAAAGAGATTAGCTACACAAGCAGCTGATGGACTGGAATTGGAGCCCAGATTTGTTCTGCTCTAAGGTCTGTGCATGCTTCTCTACACCACACCATGTCCCAGTTCTGGGTGTCTGTGCAAAGGTAGGTGTGAATTTGTGGGTGGTGCTACGCAGTCATAAGATACATTAACTATGTGGAGGTGTAATACTCATGCCACACAGGCAGACGTGGGTCATCCGTATTCAAAGCACACTGAGTGTAAGTTATTCTAGTCATTCAGTGTTCAACCTATCCCCCTGAGGACTCCCCAACACCACTCTTTCCCTGACAAATATGGATTGCTTCATCGGTCCTTAAATTTTCATTTGAGTGACCTACAAAGCACAAAGAATGACAGCAGTTCTTGAATTACTGTAGTCTGTAAACCACTTCAACAGGGAAAAGATCCCATCAGCTACCTACGTATAGTGCCTGCAAATGAAAATCATCACCAGAATTAAGAGCAGGACTGGCACTGCTCTTGATATTACCAATGAGAGATGGCCAATTTTCAGAAAATCTCAGAGGTAAATTATCTAGCCATGTAATACCAAATCAGACCTACAGTCATCTTGTAAAAATTAATCTTAAAAGAGATACACCCATCAAAACCTGAGGCCCTCTCATGCATATGTCTGAGAACCCCCAAATTATAAGATCTTCTTTCTACCAGGGACCTGAACCCAAGTGTTGGAAGGTTACAGAGTCTGAGAGAATAAGACACTAAGATAAACCTGGCTGCCCTCAGCCCTGATTTTCATGAACACACTTCCCTATGTCTTTTAAACTTTTAAAAAAATATGCATTTATTTGAGAGAGAGAGAGAGAGAGACAGAGAGAGAGAGAGAGCTTGCATTGTGGGGGGAGGGGCAGAGGGAGGGGGAGAGAGAATCCTGAAGCAGACTCCCTGCTGAGTATGAAGCCCCACTTGGGGCTCAATCTCAGGACTCTGAGATCATGACCTAAGCTGAAATCAAGAGCTGGACACTCAACCAACTGAGCCACCCAGGAGCCCACCCACCCCAGGTCTTTATTTTAGCTGTTTTGGGTACCCATGAAATAGATTCATGTGTTTAGTGTTATATAGGGTCCATGCGACTGGGCATCCAGAATGTTGACTTTTCCACTACATAGCTACTAACAGTAGAAAGTGGTCTATCCCCATTTGGGCCTCAACATCCCCAGTTCTGATGCTCTGTGATTCCAAAAGATATTCTTCATTTGCCAGATAGGATTTTCAGGTTTCTGCCCTTGCAGTGAAGGTTCTTGCTCTAGACAAGGATGTTTCCTCAAAGGGTAATTTGAGCCTGCACAGACAAAGTATGACATAGACAACTTTTTCATAGCCAGCTTGATGGAAAGACAGGGACAGCATAAAAAATTCAAAAAGCAGAGACTAGAATTTAGCCAATGGTCTCAGACCACACCTCAGTTAAGCCTTTTCAGACTTCCATCATGTCCTGTGTGGGTTCTGAGCCTGCCAACTGCAGGCTCATCCTGGACAGTCCCTGAGCCAAGAAGAGCCAGCCACACAGCTTACTCTAATCTCCGCTCCACTCACGTGAGAAGGACTTTTAGAGGTGGCCTGAGTTAAAAGCCACCTTCTAGGTGGGCATGGGGTCACAGTAGCTCCCTGGACAATGTCAAGAGGGTGACAGTGTGCTCTTTCTGCCGGTACACTGAGAATGACCTTGTGTCCTGCTGCCTGGTTCCTGAACCGACTCCAGTTCTCCTCAAGGACTGGGGTCCAGCCTGACTCCCTGAGCTGTTTCCCACTAAACCCTGACTCACCACAAGAAGGTGACAGAAGAGCTATATTCCTAACCCAGTGTTCCTTCCCCATTCCACACACTCAGGGTGGTGGGGAGCAAGGTGAATGTATGTCAGTTACTATGCCTTTGGCTGCATGGAACAGAAAACCCAACAAAGGTTAATCAAGAAGAGCATGTTATAACCTAACCTAACAAATCACGGAAGCATGGAAGTTCAAAGCCCTATCTGGTTGTCCCACAATGTCATCAAAGAACAATGTTCTTTCTTGCCTTCTCCTCTTCCATCATTATTGATTTTCTCTTTAAAAAAAAAAAAAGATATTTATTTATTTATTTGAGAGAGTACATGTGCAAGTAGGGGTAGGGGCAGAGGGAGGGAATCTTCAGGCAGATTCCCTGTCGAGCACAGAGCATTTGGGGCTTGATCCCATGACTCATGAGATTATGACCTGTGCCAAAATCAACAGTCAGATGCTCAACCAACTGAGCCACCCAGGCTCCCCTATTGACTGACTTTCTTTCTTTCTTTCTTTCTTTCTTTCTTTCTTTCTTTCTTTCTTTCTCTCTTTCTTTCTTTTTAAAGATTTGATTTATTTGAGAGATAGTATGAACAGGGGGAGGGGTAAAAGAGAAGGAGAATCAGACTGTCTGTTGAGCATGGACCCTGATGTGGGGCCCATCCTAGGACTCTGAAATCATGACCTGAGCCAAAGTCAGACACTTAACCAACTGAGCCACTCAGGGGCCTCTTGATTTTCTTTAGGCTCATCTCCTCATGTCCCAAGGTGGCTGCTGTGGTTCCAGGCATCACATCCTGACACAACCATTTTCATAATAAGAAGAGGGCACATTTTCCCTTCATGTGCCTCTTTTTATCAAAGTGGAAAACATTTCTCAAGAGCCTCCCTGCACATTTCCTCTAAGGTCCAGTTGGCATAGTGAGTCTGTGACATTAACATATATAGTAGAAAGCTAGCTCTAACATCAAGGAAGAATTTGGGGTGCAGAGAGGTCTGTTGGCTAGGCAACCAGCAGTGTCTGACCCAACCACCAAGATGGTCATTTATCTGGGTAAAGTTGAGCCATAAATATCTTTCAGGCAAGTGAAATTGCTTCTTGAATGAGTTTGGAGTCTGGGATGACATAAATATTGGAAGGCAAATTTTGATATGAGATATGAAAGGCCATTCCAGGCATAAAGCTTAACCACATGGCAGGCAAGAATGGCACACCCATAGGGAAATATCTACTGCAGATGGAGTTTGAGCTACGAGCATCAGGGTTGCCATGCTACATGACCCCAGGACACAGCATCTACATAGGACACAAGGATGGTGCAATGAGAAGATGCTGTGTTGGTGGAGGGAGTCTCGGAAGAAGAGCCTGGTCCCTGGAAGAGCTAGACATCACTGTAGAACTTTCCAGACTGCCCCCAGTTCTCCCGATCTCCCCACAGTTTCTCCCCTGCTCACCAGGAGCATCTGCCCCTCCATCCCAAGTCTTCTCTCACTCTTGCCTCTCTTACCAGGCAAGGAATGAAGATGACCCTGAGCCCAATGTACCAAACCTCATGAATAATCTTGTGTGTGCAAGAAGAAACAGTTACATTTTCTCCATCTCTCTCTCTCCCCTTCACCCTTCTGCCTTTGATCCCATTAAGACATAGGTCATGAATAAGAGAACCCTAGAGAAGAGCAGAAGACAGATAAACACAGGTCACTGGGGTGAAACTGGGGGTGTGGTCTCTCCAGAAAGATCTCCCTGTTATCTCTGAGGCTCAGTTGGAAAATAACCTTCCCTACTCCTATCACATCTGTAAGAACCAAAAAAAGAAGGAAAAGCTAACAGGCCTCCCGGAGGGCCTGCTCTGTGCCATACAGTAGGTGGGTACTATCTTTTAATTTTTATTTATTTATTTATTGGTTTGTTGGTTTATAGAGAGAATGTGTGTACTAGTTGGGGGAAAGGGGGAAAGGGAAAAGGAGGGATAGAATCTCAAGCAGGCTCCACACTCGGCACAGAGTCCAATGCAGGGCTGGATCCTCAACCAACTGACCCACCTGGGCATCCCTGGGTGTGTAGTATCTTCTGTAATGTGGTACATCTCTAGTGAAAACGAGAAAGCCCCAATACAAAGTCCACCCTCCTCATGGCTTTCCCCTGCAAACAACAGAATGAGTTCCCATCCTTTTTTCTTTGAGAAGTGGAAGTGGGTTTGGGAAAACAGTGAGGTTCTGAGCATTGAGATGGGACGTGTGTAGATGGCATGGTAGGCGTGCATGCATGAGTACATGTGGGCTTGGGTGAATGTTGTGTGGCTCACCAGAGAACCCAACATGGACACCTTGGTGTTGCGCATGGTAGAGTTTCCAAGTGCTGTCACCAGAGTGCTACAGTTGCTCAACCAACTGGAGTCTGAGCTGATATTACCACCCCTCTTGCATCCCTTGAGCTTGGTCTGGTTCTCTTAGATTGCTGGCTTTCCACATCAGTGATCCACATTTCCACCTGCCACCCTAGGAGTGAGCCTATGTGGGGTTTTCACAGCCATGGACCCTAACACAAGCCATCAGCTACCTTGGCTCAGTGTTTCTGTGGTTCCTGTGATCCTGTGAATTCCATGCAGTGGGCGTCACTTCCTCTATTCTACAGAGAAGACATCAAGTGACCCTCCCAAGGCCACACAGCTAAGAAGCAACTAAACCGGGATTTGACATTTGATCTTTGTGACTTAAAAGCCCTTCCATGAAAAGAGGGCCCCATTTTCCCTGGGATGAGGATGGAGGCTCTCAGGGCGCCTGAGGATAATAGGAGACAGCTGCTTTGCCCACATCTGTCTGGTACATTTTTGTAGCGTGAGGAGCTCTCTTCTTCCATAACAACCACTCGAGGTTTTGGCTGCTAACCCCATCCTGCAGGACAACAGCAGTCTAGGCCAGGCAGCACCACATCCCCACACTCCACTCCAGCCTCTTTGTGTTAGTAAACCCTGGATCCCACTTCTTTCCTACTGGCTTCTCGTTTATTTTTCCAAAGAGCACAACAAGCACAATTGATTTTAGAATAAAAACCTCTGGCTTATGCACAGAGGCATTATTCAAAAAGGTTAAAAATGATGAGGAGGCATTATTTCCCATTAACCTTACTTTGTAACCTTGCAACTGAAATGCCACAAGACAGGGGTGTCCTTCCTTGATGGTGTCCCATGTAGGCAGCTGTTTCAGGTGAGCACTAGGCATGGCGGTGTTGGGGTGCCCTTGGATCAGAGCGGATACCAACCACAAAGGACAAGGGCTGGTAAGTCAGCAGAGTTGGAAGAGGCCTTCTGCACTGTCTGGTACAACTCCTTCCTTTGTTAGCTGGGGAGAAAGGGAGAAGGGAGGGTGATTCCACCCATAAATGGACAGAAACCTCAGAGATGTATAAGTCAGCATGAGCAGAAAGCTACATGGAAGTCTACAGAACATTTGGTCCAAAAAGGAAACTTGGCCTTCTCCCTGGGATGAAGCAAATATTTTCTGTATTAAAATGTTTTCATCAAGGGAATGAAGCTTGTGTTTTTCTCTTTCTAGTGAATGAGGTGATAGAAAGGCTGCCTGGGAAGACTTGGAAAATCAGCCATGGAAGAGCCACTAACCCTTCAGTTACTAAAAGACAGAGAGAAATTACCTGGGATCAGATAGACAAAGAGAGACTTTTGTGTTTAGAGGGTCTGAAAAGCATCTAAGGGAAGGGGATGGATTAGGTTCTAAGTCCTGGGGTGGGGGGTGGGGGGCACATGTCTACCTAACCCAATCCTGACCCAGCACAGCTGTGCAAATGGAAGGACATGTCCAGAGATGCCATCCCAGGATACAACTTACTCAGGCCTAGAATGTATGTGAATGAGGGCCCATGGAGTCCCCAGAGATGAGATGCGGGGCTGGGAAGAATGACACCCAATCATGTTTCGGGCAGTAATTATCTGCCCTAGCACAGCCTGTCTACCCTTGGTGAGCTCCCAGCATTCTGTTGGTACTTATGATGGCACACACTGATGTCTTTCTTGTATTAGCTCAAGCTGGTTTAGCACCGTCTTGTCTCTCCTTCTACAAGGCAGAGTTCATATCTTATCGATACTCAGGGACCTACACACATACCATCTCCAGAGTCAGCAGGCAGCATCTGGAGCTTGCTCTAGTAGTTGGGCCATGGTCCTGCTTGGCCTAGACTTGTTGGGGGATGAAGGGGTAGGGAGGGCAGTTAAGAAGATCCAACAAATGTCTAGCAGGGAGGTTGGGATGATGCCAGGAAGGCTTAACTGGAAGCCAATGGATCTCCCAAGGTATCTTAGTAAATTTTACACCAGCGAACTCACCAAAGCATAAAGTGAGGAGTTCAGAAACTTAATTTGTTAACACACTAAGAATCAATCTGTCATTTGGCAACAACTGACATCAGCTGAATTCTTCAAATGGATATACAAACTGGACTGTAATTTATTTTTTAAAAAATATTTATTTATTTATTTATTTATTTATTTATTTATTTATTCATGAGAGAGAGAGAGAGAGAGAGGCAGAGACATAGGCTAGAGGGAGAAGCAGGCTCCCCACAAGGAGCCAGATGTGGGACTCAATCCTGGGACTCTGGGATCACACCCTGAGCTGAAGGCAGACACTCAACCACTGAGCCACCCAGGCATCCCTCGACTCTAATTTATTAATTCATGTTGAAAAACATGTCAATGTAATGGTCATGCAGAGTATGGACTGTTTGAATCTGGCTAACTAGGGTGATCGCTCCTGACTAAGCATTAGCCAGGATCGCTCCTTCCCCCTCAGCATTAAATAGGCTCAAGTCTCTCTCATCTGAAAAAGAACAACAGAAATTATCTAATACCCCCGCCCCAAACACTCCAGGCCTCACATCTTCACCAGCTTCTGCCTGTCTCTCTCCTCCTCTTCAGAAGCAAAGTTCCATAAAGAATTGTGCATTATTATTACTACAGTTTTCACTTCCCACTCACTTCTCAATCCACAGCAGTGATATTCAAGATACTTAATTACCAATATGGCCTGGAAAACTACCAACTAGCCCTTAGGGTTCTGGCAGGGTCCTTGAGACCCCCCTGTTGGGAGGGTGATTTTGTTACTAGACTGTGTGGAGGAGGCCAGGGAAAGAGCCAGTGGCCTGGGGTGGTGGGGGAGCATTTAAGGGGCTTGGGTGGTAGCTATTTACCAATCAATACATACGTATTTCAATATTCTAGCAACCAGCATGACTGCATTATTGCGTATGGTGTGAATACCAGCCCTGCTCTGTCATTCCACACCATAGCTTCTGCTAAGGTCATCAATGACTTTCATGTTGCTCAATCTCTCCTCCCCTTACTTGGTCTCCCAACTATGTCTGTCACTCTCATCCATGTCCTTCTTCTAGAAACACTCCTTTCTCTTGTCTTCCCTCCTGTCACACTTTCCTGGGTTTCTCTTACCGTTTTGGCAGCTCTTTCTCAGGCTCCTATTGTAGATCATCCCATCTCTCCTGGCTATTAAATGTGGTAAATCCTAAAGTCTCCATCGTCAGCTCTATCCTCCTTCAAGGCTCTTCTTTCTCCCTCAGCAACTGTACCCATGCCCGTGTTTTTGATTTCAATTTATACAATAATTAAGCCATGTTTTATATCACCTGCTAAGGACCTTCCTTACTTTAGTGTCTCAAAAGTACTTCAGGTCAAGATGTTTATGAAACAGATATCTGATAAAGCACTTGCATTTTGAATATGTATTTTAAAACTCTCAAAAGTTGATAGTAGAAAAACAAACCCCAGGCCCCTGGCTGGCTCAGTTGGTAGAACATGTAGCGCTTGATCTGGGGTTGTGAGTTCAAGCCCCACACTGGACATAGAGATTACTTAAAAAAATTTTTTATAATAGGCCAAAGATATGGAGAGACACTTTAAGAAGACATACTATAGTAAGAATTCTGGGTGGCTCAGTTGGTTAAGTGTCTGACTCTTGATTTCAGCTCAGGTCATGATCTCAGGGTGGTTAGATTGAGCCCCACATTGGGCTCCACACTCAACACAGAGTCTGCTTAAGATTCTCTCTCTCCCTCTTCCTCTGCTCCTCCCTCCTCACCGCCCCCCATGCATGCTCTTTCTCTCTCTCTCTCTCTCTCAAATAAATAAATAAATAAATAATTTTTAAAAACCTAGATAAACAGGTGGTGAATAAGCACATGAAAAGATGCTCACCATCATTAGTCATTAGGGAAATGCAACATTAAATCACTACATACCTACTGAAATGGTTAAAACAAAAACAGTGCTGGCAATCATGCAGAGCAGCTGGAACTCTCATGAATTGCTAGTGGGAATGCAAAAGGGCATAGCCACTTTGGAAAACAGTTTTGCAGTTTCTTATAAAGTTAAACATATACTTACCATTGGACCCAGCAGCTCCCTTCTCTTTATTATCACTCTTTATTCAGGAGAAATAAAAACATATGTTTACACTGAAACCTGTATGTGAACACTTATTGGGACTTTCAACATAATTGCCAAATATGGGAAACAACTCAAATGCCCTTCACTGAATGTCATAAGCAAACTGCGAGACATTCGAGACATTTGTATCACAGAACAATACTTAGCTATAAAAAGGAGCACACAATTGCTACATGGAACAACAGGGATGCATTTCAAATGCATCATGCTAAGTGAAAGAAGCCAGACTCAAAAGGCTACATATTGTATGATTCCGTTTAAATGACATCTGGAAAAGACAAGCTATGGGAACAGAAAACAGGTCAGTGTTGTTGCCAAGGGGGAAAGGGGCTGGGGGAAGCTTTTTGGAATGATGGGAAACAGGACCAGCTACATAATTTGCAGGGCCCAGTGCAAAATGAAAATGCAGAGCCCTTGTTCAGAAATGATTAAGAAATTCAAGACAGTGAGAAGAAAGCATTAAGCCAAGCACAGCACCCTTCTAAACCCAGATCACATGCCCGTGAAGCCAGCCCTGGATGGAAATGTTCTACTTATCTATTGTGGTGGCTACACAGTGCTATGCATGTGTCAAAACTCACAGAACCATGACTTGAAAGGATGAATCTTACTGTATGTAAATTAAGCCTCAATAAACCTGAGTTAAAAAAAAAAAAAAAACCAAACTGAATTTTGTCATGAGAAAGCCTCATGCTAATGTAGGCTGAGGTTCATCCTACTGAAGGACTGGTCTGTAATCTCCAAAATGCACCTGAGTGTTAGGGAAATACTGAGAGAATATTCCAGAGGGGAGAATGAAGCAGTATGGCATCCAAAGGCAATGTGTATTCATGGGTGGGATGTTGGGCCAAAAAGAGGAAAGACCTGGATGAGACAACTGGTGTAATGTGAACGGAGCTTTGGTTTCTTTCCTGGTGGTGGGAGTGAAGAGTGTCTTGACGGGGGGTGGATTTCAAGGCAGTGGAACAGATGTGGTCAAGGCTGACTACTGGGGAGTCTGGGAGAAGGAGACGCAGGAGTTCTATGTCCTGTTCTCACAACTCTTCAAGTTTGATATTATTTCAAAATAATTTTTTTAAGTGCCTCAGAATCAATAGGTCCAATACCAGGCTCATGATCTCTCCCAAACCCCCACCCCTGAATTTTGTTCCTTCCAGTGTCCTTCTCACTTAAGAAATGGCCCTACCTACAGCGAGGGAAGTGAGCTGGAGTCTGGAAGACTCCCCTGGGGCTCTTCTTCTCCTGTGGCCCCTGCTCACCTTCCAGCTTCTTCCCTCCTCTTCAGACCTTACCTGTAGCCAGACCGTCCTCTCCCTGCCCCAGCAGCAAATGCCACTTCCTTGGGAAAGACCCATAACTCTTGTGTTAGGCCAGGTCCTGTGCCATACCACCCCATGACACCCTGCCCTCTCTTTCCTTGCCCGGGGTGTGGGGGGAGATGGTGTTCACAAGCATCTGCAAGATCGACATTTATGTGCTAGGCTCTTCCATCAATGCTTGCCTCCATCAAGAGGCTGGGTCTGGTCCTGCCCACCACTGTTCCAGGCAGTGCTTCACACACGGAAGGAGCTCCATAAATATTTGCTGATGAATGTATGAGGGAGTGAATGAATCTTAGCATGCCTCTTTGGAGGGCCAAATTCTCATCAGAGAACTACTCTGGTGGGCTTCAAGGCAGGGCCAAAGAGAGTGAGCTGGTTGTGAGATCAGAGAGCAGGATAGACTTCTGTAGGTTTGGTTTCCCAACCTTTGCCTCCTAAACTCTAGTTTTCTCTCTTTTAGGTGATCCTAACCCCTTCCTGAGGATTCTCTTTGTAAGTGTGTTAATTTACCCAGCCCCTCTAATAGTTAACCTTGCCTTGTCCTGGGACCTCTCTTTTTCTTTTCTTTTCTTTCTTTCTTTCTTTCTTTCTTTCTTTCTTTCTTTCTTTCTTTCTTTCTTCTTCTTCTTCTTTTTTCTTTCTTTCTTTCTTTCTTTCTTTCTTTCTTTCTCTCTTTCTTTCTTCTTTTTTTTCCTGTCATTCACATGTATATGTGTCTTTTGTAGGAGTTTAACTCTTCCCAGCCAACTACATTTCCCTTCACTTATATATTATTTTAAGATTTTTATTTATTTATTCATGAGAGACACACACCCAGAGAGGAAGAAACATAGGCAGAGGAAAAGACGGGCTCCCCTGGAGGAGCCTGATGCAGGACTCAATCCCAGGACCCCAGGATCACAACCTGAGCAAAAGGCAGTTGCTCAACCTCTGAGCCACCCAGGCGTGCCTACATTTTCCTTTATCAACAAGTTCTCAGTGCCATGTCACAGGGTAAGACTTCAGATGGGAGCCCCTGCTCCAGCTCCCCCTTCCCTTCTGACACCCCCTCATTCTTATACCACAAGGGGCCTGGGGCCCTCCTGCCTCTGGGATCCAAGTCCTGCAAAGCCAGGCTCTATTCACAGCCCCATCACATGTCACTTCCCCAGGATATTCCCTAGGGTTGGAGGTATACACACCAGGGAATTCATCCTGGGGAGGTGGCCCAGGAGGTGAAGCCTGCAGCAGCCCTGGAAGTAGACTCAGAGCATCTAGGCAGCGAGGTCAAGAAGAGAGTATGGGTTCCCCTTAGCACTCCGGGGAAGGGCATAGCCACAAGAGGACCAGAGGGGGTCAGGGTTGGGACAGGAGCCTGGGCTGACAGGTCTAAGGGGCAGTCCTGCCATTGGCCACCCCTATCCACTCCCTACTGTGGCAGGTTGTGTTCTGGTCTATTTATTGAGAGGGCTGCCAGGGCATCCATTACTGAAGGTAAGAGGCACAGTGCTGAAACGTACATATCTCACTAATTGGTACTGAATGCTGAGGCTTGTTGGAATGAACAATGAAATCTGGATACAAAGCATTTTTTTTTCTTTTTCTTTCTTTTTTTTTCTTTTTTTTTTTTTTAGATTTTATTTATTTGTTTGAGAGAGAGAAAGAGCATGTGAGTGAGCAAGCAGGGGGGCAGGGAGGGGTGAAGGGGAAGAGGGAGGGGGACAAGCAGACTCCATGCTGAGCATGGAGCTGATGACAGGCTCAATCCTACAGCCCTGAGATCATGACCTGAGCCAAAATCAAGAGTCAGACACTTAACCGACTGAGCCACCCAGGTGTCCCTAAGAGCACTTTCAAAGGAAGATGCAAACTAATGTTAAAATCACAGGGGCCCAGTCCAACTCCCTTACTTTAAAGAAGAGTAAATTGAGATGCCTATGTGGCTCCATGGGTTGGAGGTCCGACTCTTGATTTCAGCTCAGGTCTTGATCTCAGAGTCATGAGCCCTGCATTTGGCTCCACATGCTGGGTGTGGAGCCTACTTAAAAAAGAAAGAGAGAGAGAGAATGAAAGAAGGAAAAAAAGAGAGAACAGTAAACTGAGCCCTACAAAGGCTCAGCAACTCTCCAAAGTTGAGCGTCTAAATGGCAATGTTAAGACTGGAACCCAAGGCCCGGAACATCCTTTGCCAGGCACCAAAGCACCTAATATCTTCAGATTTGTTCACTCAGGGGCAGCGTCATGCAAGGGTGAAGTGTGGGGGCAACCAGGTGCCAGGCTGCCTCTGGAGAGAGGGAGGACCTGCAGACGAATGACTGGATTATGCTAAATTTGATGTTCTCATCTGTAAAATGGATGTGGTGTGAGTCCCGGATCCATCTGGTTGAAATGCTGGAAGGATTAAAATAAAACCCAGGCAAAGTAGGCAGCACTGTGTCTGGCATACAGAAAGCAGCTAGATAAATGTGAGTCACTGTTGTTTTTTTATGTTGGTAAGGAGAATGATATTCACCAAATATTGCTGTATCCACAGGCTTTTGGGAATGAAGGGCTGAATGAGGATTGGGGTTGCTGTCACCACTCTTGGTGTGGGAAGAGTTCTGGAGGCTTCTGAATCTGCACTTCCAATTTCCTCCCGACCATCCTGCTCTGGCAGTTAATTTATACCATCTCTGTATTCTCTCCCATTAATCTCTCTCCCTCCCCTATTCAGGCTCTCAAACTAGATTCATCTGTTTTACCAGTCTTTTCAAAGAACAAGATTTGGTTTTATTTATACTTTCTAATATGCTTTCATTTTTATTTCATTAATCTCTGCTTTTATCTTTATTAAAATTACTTTCCTTTTTCTTTTCTTCTTTTTTTTTTTTTTTAGTTTATTCAATGCTCCTTCTCTAATTTCTTAAGATGATTACGGAGTACCACCCCTTTGTCAGCAGAACCGGCCAGCGGGTCTTTCTTCATTATTAATGAAGGCATTTAAGGCTATAAATTTCCCTCTGAAAACAGCTTTCACTGTGTTTGTTAGATCCGGGGGCTTATACCCTTTGTAAAAAAAAAAAAAAAAAAATGTCTGAACATAAGTAAACTTCAGTCCAGGACTACTAAAAGAGCAATCACAAATTCAAAATTAATGAGATGTATGGCTTATGGGTTAATGCTTGACTGCCTGTCTTCAGAGCTAGTCTTCCTCTCCCTGCCAACCCCAGCCTGGCCCATGAGAGCCCAGGCCTTTACCTTTCCCCCTTGAACGTCCACCCTAGCCCCTAACAACCTCCCTGCCTGCAGCTCCTTCTCCACAGGGTGGCTTCTGTGACCTTTCCGGTTCAAAAATGCCGCCTCATTGTTCCTCTGCCTAAACCCCTTCAGTAATTTTCTCACCGCAGGATAGTTTTCTGCATGGCAGATGCAACCCCTTGTGTGAACCCCTGCCCGTCTCTAGCCTTAATCAGGCTCGCTGTCAGCTCCATCCACCCTTAGCCTCCATCTTCTGGCAGAATCACATGCCCACCTCACTTCAGAACTTCATCCTTGGGACATCTGGGTGGCTCAGCGGTTGAGCGTCTGCCTTTGGCTCAGGGTGCCTTTGGCTCCTGGGATCCGGGATCGAGTCCCACATGGGGCTCCTTGGAGGAAGCCTGCTTCTCTCTCTGCCTGTGTCTCTGCCTCCCCACCCCCCCCACACACCGTGTGTCTCATGAATAAATAAAATCTTAAAAAAAAAAAAAAAAAGAACTTCATCCTTTTGCTCTGCTGTCTCCCTCAGCCTGCTGTGCCCACCACATCTCTCCTGCCAACCCTGATCTGCAACCATGTCGTCTGGAAGAAGCGCCAGTGGTCCAGGAAGTCTTTCCTGGCTCTCTCCCTGAGGCCTGGCAAAGCGCCACTGGGCTCACACAGCCACCTGGAATTTGCTCTCCCCTGTGTCTTACCACACTGCATTAAAATAATGTTTGCTTGTTTATCCATCACTTTACAGTGAGCCAAAGACAACACTCTCTGTAACCTGGGTCCCCAGCCCCTTGCTCAGTGCCAAATTTGACTGTCTGATCAGCATCCCTTGAGCCATTGGCCTTAGGGCTTCCCAGCTGGGTCTCTGGGAAACAAATATGGGCAGTTTGGGGAGCAGATGCTGTTCCCCTTCCTAACCTCAGGCGCTGTCCTTTCAACAGTGAAGGACAGCAGTGGTCCCCTCCAGTCTCCACAAATCCCCAGGTTCTGGGCTCAATGACAAGCAGACTTGCTGGCCTTTCCATTGGGGCAGATGACATTGGTGAAGGGGTCTGGCAGCTATGGGGCATTTTCCATTTGGCAAGGACATTATATGATGCACCTCATTTAATCCCACAAGGTATTATTCCCCTTTTCCATGACAGGAAACTGAGGCTTACAGCAGTAGTTCTCAAAAATTGTAATAGGCACAAACCACCTGGGAATCTTATTAAGATGCAAACTCTGGCTCAGTCAGTCTGAGCTTTGGCCTGAGAGTCTGAATTTCTAATAAGTTTCCAGGTGAGCTGACAGTGGGATCTATGGACCTCATTTTGAGTAGCTAGGGCTTAAAGAACTGAGTGGAGGCAACTCCCTTCCTGTCATCCAGCTTCTAGACCAACACTTTTCTTCAGAGATAGAAATGTTCTGTGATCTGCACTAATACAATGGCCACATATGACTCAGGTGACTGAGGACCTGACTTAAATTTTTTTTTATTTCATTTTAATTCATTTAAATGTAAGTAGCTGCATGTGGCTAACTAGTGGTGGCTACCATACTGGGTCGGTGTAGTTCTAGACAAAGCTGAGGAGACAAAGGAGCTGGACAGCCCAGCCTTCCCCAACATAGTCTGGGGGTGGGGGGGAACCGTCAGAAGCTCAGCTCTGGGAAGGCTCAGGTCAGCTGGATTTCAGCCCAGAGGCAGGAGCCACCCTGAGCTTCCAGTTGGCAGCTGGGGACATAGCAGGGGCTGAAACTGCCCTCTTGGATACTGGGAAGGGAAGAAATATACATTATAGCATGTTGTACCTACCTTCATAAAATAAGTTCCCTAGGTGGTACCTGGAGGAAGGGCAAGGAATGCAGTGGAGGTTATTGGCCACCATGCCAGGCCAAGGCTAGGGGCAAGACTGGTACCAAACATTTGACTCTGTGCCAGGCACTCTTGCAAGCACAGTGCATATTGGTTCATTTTAATCTCCACAGCAACAAATTTCCCTCTATACAGATAAGGCACAGAGAGGTTAAGAAACTTGTTTAAGCTCACATAGCTTGTGAGTGGCAGAGCTGGGGTTCAGAGTTCCGAAGTCTGGTTCCAGAGCCTTTGCTCTTGACTAGATGCTAAGACTGATGAGGAGGTGGTCAGTCTGGCTTGGGAATGATTGCATTAAGGAATGTCTATGACCTCTAGCATCCCAATGTAGAACCTTCGTCAGGGCTCCTGGGCCCTTACACCATCTGCTCCAGTGAGAAGGCAGGTCCTGGTGAAGATCAGCTGCCAGAATTGAGACCATTATCAGCATCATCAGGGTAGGGAGCCCAAGAGCCCAAGCCAGGGGTCCTGGGCAGGTCCTCTTCTCCCTCTCCTCCACTGCCCTGGCCCCAGCCCTTTTTCTGTCAGACAAGAGAGCACTCCAGCCTCATCTGACTACCTAGAAGTTGCACAAAAGGTCCCAGGGGAGAAAGGCAGATGACTCGGTAAGGCAGTACCCATGGGGTAGAAGATTCCATTTCATACCCATAGGGCACCACAGGACAGAGGTCAGAGAGAGGCTCCCCCCCTGGCCTGACTTGGTTGTGAAGTTCTCAAAAGAACTCAGGCAGCTGCTGGCCCTTTAAATGGAGCCAGCTCCCACTGGGCACTCTTAAAGCTCACTTCATTCATGAATTAAGTCCCTGACATCCCATATCTGTATGATCAATATGTTTGTTTATTAGCAGCAGCTGCTGTGTTTTAGTGAAGGCGGTGGACCCCAGTGAGAGGGCTGCTTGGTAACCACAGATCAGGGCCTGGGACAGGGAGCAGGAAGGCCTCCCACTGGCCGATGGGAGCTGGGGCTGGATAGGATTTCATGATAATGGTCCTTTAATTGAAATCACTGGTTCAGTAGGACCGTTGGGTAGGGAGCTGTGCTGATGGCTCCTGGCTCAGGACCTCTTCAAGAGGTCCATTAACTGGTGGATGTGCTCCCAGCTGCTGAGCTAGGGGAGCAGCAGCAACATGGTGGTGTGGGGGGGTGGGGGGGGAGTCTGCACAGGCAGCCAGTCAGCATCAGCTGCTGTGGGCCTTACAGAGGGGGTGGAACCCAGGGTAAGACCTGCCTACTTTGCCTCCCTGGCCTGGTCCCAAACCCGAGCTCAGCCTCATTATCCACCCCCTCCTCCACTCAGAGTTCATTTCACCTCAGTGACTCAGGAACCTCACTCCCAGGCTGACTTATGCTTTTCCAGAAGAGGACTCATCATTTTCCACTTCTGATATCTGTTCTGTGGATGATTCAGGATCCCTGCTTCTTGTGCAATTGTGGTGATGGAGGTCCAGGGAACAATTTCCAAATCACTCCTTCATTGCTTCACTCATGTGCTTGGAAAATATTTAATGAGCAACTTCTATATGTCAAGAACGATGATAAGTTCTGGAAAGACAAAGATAAAAGAATGCACTCTTGCCTTAGAAGGATTTAAAGTCTTGCATGGTAAAATCATGCAAATAATGTCAATATAAGAAATATAAGTATTTAAGTATATAAGTAGCTTTATTGGGAGAATGTGTGATGTACAGTGTGAGCACAGGAGATGGAACCTCTAAGTCAGTAAGATGGAAACCAGGAAGGTGGCAATTGATCTGAGGGAACCTTCCTAAACTTTTAAGTCAGCAAATTTCCAGGCCCAGAAGGCTCTTCCTTTTCTTCCAGATCCCCCATTCCAGTCTGGACTAGCAGGTCTCCTCTACACCCCATAATATGCACTGTGAACCACAGCTTGGCAGGCTATGCAGTGCTTCTCAACTGGGGGCAATTTGCCCTCAAGAGGCATTCAGCAATGTCTGGAAGCATGTGTGGTTTCACAACTAGGAGGGTGGGAAGGGGGTAAGTACCACCAGCATCTAGTGGGTAGGTACTATAGTACACAGGATAGTATCCCACAACAAAGAATTACCTGGTCCAACATGTCAACAATGCCAAGGTTGAGAAACCCTGAGCTATGAAGATGTATTTATATTTGATTCTGCGTGAGACATAAACACAAGCACTTTTACAATTTCTGCTTTCTCCATCCATCCATCCATCCATCCATCCATTTCCATACCTACTTACAACATGCAAACAACCCTTCCAAAGGCTAGTCTTGCTGCCTATTGCACCATTGACATTGCTATCTTGATCTTTGGGATCTGATGTTGGCTACCATTTTCTATGACAAGACCCTGACTATTTCCACTTCAACCCCCAAATCCTCTAAACTTGGGACTGCCCTCCTGAAAGTTGTTCCCACTAGGGAACATTTCACATTTCCCTAGCCGTGCAATTACCTCTGCTCCCACCCTTGCTCTCCTTCCTCCCCCTCATATTCAGCATGAAGTGTGGACATGTGGCTAAGAGCACCACTCCCATGTCTGTCACCAGAATCCCATTCTTTCGAAGATCTTGCTTCAGTCCTATAATTTGTTTGGGTATGGACACAGGTGATCTTAGCACATAGAAAAATGTCAGGTGAATAAGTGTCACCAAATTATCACATTTATCAGCACCTGACTTATCAGCACTTGACCCAATGATACGCCTACACCCCAAAATTTTGAGTTGCCTCTTATATCTATCTCATTAAAATGCCATGATGTCAAAGAGGCTGAGAGATCCCATCTTCCTGATTTTTTTTTTTTTCTGTACAGGATGCTCAACCGAGAATCTCAGGTAACCAACTCACTGTCCACTAACCAAATTCTAGGAGGTTATAGAAAAGGTCAACTGTTACCCTTAAACTTTCTAAACCAAAGATGACAAGAGCCACCTGCAATAAATTGATGGTAGCTGCCTAGAACAATGTGTTGGGAAGGATTCTGGGGCAGTGGGAGGCCAAAGTGAATCCTTTTGGAGGGGGGATTTGGAGTTCTCAGTCATTTCTTCCTCCACTCTTTAACATAATTCAGCTTTGATCCCACAACTCACCTCTATTTCAATGAGACAGCTGGCCCTAAGTCTCTGCTATTATAAAAATTCTAGAACCTTAACTATTTGAGGCCAAGTTTCAAGGAGAGTCAAAATTAATTAGCAATATTTTGTGTGCACAGAAGTGGGAGGAATAGAGGCCCCTGTATTAAATGTTTGCCATTCTGATACATTCTTCATGCTATTTTATTAGTGGGAGGGACTACAGTTTATGGTCAGTGTTTGGGTCTTCATGAGAGACCCAAACCAGTAGTGAGATTGATTATGTCTTAAATGAAGTTGACAATTTCATTGATTTTCACCCATGAGCATGTACACAGGATCTGTTTGGTGATATCATTAGAAAATAAAACTGTGTGCAGTCTGCACATTTCAACCATTTCTGACCCACTCATTGGAGAGGCACCAAATCTATGACTTTGTTTCCCTGAATGTCAATATGCACATGCTTTAGAATATCCCAATAATCAGGGATTTTGAAAGTCCCAAAGGATTAAATCAGACACTTATCCAATGTTTGAATATACTTTCCAATAGTTCTGCCAAGTTGCCCTAGCTTTCATTTGAAGAAATTCACAGATGAGGACTCACAGCCTTCTGCCCAGTACAGCCCATTTGGACTGGGCTCAACCAGAAACTCTGGCTGGTTAAACATCTTCCTTAAAAGGAACAAAATCTATAGACCTATACTTTCTATCATTTAGCCCACTTCTCCACCCTTGAGGACCCTCAGAATAATCCAGTCTTCTCAAACATTCCTTCCACCATCTTATGATGAGATAGATCCTAGAGACTAGGAATCACCAACCTATAAGCCCAAGGGCCAAATCTGGCCCTCCATCTGTTTTTATAAAGTTTTGTTGAAACATGGCCACACCCTTTCATTTATGCATCATCTACAGATGCTTTCACACATCAACAGCAGAATCGAGTAGCTGTGACCCAGACCACACGACAGGCAAAACCTAAAATATTTACTATCTGGCCCTTACAGAAATATTTGCCAACCCCGGATGTAGCCTATAACTTCTTTAGCATGTGTGGAACAAACCAGCTCTTGCTAGAGATCATCATCCTAGGCAAGACTGTAAGTCTTTTCAATTTTACCCTCCTGTTTATCCTCCTCTTAACAGCTTCCTTTAATTTATGTGCATTTTTAAAAAGAGCAGTCCCAGAACCATGCCCCTGCAGGGGCTGACCAAGGCTGGTATCCTTGATTTTTCTTAATAGCAAGCCTTCTTTCTGGAAGATTACATTTGCTTCTTCATGGTCAACAGTCACTGCTGCTTTACGAGCTGTCCCCTGTTGACAACAAAATCACACCACCATTACTAGCTAACATGTACTGAGCACTTGCTATAAACCAGGCCAGTGATAAGTATTTATTTTATATCATTGCTTTGATTGTTTCCATCCAGCTACCTTACAAGGGAGACTCTATCATTATCCCCATTTTATAAATGAAGAAATTGAGGTCTCGACAAAGTTAAGTAAATAGCCAAGGTCACACATTCTCAAATGACAAAGCTAGACTTCAAACTCAGGTTCCACTGACTGCCAAGCTCCTCTTATAAGAATGGCTTTCCCCTTCCCAGGGGCTGGGACTTTGTTGGGTGGCAATTGGCTGTGGTGCCCAGGAAAGTAAACCTTGACTTTAATTTGACAATTTAGCTCACTTGCATTCATTCATTCATTCAATCATTTATTCAAGGAATGGCCCATTGAGCAACTACACATGCCAGGCTTGTCTAAGGTGCTGGGATAATGGCAGTGAACAAAATAAACAAAATTCACTGCCCTTGTGGAGTTCACCTTCCAGTGAGGTAGAGAGGAGGAGAGGCACAAATAAGATAAATTATAAAAACATATATCATAAGATGGTGCTATTAAAAAAAATCAAGCAAGGAAGGACTAGCTTGCTGTAGTGAGCAGGGTTACAAGGCTAAGGAGGGTGGTCAGAACAGCCTTGGTGTGAAGGGAACCTCTAGGTGGTGAAGGGTTGAACTGTGTGGGCATGTGAAGGAAGAGACTTCCAAACAGAGAAAGAGCAGTTGCAAAGACCCTGAGGCAGGAATGTAGCTAGCATAGTCCAGAAGTGGCAAAGAGACCAGGTGGCAGGAGCAGGGCCAAGGGGATTGTAGTAAGAGGTAAAGTACAACAAGCTCAATGTTTAACTAACCCTCCCCCAATTGCATGTATTAAATCCTAATCCCCAATGTGATGGTACTTGCCTTCAGAAGGTGATTAGGTTATGAGGGGGAGCCCTTGTGAATGGGATGAGCGTCCTGATAAAAAAGACCCCAGAGAGGTACTTCATCCATTCCACTACGTGAACACACAGACAGAGGACAGCCATCTATGAACCAGGAAATGAGTCCTCTCCAGACACCCAACCTGCCAATACCTCCACCTTGGGCTTTCCAAGCCCCCAGAATTGTGAGAAATAAATGTCTGTTGTTTTATGACCCACATAGACTATGATATTTTATTCTCACAGTGAGAGTGTACTGAGATAGTGAGAGAGGAGGAAGGGACCAGAGCCCATGGAGCTTGAGGCTGCTGCAAAGCTTAAGGGCTGCATTTTGCAAGTTGAGAAGATAAGCCCCTGAAGGGATCTGAGCAGAGGCGGGACATCAGCTGGCTTATTGCTTTAAATGGCTCCCTCCTGCTGCTGGTTTACAATGGACTTTGGCAACAAGAGTGGAAGCAGACAGAGCCATCAGGAACCTACTGAAACACTCCAGAAAGCAGGTGGTCGTGGTGTGGACTGGGCAGTGGAGGGGCATGGATGGGGGTCATCTCTGTAGATGTGGGGAGAGGCAGTGCCAATAGGAATTCCTCATGGATAAAGGATGTGGCATGTGAGAGGAAGAGGGGAATCAAGGATGCCATCCAAATGTCTGGCCTGAGCAGCTGGAAAGAAGGAGTTGCCTTTAACAGAAATGGGAGAAAGCTGCATGGGGGCATTTCTGGAGGGGGCGATCAGGAGTCAAGTCTGGAGACATTCAGTGTGGGATGCCCATTACACATCCAAGTGGGGGCGCTGAGTAACTCCCAGAAGTTCAAGGAGGATCTTCTGGTTCATTCAGCCCTTCATTTATTCACAGCTGTTCATTGAGTGTCTACTTCAGTTCAGCTAGTTGCAAAGGCATCAAAATGTTTCTGGAGGAAAAATACATTTGTACTTGTATTTAAATCAATACTAAATGGCAAGTCCTACTATCCTAGACTGTTAACAGCTAATGCTCCTCCATTGGCAAGCCCAGCACACTCTCTACACACACATACACACACACGTATGCATGCGCGTGCGAGCTGGTACACACACACACATACATACACAGGTGCACAGACCACAAAAGGATGGAGGCTCCGCATAGGAAATTTGGGGTGCAGAGAGGGGGGAAAGATGAGGTAGACACATCCTGGATGGAGGCAGAGAACTCTCTTAGAGCTCACCGCTTCTGCCCTGCTGTGCTGGACACTCAGCTCCTGCAACTGAGAAGCGTCCTCACCCGCCTCCAGGTCCTTCTGCTCACTCATCTGGCCTGGCCACCTTCTCTAAGGGGAGTGGCCTATCTGGCACTGCTGTCCAAGGAAGCTGTGTGGCCTCCTTCCAGCACCGCAGTCAGGGAAGATCCCTGTGGTCTCACATGATATCTTTCTTTTTTCTTTTCTTTTCTTTTCCTTTTTTTTTTTTTTTCCCTTTACCCAGCTTAATTATGGCTTCTGGCAGAGAGGGCTCAGCTGGTGCAGAAATCGTACTCCAAACTCGCTGGCACAAAGGTTCCAGCCAGACAGACCTGAGGAGGCTTTTCTCTTGGACTTAGGCTGGGAGATGGAGACTTTTTAATTAGAAGTTGTTATTAATGGAAAATGCTGCAAATTAAAACTAGGCCTCCTCCCTCTCCCTCCTTCCTTCCCCACTATATTTATCTCTGATCTCAATTAGAAAGTTCAGGGACTCTCTGCCGAATAGAATTTGTGGAGATGAAAGCTGCTGGAGACACCATGGGGAGGGGAAGACGTGGGAGCTGAACGTGGGAGTGGGAACTGAAGGGTAAGGGGTTAGCTGAGACTGGATCGGGGGTGAGGGGAAGGGGAGCATAAAGACGAGAATTGGAGGGGAAGGGGTTAGCTGAGACTGGGTGGAAGGTAAGGGGTGAGGGGTGTGAAGGAGGAGCTCGGAGGTAGGAATTGGAGGGGAAAGGAGTTAGCTAAAACATGGTGGGTGGTGAGGAGTAGGAGGTGGGGGTGGGGGAGCATGGAGGTGGGAACAAGAGCCCCAGGGGGTTAGCTGGGATAGGGTGGGGGTGGGAGGGGGCAGCATGGGCGTGGGAATCAGAGAGGGGGCGGTTAGCTGGTTAGCTGAGGCAGGGCGGGGCCCTGGATTCCGCCCCCCCCCACCCCCCTACGGAAAGCTCCTCCCCCCCTCCAGAGTAGATCCTGGAACTGCCCCAGAAAAGGCCTCCTCAGCTTTTTCTGTCCCTAGCGCTGCTGACAAATATCTCCTCCACTTCTTGGCGAGGGAGTAACGAGTCACCAACACACCCATGAGACATCAGGGTGGCTTTGCTCTGGAAGGCTGTGTTCAGCAACAGTTGGTGACACCTTCAATTGGGGCTGGTTTATACATTTTCCAAAACTTTCAAATAGAAAATGGCCTGATTTTTCCAAGTGCAAAGATAGCACATGATTGTTACTTTTAAAAATTCCAATATTACAGATAAGGTTAAAGTGGAAAAAACAAAATTATTTGAAATCTTGCCACCTAAAAGGATCTATACTGCTCATAGTTTTGGTGAACCTGCTTACTATCCATCTCTCTCTCATAATTCTGTATCTTGAGGAGAATGCTATATAGTCCAAATGTCCTGAGGCAAGCTTTTCCCTCCACAAAATATATTGTGAGATATCTCTCTATATCAATCAACATAAATCTATGTCATAATTTTTAATAGCTACCTGGCATTCCATTATGTGGGTGTACCATAATTTAATTAGGCCTGTCTTGGTGGCCATTTGGGTTGTTCTAGGGCCCATTGATACAAACAGCACTGTGCCTCCCCCACTTCCACCACCACCTCCTTGCTTTTTTATACCATTTTCATAAACATGTTTTTTTTTTTTTGAGGTATAACTAACATAACATTAGTTTCAGGTGTGCAATATAATGATTTGGTATTTCTATACACTGCAAAATGATCATCAAAGTAAGTTCAGTTACTATCTGTCATCATACAAACTTAACAATTTTTTTTGTTTTGGGATAAGAACTTCTAAGATTTACTCTGTTGATGACATTCAAAATATGCACTACAATATTATTGGCTATAGGCACCATACTACTTCCCCATGACTTGGAATCTTGTCATTTTCAACAACAATGGACCTAGATGGTATGATGATAAGTGAAATAAGTCAATCGCAGAAAGATAAATACCCTATGATATCACTTACAGCTGGTATTTTTAAAACAAAACAAACAAGCAAAACAAAAGGCATAGATACAGAGAACAGAATAGTGGTTTCTGGGGGGTGAGGAAAGAAGAGTGGGACTGAAATGGATGAAGGGAGTCAGGAGGTACCAATTTCCAGTTACAAATAAGAGCTGATCTGAGACTGGCCCACACAGCTCCATCTTTCCATCCACAATGTCCACAACAGCCACAACTCGGGACTTCCCAGGGTCCAACAGCTCCACCTATGGGCTGGAAGACCCCAGAGCAATAGCATTTTCTCAG
The DNA here is from genome assembly GCF_018345385.1 of Vulpes lagopus. Classification (NCBI taxonomy): domain Eukaryota; kingdom Metazoa; phylum Chordata; class Mammalia; order Carnivora; family Canidae; genus Vulpes; species Vulpes lagopus. The sequence continues at coordinate 111,793,999 of NC_054827.1, forward strand.
CTACCTCTCCTCAAAGAAGGAAACTCTAAGGGCAGGACCTCCAACCCCTAACGTTCTGTCTAGTGGCCCAGAGCTGTAAAAAGTTGCATGATGAGAGGATTTAGAACAACAGGCAAACCTCCTCTCCTGGGTCAAACCCTTAGAAGAACCTTCAAATAGGTAACAGCCCAAGCTCCACACATTCAATATGGCTGGCTATGATTATTCTACCCAACCATGAGATGCTATTTGGAAGCATGACCATGATAATCCAGTTTTACCAAAGGGGTGGGGGTGGGGTTTCAGAGCTGGCCAGCCTAGGATCAAATCCCCATCCTAGATGCAGAATAGAGGTCAACTGACTTGGCCTGAGTGTCATTTTCTCCATCTCAAGATGATAGTAATGATCCCAACCTTGCAGGTAAGTTTGAGAATTAGAAGTAATGCATTGAGATGCTCACCCCATGATCAGTGCAGTAGTAGCTTTAATTACTATTATTATTAGTGTTGGTTATAATAGCAAAATAACAAAGTATTAGTAAAAAATTTCTCTCTAGCATGCCTTCTGCTTGGCTTACAGGCAATATGTACAAGACATGGGCCCTGCCCTCAAAGCAGACACAAATCTATCTACAGGCAACTCTCTCACGAAGCAGGTCATTAGAGAGTCATATGGTAGCTGTGGAGAACAAGGGAAGTCTTTCTGGAGGAGGCAGTACAGAGGATAGAATGAAAGGAATATGCAGCACAGCACAATAAGGGAAATGTAGGAGTCAGGAAAGGAACCTAAAGGTCATGAGGTCCAGCCCTCTGTTCCCACATTTCAATTAGGACTTCTGTTTGCCCAACTGCAAGGATGAGCCACAACCACACCTGGGATCTGCACTTGCGCTCTGCCAACAGCTCAGATTTGGAAAATGCTCATGCTCGAAGTTGAGAAAGCTCTAGCATAGGCTTTCTGAACTGTCAGGATGATTAAATGCAGACCTCTGTGGGGAAGAGAGATTGTGGAGTTATAAACACACTAAGCAACCATGGTCTTGGGTGGTTTTGGTTGTTGTCTGCCAAAAGCAAGGGCCGGTACAGATGACCAGATGACCTCCTGCCTACGCCAGCCTTGTGCTCCACATTTTATGCACATGTTGTCCACCATCTGTGTTTCCAATCCAGGCTGAGGACCTCAGAGCACAACTATGACAGCCAGTCTCATGGTGCTGAGGGCAGAGAATGGGTGAGGTGGGGGTGTCCTCCCCATCCCACACCCCTGCCCCATTTCAGACTCCTACTGCCTCTTCTATAGGCTACTATAACAATCTCTGACTGGCTCCAACAGTCTTTGTCTTTCCACTTCAAATCTTTCCCCACACTACTGCCAGATTATCCTGTTGCTGCTGCTCCCCAGCTCAGAAACCATTAGGGCTCCCTACCGCCTGCACAATGAGGTTCATATTCATCAGCCTGCAGGCAACACTCTCCATTATCTGACTCCAACTCTTCCCCCAGCTCGATCTCCTCTCCAGACACACAGAAAAGCCCATGTCTCCCATACATGTCCATGGTTTCCCATCTTCCTGTCTTTGCTCAAATAGTACCCTCTCTTGGCCATTTCTCCCTCCAGATCTCTACATGTCCCAGTACTCCAAGGTGACACCTTTGCCAGTCAGCCATTTAGAAGTGATGCCTCTCTTCTCTGGCTTTTGTTTGTATCTTTCATATGGAAGTTAGCATAGCATTTTAAAGTTTCCATAATTATTAGTGACCCTAGAGTATGAACTTTGTAGACTCATCCTGGAAGTCAGCGACAATGGCATTCACATTTGTCTGAATACATAAATGACTACTAGCTGGTGGATGTTCAGGACACACTCCTGAGTCTTAGAAACCCTTTGACTCACCAACTATGTGTCCTTACCTAAGTCATAATCAATGCCTCAGTTTCCTCTTCTGTAGAATTGGACTTGTAAATACCTTCCCAAGGTGACTTATCCATCACAAAGCTAACAAATAGGATCCTACCCTCCATGACAAAATTGATGACTAAAGGTGCAACTACAAAGCAAACTCTAAGTAAGATGCATGGAATGGAAGAGGAAGAACTGAAATAGGGTTGTCTCTGTTCCTTTGCCAGGAATCTGAGCAAAGTTCACTGCCTTCCCAAAGCTGATGTTCTGGAAGGTGGGGCAGGGAACCACTGGAAGGCCAGAAGCTTCATTTTATCACCCTTCTGGAGATCCCTGTCTCCTTATACATCTCTCCAAAAGACACTGGACCTCCGCTCCACTGCCGGAAGCGGCATCCTGGTCCCCTGGCTCTCCCTACACAGAGTCTTCCCCTTTCTCTCCCCACCCAGGGTCCTGGGCCTCTCCTGCCCCCTGCTGGGAGAATGGGCTCTCCAGGCAACTACGTCAAGGTGCTCACTCCCACGGAGCAGCCCAGACTCTCAAATTACCCCTGGTCTGTTAATTGCTCACTGCTATCTCTCCCTCTCTGTAGGAATATCATTGCCAGCAATTAGCACAAAGATCCTTTCTCACTCTAGTTAAGATCCCAAGCTGCAGTTAAATGCTCCCAGATCCCATTTAAATGATTTCAAATGCAATTCATTCTGGCTCATTAAATAATTCCAGGGCTGACTTTCGTTCTCTTACCACCTTAGAAATCTTTTTTCTAGAGAAGAAAAATAAATGGGCGGGGGGTGTTGATAACTGGGAGAACAGTCTGGTCTGGGAGAAGGAAGGAGAAGGTTTTCTGTTCTGGCCTCTCCAGAGCCTTGTTTTGCATTTCGCTCCCTCCCTCTGGCTCCCACCCCAGCTTCCCCTCCAGCTCTCTCCCTCCATCCCTTTCTCTCGGAAATGACTTCACCTGACAGCTATGGATTTAGAGCTTTTTTGCCAATTACTTATGCCCAGTGAGAAAATAGGTTTTTAATGTCTGTCCTTGTTCCGCCCAGCCTGGCTACCTCACAGTGAAGTGAGCCCACAGCCCTCTCTCCCTGACCAGACTGCACTCACTGCCCAAGCTGTCCAGGCTATGGAGGACTGGATGAGAGTGGCTGGAAGGAGTGGAGGGGGCGGGGGGGTCACAGAAGCTCAGGTCATGAGAGGCAACACCCAAGCTGCTGAGGGTGGTCCAGCCCATGGGATCCACATCCCCGTGCAGCTTGACTTATCACTCATTCAATCATCATTCGTTAATTCTTTATCAACTTCTAATATTTACTGAGCACTTACTATATGCCAGGTACCAGGAGGGCATTTTACATATGTTAATTTGCTAAATTGTCAAAACAACCCCCTAAAATAGATGCTTTTATTAAGGCAGTGTTATAGAGAGGGAAAATAAGGCTCCAGAGAAGTTGAATAAATCACCCAAAATCACACAGCTAGGAAATGCAAAAGTGAGGGATTGAATGCAGGCACTGTTGTTCCTAGCCAGGCCATGCCCTATGCTTGAGTGACCTACCTGTGTGGGGAGCCAGCACACCTGGGGAGGCCCCTGCAGCCTGAGCTCCTTGCCCAGTCACAATTCACATAGTACTTGGGGAGATAAATCAACTCTTTCTCTGTAGCACAGGGCATGGTCTGGGGAGGGCTGTGATGAAGGTCTATGTGAAGTGCTGCGGGAACTTGGGGAACAGAGCCACCCATTCTGCCCGTGGAGGTGGGCAGGCTGGGAAGGGACACTGGAAGAGGCAACCTGTCATGCAGGTTTGAAGGCTGAGGAGGAAATCAGTAGAGAAAGGAGAAAGGGGAAAGGCATTCTCAGAGAGGAAAGAGTGTGAACAAAATGTTCGAGGCTCGGAAGGGCCTAGAGTGATTCGGTAGCACCATCCCAGGCAAGCCACAAGCTGTGCATGGCTGCGAGTTTGTTGCATAAATGTTACTCTAGAGCAGTGGTCTCACCAACAGGTGATTCACTCTGCCGTCCCTCTCCAGTGGACTTCGGGCAATGTCTGGGGACATTTTTGGTTGTCACAGCCAGATGGGGAAGCACTACTGGCCATTAGGTGGGTAAAAGCCATGGATTCTGCTAACCTTTCTACAGCGTGCAGGAAGGCTTCCACAACAAGGAATCATTCGGCCCCCAAATCTTGACAGGACTGAGGCTGAGAAATCCATCCAGCAGGGTGAAAATGCTTCGGCACTCAGAACAAAGTAAAGTCAATCCTAGTTAAATAAATCAGAAAAGGGTTTGGGGAGATGGCTCCTTCTTAAAGATGGGCGGGATGGCCAGGGGGGATGCGGGTTAGGAGAGCACATGAGCAGGACTTAGAAGGTGGAGAGCGAGGGACACATTCAAGGAGCTGGCCAGCTTGGCTGGTACCAGGTTCACAATCAGCAGGCCAGACAGGAGGGCTAAGGGTTAGATCCTCAGGAGCCTGAAAGCAATTGCAAATGATTCAGTAAGGTGAGGGGGAGCCATGGAAGGGCTCTGAGCATCAGGAGACAGGATCGGAAATATGCTTTAATCCATCAGGCTCTAATTAATTAATCAGGCAGTGCAGGTAGAGGCTGGAGGTTGGGAGACCAGCTGGGAGCAGTTTCCATATCCCTGGCAGGAACTCTGCCAATCTGACCTTACAGAGTGACTGCCCCACTGAAAAGAAAGGACTGTCCCATAAGACTCTGTAAGGAAGGAGAGGACTGGGCCTCCAGGGACCCAGAGACTGACCAGCTATATGGGAGGAGGAGAAAGGGGGAAGAGAGGAGGGTCTAGGGAGGAATCTCTACCTACAGTGCATGATGTAGGCCACAGAGCAGCAAGCATACTGAGGGAGCTTGGAGGAATGCCTCCCCCTGACCATCACCACCACCTCTGGGAGAAGGCTGGCAGGTGGACCACCCCAGGCACCTTGCTCAGCTGCAGACACAAGGGTGATACAAAGGGTGGACCCAGGAGGATGCAGCAGAGAGACCCACTTGGAAGGGTCTGAACAGCATCACCTTGGCAGAGAAAAACAAAGACCAAGCAACCAGTTCTACTTTTGACAGGGAAGGTAGCAGTGGCAACAAAGAGCATTTATCAGGAGTTTACCCTGTGCCAGGCCTCAGCGCTAAACACAAAACACAAGACAAACAAGGCCGAGCCTCCTGTTACCCACCAAGCAATTCCCTGGGAGATACAAGAACCAAGCTCCTATTAATTAATTTACAATTTAAATGTAATTTTATGTTTTAATTTGTTAAAACAAGCATGTATTACATTTGTAATTAAAAATATAAGGGCTTTGTTTAGAGGAAACCAAGATTTATGAACAAAAAATTATTACAGTATTTTCTAGAATGGCAGTGTATTTGCCACCAGTAATTCATCAAAGATACGTCAGGCATTGCGCTGGATGTTTTACATGAAAACAAACAACTGCTTTCTTTAAAAATAAATAAATAAATAAAGGAGAGTTTACTTTTGCTGGACTAGCACACAGTAGCAGTTCAATAAAACATATTGAGTTAATTATTTTATCCACCCCAACTAGAATAGAAGGGCACCTGGCTGGGACTGGGCCTCAGGTATAAGGCAGAAACAGCAGATGTAATACATCTGAGCACCATATCATGCTGGACTTGCTCCAAAGTGAGCAGGCCTGAGTGATGGGAAGTGGGAGGCAGAGTTGCCTCAGTCCATCCTGCCTCAGATCAAGTCCTGGAGCAAGGTGCTGAGTGTGACAGGAGAGCAATGCTCTGGGGAGTCAGGGAGAGGGGTGGTGAGGCAGAGACCCAGGAAAGACAGGACAGGTGAGAGCTTCTGTGAAGCCAGAAGAGCCTTCCTGAAGGAGCAACGTGGAACTCCTTGATTGCCATGAAACAAAGGACCTCTTGGTGTCGGTGGCATGCAATAACTAGCATAACTTTGTCACTCATGGGTCAGCGAGTCAGTTTAAGGGAGATCTGCTCCACATGCCTCTCCTCTGCCTCTGGGGAGCAGAGAGCCAGCCAGCCAGACTTTTCTCAGGGCCATGCCTGAAGTGCAAGAGGGTGAGGCTGACTGCACAAGCTTTCCTAGCTCCTTCTCACCTCATGTCTGCTAGTATCCAACCAGTGAAGGCAAGCCAGATGGTTGAGTCCAAAGTCAAGGAGCAGGGAACTCTATTTGCCCTTTTTGGAAGAATTACAAGGCCTCATAGCAAAGGATATACTCGGTGACAGAGAAGTAAAGGCAACAATTGACCCCGTGGTCTTGGCCCAGAGCCCGTTTGCAGTGTCCTACTGCCATATACCACATTAGTTCAATATAGTGAACTAAGAGGAGCTCTTTGTGATGGATGAAGGCTCTCTGCCCTGAGATGCTGAATGGGAGTCCCAGAAGAGAAGGGGGTAGAAGGAGGACACTAGCCTATGATCTGGAGGCCTTGGGTCTTTTCGTTGTGCTTGGTGTTCAACCTCATTAAATTTCAGCTTCCTTTGATGCTGACCTCAGCCTAACCTTAACCCTAACTCTTGAACACTGTTGATCACCTCATGCTTCATGAAACTGTCTTCCCTCCTTTCAAAAGATCATTCTCTCATCATTTTCATCCTGTGCCCACCCCAACCCAAGCAGTTCCTTCTCAGTTTTCTTGGAAGGTTTTCCTTCTACCACCTGCACCTGAAAATGCTGGTATCCTCCAGAACGTTGTCTTAGACTTCATTTCTCTTCTACACCATGGGTGAGCCTCAGGGTACTATAAATTCCAAGAAAATTATTGAAACTCTTAAAATTTCTTTTTTCATTTGTAGATTTCTGAATTGAACATTCATGGGTTTCATAAGACCCATGAAGGGCTTCATAACCTCCTGGCAGTTACCAAGCCCTGTACTCTGATTTTTCTTTTCCTTCAGGCTTTGGACATCATCCCTCCCCTAATGCCTCCTAGTCTTGATTCCACCCAAACGTCACATCCACACCTGCCCACTTGGTCCCACAGGTCCCCAAACAAATCTGTGCCAGAGATCCAAGACAGAGCATATTGTCTCCTCTCATTGATTCCCAAACTCACTGACATCATCATATTGCCCTGTCTTCTACACACACTTCACAGAGCTGTGTCTGCCTTTCTTCTTGCTTTCCAATTATTTTTTTAAAGATTTTATTTATTTATTCATGAGAGACACAGATAGAGAGAGAATGGCAGAGACACAGACAGAGGAGAAGCAGGCTCCATGCAGGAAGCCTGATGTGGGACTCAATCCTGGGACTCCAGGATCATGCCCTGGGCCGAAGACAGGCGCCAAACCACTGAGCCACCCAGGGATCCCCGCTTTCCGATTATTTCTTAAATCCATACCATCCCCTCCATCCCAACTATCTTCAGTATGGTCCCCACCACCTCCTCCTTAAAATGCACCAAAAGTTCCCAATTGCTTTCAGGATAAAGACCAAAGTTCTTGGCCAGCCATAGAAGCTCATCCTGTGCTGGTTCACACCCACAAATCCAGCCCCATCTCTCCCTAAAAGCACCATGGCCAATTACCTGCAGCTCCCAGAGCATATCACACACCCCCTCACCTCTTTTTTACACGGGCTGCTCCTTTAACTCTCCTTCCAAACCTTCTTTTTTCCTGGAATACTGAGCTTTGCCATCACCTCCTCCAGTAAGCATTCCCAAATCCCATACTGGGTAAGGGTCGCTTCTTCAAGCTCGCATAGAACCAAGGAGCTCTTCTGTCATAGTTCCAATGAGATTGTGTTGTCTACTGACTTATAAATATCACATGAACGGGGATATTGTATTTGCTTCCCAAAGGCCTTATAGCATATCATATAATGGAGTTGCTCTATAAATGTTCGTTGAATGAATGAATATTAAATAACAGATGAGTGGGGAAAATGTTGGTTGTGCCTCTTACCTATCCTGTGATATTGGGTAAATCTCGGATCTCCTATAGGTCTTAGTTTCTTCATGTGCAAAATGGAAACAGTAGTCTAAATATTAGTGGGTAGCAATGAATGGAAGTCCATTCACACAACTTGATAAAAAAAATGTTTATCAAGACTGCATAATGACATGGAAAATGCATATTATGTGGGGGGGTTTTTGAAAAATGCATATGACATTAAAGCAAAAGAATCAGGATAGAAAAATAATTACTGTGATAACAACTGTATAAAAAGAACAACTGTGCACATGAACACGTTCTCACACACACAAAACTGAAAAGACATGTACCAACATTTGTCCTTGGGTAGTGTGCCTATGAGTGATTTCTCCTTCACTTTATATCCCCATGTTTTCCACATTTTCTTTAGAGAATGTGCATTATTTTTATGATGAAAATTAAACTTTATTACGAAAAGAAAAAAGAGAAGAGGTTTCTAAGAAAAGAACTCTGCATCCTCCTCACTTGGCAGTGTGTTGAATGCCTCCCGCACATTCAGGGATGAAACCTACATGTCCCTCCCAGGTCTTCTTACTCCTGTTCAGAATCATGTCCCCCCACTCCATCCATCCTTTGCACCGTGCTCACAGGCAGTGCTGGGCACCCAGATGCATGCGCAAGGAAACCTATGAACACCATGCCTAGAATGAACTCTGTCCCTGGTCTTATGATGATGGGACAAAATGTAATGCAGTCTCAGTTACTTCCTCTGACCTGTGAATTCAGCACAGGAGGGATGAACATATTTCTGAGCCTTGCTGTGTAAGAACACACTCTTGGAACCAGCTCTTGGGACTATCCATATTCAAGGTCTCAACCTGTGCCCTTCCATCCCAGGAAGGGCAGTCTACTTCATCTTATTTAGTGCCATGGAATTGCCAAGTCAGAGATATTGTCTAACCCACATTGGAGAGGCTTCTAGGAAACTCACATTCTCATCCACTGCTGTGGAAGCCAAAAATGGCACAATCTTCCTGTTGAGTCATTTGGCAAGATGTATTTGACCCTGATTTCTACTTCAGAGCATTCATTCAGGAATGAAGCAAGAGATAAAATTCAAAGGATGTTCATCAAACACTATTTATAATCTGGAAACACTGGAAACAATATAAATTCCAAAATAGGTATTAATTAGATAAATTATGACAGAATCATTAAATGGGTTACCATGCAACCATATTAATATAACAAAGGTAAAGAATTTACTAATTACATGGGAAATATTTGTGGAATACTGTTAAGAAGCAGATTATAGAATAGTCTATACATATAAACCCGTTTTGTGATATGTATAAATGTATCCTAAATGTATCTATAAGCATAGAGAAGAGACTGATAGGATAAACAAGAAACTGTTAGTGGTTATTTCTGAGTAGTAAAATTTCAAATGGCTTTTCTTCTTTTGGCTCATTTCTATTTTCTACATTTTCTGCAATTAGTTTGGATTCCTTTTGTAACATGGAAAAATATTTTAGAAGAGTTCTATTTTTAACAATCTTCCAATTCTCCTGAGCCATCTTATTTTCTAAGTCTTGGCTATGGATTTGGCCATCTTTCTTTAATTCTATTCAGTTCCACCTTCTTAAGGTCTCTGATTATGCCTAGCTTCATCCACTCTGAGATAGACTGGGAGCTTCCCAAAGATTCTAGTCATTTCTTCTTTATCAACCAATTTCTGCCTATCAGTTCAAAGGCTCTAGTAGTAGGACCCGCGTGTGTTTCTCTCTGTCCACCAATAGATGAATTTAACAGTAAGGAAAGTCAAGAAAGTGTCCGAGACTCAGCCTGTAGTTGAATGGAACTTCAAGTTGGATGGATTTCCCCATCCTGAGCTGCCATGTTGTCAGACAGGCTGTCCATTATATGAGGCACCCACCCAAGGGGGCAAGTAGAAGCTGAAACCCAATCCTTGTTCTGCTCACTGAGCCACATACTTACCTGGCTTACCGTGTGCAAGGCTCTAAACATAAGGAGAAGGGGGTCTTTTTTAAAAATTCAGAACGCAAATGCCATATGAGCTCACTCACATGTGGAATTTAAGAAACAAAACAAACAAGCAAAGAAAAAAAAAGAGAAAGACAAACCAATAACAGACCCTTAACTATAGAGAACTGACAGTCACCAGAGGGGAGGTGGTTTTGGAGAATAGGTCAAATAGGTGATAGGAATTAAGGAGTACACTTATCATGAGTAAAAAAGTAAAAATAATAATAATAATAATAATAATAATAATAATAATAATAATAATAACAAATTTTTAAAGGAAAGAAAGCAAGTGCTCAAAATGGGAGGGGGACATATCATAAAGATAGTCCTACTGGCTAGATCTGGCATAATGTAAGCATCAAATAATAATGGTAGTAACAGATTATCAGCCATTGACTAAAATAAGAATCCAGGTATAACTCCCAATATAAATGGGAACAAAATAATTAATTAATAAATAAAATCAAAACTTATTTGTTGTGCTTTTAAAAGTTCTGCCAATTTGATGGGTGTGAAATTGTACCTTACATAAAGCATTTTCAAATGTTGTCTGGCACATAGGAAGGTCTCAATAAGGCTGAGTTTTAATTTTAATATTTCCAAAATCAATATGAACATCGGTCACCTTTTCACTTGTTGATCGTTAAAGTTTCCTCTTTTGTGAAATTAAATTTTAAAACTCAAAAATTAAAAAAAAAAAAAAGAAATTCAGAAGGCTCCCATCTTCTTGCCAAGCATGACACCTGCAGGGCTGAGCCTCCTGGAGGGTATGTATTTCTCATTTGCACAAAAATACTGTGGGCTAGCAGTGGCTGTGTCCCCCAACACTGTCTGCATCAGGAAGCCAATGCTGACTTCCTCTGTCAGGCTTCTATCAAGATATTAGATCTCTTCCTCTCTCCTATTATCTGCTCAAATGCTTTCCAATTTATTTCTACCCTGAGTTCCTCTGTTCTCTCCTGGAGCAAGCAACAGCCTTGCATTTCACCCCATGGAGTGGCAGTGGGGTCCTGCTTAGGTTCTCAACCTTGGCTGCACTGTAGAATCCCTGAGGAAGATTTCTAAGTCCAGATACCTCAGCCCCACCTCAGCCCCACCTCAGCCCCATTAAATCAGAAGGCCTGGAGTGAGATCCAGCCAGAGTTGAGAAACACAGGAAGCAATGGCAACAACTTGATATTTAAAAAATAAATAAATAAAAATCCTGGATTTAGGGCTCAGTTCCTAGGCTTATCATCACAAGATCTTGGACAAGTTACTTTAATTTTTCTGGCTTTGTTCTCCAACTGTGGATCCACCAGATCAATGTTTTCCAGTCAAAATTATAAATGTGAACCGGTACACCCTATGAATGTCCTATCGCTGACCCCAGAATGAGAGAGCAAAAGAGAATCAGCCACTGTGACTAAGAAATAAGGGTGCAGCTGGGGAGGGAAAGAGGGTACAGGCATGAGGTGCTAAAACTCTGGCTCACCAGGCCATAAAATAGTGGCTGAGAGTGATAAGCCTAGATGTCGCCTGAGATTCCTCTCATCCCTTACAATTGGTATTCTGTACATGTGTACGAAGCTGGCAGGAAGATAAAACTCTGCTTCCACATGGCTCAGGGGGGATTGTGAATTGCCTAAATATGACACCATTTATTTCTCCCAGATTCAGGTCATCAGGCTCAGAGAACTTGCTGTTACTGCCATTCCTTCCTTACGCCATCTCGAGTCCTCATTTCCCATGTACTGGGGAAAACCTTTTAGCTATTGCCAGTCACTTCCAACCAGCTGGTTCCACTGAGAGATCACCAAGAGAAATAAAGTCACCTGGCCAGAAAAGTTAAAAACCCTTCAAGGACTTGGTCAAATCTCTTCCCTTCCCCACTTCTTCAGTTCCTTCACAAAGACAATCCACATGCAATTTTCCTCTACTCTGAGAAGCTATCCTGTATCAGGTGATATGATATAGTTGAAAGAATGCTGGCTGACGCCCCAGAAAACTTGAGATCAAGACAGTGCACCACCACATCCTAATTGCCTGAAGAAGCATACCCTCCCTGAGCCTCAACTTCCTCATCTGTAAAATGGGGATGAAAATATCTGTTATACTTTTCTCACAAGGTTTTGTGAGGATCGGGTGATAAATTACAATTGAAAGCAATTAATAAACTCCATTGTTTCAGCCAGGTTTCTTGTCAGGTCTGCCCAGCCTACATCCTTCCCACCCTCAGATTCTGTACTTCACTGGTGCCAACAGCATCCCCCCAGCCACGCTCACTGGATGAGGGATGGTCACATGACCTAAGCTGGCCAGTGAGCCTTTTGTTGGTTCTACTGCAGAACAGTTCTCTGCTGGGAGCCATCTGGGAAGAGGCATTCCAAAGCACACAAGCAACACAGAGAGAAGGAGAACAAAAGATGTTTAAAGACAAATTTCCTATGATCTCACTGGAGCACCTGCATAAATGCATGCGTTATTTCATTCAACAACTTGTTATTATGTTCCTCCTGCATTCCATTTCTGGATGCTTGGCATTTGGTGGCGAACAAAAGAATGACCTTACCCTCCTGGAAATTGCATGCCAATGGGAACCCCAGGTAATAAACAAATACCAAGTAGATACATAGTCTAATGCCAAGTAATGATAAGTTATGAAGGAAAATTAAAGCAAGTTAAGTGGATAAACACTGAAGGGGAGATGATGTTGAGATAGAGTGACTGAATCCAGCTCTACTGATGGACATTCAAGCTCCATGAGTCAATAAAGCCTCATTGTGCTAAGCCAGCTTGAACTGGGTTGCCACCAAGTGTCCTCATGAATACAGCTTTACAAATTTAAGGATCAGTAATGATGCTGCTCATGATTATTACAATAGCAACACAAAAGCCTCTTGAGAAGGAACTTGATCACACCCTTGGAAATTCCTGTCTAAGATATTTTTACCAATGGAACAACCCAAGGACAGGAAGTTATCAATAGATTTCCGAAAGTATTGTCTATGGAATTAAACACATACAAGGGTCATTCCCCTGGATTTACCCACTGCACCAGTTTACTTAAAAATCAGAAATTTAAACTTAAAAAGTGTGTGTAGGTCAACTCTACTGTGATTTAAAGAACAATTTTAAAAACATATTTAGGAAATTGGAGACACTGATCATTGAGTCAAACAAACTATGATGTTGGTCACTCCATGGCCAGTTGGCTATCAAAACATTGCCAGGACTCACATCTACCACTTACATGGATTTAAGGGAGATTCTAAGGGCATTAGGAATAATTCAGTTAAAGAGCATCCCCAGCCAGTAACCTCAGTGAGGTGACTTCCCGCAGTTCTCATGGAGTAGTTAGAGGCTGATAGTTGCAAACCCTGACCTGGCACTACCAGTCGTCAAAGCAAGAATGCAAATACCCAATAATATCATCATTCCCACAAATGGTTTCTGACTTTGAGTCCTTCAATCTTAAATTCCTAACACTCAGGATGTTTTTAATGCTTTACAACACACCCCACACCCCCTCACACACACAGACACATACACACACAATCTTGGAATTCTGGTGTGATGCTTAGTATTTAAGGGAAGCCCGAACATGAGGTCTCTGAGGTTGAACTCTTAGAAGGGCATTGGAGCATCCTTTATCACTTTGATGCAGAGGATGTATGACCAAATAAAGAAAAAATGTGAAACTGGAACTTCTATCATTGTCCTCCGAGGCTACCACACCCACACTGTGAATAATAATTTGCTTTACTCAGATTAAGACATGTGCAAGCCAAGATGAGCCTACTCAAAAACACAAAGCAAGTGCTTCAAGCCTTCCTGCAGCTGCTGGACTTTCCTCTGGTTTCTCTTCCACAAATTGCAACAATTGCTGAGATACCACATTACCTGCTGGGGAAAGGGGTTCAGTACCACTGAACTAGACAGCATGAAGACCCTTTCTAGAATGTCAAGCAGGTACAGCCTTCTGTGACTGGGCTGGTTTAAAGTGTTGCACACCAGGACTGAAATGAGCTTTGCAAAGGCAGTGTTCTGTCAAAAGCACTGTGACTATGGTTTTGGCTTCTTTTTGTACCAGAATCTTGACTCCAACAAATGTTTGTGATCTACCAGATAAATATATATCTTAACATGTCCCTAAAAATGTTGCAACACAGGCTGCTACATGAGGAAAGAGTTTTATGGTCAAGCAAGTTTGAAAAACACTAGTTTTGGGTTGTTTTTTTAAAGACTTCTTAAGTAGTAGAACACATTGGTTACCCAGACGGAGCCTTTTAAACGATGATACACATTGTAAATATCCCAGAGCAAGGTATGCCAGGGCTTCCAATTTTTCATCACGGGTATTTTTTTAGGTAGGAGCACCTAATAACACCCCAAGGAGCACAGTCTGGGACAAACTGAACTGTGACAATATTCGGTAGAATTCTTTATCCTCAGATGTTGGGGATTCGACACAAAGGAATAAATGAGACTGAATTTCCACACCATGGAAAGAGATTAAAAGAGATTATACTCTGGTTTTAAGTATAATTAAATCCAACAAATTACAGATTAAAAATTTTAAAAACTTCTCTACTTCTGAATTTCCAGTTAACAAACTTCCATGGAGATAAAGCTGCAAAACAAGATCACATCAACTCAGCCTCCCACCAGCAGATAGCAGCTGTTGTAGTACAAGGTGCTTCCAGTCTGGACCATAGAGTCCTTTGCTAGCAAGTGGCAATCTCCCCAGGGTTCTACATAGTTGGAGGTATTTTGTAAACATGATTAATCTTATTGTGTCCAATGAGTACAAAAGCAGCAAATGTTTTCAAATGCACAAAATAAAGGTGTTCAATTGTGATGGAACTGAAAGCATGCACCTTGCTCCATACAGGCCATCTATGACAATCAGCAAGAGAGGAGAGGGGGATTGAGAGCAGGGGCCTGCAGGATGAGCACCCACATGGGCTTCCTGTAAACCAGATATTAATTCAGAAGAAAGCTGGGACTTGGCTCAAGAACCTAATGGCACAGCCTGGTGAATGGGCTGTTGTTGAAAGTGTGTGTTCATTCATTCAGCACCTATTTTATCAAATGCCACACATACTGGCTAGTGGAAACACGTTAATGACTAAAACAGGCATGTCCTTACCCTTGAGAAACTTATAGACTGTTGGAAGATGGAGGCATGGAGGAGAAATGGGCAACAAACAAACAAAAACATTAAAGTGTGAATGTTGGTAAGAACCATAAAAGAAGCAAAATAGGGAATGATGGTAGAAGGCAAGGGAAGTGAAGGTGGGGTGGGTGGTGACACAGTGACAAAGACGTGGTCCTTGGTGGATAACTGGAGGAGAATCCTAAGTGTTGGACCCACCAACTCTGCACAGCTGGGGAGGTGGGAACTGCAGCTACCAAGAAGCTGAGGTTCTCCACAGGATGCAGGTGGAGGAGAGAGAGTCACTCAGCTCCGCAGACTTCCTAGTACACTGTGCTGATCTACTTTGGAAAAAACATGGCCCACAAAATACTTATCAGCACAAAGAAGAAACATCTATTGACTTTCAAGTTTCAAAAGACTCAGACTCTGATTAAATAGAAATGCTCCTAGTTCCTTGGTCCCCCTGGATTCAGACAAACAGGCCTACAAAGAACATAACCTGTTCTTCAGTAGAGGAACTTATTTGCTACCTAGCAAGGCTGTGGTGTTAATTTCTGACTTCTTATCACTAAAACACTGACGGCATGTTTTACTGGATTGAACTAAGAGAACCACCTAACCTAATCTGGATTTTTTTCTTATCTTGTGCACCAAGGAGTCTGCCAAGCCTCTTCTATTCTCCCTACACTGATCTTGACCTTCACTGGTCTGTACTTCCTATGTCACAGCCTTCTACTTGTAAAAACAAACAAAACAAAACAAAACAAAAAACAGTTTTCATTTATTTATTTTTTAATTGTTTAAAGATTTATTTCTTTATTTCAGGGAAGGAGCACACATGTGGGGGGAGGGGCAGAGGGAGAGAGAATCTCAAGCAGATTCCATGCTGAGTTTGGAGCCTGACATGGGGCTTAGTTTCACAACACAGAAATCATGACCTGAGCAGAAACTAAGAGTTGAATGCTTAACCGACTGAAATACCCAGGCACCCTGACAGCCCCCAGCTTTTACTTAATAGGTCAAAATTATGTTCAGTATTTATCCATTAAGGTGCTGTGTTTACTAAGATTAGGTTTGGCTATGAATAGTAGACAATTCAAAATAACAATAGTTTAAGGATAGAAGGTTATAGTTCTCAAATAAAAATTGGAAGATGAATAGTCCAAGGATAACAGCAGCCCTGCTCCAAAAAATCCTCATGAAGCCAGGTTTCTTCTCACTTGTAACTCCAGCAAGCATGGCCTCTGTTTATTCATAAGCCAATATGGTGGCTCCAGCTCCAGCCATCATATCTGGATTCTCATATAGCACGAAAAAGGAAGAAAGGTCCCCTCAAATGTATGTGTGGAACCATAAGAAAGTGGTATATACTTAACTCAGGGAGACAACATTGTGTAGAAAGCATCTTTCTTTCATTTTTAAAATTCTTTATTTAATTTCAATGTAGTTAAAATATACTGTACTATTGGTTTCAGAGGTAGAATTTAGTGATTTACCAGTTGCATATAACACCCAGTGCTCATTACATGAAGTGTCCTCCTTAATGCCCATCACCAAGTTACCCCAACCACCCACCCACCAACCCTCCAGCCACCCTCAGTTTAGTTCCTAGAGTTCAGTGTCTCTTATGGTTTACCTCCCTCTCTGATTTAATCTTATTTTATTTTTCCCTTCCTTCCTCTAGGATCCTGTTTTGTTTCTTAAATTCCACATGAGTGAAATCATATGACAATTATCTTTCCCTAATTGACTTATTTCACTTAACATAATACTCTCTAGCTCCATCCCATCACGGCAAATAGCAAGATTTCATTATTTTTTATGGCTGAGTAATACTCCATCATATATATAAATATATAAATATATTTATATGAATATATAATATACTTATGCCATTTCTTCTTTATCCATTTATCTATGGACACTTGGGTTGCTTCCACTATTTGGCTATTGTAGATAATGCTGCTATAAACATAGGGTTGCATGTACCCCCTTTGAATTAGTGTTTTGAATTTTTGGGGTAAATATATAATAGCTTCTTTTGGTTCACAGTTGTGGTAGGCAGATTTCTAAGATGACTGCCCAGTGATTCACCTTCTTATAGAATCTGAGGGCGAATAGAACCTGTGATTTACTTCTAGCCAGTAGATTATGAAATGGTCACTCTCTTGAGTAGGTGACATCCTAATGACAAAGGTGATGGGATAATCACTCATGTGACTATATTATAAAGACTCTGTCTTAGACTGGAATGAGATTTTTCTGTAGGCTCTGAAGAAGTTGCCATTTTGTGAGAGGGCCTGGGAAAGGGCAGTGTGGTAATGAACTGAGGGATTTCTAAGAGCTGAGGGTGAACCCTAGCTGACAGCCAGCAGGGAAGTGGGGACCTCAGTTCTACAATCATAAGGAACTGGCTTCTATCAACAATCAAATAAGCTTGGAAGAGGACTCAAAGCTCCAGACTCAAATGTGGCATAGACTGCAGGCATGGGACACCCTGAGCGGAGGACTCATCTAATATGTGTACTGACCCTTGGAGACTGATAAAATAAGTGTATGTTGATTTGGGCTACTTAAGTACATGCTAATTAACTATGGTGCAACAGAAAACTAATATAGGGGCACTCTAAAATTTCATGATAAAAAGCTTTTAGTGTTGGTTTGTTTTCATGTTAAGTAATGAGAAATTTTCTTGAATTATGTCATCAATTATTTTCTCTTGTCCATTTTCTTTGTTTTCATCCTTCTGCTCCTATCATTCAGATGTTGAATATCCTAGGTTGATTTACATGTAGATTTATATACTTTTTCTCTTCTACTTTGCATTTTTATGCCTTTTTTGTTATACTATCTAAGGGATTTGCTCAGCTTTCTAACCCTTCCGTTAAGTTTTTCATTTCTGCTACTACTATTATTTTTCATTTCTAAGATCACACTTTGCTCTCTGAATATTCTTCTTTTGGAGAACATTATATTCTTGTTTCATAGATGCAGTGTCATCTCTTGTATCTCTAATTTATGATAGCCTTCAAAATTTGTTTTCTCTGTTGCCTTTTTCTGCCTCCTATAAGCTTATTTGAGTTTCACTCTTTCACAGTAAAATCTTTTCTCTTTTCTCAGATCTCTGGTGTCATATTTAAGAATAAGGTCCTCAAACACCTATTGGAAGCTTTGAGCCCATTGGTGGGACTTGCTGGTTGCAAACAGCACTGTTAAGGGCTATGGCCGAGCCATTTGCTAGGAGACTTCAAAGTCAGTCTCTTCATTGTCAGTTTCTTCTTGAGTTACTCAAACTTCACAGAGAAGAGTTTTTATATCTCCTGCTAGGAATTTGAAGGCCTGTGTTGGGGATTCAAAAAGTAGGGGAGAAGGCTAGGAGTCTCAGCATTTGGTTTACATTCAGTCATTTTTGTCTCCCTATTTTCAGTATGTACCACTGACTTCCACTGTGTCTGGACTGTCTCTTTTACCTGTGTAGAAAATAAACCACTTGTATATTGTCCAAGGTGGGAGAGCTTCTTACCCAGCAGCAAGAAGAGGGGGGGGGACACAAGTCTGATTGCTTCTTTTTTTATTGTGGTAAAACATATATAACATATAATTTGCCATTTTAACCATTTTTTGAGTCTACAATTCAGTGGCATTGATTATATTTACAATGTTGTGCAACCATCACCACTACCTATTTCCAATATTTTTCACCACATCAATAGAAACTCTGTACATTAAGCAAAAACTCCCATTCCAGCTAGTTTTTTTTATAAAGATTTTATTTGTTTATTCATGAGATACACAGAGAGAAAGAGAGGCAGAGACACAGGCAGAGGGAGAAGCAGGCTCCATGCAGGGAGCCCAATGTGGGACTCGATCCTGGGTCTCCAGGATCACGCCCGGGGCTGAAGGCAGCGCTAAACCATTGAGCCCCTCGGGCTGCTCCCAGCTGTTTTTTAAACAGTTTTCTGCCAACTCTCTTTATTCCCTCTTCTACCTCCAGTTTCAAAGTTTCTGGTTCCACCAATCCCTGAGACTGAGGATTCTGCAGTGTAAATCTGGTTGGTTCTTAGCACTTTTCTTTATCATGTTAGTTACACAAGCTACCATTTGTCCTGCTTCCTAACTTCCAAAGTGATGTTGTTTCCACTCTCATTGTCCCCATCCTTGTGGATTTAAGGAAAAAAAAAAAAAAAAGAAGAAGAAGAATTCTTTACTGGTAGTTTTAGTGGCATTTCAGGACAGTATGAATTAGATGAGTTGCTTAAACCACCATTTTCACCAAAAAGTTCATTGGATATGTAGATCTTCTATCTGACCAACTTGCCAAATGCTCTGATTTCCAACTGCTTTCCAGTCTATTTCTTGAGTAAAGCATTTGATCATATTGTGTACAAATAATGAGAGCTTTAAGACTTCTTGCAACATGGTCTGTTAAGTTAATGCAATTCCCCCTTCAAACTACAAATAATATAGAAAATTCAAGAGCTATACTTGGAAGAATGGAGAAATGCCATGGTGTCAGAAATCAAGAGAGAAGTCAGAGCTAAAAAGGTACAGGAAAGGTAATGACTACCCACAGAGGGCTTGGGGTCAAGGACCAGGGTTCCAACACTCACATAAGACAAAAGATGCTGCCCTAGCTCTGGAAGTGAGGAAACTGGAACTGAGCTGTAAGAGGTGCTTTTTGTGTCCTGTGTCATATGCTTTTAGCCAGCACCTGATTTCCTTGTGGCAAGATGACAATGTCCCATGTCCAGTGTGCGCTTAAGAACAGACAGCAGGTCACATGGGGTCTAATAGACCAAGATAAGAAGTTTGGAAGGTTTTTACATGGCAGAATAATATTATCTTACCTATGTTTCTAAAACATTCTTGTGGCAGCTGTGTGGAGAAATGGATAATAGTGGAAGCAGGAAAAGAATTTGGGAGGCCATTGCAGTTGTCAAGGAGAGTGTTCTGATGATCTACTGCTAGATAACAAGCCAAATTTGTAGCATTAAAACAATAACCATTTTACTAAGCTCATGGATTCTGTGGGTCAAGAATTCATAAGGGGCACAGTAAAGATAGCTTACTTCTGTTCTGTGATATCTGGATCCTCAGCAGGAAAATCTCAAATGAGTGTGGATGATTTCAGAGGCTAGGAACTATAAAATCTGGGCTTAGCCAGAATTGTCAATGAGGACACCTACATTACATGTGCCTTTCTTGGGCTTCCTCACAGCATGGCAGCTCAATCAAGAGGGAACACCTGCAAAGAGTATCCCAAATAGAACCAAATGGAAGCCTCTCATGATCTATCCTGAGAAGTCATGTGGCCTCACCTCCACCATACTCTATGGATCAAAGTAGTACCAGGCCCATCTACATTCAAGGGGAGGAAATATCACCCCCACCTCTCAACAAGAGGAATGTCAAAAAATTTGGAGGCTATGTTTTTCAAGTGCTAAGGGAGAGATGATTGTGGCTACAGCTAATACAATAGCAGTGGAGGTGGTCAAGAGACATTCAGGAGTCAAGCCAAGGAACTTGCTATTGAATTTTGTGCTAGAAAAAGGCAAAGTGCTATTTAAAAAAAAAAAAAATGAATTAAGCGTGCCTCCTAGGATTTTAACCTGAGCATTTGGGTAAATAGTAGTGCCATTTATGAGATGGGGGTGGAGTTATCCCAGAAGGTTTTATTTCATTCAAAAGGAAAGGTTAAAGGAAAATTACATTTTGACCACCTAATATGCACAGATTTTGTGCTTGACATGTGTCTTTTCATTTAATCTTTAAAATAGCTCTGTGAAGTAGGACTCTTTACTTCCCTTTTTCAGATGTAGTAACCAAATCCCAAGGATAAGCTACTTGCATAAGGTTACACAGCAAGTGAGTGTCAGAGCCAGGCAAATTTTAGACTCTACTCTTTCTACTCAAAGTTCTCCCCTAGCCAAGAGCACATAGCTAGGAAATGGCAGAACTAGACTTTAAAATAAATTCTAGCCATAAAGCCTCTGCTCTTAACAGTGCAAGTGGTGACTGAAAGCAACATGGCAGGTTTACTACCAAGGCCCAGCCCATTCAATTAGAAGAATATTAACTCTCTGAATAAGAATGCCAAGGCCCCACATGATGCCCAGTGCTCCCTAGATAGTCCCATGCACATCAAGATGCTCCGTAAATGGAAGATGATTCTCAATTTTAAAAAAAGAGAAAGGAAATGGAAAGAAAGAAAAAGACCTGCTATTAAATATCTTGACCAAGAAATCACTGCCTAAAACTTGTCCACAGATCATCCATCCATCCAGGACATGGTGTCATGGTATTCCTTGAAGACACAGAGCTATATGGGTGTTAACCCAAAGGGAACAGCAGTATCATCAACTTTTGAAATACAAGAGAAGAGCTGTTTGTTTTGCTTAAATCCCAAATCTTTGATCATCTGCATCACACATCTTTGATGCTTTGGCAATCTGCAATTGGTGAAAATTAACACTCAGGTAGAAAACAGGTTAAGGAGGCAGTGAGAAGTGAGATTTAGGTCTTAGATCTGAACAGCAGCACCCTTTTTCTCTACCCCCTCTCCACTCAGAAGACAAGGCTTATTTATTGTCTCTCTCTTCCACTGGAATGAAGTTTCTTGAAATCATGGATTTATCTACCATGTTCATTCTATCTCCAAAGTGTAAAAAAGAATCTAGTATGGAATATGTCCTCAATAAATACTTTTTGAGTAAATGAATTGATAACTTACTTTTTTCTCCTTCTACACTACTAGAGAGGAGCATCTCTTTTCTATGGGTGAAACCTCAGGATATCTAATCAGTGCCAGACTTTCCAGCCCAACTGCCCGCCACCTGAACCAGGATAACTTCAGCCCAAGAACATCACAGGGCTTTCTGATGGCTGGCATGCTACTAGGTGGGCATCCTTCCATTCACAATCCTGTTGGTGCCTCATGTAACTGGTAATCTCCAGGTAAGGGAATGCCAGAGGAACCAGGCAACCAGAGAGGGATATCCCACCCTTGTCTCTCCAGGATGCCAGTCCTGCAGCCAGAAGCAGAAGGGACACATCCTCTGCTATGTCCCCAGCCTATCCCCATCCTGCCCACCTCAATCAACCAGCCTTGGCTTCATGTCCACAGCTACACCAGGCTCTCACCCTGGAAAAATGCCATTGGATTCAGCAAGATACTCAACTCAGAATATTTGATAACCTTAGACAACCATAAATGTGAAAAGAGAAAGCAAGGGGCGAGAGGGAGAGAAGGGAGAAATGAAAAATGGACATTTGCTTCCAAGGGGATGGCTGTCTGAAGGAGAAGAGGAAAACACAAAATGATAAACTCTTCTTTCTTATAATGGTTTCTTCCCAAACATGTCAAATTCTTCTCTAGAAACTTAAATAAAAGTTGTAATCACAAGGTCCTCATGAACTTTGGAGGCAGACAGATCTGGTTTTGATTCCTGGCTGTGGCATCTGCTTGCTCTGTGGCTTCCATGGTCCCTAAGCCATGGAAGTGGCTTCTTCCCCGTGGAAGTGGGAAAATGGCTTGTAGGGGGGCCACGAAGATTCAGTGAGGGATTAGAGGTGAACTCACCTTGCGTACTTCATAGCCACTCAAAAAGGATTTTAAATTTTTCCTTCCCTTGCTCCCCCTGCTATGTCAAAACTCTGCCTTTGGTGGGCCACCATTTTTGGTTGTGGGTTTGTCTGTTCCATGGCCTCTCACAAGCATCTGACCTTGGATTAGGAGCTCAGGGAAGAAATCCATCTATGAAGGATACTTGTGATAAATAAGTTGCCACACCCCAAGCCAAACAGTCAACAGAAGATGTTCCTGGGAACATATCTGCCTTTGGTGGGAGCAGTTCAAGACACGTCTCATGGTGAGGTAAATCAGGGGGCAATAGGGGACAGTGAGGTATTGGGGTGGGGAGAAACAGTGGATGACAAGGAAGCTGAGGCCCGGGGATATTAACAAGCTCATCCATGTGAGTTAGTAGGTGGCAGTTGAAATCCAAGTTTGACCTGAAAGTGTCTAAGCTGGAGGCCTCAGCCACTGTGTGATCCAGAAAGAGGGTTCCACAAAGACCAGGACATAGACAGACAGCAGACATTGCCAGGCAGGTGGGAGAACCTTTGGGGCCGAGTCCCAGACCATAGTCCCAGGGGACCCTGGGAACTCTTTGGAAGGAATTTGTGTGTGGGGGGATGGTGGTCAGAGTATAAATGTCCCTGAAATTCTACAGAAGGGAGCTTCAGGTCCTTTGATGCAGATAATAAAAGCCAGCTCTAATTAGTGCATCTTTTACAGGAAAGGAATGTGCTGGAGGAGAACAGAAGAACTAATGTGAATACTAGAGAACTTGGCACAAATAAGTAGAGGCCTGGCAGCCATGAGTTCCTGAAAGTTCACCCAAGTGAAAAGCTAGATTGAGACCGTGTGGATGGAGCACCATCCATCACTCCCACACCCACACCTGCTGGGCTCTCCTCAGCTGCCTGGCCCCAGTGCCTAACTCCAATATTCCTGTGTTATCACTCCATCCATGTTCACAACTCCAGCAGCAACCCCCAGGAGCCTACAATAGGAGCTGTGTGTGTGTGTGTGTGTGTGTGTGTGTGTACACATGCACATGCACGATGAGGGTGAATTTCAGGAGAGGAAGTGGTTGGTACCCTCTGCCTCCCATGATGGGAGGTAGGTTCCTGCAATTTCAACAAGATTCTCTCAGTGCATGGATTTTCCAAATAAAAAGCATGTCTGGATGTTTGGTAGCCAAACTAGGACAATGTCCACCTGGGGTGCTGACTCATCTGTCCATCCTAGGCTGTGACTGCCACAGAGCTCACAGAAGGTTTTCTCAGACAGTCACTTCTGGGAGGTAGATAGAGCAGATATAGCAGATATTAGGATGTCTAGCGCTGGATTGAGCTTCCCCCAGAAACTCCCTGATGGCACCACAGGATGCCTCCAAGGGAACCTGCCCATTCATCCCTGGAAGGCAGGCAAGCCAGCACACAGCAGATATCAGAAAAGACCTTCTGGCTCCTCTCTTTAAAAAAAAAAAAAAAAAAGATGTTATTTATTTATTTGAGAGAGAGAGAGACAGAGAGCACACATGCAAGAGAGAGAAAGAGAGAGAGAGAGAAAGAGAAAGAGCGCACACACGAGTGGGGGTGGGGGCAGAGTGAGAAGCAAACTCCCCATTGAGCAGGAAGTCTGACACAGAGCTCTATCCCAGGACCCCAGGATCATGTCCTGAGCTGAAGAAAGATGCTTAACCCACTGAGCCACCCTGACGCCTCTCTTACTTCTGACAAGCTCAGCATACTTCCAGGAGACCCTCTCCTTCATCCTCTCTGAATGCTGGGAGATGACAAAGAAAGGAGGCCATGGAGGTTAGAAAAGGGAAGTCAGCTGCCCTGTGATGTTGTGGGCTTACCCCATCGATATATATCTGTGGCTCATGGTGGGATTTGGTGCCAGACCCAAAGAACAAATATCAGCTCCTCACCAGCTGTGGAACCTTGGCATGTCACATAAGGCTCAGTCTGTTGTGTCAAATGTGAAACAGTAAAATAGCCATCCCCCTCACAGTGTTGTGGTGAGAATTTAATGAGAGAAAGATGCACCCCTGAGTATGACCATGATGGGCACGATTATTATAACCAGCTCCTCGGACGAGTCTCACTTGGTGGTTTACAGACACAGCTTTGTTTGCTGTTTTTGTCTCCACGCTGTCTACTCTCCTTTCTCTGACCATGACGTATTAAGCAGATCATATATATTTTCTGGGTTTTTTTTTTCAGGTTGTGACAGTTTTTACATGTAGTAAAAGTGTGGAAGCATCTAATAGAAAATCTTCGTTCCCAACTGATCTAAATAACTCCCTTCCCTGTGGCTGGAGGTCACAGTGGGGGAGAAGACATCATGGTTTCTCCATTCTTCTTACTCAGTCTCTACCTTGTTCACTCATCTGTTTCTACCATGGGGAGGAATAGGGTAGAACTTTGAGGAATGGAGGCAAATAAAGGTCACAGAAGCCCCCATTTTACTTGTATATTGTGGTCTATCTTGGATGCCCTTCTAGGATTTCTTTTTTTTTTTTTTCTTTTTTAGTTATTGCAGTAAGAACATTTAATTGCCGTGGTATGAGATCTACCCTTGACAAAATTTTAAACGCACAATATGGTATTGTTAAATATAGGCACGATGCTGTACAGCAAAACTCCAGAACTTATTTGTCTTCTTTCACTCATATCCATTGAATAGAGACTTGTCACTTCCCCCTCCCCTCAGCCCCAGCAACCACCCTTCTATTCTTGGTTTCCATGAGCTGGACTGGTTTAGATTCCTCACATAAGTAGATCATGCAGTACTTGTCCTTCTGTGTCCAGCTTATTTCACTTAGCATAATATCCTCCAGGTACCCCCATGGTGTCACATATGGCAAGATCTCCTTTTTAAAAAAAAAAAAGATTTTATTTACTTATTCATGAGAGACACAGAGAGAGAGAGAGGCAGAGACACAGGCAGAGGGAGAAGCAGGCTCCATGCAGGGAGCCCCATGTGGGACTCGATCCCAGGATTCCAGGATCACACCCTGGGCCAAAGGTGGCGCTAAATCGCTGAGCCACCCAGGCATCCTGATCTCTTTCTTTTTTTAAAGCTTAATAATATTCTATTAAGAATGCGTGCACATTCTTTAGCCATTCATCTGTCAACATTTAGATTCTTTCCACAACTTAGCTGTTGTGAATAATGCTACAATGAACATGGGAGTGCAGCTATCCTCTGAGATCTTGATTTCAATTATTTTGGATATATATACTCAGAAGCAGGATTGCCAGGTCAAATGGTATTTCTATTTTTAATTTTCTTAGGAACTTCCATACTGTTTCCCATACAGCTGCACCATTTCACACTCCCATCCACAATGTGCAAGGGTTCCAACTTCTCCACATCCTCACCAACACTTATCCTTTGAGTTTGTTGCTGTTGTTTTGATAACAGCCACCCTAACAGGTATGAGGCACTATCTCATTCTGGTTTTATTTTGTGATTAGTTATATTAAGCATATTTTCATGTACCCATTGGCCATTTGTATGCCTTTATTTGGAGAAATATCTAATTCATTTCCTTTGCCCCCTTTTTAATCAGGTTATTTGGGGATTTTGCTGCCAACCTGTAGGAGTTTATAGAGATTTGGGGAACCCTGTCCTCCCCCTTTTTGAACCTCTCTCTCTATGGCATCTTTGTGCAAGGGAAGTGCTCTCAGTGACTGCCTTGCCACTCCATCCAGTAGCACGATGGACATAACTTATTTTGGTTGGGGGAGTCATCTTGCATGAGGACTTTTCCAAATAGCTCCAATGCTATCCCCCTCTTAAACACTCAGAAACACTCAACTTAAGTAGGGAAGAGCAAGCCCCTCCTACTTCACCCTCTCCCTATGTTCTGGCCAGATGGGCAGTTTTAGCCAGTTCTAGCCCTTGGGTGCATTTAGGCAAGAGTCGGACTTAATCTCTACAATCTCTATGCCCTGCAAACTCAAAGACACAAACCATATTCTCTCAACAAAACCTTTTCATTTCAGTATTCTGGGGTCCCCAGGGTTCCTTCACTCCACAGGAGGAGAAAGAGCACCCCTCTCTTCCCCTAGCTAATATCCTGTTCCATTATCAGAAAAATTACATAAGAGGCCATTTTATTAACTCATCTTTAACTGGAGTTGGGGTTTTGTGCATAGCTCCATATATTCAAGAAGAGCCCAAGGAAGGTACAAGCTTCCCAGAGACACATGTCCTCCAAGCTGCTCTGCACATCCAGGAGCAGCTCTCCAACCAGCACTCATGGACAGAGCTTGGCAGGGCTCGGGTGACAGACAGAGTTGGCCTCCCCCTCCTCTCAGATGTGCTCAATGTCTAGAAGCAGAGATGGTTCCCAGGCTCCTGCACATAATGACCTGAGGACCAGGGCAGCTCCTATGGCAATGAGGGGAGCTGGAGGCTGGGTGAGCCAGGAAGCTAAGGACAACACATGCAGGAGCCCAAGAAGCTTCATCTGCCCCAGCACACCTGCTGGTCCTCATGGAGGGGCAGGCTCAAGTCCCCACTGTTTTCCTTTTGCAGAGCAAAGAAGAGAATGAGGACAAAAGTGACAATATAATAATAACAATAATAGTGATGAAGCAGCTGCAGTTTGCTTAACTCTTATCACAAGTCAGCACAGGTCTGGGCTATATGTATTGTCCCATTTAATCTTCATGACACTCTGAGGTGGTGAGCAAGCAGAATGATGGCCCCCAAAGATATTCCTCATAGCCAGACCCTGAATATGCTATGTTACATGCAAGGAGGATTTAAGGTTACAGTTGGAATTAAGGTTACTAATTAACTGACCTTAAAATAAAGAAATTCTCTGGATTATCTGGGTGCCCCCAATGTAATCATGAGGGTCCTTCAATGAGGCAGAGAGAGAAGAATGAGTGTCAGAGTGATACATGTGAGAGACACTCTACCAGCCATCACTGACCTTGAGGACAGGGCCTCAAAGGGGCCATGAGCTAAGGAGTGCGGGTCAGGTAAAAGGAAGGAAACAGATTCTCCTCTGAGGCCTCCAGATAGGAATCCAGCCTGGCAGACTCCTGGATTTTATTTTATTTTTTTATTTTATTTTATTTTATTAAGATTTTATTTATTTATTTATTCATGAGAGACACAGACAGAGAGGCAGAGACATAGGCAGAGGGAGAAGCAGGCTCCCTGTGGTAAGCCTGATACAGGACTTGATTCCAGAACCCTGGGATCACAACCTGAGCCAAAGGCAGATGCTCAACCACTGAGCCACCGAGCCATCCCAGACTCCTGATTTTAACCTAGTGAGACCTGTTTTGGACTTCTGACCTCTAAAAATGTAGGATCATAAACTTGTATTGGTTTCAACCATTCAGTTTGGGATGATTTGTTGCAGCAGCAACAGAAAATGAACACAAATGGGTACTTTTATCAAATGGAAAAGCTGAGGGTTGGTTTCTTCCAACTATGGGCCCTGGGCAAAGATTTCCCCTATTTAAACTCCCACAAACCCTGTACCTAACCCTTCTCTCTCCCTTAGAGACTCCAGGCTCCTCTCCCTAATTCTAGACCTAACTAAGATGGTGCTGGCAAAGGGGAAAGATGCCATCTCGTGGGAGAGAAAGAGGAGAAGCAAGGGGGGCACTGGCCAGCACAGGTGGATGAAAGGAAAAAAGTAATGTCTCCCCAAGGACTCTGGAGGCTGTCTCTGAGCAGATGATGCAGAGTGTGTGAGGGAGGCTGCTGCCGCCCCCCAGCCCATCACCATTCTCCCTTCTGCCTCCCTGCCCCCTCCCCGCCTCCTACTCAGAACCAGTGACTAATTGCATTGCATTTCTCTTTGACTTGCGTCACCCAGCAGAGAGTGTGTGGTTGTTTTTACAGCTTATTCTTTCAGGGATTCTAAGTGACATTTTTAAGTGCCCTTCCCCTGTCTTGGAGCAGCACACCCTCCTCTGCGCTCCTCTCCTCGTTCCTTACCTCTTCCGGGGGCTGCAGGTGAGAATAGGAATAGCTCAGAAGGCTGGGGGCAGGCCCCACAAAAGCAGCAGAGACTTTCCTGCTCCCTGATCCTTGGGAGATTCTGACAAGGGTGAGCCTCTCAGGAGGTACACCCCACCCTTCAAGAGGGAGCCCACACTGCACAGCTGCCTGAAAGCCACACCTGGGCTCCTTCCATCCTTCCTCCCCTCTTCCCTCCCTTTTTCCCTCCCACCCAACATTTTCTGAGCACCAGCTAAGTGCCAGCCCCAAGTATAGAGTGGGAAACAAAACAAACACAATTTCTGTCCTTGAGGTGATGGGTGGAGGGGGAGGTCCACTGTTAATACATCAGTAAACTAGCTATTATAACACAATGTATATATGCTACAATCTGGAAGGCTATAGTGGCTATTATGTTGCATTGAGTAGGAACCAAACCAAACCTGGGGGTGGAAAGATGACCAGGGGAGGCTTCTAGGAGGTGGTGTTACAAAATGAGGATGAGATGTTGTAAGAAAAGGGGAGGGAATGGACAGAAATAAAACCCCCCAAAAAACTATCATTATACTTAGAATACAATAGAAACAGCAAAGGAGTGAGATAAAGAGCTCCATGTGAGCCATTGGGCAACCATCTGTGTTTAACTTTCCTCCTCCATAAAATAAGGAAGTTAGGCCAGATGACCTCTAAAATCCCCTCTAGCACTAAAACTCTGGTAGTCAGGATGTTCCATCATTTTTTTTAAAAGCAAATATGGTCATATGAAGGAGAGCTATAGAGGGAAAGGCAATGCCTTGGAATCTGAGGACCGGTATTTAAAATTTTTTAAATTTATCTATTTATCTATTCATTTATTTATGAGACAGCAGGTGGTGCAGAGGGAGAGGGAGGGAGACTCTCAAGCAGGCTCCCCACTGAGCATAGAGTCTGACACTAGGCTCCATCTTACAACTCTGAGATCACAACCTAAGCCGAAATCAAGAGTTGGATGCTTAACCAACAGAGCCACCCAGGTGCCCCTGAGAGCCTGTATTTAAATCCAAAGCATGTACCTCTTGTAGAAACTTGGGCAAGGCAAATAAGCTACTTAAGCCTCAGTTTCCTCATCTGTAAAATGAGATGAGAACGTTACCTATTTCACAGGATTATCAGTAGAATCATCCTGTGATAACGAAAGACTGTACCTGCAAGTGTGTATTGAGCACCCAGAGGCTAAGTTCTGAGCTACTATTGCCATGGGTCTGACTACTGGCCCACACAGAATCTTAGGGACACAGAGATCTGTTTTTTTGTTTGGGTTTCAAGCAGAGACTCTTCCCATAAAAAGAAGGGCAGTACTTGAAAATCCCTATTTCCAATGGGCAGAGAGCACAGGGATATAGCCAACAAAACATTGCTGATGCCAAAGGTATTTTAATTTCTTCCAGGGAAGCCACAGATGGGGTAGGAAACTTAAACATCGCAGGACCCTCCACAGACTGTATCACCAAAGACTTCTCACTCCAAGGCCTCACAGTAAGGAGCAGGCATCTCAGCACAAGGACAAGAACATGGAGGGGCAATCAGACCAAAATCCATAGCCAGTCTTGAATCTGCTAAGCCTTACTTGCTCCTCAGTGAGGAAGATGCAGAGACCAACATCAGGATCACCCATGTTATCTCTGCTTATGGGGATCACTGGTCAACTGTCACAAGAGTAAGCCTTCCCTGAGAAATAGTTTGGACAGCATTCGAAAGTCTCCAGTTGAGGAAGAAAGAGCTCTTGCTCTTGTGCATACCTGAACTACTGGACCATGTCTGACAATTGCAGTCAAGATTCCAGTGCCAAGAGGGAGCAAAATCAGGCAAGCCACTCCCTTCTAGAATACTGTCCGGGGGTGTGCTGCTCTTACAAAATATCCAGCAGAGCATGTGGCACACAACAGTACACAAATGTTACCTGAACAACATCTTACTTGTGTCTATAATTTGTAAAGTGATTTTTTTCATCCTTTAACCCTTACAATAACCCTATTGGGAAGTTGATATTACAATACCCACTGTGGGAGTCAGTAGTGCTGTCCACCAAACATTTCCATATCTCCTCCTTTCTTGGCATTTGGTGAGACTGTGCTTCTCTGTATCCTTGGAGTTAGAGGTGGCCATGTGACTTGCTCTGATCAATGAAATGTGAGCATAATGACTTGTATTACTTCCAGATGGAAGCTGAATGGTGCCATAATTTGCCCCCACTCTCCTTATCCAAATGTCACAAAAATTGGCAATATTTCTAATGGTAACTATTTTCTCAATCTGAATCTTAGAATGAAGATAACATATGGCAAAGCCCTCCAAAGACCCAAGATGGACATGAAAAGTGAACAAAAAATAAACCTTTGTTGTGTTAGCAAGTGAGATTGGGAGGTATTTGTTATCCAGAATGAGCCTATACTGATGGATACACCCATGTCACAGATAAAAAAATAAATAAATAAATAAAGCCAAGGCTGAGTTAGGTTAAGTGAATTAACTTGCCTGAAGTAACACAGCAATATATTAGCAAAACCAAGATTTAGAAGATGTTCTCCCTGATTCGAAGTTCAATATTGCAAAACTATTTCGAATCTTGAACTTTGCTGCTTTGAAATTAGAGCTACGGGACTTTATCTTTGCCATCAGTCCCTAGGATCTTGGCTTCTAGCAGAAAAGATCACATGAGATAAGTTAGTTCATGACTATCTTCTCTTGATTGAAACTTCCTAGAGGCTTGGAACCTCCAATTATAGTCAAAGCTTATGCCATCAGTAAGCTGACAAGGTCCTATACTATGCCTCAGTTTCTCTACTAATGAAAGAGAATATGACTTAGGTCACCAGCCCTTTCCTATTTAGGGCTATGAGAGGAGACAAGTATAGGCATCTGAGAAGAATCAAGTGATGGCTTAAGCAAAGAGCCAAAAATCCCATCTACAATGAATCACATTCAACTTAGCCCCAGGCCAGACCACCAAATAGCTCTGGAGAAGCCTATGAGGTCTGGGAAGGCTGAGGATAACTGTCAATGGAGCTCAGTCACTGGTGACAAGAAGGGACTGGGGCTTTAGATACACAGCTGTGTCCAGCATGGATTGTTCTTCTAAGAAGAGAAATAGATACAGCTCTCTGTATTTGGAGGTAAAAAATAGCCCAGAGTCACTGCTCTTGCCCTAGGCTGTTGGTCTAAGACTTTTAATGGAGGACCTAGGTACACCACATAGCCAGCCTCACCCCAGCCCAGGCCTGCATAATGGCCTCCTGGGAAGCCCATCAGACCTGTGGTCACTTATAAATGTCCTTTATAGGTGCCTCTGGGTTCACTCAGCCTTATCCAGGAGTTCCAACATGTTTGGGTAGCAGAATTGGTGTGGTTTCCTGCTTCATCATATCTCAGCTCCCCAAAAGGAGCACAGGGATGGCCAAACAGGAAGGGTCTGTAAATCAAGCATCTACTAGGTATCAGGCACTGCCCCAGACATTTCACATACTTAAATCATCTAGATGTCACAGTCTCTCTCTTGGACTGATGCTGTTTTGTTCATTTTGTGATGAGCAAACTGAGGCTCAGGAAATAAGCACCTTAGCACAGTGGCCTCTGAGGATGAAGTACTCACATAAACACTAATTCTTACTATTGTCACTGTCATCATCATCTTCTTCATCATTCAGAAGATCCAGACTTTAAAGAATTCCATGGTGTCTCCAAATCCCTTCTTTCAGACATCAGTAAACTCTTTAGATCAAAGTTTTGCAAACTTTGATGCAAATCAGAACTACTTAAGAAGTTCTAAAATATTGCATATTCATGGATTCTACCTCAGTTCAGCTGAATAAGAATCTACAGGTTTGGGCACAGGCTGTGGCACATTATCTTACTTTTCAGATAATTATAATATCCCTCCTTGGTTAGAGAACCACTGACCTGGTTGAAGAAGTTTTACAGCCACCTATCTACTCACCCACACCTCTAACTATCCCTCTCTTCTATGCATTGGAATGTGGTCTCTAATGTCTCATAATCATCTAGATGTCACAATTTTAGAGGCCTAATCTCTGATCATTAAAGATTAGTCCTTCCATGAGGAAGTGGTATGTGTGACTGCTGAAGTAAGCAGCCTCTACAATGGCTCTCAAATTTGATTATCACCCCTCTTCCTGATATTCATACCCTGTGAAATCTCCTCTCTATCAATGTAGGCTGGATTTATTGGTTCATTTCTAATAAAGAGAACACAGCAGAAGTGATGGGATGTCACTTCCAGGATTAGGTTATAAAAAGATGGTGGCTTTCATTTTGGGGACCCTCTTTTGTTCTCACACTCACTCACTATGATGGAATTCGGCTGCCATATTGTGAGCGCCCTATGAAGAGGTCTATGTGGTCAGGAACTGAGGTCTGTAGCCAACAGCCCACAATAACCTGAGGGCTGCCAACAGCCATGTGAGTGACCTTAGATTCCCCCACTTCCCACATCCAGCCTTTAGATGACTACAGCTCCAGCTGACCTTAATTACAGCCCTGTAAGAGACC
The DNA here is from genome assembly GCF_018345385.1 of Vulpes lagopus. Lineage (NCBI taxonomy): Eukaryota > Metazoa > Chordata > Mammalia > Carnivora > Canidae > Vulpes > Vulpes lagopus. The sequence continues at coordinate 111,827,051 of NC_054827.1, forward strand.
TCGAGCCAGGAAGTAACTGTATTTCTTACCAATAGAAATTGTGAGACAGTAGATCTTTGTTGTTTGAACCACAAAATAGAGATAATTTGTTAAGAAGCAATACATAACTAATATAACTACGCTTAGGGCAACAGTATTATGGTAGGCAGAATAATAGCCTCCCAAAAGACACCCACACCCTACTCCCTGGAACCTGTGAATATGTTCCTTTACATAGCAAAATGGATTTTGTAGATGTGACTGAGTTAAGGATCTTGAGATGAGGAGATTTCCCTGGAATATCCTGGTAAGCTAAGTATAATCACAAGTGTCCGTAAATGGAGAAGAGAGGGACAGAAGAGTCAGAATCAGAGATACAGGTGGCCTAGTATGAAAGACTCGACTGGCATTGCTGGCTTTGAAGATGGAAGAAGAGACCACAAGCTAAAGAATGCAGGTGCCTCCAGAAGGTGGAAGAGGCAAGGAAACATTCTCACCAGGGCCTTCAGAAGGAATGTGATTTTGCCAATACTTTGATTTTAATCCAATGAGATCCATTTCAGACTTGTGACCTCCAGAACTATAAGATAATATATTTATTTTTTTAAGCCACTATATGTGGTAATATATTACAGCAGCTGGAGGAAACTAATACAGGCATGAAGCAGACAGCACTAGGAAGTTTTTCTACATGAATATATGTCTTAGCATCCCTGTGGGAAGCTAGGTTTTGGCTAGCAAGGTTACTGGGATGAAGCTACGGGAAGATAAGGAATTAGTCTGCCCCCTTAGGAGAAACCCACTGGAGTAACTTGGTTTCCCAGCCTCATAGCACTTGCCCAACACCCACCAGCTTTCACACAAAAACATGTCACAGATGAACGCTTTTAGAGACTAAGAGTGTAGGACTAATTCAGGCACGGCCATGCCTTTCGAGATATCTACAGCACCATCTTCAGGTACCAACAAGGCAGAGAGCTGCCCATGCAATTCCCAACGAGCTGCCCTAGTGGTACTACCCACTCCATCTCAACTTCCTGGAAATGGAGGTTGTATAATGGGGCAGTTTGGGAGAGCCCCTAGATCTCAAGTCCACTGAGATTTTAATATCTGACTTTTCTTTACTCAAACAAGTAATCTCTCCACTCCTACCCCAGATGGCCCAGGAGTCTGCCCACTGGATTGCCGTTATTGTAATGTATTCCACTGACCATTTTGAATATATTCAAAATGATCTGATCCATTTTGTCCATAGTCAATCAATGAAGTAAGTGGGAAAGCTAAAGCTTAGAGAAGGTAATAGATTTCAAAGCCCAGACTAGAATCCAAATTTCTTGATTCCAGCCCTACATTCTGTCCATCAGATCACACCCTTTCCCACTTGCAGCAAAAGAACTCAAATTAAAATATGATTGCTAGGGCCATGAGACAGATTAGAGTTCCAAGCCTGGTTCTGTCAGAGAATTGCTGTCACTCCCCTGTGCCTCAACTTCCCTATATATAAAATGAAGATCTTATAGGAAATGTGAGACAGAGTTTGTGATAGTGTCAAGGCACTGAGGAGGAATACAGAAATACCCAAAAAGTCAGTAGTCACCCCTCACTCCGTTTTCCAGACCCAAAGCTAAAAATCAAGAGAAAAAAAAAATTCTCCAAAGTTGTGTTTGTTTTTTTTTTTTATAACAAACTTTGAAAACTAGAATGTGGGTGTGAGCACTACTTTAAGGGTTTATGAAGTGACACGTGGATCACCTGTCAGGGAGCCAGGATTGGAATGCTGGTTTTAATTACATCGAATATTTCACTTTCTTATGCAGAGGCATAATCAATTATCTTATTTAAAGGCATTACGATAATGTGTGTGTAAAATGGAGCCATTCCCTGTATTGCATTAGATTCTACTAATTATAGGAGAATGTTTGGAGCTAAAATGTCAGCTTGTCATCCGGATAGCTTGTAATTCAGGATTTGCATTCACAGACGAGAAGGGAACTCTGACAAAAATTGCATTCAGCTCAAGCTTGTCTGCCCACCCCCCCCTTACCAGCTCCAACAGCATGGAGAGCACTGGTCTTTGCTCTGCCCCCACACCTGTCTGCCAGGCGGGGGGCTCCATCCCCCTCCTTTCCCCAAGAGGGCAAGATAGTAAAGAAGGGGTAAAGGCAGGATCAGAGGGCAGCAAACCACATCAGCTGCAAAAATGGAAGAGCAAAATCTCCCTTGAAGACCCATCTTGCCTCCTATTTTGTTGTCTTCCTAGTAACTGAAATTCTAAAAGCGGTGTTTAAAGAGATCAGGTTCCAAAGAATTTACAATCTTTGGCTTTCTTGGGACTAGCCATCTGATTCAATTTAATTCAATGCAACAAATATGTTGTGAGTGCCTACTATGTGCAGCAAGCTGGGGACCTGGCTCTGGGGGCACTGGCTAATGGTGCAGGCTCTGGAGCAGACTACCTCCAGAACTTCCTAGGTGTGAAGTGTGAGCCAAGTTAGCTCTCACTCATTTGATTCCCTGTCTGTAAGATGGGGATAGTAGGGTCATTATTAAAGTGCAGATAGATGATCTCTGTGGAGTGCTTAGTAGGAGGCTGACAGCAAAGGTTAGCTTTTGCTGCAGCCGTGGATGTAACATGTGAATGTGACATTCCAGAAGGACAAATAGGCATTCAAAACGAGGGAGGGCTCCCTGCCCTTGGAGGGATAATCACACTAACACCCACTTTCTCATCACCATTTGCTTTATAGCAAATTATTTCAACTCCTATTTCTCACTTTATCTTCCCAAAGCTCATATGATTATTCCCCCTCCTGAAAAAATAAAACAGACCTTTCTGAGCAATCAAATGAGTAGATTTGCCTCTTTCAAGATAACCCCTCTGCCAAGGGGGAGCAGGATAACAGCCCCTCTGGACAGAAGAGGGTTTCAAAGTCTCCTTCCCCTGGTTGAGTTTTCCTTTCAACAGTCCATCTGTCCAAATCTACCCAGACACCAGACATGTAGCCCTGACCTATCGGGAGGATGGAGAACCAGGGTTTGGACATGGCAGGAGCCCTTCCTCCAACAGCAACTAGTGGATGGAAACAGACTGCCCAAGCTGGCTGATATTAGGAGGCCAGGGTGAGCCAGGGCCAGGGTGCCCTCAAGAGGGGATGTTAAGCTTCAGTGTCCCTGTCCACTGGGGGCACCATTCCCAGGCCCATTCTAGGTCAGCTGGCTATGGAGACAGATTCCCACTCATCAGGCCCTTCTCCCCTCCACACTCCTGCCATCTCAGGACCTGCTGAACAAAGCTCTGGACTTTTATCTTACTGCTACATGAGACTTCATGCCTCCATGCCTGCCCATAGGACTCAGTAACTTCGATGATTCCATTCTCCTTGGTTGAAGAGCCAACCCCATGGCCTGGTCTACCTGGACATGCTCTGTTGCTACCCAAGAGCTCCCAGCAGGGTCAAGCTAACTATAACCACCTCAAAGCTAAGTACGTAACACACTAGCTTTCCCAAAACCCTGATCAAGATGAGGTTACTTCACCCTCTCTTTCCTGGCCACTCTAACTGCTGTTCTTCAAGTGCTCCTAGACTTCAGGACACCTATAATGGTGGATGAGTCTCTGCAGCTCCAAGGTAATGGTATTACCATTACCATCCAAGGAATGGTAATATCACGCCTCCCCATTTTACCTTTCCTGGGCTTCATTCTTCTGTGGGGTCCTGGTGTTTGATAGCAGAACCATATCTGGGGCATCCCTTCTCCTAGAAATGAAGCTCTTAATCTCTAGCCATAAAGCTTCTTCTCTTGATTTTTTTTATAATTATTTTTTGTCCTTTAAAAGCTATGGCATGCCAATAAAAAGTATTAAATGCTTGCTGTAGAAAATTTGAAATGTCCAAAAAAGGTAGAAAAAAGAGGGGGGAAAATCACCCACCCATTTTTGGCCAGGAGGCTACTATAGTTAGTATCTCATTGTTGAGTTTTATGATGGGCTTTTTAAAGTTAAATCAGATCACAGACTGAGATTGGAATTTAGCTGCCCTCAGCGTTATCATGGAAATGTGGAATCCACTCATCTGTGAGGACTTGGTAGTTGGCATTTCCTCCCAAAACCAAGAATTTCCTGAGGTCGGAGCCCCTGTAGACTCAATCTTCAGGAGGCTATGTCAGTATGGATACCCAGGCTGCTACTTCAGTGATCCTTTACATTAATCCTTGGAGAAACCTGGCACATCTACAGCCCTGTTCCCCTAACCTGGCCCTCTTGAGTTATTGCTACAGTCCAATGTTTGTGACCGCCCCACTCCCTCAATTCATATGCTGAGAGGTGACAAATAGTATTAGAAGCTGGGACCTTTGGGAGGTCATCAGATAATGAGGGTAGAGATCTTGTGGATGTCCTCAGCGCCCTCAGAGAGATCCTTCACCCTTCCACCATGAGTAGACACAGTAAGAAGATGGCAGGTAATGACCCAGGAAGCAGGTTTCCCCCAGACATACCACCTGATTGTCTTAGCACCCTAATCGCTGACTTCCAGCCTCCAAAACTGTGAGAAATAAATTTCGGCTGTTCCTAAGCCAGCCAGGCTGTGGTGTGTTGTTATGGCCAGCAGAACAGATTAAGATGGCCACCTTCCAGGTTTTGGTGGGCTTTACTCTCCTTGAGTCCCATGCCTCCAGCCCTGGCCCAGTCCTCTCCCATGAGCCCAGATCCATGTATCCAAGTATCCCATGTATTCCAGTGTCTCCTTGTCACACCCCACTGTGCAAAGCCCAACCCTATTCATCTCACCTTGAGACCTCCCCACCACTACCACCATTCTTGGCAGCATTGTTTACTCACTTACCCCAGCTGGCAACCTCCAAGCCATCTCTGACTCATCCTTCTTGCTCATACCAGTCACGCATCAAGTCCTGGTGTTTTGTCTCAGAAATGCCTGCGTGTCTTTTCTCTTCCCTCTTCCTGCCACTACTGCTGTCACCTCTCCTCACCATGGCAGGCAGTCTCCCTTCTGAGCCTCGTTGATAGTACCCCTCTCCCCAGGCAGACTAACTACATCCCAGGCACAGTAGCGAGCACCTGTCATCAGTTACCCCTCTCCCCATGACAAGGTGCTCATCGTTGGCCCACGCTACATATGAGAACCCAAGGGTCAGAAGAGTCAAGCATTTCAGGTATCTATGAATCAGTAACAAAGCACCCTAAAACTCAGTCCCTTGAAACAATGATGATTTTTTTATTTCTCACAATCTGGACTTACAACCTGGGTGGTCCTTCTGTAGGTCTTACCTGGCATTACTCAGCTGATGGCGCCTCTGGAGCTGGAAGATTGCCTCACTCATGCATCTGGCAGCTGGTGCTGGCTATGAGCAGGGCATTTGGCTTCTCCTCCACATGGGTTCTCACCCTCCACTAAGCTAAACAGGCTTCTTTTCATGGTGGTCTCAGGGCAGTATTCCCAGAAAGTGGAAAGCAAAAGCTCCAAGGTCTCCTAAGACCCAGGCTCCAGAACTCAACTAATTCTTCCACCATATTCCATTGGTCAAAGTGAGCCATAGGCCAACTCAATGTGAAGGAGATGGAGTAATGTACTCTCCTCTTAGTGGGAGGAGTGGCAACATCCCATCACAAAAGGGACACAGGGAGGCTTGTTTCATTGAGAGTTGTTTTTAAAATGATGTACCATGCCAAAGAACTTGTCCATAGTTGCTCATTCAACCTAAAAACTCCAGCATATGAACCAGGGTCTTGTGGTGCCTGTGTGTTTTCATTTTCACATTTGCTGCCAGACCTGCTTCTTACCACAGGAAACCATCAGTGGAGGGGTCACCCAGAGTAGTCACAGTGGTAACACTGGACTTGAGTACACAGTGACACTGACAGCTTGAGCTGTGCCACATTGGATGAAAGTGGCTGTCAATTGGGCCAGCACCACCTCATCTTCCAGTAGTTCTGGCTATGACAGCAGCTGCCCATCCTACCTTCCCACTCACTGCATCCAGCTTGGCTCCAACAAGCAGCATAATGCAGGGCTTGAGAACTCCCCCAGTCCCCAGACTCCATTAAGGAGCTGATTAAAGTTTGATGCTCCCATTTAACACCTATTAGCAAACACAGTGCCCTCCTGCTTGGAGAGAGAACTTGGAAGAGGGGGCCTCCCCAGCTCCCAGCAGCACCCTTCCTGCCAAGGTGGCAAACCATTAGATGGAGGAAAGCAGAAGCAGAGCTGGATGGGAGAGGGAGGACCAGCTCTTCCTGAGCCCCAAAGCAGGACTGAGATCTTAAGTTCTCAAGTGCAAGCATCCCACAGTTGATGGTAGGACGGGTCAGAGATGAGAAACTGGCATCCAAGGAAGCTTAAGGGATGGTGAGAGGCCCCCATCTTTCTCCCACCTCCCTACCAGGAAAAGATCTAAATTGTCCAAGATTATGAGAAGATGCATCATGGGAATGGATATAATCAGGATATAAATGCTCTGACAGAAAGAAGCGGATCTCTGTTCCGAAGGTCAGCTATGGGAACTCCCCACAAAAACTCCCAAAGGGAAGGGAATGTGAGAGAAACTGACGGTGTTCCATCTCTTCTTCCTAAACAGAATGACTTAGGGGTAAAGCATGTTGAATTGGGGGTAGGAAGGAAGGCATAATCAGCCGCCTATAGACTGAGCACTTACTGTGTGTTAGACCCTGGCATGAAGGGAAACTTACACAGAACAGGAACAGATTCTCTACCCTCAATGAGTATATAATTTCACAAGGCTACATGCGCACACACACCTGCAGTGAAGTACCAGTACAAGGGGGCAAAAGCATAGAACCAGGATTTGATTCCCAAGCTTTTCACATACCAGTTATGTGAGCAGCTTCTAAAAGCTAATTTGAGTGCTTCTGGTTAACACTTAGCAAACACAATTCTCTGCAGCTATGAAAGAGAACTCTAAAGGATGTTTCCCAGTGACTTTGAAGGTCATATGCGGCAGCCCTTAGGAGGAACCCAGCAAGTCATGGTTAATCTTAAGCCTCAGCATCCTCATCAGTGAAATGGGGATGACAACACCCATTGAACTGGGTCATTATGAAGATGGGGTGATGTAATGCACGTGAAAGCCCCTTGTGAATGTTCAAGAGCACCTCAAGGTCACAGCCTTATGATTATTGTGACAAGTGTTAGAAGAAGGACCTTCCTCCTCCAGTTGTGGACCTTCCTGGAGCCATTGTAGTAACATGGAAATTGAGATGTTTTAAGGTTTATCCAATTAAATTTTATTCCCTATGAGGCCCTCTCCCTGAGACACAAAACCCTCACAGTCCTACCCAATAACCACAGCCTTGGCTATATCCCATAATAGGTATTTTCCCAGCAGAGACCATGATAGTCCTATGGAGAACAGGGTGACTGAGGGAACCCTGTGATGACCCTTGCCTATAATTTAGATGTTCCCCTAATACACCCACCTCCCCCTCAGGATCCTGTGGTTGACTGATGGCTCCCATGATCTCTGCTTCCTATTTAGGCCTTTTCTTCTATGCTCTGAGATTCAAGCCCTTGGCTTCCCTTTTACCTTGGCCAGCCCTCAGCATCACTTCCGGGGGGGCAACGTGGACATCACACTACCATGGCATCAGGGGAGGGCTGACTGGCTAGGGAAGACCCAAGGAAAGTGGGGATCCAGCTGTACCTTGAGGAACACATCTCCCTGAATTTATAGGGACAGAGTAACCTCAGCAAAGGGCTACTGTACCTCTCTGGGGGCCAGGGCAGCAAAGGTTCTGTTGGGGATGGTATGAAGTGGACTTGAAAGAGAAGACTGGAGCCTTGTGGTGGTCAGGTCTTCCCTGTCAGGCTGGACAGCCACATGTGCTCTGTAGATAGTGACAACACACTAGAGTTGGGCACTTTTGAGCAGTAGTGGGATGGAATGGAATTATAGTAGTCCCCCTTTTCTGCAGAGAATATGTTCCAAGAAGCCCAGCAAAGCCTTCTCTGGTACTTTCAGAGGACTCTACTGTCTTTTTCTTTTTCCCTCTATGCCAGGGGTTTGCAAAATCCTGTCAACCACATGTTTTTCCTATGGACCATGAGCTGAGACTGGTTTTTTACATATTTAAGTGTTTGAAAAATATCAGAAGGATAATATTAGGGCACATGAGAATGATGCAAAAGTCAGATGTCAGTATCTGCAAACAGTTTCATCAGAATTCAGGCACACATGTTTGTTTACATATTCTCAGTCTGCTTTTGTGCAACCATGTCAGAGTTCAGTAGTGCCAAGAGACCATGTGGCCCACAAAGCCTGAAATGTCCACTCCCTGCCTGCCTGACAGAAAGGCTTACTGACTCCCACTCTTTGTTGTTATGGTTTTCATTTTAAACATCTCCAGTCCTAGAACCACCAGTCTTGCCATGGACAAGGAGAGACCTGAGGATGGATTTTGTTTAGTTCTATCCCTTGGGCCAGTTCCAATCTCTGGCAATAGTAGATACTCAATTAATGTTCTGTTCCCAGTGAAAATACCTCTTCAACAGCTCCAGCTCCCATAGGCAGGTCTAGTGCCTGGGGTCTGGTACTGCCACTTCTCTTTGGCCCTCCAGGCCTGGCAGGAGTAGAGCCTACTAAAGATATTTCCTGAAGCAGAAAGCAGAAAGCATTACTCTCACCTATAGACATGGAGATCACAGTCTAACCAGGGGAGGGGACCTACCTAAGATCATAAGAGTAGAAGGGGCAGAGCAGAGATGCAATGCAGACCCTTCCCTGCAAAGCTGACACTACCCCCTCATCCTGTCCAAACACGATCAGCCACTGTCGTGCAGAGGGACCCAGAAAGCCCTTCCACCCGGGGGAGCTGGGATTCCTTCCGCAGCAGAGTCCCAGGACCAGAAGCAACTCCTCAGGAATGTTTGTTGCGTGGGGTTTATAAGCAGCATTTGTCTAATAAAGTAATTTCTGAACATCTCACATCCCCTAATTACTTGTCACAATAATGTGAGGCATCTCCCAGCATGCTTGTTTTTCCCATTGCTGGCACAGAGCAGGAGCTCCTGGGCCTGGGAGGCGGAGATAAATATAGCCACTCATTTACTCACCAGTTGGGTTGCCTGAATGCACAACAATACACGTCGCCACCCCAACACATGCCAAGCCCATGCATACACGCACAGGGAGTGATGCTACTGGCACTGTGTGACGTCACTGACACTTCCTGGACCAGCTCTAGCTTGGAAAGGAGCACAGCTGTGTCCAGTGCAGAGCCAACTGGCCACAATTGGGACTATTATCTGGGAGTTACTGAGAGGCAGATTTGGGTGTGATATAAGGAGTTTCTCTAATGATGAGACATCTAATGATGCCCAACCAAAGTCATTTTTCACTAGGCAAGGATGAGTTAGCTTCTGAGGCTCCCAAGACATTAGGTACATTCTGTACCTAGAAATACTCCAGCCACTTTGTTTCAGCCTCCGGAAGCTCCAGAAGCACAGAAGAGCTGGGTGGGGCTGGGGATATGGAGATAGGGCAAAGCTCTCACACGACGTTTCTGCAACCCATGGCTATCTCTGTGATCTGCTGCTGGCTCCTGTCACCAGCTCTGCCTCTTGGGAGAATCAGGAGCAGAACCATGAGGTGGTAACATATGTGGTCTCAATTCTTTCCTTTATGAGTCCACACTCCCATCTTCCCTAAGCTACTCCTTCTGGTGTGGCCTGCGTCCCCCTACAGCTCCCAGACTCCCAGAGCCTCTTCCCCAGAGCCTTGACCGGAGGCTTTATTTATCCACATCATGGTTTAGAGGCCCCAGACAGAGTGCTCCAGAAAGAATGTGTTTATTTCCCCTTCTTTCCATACGTGTACATGAACAGAGCTGGCCCCACATTTTCTAGAAAATAGCCCCAGCCTAGAAAGAACTGCTTCCTCTGAGCAAATTCTCAGATCTCTCTTGGTCTTGCTCAAAGAGCCCTTCTCCCTTTCAAGGTTCCAAAAGGATACAGAACTGAAATATCTGGTTGGGCAGTATTTGTCCTGCTCCTCCCAATGTAGGGATTCATTCCTGGGGGTCACAGGACTCCTCAACTCTCTGATGTCATTCTGTGAAACACCAGGGTTTGAGGATGTTCCTAGCACTGCTTTCTGAGCCCAGTCATGTTAGATAAAGTACAAGGGCTTTTACCAAACGTTACATTACGACTGGCTGGAAAAGACTTTGGGCAAGACAGGTAGCATCACTTGGAGCAGATTAGAGAGGCCTGGTCTCTCCAGTGTAGATAGGTCCCTTAAACAACCCTGATTCCCAACACTTCTGCCCAGCAACCTGGATGCATCTGAGGTTTACCCAGCCAGAGGCTCTTTTCTCACTGGTTATTCCAGAAGACCATATTTTTTAAAAAATATTTTATTTATTTATTCATGAGAGAGAGAGAGAGAGAAAGAGAGAGAGGCACAGAGGGAGAAGCAGGCTCCATGCAGGGAGCCCGACATGGGACTCGATCCCAGGACTCCAGGATCACACCCTGGGCCGAAGGCAGGTGCCAAACCACTGAGCCATCCAGGAATCCCCCAGATTTTTTTTTCTTATAATTTCATCCCCTGTTCCCTGCTACTCTCTGGCCAAACTGAAGTTTCCTGTAGTCCCCTGTCAAGCTTGGGAATCAAAGTATAATAAAGAGTGACCCCCAGTGTGGGTCAAAATTGCATCTTGACTGAGTTTTCGCTGTTAACCTTCTCCAAGCCACTTAACCTCTCTTAGGCTCATTTTTTTACCCGTAATATGGGGGTTGTAATATCTACCTCTAATGGGCAACTGCCATTTTTGCCAATCCAATAACCATTCTCCCATCTTCTGGTGTCAACTTCATTATTTGCATCTGAGGAAACCACATCTTTCTCATTCTTAATCCATGTAGTTTAGATGGGGCTACTGCCACATCACCACAAGTGAGCAGGTTGCCCTGGTTTGCCAGTGAGAGCCCAGAGGAGCCCAGCAACAGCCTGGCCACAGTGATTGGCCCAGGAAAGGCCATGTGACCCAGGCCAAACCAATAAGAATCAGCCCTGGATTTTTGCTGAGGCTCTCCCCCCTTGGAAATTTCCACAAAGGCAGAGAAACAGTCTAGAGCTGCTGGTAGTCACCTTTGCCCCCATGTGAGGCACACCTGTCTGAGCATGAAACCAACACAAAAGAAAACAGAACTGAGAAATACAGAAAGAAATTCCTTAGGATATTATTTAAAGAGCTGGACCTAGCCATGTCTGAGGATCACCCCTAAGCCTCCCAATGATGTTGAACCAATCAATTCCCTCCAAACTAGTTTGAGTTTGGTTTCTTTCACTGGCAAATAAAAGTCCTAACTAATATACTACCTCCGGGCTTTTGTCAGAATCAAATGAAACAGCATATACAATCACCTCACAGACTGCTGGCACATAATAAGAACTCATTAAATATTAGTCACCTTCCCAACAAGAGGAGGAAGGGAAAAGTGCCAGTGGACACAAGATTGAGAATGCAAGAGAGATGTATAATCAACAGAACAAGAGCCCAGAGGAACCCAGGAGGGATGAGATCAATGCATGGGTGGAAGGCTTAGCCCAAGCAGGGATAGAGCAAGGAAAGGGACACCCCGTTTTACGAGTGGTGAGAAGAAACTCTGGGGAATTCAGAAAGGCTGAGGTGGGGAGCAAGAACAGCAGCCTAGTTTCCTCAAGCTCAGGGTTGGTGTCTTCTGCTGCATGGCCACATGGGTGGTCTCAAACACTTGAGGACAGTGGGGACAGGCTGGATCAGCTGCCATAATTGTCAGCAAGAGAAAAATGGCAGATTGCTGCAGAGCAAAGAGCCTGCTGCCCATGGCTGGCCACTGCAGCCTGATCCACACAGTCTAGTGCCTTCTTTCCTGTAATGTTTCTTTGTCTTTCATTTTATCTCCCTTTTGGTTCTGAAAAGAAGAAACTGAATCTTACTTCCCAGGGGACAAGCTCAAGGGCCCAAGGCCAGAGACTCCCCACCCCCCCAAAACACAAAGCCCTTGTGGGGAGGGGCCTCCCTCTTATTCTGCTCCTGCTGGAAAGAAAGCAATTGGTTCATGATGGAAGTCAGTCTTCCACTCAAGCTCTATCTCTGCTTGTGCTCTTTCATTTGCCTTCAGTAACTCTCCACTCCCATCCAACACACCCAAGACCTATGGCCTCCTTATCCCCAATGCCTCACCCAGGGTCAACCCATAGAAATCCCACCCAGCACTCAAGACCAGACCCATGGTAAACCTTTCTGAGTGTCCAGTTCAACTTCCCTTCCTCTAAATCAGAAGTTGGCAAACTTTTCTATAAAGGTCCACATAGTAAATATTTTAGGCTTTCTAGGCCATATGGTCTCTGTCACAAGCAACTACTCAGCTCTGCAGTTGTGGAGAAAAGGCAGCAGAGACAACACATAGACAAATGAGCATGGCGAAGTTCCAATAAAACTTTATTTATGGATACTGAAATTTGAATCTCACATAATTTTCATATGTCATGAAATATTACTCTTATTTTTGTTTTTTCAACCATTTAAAAATGTAAAAAATCATTCTTAGCTGAGTCAGTAGGCTGGTTTCAGGCACATGGGTCACAATTTGTCCACCCTTGCTCTAAAAAATGAACATCAGTGTCTGCCATTCATTAAATTCCTCTTCACACAACATCTTCCACTTACATTTCCTTATTTAATCACTGCACCAGCCTCATTAGATCAATAGGATGATCCCTATGATAGTTTAGAAGATCTGAGTTTCAGAGAGCTTTTGTCACTTGCCTTACAGTATCAGCTCAGAGGTGGTACATCCAGCTTTGCCATTCCCAAATTCTTTTTTCGAGCTCTTTCCAAAGTCCCTCACACCTTTCAGAACCCTCCTCCCTGCACCATGTCATGTGGGTCTGATTTATAGTGTTTGTTTCTTGATATAATCCCCCTGCAGAGCTAGATACCACCTGAGGGCAGGAATGTGGCTAACACACACACACACACACACACACACACACACACACACAGACCCAAACATTACTGCTGAGCCCTTGGCCAGCGCATCTTAGCCACTCAACAGAGCAAACCACACAGTGAGGATGGTGTTCCTCTAAATTCAAGACCACAAACCACAAAGCACCCACAGCACTGCCCAGCAATCATAGCATGTTTTTCTAGAAATTTCTTACTCACTCTGAACAGAGCATTGAATACCTCCTCTTCTCTCCATGTCCCTCCCCCATGCCCCTGCTTCCCAAGTCTCCCTCACTCTTGAAGCTCATCTCACCTCATGCTTGGAGCTTAGTTTCAGAACAGAAGCCATGCTCAGGTGCCTCCTTAACTGCCATCACCAAATACACAAATATCCCTATATCTGAAGGCAGAATCTTTTCAGGAGTCCCTTTAGGATCTGGCATTGGCTCCCTTGCCAACCCCATTTCCCACCTCTCCCCACACTGATGCTGTTCCTTGAACAGACGGTGCACATTCCCAACTTGGGGGTGACTTTGCCCCTCCACCCCTCCCCCATTCACTTGTGACTTTCATTCCTTCACTCCCTCCAGTCTTGGGGCAAAGACTGCTTCCTCAGAAGTCTTCTTGGGCCTAAAACCATCCTTCTTCATATTTCTATCTCTCATTTGGCTTTATTTTCCTTCTTCCAGGTCTCATTGCCTGACTGCATTCCACGTATGTATTTGTACACATGCTTCTTTTGTGTCCCCTGGGCAGAGCCTGAGCTCTACAAGGGCTGGGAAGGCCATGCTCCATTTTGCTCAGTGGTGGATCCCTACCATCTACAACAAGCACCCAGAGCAAGTTCTCAATAAATATTTCTGAATGCACTAAGAAAACCCAGAGCCCTAGAAAAACGTTTGTCAAATTCTCTTCCCTAAAATTTGCCATCCCTTGAACTCCCTGTGTCTCAGAGGCTTCCCTTCCTGGCCCCAAGGGCTAACAGGGCTGGAGGCTCCCCGGGATCCTTTGGGAAACACACTCCTCCCTCTGCTGCCCTAGCCCACATCTCCCTCCGGAGCCTGATGGCATCAGAGCTATTTCCGGGACCTTGTAAACTTTCTTTAACTTGGGAAGCCCAGAGTGGTGCTAGAAACCAACAGTGCAATTATAGGGCTTTTAAACTGCAGGGCTCCTTTGTGTTCATCTCCCCCAGGGGCCTCTCTGAGGCCAGGACCAGGTTGGGCCAAGAGGGAGGAAGAGAGTATGCTCATCTTGGCCAGAACAGCAGAACTTTTCAGCTAATGCAGCTGCGTGCTCAGGGCCTGAGAGGATGGGCAGCCAGGAGGACAGCTTGGGCCTGATAGAGTTCCCAGGCTCCCACACCCCACATCACGACCTAGAACTGACTGGGGTTGGAGGGTCTCCACCAGACTAGGGGCAGTTGGGGGTGTGGGGCAGGCACTGACCTCAAAGTTATGCCCATGTCTTGGGCAGAAAAGCTAGAACTGGCCCTGCCTACCTCTCCTGCTGCGTCTCCAGGGGGCACCATCTGGAACCCCAGGGCACATGTCTGTCCACCATCAGCCTACGATACTGCAAAGCTCCTGCTGGCTTACGCGTCTGTCTTCTTCCTCTGCTGCCTTCTTGACACTCAATGGCTATGACTTTCGTGTCCCCAGAGTGGGTGCTTAGTCAATGATTGCTGAATAAAGAAAAGGCCTGGGAGGGCAGCCCCTGTGGTGCAGTGGTTTAGCGTCGCTTTTGGCCTGGGGTGTGATCCTGGACGCCCCGGATCGAGTCCCACGTCGGGCTCCCTGCATGGAGCCTGCTTCTCCCTCTGCCTGTGTCTCTGCCTCTCTCTCTCTCTCTCTCTCTCTGTGTGTCTACCATGAATAAATAAATAAAATCTTTAAAAAAAAAAAAAAAGAAAGAAAGAAAAAGAAATGGCCTGGGAGAAGCAGTGGGGTAGGAAAGGGGTCAGCAACAAGTCCACGTCATACATGGCCTGGTGTATTATAGGCTACTAGCCACTCTGCAGCTCACCACCATCTTCAAGTGGGGTGAGGAAGGTGGGGGAATTTGGCCAGGAGCTGCCTAGAACCCACTCTTGGCTCAAGGTCACCAGGTGCCTCCCAGAATACAAGGCCAGATGTAGTCCCAGGAACAACAGCACTGCAGTTCTGGCCTGCCCTCCAGGACAGGCTTATCTGTGCCACTAAGCACTCAGCCACCCCAGGACCCAGTGCTGCTCCTCTTGTCTCTGGAGCACCTCTCCTGAAAGCACAGAGTGTTAGAGCTGGAAGGGACTTCTGGATTCTTCCAGGCCAACCTCCTAAGTCAGACATGCTGGAAGTGAATACCCAGAGTTCCTGGTATCCTACAGGACCACTGAGAATGGGGTGTTAAGGCTTCACAAGTCTGTGACACTGAACAAAAAGGCTCTTCATCCTTCAGGGTTTCTCCCTCCTCATCCACAGTGAGCAGTTCTGACCCCAGGGGTCGGGAGTGGGCTCCTAGAATCTGTATTTTTAACAAGCTGCTCAGAAGATGCAGAGGCAGCCTTTCTACATCTGTTTGGGAGTGGGTGGCCTCAACTGATGACTGATTAGCAGCCTAGAAATGCCATGCGATATAATGCTAGGGGCCTTCCCCTTCCTCAGCCTCTGTCCTGGTAACAGTGTGGATGGCTCCTGAGGGATGATGGGGAATACAGAGGTCCTTCCTCAAGCTCTCCCTGGCTGGGAAGACAGTGTCCTTTGGAGAGATGGGGCAAGAGCCTCTCTGAAGCTGCCACCCTCTAGGGTGACTGGCTGGATGATGTCCCACAGCTATTCATACCCCCGCACACAGAGGAGGGCCTAATCCAACATGAGGCCCTATAGTCACACCACTCTGTGGGGAGGCTGTCACTGTCCCTATTTTACAGATGAGGAAACTGCACAGAGTCCATAGCTTCTGACCCAAGGCTTGTATGCTCAGCTTTGCCCACAGGCCTGATGCAGTGATCACCATCCTGACTGCAGATGAGGCTACTTCCCCCCCCAGAGGGCTGAGAGACAGCCAAGAGAGGGAAAAGGCCGTGGGTTCTGATCCCAGTGGACCCTGTAGGACAGTATCTACATCACCTCCCTCTGCCAAACCCCCACCACCAAGTGAGGAGGAAGATTTTGTATCTCCCCACATCCGGCTGTGAACCAGGGGAACAGAGAGAGCTTGCAAACTTAAAGTGCTAGATGAAAGCCCATTAATAAACCTCCTGGCAAGGCCTGACCTAGGCTGCACAGGGGAGCGCCATTCATAAATCTCTGCCATGGGCTCTAGCTTCTGCACCACAGCCTGCGGGAAAGGGATGACTTAACTTGAGCAGCCTACAGAAGAGGCTGGGAGGTATGCTGAGCCCTTGGAGGGGGACCCGAGAGCCTCTCCTGCCCTAAGCCCTTTTCTCTGGACTCTGCAGCAGTGAGAACCATGAGGAACACCTGACTGTTCTTATCCAGGCTGTCCAGGGAAGTGACACACTTCATGGTTGAGGACAATCCCTGACCTGGGGCTCTGGGGCCTCAGGCAGATGCTAAGCTTGATCTTCTCATCCAGAATCTGGTGACAGCTAAGACCCTTCCAACTCCACCATTCTGAAGGGCCTCATGTCCCCATTGGTCCTTATGCAAGCCTAGCTGTGAAACTCGGTTTCCCTCTTGGAGGGCAAGAAACTAGCATTTCTAGAATAACCACCAAAATCCAGGTACCCTGCGTGCTCTACTCCAGGGAGTCTCCTGAATAACCTGACAAGGCAAGTTCTAAAGTGATCCCCATTTTGCAGAGGTAAAAACCAAGGCTCACAAAGTAAAATAAATGCCCAAGAATCACAGATCTATTAAAGGACAGATTCAGACACTCAGATCTTCTTGGAATATGTCAGAATGCAAGTAAATAGAAATAACACAGAGATAGAATTCAGACCCAGGCTGCTAGGCCTGCAAAGACCCTGTGCGGTCCCACAATTTCTTCCTCTGCACCAGTGGTTCTCACTGGGGACATGTGGCAATGTCTGGAGACATTTTCAGTTGCGACAGCTGTGGGGGACGTGGTGTATAACTGGCACCTAGTGAGTAGAGGCTGGGGTGCCACTACACATCCTATGGTAAACAGCTCCTGCAAAAAAGGACTCCTTGAACCAGGAAGTACATAACACCACAGAGGAGAAACCCTGACCTAGAGCCACTGAAGACAGGACAGAGTTGTGCTCTGGACTTTCATGGCACAGCTCCTCTGAGGTAGGGACAGAGAGTTTGGACCAATGATCTCCAGAATATCCTGCAGGGTACACTGGGAATAAATGGCTTTTGTGGAGAATTGGGGGGTAAGCATGGTTCTTGCTCTTGTAATTTTAGGAACCAGAGAGGTCATCACAACTAAGGTGTCTTTGGTGCAGGACTTCTCAGTGTGTTTATTGGTGTGGTCAGTTTTTAATAAGTCAACCTGCCTGAATTAAGGCACAAGTTACTCAAACAAGCATGAATCTAAGTGTCACTGTGGGGATCCCTGGGTGGCGCAGCGGTTTGGCGCCTGTCTTTGGCCCAGGGCGCGATCCTGGAGACCTGGTATCGAATCCCACATCGGGCTCCCAGTGCATGGAGCCTGCTTCTCCCTCTGCCTGTGTCTCTGCCTCTCTCTCTCTCTCTCTCTGTGACTATCATAAATAAATAAATAAATAAATAAATAAATAAATAAATAAATAAATAAAAACTAAGTGTCACTGTGTAGGTATTTTATAGATCTGATTAAAATCCACAATCAGTTGCCTTCAAGTTAGAGCGATTGTGCTAGGTCATTTGATTCAATCAGTCCAAAGGCCTTAGGGGCAGAGCTGAGGCTTCTGAGAAGAACAAAGTCTGCCTGTGGACTGATGCTTCACCCAAAGCCCAAGGGCTCCAGCCTGCCCTTCCTGACAGTCGGCTTGCCCTGCAGCCTGTAGACTTGCCTAGGCACCCTTAAACTGTACAAACAAATTTCTTGCAATAATCTCTGTCTATCTACATATCTGTCTATCCATCCTACTGGTCCTATTTCTCTGGTTGAACTCTGTTTGATACAATTTTTATGATGATTCATGATCTCCAAGAGGAGAATATAGTTTTATGACAATTCCAAAACAGATTTAGCCAGTGCAGCTCTAAAGTTGAGGAGCATCTCATGGGATTCATGTTGGGCAGATATGTACGTGTATGTGTGTGTGTGTGCATGTGTGTGTGTGTCTCTTTTTGTCTCTCTCTCTCTCTCTGGCAGAGTCTGGTTTAGGCAAGCTGGAAGAGCAGAGAAGAGAATGTTGGCTCCCCATGACAGCTGGCATGACTGTGTGCTCCCACTGTGGGTGGGGTGTCCTCACCACTATCATGTCAGCCACCAGGTCAGGTGGGACTCACTGGGACACCACTGGGGCCCAGATGTTTGCTCAGTCAACAACCTAGTCGATAAAGCAGAGCTAGCAGGCCCCAGCTCTTCGCAGAGGGAATAAAGACAAAATGAAACAGTGCATGCAAAGTACCTGGCACACAGACGGTGGTGGGTGCCAATCCCTCCTCTCTCCTCCCCCTGACGACAAGCTGCGCTAAAAAAGGCCTCCTACTATATAAGGTATGAGCAATGTTTTAAAACCACTCAAAATGTTCAGCAGTTGCCAAAAGATGCTACGGAGCTCTCCTAGGCCCGTGGCCCACCCTAAATTTAACAGGCCCATGTTTACAAACCCAAATCCATGCATCTCCGAGGCTCCCACACACAACCCAGCTGTAGTTCTCAAGAACTCCATTTGGAGAGTCTGTGGCAGCGTCACCGCCAGCTGGTGCCTCTCAGCCTGGGCTCCAGGCAGCCACTCACGGGTGGGAAAGAATGGGAACCAGGAGACACTTCTGCTATCCAAGGACCACTGAGACCCAAGGCTGGAGAGCTTGGGCCAGAGCTCTGAAACCAGGACACAGGGGAAACTCCAGCTGCTAAGTGCAGGGAGCAGCGCATAAGATATGTCTCTCTCTGGTCCCTGGCTTTTTCTCTTTCTACCCTCCTTCCTCCCTCTGCATGCACACAGGCGCACACAATCCTTCCTAGGACTCCGCCATCCTGCAATAATCCAAGCACACTGCACAACGGCTGAGACCCAGGAAGAAACCTAAGCCCCTTGCTGGACAGAATACTGATTAAAGCACATACAGCCTGCCCCTGGGAGAGCACCTCAGCCCTCACTGGGCCCTATTTATCCTTCCTCACAGCACTGGTCCTCAAATGATGGGGACAGCTGAATCACCAGGACAGCATGTTAAATACAGATCCCGGCCCCACCCCCAGAGTTTCTGATTCAGCAAGTTTGGGAAAGAGCCCAAGAATTTGCATTTCTAACAAGTTCCTAGGTGAAGCGATGCTGCTGTACAGGGGCCTCTCTCCAAGGATCATCCCTTTCCACTTTAGATAAAACAAGTCAACTGACTCCCAAGTGTTACCTGATCAGAATCAAGTCAGTGAGTGTGAGTGTTGGGGGTGGGGCAGATGCTGACGGTGGTTAGCCCTGCCAAAGCCCAGATTTCTGACAGCTGCAGGAAGTGACAGTTGACAGCCAATAGCAAAGAAAGAGACAGCAAACTATAAAAAGCAGACAGAAGAACTCAAACAGCAAAGCAGTCTGAGGCCATCTCAGGGGGATAAAGTCATTATACACCCCTAAATAAATCCTAAGAAAGCACTCTCTCCAAGTATCAGTTAGTCACAATAGTCATGATATTCACAGTGGAGTCCCTGAAATATGAAGAAAGCCATATTTAGGCTGCTTAAGAGGGCAGGAAAACAAAAAATTAATTTTGTAAAAAAAGAAATCTACATCTAATTTGTCAGCAATAAAATCACCTAGGTACTCAATGAATTATAAACTTGGCAATCTGGAAAATTTTTCTCTGTGTGCTAATTCATTTACCTCATTAACCAGGGTTTTGCATGTGCACCTGGGTGTGTGCACTCCCACATGCATGCACAGGTACATATTTCTTATAAATGCATTCCCTAACACAAATTGCTACTCATTTCCAGATCTCCTCTTAAACATCTTTTCTTTGATCTTGCTCATCCAGCAAGGTCAGGCCTCAGGTTAAAGCTCTCATGGATCCATCTTTAATTGTTCAAATTCTTGTCTTCCTTGCTGGAATGTGAATATTACGAGGGACTGTCTTTTTTCTAGGTGCTTCCATGACCCAAGAGAGTAAAACATAGTAGGTGGTCAGCAAATGGATGTTGACTGCATGAATATCCACAGGCTTGCCACTTTTCCTTCTCTCATGCCCACCTCCCACCACCTCCTTTACAAAGAAAATATAGGTCAAGGAGCACAGAGCATGTGCCTTTAGGCAGTCGCAAATTCTGATAGCTGGCGTCAGGTGTGCTTCCTCCCACTAGCAAGGGAGCATTATTAGTCCTCCAGAGGGAGAGAACACTGTCTCCCCAGCTCTTCCTTTGAATCATAATTTGCATATTCTGGGTGAGGTGGAGAAAGGGAGGAGGATGCAAACTCAATTTGATCATTCCTCTCTGAGTCTCCACCCTGACTGCTCCCAATGAAGCAATCTTCTGTCCCTTATCTCCCACTCCCCTGAGAGATACACACATGCCCCCTCCTCTTCTCAATCCAATCCAGCCACTCAGAAGGACAGGGCTTGGCACTCCAGACCCAGAACACTAGCAGATAGAAAACAGAAGCACAAAACTAGGAAGAGAACACCGTTCTTTCCATAATCAACTCATTTACCTATAAATAAAGGGCATTAATGGGAATCAACCTGAGCTAACAATTAGCAGGAACCCCCTCTGGGCTGGTGGGGGAAGCAGAGAACAATGCCCTCCTTGAAGAACTGATTGTATTAGCCAAGCACATCCAGAGACACTCCACCCCTAGGCTCCCCAGCCTGAGGACCCATCTTCCTCTCCCCAGCTCCATTGCAACCAGTGTGCACAGGAATCCATTTCTTGAAAACTGTGCAGAACTCCCAAGCTTGAGAAGAAGCCCACTAATATAGCCATGCAAGTGTGGCATCACCTAGCAGCTGCCACACCCACAAAAGTTTTCCTCATTTCTCCTTTGGCCAGATTCAAATGGGTTATGAGTCTCCCACAACTTCTATCAAAAAAGTTGATCCATGGGAGAATAAAACTTTTTAAGACAGGGTTTTTTTTTTCCTATTTACCACTAGTTCCAAAGGCACATAGTCCCAAAAGTCTGTTTCTCAGACTTCCTTTCTTTCATATAGTCAGGGTGCACTAGATTATGTGCTGGTAACAAACTCCTTAAAACCTCCTTGACTCTTGATTATAAGATGATTTCCCACTCGTGCTACATTTCTGTCACAGGTCAGTTATGGCTCTGCCCCAAGAACCAAAGGAGCAGCTACTACTGGAGACTGACAATCACCACGGCAAAAGGAAAGTGAACTTGTCAGAAGTACATGTTGGCTTCTAGAGCTTCTTGATTGGCTAGAGCAAGTCCCATGGCCATGATTAGGTTCAAAAGGATAGGGATATACAATCCTTCCCCAGGGAGGAGTACTAGAGAGAGGATATCAAATAGGAGTTAACTAGTTATACAATCCACCATACCCTTGACTTGCCAGGCTTCCATCGTCCTTATAATTTAATCACCATTACAAGCACCACCACCATCATCATTACCCACAGCACCATCACTGTCCATCACCACCACCACTACCTCCAACCTCATCAGAATCACATCAGCATCTTCATCAACAACATGCTACTGTCTTAAAATGAACTATTGGGACTTCATCAAGATAAGAAGCTTTTGCACAGCAAAGGATACAGTCAACAAAACTAAAAGACAACCTACAGAATGGGAGAAGATATTTGCAAATGATATATCAGATAAAGGGCTAGTTTCCAAAATCTATAAAGAACTTATTAAACTCAATAGCAAAGAAACAAACAATCCAATCATGAAATGGGCAAAAGACATGAAGAGAAATCTCACAGAGGAAGACATGGACATGGCCAACAAGCACATGAGAAAATGCTCTGCATCACTTGCCATCAGGGAAATACAAATCAAAACCACAATGAGATACCACCTCACACCAGTGAGAATGGGGAAAATTAACAAGGCAGGAAACAACAAATGTTGGAGAGGATGTGGAGAAAAGGGAACCCTCTTACACTGTTGGTGGGAATGTGAACTGATGCAGCCACTCTGGAAAACTGTGTGGAGGTTCCTCAAAGAGTTAAAAATAGACCTGCCCTACGACCCAGCAATTGCACTGTTGGGGATTTACCCCAAAGATTCAGATGCAATGAAACGCCGGGACACCTGCACCCCGATGTTTCTAGCAGCAATGTCCACAATAGCCAAACTGTGGAAGGAGCCTCGGTGTCCATCGAAAGATGAATGGATAAAGAAGATGTGGTTTATGTATACAATGGAATATTACTCAGCCATTAGAAATTACAAATACCCACCATTTGCTTCAACGTGGATGGAACTGGAGGGTATTATGCTGAGTGCAGTAAGTCAATCGGAGAAAGACAAACAGTGTATGTTCTCATTCATTTGGGGAATATAAATAATAGTGAAAGAGAATATAAAGGAAGGGAGAAGAAATGTGTGGGAAATATCAGGAAGGGAGACAGAACATAAAGACTCCTAACTCTGGGAAACGAACTAGGGGTGGTGGAAGGGGAGGAGGGTGGGGGGTGGGGGGCAATGGGTGACGGGCACGGAGGGGGACACTTGACAGGATGAGCACTGGGTGTTATTCTGTATGTTGGTAAATTGAACACCAATAAAAATTAATTTATTAAAAAAAAAACAAAAAAAACATGCTACTGTCTTAACCCAGGGTCCCTGGAAAAGACATCCTGCCTGGGAGAGAAGCTTACACACTAATATTCTGTTGGAGAGTGCAATTCCAGAAAAAAAGGGGACAGACACAGGGAAAGAGGGAGAGCAAATGAAAAGAGGATATTTAAGAAGCATGCCACATTTCACAGCAAATACAACTGATTGCTCAATCTGGCGGGTCATCTTTAGATCTTAACAGTTCATCTGCTACATCTCTTCCTCATTCATTTGTGCAGAGGAATGAAACAGAACTTAGCTAATGATGCTTCCTGGCCCTCATATCCCACTGGTCAAATTCAGCTCTTCTGAGATGTGTGACATGGTCTCCCCAGGCAACCTCCAGAGGAGCCAGAGCTTCTGGGGGTCTGGGGCACAGCAGTCAATCTCATTATGCAGTAGTGTCTTTTAGGATCTTCCTTCCATCTGTAGTGGGAGTGATTACAGAGCCAGAGTTGTGGGAATAATATGCTGGGCTCTTACTGACTCTGCTCAGCTGCAAGACAAGGCAAGTAACCAAGGCCCAGGAAGAGGGAAGGTGTGGCCACATGGACCTAGAGTGGCATACAAATGGAGTCCAGTATAGTCCACCCCTTGTGCCTTTAAGATCCACTCCTTCCTATTTATAACATATGTATCCCCCATATCAGAACAGGACACTTTCAACTCTTCCACAAGAAGTGAGATGAAAATCCAGTTCTTCAAGGTGATGGCATGTGAAAAGACTTACAGGCTGTTAGCAGGCCAAACTTGCTACAGCTGTATGATGGCAGCTGGTCCTAGGATCATTATAACTGATAATCATCACTGCTTCATTCAGCATCCATTTTGACTGACCTGGACTGTTCCCTGGTACAGTGACCTAGAACTTCTACCTCAATAGGTCTGAATCCTTAGTTGCCCCAACCTTGTAGAACCATTGTTGCTAGAGTTGCCCACAGGCACACAGTGAGTGGCACCAAAATATGGCCCTAGTGAATCCTCTATCTTCATGACATACTCTTTCCTGTCCCCATTATGTAACAGCAAACCTGGATCCTCATGGTAATCAGAGTCAATTACTGCCCCTGCCCTATGACTTCTTTCTTTTCCTATTGGTTTCACTGGCATAAGGACCTAGGATCTATTTGTTTAAAAAAATGCTAACCACTAACTGAGCTTTCAGGAAGTAGCAATCACTGATCACAGATCACCATAACAAATGTAATAAAAGGAAAGTTCAAAATATTTCAAGAATAACGAAAATGTGAAAGAGACAAAAAGTGAGCAGATGTTGGTGGGGAAATGACACCAATAGCTCAATGCAGGGTGGCCACTAACCTGCAACTTGAAAAATCAAACAAACAACCCACAATGTCCGTGAAGCACAATAAAATGAAGTGTGCTTGTATTTATCCTTGGGATTCATCGATCGTCTTGATTGTGTCCCTTTAAGTCTTCACTAAATGGAGAATTTCAGTCATTGCTTCTTCAAACATTTCTGGTTCTGCCTCACTTTCTCTTTCTGGGACACCGATTCTACAGATGTTAGACAATTGGATGTTGTCCCAAGGGTATCTGATGCTCTAGTCTCTCTCTCTTCTCTCTCTCTCTTTTTAAGTAGGCTCCATGCCCAGCTTGGAGCCCAACCCAGGGCTCAAACTCACAACTCTGAGATCAAGATCTGAGCTGAGGTCAAGAGTCAGATGCTTAACTGACTGAGCCACTCAGGTGCCCCTCTAGTCTCTGTTTTATTCAGTCATTTGTCTCTCTCTGCTTCATATTATACAATTTCCACTCATCATCTTCAAGCTCACTAACTCTTCCATTATCTCCATTTTCTTTGACTCCTTTTTAGTTCATTGATTTCTAGAATTATCTATATTATTTCCTTTACACTATTAACTTTAGGTTTAATTTGCTTTTCTTCTTCTAGCTTCTAAAAGGTGGAAGTCAGATCATTGATTTTAAACTTTTTCTTTTTTTTTTTATTTTTATTTATTTATGATAGTCACAGAGACAGAGAGAGAGGCAGAGACACAGGCAGAGGGAGAAGCAGGCTCCATGCACCGGGAGCCCGACGTGGGATTCGATCCCATCTCCAGGATCGCGCCTGGGCCAAAGGCAGGCGCCAAACTGCTGCGCCACCCAGGGATCCCTAAACTTTTTCTTAATATGAGAATTTCAAGCTATCATGCTTTATTTTTATCCCACAGATTTTTACATGCAGTATTTTCATTATCATTCAGTTCAAAGTACTTTCTAATTTCCTGTATGATGACTTCCATGACCTATGGCTTTCTTAGAAGTACACTGTTTAATTTTTAAATATTTGGGGATTTTCCAAATTTTTTTTGTTACACATTCTGTATTATTTCAATCTTCTGAAATTCATTAAGACTAGTTTATGGCCCAGTATATGATCTGCATAGTACACATCCCATATGCACTGGAAAAGAATGATTGTACATTCTACAGATGTTGGATGTGCTGTTCTATAATTGTCACTTAGATCACGTTAGTTCATAGTGCTCAAATTTTCTATAAACTTGTTTTGGTTACTGGTTCTATGAATTACACTGATATGATATTAAAATATCTAACTGTGATTGTAGAATTCTTTTTCTCCCTTTATTCCCACCAATATTTGACTCATGTATTTTTGGAGCTTGTCATTCAGGGGTTATGCATTTAGGATTACTATATCTTCCTAATGAATTGGTCCTTTTATTATGAAATGATCCTTTTATATCTGTAATACTCTTTACTTTTCTGATATTGACATATTAATATAGTATCTTCTTCTGCTAAGTGTTTACAAGTTATATATTTTTCCATCCTTTACTTTCAACCTCTCTATGTCCCTCAATTGAAAGTGGTTTTCTAGGGTGCCTGGGTGGCCCACTTGGTTGAACTGCTGATTCTTGATCTCAGCTTAGGTCTTAATTTTAAGGTTGTGAGTTCAAGCCCTGTGTTGGGCTCCATGCTGGGCATGGAGACTACTTAAAAAAAAAAGAGAGAGAGAAAGAGAAAAAGAAGAAGAAAGTGGATTTCTCATAAAAAGCATATAATTGGGTCTTACTTTTATATCCCTCTAATATCTCTTATAGTTGGAGTATTTAGTATTAGTCCATGTACATTTGACAAATGCGTTGATATGGTGGATTTAGTTCTATCATCTTACTATTTTTTGCTATTTTCCCTGTGGTTTTTTTTGTTTCTCTGTTTTTCTTTTCCTATTATCATTTGGGTAAATAATTTTTTTTTAGTATTCCATTCTATCTTTTCCATTGGCTTTAAAAAAAGATTTATTTATTTATTTTAGAAAGAGAAAGCATGAGTGAAAGGGGAAGAGGGAGAGGAAGAGAGATTCTCAAGCAGACTCCATGCTGAGCTGACATGGGGTTGGATCTTACGACCCTGAGATCACAACCTGAGCTGAAACCAAGAGTCGGACATTTAACCAACTATTCCACTGAGGTGCCCCCTTCCATTGGCTTTTAAGCCATACTTCTTTGCATTACTTCTTGGTGGTTCTCATAGAATTATAATATACATACTTGATTTATCACAGTGTACCTTGAATTAATGTTACACAACTTCACATATAAAACTTATAATAGTAAAATTCCACTTACTCTTCCCCCTTTTATGCAATTGTTGTCATATATTTACCTTTTACATAATACATTGTTATTGTCTTTATGCTAAAGAATTATATTTTAAGAAAATAATCTTTCTTTTTTCCCATATATTTACCATTTAATCACTCTTTATTTCCTCTTACAGATTCAAATTTCCATGCAATACCATTTATCTGATAATACCTTTATTTTTTGCCTTCATTTTTTCTTATTTATTTCACTTTCATTTTTGGAAGATTTTTATACTAGATATGGAATCCTAAATTGATGGATTTTAATATGTCATGCCATTCTCTTCTTGACTATTTTTTATGAGAAGTCAGCTGTTATTCTTATCATTTCCCTTTATGCTGCCTCTCTAGAGTTTTTATCTAGCTGTCTTTAAGACTTTTTACTTATCTATTGCTTTTATCATTTTGATCATGTGTGATTTTCTTTGTATTTATCTCCCTTGGGGTTTGCTCTCCTTTTTGGATCCGTAAATTGCTGTCTCTGATCAAATTGGGAGATTTTGGTCAATATTTGTTCAAATATTTTTCGTGCCCTATCTATGCTCTTAGGCTCTTGGTTTTATTATCTCCCCTCAAGCCCCTATCTTGCCATCCCAGGACTCCAAGTACATGTATTCTAAACTCCTTCAAATACCTATCAAAGGTTATTGAGATCTTATTCTTTTATTTTCATTTTTCCTCTCTTTCTGTTTCAGTTCAGATAATTTCCATTGGCCTGTCTTGAAGCTCACTCATCCTTTTTTCTATTCTGTCTAATCTGTTCTTAATCTCATCTGATAGGCGGACCTGGTACCTCTTTTGTGAAGCGGCAGCTGAGGAGACTCTGGCACTCGCCATGGTGGACAAAAAGCCCAAGGAAGGAATGAAGACTGAGAACAACGATCATATTTATTTGAATGTGGCGGGGCAGGATGGTTCTGTGGTGCAGTTTAAGATTAAGAGGCATACACCACTTAGTAAACTAATGAGAGCCTATTGTGAACGACAGGGTTTGTCAATGAGGCAGATCAGATTCCAATTTGATGGGCAGCCAATCAATGAAACAGACACACCTGCACAGTTGGAAATGGAGGATGAAGATACAATTGATGTGTTCCAGCAGCAGACAGGAGGTGTCTACTAAAAAGGGAACCTGCTACTTTACTCCAGAACTCTGTTCCTCCAGACCAAGAAGACATTCTCAAATAGAAAGCCATAATTTGTTTCCACCACATCCTGACTACTATAGTATAGTTTCCTCTATTCTTTCATTTTCCCCTTCCCCATTCCTTTATTGTACATAAAGTAACTGTGTATGTGCACAAGCATATTGCATTTTTTTTTAACTAAATGGCCAATGGTATGTTTTGATCGACATCAAATGGAGATGGGATGGGGGAAAATACTGCTTCTGTGAAAATACCCCCTCTCTCCATTAGTGGCATGTTCAGTCAGCTCTTATCTTTATATTCCAGTAAGTTATTTTGCTTTCACTGTTTAACAACAAAAAAAGAACAACATAAAAATCCTTGCATACCTTGTTTGATCAGAGAATTTTAATGTTTTTCACTTATCATTGTAAAACCAAGGACAATTTTATAACTTATTTGTACGTAGCTGTTACATGTAGGGCAATCTGTCTTTAAGTAGGGATAAATTACTCTAAAAGAAATGAATCCTAGATAGTTTTCCCTTCAAGTCAAGTGTCTTGTTGTTTAAATAAACTTCTTGTTTTTAAAAAAAAAATCTCATCTGATAGATTCTTAGATATTTTAATTTTTAGTGTTCACATTTCCATTTAGTTCTGTTTTATTGTTTTATATTTCAAATATCTTTTGAAATTCCCCTTCTCATCACCATTATATCATCTTTTACTGTAGACTCTAACATACTCATCACAATTATTTTGAGATTTTATTTGCTAAAGCTAACACTTAGAGCAACGCAAGGTCTGCTTCTATTGACTGGTTTTTCTCTTGACTATGTGCCCCATTTTCCTGTTTTTTTTTCATGTCTAATAAATATTTTATTATATCCTGGACCTTATGGATGATGTGCTATGGAGACTCTGGATACTGTTACCTTCCTTAGACAAATATTGACTTTTGTTCCAGCAAGCATTTAAACTACTGGCAGATAACCTTGATTTTTTGGAGGCTTTATTTTAAGCCTTATTAGGGTAGGTCTTTTCAGTTTTTCCTTTTTCCTCAGGGGCATCCCTTACTCATTTTGTACATGGTTCTTACACCTAGAGTTTGAACCTTTCGACATTTTATTTTATTTATTTTTAAAAGATTTTATTTATTTATTCATGAGAGACACAGAGAGAGAGGAAGAGACATAGGGAGAGGGAGAAGCAGGCTCCTTGAGGGGAGCCCGACGTGTGACTCAATTCCGGGACTCTAGGATCATGCCCTGAGCTGAAGGCAGACATTCAACTGCTGAGCCACACAGGCACCCCTCTTCTGACATTTTAATAGAAAAGCTGAAGTGTACAGCAAGCTCTATTAACTTGTCAGAACTTGTACTCTAAATTGTATATTCATAACCCTGGGGAGTTGGTATAATATCTGCTTAATAAGATCCCTAGAACTTTCTTCTGGGTACCTTGGAGTCTTGCTCTGTGTCTTCATAGTGCAGGGGTCAGCCAAGGATTGAGAGCCCACTGAATGCAGATTTAGAGGTTTGCTCTCACATGACTCCCTCTTTTTCTGGATATACTCCTTCAACTTTCAGCCATTCTAGCACCCCTGAGCTCCAATCTCTGCTTGGCCCGTTTGGAATTCTATATGAAATCGTATACATCAAGTAGACTGGGGAGTGCTCTCAAGGGGAAAAAAAAAAACATAAATAGGGATCTCACCTAGGATGTTTCCCCTTTTTTATGGGTAGTAGTCCCTCTGGATTCTGCCTGCTTTTGGTCACTCTACAGTGCCTTCAAACAATCATTTTTTATGTCTTCCAAGAATTTTTAATTGCTGTCTCTGGGAAAATTAGTCTGATATAAGGTTCTCTGCCATTATTTGAAGCCATAATCTCTTGAAATATTTTTAGTGTTCAAATTGATCAACATCTTAGTCAGTTGTCCATATATCTCACCATTTGAAACCCAGCCTTCCAGATATCTGTCCAGATATCTGTCACAATATCCAGATATTTGGTAAGCATCCTAATATCCTTCTAGGTATAACCATTTTGGTTTGAATTAGCCTAAATAAGTTCTGTTGTTTACGATCGAGGGCTGGAACCAATTCCTAGAGTTTACACTGACTGCACATTGCTCAAATCTTGCCTATATGAGTTGCTTCAAAGACCTCTACACAACCACTGAGCATTCATGGCTCTCTGAAAATGACATCCTAGATCACTGCCAACTTTAATTTGTATCAATTTTTCACTTTTTTAGTTAATAGTTTGACTTAAAATATTTTATTTTTATAATAATTATATTTCTGAATATTACTAAATTTACTTTTTCCCAATACCATGAAATCATTCTATACTATGATTTGGACACTGCTTCACTAGCCCCTTCAACCTGCACCCTACTGGTTGGAATTCCTCTCCTTTACATGAGTTATAAGAGTCTATAACATCCTCACCAAACCATCTGCTTTGCTCTCCACTCATGAATACACATGCACACGTGCCCACACAGAGACACATACGTCAGATGTGTATGTTAAGGCAGATGTTCCAAACTTTTATACCCTTTACTCCCAGTGACAGGCAGAGAATAATTCCAGACAATGAGTAGAAGAGAAAAAGATGTATATTTGGAACATGGTTTATGACACCAAAGGCAGAAGTCAGGGAGAGAGAACATTGTGAGTGCGCAGAAACTGATCTAGGGAATTTCAAGTTCTCATGAGCTCATTTGGTTGTGCACTGTCCACTCATTTTCAGAACTCCAAAGTGCTGTACTTGTTAATGAGTATGTTAATGACCCTTCAATTTACTCAGTAAAGGCCAATTTATGGAACATTCATGCTCCATTACGCAGGATTTCCTCTGTATCTCTGAAGTGAATCTCTCCTGATAGAGACCCAGAATGAGAATGGGCAGTCTTTTAAAAATTGGGTTCCTGGATCACTCTTCCTGCTAAAGTCAAGAGATGAAGAAAAGAATAGATTTTGGTAGTAACTTCTTATTTTTTTTGTGGCCTTGGGCAAGTCCATTATGAATAATAATAACTAGACATATACAGAACATTAAGAGCTATGTGTTATTCAAATACTTTAAAAGCCTTATTTCACTTAATCCTTATAACTAATGAGGTAGTTATCATTACTAGTCCTATTTCACAGATGAGAAAACAATACCATAATAACATGTTGTCTGAGCCCTGCCATAGTGGAGAGTTTTTCTTCATGGTGTTTGATCCCTGGTTTCATAAATGCTGTGCATCAGATGAAAGAAGCAGCAGGACTGCAGCTATGACAGTTTCATCATATGGTTGGACATACCTCATGGTTGTGCTGATAGAATCAGCTTTGTGGCTTTCAAGCTTGGGTCCTGGACCTTGAAAAATTCTGTAAGTCCATTAGTATACTGCACTTGTTTTTCACTGCTATATAATACATTGCCACAAACTTAGTGGCTTAAAACAGCCATTAATATTAAAACATTAATTATCTCATAATTTCCATAAATCAAGAGTCCTCCACATTTTACCTAGGTCCTCCGCTCAGGACTTAATGGAGATCAAGGTGCCAGCCAACTGTGTCCTCTTCAGGAGACTTGACTTTGGAAGATTAACTTCCAAGCTCTCTCAGGTTATTGGCAGAATTAATTTCCTCATGGCCATGTGATAAGGTTTCTGTTTTCTTAACTGTCAGCTGGGGACACAACCGGCTCCTAGAGGCTGTGTTTGGGTCCTTGCCATGTGGCCTTCTCTATAATAGGCAGTTTGCTTCTTCAAGGCTGACAGGAGGGCATCTGCTAACTTTTCTCGTATCTTTTAAGAGGTTGAAGAATTGAGTGAACTATTTTGGTTTTGTTTTGGTTGAAATGAAATTTTTTAAAAACTCAATGGATGGCCTACAGAAGAATTGGAAGACAGTAATATAAGATTCAATTCTCATCAAGTTGATCTATAGTTAATACAATTCCATTCAAAATTCTAGCAGGAATTTTTATAGATACAGAGATGACTTAATTCTAAGGTTTATATGGGAGGCAAAGGAATTAGAATAGCCAAAACAATTTTGGAAAAGAAGAATAAAGTTGTAGGAATCACACTATCCAATTTCAAGGTCTAATGTAAAGCTTTGGTAATCAAGGCAGTGTAGTAATGGCAAAAGGCAGAGAGGTCAGTAGAACAGAACAGGGAGATGAGAAATCAGCACACACATAGGGACAACTGATTTTTAACAAGGGTGCAAAACCAATTCAATAAAGAATCTCATTCAATAAATTTTGTTAGAACAACTGGACATTCATGCTAACCTCATTCTAAACTTCACAACATAAGAAAAAAATTTTTTAATGGATCAGAGATCTCAATGTAAAACTTAATACTATAAAGCTTTTAGAGGAAAATGTCAGAGAAAACCCGAGTTAGAAAAAGCTTTCTTAGATCTGACACCAAAAGCATGATCCATAAAGAGCAATTTACTTCATCTAAATTACAAACTTTTGCTCTGTGAAAGGTATTGTTGGGAGAGTGAAAATACAAGCTACAGACTAGGAAAAAAAATATGTGAAATCATATATCTGACAAAAATATGTGAAATCATATATTCTTTCCAGAATATAGATATCTTTAAAAACTCAGCAGTAAGAAATCAGACAACTCAGTTTTAAAATGGACAAAACAAAAATAAATAAGTAAAAAATAAAATGGACAAAACACCTGGACAAAGAAAATATACAGATGGCAGATAAGCACACAAAAAGATGTATCTCGTTGGCCATTAAGGAAACACAAATTAAAACACACCTATTAGAGAGGCTATTGTAAAATTTTTAAAAATCTGACAGTATCAAGCATTTTCAAGAGTGGGGAGAAAGTGAAATTTTCATACGTTGTGGGCAGAAATGCAAAATAATGTATTCACTCCAGAAAACACTTTGGCCGTTTCTTACAACCTACACCTATCATGTGACCCAACAATCCCACTTCTCAGGCATTTACCCTAAAGAAATGAAAATGTACATTCACACAGAAACCCTCATGTGAATTATTAGAGGAGCTCTAGTCATAATTGCTAAAATCTAGAAAGAACCAGAATGTCCTTCAGAGGTAAGTGGGTGAACAAACTGTGGTACATCCACACAATGGAAAATTCATCTTTAAAAAGGAACGGACTATTGATACATACCAACAATGTGGGTAAATCTCAAGAACATTAAGATAAAGAAGCCAGTCTCCAAAAACTACATACTATATGATTCCACTTATATGACATCACCAAATGACAAAACTACTATGATGGAGAGCCAATCGATGGTTTCCAAGAGTTGGGCATGGGGGAGGGGTAAGACTCTACAGATTACTACAAAGATTTTGGGAGTGATGGAATTATTCTGTAACTTGATTGTAGTGGTATTTACCTGAATCTATATCATGTTAAAACTCACAGAATTATTTGCCCCAAAAAAGTCAATTTTTACTATATGTTAATTTTAAAATTAAAAAATATATATTTATGAGGAACATGTGTGAGAATGGAATTTCATGGACCTGGAACAGAGAAAGAGAAACGTAATTTTAGATTAGGTTAAATTTCCAATGTGTGAACACCTACCAGAGATTCTGGATGCAAAATATTGACTCAAGCAACTGGGAAAGATTCCATTTATTTGCTTGGTTGATGGACTAAAACTAGAGTCAACAGTAGCCTATATGAATTTGAAATGCCAGGAAGAACTTGATATAATATAGAGGAAAGAACCAAAAAAACTAAGCAGATAAGAATATAAGAGCAGATTTATCATACGTTCACAATTTCTATCCCAAAAATAATCTACAAGAGGGTTCAGAAAGCAATCTCTTCACCATGATATTGAAAAATACATTGTTGATGAAGAGCACCAACATCCTTTAAAATCCCATTAGTTAGTAGCTATCCACTGTAGGTAAAATATAAAAGTAGGAAATGCTGCCATTATAATGAGTTCCTTGATTTAAGTGACAGGGTGGACACTTAGAATGACAAATATCTAGCAGATGTACTCAACTACCAGAGAAAAAACATAGATGTAGTTACCAAAACAGGCAGCAGAGCCAAAATAACAAACAGAATGGTGTTACCCATAGGGATGTTTGGAGGTAATCAGGTTTCAATGGCTGAAATAAATGGGCTATTCCTATTTAATATGCATAACTAAAAATAAAAAATAAAAAAACCCAACCCCCCCCCAAAAAAAAACAACAACAAAAGCCCTAGGCTTAGTAAGCAGCAAAGATTGATCTGATTTGAGCCACAGTTACTGGGACTCACTACCTCCATACTATAGAGATTCACCCACTTCCCAGGCCCAAGTCAGTTCAAGGAGCCAGAGCTTTCTGATTGAAAAGGAGATTGGGTATCCTTAAAAAAGAGTTATGTAGTAACATCTCAAGCGTGTACCATCAAACTTTCACCAGACTGTTACCAAAGGGACATAAAATACATTTCAGGGTAACTGTACACTGGAGAGAAAAAAGAAACTCCTTGGACTTTGAAGGATTATTTGATATACCTCTGAGCCAATACTGATCTCCAGCAACACAAAATATCGCATGGACCACTGCTAAGGTAGAGGCTTGTGGAAGTAAGGGTGACTGGATTTGGAAGTGAGTCCTACCTCGGCTACTTCACCAGTTCATGACCATGTAGGTGAAACAGATAATATTTACCCAGAAGGCTGCCTGATATGTGTGGGATACAAAGCAAGGGAAGGCTTTTTATGAAGCACAATATTGCCACTAGGCCTGCATGATTTGGCAGATCTGTGGCCGCCTGAGAGCCATGTGGAGCCTGTGGCCAGCCCCAAGAAGAGAACCACAGTTGAGGCATCTGGAGTCTTGAAACAAAGCCATTCCCTTTCAATGGGCAAATTAACAGATCACGGCTTGGGCTACACGGCTTCCATGTGTTCTTGCCAGCCTTTCTGTTCAGATAGGCGAGTTATAGGTGTCTGCTCAGATGGCACTATTGACTTGGTTCTATAGATGAACAAAGTGCTGGTCCAGACACTGCTTGGGCTCTTCAGGGAGGAGCCTAGTCTGCTTAGATCCCAGTGCAAGTTGTTGTCAGCATGCCCCCCTCACCCCCGACTTCTCCAGCACAGTCAGATTCCCAAAGGGAGCCCTGAGGTTCCCCTGCCATTTCTGTGGGGCATTCCTGGAGCAGAGACTTCCAACAAGCAACCCACTATGCTAGAGAAGCTGGGTGTCCCCCCAGGGGCTCTCTTTTCCCACTGGAAGGACCCTGGGCTCCAGGGGACCTCTGTGGAGTACTGAGCTGGTCCCTGCAACTGCTCCTCTTCCCCTCCTGCAACCCGGCTTGGTCTCTGTGATGCAGAGACCCGTGTTCTAGGATTCTCTCAGGGGCATCTTGCCCACAAAGAGTTGTTAGTTCTTCCTGTGAAGAAAAGGAAGTCAAGACCTGTGATACCATCTTGTTGACATCACCTCAATAGTCCACAGCTTTCTGTTGGCAGAGGCAGAATGTCCAACCATGAGAAAATTGGAGGCCTTGCAATTAAGCTGCCCATTGTGAACCAAAGATTGCCAACCAGCAATGCGGTGTATCCAAAAATGCTTCATGATCAGATGGAAGTGGTATGCAACGTATAAACCCAGATGATTCAAAAGATACAAGAAATTTGCATAATTCCCAGGGTGCCTACCCTTTCCACATTTCCATCCTTTCTTCAACGCATGTGATAGCCTTAACAGGTGTTCCAAATGACCAGTTGAAAGGAAAAGTAAAAACTAAAGCCTGATATTAGGTAGCTCTGTACACTATGTGGGCATCAGATGAAAATGGACTATAACCACAATAGAAAGAGTCCTATAGAACAGTGAGGAAAAGAAATCTCTCCTAGTGGACAGACTTTTAAGGGCACATCTCAGGCTCTGCTGTATAAGAAAAGAAAGATGCCCTAGGGTCTTCAAGGTTTCATAGGCAGCAGCAAATGGTTTGAGAAAACTTGGAGATAAAAATTATTGAGGGATTGGTGACAATGAGTACTGGAGAAGAGGCATGTGGATGGACCTCTCAGAAGAGACAAAGTGTTAGAATTATTTTGTGGTTCCTACTGAGGAGGAAGTTCACAATATAAGGATGGATAAGACAAGCTGTTCTATGAATGTCAAGGCCTCTTTCTTCGGCCACTCTTGATTGCCCAACAGCTCATAGAAAACATGGCCATGACGACAGAGATGGATATTATGCATGAGCTCAATGACAAAGACTTCCACTGATGGGGAAAGTGACACTGGTAAGAAGCACACAACTTGCCAGTGGTAATAACTACCTAGGGTCTCAGGACAAGTCACACACCTTGGCAAACAGTCAGCCA
Source organism: Vulpes lagopus (assembly GCF_018345385.1). Classification (NCBI taxonomy): domain Eukaryota; kingdom Metazoa; phylum Chordata; class Mammalia; order Carnivora; family Canidae; genus Vulpes; species Vulpes lagopus. The sequence goes on from NC_054827.1 coordinate 111,862,988, forward strand.
CCTTTGGGCAGACTGATTGCATTGCAATCCCTTCTCCACAGAGGAGGCAGTAATATATTCTTACTGGAACAGACACTTATTCTAGGTATGGATCTGTTTGGGCATAATTGTATCTCTCCAAAATTCCTATATTGAAGCTGTAACACTCAGTACCTCAGATTGCGACTCTGTTTGGAGCTGGTCTTTTTAAAGGTGATGAAATTAAAACCAGGCTGTGAGAGTGGTCCTCAATGTGATCTAACTGCTATCCTTATAAGAAGAGGGAATTTGAACACATGAGGAGACCCCAGAGATACATGAGCATAGAGAAAAGACCATGTGAGGACACATCAAGAAGATGGCCATTTGCAAGCCATGGAGAGAGGCGTCAGGAGAAACTGAACTAGCTGACACTTCGATTTTGGACAACCAGCCTCTAGAACTGTGAGAAAATACATTTCCATTGTTTAAGCCACCCAGTCTGTGGTATGTTCTTATGGCAGCCCTAGCAGACTAATACATCTTCCTTGCCTACCATGCTTCTGAAAATCACATAATTTATGGAATTACTGGACACCATATTAAAAATCTGGACATCTTTTAAACACTGGTCCCCACCAGGGAATTCACGTACAGCAAGTTAATTGCAGTGATAGGGCTCATGTGTATAACATTCACTGCTTCGTCCATGTATTCCATCATCTAAAAGCAACTGGCCTTATAGAGCGGAGAACTACCTGTTGAAGTGATGGCACCAGCAGACATCTGGTAAGGCTCAGGTGTTGCCCTACAAAATGTAGTCTACTCTTTAAGTTAATGAGCACTATCTCTCCCTAAGAAACAAAAAGTAAAAGGAGGAGTAGCTCCCTTCAATATGATGCCTGATGAACCATTCACTAAATTTTTGCTTTCTGTGACTTTAGGCTCTGTTGACTTAAAGGTCTTTGAACCAATGGGAGGGATATTTTGACCAGGAGACACAATAATAGATCCACTGAATTAGAACCAGAGACTTCTACCCAGACATTTAAGACTTGTCATGCCCTGTTGGACAAAATGACTGATCCAGATTATCAAAGTAGATTGCTGCCATGCATGTAGACAGAAAGGACTATTTCTGTAAACCATAAGGGAATCCCTGGGGATTGCCATGTCCAGTGATAAAAGTTAATAGAAGGTAAATTCTAACCCCATACAGGCAGAGCCGGTAAGCATTCAGATTCCCCAAGAATGAAGACTGAGTCACCAAACCAGATAAAGAATCATAGCCAATGGACTCTTTTGCTGAGGACAAAGTGAACATGAATGGGTAGCAGAGAAAGGACATAATGAAGACCAGCTGCTGCCTTGTAGCCAGTTGCATAAATAAGTTCTGCAGTAGCACCACATTTGCTTCTGTCCCCTGTGTCGTGTACATATCTATGCATATTCAATAAATTTCCTTTTTTTTTTCCTTCTCCCTTTGCTCTACCATTTATCATAGTCCATGTGTGTTTATAGTTTAGTCCATAGGCTAAACTGTGGACTGAAAACAGAGTATCAATATGGTATTATGGCAGGCAGAACTATAGGAGAAATGGCTATGATCCAGGAAACCAGAACTTACAACTCATGAAATTTTGAGTCCTTCCTTTGGGCAAGTATATTATCATTGTACAAGTGATAGTTATTTGATATTAGGCAAGCACAGGTTACTGGTACTATTATGATTGGAAATATAAGTATGGAAACAGGGCCTATATTGATGCTAGGTGGTGAAGGAGTAGATTGTAGCAAAATCTGTTAACTTTTAAACATTTACACATTGAAAATCCTGCCTTTCTAAAATATAGTAATAAACAAACAAACAAACAAACAAACAAAAAACCTGCATGTCCCAGCCTCCCTTTTAAGTATGGCGTAGACAAGAGACTAGCTTCCTGCCAAAGTTCCCTCGGAAAGCAGAGGGACAATAGTGAAGTTATAGCAAGTACGAGGTCTTAGGCAGATTTGCAGGAGCTGTAACAGAAAAAGGTGCAGTGGAGGTTCAATCCGTGCTTTTGTAGGGGTTGAGCAAAATAAAATAATGTCATCAAGATTTCACTATACCCATCTCCATGTGCCAGCACTGGTTTCCTCTACACTAGACTTCCTTGGATTGGGTATTCTCATGCAGGTTCTTCCCAGCCCCCATCCTCCGTCCCCTCAAAGTGGCTTCTGGCTCTTCCAATACAGTAGGAAGACAGTTTCTCTTTCCAAAAAGAGAGTCCCTGGGTTGAATCTCATTGATCCAATTTGGGTCATATCAACGAACCAACTGCAACAGCCAAGGGGATAGACTATACCAGGGCTGGGTAAGGTGCCTACTCTGAACAGTGAGAACAGGATGAAGTCTGAAGGGGAGAATAAATTTCTCCCATATATTTCCTCCCTTGTATTTTATCACCCAAAAGCAACTGGCTATAGGACAAAGCAACCGCCTATTGAAGTTGTGTCACCAGCGGTGAGATTGAGGTATTGTCCCACAAAATGTGGCATATGCTTTAAGTTCACAATGACTAACCTGAGGGTAGCTCTCAAACACAAATCAGGATGTAACTAAAAGAAAAGATAATGGGTAGTGGGCAGCACTATCGTATCGTGGATACGATAGCTATCCACCAGACTGGAAGTTCTGGCTCTTCCCTTCAGTTACAAATGGGACAGAGACTGGCACAGCCTGCAAGCAAAGACCCCGACTCTTCTTGCTGTATGATCCCAGCAGCACTTTTGGTTTACTGTATTAAAATTCAGAGGGCCTGGTTTCCAGTTATGATGTCTATGAACTTGAGAATCTCCTTTAACTTTTCTAGGCCTCCATCCCCTTCTCTGCCAGGCGAAGAACTAATAAAGCCTGCCTTGTGAAGATTCAACAAGATAAAACTCATAAAACTGATCAAAATCTGTAAAGCACTCCATAAATATAATGGATCATCTTTATGCCTCCAAGGAAACCAAGGATGACTTGAGCCTAGCTCATCCTGTTTGAAAAAATAATAATAATGGGGAAACATAGGTAGATGGAAGAGGTTAAGACAAATAGAGGAGTTTAGATTGGAACCACTATCACCTGCCCTTCACCACACAGAACCGATCTGTCTTTCTAGGCTATGGATCACATTTTTCTGCGTTCTTCCCCTTTCCTGGATAAGAGTGAAAATACTGCGTGAACCGTAACCAAAGGCTTACTCTGCAAATATGTTTGACACAGAATTCCTCAATGTAAACATTTCTTCTAGGAAAGTGATTGGATAAAGAAGCAAGGATTCCTACAGAAGGAAATTTATTGCGGTAATTATTAGGATAACAAAAATTTGAATGTAAATGCCCTGCAATAAAGGATTGATTATATCATTACGCAAATGGTGGTATTATCTCTGTCTTTTACATCATTACACAAATGATGGAGGTCAAGTAAAATATAGATATTATATAGAAGGATAGCCAGGTTTAATAGCTGAAAAGAGCACATACAGCATGATCCTGTTTTTGTCAAACAATCCGTCATATAGATGTATTAATATGCATAGACAAGGATTCAAAAGATATATAGTGGAGTCACATCATACATGCACTCAGTTTCTCTGAATTCACTGTTGTGCCTCCACGAGGTAGGGGAGGGGCGGGGAGAAAGGGACAGAACAAACTCAGTGTGTAGCTGTGATCTACCACTACTTCCTCCTTGAAGCACATAAGTCAGATGTGGACACGAGACTGCAGAAATTTCAGTCCCTCTCAGTTCCTGTTTGCCTTCCAGAATGTGAGCATCCTCCCATGCTGAGTGTGACTCTAATGTTTCAAGATGTTTATTTTTCATACGACCTGTCCCCTAAATGCAAGCCAACTACTTTTTCTGGGGCTCAACCAACAAAACATCTTGTCCCATCCCAGAAGAAAATGGTTGGGTTGCGTGGATGGAGAGATGGTATGTCCACTCCTAATGTGACACACTCCTAAGGAATTGTCCAGGGTGATATTCTTCCTTGTAGACCACCCCCCTCACCCACCCGGCCACGTCCTGTGCAACAAAGTGTGGACAGTGTGGATACTCTGGGTAAGGCTGGGTTTTTTTTTTCTTTATGATAATCTAGATCTCTCAGTTTCCTAAAATAAACATGTATTTATGTGACATATTTTTAAAGAATAGGTAAAGTCCCTTGTCCTTGTACTTGGTCAAGTACCCTTCAGAAAGTTTCATCTAGGGATCTCAGCTTTGCCAGCCCAGAAGAGCAGTTTCCTGTTAGGTCTCCGTAGGCTGTCCTGCTGTGGCTTGCAAAGCTGCTCTTCCTTTCCCTTCACCCTTATCAGTGAGGATCTCTGTGGGTGATAGCATTACGCCAGGCTGGGCAGCACTGAATGGCTGCAGGGCCCAGGGTGCCAGGCGGCTCGAGGCCATCTCAGCCCATCGCTCCCAGGCTCCATCAACTCTTGTTAGTCCTCATTACCAGCCCAAGCCCAGACAGGCTGCCTCCACGCTGGGTCCTTGATTTTTCTATTTTGAGAGGGTTACTCGGGCCAAATCATCAAATCAAGTTATGTCCCTGACGTCTTAGGTTTGCAGTGATCTGAGAGCACCCCTCCCCCTGTCCCCATAGACTAGGGGTGGCCCTACCCTGGTCCCTAGCACCATAGAAACACATTCTCTCATGACACATCCCCACATGCTCATCTATACACACACGCACCCTCACAGCCTCACAGTCTCATAAACATGCACTGTCACTAGCACCACACAAATAATCATAACAACATGAACATCCACACTCGGGGATCCTCAGAGGTCATGAGAGACCCAGGCCACTTGCAGTTTTGAGGCTTCCAAAATATTACAGAATGAGAAATTGCTGCAACCAAGTCCCCATATTTGTAGCTGTCCTAAATGTTAACATTTAACAAATTATCATCATAGGCTTTAAATGCAATATAATTGTGTTATCCACAAAATAATCACAGGATTTATGAACTATTAATTCTTAGGGCACTGCAGGCAGCGCACTTGGGCAATGCAATGCGCTTAGAGCTGTGTGATAAATGTCTTCTCCTCTCCATCTTGTCAGTGTATCTTGGACTGCATGTGTAACCTCATTTGGGGATAATATCAAGAGCCCACATCTGAAGCCCTTTGTGAGCATGAGGCCCAGCCAAATGGTTCTTGTCAACTCCTGTACACATACACCAGAGAGGCCATGTGCCTGTACACACTATCCTCAACCAGCAGCCACCCACACCTGCCAGGAGAAAACTCAGAGTCCTGTGACTCACCAGACATCCCAGTTACCTTGTGACAATCATGGGAATGTCTCAGAGCTGGGGGGGACTCTTTGTACCATCTACTCCAGTTCCTCTCAGGACAGAGACTTCCCTGGTCACCTCCTGGATGGCGGGTCACTTGGCCCTTTCAGAGCATTCCTGACACCCAGCCTGAACCAGCTCTAATGGGAAGGCCATCCTAGGACTTCCATAAATCAGCTTCCATAAATCTTTATCATCTACATTAAGTGGCCCTGGAGCAGACATTAACCGTCCTCACTCCATCCAGGGTTTCTGCTCTATCCACCTGCATCTGGGCAAGTGTTGCACACACATGCTTGCTCACACACGTACATATGCTCACACCCTTACCTGTATGCACACACTTTAAAGGACAGTGTGACATTAGGGGAAGACCCTGGCCATTAGAAGCAAACAAGTCACTATGTACAGCTCTCTTCCATTCCTTATGAGTGGTCACTTACAGACTCATTTGTCCTCTCTAAGCCTCAGTTTTCCATATCTTTAAAGTGGACCCAGAAAAAACCCGCCTCATACATCCCTGGTAGGATCTCCCTGAAATCAATCTTTCTTTCTTTCTTTTTTTTTTTAAGATTTTATTTATTTATTTGTGAGAGACAGAGAGAGAGAGAGAGAGAGAGAGAGAGGCAGAAACACAGGCAGAGGGAGAAGCAGGCTCCATGCAGGGAGCCTGATGTGGGACTCGATCCTGGGTCTCCAAGATCAGGCCCTGGGCGGAAGGCAGGTGCTAAACCGCTGAGCCACCCAGGCCTTCCTTCCTGAGATATTTCTAAGAGCACCTAGCACTGTCTGACACAACAGTTTTTCACCATATGTGATGCCCTTTTGCATTAGTTCCTCTGTTTGGGGCTGACATCAAGAAATGACTATCCCTCTTAGAGAAAAAAGTCTTAAATTCAAAGAAAAATGTGTTTACCTATGCAATATGGTGCCAAGAACATCAAAATGAGAATCTGATACCTAAATGCTGGCTAACTCTGCCAACAATGAGTTACGTGCATCAAATACGCTCAACCTCAGTCTTCCCATCAATGAAAGGGGTACGCTGCTATAAATCCCTTAGGTTCTTTTTCAGATTCAGTGTTTTAGAAATCTTCTCAAAGGCAACTAACACTCTTATCCAAAGTTCACACCAACTTTCCCAAACTGGACTGGTGAAACTCACAAACTAGACCTGAGAGCAGGCATGTCTGGTCCTGTCCACTCTTGCAGCCCCTCAGCAAGACCATGCCTCTGTCTTGGTACAGGAGGCCTTAACTCTTCCATGTCCCACCCACTGAACCACAATGAACCTACTGTACTGAGCTGGACAGCCCAGAGAGCTGGGTGGGATGGGTATCCAGGGGCAGAGTTGGTTGAGGAAGTCTCCAAAATGGAGTTGAGGGAAGAAGGAAGGCTGAATTTGCCAAGTCAGAAATGGGAATATCAGGAGCTAGGACAATCTGGACAGGCTGGCATGTGGATATGAGATGGCAAAGGGAAATGGCTCCAGACCAGTTTCAGGTGGTGCCAGCTTATGGCACAGGGCAAGCCCCAAACCACAGAGGGGCCAGCAAACCCAGCCACAGCTCTGGAAATCATGAGGGCCAATATTTACAGAGCAAGGCTGGGAGAGCAAGGCAGAGATGAGGAAATGCCAGTGCCCAAAAAGCCAGTCCACTTCTCAGCCTTTCATAAGACATTCACAAGAAGTATTGATACTGGACTTCACCCAGGAGAAACTCTGTCCTCATGTGGGGAATGAGGTAACAAACACAGAAGACAATGAAAAGCTTGCCATTCTTTCAAATACTTTCTGGAGATTCTTTGCACTATATCCTCTAACTAGATGCTTTTTTGCACTGGCGCAGGGAAAAGGCACCCATCATGATCCATCACAGGATGCAGTTGCAGGACCCGAAGAAAGGAAAGTTTCAAGACTTTGCGCAGCATCCTCCAGCCGGTGAGCAGTGGAACCAGGACGAGTCTCAAGTCTGCACACACAGTCCGGCTCTTAAATCACAGAGGGGCCATTTAGAATCAATTTTTCAACACAACCACACCTGCAGTAGCACAGGTAAGTACCCCATTTGACACCAGGGGAACTTGGGTTCAAATCCCAGCTTCACCTTTACTAGTTGTGTGACCTTGGGAATTTTTCCTAACCTCTTCATTCTCTCCTTTATCATCTACAGAATAGGTATAAACAATGCCTACCATTCAGTGTTTCTGTGAGGTTTTTATGAGAACCTAGCTTATGTCTGTCACATAGCAAGGACTCAGTAAATTCTGATCTTTCCCTTTCTTCTTCTGCCACCATCTTCCCCCATCACAAGTTTTTTTAATGTGGCTGCTTCCCACATGTCAAAGAGAAGTCAATTGGGTTGTTCCTGAATCTACCTGTCTCAGGTGAGCACACTGGACTATTCACAGTCTGTTGGTCTTTGGGTTTAGAGTGATACAGCAGAGAGTATCCTGGGGGTGTCAGGCTCCCTCCAATCCTAGGTCAACTGGGCCTCCCCCTCCTTGCCCATCTGAGGGCAGGGAGTCACTGGCTGTCCTGGGAAGCCCTCAACAACGGAGTTCATGGTTGCGTCCAAGCACACAGCCAGAAGCCACCCTTTAAGGCCATTAATTAAGCCCTGTCATTCAGGATGACTTCTTTGTTTCTGGCATGGTTTGCTAATAAGAGTTTCACAACTAGGTTCCTTTCTATCCCCTGGCCTTAGCTGTTTGCCCCCTACATGTATATTCAGTGGCATATTGTCCCATCAAGAAACATCTCCCGGGCTCATTGGCCAAGCCCGTGGGTCAGAGCCAAAAGGACCCCCTGCCCTTTCCTCCTGGTGAGAAGTCTTCTGGACCAAGGGTCCCCTCAGGGTCTTCCTGAGCTTTTGGGAAATCCATGGGCTGAGCACAGTCTGGTCCACTCCCATCTTGGATAAAGACCAATTCAAACATCCAAGCAGAAGATGTGGTCCATACCCCCTGGGTGGCTCCTTACCATTCCTGCTCTGGCCAGATATTAGAGAAAATATCATGTACTGGGCTAACCGGGGTCCTAGATTCTGCCTACCTCAACCATCTTCCATTTACTTCCACTCATTCTTTTTTTAAAGATTTTATTTATTGTCTCTCTGCCTCTCTCTCTCTCTCTCTGTGTGTCTCATTAATAAATAAATAAACCTTAAAAAAATAAAGATTTTATTTATTGATTTGAGAGAGAAAGAGAGAGCAAGAAAGCACAAGCAGGGGGAAGGGAGCAGGGGAAGCAGACTCCCCCTGAGCAAGGAGCCCACCCATGGCTCCATCCCAGGACTCCGAGATCACAACCTGAACCAAAAGCAGATGCTTAACTGACTGAGCCAACCCAGACGCCCCTTACCCCCACTTGTTCATATGACCTAAGGTCAGAGCTTGTGGAAACACTGGCAGCTCCCAGCCCTGTGGTGTCTCCCACAGGGCCTGTCTCCCACTAGGCTTTCTATACTACTTTCTCTGTCTGGAAAGTCTTCCCTGTCATCCTCCAGCTCCACCAGATCAGGGTGGCTTCCCGGAGGCAGTGAGTCCTGTGGTGTCTCCCACAGGGCCTGTCTCCCACTAGGCTTTCTATACTACTTTCTCTGTCTAGAAAGTCTTCCCTGTCATCCTCCAGCTCCACCAGATCAGGGTGGCTTCCTGGAGGCAGTGAGTCCTGAATCAGTCTGGAGGGATGAGCTGTATCACCATACACCTGGCTAACTTATTCACTCTCCCAAATCAGCACACATAGCTTCTTCCCCAGAAAGCCTTCCCTGACCACCCTCCCCACCAGTGAGGCTGGATGCTGCATCAAGCAGCGCTCTTCAGTGAGTGCTTTGGCTTTGGGGTTGAGACATGTATCAGGAAACAGATGGCAAACTCAAACTAGCTAACTGAGAAGAGTTTAATAAAGGGATTGTTGACAAAGGTGTAGGCAGGGCTTGAAGAGAATAAAGAGAGACAGCACCGGCTAGCAGCAGAGGGCATCCTGAAACACACACACACACACACACACACACACACACACACACACACACAGAGGCTACATAAGACCAGCAGAGAATGCTCATCAGGACCAGGAGAGAAGGGAGAAGCAGCAGCAGGGCTTGTGTGTGTGTGTGTGTGGGGGGGGGGGGGGGGGGTTAATATCACATATCAGAATGATAGTAGAATAATAATGTTTGTTTTGTGTTCATACCTTAATTAATACTTTCAGTTGATGTCTTGTAATATGTTTATATATAGTTTATATTTGAAAGGGATTAAGGTTTTAGTGTCACTGATTATTCAAAAAATGAATTTTAAATACTTGATTTTAAAGTACCAGTATTAACAGTAATATTTCGGCTTCACGTGAAATAAATGCTAAACCACAGTAGTGATTATTTTGTCCCAATATCAACAATTGGTATTCTGTTAGTTTCAAGCAGTAAGAACCCTGCCCAAATTGACTTCACAAGTCTCACGGCTCCAGGGGATGTGCTCCCTTCAGGCCCAGCTTGGTTGCAAGGGCCTGAATACTGTCACCAGAACTTGGAGGACTCCATCACTTTGCTTGGCTCTCTCTGTTCTCATGCATAGTTGTCTTGATTCTCAGCAGGCTCCCCCTCAGGGTGGCCAGGGACTGTAGCAGCTCTAGACGTCAGACCTACTCACTTTCACATCCAGCAGAGAAAAGCCTCTCTCCCAGAAATTCACTGAGGGGCTTGCTGCCCCTCATGGCTCTGGAGCAGGGCTGTGTCCATTGCCACAGCAATCCTGTGACCTGTCTTGTGAGCTTCAGCCACCCTGCGGGCCTAGCACGGGCTTAGCTTTTTCTGAAAAAATTTGATATTGAGGACGGGAAGGAGGTGGTTCCCCCAAAGTATAAGAAGTTATCCCCAAAAAATGAGAGTGCACATATGATCAGAAGTACTTAGCAAGAATGCCTTGCATCTGGCCATCTCCCCAACAGGCCGATGGGACAGTACTTCTTAGTTGCCTTCTGAGCTCTGAATACAGACTTGAGTGTACTTAGGAATTGCCTTCCGGGCCCCAACCCCAGATACTGATTCAGGAGGCCTGGGGTGAATTTGAGATTCCGTATCTTCCAGTCAACAAAACTAAAAGACAACCTACAGAATGGGAGAAGATATTTGCAAATGACGTATCAGATAAAGGGCTAGTTTTCCAAGATCTATAAAGAACTTATTAAACTCAATAGCAAAGAAACAATTCAATCATGAAATGGGCAAAAGACATGAACAGAAATCTCACAGAGGAAGACACAGATATGGCCAACAAGCACATGAGAAAATGCTCCGCATCACTTGCCATCAGGGAAATACAAATCAAAACCACAATGAGATACCACCTCACACCAGTGAGAATGGGGAAAATTAACAAGGCAGGAAACCACAAATATTGGAGAGGATGTGGAGAAAAGGGAACCCTCTTACACTGTTGGTGGGAATGTGAACTGGTGCAGCCACTCTGGAAAACTGTGTGGAGGTTCCTCAAAGAGTTAAAAATAGACCTGCCCTACGACCCAGCAATTGCACTGTTGGGGATTTACCCCAAAGATACAGATGCAATGAAACGCCGGGACACCTGCACCCCGATGTTTCTAGCAGCAATGTCCACAATAGCCAAACTGTGGAAGGAGCCTGGTGTCCATCGAAAGATGAATGGATAAAGAAGATGTGGTCTATGTATACAATGGAATATTACTCAGCAATTAGAAATGACAAATACCCACCATTTGCTTCAACGAGGATGGAACTGGAGGGTATTATGCTGAGTGAAGTAAGTCAATCAGAGAAGGACAAACATTATATGGTCTCATTCATTTGGGGAATATAAATAATAGTGAAAGGGAATAAAGGGGAAAGGAGGAAAAATAAGTGGGAAATATCAGAAAGAGAGACAGAACATGGAAGACTCCTAACTCTGGGAAACGAACTAGGGGTGGTGGAAGGGGGGGTGGGGGTGACTGGGTGACGGGCACTGAGGTGGGCACCTGACGGGATGAGCACTGGGTGTTATTCTGTATGTTGGCAAATTGAACACCAATAAAAAATAAATTTATTATTTAAAAAAGAGAGAGAGAGATTCTGTATCTTCAGCAAGCTCCCAGGTGCTGCTGTTGCTGCCGCTGGCCCCAGGATGAGACTTTGAGGGGCACTGCCCAGACCTACAAAGGAGCCCTGGAGCATCAGGGAGAGAGCATTGTTCTGGCAGTGTTGGATTACCCTTTGTGCTAAATACAAGATTTCAAGATGGTGCTCCAGTGACTGCTATATTAACTAGGCAATTTCAAACGGTTTTGCTCGACGGGACTTCTAATGAAAGGACTGGAATTTTCAAAACTATCTGGTAAAAGATTTATTCAATTAAAGTGATTGAATTTTTAAAGGTATTTGTCCCTTTGCGGAGGCAAAGCCATGCTTTTCTAATTAAAAGCTAATTACTGGCTAATATGCCAGTCTCCCTGCTTTCAGCACAATGAAGCAGAGGGAGCAGGAGAGCCTGGAGGCTATGCTAGAAACCCCAAGAGTAAAGAACGATGGCCACTTCTCCCCTATCCCTCAGAAGCCCTGCATAATGAGTTTTACACCCAGTGTCTTCATTCATTCAACAAACATTTTAAGCCTTTTTCTTTTACGGAGAAATTTTAAGTGCCTCCATAATCCAGATCATGTCACTCCCTTGCTTAAGACCTTTCAAAGCCTCTGGACTGCATATAAGGGATACAAAAACTTTCTCAGCCCAGGAGGACAAATGGAGCCCCTCCCCATCTCTCTAGGCTCATCTTGAACCAATTGCTTCTTGTCTTGAGAACCAGCCTCGCCAGGCAGAAGCCAAATAGAAGTCTTCTGGTTCCTCCAGTGCACCAGGTCTTTTCATGCCTAAGAGCCGTTCCACATGCTGCTTCCTCCACCTGCGGGCTTTTGCTAAACTGTCACATTCTCGCATAGGCCTTACCTGATCCTTCCTCCCTCAGTCTATTCTTTTTAGAGAATCCATCAACAAAACAGATATCAGATTCCAGAAACATATGCAAATCCAGGTGAAAATATGGCCCAAGGTCAACATGACATTTTGAATCAGTAGAATGAAGGATGTGGTTTTAATAAGTGATGTTGGGATAAACTGCATCTCTAGCTGGAGAAGAAAAGTTTGATCTTAACCTAATTTCTTATACCAAAATAAATTCCTGATGGAAGAAAAGTTCAAATGTGTAAAATAAAATCATGAAAGTACCAGAAGAACTTTTACACTCTTGGAGTGAGAAAGGGCTTTTTCAAAGTATGATACAAATGCAGAAACTATGATAGAAAAGATGATTACACTAACTTCGTAAAAATGAAAATTTTCTTTATGAGAAAAAGAGTCATAAGAAAAGTAAACTGAGGGAATTACTTGCAATGTGTATCACAGACAAAAGGCCAATTCCCTTAATATATAAAGAGCTTCTACAAATCAATAAAATCAACACTCCAATAGGAAAATGTGGACAAGATAAAACAATTAACAGTAGCTGAAATAGGATGGATTTTAAACATAGAGAAATACATGAAAATTTAAATGAGATACCATGTTTACCCATCAGGTTGGCCAAGTTGACAAAGCTTAATAGCAGATTGTTGACAAGGGTATGAAGAAACTAACACTCTCATTCTATGCATGTGACCTTTCTGGAGGCAGTAACCATAATATTTGAAATGTGCAGAGTCATTAATTCAGCAATTGCAATTCTAGAAAATTATCGTAGGATATGCTTGCATGTGTGTGAAATGACATATGTATCATGTATTTGTTGCAACAGTGTTAAAATTTCAAAACACTGTAAACAAGCTATATATCCTTCAATACAGACTAGTTAAATAAATCATGAAACAATCAATATAATGAATATTATACAGCCTTTAAAATGAATGAGGCAGCTCCCATGAACTGATGTGGAGCCTTCCCTAAAATACATTATTACATTATTATGTGGAAGAGCAAGTGATTTAGGAGGGTGTGTATCATGCAAGAATGTGTTTTAAAAATAAAATACTATGCATGCATATACTTATATGTACATTGATTAACTTTGGAAGGAAACCCAGGGACTGGTAACTGAGGCTGCCTTCCAGGAAGGGAACTGGGCTGGTGGGGGCTGGGGCACTTCTTTTTCACTGCATACACTCTGTAACTTTTGAATTTTGTATATACTATGTATCAAAATGAATTTTTGATTAAGAACAAATGAATTAAAAGCCATTTCACAGTAGGAAAATACCAAAAGGGGAAAATGCCCAAACAAAATGTTACCAATGGTTGTGCGATGATACCAGGAGTGCCTTTTACTTGTGCTTTGTATTTTTCTATATTTAACCCTATTTCTTTAATGAGCATGTACTGATTTAAAATGGGAAAAAGAATCATTTTTAAAAAGCATTGGCAGAGTCACTAATCACCATCTTTCCTGTTGAGCTGCATGTGTTCCCAGCTGGATATGGCATGAAATCCCCCAGCCACATCTGTTAATCCTGAGCCATCCTTGTAAAGACCCTCTGAGCCTCTGCATGTGGCTTTGGGGAAACAGGTCATCCCAGCTGCTTCTCTGGTCCCACTCCAAGCAAGTTGGGGATGGGCCCTGTGCGTAAATGACAGCATAGCTCCACCTCCAAGAGCTAGGCCCCCAAACTAGGAAAGACCACAAAAAAACACCAGTTACAATTAACATTTGAACAGTGCCCTGGAGTTTGCCAAAGCATCTTAAAAAAAAAAAAAAAGATTTTATTTGACAGATTGAGAGAGAGAGAGAGAGAGAGCACAAGCAGGGTGAGTGGCAGAAGGAGAGTCAAAAGCAGGCTCCCCAGGGAGCAAGGAGCCCCACATGGGGCTCAATCCCAGGACCCTGAAGTCATAACCTGAGCTGAAGGCAAATGCTTAACTGACTGAGGCACCCAGGCACCCCTACCAAAAGCATCTTATATGACATCTTATTGATTCTCACAACCGCAATGAAATGCAGCTCTAATTATTTTCCCCTTTTGAAAGCTGGTAGAACTGGTGTTCTTAGAGAGAAAGTAACTGGTCCAGACTCACATAGCTCCGTGTCTTAGGACTAGGAGTTCAATCCGTGTCTTCTATTCCAAACCAGAAGCTCTTTCCACTTAATTAGGTTGCCGTGGTAAACACTAAATGTGCTACCAAAATTGATCTCTTTTCCCTGGACAAACAGCTAGATTATATTTCCCTACCTTTCGTACAATTAACTGTGCATTGAATTAACCATGTCTTCTTATTCTGGTGTTTCCACATCTGGAGCCTTAATTGACCTGGAGAAACTGCCCTCCCAAAGTTAGCAGGTTTCTAGAGATCCTCAACTCTCCCAAGAGCATATTTGCCATCTGAAAACCAATCCAAACCCAAACCCCTGTTTTCTTGGCTCTTACACTGGGGGGCACTATTTCTCTGCTCCAAGAAGCTGTAAACTGTGGGGCGCCAGGGTAGCTCAGCTGGTTAAGCGTCTGCCTTTGGCTCAGGTCATGATCCCATTATTGTGTTAAGACATTGCAATCTTGAGCTTCTTTGCTGCAGCAGTTGGACTATCCTAACGAATTCGGTTGCCAAAACAAGTCTTTGGTTGCTTCCCCCTCCTATCACATCCCTGCCTCCCAGACTTCTGCCTCTTCATCTCCAATCCCCCAAAGACTTAGAGTTCTTCAGCTCCCCTCAAATTACCCAAATCTCCCTAGAAGAGCATCCAATTATATCAAGTATATTCCCTCAGATTTAATTCCACAAATGTTGCCCAAGCACCTATCATGTGTTGGGCACAGAACAGGATGTGAGACCTACGAGAGGGCTCGGGACCACTGCTGGAAATCAGGAGGAAGGCTGTGCCCCAAGGACATGGGGCTGAGAGCAAGGAGTATCTTCCACCTTGTATTACAGGCCCTTTGATTGCTAGGTGTACAGGTTTCAGCATCAAAAGAAAAAGAGAAGGAGGAGAAGAAGGAAGAAGAAGAGGAAGAGAGAGAGTGACACTGCAATTGATTGAGACTCAACAGAGAAAAGACCAAGTAGGAAACAAGGGGAGCTGGGGAGCAACTTGAGAAACTCAGGTCACAGGAAAGGAGAAGCGCCCGGGCTCTAAATGCATAGGTAAGAACACTGCAGACCAGTAACACCCTGGTCCCATGTAGGACCTGGAGAGGATGCTTGAGTTGTTTGCTTTCTGTCCCTGAAACCAAGCCCTTAGGAAAATCCTGGAAACATCCAGCACCTCAGCCCTCCCCAGCATCCCTTGTCCAGTTAAGAAGCATTTGTGTATTCCTCCAGTCTCTGCCTTAGGCCCACCAGGCTGCTGATGTGGCTTCACTGCGGCCACACAGCCCTCAGAGGCACACATTTGCATTCAGCAAACAGGCAGGGTTTGCTGTGAGGAGCTGGGGATGCAGGAGGCGTGAGACACTGTCCTAATAGGGAGTGTTTGGCTGCAAGGAAATGAAGTGCCTCAAATGAGCTCAACTACTAGAGGGTTTTATTGAAGGATTATCAAGAAAACTCAAGGAAGTATTGAGCAGGAAGTGAAGGTCATGCTCACAGGAGCTGGAAAATCATTCCCCCCACTCCCAAGCAGAGTTTCTCTCTCCCTCTCTCTCCTGTTTGATTATCATGACTACGTGTCCAGTTCTCTGTATAGAATGGTTTTGTCTAGCTACCAGGGTTCCGGCTCACCCATAATGCAGGCTTTCCATTGGTATCTGCATTCCAGGACACTTGAGCTCCACAGGACTCCCAGCTCAGTGCCCCATGCTTATCAGCTCAGCCCCTTGGAGTCTTGATTTCAAATTTTTGAGAGAAGATCTGATCATATTAGGTCATATGTTCACCTCTGGTCTACTCAGCTAAGGTCCAGAGAAAGAGATGACACGGAACAAAGAGCTGTTTCTTCCAGTGGCTAGGACCCCATGAGATGAATAAGTAGATTATAGAGGTAGAGATACAAACTCTCTCACATGTGCACTACAGACTGGCTCTGGCTCTCAAGAACCTCACTATCTCCTGGGAAAGCTTGACCTCAAGTAGACTTTCCTTGAAGGAAATGAGAGTGAGGCATTAGTCCCATTTCCCAGAGAGGAACGAATCCAAAGCTAAAGGTCCCTATGGCAGGCAAGGAATTCAGCTGGAGCCCTATGGGAGCAATCTCCCACATTTCACACAGACCCAATCCTTGTCCCCCAGGAACCAGCCTGACATTTAGTCCACCTAGGTCTGTAGCCCAACATAACCCTTCCATCCTCAGCCTACCATCAGAAATTCCCTGCTATATTCTTATGTGAGCAGAATGCCAAATTAGAGGTGGCTTTATGACCCTACCAAACAATACCACCCCTGCTCCCTAGGAGCATAAATGTCAATACACACCACACTGATCTAAAAGCAGCTAAGATGTCATGATGCAAAAATACAGAATGTAAAGGGAGAAAAAAAAAAAAAAGCTAGTATAGTGCTGGCAGGAGGGCTGAACTAGAAATGCAGAGACCTGGTTGCTTGTCCTGACCCCGAAACTAGCTCACTAAGTGAGAGTGGACAAGACGCTTCCTTGCTTTACACCTAGATGATCTCTATGGTCTGCCTCTCCAGCTTGTTTGGTTGAGGGTCATCTTGAACAGGGTTAGTGGGGTGGTATGTAAAATGGAAGATGGTTCATATCTTCCCCTACTTAGAAAAGATTACCTGCATGACGTCAGGTCCCAGAATTGGTTAAAAGAGGGAGGGAAGAGGGCAGTAAATTGGAAAGAATTTTCAGGCCAGGTGCCCCCTGGGAGAAGAGGCTAGATTGTTCCCATTGGACAGGTACATGTGATTATACAATAGACTGGTCTCCTGCTGTTGAAAGATATGTTCAGCCATGAAAAAGAAGGAAATCCTGCCATTTGCAACAACAGGGATGGATCCTGAGGGCATTCTGATAAGTGAAATAAGTTCAGAGAGAGAAAGACATATACTGCATAATCTCACTTACATGTGTAATCTTAAAAAGCCGAACCCATAAAAACAAAGAGTAGAGTGGTGGTTGCCAGGGGCTACAGAGTGGAGGAAGTGGGGAGATATTGGTCAAAGGGTACATATTTCCCAAGATGAGATGAATAAGTTCTGGGATCTAACATACAGCATGGTGACATAGTCAACAATTCTGTGTTGCATGCTTGAAAGTTGAAAGATTAGATCTTAAGTGTTCTCACCACCACAACAAAAAGATGTTAAGTATGTGAGGTGAAGGATGAGTTAACTAACCTTATTGTGGTGATCAAATCATCACATTGTACATCTTAAACCAACACAGTATTTTATATCGATTATATCTCAATAAAGCTAGAAAATAAAAGGTCCTGATGTTGCCTCAAGTCTTCAGTAGGTGTGGGTACATATAGGGAGGAGCCATAGGAGTAGAGGGCAGACAGGAAGTAAAACATTTGGTTTGCATGGTCTTCTCTACAAGGTTTCCAGGAAGTCTACTGGGGAGTCTTCATGGTATCCTGGTGTGAGTTAGAGGCATTTCTGTCACGAGGCACAGAAATCCCACCCAAACTGTCTTAAGCCAAAAGAGAATTTAGCAATATATGCAACTGAAAAGTTCAGAGGTAATGCTAGCTTCAGGTATAGCTGGGTATAGGTGTTCAAAGTGTATCACCAAAACTTGGTTCTTTGTCTCTAAAGTCTACTTTCTTTGGATAGGGTCTATTCTCAGCAGGGCTCTTCTGACAATACCACAGATGACTACAATGGCTCCAACACCATGTACTTCTAGGTTCAAGGCCTACTGGAAAGTGTGAGTCTGCTTCCCTAGAAATAAATAAAAATCCTAGAGTTCGATCTCAATGGTTCTGACTGGCCTGCCTTGAGTTATGCGCTGGTTTCCTGAAGCAATCACTGTCAGCAGGGCAATGAAATGCACCCATTATATAAGCCTGAACCTTATGCTCCACCCCTGGGACTGGGGATGGAGTCTACTTAAAGCAGAGGAAAGGTAGAGATAGACCCTCAGATGAAAATGGGAAAGTACTATTACAAGAAAAATGAGGAATGGATGCTTGAGAAGCAAATAACTTGTGGCCACTACAGCAAATTATCCTAAACTGGACATACTGCCAACAGTGCATTTACACTGCAGATGCAAATCCACATGGAAAAGATTCCATCACAGCTACTTTGGGGAGACATACTGTATCCGCCTCCCAAGGGGGTGATTCTTATTCATCATTCTAACAGTTGAAGTGCATAATACAGGACCCAGCGAGTAAACAGTTAATGATTAATACCCGCTTCTTGAATTGAATTGAGTATCTGCAGTGGACCTCATCATAATTAGCACTATGTGCAGCCTTTATATAATTTACCAAGCCCTCTCATATCCAATGATCTAATTTAATTCTCCCCAAAACCCAGTAAAAATAGGCATTATTGTCCTCATTTTATAGATGAGAAAACTGAAGATCAGTGAAGCTAAGTAACTTGTCAACTCTAAGTGACTTGCCCAACTAGTGAGTATTGGGGCAGAATCTCAACCCAGGATTCTCATCTTAAAGAAAGTATGAGCTCTTTTCTCTCCATGGTGTGGTCACCCAGAGGGGCAAAGAAAGGATATGAGCATCAGAGTTTGGGTTCCTGCTGCCCCACCCCAGACAGATTCAGATGCAATAATCGACTCCTCCCACCCCCACCCCCACCAAGGGGTTTCCTTCCCTGTAGATCTGGAGAAGGGCCTGCTTGCCATGTCATATGGCCTGGGGACAGCAATAAATAGCCGAACTGTGTGATGCTAGGCGACCTGACTGATTCTCTTAGTGCCCCCCTCCTGCCACCACCCTTCAAGTCTCTACTGAGGCTGGGGCCAGGGCAAGGCTGAGTTATGGACCTTATTTATTGACATATAAAATCCAAAAGTTTGTTTCCTCAAGATTCCACTGAAAACACATTTTTAAAATAATGAGTCCAGTCACTAGAAAACACGCCTCTCCGTTTGGTGACTGCCTTTGAAAGAACTCGTACGCTTCTGAGCATTTGTTTGCTTAATATTTACAAATTAGATTTAGAATTTTTACAGCAATGATATTAAATAGTGTCACCTATTTTGAACTGTATATAAAAGCATTTATAAGAACTGTATGCATTTCCAAGTATTTACTTAATCTCCTAAATTAACCTTTGAATTTCTGCAAAGTGCCTCACTAAGCATGTCACTTCTTTTCCTCTCAGTGTAGTACATAAAAATGTGCATGAGAATTGCATTGTTTTTGAGCATTTATCTGCTTAATCAAAATTTGTGTGTTTGTGCATTCATTTAATTAATTGACGGTTTTTAATTTTCAAGAAGGGTAAAGATGGCTAGCCAAATGTAGGAACTCTGAGCAACCACAAAATAACTGCTTATGCAGCTTTGAAGAAGCAGTGAAATAAAGGCTAATGCTGAGGAAGGGGAGCAGAGGCCTGAGTGTGGAGAGAAAAAAACACTAGAAACAGAAGAGAAAATGCTGCAGAATTGCTAGACATTGATATGTTCCAGAAATAAGTAATCAATCAGTGTCATGGGCTGAACAAAGAGTGTTTGTGTTCTCCCAAATCCACATGTTGAATGCCCAATGTGATGGTATTAGGAGGTGAGGCCTTGGGAGATAATTAGGCTGAGATGAGGTCATGAGCATGGAGCCACCGTGATGGCACTGGTGCCCTTAAAGAGGAAAGACACCAGAGCTTCTTCCCCACCCTGTAAGGACACAGCAAGAAGGCAGCTGTCTACAAACAAGGAAGAGGTCCCTCACCTGGAACCAAATCTGCCAGCACCTTGATCTTGAACTTCCCAGCCTCCAGAACTGTGAGGAATAAATGTCTATTGTTCAAGCTACCTGGTCTGTGGTATTTTGTTACAGCAGCCCAAGCTATAGTAAGCATGGTTGGGCCCATGATAAGAAGTATGTAACAAATAATGAGTATCACAGTGAACTCAGACACTATTTACCTCTGACTCCCCCTGTTGCCCTACATATTCAAAAGGATAGGTTCCTGGTTTTCTTAATGATCACAAGCCCAAAAGAAAAAATTTGGCAGAACTTCAAATCATGGAAATAATATGCTCTTTCAAGGCCTTGGTCATTGAGCTCATTAGAGTTATATCTAAAAGACAACCTACAGAATGGGAGAAGATATTTGCAAATGACGTATCAGATAAAGGGCTAGTTTCCAAAATCTATAAAGAACTTATTAAACTCAATAGCAAAGAAACAAACAATCCAATCATGAAATGGGCAAAAGACATGAAGAGAAATCTCACAGAGGAAGACATGGACATGGCCAACATGCACATGAGAAAATGCTCTGCATCACTTGCCATCAGGGAAATACAAATCAAAACCACAATGAGATACCACCTCACACCAGTGAGAATGGGGAAAATTAACAAGGCAGGAAACAACAAATGTTGGAGAGGATGCGGAGAAAAGGGAACCCTCTTACACTGTTGGTGGGAATGTGAACTGGTGCAGCCACTCTGGAAAACTGTGTGGAGGTTCCTCAAAGAGTTAGAAATAGACCTGCCCTACGACCCAGCAATTGCACTGTTGGGGATTTACCCCAAAGATTCAGATGCAATGAAACGTCGGGACACCTGCACCCCGATGTTTCTATCAGCAATGGCCACAATAGCCAAACTGTGGAAGGAGCCTCGGTGTCCATCGAAAGATGAATGGATAAAGAAGATGTGGTCTATGTACACAATGGAATATTACTCAGCAATTAGAAACGACAAATACCCTCCATTTGCTTCAACGTGGATGGAACTGGAGGGTATTATGCTGAGTGAAATAAGTCAATCGGAGAAGGACAAACAGTGTATGTTCTCATTCATTTGGGGAATATGAATAATAGTGAAAGGGAATATAAAGGAAGGGAAAAGAAATGTTGGGAAATACAGGAAGGGAGACAGAACATAAAGACTCCTAACTCGGGGAAACGAACTAGGGGTGGTGGAAGGGGAGGAGGGCGGGTGTTGGAGGGGAATGGGTGACGGGCACTGAGGCGGACACTTGACGGGATGAGCACTGGGTGTTTTTCTGTATGTTGGTAAATTGAACACCAATAAAAATTAATTTAAAAAAAAAGAGTTATATCTGAAAAGAACAAGAATAACTTTTCACATTGAGAAAGATTTTTTAAATGATTTTATTACTAGCAGGTGAGATCTGCTAGAATGAAGTATGTTTATTACCCTGGGTATGGCTCACTTCCCATCAGCCCCTGCCCCTGGAAACATTCTCTACCTTTTAAGTCCTTCTGATAGACTTCCTAATCCAAGACTTTGGCCTTTACTGGACTTGTAGAAAGAATAGCCTTGCATTATGTCATTATGTTCAGGTGGGATTATATACCATGTTGGACTTGGTAATTTGGATGGACCTACCCAGCTAATCAGTTTCTCTAATTGCTCCCTACCAACACATGCGCACATGCACACATATACACACACAAACAGACACACAAACACACACACAGAGACAACCTCAGTTCCTTCTCTTCTCCACTCCAGGAGATCCCATCCTGTTTGCACTCAAGGTAGGGCTTATTGTGATCCAAGGATGTAAATAAATGAAGGACTATCAACCATGAGCACCAATAGCAAAAGTAGATTTATCAAGTAAATTCTTAACAGTTTCCACCATTATAACATTTGTGAAAGATATGAAGAACTTAAGCATGATAGATTTTAACAAAACCTCAAACTGTTTTTCAGGAAACTAAGTAGGATATTATAGTAATTTACAATTATTCCATCAATAATAATTTATTAATCAATAAATAATTTTAGATTGGAGCTATAAACATGGGCTAAATACAGTCTGACTCACAGAATTATTTCCTTCAGCCTTCATAACATTTTTTAAATACTGAGACTTTTTTTTGCTACCTTGAAAATGAGATGATTTCACAATAAAGGAACAATTGTCTGGGATTCCAGTTAAGATGGAGGAGGTCATGAGAGAGAGTCACTCTTACCATAAAAATGAGAAAACATCAGGTAAACCATAAAATAATATTTTGTAATCCCAACAAAGAGCTACAGATGCCAAGAAATCTAAATGAACTAAATTCTGAAGAGAGACAAGCCTTTAAAAAGTGAATAGAGACTAGTGGCTGCTTTTATTCTTGGGGACATGGGCAGGCAGAGAAGCAAATCTGCAATAGTTAGGGGTACTTTGCTGAATTAAGAGGAAATCAGATTAACTAATAATGACCATAAGGGCTGACATGATGGATTGGATTCTGATTGAGCCCTCATATAGAGACGGTACTCTCTGCTCACCAATTCTCCCTCAAAGGATGTTTATCAAGCACACAGCAGCATGTGGACCTGGACTGGAGAGCAGAACAAGAATCTCCCATAGAATGAAAATGTGAAAAGAGGAAAGGAAATTAGAGAGAGATCTTATAATCATTTAACATTTAGATCCCAAGGAGAAGCCGTATCCCATGCATAAGGCATTCGAGTTCAACGGTGATAAAACCATTATTGTATTGCTGAAAGAAGAAAGGACATCACATTTCAGGGGGATAAATATTACCTACTTCAGCTTCTATTGTCTTTTTACACAGAACATCTAGTTTGTGATCCAAAATTACAATGAATGCAAAAAAATGACAAGTCTAATCAAGAGGAAAATGGTCAATAGAAGCAGACCAATAGATGACCTAGATAATGAAATTAACAGACAAGAAATCTGAAATAACAATTATAAATATTTTTAAAAATAAGTGGAAAGTATAAACATAATGGGTAAGAAGATGGAGAATTTCATTGGAGAAACAGAAACTCTAAATAAGAATCAATGGAAATTTCAGACCTAAAAAATATATGTATCTGAAATGAAGAAATCACTTCATAATGGACTGGATAAAGCAAAGGAAAGGATCAGCAAACTCAAAAACAGGTCAATGAGAAAATTACAAAACTGAAGTCCAAAGGAAAAAAACAATTTTAAACAGAATACAGCATCAGAGTGCTGTGAGGAAAAAACAAACAAACAAACAGTGTATATAAATACAATTATCCAAAAAGAAGAGGAAAGAGAGAATTGGAACAAAAAGAAGTATTTGAAGAAATGATGACCAGAATTTTCTAAATTTTGTGATACATACCAACCCATAGATCCAAGAAGCTCAATGAATCCCAAAGAGAATAAATACAAATAGTACAACTAAGCAAGTTATGGTAAAACCACTGAAAAACAAAGATGAGAGAAAATTTTAAAGCTGCCATAGAAAAGAGGAACATTAAATTTAAAGGAATAACCATAAGATTTACAGCAAACATCTCAACAATGTAAACATTGTTTATAGCAAACAATGGATTTCAGAAAACAATGGGATAACATTGTTTAGATGCTACAAGAAAAAAAATGGTCAATCTATAATTCTATATGCTATGAAAACATTATTCAAAAATGAAAGCAAAATAAAGACATTTTCAGAAAAACAAAAGAGAATATTCATCACCAGCAGACTGCACTAAAAAAAAAATACTAAAGGAAGCTCTTCAGGCTGAGGAACAGATGGAAGCCCAGATCTTTAGGAAGGAATAAAGAGTACAAAAAAGGGTAAATATTGGCAATCATATATATATATATATATTTATATTATATTATAATATATAATATATATATTTATATATTATATATATATAAAATACTGAAAGCAAACAAATAATAGCATTGAACTGTAGGATTTATATCATATCCAGATATGAAATACAAGAAAAATAGCAGAAATAGTGGGAGAGGAAGTAAAAGGAATCATAGTTTCTAAGATTCTAACATTGTTAAATGTAATAATACTGATTAATATTAATTATATGATTTATTAAATACAAAAAAATTAAGTATTATCATTGTAATTTCTACACTAGACATTTAAAAATAACATAAGAAGGTACAGTTTATAAAAGTCAACAAAAGAATAAAATGGAATGGTTAAAAATGCTTGATTAATTCAAAAGGAAACTGGAAATGAGGAACAAATATATGAGAAAGAAATCAGACACATAGTAAAAGGGCAAACATAAAGCCTGACATATCCTTAATTATACTAAATGTAAATACATGAAACACTTTAATTAAAAAAATTGTCCAGATAAAGAATCAAGTTCAAATTATGCTTTTTTCAAAAGACAAACTTTAAATATAAGGACACAGTTTGAAAGTAAAAGGATGAAAAAAGGCATACCATATAAATGTTTATCAGAAAAAATTTGGTGTAACTGTATTCATATCACACCAAAAGACTTTGAGACAAAGAATATTACTAGGAATAAATGGAATATGCTATAATGATAATAGTGTCCATTTATCAGGAAGACTCAACAATCATAAATGCATATGCATCTAATAATAGAGCATATCCACCTAATAACAGAGCTTCAAAATACATGAAGCAAAAACTCACATAAATAAAAGAAATAAATCGACAATCACAGATGTATACTTTAAGAAATATGTAGATTTGAAATATTACCACTACCTTGACCTAATTAATATTTATAGAAAACAATAGTCAAGATGCCTGGCTGGCTCAGTCAGTAGGGCATGCAACTCTTGATCTTGGGGTCATGAAATCAAACCCCACACTGGGTGTAGAGATTATTTAAATAAATGAATACTTTTTTAAAAACCAAGATTCAACACTTACAGAATATAATTTTTGTTAAAGTCACATGGAACAATCACCAAAATAATCCTATGCTGGGACATAAATCAAGTCTTGATAAATCCCAAAGAGTTAAAATCATATAGTATCTGTTCTCTGACCACAATGGATTAAAATAGAAATCATTAATAAAGCAAAACTTAAAAATCTCTAAAAATATAGGAATTAAGTAACTCTCTTTGTAACAACAAAAACAATAACTCCAAGTATCAAAGAAGAAATTTCAAGGAAATGAGAAAATATTTTGAACTGAAAAAACAGCACACTAAAACCTATGGGATGAACCTAAAGCAATGCTTAGAGGAAAATATATAGCTTTAAAGGCATGTAAAAAATAATGGCCAATGATTCTACCACAAAAAGCTAAAAAAAAGTATATGTAACACAAAGTAGTAGAAAGAAAATGAAAGAGCAAAAAAATCAAAGAGCAAAAAAATCAATTAAATAGAAAAAATAAAATTAACAGAGAAGTCCAACAAAACAGAAATTTGTTGTTATTTAAAATTAATAAAATTGGCTACTCTCTAGTAAGAATTATCAAGGCAAAAGGAGATAGAACACAATACTAATATGTGGAATAATAAGGAGATGCTACAGATGTTGAAAAATGCATTATTACAGATTCTACAGATATTGAAAAGATAATAGGGGGATAATAGTGCAAAGAATTTGTTAATAGATTTGACAACTAAGAAGAAATTTAAAATATCCTTTGAAAAACACCACCTTAAAAAAAAAAAAGAAAAGAAAAACACCACCTTATGAAACTCATACAAGAAAGAGAAAAGTTCCATCTTTGTTAGTTGAATTTGTAGTTAAAAATTTATACAGATTAAACTTCAGACCCTGATGGCTTACTGATAGATTCTACCAAACATTTAAGGAACAAAATAATAGCACCACCAAGAATGTGAAAGGCAAGCCATATTCACAGCAAATGTATCTGTATTCAGAATATATAAGGAATAGAGAACAAATATATATAGCACATAATACATATTATACATATATAATACAGTAATAAGTCACTTTTTAAAGAGGAAAAGGACTTGAAAAGGAACTTCACAAAAGAAAACACTGAATGGCCAATAGATATAGGTAAAGATGCTCAATATCATTATTCATCATGAAAATGCAAATTAAAACCATAATGAGGTACCACTCTACACCCACCTGGAACAGCCAAAAGAGCTGGTGAGGCTATGCAGCCACTAGGACCCATACACTGCTGATGAGATGTAAACTGACATAATCTCTACGGAAAAATGTCCATTTCTAATAAAGCTTCATGAACTCAAAAACAAAACCCAACATATACCTCATTTATTTTGAAAGCATGAGAAAGTCTGGCAACATGGAACCCACATTGGCCACAATAGGTTGAGGGAGTACATATGCCACTTCACCACAGATCCCACCACTCTCTATTGCTCACCCCCAACCCATCACACTCATTTCTGCTTCCTGCCTGCCCAGATCCAACTACCTTAGCACACAGGTCAGGATGGGAGCACTGAATGAGGGCACCACAGCAACCACCTATCCAGATAGCCAGTTAGCAGGCTCATCAGACTCTTGTTGTTTTTTTCCTGGCATTTGGAAGTAGGTCTCCTTCCTTCATACTGAGCCAACAATTCAATGAGGGCAGGAAGCCTCAAAAGAGAGATCCTGAACTTCTGAATAATAAAGACTGCTCAAGCAATTAATTGAAGAAATTAAAGAAATGTGACAGTATTTGCATTCCAACCTGGTGAAGCAGTTCATATTGATTACAACTTTTAATCATTTAAGCAAATCATGTGCAAACTCTGTTTTAACAGTAATGTGTACTCCCTGTTGCCCAGTTCCACCAGATACAGAGCTCTGTCTCTTAGCTGTTCTGGCGAACATAATGGGCAGGAAGCTGACAGTGGTGGACCTGGGAATCATGTCCACAAGCTGGGGTCATCAGCCTACTGGCCTGGCACCTTTTGGTTGCAGACTCGTGATATTCCAGTAATTTGCCTACTGGTCTGGCCCAGCCTTAACATGTTAGAACAGATATTGGCCAAATCAGGGGGACAGGATTAACAGGCCTGTGGGACGTCTGGGAGGAGCATGATGGAAGGGGCCATGGCTAACGGATTAGGAGTAGGACTCATGAGGCAGTACCTATTTACCAGCCAGCATGAAAATTTGTAGTATTTCTTAAGCAGCCTTATCATATCAGTGGTACCAGGCCAGAGCTCCTGCCAGCTCTTGAGAGCCAAATATGGGCACCTCTTCCTAATTCCTCAGCTAGTGACACCACCATGGTGGCTCAAAACTAGCCAGAATGGGGGTGTTTACACCATGGAGATTGGCAGGTACTACAAAACAGCACTCCCTCCCCACTGCCGACCACCTCTAGACACCCGTTCTTCCACACACTCCTGGGTCAGACTATCCCCACTAGTCCATCTTATTTATATTCCATTTTGCAGATGAGCAACTGAGGTGCAGAGAAGTCAAATGACTTGCCCAAGGCCACTTAGCTATTGGCTATTCAGCCTTTAAGTGGCAGAGCTGAGTTCAAACTTGATTGTTTAGGGGCGCCTGGGGGACTCAGCACGTTAAACGTCTGCCTCTTCATTTTGGCTCAGGTCGTGATCTCAGGGTCATGAGATTGAGCCCTGTGTCGGGCTCCATGTAGCAACCTAGGTGCCAGGGGTGCAGGGTGAGCCAGTTTCTCTCCCCCGCCCTCCCTCTCCAAAAACAAAAAAACCAAACGTGATCGTTTAGAGCCAGAGTCCATACGCCTCACCTCTATATTACACTGTCCTGCTGCACTTCTTTCTCAGTCAAAAGCTTCAGTGGGCTATGGGCTCTCTGTCACACACGAAAGCAGAGCCCAAATGACTAGCTATAGAAAATCTGACTTCAATTCCTCACAGGCAGGGAAGACCCAGGCCACCAGAAGTGTACTCCATTGTTCAGGTTGCACTCTTTAAGGAGGATGGAAGATGTTTGCATCTAAGAAAAGCCATCCTCACCTCCCCCAATCCCTAGAAATGTGCCTAATGATGCCTTCTAAAATGCAAGGCTGAGTTTTCATTACACTAACAGGTGGACCATCCATATGTGGTATTAGTGGTAATGAATGGGTATTCACATCCCTCCTGAAGCTATAGTGGACCCCTGTCCTGCCTTCCTTACTCAGGTACTGGGTGCAGAAACCCATCTGGACCCCTTGGAAAATCCTGGCCTGGCCCTGGGCACAATGATCTCATCCAGTCCCAGCCCCAGCCCTACATGTGGACCTGAGAAGGTTTCTGGGAGATTCTGGCTACCGGCACCAAGACCAGATGGCCAGAGAGATTACTACAATTTGATTTCCACAAAATCCATAAACTTGGATGAGCTAATGTTCCTTCATATGCATTATCTTGTAATCTAAGGGAAAGTTGTGCAGAGCAAAGAGCCTAGCCCTCTCTACCTGTACAGGCCCCCATGTGCAGTACACTCCCTGGTCTCCCGGGAGGGGGTCATAAGGGCCAAGGAGCCTGTCACCATGGCCATGCGGGTTCCTCAGAGCCTGGAATTTGGAGACAAGAAGGGAGAATCCTGGGTTCTCAGAGCCTTCCAGAAGGGATTGGATCTCATGCTGAGGCCAGGCAGACTCCACATGGTGTCTGAACAGAAGTCCCAGGCTGGGAGTCAGGCCTCCCTGGGGTCTCTTGCCTTTGCCTCTGGCTCTGCATGAGATCCAAGACTAGAGATGCCTCATCACACTAAAATGTAAAGGATCTCAGCTTTTCCATCCACTGACCTAGAGAATCCAGCCAGCATCACTTCTTGTCACATCAGGAGCTGTTGCTCGCCAGATGGAATCACTCGAGGCCACCCTGAGGCAGGTGACCACCCTCTTGACTATGTCCAATACACCGGGGTGTCCTCCTGCCTCACAAGGACTTGAAGTCCCTGCTCTGCCACTCACTAGGTGTAGGACAAGGGCGATGCCACTTCACATCCCCATCTCTTGGCTTCCCTTGTCCGCCAGGAATGCTGATACAGCCCTGCCTTCCTCAGGCCTGTTGCAAAGTCCACATAAGTGGCCCTGCCTTCTTGAGGCCTGTTGCAAAGTCCACATAAGTGTGGGACACTGGACAACAGAGGACATGGCACACGGTCTGCTTGAAGTAAAAAGATGCAAAAATGAATCAAATACCTGTGAAAATATTTGGATGCTGGCGTTATTACTTATTTCCCCTGGCTGTGTCTTCCCTCTCAAATTTTACCTCCCCTGAGTTCCCACAACCTCCCTATAATTCTGTCTAACTCTTATGAGCTCATTTAATGCGTTAATGCCTTAGTTGATGACTTCGGCCTCACCATATCATTGCATGTTTGCATTGGCCTTCAATGCCTTAACTCCGTTTGCAACAAGTAGGTGGCCCCTCAGAGGCATACGCGTGCAGGGAGACTCTGCGGAGGGGCCCCATGTGCCTTGTGAAGCCACGGGGCAGCACAGCTTTTGGCCTGGAGAATCTGGGGCTGTGTATGCATTTGTGTGTAGAGCCTCCCTGTGGACAACACATGTACTGTCTGGGACCCACCCCTAATCACCAGCCCACCACAGCCCCTACCAGCATTGTAAATCCAGCCTCTTTATGTTGCAGATGAGAAAGCCAAGGTTCACATGGAGGCTTGTTCACATGGAGGCACTTGTTCAAGATCAGATGGTTTCTTAGACATTCTATAGACTGGAATAAGCAATGGGTAACAGTTGCTCATGATTCCCTAGGCAAGAATGCTGAAACAAAGAACAGCTTGCCCCAATCAGTTTCTGAAGCAGGGATTTAGATTTGGGGGCCCATGCTCAGAGCACCCAAACCATTAGGGAAAGAGAGACATCTCCATTTTCTCTGATTTATCTCAGGCACTGAGAGTCTCTGTGTTTCTGAAATCACATCTAGCCTACTAATGCAAAATCTGGTTACACATTAGGCTCCAAGAAAGTTTCCATGACTCAGCCAAGGGCTGTTCATGCTCCACTCTCCACATGGGCTCTGGCTGGGATGACCTGGATCTCATGAGGCTGGGTTCACTGCTGTCATCTGCGACCCATCCAGGGAGGGCTGAAAATGCCCCCAAGCCACTCAGTCCAGGAATACAACAAGCTCTGTCCCCACTATATGCTGGAACAGGGAGGAGGGGCCGCTGTACTCATTCACTCAACAAATACCCAACACATTCTCCATGCCAGCATTTGATCCAACCAAGATCTGAGCACAGTTGGAAGAAAGTCTGTTGGTTAGGGAAGAGACTATTCCCAAGTGTGGATGTCAGCGGAGCAGCCAGTCGGGTCCAGTTAGGGAAAAGCCACCCATGCCAAATAGTTAGGAAGAGGGAATTTAATCCAGGGAACTACTTGCACAGGTGTTTGAAAAGACTGAACAAAAACAGAGGATGGGGAAACAGTCCAGAGATGAGCAAGAGTAGAGGTTACCACCACCCCTGGAGTGGAAGGACAGAGGAAGGAAGTGGTGCTGCCAGAAGTCCTGATCAACCTGCAGGAATTGGAATCAAGAAGAAGGCTGCTAGTGGAAGGTGGGACTACAGAGAGCATGCTGGGAGTGCCACCTATGCAAAGAATGAGAAGAAACACTTGATCCTCCCTCCACTTTCCCATCTCTCGCCAGTACCTCATACTGGCCAAACCCAACTGGAACCCAGTGGCAAGGAAGCTTGGAAAACTCAATTTTCAGGGGTCAGCACCCACCTCAATGCATGCACATGCATGCATGCACACACGCTACAGAGCACAGCGGGAAAGTATGAGGAGCGGATCTGAGAGCAACAGGCAAATGACCCAAGCAGCATGTGAGGTGAATATTCAAGTCTGTGTGTGATGTGAATGCTCAAGAATGCGCATGTGCATTATCTGTTTCAAAGGTCCATGTGTATAGAATGTGCATGTGCTTCTTTTGGGGTGACTGTTCAAGGGTGTGTGTGTGTATCAGATGGATTTCAAGGGTTTGTATAAATGTGTGATAGGAGCCAGCATCCAAGGGCTTGTGTGTGATGTGAGTGTTCAAGGGTATGTGTATGTGTGATGAGAATATTTAAAGCTCTTGGGGTATGTGTGTGTGCTGGGAATGTTCAAAGAGGTGTGTGTGTGCTGGGAATGCTCAAAGCTGTGTGTACGTGTGATGTGAATGTTCAAAGCTGTGTGGCATCATGTTCAAGGGTGTGGGGGGTGGTGTGTGTGTGGCTGTGTGAGAGACTGATGAGAAATGGGGATGGCAGAAAGGAAGTATACTAAAATGTTCTTTATGGACGTGGTAGAAAATGTGGCCGTGTGTCTCTGTCAGGGATGGATATGTATACAAAACATGTCATTGTCATGTATGCACACAAAATGGCTATGAGGATGGTGTTCAGAGAAGGATGTATATGAATAGGAATATAAGGAACATCATTTTTTTTAAAACAAACATACTTTTCCATCCAAATGAGTGTCACCTGCTCCAAAGCAATCACCTTCTAAAAAGTTAAATTCTTATTTTATTTTATTTTTTTTAAAGATTTTATTTGTTTATTCATGAGAGACACAGAGAGAGAGAAGTAGAGACACAAGCAGGCTCCATGCAAGGAGCCCAATGTGGGACTCGATCCCGGACTCCAGGATCACACTCTGGGCCGAAGGCAGGCACTAAACTGCTGAGCCACCCAGGGATCCCCCAAATTCTTATTTTATTGATGCAGCTACAGTTCAGTGAAGTTTTTGGAACCGCTTTCAGACAGTTTGTGTGCCATACATAAAATCTACAATCATTGCTACAATCACTCCATATTCTTACTGGCTGAGGCTAGAATTACCCAACTTAATCACTTATTCACTCCCATCTCTGGCTTAAGAATTTTCCTAAACCCAAATCTCTCCTCTTAAAAAAAAAAAATGTGCTAATTTGTCACCCTTAAGACCAAGTCTCTTTGGGGTGTATGAGCTAAAACATATGCTTCATTGCTTGATAATTAGCCAGTGCAGATGAGAGTGTGCAGGGAGCTACAGAAACAAGTGGGAACCAGATAAATACCCATAGAATCACATCATATAAACCTTTGACTTCTAAGAATTCAAAATACTATTCAGGGATTTTAAAGGTGAGACTAATAATGTGTAAACAGTATGGGCATTTCCATCCACTGTAAATGAGGCTACTGCTCCCATGGGCTCCTGCTCTGGAGTAAGCCTGCAATGGGTAAGGCATCTCCACCTTGGATATTGAAAGCCTATCTTTGTGTGAGCATCTCATGAAAAGAACCTTCATGTTCCTCCAAACTGCCCCCAATTTGGGTCCTTCCTCAGGGTACATACACCTGCAGTCAATTTCCCCTTGGTAACAGGTATGGGAGTCCTAGTATTTTATATGACCTAGCCCCTGAGCACAAGCCACCAGTTAATCTTGTGCTCAACCAAATAAACCATGATTGGTTCCATCACTGGAAGAAACACCAGCAAAATCTTTCTAAATGATGGTTCAGTAGTAGCTTTGCACATGATTTGTGCACTGACTTTAGAATCCAGCCCCCGGGAGAAGATGTGGCTTCACCATAATAAGAGATGAATGGGTTCATGGTTGAACCCATTCTCTTGGTTGGCAGGATGGAAGGATGGAAGTCATCCTTCAGACAACACAACTGTTAAGCGTCTTTAAGACATTGAAAAATAATTCCCACATGTACCGTACTCCAGCCTCACAGAACTTCTTTCAGGCCTCTGTGGGCACATGTTCCCTACTCCTTCTACTCCCCCAGCTCAGTCCTCCTTACTCTTCAGGCCTCAGCTTAGCCATGTGTGTCCCAGAGGCCCTTACTGGGCCCAAGACCAGCCTCTTGGGTTCCCATGGCACAGTTCCCTTTTGCTAGTTGATGGGTCTGTTTCCTGCCACCACCCTCAGCACTAAACCGTCGAGAAGACGTTGGCCAGGAGTATTTTGATCAACATTTTCTCCTCAGTGCTTGGCAATCAAACCATCTCCTCCACAAATATTTGCTGAATGGTCAGTGAAATGTTTCAGGGATTCACTTTGATGTTTAATAATCCTAAACGTCAAGGAAGTCTTCTCATGTTGTAGTCTCCCCGAAATCCCTCCTGCTGCATTTCAAGCTTAATGCCTCTGAGCCAAAGGAGACTGATTGACTTCCCTTGTAGAAGTAACATGCAGACTTGAGGATCACTACTCTTATCATTCTCTAAGTTCAATGGTTTCAAGCTCTGTTCAGTCTCATTGTTCTCAACTCCAAATCTTCTTCCTATGCTCCCAAACTACTCCTGTTCGGGCCTTTCCGGCAGCAGGCAGCCCCTTGGTGACAGGTGTGGGAACTCAATGATACAAAGACAGCTGTCTAGGCAGCATGGGGCAGTGGGTGGCTTTGGGTTCGATCTTGGCTCCACCACACATTGGCTACGAGGCTGTGTCCCTTCACCTCCCCAAGATTGCTGCCACATGGGGCTGACAGGAGAATTGAATGAAGCAGAGTACGGAACATGCCCTGCATCTGGGCTGGCCAGTGGCACGTCAGCTTCAGGTTGCCCCTTGGCCCCAGGGGACATGGCACTGGGGTTCTGCAGGGCCTGGGCAGGGAGCCTCTCCAGGCAGTGGCCTGAGGCCAGGTGCAGGGAGATTGCAAGGGACAAAGTGGTTGTCAAGCAAATTCTGCCACCTTGTGGTGCTCGTGCGTAAGATGCAACCCCGCCTGGATCCTGAAGCCCTGCCTCACCCCTCTCCACCTCTACTGCTGCTTAGTGTGGGGTGTCCTCTCTCTTCTCAGCCCTGTCTATCCCAAGGCATCTTGACCTGGAGGTGTCCTGGAGGTGTCCTGCCAAACCCTGTAGTCTCAGGATGTTCCCAGTTTTGCCAACAGTCCTGTTATCCTCAGTGGCCCTCATGTGATTCTATTAGAGCCAATTTCTCCCTCTGGGCCAACAGAGAACCTGGGGGTCTCTCTCCCCACATTAGCCCCTTCTTCAGCCCCCTAGCAGATACTTGGGGCCTGGGTATCTTCAGAAAATTAATGGTGTGTCTGTGCTGCCAAATCCTGTCAACAAAATCTGGTGCTGGCTCCTCCGTCCATTTGAGGATGACTTGGGTTAGGGTAGCTGATGTGTGTGCATGTCTGTGCATGTGTGTGTGCGTGCACATATGTGTACATGCACACGCACCTATTCCTTGCTCTGGACTAGTAAGTAATGCCCTCTCTGGCCATCCATAACCCGATTCGCAGGGCACCCCCAGGGCCAGGCCCTCAGCTGCAGCAGTGATTCAGCTGCCTGGACCTATCCCTGAGCCTGTCTATTCTGGACTCCTCTCCTGGAAGCAAGAAGAGCGATTCCCCCCTTCCCTTCCTGTGGGCTTCACACTGACATTCCAAGGCAGGTGGGAGGTGACAGATAGCCTGCAGGGGCTGGCTATCATCCAGGCTTCTAGGAAATAAATACAGCAGAGAAGGGGGCATGGAAGCTGCCCTAATATTTTAGGCAAACAGCCTTTAACTTGCTGTGTGTGCCTGCAGCTTAGTGATCTGTGAGCTCTTAATAATTGGGTTGGTGACCTTTTAGCTGTGTGTTCCCCCCTGCTGGGGTAACAGAACAGGACTGCAAGTCCATCCTGTTGTCAGTGCTCCGAAGGCCAGCACCTAACCATGGCTCTGGACTGCCTGGTCCAGGGTGGGACATCCAGCCAGCTGCATGTGGTTAGGGGGCTCACCTGCCACCCACCCATTTTGAAATCGTCTGCTGAAATCCATCAATCTCCAGTTTCCCATGTCCCTTTACAAACAGGTCAGAAACACTTGTTTGCTACAAGGCATCACCTGGAAAAGGTGAGACTGGGAGCTGCAAAAGCTAAAGATGATACAGGTGGGTTTGGGAGCATTCAGGAGCCGAAATACGTTGGAAGGGGCAAACATTTGCTTAGTGTTTACAACAAGCCAGACACAGTGTGAAGTATTCTCACATAAATTATCAGAATACCTGAGAAAGAGGATCATCTTCCTCTTATGGATGAGAAAGGTTAAGTCAAGAAAACTTAAGAACTAGCTTTGTGCATAGATCTGAGTTCAAGTGCTGATCCAGGACTTACTAGTGAGTCACCCTAAGCAAGTTAACTAAACTCCCTATTTTCTCATCTATAAACCAGGGCTCATGATGTCTAGTTTATATAGAAATGTAAGGTGTAGGTAGGGTCCCGAGTACAGCTTCTCCACTTGGCCAGTAGCACGAGCAACTTGTGTAAAAGGTGATTTCAGGATGGAGAAAGCAAGTCTAAGTGAGAGAATGTCTTTTATTTTTTTAAAGGTTGTATTTATTTGAGAGAAAGAGAGAGTGCACACATGCACATGAGAATGAGGGGGTACTTGGGGAAGTGGAGAGAGGGAGGGACAAGCCTACTCAGAGCACTCATGAGAGCAGAGCCCAACACAGAGCTCCCCAACTCACAACCCTGAGATCATGACCTGAGCCTAAATCAAAAGTTGGAGGATCAACTGACTGCACCACTCAGGCACCCCAAGAATGTCTTTAAGATAGGGTCAGGAGGCCACAAGGGTGGAGAAACTTATGCCCATCCTTATCAGAGGAACTAGGAACTTTTTGCCAGTGACAAGCCCTCAGCCAGGACTTCCCTTACTCACCACCCTTGAATCATCTGTTCTTCACTCTGAAAACAGCCAATTCAACCCTTCATTTGCATATTGGCCCAACCAACCCCAGTTAACCTAGTTTCCTTTTTTTAAACAAGATTTTACTTATTTGAGAGAGAGGAGTTGGTGGGGAGGGGCAGAAGGAAGATCAGTCTCCTTGCAGGGAACCCCATGCTGGCACGCACTGGATCCCAGGACTCTGAGAAGGCAAGAAGTTTTAACTGACTGAGCCACCTAAGTAAGTGCCCCCTAGTTAACCTAGTTTCAATCCCCGTTTTACATAGAGGACCTGAATGAGAGCTGTACTTGTGACCTTTTGCCTTTTTCACTCTGCCCCTTCTTTGTCTTCCTCAGGATGCAGTAAGGTTTTTACCTGAGACCGTGTATCCCAAATGGCAGAACTAACTACCCAAATAATTTGCAGTTTGCTTAAATTTTCAGTGAATTCCTTCTCGGTTGACACTACCTAAGGTCAAAAGAAATTCAAACCCAGGTTTCCTGACTCCTAAGTTCAGTGCTCAAGGGGGAGGAGTGATTCACTTAAATAATTTTTTTAAGGGTGGCCATGAGGCAAGCTCTGTCCTAGGACTCAGAAGTTCAGTTAGGTGTAGAAGGCAGACAACTCATTGTCTTATAAAGTGCTAAGTCTAGAAGCACCTACATGGTGCAGAAAAGGTACAGAGGGAAGTACTCTTGAGGCTGGGTTACTAGGAAAACAAGTTTTTTTAAGAGTGGTTACTATTTTCTCCATAGTAATAGCAAAGGTAAAAAAACGGAAGTGACTAAAAATCACTTGGGAAGGCAAGGCACCAGGTGGGCCCTAAACTTTTAGAGGAGACTTCTAGTGAGCTCGGTAGTCTGTTTCATGTGTCTTACACACACACAGTTGCATTTTCTTCTAAGGGTGCACAAACACACCTCAGACCACAACTTCTGATGCCCGCATTTCACACCTTAACTCTTCCTTCTTCCCATCATTCTCTTGAAAGGTCCCCATAAAACACAGAGAACATCACCTCCTGGTTCCCTGATGATCTTTTCCCCAGAGGATACACTAGAAACGATTTTTTGGTCATGTTTGGCAGCCGGTAGAAGATTCAGGCCGGCATTCAGCAAATAGTTATTTTGACTGTAATGCCAAAAGAGCTTGCATTCTGCAAGATCACACTCCAAAAATAACAAGCCTTCTGGGAAAAGGGGGTTAGAGCAGACAACACAGATACTATGGGATCTTGTGGCCAGGGCACAAATAACCCAGTGATGCTGCTGCAGTTAAGCCCCCACTGGGCATGTGCACTGGTCCTTTGAGCCTCTGCTCCCGGGGCTCATGCTTCTTCCTGACACACAGGGACTAGTTCCATCAAAATAAAAAACGTGATCCAGGAAGGGACCTTCTTCATCAATTCTGTAAAACAAAGGGGAGGGTGGTGCCTTCCCAGCATCTTTCTTTCCACTCCATTTCCCCAGACAGCCTAACACCGTGGAGTCACTAACAGTGATTTTTGAAGCTACTAAACCAGCTACTATTCGTAATAAAGGAAGGCACTTCTATAAAATTTGCGGCTTTTTTCTTAAGGTAATTCAATCCTGTCCCTAATCACTTCAAAATATTAATGTTCTGGGGAAAATGTTATACGAACTAACCTAATTTTGCATTATCCTGACACCGTTTCTCTATTTACCAATTGTACGTGTTATTTCCCATTAAAGAAACAACTTGATAACAAAACAGAGCATCTTAAGAATAGTCATTAAGATTCTGCTACCCGGCAGCCCGGGTGGCTCAGCGGTTTAGCGCCGCCTTCAGCCCTGGGTCTGAGTCCCATATCAGGCTCCCTACATGGAGCCTGCTTCTCTCTCTGCCTGTGTCTCTCCCTCTCTCTCTCTCCTTGTGTCTCTCATTGAATGAATGAATAAATAAAATCTTTTAAAAAACAAAACAAAGAAACACTGAACTGTTTTAAAAAAAAGATTCTGGTACCAATCCCAGTGTGTGAGTTCTTCCCACTCGCAAAGCAATTCTCAGACACTAGCTGGGTGTCCTACAATTCAGCTCCCTTCTCACACAATCTACCTGGAGAGAGCATCAGATCCAACAGGTTAAGGGCTCAGTCCTTCAAGATACCTCCCGCATCCCCCCATCCTTCAGATGCCAATCACCTGTCCAGGCACTAGTGCTTTTGAACAACAGGTTCGTCAGATGTTCTAAGACGTAACCCCCACCCCCACTACCAAACTGGGTTCAATTAATTTGCTAGAATGGCTCACAGGACTCAGAGAAACAGGTTACTTACTAGAATACTAGTTTATTATAAAAGGACATAAACTCAGGAGCAGCCAGATGGAAGAAATGCACAGGGCAAGATGGGGGACAAGGGGGCAGAGCTTTCATGCTGTCTTAGGACTGTACTACTCTCCCCAAATCCCCAAGTGGTCACCAACCCTGGCAACTCTCTGAACCCATCCTTTTGGATTTTTATGAAGGACTCATCTCTTAGGCAAGGTTGATTCCATTGCTGGCCATTGGTGATTGAACTCCATCTAGGTCCTTCCCACTCCCAGGTCAGGGAGTTAGACTAAAGTTCTCACCCTCTAGTCACATGGTTGGCTTCCCTGGCAACCAGCCCCAATCCTTAGGT
Organism: Vulpes lagopus; assembly: GCF_018345385.1. NCBI lineage: Eukaryota > Metazoa > Chordata > Mammalia > Carnivora > Canidae > Vulpes > Vulpes lagopus. The sequence continues at coordinate 111,901,315 of NC_054827.1, forward strand.
TACAAGGGACTCCCTAAAACTCACCTCATTAACATGACAGAAGACACCTTGATTGCTCTAAGCACAGGAAATTCCACAGGTTTTAGTTTTATGAAAGGAGTGGGTACAGAGACCAACTGTATATTTATTATAAATCACAACACCACAGTCTACACCTCACTCTGGGAATTCCCTCCGTTCTAGGCTGGAGGTCCCTCAGGCGAATATAGTTCGCAGTATAGCAGTATAGTTCACATACACAACTAACCCTGAAACCCTGAAAGAGAAATGCACCCCTGGTCCTCCATCTGCCCTCTCCTAGCACCCACCTCTCACTCCCAGGGCATCACAACTGCCCATGAAATCTGCAAGCCTCAGCTGGAGGACATCTCCCTCTGAGATGAGGGGGAAGAGCAGGCACATGGGGGTACAGAGGAAGGAGGGCATTATCAGGACTAAGCACCTTCATTTTGATCATGGAAAGCAACTTACCTGACTCAGAATGAAAGGCTACATCTGAAGCAGAAACAGGAATTCCATTTCACCACCTTACATCAGACAGGCCAGTCTGTTTAACCCAGAAGGCTGAGAGGAGAGCAGGAAACTGGGATTCAGGACAGCAGCCTTGCTACTGGAACCGCCATCCTGTGCAGAGGCATGCCTGAGACCTTCCCTCTCTTCTAATCATTTAACAAATGTTCAGAGTACCTCCCATTTGCCAAGCACTGGGACCAGTGAGGACTCAAGCAACACAAGGAGGGATCAAGAACCCAAGACCAGAAGCAAGAGGTCAGCCTTCTCCTCCTGTACCATCAGTGACATAAGATTCTCAGCCTAAATCCCATATGGCCATGACTCCCCCATTTATAAAATGGAGAGGGCAATCAGACCCTGCTTATTTCACACAACTGTTTCAAAACAGGTAGGACTAAATTCAAATGCTTAAATACAAAACGCTTAAAAAAAGAAAACAACAAAGAGAAGAAAAGGGGGCTCCTGCATGGCTCAGCCAGTCTAGTGTCTGCCTCCGGCTCAGGTCATAATCTCAGACTCCTGGGATTGACCCCTAGGTTGGACTCCCTGCTGAATAGGAAGTCTGCTTCCCTCTCCTTTTGCCCCTCTCCAAAAAAGTAAATAAAATCTTTAAAAAAGTAAAAAAAAAAAAAAAAAAAAAATCTTAAAAAAAGAGAGAAGAAAAGAAAAAGGAAGAAATAATTTCCTAGGCTAGCCTGATACACCTCCATATCAAAAACAAAGGGAGGAAAACACAAAATGGATAATGGCTAAGGAACTGGGTAGAACTACCTTCTTTGCATGAGACTAGCTTTTACAGAACTCAGGGCTCTTAGGTCATTTCCTTTGGTTCTTTCTGGGCCCAGGAAGCCAATTGATTCACTATGAAGTAATGCAACACACAACTATCAGTTTGGAAACAAGGGAAAGGCACCCTAGGGGACAGCTCTCTCTGCACAGGGAAAAGCCAGTCATCCTCGAAGGACAAATCAGCTGAGACCCACACAATGATAAACTTGTTTATTTCTCTGAATTTAGTTGGCTGCATGCTGTTCCCTGCAAAGATGGGATAAGTACATGATGTCCTTGAGGAACCGTCCCAGGCCTGGTCGAGTATTGTCCACAGGTGGCAACGCCCATCAGAGGTCCAAAAGAAATCTCCTAACCTGGGTCAGATACTTGGGTTTCAAATAGTCACCCAGCTCCTCCTTACAGACCCAGACGTGATGGTCCTTCTTGCTGGTCCGAGAGAAGTCTCCAGTTAATAGCAGGGCTTTGAAGAAGAATACTTTGGCACCAAGGCTGCTCTCTGTCCGCAATGCCTGAGGGAACTTGAACTTGTAGTGGCCACAGGGGGCATTTCCCAGGAACTTGGCTTCCAGGTTGTTCTCTGAAGGGAAGAAGGGAAGATTTGGAAGATGAGGATGCACCCATCTGTTTACTTTTGGCCCCTCAAATGCCAGGGGGTCTCTGTGAGAGTCATTTCCAGTGTGAGGTAAAGCAATCCCTGAGAGTGAGGACGAGGGTCATTCCTGAAGAGCCTCTCCCCATCTCCATCCAAATGCTCCTGGCCCACGGGCTCATGGGCTCCAGATTCACTGGATCTATCCCATGTGCCAAGCTACTACTCTCAAACTGAAGTTAGTGATGCAGTTCAGATACCATTACCTGGAGTCAGGGCACCAAGCTTCTAGACTCAGCCTGGCCATCACTGTTAATGAAGGACTATTACACTGGGTATCTGTAAAGCAAAGCTCTTAACCTCTTATTTTTTTTTTTAATCTTTTAAAGATTTTATTTATTTATTCATGAGAGACACAGGCAGAGGGAGAAGCAGGCTCCATGCAGAGAGCCCAACATGGGACTCGATCCCGGGTCTCCAGGATCACGCCCTGGGCTGAAGGCGGCGCTAAACCGCTGAGCCACTGGGCTGCCCACTCTTAGCCTTTTATTTTTTATTTTTATTTTTTTTTAAAGATTTTATTCATTTATTCATAGAGACAGAGAGAGAGAGGCAGAGACACAGGCAGAGGGAGAAGCAGGCTCCATGCAGCGAGCCCGACGTGGGACTCGATCCAGGGTCTCCAGGATCATGCCCTGGGCTGCAGGCGGCACTAAACCACTGTGCCACCAGGGCTGCCCCACTCTTAGCCTTTTAAAGGGAGTGTCACTTGAAAAGCAAAAAGAGGACCCAATTTGACTTCTGTAGGGTGAAAACATCATATCAATAGTTAAAAGACACAGACAGGTGGTTGGAATTTACCTAGAATCTATAACAAAGGTTTAACCCCAACCGAGCATTTCAAAGGAAGGGGAAAGGACCTACAAATCCTGGCATTTGGAAAGCTGGCTAGCTCAACAGGAAAAATGAAGCTTGATTCCACCAACCTCAGTCCTTACATCAAAACTGACACTACACAGATCAAAGATTTAACCACAGAAATTTAACTTTCATAAAAGGATTGTGCATTCTGGATGGTGGTTTCATAGATGTTTAATATTTTCTGAATGTTTTTGTATTTTCAAATTTTTCATTAAAGAAAAAAGAAACTGAAAGAGTACTAGGAAAAAATGTAGGATACTTTCCATATCATTTTTGAGAGGGAAAGCCCTCACCAAGACACAAATCTTAAAAATCTGTAAAAGACAAAAACATTTTATTTACATAAAACTAAATCTTTCTATAAAGAAAAGCAAAGCATAAAAGTCAAGGACAAAATGGCACACTAACAAAAATATTTCAACACACTCCACAAAGGAGGAGTAATTTCGGGTATAAGTATTTAGAAATCAATGTGGAAAAAGCCAATAGATCCAAAAGAAAAATGAACTAAACATAGAACAAGAAGTTCACATAAAAATAAATACCACTGACCTATAAACTCATTAAAAGATGCTCAATCTTACTAACAATTAAAGAAATAAGAATTCAAACAACATGTCATTACTAAGTCCCAAAACTTTGAGCTGTACACTGCTTGTCAAGAGAAAAATGAGCACTCTCACACCATCAGGGGGGTAGAAATTAGTGTTAACCTCTATTTTTGGCAAGAATTATCTACTTTAATTATGCATACCTTATGCATACCCCTTCATCCAGCGACTTGGCTTCTAGAACTTGATCTTCCCAGAAATGTTTCTCTGCCCATGTGACCAAAGGTAGGTACACAAGACATTCACTACAGCTTATTTCTAAAAGCAAGACTGGTTAAATGAACTGTAGCACATGTATATTATGAATCATATGCTCGTGTCAGAAAGCGTTAAGGTATGGCTTCACATGCTGATACAGAGAGATGCTTAAAAGCTGCAAAGAAGAGAAGCGAAGGTATATAACCATGCTCCTACTATGTGCGGGGGAAAAACAGATGAAGTATGTATGTGCTTGCAATTCCTAAAAAGACCAAAAAAAAAAAATTAAATAAATAAAAAATAAAAGGATACACCAAACACTGTTACTAGCGGATGCCTCTAAAACTAATATTACTTCTTACCCTATACTACATGTACTAGAAACTGTTTTAACAATTTTTTCAGAGCAGCCTGGGTGGCTCAGCGGTTTAGCGCCTCCTTCAGCCCAGGGCATGATCCTGGAGACCCAGGATCGAGTCCCACATCGGGCTCCCTGCAAGGAGCCTGCTTCTCCTTTTGCCTGTGTCTCTGCCTCTCTCTCATGAATAAGTAAGTAAAATCTTTAAAAATAATTTTTTCTCACCACATATAACAAATTGCTTCTCTTAGTACTAAAAAAACAAAAACACAAAAACACTCCACTGATGGGGGTGCTCGGGTGGCTCAGTGGTTAAGCATCTGCCTTTGGCTCAGGTTGTGATCCCGAGGTCCTGGGATGGAGTCCCACACTGGGCACCCCCTCAACCCCAGGTGCCTGTTCCTCCCTCTGCCCATGTCTCTGCCTCTCTGTATCTCATGAATAGATAAAAACTTTACAGAAAAAAAAAAAAACACACACACTACTGGAGCATCCGATGAAGAACTGATATATGACATGAGTTCATCTACAACACAAAATGTCAGCTGTGGGTATCTATGAGTGGTGGAACTACATTGGCAAGCTTCTTTATACTTTCCCGAATTTTTCCACTTATTTCACTGAATATATATTTTTCTATATATCTGGAGAAACAGATTAAAAAATACAGTCAAATCAAGAAGAAAAAAGAAACGGTTCACTACAAGATGAGCAAAGGATCATGGAGAAATTTCAGCAGCCAATAAACCCATGAAAATAAAATACGGTCAACCTTACTAGCGAGCAGGAAACCGCTAATCCAAAAGAGACCATTTTTTACTGACTGGATAAGCAAAAATTAAGGAGACGTTTCCATATGTTGGTGGGGCCTAGACAAGCAGGCACTCCTTACACCAGACCTGAAAATGTCCAGCATTATGCACATTCTGCAGGACTGGGCAGCAGCCAACAAAAACGTACATGTGTCCATCCTTCACCATGAATTCCACCTGGAGGAAGCCCATCTTGCAGGATGTGGGAAATGAGGTGCCAAAGGGGAGGAAAGAAATGGACTCTGACTCATATATACATATATATATGGGTGTACACTTTTACATTTCTTGAGCTTTTGTCATTTTAATTATTCTATATTACCATTTTAATAACTTCACAATAAATCAACACATTTTATTTGTTATGCACCGTTTAATGTCAATGTGTCTTTCGTATGTTTCCTTTCATGTCTGTTCATTACAGCGGGAACATTAGGAGGAGGAAAAGCTGTGCCAAGGTGGAAGCCCTTTCTGCGTGGCAGACGAGAGGGAGAGCAAGCGTCAATCACATATGTGTGAGGGAAGCTGAGCATCTGAACACAGTGATCCTGGCAGGAAACCCAGATGCCACCTCCTAGGTGACAAGGAGGACACGGAAGCATGGTGAAGGTCCCCTCCCCACTCCATTCTGTCTCACTCCTGCTCTCGCAAGCCCCCCAGGCTTTTCGTGGCCAAGGAGCAAAGGGTCACACACTGGCTGCTGCTTTGTTGGCAGGTGTTTGCGCTGGTGGCAGGGCCAGTAAAGTGGTATTGACACTGCCAAATCTACATATTCAGTAAACACTCAGCTGTGAGCCAGGCACTGTGCTGAGAGCTGGGAGCTGGGAGGATGGAAGGGGATAGATCCTGTCTGTACCTTCAAAGGAGTCAGAATTTTAGCTGGGGGAAAAATGTGTCAATAAACAGATTACCAGGCAATGGAAGTAAGTGAAAGAGCATATACTCCACTAGAACATAAGCTCCCATAGAGCAGGGGTAGTGTCCTATTTATCACTGTAACCCCACTGCCCAGACAGTATCCAGCAAATGGTAGGCTCAGAGTAAATGTTGCATAATGTGAATCAAGGCACACACAAATACTATGGGAACCTAGAGGGAGGATTAGTTCTGTCTACATGGAGGCTTGGAGAAGGTTCCACCACAGAAGGTATAATGTATAAGCCGAGTCTTCAAAACTGAGTAGTCACGCCAAGGAGGAGTATACCATTCCAGTCAGAGATCAGCAGGCCACAAAACAGACACATGAATGACCACATTACTGGAGGAACACAGAAGGTCTGCTAGGTTGGAACTCAGAATATACATCAATGTGCAGCCAGATGGAAGACTGGCAAGCTCAGGACCAGAGCAAACGGATCTATAGGCCATTCTTGCAAGTCTGAACTTTTTTGGGAAACCTTCTAGGCAGAGAGATTTGTTGGAAAGTTCATTCTGGCAGCACTGAAGGGCATGACATGAAAGCCATGGGGAATTTATTTGGCATCTAATTCAAAGGTCTAGCACAATGGCTCTCAACCACTGTGATTTCACTCCCAGGGTAATATTTGGCGGCAATGTCTAGGGACATTTTTGGCTGTTAGACTAGGACAAGTGAGGATGGGCTAGTGCTACTGGCATCTAGCGGGTAGAGGCCAGGGATGCTGCTAACCATCCCATAACGCTCAGAACAGCCTCCCCCCGCCCCAAAGAATTACCTGGCCCCAAATGTCAACAGTGCCAAGGATGAGAAAACCTGATCTGGCGAGAAGCAAAAAGGGTGACAGTTAACACTGTGGGAATAAAGAGAGGAATATTTAGAATAGAACAGGTGGAACTTGATAACTTCAGACTGTAAGAATGAGGTCAAAGATAACTCTGACATTTCCAGTTGGGTAAAGGAGTTAAGTGTCAGGCCATTAAGCAAAGCTGCAAGGATAAGAAGAGATGCAGTCTGAGAGTGGTAGGACTGTCAATTTTGAAAGTACACACTAAATTTTTAAATCTCAGTGGGGGACAGGGAAAGCACAGGGATGATCTCGCTAGCCTGCATCCCTAGAGGGTATTTTCAGACCCCTAGATGTGTGTTGAATTGAATGCTTGCCCCTCAAACCACCCATTTTAAGATAAGTAAATAAGCCTCGTACAGAAAGTCTAGGCACTTTCTAATTGGCTGCTCCTGTACTGGGCCCTGGGGCAGAACCTAAATCACAGCAGAAACAACTTTCTCAGGGAAAATACAGATTGTCCATTACTGAGTCACCAAGACATCTTCCTCAAAATGACACCAGAGCCAAGAAATGAAAAATGTCCTCATTTTCAAAGAGACACTCAAAATTCAAAGTCAATTTCAGAAGGCAGTGGATTATCTAGACAGAAACGTTCTGAAACACCAAATACTTCTTCAGGATCTAAAGTATGGGCTAAAGAGAGAATTATGAGTGACAGGCCATATTCTAGATATGAAAGAATTAAAGGTACTTTGTGTTTTTTAAGTTCTCAGTACAATGATGTTGCTTAAAAAAAAAAAAAAGGTAAGTTTATGCGAAGCAGATCAGGAAAAGATTCATCCTATGCAGATATGAAATAAAACCCACTTCAAGAAATTCATAGATTAAACTAATCAAAATTGTGGGAAAAGTGAAAGCCAAACAAGCACACCATGATCATTTTTATGAATAATAAATAATGAAGTTTTCAGTGGCATAAAATCTGAAAATCTGGCATAAATACTAATGATCGGAATCCTGTCTGAACTTTGAATTCCACTGGCGTTCCAAACAGAGACAGAAATGCCACTAAAGAGAAGGCGAGTAGGACCCATCGAATCAGCAGGACCTACGATGGCTACCTACTACAATTAAATATCTTACAACAGTGGACTCAAGAGAAGGTATGGGCCAATTAAGCCTGAAAAAGTACTAGAATTATCTCTTCCTGTGGAATATGCAAAACCATGAAAACCTGGAAATGAAGGCTGTGCGTGTTGTTGGGAAGACAAGGTTCACTGAGCAGAAATTGAACCTCTCCGTTCTTCAGGTACAAAAGCAGTTGTTAAATCTATTAAAGCAACCACAAAGTGCCCTGATGCAACACCGGCCCACTCAAAGAGAGGTGTGAGAGGAGGAAGGACCCACAAGGGAACTCCCAAGTTCCATAGAGGAGGTGAAGGCAGAACAAGATCTACTCAGCCAACCCAGCAGTTTTACCAACCTCCCCAGGCTTGGAACTAAGACCAAGCAGAGTCTTTATGAAGAAAGGAGCCACTGGCTAAAACTTCCAGATCAAAACCTGTTGACAGACCTCTTGCTTTCCCTTCAGAAGCAGCAGCAGACATGGTGGATATTATCTGGAGAATGAAATAGTAGATTTGAGGGGGGAAAATTCAACTCCACACAAAGGATAGAAAAAAAATATGGAGTTCAACAAAGCAAATACTTTTTACAAGTGAAAAAAAGAACTATTTCTTCTGCCGTCAAGAAGACCAAATGCAATATTATATAAAAGGGAAAAAAAAGAAATAGAAGAAAAACTTAAAAATCTCTCTGGGACAAAGACTTTTGCCTAATCTAAGATTTTTTTCTAGTTGAAACTTTCATTGATTTCAGAGTTCCCATTAACAACCCATCTCCAATCCTTCCAGCCATCCTAACAAGTCAGCCTGCATATCCTGTGGCTTAGTGTGAAGCAAGTCTTGTGAGGTTCAGAGGGAAGCAGAGAACTCACCTGAGAGTGTGGCCAGGGTTCGCTCCGCTGTTCCTCGGAGGGTCTCCCCGGGCTGCCACTCTGCCTGGGGAAGCATCCAAACATCCTGGTCTCCAAGCTTCTCTTTGACCAACAGAACAAGGTTCCTGTCTAGCTTCCGCTGCAGTGAGGTTCGGTCATTCTTTTTATCGGCTTCTGTGAAGAAAAGGGGATCACAGAAGACAAAGACTGTGATCTGCCAGAACCAAGAAAGAACAGAGTTTTGCAGTCTTCTTTTAAGGTAGAGCCACAACCTCTGTCCTCTTATAATCAAATTACAATCCTGATCCATCTCTCTAATTCAGACCTCTTTCAGAGTCTCACAATCTTAAGAAAACTACAATGTAAGAAGAGAAAACCAAAAGCTGAACTTCTCCTTTGAAGAGCACAACACAAAGTACTTTGAGCCTTTGGAAAAGCAGCTCTACCCACACTACTTCAAACACTACTACTTCACTGGTTTTGACACTATTAGTGACTTAACTTGGCCCCACTTTCTCTGTTCTTCAGGCTTCATCTCTGAAGCAAAGATAAGAGAACTCAATCCTCTGCTTTAGGAGAGCTTTCAGATAAAACACAGGAAACTAGTGGGAAAGGCTTAATTTCCCCCCCCCCCACTCTCACACCTGAACTAGGAGTTAAACTCAAATAACGTTCATAAAGTTTAACTGAGAGAGAATAGGTTATCCCAACACCCCCCTACCTTCCACTCAAAAATAACATGTGCCTTTAAAAATTTTATTAGGGTGGATGTGAGAAACAGGGAAAAGGATTTATTTTCCTCCCACCTGAAGGAAGTTCTGCAATTCCTTGTTACTTAAAATACAAAGCAAAGGCTAAGCCAATGTCCTTTATCTAGGAACCACAATACTCCCCTTTCCCTTCTCTCCTGCTGGCCTGAAAAGACCACACACCTGTTATGCGAGCCCCAGGTTTGAACTGTAGGAATTTCTGCTCCCATACATCTTCCAAATCCTGCACCAGCAGTATATCCTGTTCATCATCTTCCTCATCATTCAAGTCAGCTTTCTTCTTTGCCAGTCGGCGGGCTTCATCCAATGCACGAAGCTCATGGTCTGAATACCTACTTCTCTCTACCTCAATCTAGGAAAATTAAAAGCACAAAATAGCCACACCAAAACAAAGAACAGGTAGAAGAGAAAACAGAGCTATAGCACACTTGACAGACTCAGAAGTTTACCACCCAGCATAACCAAACATAAAATCAAAACACCACCAAAAAAAAAAAAAAAAAAAGGAAAAAAAGGTCACCCGCACTTTGGGCTTGAGTTACATTTGCTAAAATGTTAGGATGTGATTGGAAGTCAAGCTGCTACAAAGAACAGAGGGATTGGGACAGGCATTGCCTGCCCACTTACCACACTCCTCTGTCAGTGTTTGATCTCACAGTGAGCCTTCCTGCCTCGGGGAGTTTACAGATGCACTCCCTTCTTCCTAGAATGTTTTCCCTCATGCTCTTCTAGAGATTCCTATTTATCCTTCAGATTTCAATTTATTTTCTTTAAAGATTTTATTATTTATTCATGAGACACACAGAAAGAGAGGCAGACACAGGCAGAGGGAGAAGCAGGCGACCTGAGCCAAAGGTAGACATTCAACCACTGAGCCAACCAGGTGCTCCCAGATTTCAATTTAAACATCACTTTCTTAGGGAGATACTCGTTGACACCACCCATTGAATCAACTTAGATGTCCCCGTTAAAACGTTTTACCCTGCGTCTTCCTTTACAACACTCACCAGGGTCTGCGGTTATAGTCATGGGATTATTTGGTTATTGGCTGGCCCACCTCCGCTGGACCGAACACGCGGAGAACCAGAAGCAGGTCTGTCTTACTCATCTCTAGCACTTAGCAAAATAGGTGATAAGTGACTATCTATAAAATGATCAATATTTACATAATAAATAAACCAAGTAAAAACCACGAAGTGAAGTTTAGAGCTCTTAGGAGCCAACACACACACACACCACACACAAACATCTCAAATTCTAGGGAAACAACCTTCAATCACTATCTGTGGGGATTTACGCCCCTCACAGCCACTACACTTAATGTTTGCCCGTTTCCTCACCTGCCGCTTATTACAGGCATCTCATAGATGTGCCCACTACCTTCCTCTATAAACATCACATCGGACTCCCCCTTCTCTAAATCAGCAAGTACCAGGGCGCCTAGGTGGCTCAGTGGTTGAGCGTCCGCCTTCGGCTCAGGGCGTGATCCTGGAGACCCGGGATCGAGTCCCGCATCGGGCTCCCTGCAGGGAGCCTGCTTCTCCCTCTGCCTGTGTCTCTGCCTCTCTCTGTAAATAAAATCTTTTTTAAAAAATTTTAAAAATTACCGTGTGTCCGACCACAAAGGAAAACAATTCTAAAGAGCTGCCTAACGCGACAACATCGAACGCCTTGTACGCAGCGAGCCAACCCTGTAAGGTAGATGCTGATGCGCAGGTTGAGCGTGAAGTTCAGAGAAACGAAGGGACTTGCTCAAGGTTACGCAGACTGACTGGTGCCGGAGTCGGAATCCAGCCCTGGCCCACGTGCTTCTGTGGGTTCCGCAACAGCACCCTGAAGCCGCCGGCCGCACCTCCATCCTACCTGCTGGAAGAGAGCCGCCATCTCTTCCTGCAGCGGGGTCAGCGGCTTCGAAACCAGCGGTGGCCGCTGCAGGCACAACGCGCCCAAAAGACGCCATGGAGACCCGCTGCTCGAGGGTGCGGCCGCGAGGGACAGGCTGCGAGAACCCAGGCTAGCGGTCCGGAGCCCCTCGAGCCGCCGCCAGCCCTTGGCCACCCCAAGCACAGTCCGCCCTACGGGCGCCGCCATGCTCCGGCCCTCCCACAGTGCACCGCGGCTCCCTGCGGGGCCTGGGCCAATCGCATGTTCCCACAAGGCAGCGCGTGAGAGCCCGCGGGCCGTCCGGGGAGCTACTAGAATGAACCATTCCAATATGGAGGGGTGGGCGAAGATTTCATGTTAGAAGATTAGGGCAAAAGGAAGAAACTCTCGGTGGGCACTCGCAATGATAGTTATCGTAGAGCATTTGAATGGGAGTAAAAATCTTTAGTGGGCCTTATGAAGAGGAATGAGATGACTTTCCTTGTACGCTCTCCCCCACAAGCTCTCGTGGTGCTGGCGCCGCGGGCGCCGCGGACGGTGGCTGACGGGGGTCAATTCCAGCCATGCAGGTGGTACGGACGACGAGGTCTTGGCTCTTGCGGTCGTGGGCTTGGTCCCCGACGCCCAGGTGAGAATGATCACCGTCCCCCCCCACCCCCCCACTCCCCGGCGACTGCGCTCCTGCACGTGCCCCTGAGCTGCTTGGACTGCAAGTGGCCGTTAGGCCTGTACCTCACTGAGCTTTCTCTCCCCTCAGGGTCGTGGCGGGGGCGCCAGCCTCCACCATCCACGCCGGCGCCCGGCAGCTGCAAAACCAAGCTGCCAAGCAGGAGGCTGGGGAGAAGGCGGAGGCTTCGACTCCGAGCCGCAGCGGCTTCAGGTGAGGGCCAGTTAAGTCTCGGGACACCGGCGTCACGGTCTAGAGTCCGAGGACCAGTGAATTCCCAACTGTGCCACTTGACATCTTTGGGAGCTTGTGCACGTTAGTCCCTGAGCCCCAGCTTTCTCATATACAGATGGAAAGGGTGCCGAGAGAGGTTGCGGGGGTCAAATGCGATGAGCCTTGGCACACAGACGCTCTGTGAACACTTTGATCAGTGAATGAGCGGAAGTATCACCTTTTTCCCACCGAGAGGGGTCCCACGGCTGACTCACAACCTTCCCTGGGTCTCGGTTGCAACGTGGGAGTTGGGGGTGCTCCGCGGTGGTGTAGGTTATTGAGTTGTTGCAGGGTGGGTTTTGTGCTCCGCCCTAGGGACTGACACGTTGCATTTCCATCAGTGCCACCACCCCTGCGTGCATTCACAACCATTTTGGTGCCCGGCGCTGTGCTAGATGCTGGGAATGCAAGTACAGAAGATGGTTCTACCCCACGAGTAGGTCACAGGCTACTGGGGAAGATAGCCATGCAAACAAATGCAGCATAATCTGGTCAGTAGTGGATGAGAGGTGAAGGAATGAGTGTCTCACTCCCGAGGAGATCAGCCAAGACTGCCGGCAAGATAATGTGGAGCTGAGAACTGAACGGAGTTGGAGTTCAGCTGGACAATGGGAAAGGGGTCATCTTAGGCAAAGCTAATAGTTTGTGTAAAGGCACGTGGTACATTCAGGTGTGAGTGTGATGGCACAAGAGGCCAACAGGAGAAGGAATCAGAATGCTGAGGGTCTCATCTGTAACCGTGCAGCTTTCACACTGTTCCCACTGTAGGCAGTGGGGGGTGGGGAGCTGCTAAAGGAATTTAAGCCAACATCCTGTTATAGTCGTTCAGCAATGTCAGGCACTGTTTAAGGCATTAGGGACACATCAATGACCAAACACTCAAAAAACCCTGTCCCCATAGGACTCAAATTCTCGTGGGAGGGGGCAGTAAATAGAAAACACATAAAACGTGAAGGTACGACAGATGGTGAGAGTGTGTCTAGCAATTGGGAGGAGTACAAGAAGGTCAGTGTGGCATGAGTAAAACAGGTGATGGGGGAAGGGGATGAGTGGTGCCGCCCATCTGTGAGGAGGCAGCTCTACCGGCTTGTAGGTCTTCCTAAGGACCTCAAACAGCTTTGACTCTGAATGAGATGGGAAGCCACTGGAGAATTTTGAAGAGAGGGCTGAAATGATGTTGCTTCATTTTAAAGAGTCCCTTTGGCTGCCATGCTGATAATGGAACTGTCAAGAAGCAAGGATGGAAGCCGGGAGAAGTCTTCTAAGTGGTTAGAAGATTTTTTAAATAATCCAGGCAGGGAATGATGGTGGCTTGGGTCAAGATGACAGCTTTCGGGGTAAGAACATACAGAAAGTGGGACCAACAAGATGTGTTCGTGTAAGGTGTGAGAAAAGGAGAAGAATGAAGAAGGAACACTAAAATCTTTGGCCTAAGCAGCTGGAAAGGTGGAGTTGTTGTTTCTGAAAATGGGGAAGACTGTAGGAGTTTGGCTTTGGGTGGTTAAGTTTGAGATGCTTAATTAACATCTAATGGAGATACAGTGTGGGCTTTTAGAAAGGGAGATCAGGGGACTGATGGGGGCTAGAGACACACACACACTTGGAAGATTCATCGTGTAGATGACATTTAAAACCACAAGACTGCGAGATCATCAAGAATGTAACTGTAGATAAAGAGAAGAGGTCCTAAGACCGAAACCTAGAGTCCTCTGGTGTTTAGAAATTTAGGAGATGAGGAAAAATCAGCAAAGGAGACAAAGAGGGAAACTCCTGAGAGGTGGTAAGAAAACCTAGCGTGGTTTCAAGGCTGGAGAGATCAGCCGTGTCAGATGTTATTGATATAATAAGTCACTGTGCTGATGACAGAACTGCTCGTTTGATTTAACACAGTGAGTTGGTTGGTGACCTTGCCTAGAGTATTTTTGGTGGAATAATAGGACTAAAGTCTGATTGGAGTGGGTTCAAGGAAAATAGAAGACAGAAAGAAATATCAAGTATGGTCCATTCTTTGAGAGGGAGTAGAGAAATGGGCAGGAGTTCAGGAAGGTTTTGGGATAAAGAGGTTTTTGTTTGTTTTTAGGTTGGGGGATGTCAGCATGTTCTGCTGACAGGAATGACATGGGGTAGAAACATTGGTGGAATGATGTCCTTGAGAGGCTAACACAAGTGGAGCATCGTAAGAGGAGAGAAGGGAAAGATTGTGGGCACAGATGTTTGGTAGTAGAAGCAAGAAGAAATTCTGATTGCTTGTATTTCTCTCCGAAGGTCATCATTTGGCTGTGAGGAGACGAGAAGGAGGTGGAGGCTTAGGGAGACAAAGGACGGTCTAAAGTAGTCATCCAGGAGAGTGGAAGAATAATTGAATTGGGGACATGTGTACAGTGCGGGTTGCCAGGCAGTCCTGAGGGCCCACTTGATGCTAGAAGTCATAAAATAAAGCAGTAGTTCCCAGCTGAGGCAGTTTGGCGTCCAGGGGGACTTTTGGCAAAAGTCTGAAGGCATTTTGGTTGTTAGAACTTAGGACAGTGGAGGGACAACTAGTGGGTAGAGGCTGAGGATGCTGCTGAACACCTCACAACACGTAGGCCGGCCCCTCACAACAAAGAATTCTCTTGCCCAAAATGTCAATAGTGTTGAAGTTGAGAAACCACGATACGTATAGAGACCAGTCAACATTGGTATGGATTTTTCCGTAGCCAGCTGTGCAGGGGCATGCCCAGGTTCAGAGTGGCAGGAGAGATGGATTCAGCCATGGTTAGAGTTTGCCAGGAGGGGACGATGAAGTAAGAGGCAGAGGTATGCAAAAGGAGCAATTATAATGATTGGTCATGGAATTTACTAGAGGCCAGGAGAGAAGTAAAGGCCTGGGGGCAGTGAGGGAAAGTGAATCAGTGGGCTTGGAGAAGGGTTCCTAGAGTGAGGGTAGCAGGGGTGTGCCTGGAGGTGGTAGCCTGACGTCATGACGAGGTGTGCAGACATGGCAATGACAAAGGCCAGGTGTGACCACATGAGGAAGCAGCCAGGCTAGGCCAGAGGACACAGGATCATTGGAGAAAAGGAGGTCAAGAAACAGAAGCCAAGGGATTGGAAGGATCTTACAGAAGCCATGCATAGAATTGTGACGGGAGTAGTGAGCCAGGAGCTATAATCCCACATTTTTCTACATGCATTTGCATTTTTAAAATATGGTCTCTAGCCACAATTAGGAAGTGGGGTGCAGGCCGTGAGGCCAGGCTTTCTTTATCTGGGAGCGGAACTACAGCTGAGCTGGCCCAGGTTCCAGCAGCTGCCACACCATCATGGTCCGTCAGGGTTGGTGGCACTTCTTTGCCTGAGCTGCTTGTGATGGGAGTCAGCCTTCCCTTCCAGCCCTTCAGCAGTGGAGAGCAGAGGCTGTTTTCAATCCATGGCCCTTCCGAAGAGACACTATGTATGCTGGCCCCTCTCTATTCTCCCGGTTGTGAGGACAGATATGAAGAGGCAGCAGGCCAGTGCCCAGAAGGCTTTGTCTTTCCTTGGTCTGGGCTGCCCCAGGGTGAACCACTTGTTCCTTTGTACATTGGACCTGGTCGGCTTAAAGGCCTATCTCCGTGCCTTCAGTTAAATGGTTCAAGCTCCAAATCCTCTCAAGTTCAAAACTCTTGCCGTGGGTCACCTGGATGGCTCAGTGGTTGTGCATCGGCCTTTGGCTCAGGGCGTGATCCCAGGGTCCTGGGATCGAGGCCCACATCAGGTTCCCTGCAGGCAGCCTGCTTCTCCCTCTGCCTGTATCTCTGCCTCTCTCTGTCTCTCATAAAATAAATAAAACTTAAAAAAAACCCTTGCTGTATATAAAGGCATTACACTAGCACATCCAGACTTTAGTAGGCTTAGTTCTTAGATCCCGGAGTCAGTAGGTGAAACGATCTATGGGGAAATGATGCAGTTTTAAACATTAATGTCCAATCAGAGCCCCATCCACTCTCCATCTTGGCTTGCAGGTCGAGAAGCCCACAGCCTGCTGAGGGGTCGCATTGTCTCCAGATCAGGCCGGGCAGGAAGGAACACCCTTGAAGACCGTTATGTTATTTTCTGTTTTGTTTTCTATCTCTGGGAAGACAGGTAGGGCTCCGGGGCAGGATTGTACTCCTGTAATAGAGTATTTTCTAAACTAAAGTCCATTGAATTTCAGGAGGTGTTAGGGGATACAAACACGGGTCTGATCCGAGCATGTAGGCAGGATGCAACAGCAGGCTTACTTGTGTCTGGAATCTTGAAGGACACCTGTATTTGAATTAAAGAGAGCACAGCATGGCCAACTGGGCTTTGAACTGAGGTGGACTGGGGTGGCTACCCTAGGAGCAGATCCGGGGTAGAGTTTTTACCTCAAGTGTTTCTTTAATTACAGCATTTACCCTCCAGTTCCAGGACAGGAGAGCCCTCTGAGGTGGGCAGGAAAGAAATTCGAAGAGATCCCAATCGCACACATTAAAGCATCCTACAACAAGTAAGTGGCAGAAGCACCTAGGCTGGTTTCAAGGGGGCTTCTTTCCCCTTCATGGGCGGTGGAGAGGGGTTGGGGGGGCACACCCAGGGGCCCCCATTCCTCTTGGTAGTGTCAATGCAGAGGCCCCCCAACGCCTCTCCTCCTTGTTTTGGGAAACGACATGTCTTTGTAAAGTTTATTCAGATTTCATGAAATGTGAGCTAGGTTGAGCACGTTACAGTGTTCAGCTCTCTCTGCGTGCCTTAGGACTAGTATCTCCTGGCCTCACTCAGGAGTTGCAGAGAACATTTAAGAAGGTGTGCTAAGTGTAAGTAGATCCTGGGGAACAGAGGATGGGTGAGATAAACATGAGAGCAGTGGTTTAAGAGGATATGATTTATTGACAAACAAACCTACCAAAATGTAAATCTGCAAGAAGCACTTACCCTGGGCCATTGTGCACTGACCCCCAACCTTGTAGGGCTAAACGAGAGTTGTGATTTAATGTGTGACTTCCACGTGAGTGCTGAGGGCCTCCCCAGCTGCGTGTTGACAGCAGAAGCCATCCTGACATCAGGGACAATTTTGCAGTCCAGCCCTGCCGGGGGAGGGGGTCAATCTTTGGTCACAGCCTGCCCATGAAGCAATTCAGAGAACCATACAAGAAACCATTGCTCGTTGGGGATGGAGTGTGGGGCACAGCTGAGATGCCACAGGATTCACCCAGCATTCATGTGAGAAGCTCCAAATGAGAGCACCTGGATTTCTTTTTCTCCCCTCTTCAGGCTAACAAGGACATAGGTTAGTGTTCCCTGTGTGTAGAAGCACCTATGGCCAGCCCTGTAGATCGCTGTTGAAGTTGTATCAGGGACAGGCATTTCTCTTACGCTTCTGTTTGCACTGGACACCCTGGGAGCTCCGCTAGGGGGGAAGGGCAGTTGTAGCCAGGCCGACAGGCAGATGGCCCAGAACCGGGGCTACCCTCTATCTTCCCCCTAGCTGCTCCTCTCCCTCTCTCCTTACATGATGCCTCAGGGAGCTCTTCAGGCCAGAAGATGGAGCGATGGTGGCCAAGGAGTAATGAAAATCATGTCTAAGTATTTCTTAAAGTCAGAGATGACTAGAAAAGAAGTGTCACTTAAAAGTTTTTTGATGGTGGAACAGTGTCATTTAGCATTAAAATTATCCACTATAGTAATACTGCTTACTGTGTTAGGTATGATAACGGTTTTGTGGGATTTTTTTTTTAAGTCACTATCCCTGTTATAATAAGAGCATTAATTCCTCTCATGGGGGCTCCACCCTTGTGACCTACTCACCTCCCATGGGCCCCTCCTCCAAATACAATCACATTTGGGGTTAGGATTTCTTTTTTTTTTTTTTTTTAAGATTTTATTTATTTATTCATGAGAGACACACAGAGAGAGGCAGAGACACAGGCAGAGGGAGAAGCAGACACCTTGCGGGGAGCCCGATGTGGGACTCGATTCTAGGACCCCAGGATCATGACCTGAAGCAAAGGCAGATGCTCAACCATGAGCCACCCAGGCATCCCTGGGGTTAGGATTTCAACTTGAATTTGGGGTGACACAAACATGTGGTCCATTAACAGAGCAGTCCTTAGATTGATTGACATGTCAGGTTTTGATGAGGTTTAGGGGATGATTCTGACCTTTCTAGACACCTCCTGTAGGAGTTCAAAAAGCATTCATCTGAGAAGCTCAAAGGGAAAGCAACTGATCTTCCGCGGGCTCAGACAGCCCTGGCTCAGTGCCCTTACTTCCCTGGCCAGTGGTCATAGCCTGTGCACTTCCCTGCTTCCTCAGCACGCAGATCCAGGTGGTCTCTGCCGCTAACCAGCCCCTTGCCCGCACTTCCTGTGGCACGGAGGGATTCCGGAACGCCAAGAAGGGCACGGGCATTGCTGCACAAACAGCAGGCATAGCCGCCGCTGTGGTAAGTGTGTGTTCCTTCTGGCTCCCTCTATGATGGGTTCCATTTTCTGCATGGCTCATCCCTGTGAGGAAGGTTCTTGAAGTTGTTCAGAAACAATGCTATCGGACAACTCTTGTTCAATACCCCACCTTGGCGGCAGTTTGAAGAGGTCTCTCTGTCGCTTTCTCTCTCTCTCTCTCTCTCTCAAGCAATACTAATTTCATTGTGAACTGTTGCAGACCTTTCTAGAAGCACATTGGCAATATGGTCCTATTGACCGTCTGCTGTACACCAGACACTTTACATTCGTTACCTTAAATCCTCAGAAGATGCTTAGTATTACCCATGTCTTTAAGAGCCAGTTAAAGTCCAGAGTGCGACTTGCTCAGTCATCGGTCTGGGATCGCGGCCTACGTGCTGTCTACCATAGCACCAGCCTCACAAAGGTTCACACTCTGCCAAACAAGAAGTATTTCCTGAGGGAAAACCTTGGCCTTCAAATAAAGCTCGATGCCCCAACATATTATTTGCCACGTATTAATGATCGTCAGTATACAATACAGATTGTATACAGTTAGAAGGTCAGTGTTAATAGTGGCTTCTGCATGGCAGGTTGAGTGACTTTGTTGAGTGTTTTCCAGACTTTCTATAATGAACTACTTTTATAATCAAGAGAGAAAATATTAAATAACACTTAAAATTTAAAACACCTGAAAACGATAACTTTTTCAATGGGTTATTTAGGCTCAGCCTTAAAATTCTGCATTTACTGAGGAAAAGGTGAGTGATATTTAGAAATCTCCATCAGGTGGCAGTGCCGCCCTGGGTTAACCAGGATCACAGTTGACTATAAATCTAGAATCTGACGCATTCTGTGCTCTCTGCTGGTGTCTGCCCTGCACTGTGACCATGTGTCCTTTGCTTCCTTCCCTGTTTTCTGCCTGTTTACGTGTGTGGGTGCCTTTCCCCCAGAACTCGTAACCCTCTTGCTCCAAATGGTAGCAGCAAGAGAGTTTGGATGTAGCAGTTCTCTTTCTAGAGCACTAACCACTCACCTCTCCTCTCCAGAAAGCTACGGGGAAGGGAGTGACCCACATCCGAGTGGTGGTGAAGGGCCTGGGGCCAGGGCGCTTGGTAAGTAGCCAGGAGTCTCTGCAGTGAGTGTGCTTCTTTAGTGAGAGAAACGGGCTTGAGCGTAGAGTCGAGAATGGAAGAAGCCTCTGGCAGATTTCCAGGATGGCTGGAGTTTCTTTCTGGTCTTCTAACCTACAGAGCTTCTCAAAAGCAAGTCTAGGTCATCGAGTTTAATTTATCAGACCCATATTGAGTGCCTGCTGTGTGCCAGGCACTGGGCATAGAAAGGTGGGGGGGTTGTCACAGGCAGGTCCCTTAGCACAGACTCGTGGGTACAGTGGTAAAGCTTGCGCCCAAGGTGCTGGGAGCCCACTGGGTATATCCTCGAAGAGGTGATATATCTGTACTGACTTTCAAGAATAGTGAGGCATTAGCCAGGTATGTGGGGAGGGAGGGTACATTCCAGACAGAGGACACTACAGAAGCATAATGCTTAAGGTAGGTGTGTAGGGGTTCATAGGTAATCTCGGTTTTCAGATGGTAAAGCACGAGGTGGGAAGTGGCAGGTGTTTCTAGAGAAATTGACAGTGGTGAGGACACGGTGAAGGGTTTGGTTCGGTTGGGTGTCTGTTGTGAGAGAACAGTTAGAATTGTAGGTTTCACAGCCCCCTGGTGCCCCTCCGAGCCCTGCCTGGACATGCTGGGTCATCGTGTGTGGGACCACGGCATTCTGCTGTTCTTCTGCTCCTTCCAGTCTGCCATCAAGGGACTGACCATGGGGGGCCTGGAGGTGATCTCCATCACAGACAACACTCCTATCCCGCACAATGGCTGCCGCCCCAGGAAGGCTCGGAGGCTGTGATGGAAAGGAAGCCTGCCCCTGAACCTGCCCTCAAGTCCTACCTCCAGCTGGACCTCGTAGAAGGCACCCTGTCCAACCCGTCTCCAGTGGAGGGCTTGCTAGAGACCTCTCAGGGAGTAAGGGGGAGACTTGCCCTCTAGCGTGGTGGCCTTGCTTGTTCCTCCGACTGGAGACCAGTGTCCAGAAGGGACTCGAGAGGAGCTCCAGGACAGCTGCCACTTAGACTCCATAGCCAATAAATGCTGCCTCTGCTCTGCAAAAATAAAAATATCTCTGCCACCTGAAGTAATTTGTGATTGTTTTTGCTTGAAGAGTTGCAAACATCAATCCAGGCTGCCTTCCAAAAGTGAGAAGGTGACTGGATGGAGGGGAGACCCCAGACACGGGGGAAACATAGACATGAGCCGCTGTTTACTAGGCAGCTTCCTCACTGCTTCCAGGTGTTTCCTTTCGGGCCCCAGATTGAGAACTTCTTGCCTCCTCCCTCTGGAGTATTCTGGTTGTAGAAATTCCACCGTCAATAGGCCTAGTTAAAATTAGCCTAAAGTTCCCAGTGGTGTGGGAGGCCTACCTGCACTCCCCTGCGGTGACGTCACCTGACACACACTGAGGCCCTCCCTCCACATTCCCAGCACCCAAGACCCAGGGACCCTGGAGAGAGGAAGGAGAGGAGTATAAAATGGGCTTTTCTAGAAAATAGAGTGGATGGAGGAATGGGCAGGAGCAATAGATAGTGTGGAGCCCTATCCACTATTGTGGATAGGACAAAAGCAGGAGCTCCAGGCAGAACTGGCTGCTCATCCATCAGCTCTGAGTGCCCCCGGACGCCAAATGGGAGCGGGAGGCTGGGGTTCTAGAGACCCAAGGGGAGGGACGCCGGCTCCGTGGGCAGAGAGGGCCAGGGTGGAGGGCATGGCCAAGGGGAAGGAGCAGCACACGTCCGGAGAAGCATCGTTCCTCACTCGGGAGCCAGCTGAAGGAAGGGCCCTGCTGAGCACAGAGAGGCCATAGGCCTGGACCCCAGGGACTTCATGCACCTCTTGAACAGGGAAACCACTGTCATGCAGGGCTGGAGGCAGAAAAGACCACATCCGGGGCACAAATTTATTTTTTTAAAGGTTTTCTTTATTCATGAAAGACAGAGGCAGAGGGAGAAGCAGGCTCCACGCAGGGAGCGCGATATGGGACTAGATCCCGGGTCTCCAGGATCACACCCTGGGCTGCAGGCGGTGCCAAACTGCTGTGCCACCGGGGCTGCCCTGGGCACAAGTTTAAGAGGAAAAATATCTCCCTGCTGCCCTCTCTTCTTTCAGCAGGAGCTGCGAAGGTTTCCTTGTGACCCTTGACTGAAAAAACCCACTCGGAGGCCTGTCGGGTAAAGGCCAAGGCTAGAAGGAGCCCTGCGTCTCACTACATGTAAATGTTATTCGTGAAAAAACACAAGTGCTCACACAGCTCCTGAGAACCACTCCAGGATTTGATAGGGTTCAGCCTTTACTTGGTTGGACAGAGGACACCTGGACAGATTATCCAGCAGGGCCCCAGCAAGAGACAGATGGCTGGAAAGGTTTTGAAGAGAAGTTGAAGGAGGGCTCTTTACAGAGGTGTGGGCAGGGGTGAGAAAACAAAGGTGCTGGAGTGCTCAAGGATTAGGAACAGGAAGCCATTCCCACCCAAGCCTGGCAGGGCCAAGGCAAGGTTCCCAGAACCTGGCTGTGAGGAGCACAGCCTCTGCCAAAACCCTGGCCTGGCCCAGAATGGAAGGAAACGCCTTGACTGTGACCACCCACCCTCTGATCCCCTGCGAGGCGTCCCAGGGGCTGAGCCCAACCAGAAGCAAGAAGGGAGGGGAGCAGGCTGGTGTGGTTAGAATGGTGGTCTTTGTTCTTCCTGAAGTGAAATCCTCCATATGCTGTAGCATCAGAAAACTTCTTACCAAACCATGAGAGACTCCTAAATCTGGGAAACAAACAAAGGGTTGCAGAAGGGGAAGTGGGTGGGGAGATGGTGTAACCGGGTGGATGGGCATTAAGGAGGGCATGTGATGAGCACTGGGTGTTATACTATATGTTGGCAAATTGAATTTAAATTTTTAAAAAATGAAAAAAGCCTTCAAAGAAACTGTAAAAAAATAAAATAATGACTTCAAATGAAATAAAATTTAAAATTAAAAAAAAAGCACATGCTTTTATTTACAGAAGGGCTTTGAAATGGAAGATAATGCTCAAGTACAGAGAGGACACTGGGAGCCATACAAGATCAATGGTGTTGGGCCCAGAAACGGATGCCTGGGGCTACCGCCAGAGCTGGTGGTCAAGGTGTGCAGGAGAATGTGCACTGTTACTGTGAGCTCTCAGGGCACGCTGCTGTGTCCAGGCCCGGGGAGGCCAACGAAGGCGGTGCTCTCTTCATTAGGTCTTGGCCTCTCATAGACTCGGCCCCTCCTAGGGAAGACTAAGGCACATTCACTGAAGCCTGACCAATTAAGGCAGGTAGCATTGACTTCAAACGCTGGCCACCCCGCCCCCTGCTGCCACAAACCCTTCTCAGCAACAGGCCTCCTGGTGGTCCTGAGAACACAGGTGGGCTGCATGCTTGCACTTCCCCCAGGCAGAGACGGAAAGGGGCAGAGCTGGGCAGTGGGTCCCGAGTAGTTGCACAAGTAGAGTATTGGCATCAGCTTGTGTGAGACACTCCCTCGCTTCCAGGCAGCAGGCCCTCGGATTATTTCTATGAGTGCATTCACAGGTTTGTTCCTATAGGCTCAGAGCTGCTGGCCCAGGACTGGTTACATCAGGGAAGCCTCTATGCAGGCAAAGACAAGTACAACTTCTTTCCTTTCCACATAGATGCAATGTTTTCCCATCTTTGAGCCAAGGTCATCACCAGATACCAAGATGTACCGTCACCACTAAAATGAGCCTGCTTGACATGAGAGTCCCTGAATGCTAGCAGAATCTCACTGCACTTGAGGAAAAGCCATTCTCCAGACACCTCTGCCTGCAACCTCACCCTGACCTGTCCATTCAAAAGAATGCATATATACCATCCACTTGGGCCCCTTTATCATTTCTCTCTATGCATTTTTTCCTGTACCCGATAAACATCTTGCTTTTTAAATCTAAGGAGTATCAGCGCCAAGTGATTGGGAGCAGTCACTGCCAAGGCAGAAATTTTCTGTTCAACCAAATTAGGCAAACATAGGTTATTTTGCACAAACAGATTGGGCCCTGGGGGAACAGAGATGCCACTGGCATGACTGTCCTGTATGCAGTTCACAGTCTAAGGAAGCTAGACAGACACAGGGCCAAATTAGAAAAAAAGAAGTTCCAGAAAAGAGGCATGAACGGCCCCTCTGTTTAAGGGATCCAAGAGAAGGCTTGTGTCCCTTAAGAGAAGATGGCAGGCAGAAGCAACTGGATCAGCATCCTTAGGATTGGAAACTGGCAAAGCAACCAGGCCCAAGTTAATGAGGTAAGAGCTCGTTGGGTTACCAGGTACAGGTTGGTTGCTCTGGGAAGTCATGGGGTTCAGACCAGATAGGAAGACAAATGGAGAAAAGAGCTGACCGGAGGGTGAGAGAAGAGGAAGGAGTCAAACACAAGAATAAAGAGCAGGTTCAACAGGTGTGAAGAAGGGGAAGTGGGGGCGCGGAAGGCTGTAGAAGGAACCTGAGCGGTGGGGACTCTAAAGCTCACTCCTTTACAGGTGATGAAGTTGGGTATGTTGTCATCTAAAACTGAGTGTGAGTAAATCTCAGGTTCAAGGCGAGAAACTATAAGCTGTAGACAAAGAAAGCTGTCAGTCTTAACTGCTGAGGCCACAAAGGGAAGTCCGGTCGGGCCATAACCCTGGTCTGCACGGGAACCTGGGTCCCAGTCTGCTCTGCTTCTAACCTGCTTTTATAAGGAATACAAAGGCCAGAAACCATGAAAAGATGCTCAGTCTTACTAGTAACCGGAAAATGGGAATTAAACTGCATGACCGTTATTCCCCACACGATGCTAATCAAAGCCATGGTGGCAGTGAGACTGCCCAGGAAAAAAAAGGTAGAGAAGGAGGAAAACAAGAGGCCGATTATAACTGCTGGAGGACGAGGAGGCTGCAAAGGAGGCAGGGATGAAATGATCAAAGAGGCAGCAGGCGTGGCATCTCAGAAGCCAAGGGACAAAGTGCAAGCTGTGGCTAAGAGCTCTGGCAAGATGAGGACAGGGCAACACCACCTGGATTTGGCGATGCAGAGGTCACCACCTGCCAAAGAGAGAAGAGCTAGGAGAGAGTGGGAGGCGAGGAAGGAGGCTGAGTCTTCCAATAAAGGCTGTGTCACGAAGACAGGGAATGTGCCAGGATGCCAGCACTCTTCCCTGAGACATAGTGGGTCCAGATCCAGGGCGTGGAGGTGCTCTGGACCTCAGGGAGCAGATGGAGGTGGCTTAGATCTGGGGAGAGGCAGCCCTTAACAAGGGGGCAGGAAGCCAGGAGCCGCCCATGTGGGGCTCCCGGTGATGGGCGCGCCCCCTGTTAAGCTGGGGACAGCGATGTTCGACTGGTCACCACCAACAAAACACAATGTCCTTGCAAGCAGCACACAGGGAACATTTCTTCCCCCTCGCAGTGCATACAGTCGTTCGGAAATAAAACGTGCCGTTCCTCTCTGAGCTTTGATTGCAGGGAAGAGAAATAGCTAGAGCCTCTTCAGAGGGAGGTTCGGCAGTGTCTGTCAACTCTTAAGATATATAGACCTCTGGCTTCAGAATGCCCTTCTAGGAATTCACCCTACAGGATGGCGCTATCCCAGAGAACTCCCTGTACCCTGGAAATGCTCCATATCCTCACCACTGGCTTGTGAGCCACCAGCCCTACGCAGCTCTCGAGCACTGATGTGGCCAGCATGACTGAGGAGCTGGATTTTAAGTTTTATTCAACTCAAATTAATTGAAATGTGACTAGGAAGACATTGCTGGTGGCAACTATATTGGACAGCGCAGCTTAGACTCTGAAGTGCTGTGAGTAATGGCAAGATACTGCAGCCTCAATGTCCCATCAGTGGCAGGCCAGCTAAAGACATCAGGACGCACCCATATAATGAAATACTAGCCCTGAAACAGGCCAACATGTATTGCTAAGTGAAAAATAAAGGGGTGTGGAGGGGGACAATGTGCATAGTACAAGTTACTCATTTTTGAACAAAAGGACAGGGTATGGGTACATAAATATATGTGTTGAGTGTCTGAAAAGACATACCCCAAAATGGTAGCATCTCCGCAGGGAAGGAAACAGTATCTGAGAAACAGACGGAAAAAAGACTTCACTTTTTACCTTTTTCATCCTTATGATGGGGTGCCATGTACACATTGGTGCCTATACAGATTAATGAACAAGCCAACTAAGGGACGCCTGGGTGACTCAGCGGTTGAGCGTCTGCCTTTGGCTCAGGGCCTGATCCCAGGATCCAGGATCAAGCCCCATATCAGACTCCCTGTGGGGAGCCTGCTTCTTCCTCTGCCTGTGTCTCTGCCTCTCTTTATGTCTCTCATGAATAAATAAATCTTAAAAAAAAAAAAAAAATCTTGAATGAGCCTACTAAAATAGAATAAAAATTGAAATGAAGGACTGGTTGGTAAAAATAAAAAAAAAAAAGGTATAGAACCTGCAGAGTTGGGCATTATATAAATTATCTGCTAAAGTATGCACATAACATTTTTAATAGATACTTAAAAAGACCCTGTAATGCCCACCCCACCCCCATCCTGCTGGTGGTCCAGTGTTTGGGGGAAGACATCTGACTCGGCTTGGAAATTTGTTCTGGTAATTAATCTGGCTTCTCCCCTCTGCCTGCCCAGGTCCAAATTAAATTGTGCACATGCTCTGCGATTTAGCATGAGTCTCGCCAGAGAAGCTGGCCTCTGTTGCTTGGCTGGAAGGAGGGGGCAGACAAAGCAGGGCGCTCCGTTTCCATAGCACCCAATGGCAGCTTAACCATTTGGATTTGCGTAATCCCATCGAACAGAAACAAAATGTCAACTCAGGGGCAGCATAGTGTCCAGGGTCCCTGGCCAGCAGAACAAATGTCGTCTAGACCCAGTTGAGCAAAGACTCCACACACAGGCTGTCAGGTCATGCTCCCTGTCCCCCGTCAGACTTCGGTTTACCCCTCAAGTCAAAGAGGGGGTTGAGTGGGATGCGGCTCTGGCCTCCCAGGAGCCTGCAGCTCATGTGTGGCCGGGAGGAAAGCCGAGGCCTTGACACACGTGACTGCATTGGGGGAAAGCCTCAGGGGTGTGACGAAGGTCTACCTGTGTGTCCTAGAAAGGCAATTAGCTCTTCTGCCCCAACCCTGTGCCTTCTCCAGGGCTCCCCCGGCTGCCCATCCCTTCTAGCCTGCTGAGGTGGGAAGGGCTTAGCCCTTAGAGACCATCTCTGCATCTGTCTGAACCTCAGCTTCTCACCCTCAGAGGGCTGTTAGGGACTTGCTAAGATAACCCTGTACCGCATGCTGCACATCGGGTGCTCATGCAGGGTGCCCCTGTCCCCCTCACACTGCATGCTGTGGGGACCCGGCTGGGAACACAATGGTGAATGCAGGTGCCTTCTTGCAGCCATCATTAGCATTACTTTTCAAAAGCTTTTTTTTCCCCTGTGATTTTAATCAGAAAATGTTCTGTAGGAGCCAATCACCTGTCCTCCTACTCCCTTAAATCCACTCAACTGTAGATTAAGCCAGATTGTTAAAAATTTGCAGCCAAAAATTAAATTAAAAAGCCAAATGACTCAAGAGTCTATCCCTCAGGGGTCTTTCTTCCCTCCCTCCTTCCTCAAAAATCTATCAACACTCAGATACAGTATGTGTGAAACCTGGTTGCTGCCCTAAGCAGCTTAGAGGCTAATGTGGGGAGAGACAAATTCTGGAAAAGTCTATTGTAATACCACCAGTACTACCACAGAACAGGGGCACCTGTTTGTGTGTGTGCGTGTGTGTGCATGGATGCACACACATGCAAGAACATGTGTGATAGTTCAAGGAACACTTCCTAGAGGAGGTGACATCTGAGCTGAAAATAAGAGTATGAGAAGGCAGATGCTGGGGGTGAGGGGTGAAGGGGCCTGTTTCTAGCAGAGGATGGCATGAACGAAAAGCAGAGGACAGAGATGACACAGTATGTGCAGTAAGTTGCACACAGCTCAGAACATAATGTGAGGTAGGGAGGCTCTCTCGGGCCGAAGCATGGTCCCCAGAGATCTCAGGTCTTAAGCCTGAAACCTGTACATGACAACCTCGATGCAAATCGGGTCCTTGCAGATTGTGCTTAAGGATCTCAACATGGGGAGATGACCTTGACGATCCCGATGGGCCCTGAGCGAGATCACAGGTATCCTTATAAAATGGAGGCCGACTCTGCACCACAGACAGAAGAGGGAAGGCTGTGCGAGCACAGAGGCAGAGACTGGAGAGGATGCGGCCACAGCCAGGGACCACCCGGGGCCGCTGGAAGTTGGTAGAGGCAAGGAATGGGCTCTCCCCCTGGAAATGAGATGAGAACCTGATGGAGGACAGCAGCAATCAGAACTGTTGGCAGGGCCCATCCAAGAGAGGCCTGGGAGGCAGAAGTCCTGTTTCTGGGTGGAAGAGAGCTGAGAAGCAGGGAGGGTCTCACAGAAGGGGCCGGGGTCAGAGGTCTGCACAGACATGCAGGAACAGGTGCACCCTGGGCAGACCCCACACCAAGGGGCAGGGGGGCTCCCTCCTTGGCTTTGCTTTCCAGGCCCTCGAAGATGGGGCTCGGCCACAGCAAGGACCACCAGGACGGCTCTGCAGCCCCTCGCTGTGTGAGCCGAGGACAAAGCTGCTTCCAGGCAGGCCGGGACAATCAGGGGATCCTGACAGCACGTCCCAGGGAGCAGGCACTTTTTTTTTTTTTTTTTTGGTCCTGTCAGGATTGGGATAATTGGAGCATTAACGGAAATGCATTTCTCACCTATTTTCTATCTGATTGAAAAGTACTTTGCAGTCATTTAGAGCCCTCACACCCCCTATAATCAGAGCTCACTCGGCTCTGACGGAGGCAGAAAACTGGGTCACCGCGTGGGCCCGGGGCCTCCAGAACACCACAGGCAGCGTGCAGGCCCACCCGCCCCCCAGGTCCCCCAAGGACGCAGCTAGCTCCAACAGCCCCTCGATGAGGGGCAAGTCCAGGCACAGATCCTGGATGGAGTCTAACAGGATCCGGTTCTCTTCCTCTCCTCACTGCCTCAAATCAACCCTGTGAGACCCTCTCAACACCCCTGAGCCTCCATCCCAGGAAGATTCCAAGGCTCTGTGGGTACTTCTTAAAATTTCTTTGAATTTTTTTTTCTGGTTCACATACAGTGTAATATGAATGTCAGGTGTACACTATAGGGATTCAGCACTCCCATCCATCACCCAGTGCTTGTCACAGCAGGTGTGCTCCTTCAACCCCATCACCTGTTAAACTGTAAGAATAAGTCCCATTTTGATGGTTACCACTGTCTTTCAGGGATCCAAAGCCCAGCCAAACCCATAACGAAACTTCGATCTCGTGGCTGTCCAGAGCTTCTCCCCTTCCGTCTCCAGCCTCTAACACTACCCTCCCAAGCATGGGGTAGGGTGGGAAGGCAGACAGAATGGGGCTCCTTCCTCAGTGTCCACTGAGCCACAGAAACCTTGGGGATGCCCCACTGACCCTGGCCCCACCCAATGCCAGCAGCATGGCTTACCCAACCCTGGCCCTACCCTAGCCCTCCTGCACCAGTCTCCCACCTCCCGGTTCCTCCAGGCCAGAAGCAGAGGCAGGCACCATTGTCTGTGCCCGAATGTTCTACCCAAGCTCCCAGAGGTGCCATCAATACTTTGCTCCCCAAAACTCTCTCGTAGAACCATCTTGCCTTAGAGGTGGCGTGGAGCAGGCTCACCACTTTCCCACAGCTAGTCATGCTTCTCTAGTCCTCTTCCATAGGCACCCTGAGCCCTGCCAGCCTTCCCCCCCATCACTTGACTTCAAAGCCCAAAGCAGTCCTGGCCCTATGTAAGGTCTCACTAAGCAGAAGATTTGGAAGGAAGAAGAGATCAACCCCATCCCGCTGATTTGGCTGGGTCGAGATGTTGGGTTTCTTCCAGTTCTGCTGGTGTCGAGAGCTGGTGGTGGCAGGGGCAGTGGCAGTGTCCCCACCCTGGGGTCAAGGAGAGACAGGGGTCTAAGGCCCCCAGGCCCACACTCGCTCTGAAAGCCTAGCCTTCAGATGGGACAAAAGCACAGTTCCCTAGAGGGTCTGCAGTGATGTTCTGGGCCCCTCTGACAGCGTTGTAAACACCTAATCTCCAATAACAAATCCTCTTCAACCAAAAATAGCTAGTCGTTTCTGTTTCTGTAACAGTACACCTTTCTGAACTTTGAAGCTCTTCCTTCACCGGATGGGGTGGCAGCTATTGGCACTGTTTTTCTATCTTTTATTAAGGTCTCACATGGATGTGACTAGTCCTCATCCTTGACTGTGCACATGAGTACCCGGGAGACACTTGTTAAAATGTAGGTGTCTGATTCTATGGGTCTTAGATAAAGACCCAAGAGGCTCAATTTCTAACTAGTTCCTGGTGATGCCTTCGCCCTAACTCTACACCAGGCCTGCTGAAGAGCAGGGCTTCAGGGCTTCAGACCATGAGGGTTTGTAGCATCACCTGCCCTCAGCTATGGGCCTCGAGCTACAAAACCAAAGCACCAGGAGTTGGCCCCTTGACCATCCTGCACAAGTGGGGCTGGGCCAAGTGAGCAGGAGACACGAAGGTGAGTTAGATCCAGGCGGAGCCCTCGAGGATCGAGTGAGAAGCTCATACTGCACACACAGCCTGGTGGGCCACAGGACACAGCCTCCTGCCTCCTCCATACCTTGTGACTGAAGAAATCTCGCTTCCCAGACACAGGTCAGCAGTGCCTCCTGGGGGGACCTGGGTTTCCTGTCCGGGAAGGATGAGTGTAGAAGAAGCATGGGGAGCAAGGCTGGGATTCGTGTTGGGGCTAGGAGGGGGTGCCAGGAGGGGACCAGGGAAGGAAGGCTCAGAGGGCTGCGGCTCTGAGCTGGGTCTCTGCAACAATGACAGCCTGGAGGGCATGGTTGGGGGGTGGAAGGGCGGCAAGGAACAGCAGACTATCTGCCAAGAGGCCAGGAAAGGGGGCTGGCCAGCCCCAGGCTCTGGAAACAGCCCTCTGGGACAGTGTAGGGACAGGTCAGTGGCAGTCAGGGCAGGGGCAGGCTGGGAATGCTGCTGAGGCCACCCTGGGAAAGCCATGCAAAGGAGTTTGGGTCATGCCTAAGGCTTCTGAGCAGGGCTCCGTCAGAGGCATGACAGCACCTCGCAGCAGAGGGTCATGGTGGCCTGAGGAGCGGGGACACAGGATAAAAAAGGTTCTGAGTTCACCTGTCCTCCCGCTGGCCCAGGTTACTGGAGCCCAGCCTCGTGGGCCTTATTCATTATATTTTATTATCCATCTGTTCATTCAGCTGGCTTTCATGTTTCTTCAAAAGTTGGAATACTAAATGGAACAGCAGAAAAGGACATGTTGTCCATTTTAACGACACCAGAAACTGTGCCTTTCAGGGGCAAATGGAAAATATCCACCACGGTGCTCAATGAACATGTGTTGCGTGTGTCAGGGGAATGAATGTATGAGGCCAGAGTAAGTTGCCTGGGGGTGGGGGTTGGGGGTCCAGAGGGGTCTGGGTTGCCCTGATCCAGGCAGTGAATTCCTGAGCAGTCTACCCCCTGGGACCATCCCCTCTGCTCCTGCACCCGCAGCCCAGATCTAGCAGAGTGCTGGGTGATCACTAGGAAGTTGTAGATCTTCTCACTGAAAGGTCTAACAGATCTCTCCACCTGATGTGGCCAGAGCAAAACTCTTTCCCTCTCCCTGTCTTACCTAAGCCAGCTAATGGAACAGCTGGCCCAGGTCAGGCCAAGACACTTTGGACACATCCTTGGTTCCTTTGCCTCACCCCTATGCCAAATTCATCAGCTGGTCCAGTTGGCCTTACCTCCAAATTAGATCCCCTTCTGACTTCTCACCGTGTCTACTACCGCCCTAGTCCTGCCTGGCCTGCTGCCCTGGCCTGCCGCTGATTGGCCTGCCTGTGTCCTCTTGCCCTGGAAGCCCCAGGCACGACCCACTTCCTACCCAGCAGCCAGGGGGATCTTTAAAAAAACAACAACAACAACAACAACAGAGGATGTCACTCGTTTGTTACTTGTTTAGCTTCTGCTTGTCAGAAGGAATGTCAGAACTTCACGAAGGCAGGGCCTTGTGGATTTATGGGGGGGGGGGGCAGAGTAGAAGAGAGAGGGGGTACATAATGAGGGCTCAGCAACAAGAGGAGGGGGCTCAGCTTTGGCCTCAGTACCCCTCACCAGCTCTCCACGGCTCCACACTGCAGAGGTGCCATCACTTGGAGGAATGCCATCCAGCGGAATGCCATCCAGCTGCTGACTGAGCCATTTTCCAGAAAGATGCTGTGAGAATGTTGGAGAGCATTCCATCACGTGATTTTTACAGCAGTTTTCTAGAACATTTCTGGAGAAATATTCCAAAACACTAAGTAGCAAGACTCTGGATTACCAACAGGGCAAACAGCTAAAATGACATGTAGGAATGGATTCTAGAGTGTTACCTGGAATTTGAAACCTCGGCCAGTGTCTGGTTCTAAGGGGCTGTTTCCAAAATGCGACAAAAGAATTTAGAAATGAAGGTGGGGGATGTTTTTTTTTTTTCTTATTATTAGATACTTAATGACTATTTACTGAATGAACCAACTGCTTGTGTAATATGAAAAAGAAGGTATTCCCAGGGCAGCCTGGGTGGCTTAGTGGTTTAGCACTGCCTTCAGCCCAGGGCCTGATCCTGGAGACCTGGGATCGAGTCCCACGTCAGGCTCCCTGCATGGAGCCTGCTTCTCCCTCTGCCTGTGTCTCTGCCTCTCTCTCTCTATGTCTCTCATGAATAAATAAATAAAATCTAAAAAAAAAAAAAAAAAGAAGGTATGCCCAAAATAAGAAGGTAGCTTTAAAGTGTGAGACAGACTGGAACGGTTGCAGAAGCAGTATTCTGAAAAGGGGTTTCTAAGGAACCGTAGCATCCCACATACACCTCTAGGGGCTCATTCATGTATTCTCCTGGCCCTGAGTCATGCAGATATTTATTTTATTGTCCTATTGTTTGGAATGCATTTTTGATAACTGCTTCAAAAACCTTTGTGAAATGAGGCAGGAAACACAAGGGCACAAATGAAATCAGCGGACCCAAATCAAAGGAGACAGAAGGCTGGAGAAGAAAGGGGAATTGAGAGTAGGCCAGGAGAGACTGTCTGCCCCAGGTACAGATGCTGGGCCTGTCATTCTCATTTTACATCTTACTTTCTGGAAGGGAGAAGATTCTCTGATCAAAAGCTCCCTGGCTGGTAAGAGGTGGGAGATTCCATGGCCTAAGCGATGGCCCTGTCACCTCCTGCCGCCATGGGGACAAAGATTAGCAAGCGCTAAGCTCCAAGGGCGGGTAGGTGCTGGAAGGGCCAGCCAGAAGGGCCCACAGTGCGTCTCCACCTGATGGTCACTGAGGTTGCTGGGTACACCTAATCCAACTGTCACCATGCACTCGGCCTACTCTGCAAACAACAGCTGGTCAGGGCTGTGCTCCATGGCTGCCCATCTGCCACCCACCCTCCCTGGCCAAAGATTCACAGGTGTCTTTAGAGGCTCCTTATCCCTCAGAGCATCTCTCCTGTTCCCCCAGGCTTGGATCTGTACCTCAGTTGGGGATTTTCCATCCTTCCCACAGAGCTTCCTGCTGGCAGTGTGAGCCCCAGCTACGCCATCTGCCCTCCTCCATCCCACGTCATTCCCCAGGGCCTTCACCACAGGCAGGGGTGAGGGGCTGACTGGGTGGCAGACTCGGAAGTCTAATCTGAATTCTGGTTCCAGCTGTGTGACTGTCAGCACGTTACGTAGTCTCTCTGTGCCCGAGTTCCTCATATAAGGTAGAGACAATAGTAGGTGCTCCAGAGAGCCAAGAGAGTTAGCTGAGAGGGTTCAGTAAGTTAACATACATAAAGAAGTTTGCACAGTGTCTGGCTCAAGTGGCCAAGAAAATGCCAGCTGACCTTCCAGAAGGCATCTTGGGCAGCAGACAGCCCCTTTAACTCAAGCAGGGCCTTCAGCTTGGTCTGTCTGCACTCCAGAAAGAATAGTCAAAGCAATAGCTTTATAACCCTCTTCAAAACGTGTCCTGAAACCTATGAAGGGACCTTAAGAATCTAGAAGAAAGACTACAAAGCGAAAGGCCCACCTACTAGTATTGGCCTGTCGGAGAATTCCCCCCATTTGTTCTGAGTTGCTTTGCCATTCTATAAAAATGAGAATTATTTTGCCTGATTCTCATTACTCCAGCAGTAGATGATCTCGATAACTGTAGGCTACTTCCACATGCAAACTGTACTTAGAAGAGGCAGTTTTGATGCTAAGACTTCATAGTTGGGACTCCGGAAGGGAGCTGCCCATATGCGCCTCTTGCAGAGCTGACCCCACAGCTCTGTTGGGGGTGGGCCAGCGGCAAAGCCTCAGCTGAGGCCCCTTCATGGGAGCGGGTCCTGCTCCCAACTAGAACCCATAAAATGTAGGATCCTGCAAACTCCCAAAAAGATCGTTTGAATGCTGGGGCGGGGGGGGGGGGAACCAAGCAAATGACAATGTATGAAAAGCAGAGCTGCAGGGTGAGCCCACTAGCATCATTCGGGAATGAATGGAGGTCTTGAACTTGAAACTCTTGTGGGTGCCTTATGAGATTGCCCTCTGTTCTGTGACAACTGCAGCCTACACACATGTTGATATTTTCTGGAGAAGACACTGTCTCCCACAGCCTTTGTCTGCGTGGCCACCCCTGAGCCAGGCTTCCTGCTGATTTGTGGCTCCAGGGATGTGAAGCATGGCCTGGAAGGGGCCTGCGAGCTGAGGCAAGCCGGCCCTTTGCCCACACAGCAGGACAACCTTGAGCTGGTGGCTTCCATTTTCACTTCATCAATAAGAAGCAGCTGGAAGGGAAGCCAGAACCAAAGGTTGTCGTCCCCCCACGGTCTCTCGAGAAATGGGAAAAAGGAAGCCTTTCCGTTCATGGGTGGGAGGACCAGAAACTGCCTGGTTAACCCTTCCAACACTGGCTTGCTCCACCCAGACGCTGGAGGGGCCATGTGCTCCCTTACAGGGTGCTCTCTGCTGTGCATGTCAGACCACAGACTGTGTGGGGCGTGCGGTCCCTTATTCCATCCTCATGACCCCAAAGTCAGTATTCTTGTGCCCATATACAGGTGAAGAAACTGAGGCTGAGGGAGGCAACAGAGTGGGGTCAGAGCCTAGGAAGAGGTAGCCTCAGAATTGGAGAGGCCAAACTTGCTGCCCTCACTGGATGCCTGCCCTCAAAAAGAGGTGAAGTGAATGTGCCTCCAGCCTGCACTGGGGTCCCCGCAGGGAGCCTGCTTCTTCCTCTGCCTGTGTCTCTGCCTTTCTCTCTCTCTGTGTCTCTCATGAATTAATAAATCTTAAAAAAAAAAAAAAAAAAAAAAAAGGAGTTAATGAGCGTGTGGTTTCAAATACTTGGCACAGCAATTGTTATATCTTTTTCTCAACAAAACATTGCCGTGGGTGATTTTGGCCCTTCAATCCTGACCTCCAGTCTAGAGCTCTGGCTCTCCAGGCTCACTACTGGGCCTCCTGTGGATGCCTCACTGGGTGTCCCATGGCCCCTCAACCGTGTCGGATACTGTCCCTTCCACGACAGCCTTTCCCTGGGTTCCCAGTCTTGGTAGGCACTGTGTCTCCCACCTGCCTAACTCATCCCTAAGTGTTCCTTCCCCAGGCCCCCAGTGTACAACTGCTCTGCACCCCATACCCCGCAGTCACTGCCAGGCCACCAGCACTCCTGACCACCCTCCATGGGCCACAGGTCACAGAGGCCCAGTCAGGTATGGTGGGCCCAGGAGCCAGCTGGGACAGGCCATGGGCAGTGGTGCCCAGCACTGAGAGGCAGCAAGCTGGAGGGAAACCAAGTTCTCAACCAGCTTCATCATCCAACAAGAACTGTCACTTCCAGAGCCCCGACTCTGCCACACCTGGCTGAGCCTCCAATAATACTCCAGGGTCCCGCTGCCAGGCCTCAGGAGTAGTAAGGTGGGAGAAGGCACAAAGCAGGCAGAGGAGGCTGTGAGAGGCAGGCTGGGTCCCAGAGGACAGGAGGGGCCCCCCTGGAGCCCACCTCTAAAGGCAGCTTTGCTCCCTGCTGGGGGAGTGACAGAGGGGAGCGCAGAGAGCCCCACACAGACACCTCACTTCCTCTGTCACCTCCACAACCTCTTTGCCAGCACTTCCCTGCCTCCTGACTGCCCTCACCACGTCAGATCCACTCTGGAGCCGGATAAATGGTTTCCCTGATGACACTCTGCGGGGCTAAGTGCAATCCCTCAGCAGGCCACCCCCTTGGGCACTCTTGGCCTAGGGGAAAACCTGGGTCTCTGGTCTTGTGTGCCAATCCCTGAACAGATCCCTCTGGCTGAGGTCTCCTTCTCTTCCCTCTCCCCTCCACTCCTCTCTCCTCACCAGCCTAACCCCCATCATCCTTGGGAACTGGGCTCAGGTGGCATCTCTGCCCAGAGTCAGCCCTGACCCCACCAGTGTGGGTCAGGCACCCAGATTTTCTGCTCCTGGACTCCAGGTGCACTGGTCAGTCTCTCAGTGAATCCCCAACCTGTCTCCTCGTCTGCCTGCCCATCTGTCCCATAAATGCAGAACTGCAAAGGCCACATCTTACTGGTCCTTTCGGCCCAGTGCCTAGCTCAGGCTCTGACACTCAGAAGCAACTCAAGAAACATTTGTGGAACAAATGAGCAAATGCAAGTGGACCCCTGCAGATGCAGCCTCCCTCACCGCTGTGGATGCAGAAGGGTGTGCCTGGGGCTCCCACATGCCACAGGCTGATGGACAGGTGAAGTGGGGCCACACGAGCCAGTCTAAAGGGGTCCCACTGTGGGGCTCCTAATGGCCGCGTGAAAAAGCAAGACGTTTTACAAATCCTCAAAATTGTGAAAGCACCACATAGGCCAAATAGAGCAGGTCACTGAGCAGCACCTTGCCTCAAAACGTCCAGTTGCAGCCTCTGCAGAAGAAGCCCCTGGGAGGAATCAAGGCCTGAAGTCAGGTTCCTGAGCAGCCACCTCTCAGACCCCTTGAGGAATGGCAAGTTCACGTTCAAAGTGGTAGCTCTCTCCCCACGCCCTCTTTCCAAAGCCTCAGGAAACCCAGACAATTCGGGGGACACTGGGGATGAGGCTTTCCTCTTCCCCTTGTCCTAGAGGTGGTGTTCCCAGGCACCCCCCCCACCAAGTCCATTCTGAAAGGCAGGCTCTGCCTACTATGGGGCGAGATCATTCTCTCTTCCCCAAAGTCTCTCAGTGCACTTCACAATTCCAATGGACCTTTCTAGACCATGTCGCTCTATCTGTGCTATAGCTGGTGATGTTCTTTCTGTCTGCTCTAATCATGAGCTTAAGGGAGGGGTGGGATAGGTAGTTCAAGGGTCAAGAGGTTTTAGTACCACATTTGGCTTTGCAGGGATACCAGGTTCCGATCACTTACTTCTTTTAGAGAATTAGCCCTAGACCCAGGGACCCCTTGCCTCGTGCCCCCACCCTAGGCTGGTGACAGCAGGTGGACCAGCCACCCCCTAAGAGAGAAGCA
The DNA here is from genome assembly GCF_018345385.1 of Vulpes lagopus. Classification (NCBI taxonomy): domain Eukaryota; kingdom Metazoa; phylum Chordata; class Mammalia; order Carnivora; family Canidae; genus Vulpes; species Vulpes lagopus. Next base: position 111,938,524 of record NC_054827.1, read on the forward strand.
ATCAGATGTGAGTGCTGCATGTTGCTAGGGAGCCACTGGCAACAGCTGGCTGCGAAATAAGTCGTGTCCTTGGGAAAGCATGTTCCCGGCCGCTAATTAAATGCTGCTGCAGCATCTCCTCCTTCGGGGAGCTATAGAAATGTGCTGAATTAATGCAGGCAGGAGCGGGCAGGGAGCAGCGGGTGCACAAGCCCGAGAACGCCCCTCCTGTCTGTACAAAGGAAAGGCTCAGGGGACAGGAATGAAATTGCTAAGCCCCTGGAGACTAGTAAAGAAAATCCCGGCCTCAGACTACACAGCTCAACTGGCCCACAGGGCACCTACCTAATATCACCTCAGCTGCTACAGGTGAATTCATTGGCTAAGTACTATTTAAAAAACTCATTGAGGGACACCTGGGTGGCTAAGTGGTTGAGTGTCTGCCTCCGGCTCAGGGCACGATCCTGGGGTCCTGAGATCGAGTGCCTCGTTGGGCTCCCTGCAGGGAGCCTGCTTCTCCCTCTGCCTGTGTCTCTGCTTCTCTCTGTGTGTCTCTCATGAATAAATAAATAAAATCTTTTTAAAAAATTAAAAAATAAATAACTCATTGAATCCCACTTATGCATATATATCCAAAAGAATTAAAAGCAGCTCAAAGTTGAATTTGCATACTCATGGTCACAGAGGCACTATTCACAATAGCCGAGAGATGGAAGCAACCCAAGTGTCCACTGATGGGTGAATGGATAAACCGAGTGTGGTATACACATATAATGGAATATTACTCAGCCTTAAAAATGAAGGAAATTCTGACTCAAGCTACAATATGGACAAACTCTGAGGACATTAAGCTAAGTGAAATTAGCCAGTCACAAAAGGACACAGGAAAAGACAAACGCTGTTCGATTCCACTTACATGAGGTTATTCAAGTAGTCAAACTCATAGAAAGCACAGTGGTGGTTGCCAGGGGCTGGGCAGGGGGAAATGGGGAATTATTATTTAATGGCTACAGAGTTTCAGATTTGCAAGATGACAAAGCTGCAGAGATTGGTCGCACAGCAATGTGAATAAATTTAACAATACTGAACTGTATGTAGAGATAAGCTGGTAAGTTTTCTGGTTTGTGCTTTAATTGTACAGTTAAAAATTGAAAAAAGACCTCATTGAAATTTTTTAAGAAATACATGCTGATATTAAAAAATTACAAAGATAAAGGAAATAAGCTTGCTTACTCTCCAGAGGTAACTATTATTAATAGCATCTTCATATGCTTTCCAAAGTGTTCCATGACTCGGTGAGCATGTATATATTTATATCTAGGCTGACTTCAATTTCAGTACAGATTTTAGTTGGTTTTTATATCTTTACAAAAAAATGGCATCACACTAGACACAGTTGTTCAATTACTAGGGCTCACAGAGCTTTTCAAATCAATAAGTATGGACCTGCCTCGTTATTTTCAACAGCTGTATCAGATTCAATTTTATGGACATTTATAATTTATTTTGTCTGTTCTCTATGATGCACAGTTAGTAGTTTCTAGTTTCTCATAATGAAAAACCTGCATTGAAATAGCCTTGTACATATGTCTTACATACACAAATGTTTTGCCTTAATATATAGAATTTAACTGGGTTTAAAAAATATGAACATTTATGAAGACACTGTTCTTTTGTCCTTTAGGGAGTCTGAGTCAGCTTACTCCCCCACCAATAGTGTGGGGAGGGCACTCTGCGTTCTTGACAACACGGGGTCATCATTTAACCTTTGCTAATCTGATGGGTGAGAAGAAAATACTGCGAACATTTTCATGTAGCTCTTGTCCATGTGTATTTATTTTTTTCTGTGAACACCCTGCTAATAAGATTCTTTGCCCATTTTTCACTTGGGATTGTTCATCTTTTCATCATACATTTTCAAAATGTCTTATGCTAAGGAAGTCAATCTTTTGATAAATGTATTGTCATTTGTCATTTGATTTTGTTTTGATAATTTTTGTTATATATGTTTCTATTTGTATGTATTCAACTTTATTGGGTCCCCCCAACCCCCGTTCTGAAAAGGTGCTTACTCAATGGCAGAATTATAAACCGAAATCGAGAAGACAAAAGCACCTGGGTAATCACGGATCCACTCTGTGAGGGGGTACTTGTCTTTCTCTGACCTTGGCCCTCCACCTGATGCTCCCGGAACCCACTCTTCAAGAGACCCATAGAAATGTACCTGATTCCCACTCCAGCTCTTTTCATTCTGCCTTTTCAGAAAATGGATATTTTCCCAACACAATACTTTTCAACCGTCTAAAACTCATCCCTCTATTTGGCAACCTGGACAATCTCATGTCCCTCCAGGATTTTGAGATGTGTCTCAATCATGAATCCTTCTCTTCTACATAACCTCATCAGAGATTTTTTTTTTTAACTCTCTACAATTTGTCATGTGAAAACTGACACTATTTTTTCATTCTCTCAATAAAAATATCAACTTGGTTTTTTCAAAAGAAACTTCCTTCAGGATTCTAACATGCCCACTACTCCAGTTTTATCTGTAACCCACCCTGAGTTGACAGTCACTTTTCAGATAAGCTTTATTCTTAAAAAATGTAACCAGACTGACATTCAAAAAAAATTTTTAACAACTGACTTTGGAAAATAATCTAGAGGCCATTTATTCTGAGTAATACATCCTTCCTTAAGGACACATTTAAAACTTCATAAACCCCTTCCCCCCAAAAAAACATTTAAAGAAAAATGAGAAGAAGCTGAGTTTGAAAATCACCATTCATTTGACTTCTGCGTTCCCCCATTCAGAATATTTCCAATCTCTCCCTTTTTTATTTTCCTTTTAGTAGAAACATAGACCCCTCTCTGTTCTTTCAACAATTAATTAAAGCTAAGTGACAGTCTCCTCTCCTAATCCTGGAAAGTTAATTACTAAGTTTGGAAGAGAAACAGTAGTTGAAGACCAGGAGATCTCTGGTCTCAGGAAGATGAATGGGATGTGCAGCATGGGGCCTGAGAATCCCGCTTCTGCCAGCAGAACCAGGCAGCAGTTTCAGACAGCTGCCCTGTGGTGCTGTAAGTGCTCCCTGTGGGGGACAGAACTTCATCATCAGACATAGTTAAACAAGGCACAGAGAAGGCATGGGCTCCCACAGCACAGCAGTCCACCCCGTGGCTCCTTCTTCCCAACTTCACACTCAGACACCGGTTACCTGGTGCTTCATTGATGGTGCGATGGGTGAGCCAGAGGGATGCCCAGGCACCTTTTTCTTTCACAGGTAGATAGGTAGGCATAGACATACCTCACATTATGATATTTCTCCGATACCCTGTGTTCACATGGCACCCCATGTCTAGCAAGTTTATTGGCACCCTTGTTCCAATAGCATTTGCTCACTTTGAGTCTCTGGGTCACATTTGATAATTCTTTCAATATTTCAAAGATTTTTGTTATTATTATATTTACTAGGGCGATCTGTGATCAGCGATCTTTGATGTTATGTAATTGTTTGGTGTGTGTTCTGCCTGCTCTGTCTACCCCCCGCCCCCGCTCCTCGGACTTCCCTGATCCCCAAGACACAACAATATTGAAATTAAGCCAATTAAAAACCCAGCAATGGCCTCTAAGTGTCCAAGTGAAAGGAAGAGTCACACAACTATCACATTAAATCAAAAGCTGGAAATGATTAAGCCTAGTGAGAGGAAGGTGTGTTGAAAGTCTAGATAAGCCAAAGGCTAGGCCTCTTGCCCCAAACAGACAAGTTATGAATACTTGTCTGGAAGGAAGAGTTCTGGAAAGACGTTATAGGTGCTACTCCACTAAACAGAAGAATGATAAAGTGAAACAGCCTTATTGCTGATAAGGAGAAAGTCTTGGTGGTCTAGACAGAAGATCCAACAGCCAGGACATCCCTGAAGCCAAAGCCTAATCCAGAACAAGGCCCTCACTCTCCTCAATTCTGTGCAGGCTGAGGGAGGGGACGAAACTGCAGAAGACAAGTCTGAAGCTGGCAGAGGTGGGTTCATGAGGCTTAAGGAAGGATTCTCCAGAAGATCTAGAGGAGATCATTCACAAAGGTGGCTCCACTAAACACTGGATTTTCAATGTGGATGAAACAGCCTTCTATCAGAAGATGCCATTTAGGACTCTCATAGCTAGAGAGGAGAAGTCAGGGCCTGGCTTCAAAGCTCCAAAGGATGTTTTGACTCTATCATTAGGGGCTAATGCAGCTGCTGACCTGAAGTTCAGCCTGTGCTCACGTGCCATCCTGAAAATCCTAGGGACCTGAAGAATGATGCTAAATCTCTCTGCCTGTGCTCTATCAGGAGAACAACAAAGCCCAGACAGTACGAATGTTTACAACATGCTGTACTACGTTTTTCAAGCCCACTACTGAGGTCTACTGCTCAGAAGATTCCTGTCAAAATATCACTGCTCATTGACAATGCACCTGATCCTCCAAGAGCTCTGACAGAGATGTACAATGAGACTCATGTTTGCACACCTGCCAACACAATGTCCATTCTGCAGTCCATGGACATAGAAGTAATTTTAAATCTTATTATTTAAGAAATGCATTTTGTAAGGCTATAGCTACCACAGATAGTAATTCCTCTGGTGGATCTGGACAAAGTAAATTGAAAACCTGGACCTTTCCAGGTTCATCATTCTGGCTGCCATTGAGACCACTCATAATTTATGGAAAGAGGTCAAAATATCAATATTAACAGGATTCAGGAAGAAATTGATTTCAACTCTCATGGATAACTTTGAGGGGTTCATGCCATGAGTGGATGGATGAAGGCACTACAGATGTGGTGGAAATAGCAAGAGAACAAGGATTATAAGTAGAACCTGAAGAAGGACTGAAGTGCTGAAATTTCATGATCAAACTTGAATGGGTGAGGAGTTGCTTCTTGTGGATGAGCAAAGAAAGTGGTTTCTTAAGAGGCATCTATTCCTGGTGGAGATGCTGTGAAGACTGTTGGAATGACAACAAAGGACTTAGAATACCACATACACTTAGTTGAAATAGCAGTGCAGGGTTTGAGAAGACTGACTTCAATTCTGAAAGAAGTTCTACTATGGGAAAAATGTTATCAAATGGCATCACCTGCTACAGAAAAATTGTTCGTGATAGAAGAGTCCATCAATGCAGCAAACCTCACTGTTGTCTTATTTTAAGAAATTGTGCCAACCTGTAGCATCCACCAGTCCAAGGCAAGACCCTCCACCAGCAAAAACATTATAACTCAGTGAAAGCAGTGATGATAGCATTTTTTAGTAATAAAGTATTTTTTAATTAAGGTATGTACACTGCTCTTTTGGGCATAATGTTGCACACTTAACAGACTAGGCATAGTGTAAACATAGATTTTTAAAAAATTTTTTAAACATAGCTTTTATACACACAGGTAACAAAAACATTCATTTGACTTGCCTTATTGGAGTATTCATTTATTTTCTTGCAGTGCTATGGACCTGAACCTGCAATCTCTCTGAGGCATGGCTGTATTTGGAAACATTTTCAGACTAGAAGCTCAAAGGTTGGGTCTCTGGCTTCCAAATTCTTATGTTCTTAGTTCCTGACACTTCGTAGGTCCTCAATACATTTCAAATACGTAAGTGAACAAGTAAGTCAATCAACACACCAGTGTAAAGAGAGAAATATGTGGAATATATTTTCAACCTTTAATAAAAGATACTTTTGTTGGTCATCCTCCTTATAATGGAGGGAGTGGATACAGAAGCACAAAAACAGCAGAATTTCCTATTAATGTTATTGGTAATCAGTAAAATACCAGTTTAGACCTATCTATATCCAGACCTATATAAATTTAAATTAATTCTTACACAGGATGCGTTACAGTTTTACCTGCCACTAACTAGTAATGATGAGCACATCACTTGGTCTCTCTGAGATCCGTTTCCTTATTTATAAAACGAGGATAATATGGCATTTTTCAAATACAAGGTTTCATATTGCAAAACACACCATTATTTGCATTATATATTGTTATATGACAAATTACTCCCAAAATTCAGCAGCTTAAAACAACATTTATCTTACACAATCTCTGAGAGTCAAGAATCTGAAAGTGGTTTGGCTAGGTGGTTTTTTGTTGTTGGTTTTTTTTTTAAAGATTGATTTATTTTAGAGAGAATGTGTACATGAGCAAGAGGGGCAGAGGGAGGGAGAAAGAGAATTTTTTTTAAGATTTAATTATTTGGGGGGGAGGGGCAGAGGGAGAGAAACCCAAGCCGACTCCACACCAAGCGTGGCTTGGCTGAGTGGTTCCTATTCAGAGTTTCCCACAAGGCTGCATTCATCTGTTGGCTTGACTAAGGCTGGAGGCTCCACTTCCAAAATGTCTCTTTCACATAGCTATTAGCAAGAAGCCAAGTGAGTCTCTCCAGAAGGTTGCCTGAATATCCTCATAACAGCTGGTTTCCCCGAGTGAGTTGATTCAAGGGAAGTAGAGTGGATGTGGAAGCCTAGCCCTGAAATACCTTTTATAACCTAGGCTTGAAAGTGACCTGCTCACACTTCTGCTGTACTGTAGTAGTCACACAGAGAAACCCAGATACAATGTAAGAGGGAACTACACAAGAACATGAACCTAAGAGGTGGGCTCACTGTGGGCCATCTTGGAGGCTGGCTACCAACGATGTGCCACTAACAAACAAAAAAGAACCCAGATAATTATACCATGACAATGCTTTCTTATTAGTTGGAACTACTATTTTATACTGTATTAACCATTCCTTTTATTTTTTGATGCTTTGACATGTTAGGATTTCACTTACCCTATAGGGACCACCCCTCCCAGGGTTAGCTAATTCCTAGAGATAGTAACAACCCCCTTAGGAATGTGACTTTCTATGCAAACCAATCAATACAGAGCCAATACCCTAGCCACCTCCTCTATAGTGCTCTTACATCCTGGGCCACTATCCAGCTGCCCTAATACCTCAGAGCCAAGTATCAGACAACTAGGGACAGTCACTATGTTCCAGAGCCCATCAAAATTATTCCAATTAGCCAATCCCAAACCTACTCAGCTTGCCTTGTCTGTTCCTTCCTGTAGAAACCATAATAAAGGCTCTCACCCACATTTCCCCCGGCTCCCCTTATCTCCTGAGTGACCCAGGTGCTTCCCCATGGAAGCAAGTCATCCCTCACGTCCTGTTTCTAGAGGCCTGTAAGTCAAACAGACTTCTTCCCTTGTGACAGTCACTTCCATGTCTGTGTGTTGGATTAAAACAAGTCCTAGTACCCCTAAAACATATATTTATCCAAAGAGCATTTCAGGCTGGTTTTTTTTTTAGAGGCATTAGGGGCATGTTATGAACCCCGAGTCATCAGCACTTCTCATTTGACTTCAGCTATAGTTTCACCTTCTTCCTATTTGGAATCATGTGGCCCCTGGAAGTTAATCAGCTTCTGTTCAAAGTCAGCATGAAGTTTCTGACAAATTGGTTCACACCTTAATGATTAGTCCTGTGCTTTGCATGAATCGATCACACCAGGCCTCTTATTCCATTAAAACTTCTTCCATTTATTCCAAGGCATGTGATAGCTTTCCCTTCATTCACGTGCCTTGTTGGGTGTTTGACAGGCAGTCCTTCTGCACGAATCTCAGCATGTCAATAAAATCTCATTTGCCAGTGGTTACCTTGCTTTCTTTCTTAGTTCCTAAAAGCTCTTGATTGCGTTTTGCAAAGAGATATGGCCTCATGTTCATTCCTTCAGTGCAAAACTTTACTTCATTGAGACCAAAATTAACCACACTGCTCTGCTTCCATACTTTTCTATATACAAAATAACCTTTCATTTCAGTACCAAATCACAGCATAATCTTTTTTTGAAGATATTTTAAATAGCATGTACATTTAACACACATGGTATTCACAGGGCATTTACTCAACAGGGATGTGACAATAAGAAGAGCAAGCCCAGCCTTCACATGCACAGGTGACAACAGTAGTGATGTCAAGTCATGGTCTAGCACCACCGATAAGACATTGGTATTAGACATGCTCCAATGCTGAGAAATGTATCTCAGAATGGATGAAACGAAAGAATACCTTCCAGCATAAGGTGCTTACATAGCTTCATGCCACATCGTAAATGCTTAATACATGTTCACAATTGACAACAATAAACTCAGCAAATACGGCTCCTCTAAGTCCAATGTGTTTGGCTGCAAAGAGGGCTAGGGATGTTCTCATTTTCTCAGACGGGGGTATGCTGGGGACAGAGGCCATAGCAGCGGAATGGCACCACCTCCAAAGCCAAGCCACCAGTCTCCTATGCAGGGTGGGTGTGGAGAAGGGGCAAGTTTGTGTTTCTTGGTCAGCAAGGAATGGAGAGGCACTACCAGGACTGGGTGGTCTCTGTGATATTAAAGAGACATGAGCCTCCCACACAGATCAAGCAATCTAGGGAGAGAAAGGCAGCTAGCATGTATTGAGTACTTACTGTATGAAGAGCTTAATTAATAGTCATTTAGTGCTCACATCAGCCCTGCAAAGTAAACATCAGCCCCATGTTACGGAGGAATGGAAACTCAGTAAAGTTCTTTTATCAAGCTCAGCATTTGTATTGGCTGCACTTGCCAGCCTGAGCTGTTCCTGGGGTTCTTCTGTCAGGACACCATGAGTAAAGAATGAGTCCCACTATGTATGTCTCTCCTCCTACATTATTTCTGCCTTTGGTAATCAAATGTCCTATATGATGGAGAGAGCCATCAGAAGTTTTTTGTTCTTTGTTTTTTTTTAAACAGAGGTTTATAGCTATAAAGGGTATACACTGAGCAGATGAATGTTGTAAATAAAATTGCCCTCTGGAACATCAAAATCACTTAATATGGTCAATTCCTTTTGAAGCACGTAGCGCAGAGAACTGTTATGCTGATTACCAATAATTATAATCCATTCATTAAGGAAAAGTCTCTAAGGGCTTCTACAAAGGAACACTTCATGGATGAGATGGAGTTACTCTGTGTACTTGAAAATAATGAAGCTATCGTTCTTTTAAAAATTATCTAATTTAGGCTTTTCAATGATTTACACTGTGCTTCTCTACAAGGACTCAGAATGAAAGAGGTTTTGCTAAATTTAAATGGAGCCTTTCAAAGGTCCAGGGCAGCTTGGCACGAATCGTTGACATGCCAAACCCTGCAGAGTAGGGAAGAGAGGAGAGTTTCAGGAAGAATTAAATCTGAAAGATATATTCCCAGAAGTCTCTACTTTTCTTAAACATTTTGGATGCAAAGAACTTGTTTCTCCAAAGATTGAGATTCACTGCATATCTGTAGAGAGAAGGCACTAGAATTTACCAAGAGTGGCCTTAAATTCCTTAGAAACAAAGTTAATATGAAGACATAGGGGTTGCGAAGTTCATATGGGTCAAGTGCTCAATGGGCTGAATGCTTTCTCATTTTAGTTACATCCTTTCAGGTACAAGAGGCCACCTGAGGTATGGATGCAGGGGGCTCTAGGGGAGCCAGGAATCCCACAGAAATCAAAGAACAGGAATCACAGTCAGGCCTTTTCAAACCCAATCTAAGAACCTAGCCAGCAGGAATTTCATGAGTCTTTCCCCAGGGGACTTGCCTTTCTCTTTGCATCTATTACTTTGCTTTCAATTATAAGAAACAAAAAAACCAATTCGAAGTGGCTTAAACAGTATGGAAACTTACTGTCTCACAGGACTGGAAATCTAGCTATAGGGTGGGTTTCAGGGTTGTGTGATCCAGTCAACCAACTATGTCATCTATGATCTGGGTTCTTTTCTCTCCATTCTGCCCTCCAGGTTAACTTCCTTCTCGGGCTAACTTGGAACAGGATCATAGGGCGGTGGAGAGTGGAACTTGGGCCACACGGTTCCTCACTGACATTTTCAAAAGAGAAGGGTTCCCCCAACAGTTCCTCTACCTCACAGTATCATTGACCTGATTTATCACATGACAATCATAAACCAATCCCTCCTGCCAATTGCTATCGACCAAAGTTCTAGTTCTGGTCACTAACAAGGAGTACAGGATTACCATGCCTGGTTTAGATTGCTCAGGGCACATCCCCAGAGTGAAGTCAGAGGTGCGAGCAGTGCAGGGAGTGGAGGGGGATAGAAAAAAAGAAAATCGAAAACAGTTCTTAAGTTTTTGCCTGAAGTCAAAGGGTAGACACTGAAGCCATATGGGAATTCTTGAAGGAAAAACAGGTTGGAGGTGGAGATGGGTGGATGGAATCAAGACCATTGCTTTGGGTGTGGTTTTGAAATATCTATTAGAGGGGCAGCCCCAGTGGCGCAGCGGTTTAGTGCCGCCTGCAGCCCAGGGTGTGATCCTGGAGACATGGGATGGAGTCCGCATGGGGCTTTCTGCATGGGGCCTGCTTCTCCCTCTGCCTGTGTCTCTGCCTCTCTCTGTGTGTCTCTATGAATGAATAAATAAAATCCTTAAAAAAAAAAAAAAAAAGAAAAGAAACGGTTACAAAGAAAAAAAGAAGTATCTATTAGATATTCAAATGAAGATGCCATGTAAGCCATGGGAATATGAATTTGGAGGTGAATGAAGAGGTCAGGGCTGGAGTTACAGTTTTGAGACTCATCAGCATATGGATAGAATTTGAAACCTGGGGAATGGAAGAAATCAATTAAAGAATTTATATACAGAAGAAATGAAGTGAGGTTCCAAGGCCAAGGGCGGGGGTACTTAGCATCTAAACATAGAATCGAAGAAGAAAAGACAGCAAAGGGACCAAGAAGCAACAATCAGCAAGATAGGAAGAAAACCAGAAACATGTACTCATGGAAACCTAGAGAAGCGAGTGTTTCTTGATTAAGAAATGAATCATGCCCAATGATGGGAGGCTGAGTAGAAGAGGGACAGGAGATGAGTGCTGAACTGGCAACACGAAGTCACTGGTGCCTAGACAAGTAGTTCAGTGGGTGTGAGCACTACAATCTACCTGCAGTGGGCTGAGGAAAAATGGGTGGTGGGGTGACAACATTTAATTTCAACAACTCTTCCAAGAAGTTTTTCTGTGAGGGGTAACAGAGAGACGGGTGATAACTAACGGTAACTAAAACAGAGGCCAAAGCAGGTATTTATAGAAAGATCCTAGAGGGCATCTAATGCAGACTGAAATGACCTATCAAGAGAAAGATGCAGAAAAAAATCATTGCAGAAGGGAGGACATTGAGAAGTCAAGAGGAGAGAGGACCCAGTGAACAGGTAGAGGAGTTGGCCTTTTATAGAAGTAGGGCTCTTTCACTCTGGAAGGAGTGCATATGCAAGTCACATGGTTGATATGGTGAAAGATAAGGAAATTCCCATCCAATTGTTTCTCTTGCTGTCATGGAGTCAGTGGCAAGGTGATCATGAGAAACAGGAGGGGTTTTGAAGAGAAACGAAGGTGTCAATCGGCAATTCCAGGGAGAGGGAGAGTAAGCAGACAAGGAAGGTACATGAGGATTGCTCAGTAGGCAGACGTGATGAAAGACCTAAGATTTGACTAGGAGAGTGGATGAGTAAGGTGGAAGGAAGTACAAATTAAGCTTCAGAAAGATTAGGGAATGGGCCCAGGATCACACAGCTAATGGGTGGAAGTGGGGGGATTCACACTGAGACCCCAGCAACTTCACACGCCATGCTCCTTCCATGCTGCTGAGTCCCTCAGGTGCAGTCGAGCAACCCAGTGCAAAGATAAAGCTGCAGGTAAGGTACATCTACAAAGGAAGATTCTCTGAGTCCCACATATGTGTGACTGCTGTGGGACCCTGATGTTGTTATAACCTTTGAAGAATCAGTATTTCACCCTTCCCGATGCCCAGGGATGTCATCCTCTCTCCCATTTCCCTTTGGATTACTACCACTGGTCTGTCAGCCAATCTCCAGTCTCTAGTTCCCCCAAACCATCTTCCAGGCTGCTAACGATGGTCTTTGTGAAATTCGGAGTAGGTCTTCCACTGCACAAAATTCTAGCACTGTGCGCCAGACTTCTGTGATTCAGTCACATTCCCCTGGCCTCCCCCATAGCTTGTGCTCAGCCATGTTAGTTATCATTCCACAGCCCCAATGGCCCTGTCCATGCTAGTGTGTCTTTGGGCATGCTGGAGCTCTCCCTGAAATGTCTGTCCTCTGCCCTGGTTCACAGGACATGCTTCCATTTATTCAGCTCCAATGGCCCTTCCAGGGTATCCTTCCAGGATAGCTTTCCTTCTCCACCTCTCCTTCATCCTCCTCCACTATCCCCAAGTAACCACTATGGGGGCTTTTGTCATTTTGCACTAGAATTCTCTTTATTTGTCTATTTCTCTCTTCATCCTTCACATAGTAGCATAGCATCTACCTGATTCATAGTAAGTGCTCAAATCCTGTACTGAATGCCAAATGAGAATGAATTTAGTTGTTCAATATTGAAGATGATGAAATTAACTGAACTGCTTTTAGTGGGGCTCAGTATCTCATATTACATTTGTCATGTTCCCAAGGGATGTCAATCTGGATGGCAGAGGGATACAGAATCCATCTGTTTGCATCCATGGCTCCTTTCACAACCTGCTCTGAAACCCAGCATTTCCAGGCTGCTTTCAAAGTCAGATGTTACTGAACAAGCTTACTACATAAACAGTGGATACATTATGCAGATGAAACATAAACAGCCTGACAAGCCCACTGGAGGACTCTAGCTGAGACCATATAGAAGGGGGTGGGCTGGGGCCCAGCAAGCGTCTGTAGGAGCTGCAATGGCTCAGCCGTCCGGGCACAACCGGTCTGATCTCTTTAGAGACACCTGGTGTCTGCCAGCTAGAGCTCCCCAATCGCCGTACGTGCCACACAGTGTTTGTATCTGCTATGGCCAAAGAGAACTGCTCACTCTTCCACCTGCATGACACAGATGGTACAGATGGGAGCATGCTTCCACATGACAACATGCAATTATGCCCAGTTCCTCCAGCTGTAACAATTACCAGGAGAAAACCCCAGGGAAGAAAACAGTCCTGGCAGAGAATAGTCTTCCATGCAGGCACACACCACTAAGTCCTCCCAAGGGTGGCCGCTGGAGCCATGGCCTCTGGCCCCTTTCACAGTCCTTCCCAGAACCCACGGATGTGAGAAGCATTTGGTGAGATCAGGACATAAGGCAATCATCAAACGGGATATATTTAAGTAAGAAAATACCAAGGCTTTATTATTATTCTTTTTTTATAAAGACAGCCCTGTTGTTGGCTACGTGGAAAGGACGTACACAGTTCCTGTGAGTAAACAAGACATCCCTGCTTCAGACTGCATACCATAATGCCAAAGAACAGATGCCAAGAGGGAAGGGGTAATGCTCTCATCTTCATAGCAATAAAATGCAATATAAAACAAAAATTAAACAGACTTAATTAATGCTAGACATTCCCACAAGGTAAAGACCAGATGACTTTCCATCAACCAGTAGTAGTTGAATATGATAATTCTATTAGACTGAGACACCCTCACTCCTTTCTCCAACTCTCCCCATCTGAGGTATTATAGTCTGGAACCAACAAAGCTGGTAGTCAGGAGCTTTTGCTTCAGAGTCCCCTTGAGATGAGAAGGGGGGAATGTCTTGGAAGACCAGATAACCGGACTTTGGTGAGGCACCTACGTGCAGCAGTGTCGCATATGGAAGTTGACAACATACTCAGCATTAGTCCTCTGCACTGAAATAGCGAAAGGCTCAAAAGGGTGAAAGGTGAAGGCAACAAGGCGTCGCACTGTGTGGTTGATGGGGCGGCCAAGCAAGCCTGCCTGGATCTCAAACTTGAGCAGACCAGAGTCCCGGGCATAGAACCTAAACAGAACAAGGAGAGAAAGAGAGGATGGTACAGATATTCACCACCATCTACAAATCTGCACAGCACAGGAATGTGGCAACTCATTTTTTAATCTTACACTATCTCCTCTTACATCAGCCCCAAGTTATTGGAACCGCAAAACTGCCTTTGAGCAACTCATTTTATGCACAGGGTCATTATGAATTTTACTGTGCTGTCCTGAGTCATTGGATCATTTCTCTTTCCCAAGATGACCCTTAGTTACAGCCTTAACTACAGCTTCCCCTTTTCCAGAAAAGCTGACCCAAGACTGTCTAGGCCAGGGCTAGAAATGAAATTAAGCCACATGTATACTTTTAAATTTCCAGGTAGCCACATTAAGAAAGTTAAAAAGAAAAAGGTGAAATTAATTTTAATAATATACTTTATTTAACCCAATCCTGGTATCCAATCTGTAACCCAGGTAAACAAATATTAATGAGATATTTCATTTTTTTTTATTAAGCCTTTGAAATCTGATGTGTGACACTTAAGCATATCTCAACTTGGACTAGTCACATTGTAAATGTTTAACAATCCACCACTCAATCCGTGGTGAGTGGCTGCTGTACACGATAGTGCAGATCTCAGCCCATATTTAAGTTTTTCACTTTTAAGAATAAACTCTTACCAAGCGGCCAGTTAGCTCAGTGGGTTAGAGCATGGTGCTAATAATAATAAATTCTTTTAGAAGGTTCCTCTTTTCACAGATAAAAACAAAATACTAAGTAGCCTTTAATTTTTCATCGAATACTTCCATTCAACCTCATACTTTAAGACATTTTCCCATATGTAAAAATAAACACCGTAGGGTATTGGGAACTAGAGATGTTCAGTGGGGTTGGGGCTGAATTAGGGAAAGTCCTAGAAAATGAAGAGCTCTATAACTTCCCTTTTGGAAAGCAAACACATGGTAGACATAAAGATATTAATAGGCTCTGACTCAGTAACTCCATTTCCAAGAATTTACATCCTCAGAATTTAATTTAAATGGAGAACATAGTGTATGAATAAAGACAGCTACTCTAGTGCAGCTCCAATGTAAAAATGCAGGACATAATTAAGGTTCAGTGACAGGGGACTAGTTCAATCAATTGTGGTACAACTAACTGAGGGAATAATATGCCGTCATTAAGACTCTAACTCTGAGGACTATGAACAACATGAAAAAACATTTCTAAAAGAAAAGCAGGGATCCCTGGGTGGCGCAGCGGTTTGGCGCCTGCCTTTGGCCTAGGGCGCGATCCTGGAGACCCAGGATCGAATCCCACGTCAGGCTCCCGGTGCATGGAGCCTGCTTCTCCCTCTGCCTATGTCTCTGCCTCTCTCTCTCTCTCTCTCTCTGCATGACTATCATAAATAAATAATAAAAAAAGAAAAGAAAAGCAGACTACAAAGGATGATGCTAACCAGGATGACAACAATGTACATGTAAGCATGCATACTGACAAAGACCAGAATGGAACACATAATACAGGTGGTCAAGTCATGGCATTTCTTCCTCCAATGCCTTTAATATCCTCACATTTCTCATTTTAAATTAAAAATAAGTGAAAAATTCCCTTAGTTAGGGGCAATAGCCACTTCCAAATTTGTTACTTAGGTTATTCTTTTCAAATTAGAAAGGTAGGTTAGAAAGGCGAGGAATGTATCCCATGCTACTTTGACAATATCACATGAAGTCCATGATATGCTTTTACATGGGAAAACCATATTCACCTTACCCACACAGTCTCCAACACACAAAGGGCTTGTAAGGTAAAGTGAGTTGTTTGAGCTTCTACATCTAACTACCAGTTCACAGGAAATGTGGGAGAATGAGAAAAATCATAAATACTACTCCAGGGATAGTGTGCAGACACCAGAATGTGGGTAACACTACAGGACAATTTCACTGCAAGGAAAATAAGAGGGAAGCAGAACCTATAGGATAAAATGGATTTAAGGGAGTAGCGACCAAAGGCAATGTATGAACCTTGTTTAGATCCTGATGGGAACAAATTGGAACCATAAAAAAAATATTTACAAGACAACAGGAAAACGTGAAAATTAAGTACTTGGTGATCTTAATTAATTTTTGATAATTTTCTTAAGATACAATAATGGTTGTATTTTTTCTAAGTCTTTATGTCTTAGAAATTCATACCAAAATCTGAGTATAATGCTATGAAATCTGGGTTTTGCTTCGGAATAATCAAGGGTGGCAGTTGGGGGCAGGGTGTGGTAAGAGATAACAACGTTAAAAATGAGTTGATAACTGTTAAAACTGGATGGTGGGTATATGCAGGTTCACTATACTCTCCCATTTTATAGGTTTAAAGCTTTCTATAATTAAAAAAAAAAAAAAAAAGTTAACTGGCTTTTGCAACATGACTGCAATTTCCCAAAGGAAATACCACGAACTGTGATTAACTGTACAGAATGTGTTACACAAACCTATTTAATACACAACAAAGCTAGATCGTGAAACATTGCCTACCACCTTTTGCAGAGTGAAAAAGGCCTTTCGCTCTTCAGACCAAGGTTCCAGGGACACACATCCCCTGAAATCACCCTGCAGTGGAGGTTCCAGTTACTCTCCCTAGTACCTAACATAGTACACAGAACATCACAAGCTCCCAAAATGGAGAGAATGGGAGACTGGGGAATGGACATTTGTAAGGGAAGGACTGATTCTAAGACATTCTATAGCAATAATGCAGTCGTTTACATTCCAAAATTTCTCAAGTGAGGAAGCAAGGAGTTTCTCCAAAACCTGCCTATTTCCCAAATTATCTCTGCTATCTTTTCTACTAGGTAACATGAGGAGATAAAATAATTTGAGTGAAATAAAATTATAAAGTCTCAACTATAAACACTATCATGAAATGGAATGCGGTTTCCTACCCTGGATACCTTTAAAAAGGAACAACACTTATCTGGATTGGATGTTCTGATGAGAAGCAAAGAGCAGAACTCCTTCATTTATGAGACCAGGGAGAGCAGAACTCCTTCATTTATGAGACCAGGGCCTACATGATCAAAAGCACTCACATTATAGAAATAGCCTATCCTTCCAATTCGACCCATGAGTACAAGTGGACACAATCACAGTGAAATGAGGTCCAAGAAGAAGAGGTGGAAAGTGGGCCATCTTTAGCCCTCAGGCAGTTAGCAGCTGAAGCAGTGACGGTATACCTGATAGGGTGATCTCCACAAGTCTTAGGTCGCTCCATGACAGACACCCACTTGTCATCGTAGCTGAAGAGAGACAGATCAAGGTAGGGGCTACCACTGTAAGACTGGGCACTGATGGGGAGCTGACCCAGTAGTCGGCGTACTGCCTCCGTGTGCCCTCCATACTTGGCATTTACAATAGTGTCTTTAAACCTAAAATAAAGCACCAGTGAGGAAGGCTGTGTTAGCAGGCACACAATGCTGCCTTGGATTTTAAACTGATAAAACACGTCTAAAAACAACTCATTCTGTAAATAGAAATCTAGATAGTGAAGGAAGTCAGACAGAACTCACACATCACAAGTTGGCCTGGCTACAAATATTCTCAAAAAGCAGAAAACAGAATTTGAAATGGGAACATTAAATTACTTTAGAAAAGTTAACAAAGACTTTCCAAACAAGTTTAAAACGAGCATAACTATTCTATGACAACATTTCTACTCAAATCTACTTCCCCCAAATAACAGCTTCACCTTGCATTAGAAAGGAGTTATAGAGAACAGAGGATCTCGTGGAGAAGAGCAGCCTCTGACTCCTCTCAGGATCAGTGATAAGCCAACTTTCATCAAAACTTTCGACAAATTATTCATTCCTTGTTTCAGGCTCAGAGCTAGCTACCTGTACTCCCACAGAAACACCAGTATCTAAAGAATAGTAACGCGGACACAATCACGTATCTCACTTATTTGTAGTAATAATAACAAAGCAATCATTTTTCACAACTGTCATGAATACTAAATACATATCCCGTCACCAAGTATTTCTAACACTTCCAGAAATTTACCCTAAGCAAGCAATCCCATATGCAGAAAAATATCTGTGCACATTCAATACAGCGTTCTTTATGATAAATTGACAGAAAATTAAAAACCTAATGGAAAACTGTGATTTTCAAAGATTACATGGTAACAGAGGAAATGTTTACCATAACGGTAAGTAAAAGAAACAGGATACAGAGCAGCCCCGGTGACCCAGCGATTTGGCACCACCTTTGGCCTGGGATATGATCCTGGAGTCCCACATCAGGCCCCCTGCATGGAGCCTGCTTCTCCCTCTGCCTGTGTCTCTGCCTCTCTCTCTTTTTCTCTCTGTCATGTCAAAGCAGATCATATGGTTTAAAATTCAAGGGGAAAATAATTTTTTAGTCCAGGAAAAAACATAACATCTCATGCCTGAAATTAATGGAATGAAAACTAATGAAATAAGTTTTAAAACTTGAATGCTCCCAAATTTGTGGAGGCCAGAAAACTTGATGAGATGGATTCTGTCTTTACCATTAACCTGTGATGCTGGATGGAGATCAATAATTTTGTTTCCCTCGAAGACAGCCAAGCTATCAATACTGCTTTTCCGTTACTCCTCTTGAGACTAATTTTCACAGCCTCGGTGTCAATCATAACATTAAATCTTGGGCCAAGGAGAATTTCTTTCTTTCCCTTTTGAATGAGCTTGAATCAAAGATCCTGAGGTTTTTGGTTTTCAGCTTCTTTTCAGCCAAGTTCTAATACTACCTCTCTCTCTTTTTTTTTTTAAGATTTTATTTGAGAGAGAGAGAGCATGCACAAGCAAGGGCAGGGAGTGGCAGAGGGAAAGGAAGCAGACTCTCCACTGAGCAGGGAGCCTGACATGGGGTTTGATCCCAGGGACTCTGATCATGACCTGAGCCAAGGCAGACACTTAACCCACTGAGAGCACCCCTACTACCTCCTCTCATAATCCACACTATGCCTTGCCTGGCTCACTGGCTTCAAACCATGGGGGCTGGCCGGCCCACAGCTATATGATGATCCTAAGTCAAAGCCTCCAGGACAACCTCTGGAGGTTGAAGCAGTTCGTCTTCCCCAGCAGCACCACTACCTCCACTCTCCATGCTCCCCATTGACAAAAAGATGAGGCAGTCATCCCTGTGATGTCCCCTGGCTCACTCTTACTCTGTCCAGGTGACTCTTTCAATTCATGAGTATTTCTAAATTTGCAGAGTTTATCCTCCCAGCACCACAGAACCTCCTCTCTAGGTATTAGATCCCACAACCTCTTGTATAATCAATTCTTCTTACCTTTTCCTAAACCATCAGTTTCACCCAACTACACAATTTCAGACTATTTCCTGTTACCATATTTTATGATTTGTGTGGAAAACACATTTTCCAGAGGCTCTCTTAGAAAAGGTACATGAGAGGTAATTTTTTGAGAACTTTCATGTCTGAAAAGGTCTTTATCCCATCCTATTGGATATACAATTCTAGATTGGATATCATTTTTTTTTTTCACAGAATGCATGATTTTATTGGCTACAAGCTTTCAGTGTTATTATTAAGTCCAATACCATTCTGATGACTTATTTTTTGACATGTGAAATGTATGTTCTTTCTGCAAGTTTTTATAATTTTCTATTTATCCTCAATGTTCCAAAATTTCATTTTAAAAGATTTTATTTATTTATTTGGGGGGGGGGGGCAAAGAGAGGGAGAAAGAGAATCCTTTGCAGGCTCTACTTTGAGCCCAATGTGGGGCTTGATCTCACATGACCTGAGCCATGACCTGAACCAAAATCAAGAGTGAGATACTCTAGGGGGTTCCTGGGTGGCTCAGTTGGCTAAGCATCTGGCTTCATCTCAGGTAATGATCCCAGGGTTCTGGGATGGAGCCTCACGTCAGATTCCCTGCTCAGGCTTCTCCCTTTCCCACTGCTGCTCTGTCAAATAAATAGATAAAATCTTAAAAAAAAAAAAAAAATACTGGTCAGACACCCTACCAACTGAGCCACCCAGGCATTCCCACAATGTCTCAGAATTTCATGATATGCCTCAGTATGGGTCTTTTTCTCACTGGGTACTTGATGGAACTGGAGACAGCCTAATAAAGATTTAATAACTTTTTTTATCTGAAGGCAAAAGCCATGATTTACAGCACTTGCCACTTTCTGTGCTGTAAATCCTACTGCTGTGGTCAATTTCAGGGTACCAATGTGACATCACTGAATGTGGAGCTGTCTGAAGATGAGCAGTAGCACATAACTATACTGTATTTTCACCATATAGATAAAATATGCATATAAACTCAAGAGAATAATAGTAAAATAACTAGGAAATAATTAATTTTTAATAATGACCACTTTTGGGAACAGCTTGCAAAAATTCCTGATAGCTTAGCTGGCTCTTCATGAGCCATTATGAGCCAGCCCCAACACACCAATGAAAGGTCCTGCCAATCTGGAAATTTATGTTCTTCAGGACCAGAAAACTATTTACATTATTTCCTCCCTGTCATTTTCTCTATTGCACCTTCTGGAAACAACCAGATATTGGATTTCCTGGGCAAATTCTCTGATTTTTTTTTTTTTAATCATTTCTCTCCCATTTTCCTACTTTCATCTATTTATTCTACTTTCTTGGAGAATTCCTCAACTATGTCTAACAAAGTTTAAATTTCTGTTCTAGGAATTTTTTTTTTTTTTTTTTTTTTTTTTTACAGCTTCAATTATTTCAGCAATTGCAATGTTCCTCCTTTATTTTTTCTACTGTTTGTTTTATTTTGGTCTCTTTCAAAATAAAGATTTTTCTTAAGTTACTCATGATCCTTCGTGTCCTTCTTTTTTTCTTGGACATTTAACCTATAATGGATCCACCTTCACTTATTTTTACTAAAAGATTACTAGGGACTATAAAATTGAGCATATAGAGTCATATGTTCACAAAAAATAAAAAATAATTCCAATTTACATACATATTATATTTTCAATGCAGCAAAGCATGACAAGACGGTTAATGGAATATGTTGCACTAGGATACAATTCTGTGGAGGAGATAAAATAGATATATGAATTTGACCATAAGAAGAAACAATGTAAAATTTCAAAAGTATGGGCATAATTGGCTCTCTCCTTTTTATAATCAAATACTGAACACCAACTACTATGGCATCTAGATTCCCTGGGTTATGTTTAAAGGTGTTGAGTTATACACCATAAACTTATACAATGTTATATGCCAATTGTATTTCAATAAAGCTGGGGGAAAAAGGCTTATAATAATTTTATTTTTAAAAATCAATATTTAATATACACTGAAAATTGCATCTTCTGCAGTTATTTAAATATAACAGCAAGAACATTTTAAGATCAACTTAAAAATTCATGTGTGAGGGGATCCCTGGGTGGCGCAGCGGTTTGACGCCTGCCTTTGGCCCAGGGCGCGATCCTGGAGACCCGGGATCGAATCCCACGTCGGACTCCCAGTGCATGGAGCCTGCTTCTCCCTCTGCCTGTGTCTCTGCCTCTCTCTCTCTCTGTGTGACTATCATAAACAAATAAAAATTAAAAAAAAAAAAAAATTCATGTGTGAGGCTATCTACAGTTGTTCAAAATATTTTGGTGGTATGATGCAAAATTCTGAGGATCACAGGGCTGGAACTCTGCCTTTCTTTTAAACCTTTACTTTCTCCTCCTGAGACTTCCTACAATTTCACTTAATTCCAGATGTATTCTGAAATAATTCTCAAAAAACACAGCTTCCTCTAATTACTGGGTGACTTCGTTCATTCGACAAATACCTAATAAGCTTCTCCCACATGAAAGATACTGGCCTAGGTGCTATGGATACAGCAGTGAATATAAGATAACCAGAAAAAAAGGAAAAGGCAAGTAACCTGTCTGAAAACCAGCATCCATCTATTTCTAATTGAGTACTACCCTTTCACATAAAGATGATGCCACTATATTAATGTACCTGCTTTGTTCATTTTTTCCAGTGGCAGTGATGCTTATTCTGAGTCATTTGTTCACTCTGGTCTGACCTATCTTGAAACCTGAAAGCAGATATTTTCCCTAACTGGCTAGAGTCGGAGGAGCAATTTAGTATGTGGCGTCGAATGAGGCATTACAGACTAGAGTGGATTCAGCTTGGGCGAATGACCCAAAGTAACCGTTCATGTCATAATCATGTGCTCAGATAATTCTATCAGGAACTCTAGTTCATAGGAAGACCTGGCTGATGTGGGGTATTAAGTGAGGGTCACCCAGGTGTGTGAAGAGGAACTCTAAGTATGAATATCTGAGGGTCTCTTCTCTGGGTTGGTCATTTTTTTTCCCCCAGGGAAAAATCTCTAACCTCCTGCCTGAGAAGTATACACTTGGCTGCCATATCTGATAAAGGGGACAGGAATCTTGCCTTCAGTTTGTCGGCTTTCACCTAATTCTTGTTTTTAGCATGACAAATCCCATCCTTGCCTCAGCTGTGCCTCATGAATGTGAAACCAGTGCCTATATGGCTCAGTTTCTCCAGAGACTAAACCTCCAGCCTCCTGAGAAGGTGGGGAAGACAGTTATCTGGCAGAGCAGGCTTAGAGAAGGGGGCAATGGGGCCTTTCCAGACCTTTACCCAATCCGCCTGCTTTAAGCTTACGTCACAGGTATTGTCAGAGTGACTAGGGGCATCCGATTCCCCAACCCTTTCCAGAGTTCTCTGGAGCAAGGCAACCTGTTTCTTGATGGCTAAATTCTGCAGTCTTAAGTTTTTGTTCTCTGAAGTGTGCCAAGTCATAGGTTACCGCTGATCAATTAGCTTATCAGCTCCCGACACTGATTCAGATCCCTCTCTTGTTGCCAATCATCTCCCGTCTTCAATGTCTCTCCTCTCCCATTCTCTTTGCTCTTGTTAAATTTATACCTCTTACTGCTTTATTGTCATTTTAGTGGGGCTTGGGGATGGAGCAGAGATAAACACATGTGCTCAACACATCATGTTTAACCAAAAGTTCTAAAATTATTTCCTTAGTCATTCACTCAAAAAATACTTAAATGCTTGACAGTGCATCATGAGACTACAAGAATAAACAATAAAGATATAGTCTCTACCTTTCTGCATCTCTTAGGCAGCTCTCACACTGCTCTCCTTCCTCTAGGAGGAATCACAGATAACGCACAACTAATTCCATAGGTGCTGACAGACAGAAGTTCAGGATGACCCAAGGGATTACAACAGGCAGACCTAACCAAAGCAAGGTAGCAGAGAGAATATCGGAAGGGTTTTTTGGAGGACATGACTACTGGCCTAACACCAGTGAATTGTCTAAAGAAAAATTAAGCCTGTTAAGCCTGGTGGAAGAGCTTACCGGCGCTGGATCTGCCTTGCAAAATTGTTGCTGGAAGCTGAGCAGGGAAACTGGACTTCACTGTGTAGGGTTGCATTACGGAAGAGGTCACAGAAGTTCTCAAAGAGCTCTAGAAGCTCATCTGATGTATTCTCAAACACGGCAATCACCTCTGTTGTCACCATATTGTACACCACAAAGAAAGATGCCTGCAGAAGAACAGAGACAGCTATGAGACAGCTGGGTATACAGCCTTGGAAACCTACCACTGGGTTGAAAATTCAAAGTACTCAAGTAAAACAAGCAAACACTTCTCCTGCACTAGCATAAAAATGTGGCTCCAGGTGGTTCTGGGAGAGGAGGAAGCCTCAGTAAACTTTATCAGCCAAGGGCCATCAGTCATGGTCAGAACTGCTGGATTTACCACCGTATCTGTGCTGCTAGAATTACTGAACTGGCCCACATACATGTGTAGAAAGGTTTCCAATCTTGCATTTCTGACTCTGCAAATTCAATATTTTTCCTTCCTACTCTTTATTCCCTCCTTGCTCCCCAACCCAGCCTGAAATAAAAAGCACTTTTTTAAAATGCCAGATTTAATTTTCCTCCCTGCTGAGAAAGTGATTGGTAGCCTGTAGCTGCCTGTTGGCAAATTATTTTCTCTTGTATATGTACAGTTGAAAGTTCAATTTAGGGACATTTATTTTCCTTCTTAAGATTTCTAACATGCAGAGAGAAACCTGAAGTACACTGTGTCCTAAAACTGCCCAGGCAAGTTGTAACCAAGCAGGGAACTGCTGCTGAACAAATGAAAAATCAGGGAGGCATTTTCCATTTCTTTCTTCATTAATGTTCTTTCAGCCAAGAGCATTTGGACGATACATTTGAGATTTGTAGCAATTAAGATCAGAGGGGGAACCTGAAAAGCATTCAAATGCCATAGGTGGCAGAGTTTTCTACTTTCTCTGAATGGGCCCTGGGTGACTAGCCCTCTAAACAACCAGTGCTCTGCTCTACCTAACAAGGAAGCCCCAGGAACCCCTGGTTTTTGTCACAATGAATGTGGTAGTGTGAATCAATCTGCAAGCTTGATCTAGAAGTTTCCAGAACATTAAGGTTAGTACTCCCCCTCCTATGACTGAGTTTAAGTCTCTGTCATCAATTCCTAGAGCCACAGTGCCCACCTGTTTTATTAGTCATTAGTCCTTCCCAGAGCTTTCATTACATGACTTTTACAGTCACCTGGAAATTAAATATGGCTGTAAATTAAGGAGGCTGGAGAGTAACCTGAGAATAATACCCATAATATTAGCAAGGCTTTGTATGTGGGTGCACTTTTTACTCATTAACCTTATTGGAACCTCTCAAATTAAAACGGGGAAAGGGGTGGGAGGACAACTAGGGCAAACTGGGTTTAAGGTTACAAACTCTGTAAGCAAAACACTGAGCTCTAGTACTGATTCCAGCCACAATTCATTATAACTACCAGAAATAAGTAGGTCATGTTTTAGCAAAGGGAAGGAGGATAATCTCAAATGCGGCTATCACAGATAACTTATGCCCTCCAAAAGAAAAAGGTAATTATAGCTCAAACCTAAATAAAAGATTGACTCATGTCCTTTCTATAGACCTGGACAACACTTTGATCATTATCAGGGCTCCACCAGGATCCATCACAATTATGTGAATATAAAATTACACAAACTTTACTAGCCTTCCCTCCAGGACAGACTGGGAAATACAGGACAGAAGGTGAAAGGAGCCAAGAGTGTCACTGACAATCTCCTATGAAACATAACATGAACTAGATGCTCATCTGTGATGGCTCAATGGGTGACTTCATCATTAACAGGGAAGAAAAGAATCCAGAAAAACTATCTCCAACCATATTACTCCCTGCCACCCACCTTTTTTTTTTAGAATATACAAGCTATGATTCCAAAGAAAGTACTGGAAAACATTTTACCATGGATGACTGGTAAGGTCTTAGGAAACAATGGCCTGTAGTCTCTCATAATAGAACCAACTGCAAGTCAGTGGGAGATACAAGACTCAGCCCTCTTTGTAGCTGACTGGTTTGCTCTCTATTGTGATTTCCCAAATTCACACCTAAGGAGACATTCTGCAAACGGGAGAATAGGTGGCAAAGGTACAGAAAGGTAGGTCTCTTACTCCATCAACACTAAAGTAGAGAGCTTCTCAAAGAAAAATGCCCAAAAGTAGCCTGAATTTCAACATGGTATTTCAACCCAAGAGTCCTGGGAGGTTTCTGTGCCCTTAACACCCCTAGGTTCCCATTTAAGAAATAGCTCTCTCCCCTCCAAGATCTTTCATCCACACTGAAAAACCCTAGGACCTATGGTCGTGATGATTCACTTGGAAGATCATAAGTCTTGGCTTCCTTTTAATTTTGTAGGTTGCTCTCCAACCTATGGTCCAGCACATGGGTATGGTCAGGATAAAGTCATAACACTCAACTGTTAGATGAACTTACCTATTAGTTACCTCCCAAAGGTTTTATGAAGACATGCACTGACATTATCCATTTAAGCAGGAAAGAGAGACCAAATTTTTAGAAAACTTTTGTGGCATGGTGGGCTCATTCTCATTCCTAGAACTAAAGAGGTCAGACCAAAAAGCCAGTCTCACAAAATCAGGGCAGGATTATCCACAGGTAGTCCAAATTTTGACCTTGTAGCACTTGGGCGTCTATCTCAAGGATACTGAAAATGCTCTGGTCAAGTATTAGGGTAATGATCACAGAGTTGACTACCCACATATCAATGGCTTGAGACTGAGCTTCCATTCGTCCAAATAAATACATGTGGCCAGAGAAAAATGGAACTGTTTTAAGTCTGAGGCCAAGGATAACAAAAACTCAAGAATACATAAAATGCACATTTCTGAGAGACTGGCTATAGGCCAAGAGAGAAACTCTCCCATTTTACCAAACAGATGGGAGTAGTAAAGAGCAGGAGAGCACAGCATACCTGTGACGGATCTGTGACTCGAAGGGTTACCACGTCTTCACTAGTGTATTTGATGAACAGATGGTTTTCATCCAGAAGCTGCATCTTCCACATGCGCAGCTGCCGCAGCTGGTCAAAATACTGGAAGAAGCGCCTCTTGGCCATCGCACTACCATCCTGCTCTGCCCGGCGCCACAAGTACACGAGCAGCCGGTGTTTGAGGGAATTGATGAAGGGGTCTCTGAAGGGATTGGCCATGCCTGTCTGACTGTCCCGCTGCACCTCGGGGAACACAGCTGACACAGTGAGGAGGTCGTCCTCATAGCAGAAACGGCCAATGGTCCTCACATCAATGAAAGTGCCTTCCGGAGTCACCTGGAAGACATGGATGGTCTGCTGCTGCACTGACAAGATGGCCAGGATGTTTTTGTACAGGTATAGGCCCTGGTTGTGTGACAGGACCACCTTGTCACACTTGAAGGTACGGGTGTCACATAAGCGGCCAGTGTGAAGGTCAATGATGTGAAGGGAATAGTCCTCCAGAGGAGACCGCGGGTTAGGGGTCACAGATTCGCTGTTCCGATATACCTCGTAAAACGGAGGGTGCGGCTCATCCGGGAGGTAGGCAGCAGAGCCCACAATGACACACCGGCAGTCGTCAGTGAAGAGGCTGCACTCCCGGTTCAGATGCTCCCCGTTGGCAGCCACGTTGGTAATGTGCAGCAGGACAAAGAAGCGTTCGAAGAGCCGACCGCGGATGCTGACTGACCGCTGGTCATTGCCATTGGACAGGGTTTCCCCCTCATAGCCCTGCAGTAAGTCCTCAGCTGCCTGGCAGCCCTGGTACTCATAGATTTCAAGAGACGTCTGGTCTGAAGAGAAAGCAATAAAGTAGCGTCCATCAGGTGAGAATTTACGCAAGAAACAGGGCGGCTTTTCGACATTGACAACTGTGAAGTTGGGGAAGACATTCTGGTGGAATACTCGGACCTGATGCCAGTGGGTGCCTGCCTTGCCTGAGCTGATCCGCCGCCTCTCCAAGCGGTGAATGACATTTTGGTTCTGGATTCTTCGAGGTTTGATGGTGGAAACATGATGATCCATTATCACATCTCTGTGTAGAAAAGTAAAGAAGAAGAAAAAACAAACAAACAAACAAACAGAATTGACCAAAACATAAATATACACAAGTGAAAGAGATTTTCCTCCTTATGCCCTGGACCCAGGAACTCGCAGGATGAGAGTGATCAGCATTTCTCCCTTCTCTGATTATAGTCAGCAAGCAGTCTTGACATTTCTGACTTTAAAAACAGGTCTGAGGGAAGGACCTAATTCACCAGAACACCTTCAAAGCACACTTTGCTATTGGGAATACTCAGAAAAATAAACATAGAATTACACCAAATTTGTTCAGTGTTAAGAGTGACATTCAGTGCACATTCATTAAAGAAATGTATTTCTTTACTGGCTGTTAAGATATCCATACTACCTAAAACAATCTATAAATTCAATGCAATCCCTAACAAAATCCCAAAGGTCTTTTTTGAAAAGAAAGAAAAAGTCATCCTAAAGTGCACATGTAACGTCAAGGAACCCCAAACAGCCAAAACAATTGTGTGAAAGAACGGTTGGAAGACTCAGACTTCTTGATTTCAAAACATATTACAAAGCCAAATTAAAAAAAAAAAAAAAAAGTGTGGTACTGGCATAAAAACAAATATACCAATGGAAGAGAACAGAGAATCCAGAAACAAACCCTCACAGATATAAACTCAAGGTTTAAGAAGTTCAGAAAACCCCAAATGTGATAAACCCAAAGAAATCATGCCCAGACACATTACGGTCAAACTTAACTGAAACACAAAGTAGAAATCTTAGAAGTAACCAGGTAGATGATCTATACCTGGTGGGGAATGATGCAAAGGTCTATGGATTTCCTGAGAAACCATGGAGACCAGAAGGAAGCTGGTCAACTTCTTTGCTTCCTTTTGCTGATTCTGTGTCAACATTCAAGTCTCAGCTAAAAAAGCAACTCTTCAGCTTTTCCCCTACCTTCCCATTCACGTCAACTATCATCCTACCTTGTTTCATTTTCTTCAGTCCTCGTCATGTTTTGAAATTATCTTGTTTACCTTTTTAGTATCTGTCATCACACACCAGACCCCACGCACCCAGCCCAATTCCTTGCTGAATCCTCAACACCTTGAGTAGTACCTGAGACACTAAGTGCTCAGAAATATGTCAAGTGAATGAATGGAGCAACTTTCCAACATGGGCCTTGCAGGATCAAGAATTCACTAGACAGGGCAGCCAGGTGGCTCAGCGGTTTAGCGCAGCCTTCAGCCCAGCCTGGGGACCTGGGATTGAGTCCCACGTAGGGTTCCCAGCATGGAGCCTGCTTCTCCCTCTGCCTGTGTCTCTGCCTCCCTCTCTGAGCCTCTCATGAATAAATAAATAAAATCTTAAAAAAAAAAAAAAAAGAAAGAAAAGAATTCATTAGGCAAAGTAAAAGAGGAGCAAGTCAGAAAGAAGGGAGCCTAAAAAATACACTTGGAAGGTGTGGCATGATATATTTGGGAAACAGGGTAACTCCAAGTGGTGAGAGCCCAGGAGGCACAGTGTGTGTGATAAAAGAGAAGCCCAGGAAGGTAGACTGGAGCCAGACTGGAAAACATTTTCATGCCCCACCATGCCACAGCAGCTATTGCAGGTTTTCAGCAGGGGAGTCACTGATCCAGTCTATATTTGAGAAATAAAAATATACACACAATGTGGTATTTATTTATATTGTCCCCTTCTAAAAATTTGAAATGCTGTAAGTATAGATACTATCTAGTCAACTTAAAGATGTGCATACCTCTATGAGCAAACTAAATTTCTCAAACTGCTAGTCATAATTCATTAGTGAGGCCTTGAAATCAATTTAGTGGATATAGCCGACATTATAAAAAGTGGAATAAAATAGAAAACACCAAATTGTATCATACATAGTAAGGGTAAATTTACTATTTTATAAAATGTTTCCATTATATATATGAATTATATGTACTTGGTGAGAATACAAATATATTTCCTACTGATCTAGACTACAGCAAGAGTGCTTACTGCCCTCAGGCCAAATCTGCCTGCTTGTTTTTGTAAATAAAGTTTTATTGGAACACAGCCATTCCCATTCATGTACACGTTATCTATAGCTGCTTTTGCCTTACAAAGGCATAGATGATTAGTTGAGACCAAAGATCACATGGCCCACAAGCCTGATACTTATTGTCTGGCCCTTTACATAAAAAGTTTGCCAATAACTGATCTTGAGCACTGGTTCCTAACTGGGGCAGTTCTGGAACATCTGTAGACAATGTTTAGTTGTCATAATTTGGGAAGGAGGGGTGCTATGTGTCCAGCAAATAGAAGCCAAGGATGTTGGCAAACATCCAATAGTAAACAGGACAGCCCTCCACATTTAGACCAAGATGTCAACAGTGCTAAGGATGAGAAACCTTGATCTAGAGAAATGTCTGCACATAAATAACATGAATGTCCGCAGCAGGACTGTCAGCCAAAGTAAAAACTGATGACGCTTCAAGTGCCCATCAACAGAAGACCAGAACAAGTCCTTCAGGCATATTCACACAGTGGAATCTTTGAAGCAATTAATGCACTACAGTTAATACATATCAACCTACATGGATCTCAGAATACAAGGGTGATTGAAGAAAGCAAGGAGCAGAATATTTTTGTGATTCTCTTTATATAAGCTTCAAACAATTTCTAGTTTAAGGCTATCAACATATGTGATATACAATTACAAAAACTAAAGGAATTATAAACATAAAATTCAGAACAGTGGTTACCTGTGAGAAGTAAGAAATGGGATGAGGGTAAACGCGAAGGCTGTATTTTTTCTTAAATCAGCATTCACTATACTGTTGTTCTTTAAAGATTACATATACTTTTGGGGCGCCTGGGTGGCTCAGTCAGTAAGGCGTCTGCCTTCGGCTCAGGTCATGATCAAGCCCCTGCTCAGTAGGGAGTCTGCTTCTCCCTCTCCCTCTGTGTACAGGCTCTGTCTTCTCAAATAAGTAAAAAAAAAAATTTTTTAAGAAAGATTACATATGCTTTTAAAGTATTATTTGTACTTATACAAAATTTTTATTTAAAAAACAATCACCATGAAGAGAAAACTAAGGTAGGACAGGATGATGAAGCCAGATGTACACATACCATACGGACCTGCAGGACTTCCAACCTTCTAATTTGGCCCTGATTTTCTCAGCATACAAAGTAAAAAGGAAAACACAATCAGTTACAGAATCTGCACAGCCAATAAGATAAAAACTTAACAGATGCTTGCAAGAAGCATCTTCCCAATACTAGAGCTTAAAAGCAATCTCTCTCATAAGTTTTCTCAAAGGACCTTGGCATGATAAAGTGAGCAATATCCTCCATATCTGAACAACTCAGTAAGATACTAAGTTTCACACAGTTACACCTTGTAACACTGACATTGTTGATGTAGCTATTCTGATACAGCCTAAAAAACACACAATTAAAGTTTAAGCATTTCAAAATACCAAATAATACACAAAACTGCGTCACTCAATCCCTGCCCAGGACAAGCCTGCTAACCAGCACCCTGCCAACCTAAGATGGGGGCTGGAGTCAGAGAGGATGACCAGAATGGGAAGGCAAAGGCAGATAAGGCCGGGGATGGCAGGACATCTAGCAGACTGACTGATGAGCCGAACCAAGTATATCACAGGTACTCAACTTAGAAAGAGCCACTAAACCTATTAAACAAAATCAATGCTTAACTGTAAGAAAACTGACATATACTTTGCATAGCCCCATCTTAAACTCTCTCATTTGTCTTCTTAAGGCAAAGACACCAGTAACTGGGGTGAGAGGTGTGAAGGGGTAGGGTAAGCAGAGGACCTATTAGTTCCAGCTCCAAATTCTACAGGAAATCCTCACTGACTTTCCTAACACTTATCTCAGCATATGCACTCTCTCCCCTTCCCTACACCCCACCCCCCAACACACACACAATTTTATAACACACAATTATGATTTTTAGAGACATGGTGGAGCTATTTACGGCTTTTTAAATTTGTTCTCTTATTGTTCTCATCATAAAAATAAAACACACTCATAAAAATTAAAATACTACAGAAAAAAGTATTATATACTCTCTTCTAGTCAGACTTATGAAAAAAAGAGTAACTTACGATATTTTCCCAAAAGCCTTCCCTGTCCAAGCTCCCCTAGTCCAGTGAATGGCCCAGCAACCCTCCCACCACCAAGAACCAGAACCCTGACCGTCCTCCTTGACACCCCTTTCCCTCAGCCCTCTGATCAGTCACCAAACTCTGGAGGTTTTATCTCCTAAAGAGTCCTCTCATCTTCCACTTATTTCTATCACAACCTGCCAGCACCTTCATCCAAACTTTTATCGTTTCACATCTGCAATAACTGCACCAGCTTCCTACCTAAATCCATTTCTTTCAACAGCCAGTAATCTTTCCAAAAATGCTTTTGTGACCACCTCCTTTCCCCTGCGGATTAGAACAGGCCAGTTATCTTCCCGTTGCTCTTTATGATCAGAATCAAAATCCTTAACATCCCAGCCAGGTGCTCAAAGGTCCCAGCTCTGTCTCTCCAACCCCATCTTCTCCCTTTTTTTTTTTTTTAAATAAAGATTTTATTTATTTATTCATGAGAGACAGAGAGAGGCAGAGACACAGGCAGAGGGAGAAGCAGGCTCCCTGTGGGGAGGCCGACTGGGGGCTCCATCCCAGGACCCTGGGATCACGGCCTGAGCCAAAGGAAGATGCTCAACCACTGAGCCACCAGGTGCCCCCATCTTCTCCCGTTAACTCTAACCCTTGCTTCAACAGAGATTCTATCTCCTGCCTCAGAAACCCGACACTTAACTATTAACCGAAACCTAAAAAAGCTCTTCTCTGCCCCTTGCTACCTCCCATTTCAGACATCAGCCTAACCACCCCTTCCTCAGGGGAATCTGCCTCCACCTGCCCATTAGCTAGAAGAGCGGCTTGCTAGCCACACCTCGCCTTCAGGGCACTTGCCACGCTTGCAGCTTTGTCTCTGCATTTTATTCCTACCTGTGGCACCAGAAGGTGAGCTCCTGACCAGCACACACACGGTCTGCCCGGCACCACGGTGGACACATCTTAAGCCTCATTTCCTGAAGGTTGAACCTGCCTCACCCTGGGGTTTTTTGCTAACTCGGGTACCCACAGGGGCTCTTCCCTCTGCCTAGGGGTAGGACGCCTTTCCCCAAGCCCTCGCCGTAACTTCTCCAGTGGCGGCCCCAGGGTCACCTCCTCCAGGAAGTCTTCCTTGGTCATCCTTATCGAAGCAGGCCTCCCCCATCGCTTTTTCTGTTTTGCCCTCTCCATCGTGACTGCCACGACGTGAACACGTACTGCTACTTGCAAGGTTGTGTGTTTTAATGATCGACTCTCCCACTAAGCCGTGCTCCCCAGGCAGGAAGCAACCACGTCCGCTTGGGTCACCTCGGTTTTCTGAGCCTGGCTGGTCCCTGCGTACGCGTTCGGCACGTTATTTGTGAGTGAAAGCAGAAAGCCTAGCTGTGCCGGGACGCGAGCAAGTGCTTTCCCCGAGGCGGCGTCCCAGCCTCCCCAGGGGCGCCGGCGCACGCCCCCTCCCTCGGCCGCGCCGGCTTCCAGAACCGTAAGGGGATACCGAGGGGCGGGCACACGCACCCAAGGGGGCGCCCCCGGAAAGAGAAGCCCGGGGCGGGGCCTCAATGGGAAGGGACCGCTCAGGGAGGGCGGGGGCCGCGGGGCCTCGGCGGCCTGCCGGGAGGGAGCCGCCCCTCGCCGGGAACCCGGGAAGGCCCCCGGGACGGCCGGACGGGCTTGGAGGCTGGGCCAAGAAAGGAGAAGTCCTCACCTGTACGGTCCGAATTCAAAGGGCCGGGGCGAGGGACCCCCCGGCCAGCTCGGCGCGCGCCTCCCCCGGCCCCGCCCCCGCCATGCCTCCGGCCCCCGCGCCCGCCGGCTTCCGCCGCCCCCGGAAGTGCGGTGCAGCGAGACGAGAAGGGGGCAGAGCGCGGCGCCGTCAGCGGGCGCTGAGACAGCTACAGCGCACCCTGGTGGCCGGAGGGGGATCGCCGCCAAAGGGGCCCATGGCTGCAAAGGAAAGAAAGGAACCGGGAGCCCTAACCTGGACCGGTCAGAGATCTCTTAGGGTGATGTCTCTGCACCTGCTGGAGACCTTTGCAAGCACGTGGGTAAAGAATGTTTCATCTCTTGGTTAGATGCGGCCTTTTCATGGGCGGAGAAACGATCAGCTTTGTGTGGTCCGCTCCTGCGCAGCGCGCCCTTGAACCCCTAGGACTGTGCTGCTGCTCTCTGAACACCCTGTTCCAATACAGTGGCTGGCATATAGTGCAAGTACAGAAAAGCTTCCTGCTCCAACCTAGTCCCATGATCTTTACTTGGACAGGCTGCCCCCACATGTCCCAGCGTCAATCATGCAGTTCTCGGCGCACGAGTCACCTGCTTTCCTGGTTGCTCTCATTAGCCCCCATCACTATCTGATAATACCTGGGGGGGGGGGGGGTGTACGCACAAATTTCCTTCTTTGTTGTGCTTCCCTTCCCCCTGCTAGAATGTCAACTCCATGAGGGCAGGGATTTTGTCTTGTTTTCTGTTCTGTCCTCGCCTGCAATAGGGTTTGGGATCTTGGAGGTGCCCATTAAGGAGTGGGTCTGTGACTGTGAATGAGTGGCTCTACCCACACTGTTCACAGGAACTCTGGAGGGAAGGAATGTTGGTTAGCCTTTACAGATGAGCACACAGACTCAGGAAGGGTGAGTGGGTAGGAGGGGACAGGGTGGGTACTTGGCCCAGTCTTGATATTTCTAGGCTGAGTGTTCTCAGGTACTGACTGCAGAGTCTTCATTTTCTCTTCTGGGAAATGAAAATTTACCTATCTAGTAAGGTTACTGAAAGAATTAGAGGTGTTAGAGATGCCTGGGTGGCTCAGTGATTGAGCATCTGTCTTCCGCTTAGG
Source organism: Vulpes lagopus (assembly GCF_018345385.1). NCBI lineage: Eukaryota > Metazoa > Chordata > Mammalia > Carnivora > Canidae > Vulpes > Vulpes lagopus. Next base: position 111,972,695 of record NC_054827.1, read on the forward strand.
GTGTGATCCTGGGGTCCTGGGATCGAGTCCTGCATCAGGCTCTCTGCAGGGAGCTTGCTTCTCCCTCTGCCTGTGTCTCTGCTTCTCTGTGTCTCTCATGAATAAATAGACAAAATCTTTAAAAAAAAAAAAGAATTAGAGGTGTTATACTTCAAGTGCCGGGCACAAAGCCTGGAATGTGATAGATGCTCAGTAAAATATTATTGCCATTACTCAAGACCAACTCCCTTGCCCATGCATGAGTAAATTGAGACCCAAAGAGGGACATGACTTGCACAAGTTCATACAGACCCAAGCGGCAGAATGGAGACTGTGACCCAGGACTCCTATCTCCCTTTTTCCAGGGTTCTCTCCCACACTACCAAGTTCGGACTCTGTCGTGATTTTAGGCATCACCATCTCCAAGTCTGTGTTCTTATATCTGATATTTGGTAATTATCTGATTTGATTATTAGATAACATAAGAGAATGTCATTGAAACTATCAAATGCAGAGCAACCTATGAAAGTCTTAGAAAGAAACATAAGCATAATTCTTTATGACCTTGGATTAGGCAATAGTTTGTTAGATATGGCATCAGAAGCACAAGCAATCAAAGGAAAAAATAGATTAAATTGAACTTCATTAAAATTTAAAAATGTGCTTCAAAACACACAAGAAAGTGAAAAGACAACCCACAGGATGGGAGAAAATATTGGCAAATCATATATTTGATAAAGGTCTAGTATCAAGAATGTTTATTTTATTATTTATTTTTTTAAGACTTTATTTATTTGTCCATGAGATACAGAGAGAGAGAGAGGCAGAGACACAGGCGGAGGGAGAAGCAGGCTCTATGCAGGGAGCCCGACGTGGGACTCGATCCCAGGACTCCAAGATCACGCCCTGGGCAAAGGCAGGCTGACCCACCCAGGGATCCCCAAGAATATTAAAAAAAAAAAAACCTCTTGCAACTCAGGGTATCTGAGTGGCTCAAATGGTTGACTGTTTGCCTTCGGCTCACATCATGATCTCCAGGTCCTGGGATCAAGTCTCCGTGGGGCTCCCTGCTCAGTGCTTCTACCTCTCCCTCTGCCCCTCCCACTGCTTGTGCTCCCTCTGTCTCTCTCTCTCAGATGAATAAATTCAAAAATCTTGAAAAGAAAAAAAAAAATCTTGAAAAGTGAACTCTTGCAACTCAGCAACAAAAAGACAAACCAATTGAAAAATAGGCAAAACATGGTATACACAAATGGCCAATAAGCACATAAAAAGGTGCTCAACATCATCAATTATCAGGAAAACACAAATCAAAAGCATAGTGAGGTACCATTTCACAGCCACGGGGACAGCAATGGTTTTCAAAAAGGAAAATAATAAATATTAGTGAAGTTGTAGAACATTGGAATTCTCTTACATTGCTGGTAGGAATGGTGTGGTCATTGTGGAAAATAGTTTAGCAGGTTTTGTTTCTTTTGTTTTTGTTTGTTTGTTTGTTTGTTTGTTTGTTTGTTTTTTAGAGGCAGAGGGTCAGAGGGAGAGGGAGAAGGAGTATCATAAGCAGGCTCCATGCCCAGTGCAGAAGCTGAGCAGAGATCAAGAGTTGGAAGCTTAACCAACTGAGCCACTCAGGTGGCCACCAACGTTTAACTTTCATTTGATTTTCATTTATAAGACTGTCTTTAAAACCCTCTGACTTCCCACTATTATTCTTGCTATTTGTTGATTTAAGGCAGAGTCTAGCATGGGGAGGCTGTTTCACTGTGCTTCCTGGAAGATCTGCTGGTGGTAGAGGAGGCCTGAGGCTGTCTTTCCTCCTGGACTTTTCCAGGAAGTGGATTTCATTTCATTGCCCTCAGAGTCTGATGTTAAAAAAGGTGACCAAGACTATGACTGCCTGGGATGTCTTTGGAAGGACTTTGCCTTCAATTCAGAATGAAATAAGGAGCTGCAGGATGGCTCTGAGCAGAGGAATAGCAGAAGCAGACTTGTGTTTTAGAAGGTTCACTCTGGCAGGAATGGGGAGAGGAGACACTTGAGAGACCAGCCAGAAGGCTATTGCAATAGTCCAGGCAAGAGATGATAGCTGCCTGGATTTGAGTGATAAAGGCTTGAAGGTGGTAAGAAGTGGTCAGATTTGAAATATACATTAAAGATATATTGCTTATGGCTTGGATAAGCAGTGTGAGAGAAAGAGAAGAGGCAAGCATGTTCCAAAATATTTGGCCTGAGTAACTGTGAATGCTTTTACTCAAAAAGTAATAGTATCTTTGGATTGGGCCACGTTTAAAGTCATCTCCATGAGAAGAGTGACCACTTTGGTTTTGCATCTACTGATTCTAGAGGCCTAACACAGTGCCAGGGCACAGAGGCACGCAATAAAGATTTGCTGAATGCTGACACCAGTCAAGGCAGTGCCTCAGATGACACATGTTATTCCACAGCTCTTCAGCCTGCCTCTCCCAGATGTTCCAACTTCTAATTGCCCACCACTCCCTCCCACTGTGCTCCCAGCCCAGGAAGAACACTGAGTCCTGAGCCCCCACCGCAGCCCGTGCTCCTTTGTCCCTCTCAGGAGTCCCAGGGCACACCAGGTCCCCAAGTGAGTGGGATGATGGAGTACTAGGGAGGGGGACCTGGAGGACCTGAGAGCTTTCTCTCCTCTCACTCTGTCCTCCTGTGGCTCTTCTGCCAAGGCTTTTAGCAGCTCTGCTTGGTATGTGCATTAGCCACAAGAGGAGGAGATAGGAACAAAAGCAGGATGAGAGGCTCTTGTTCTTTCTCCCATTCTAAAAGAGGCTGGCTGAGCTCTTTTCACCTCTATATTCAGTGGCAGACATTTCTTATCCTAAGTATTACACCACCACTCCCCATCATCACCATCACCAACAAACAGCATGATTAACACCATCATCATCACCATCACCGTCCCCATCATCTATCCTTTCATGAAAATCCTCATAATCTGCACTTAGTACATATTTATTATACTCCAGATGCTATGACAATCATTTCACCTATATTATGTCCTTTAATCCCCCACGAGTTCAGTCTTATTATCCCCCACTTCACAGATGCAGAAACTTAAGCTCAGTCTCACTTGATTCTCATTTAGATCCCCCCACTCTCTTCTCTCTCTACAAGGCTCACTTCCTTATAATACATCCTCTATTGCTAATTGCAGGCAATGCAAAGTTTCTGCTTGTAGTCCCTCAGCCTTCAGATTTTGAACCCAATTCTTTTTTTCTTAAAGATTTTATTTATTTATTCATGAGAGACACACAGAGAGAAGCAGAGACACAGGCAGAGGGAGAAGCAAGCTCCCTGCAGAGAGCCTGATGCAGCACTCGATCCCAGGACCCCGAGATCACGACCTGAGCCAAAGGCAGATGTTCAACCACTGAACCACCTGGGTGCCCCATGAATCCAAATTCTTATCAAGTGTTTGAAGACATACCTTTCCTCCATGCTCTCAGCTAAATGTTTCCTGCCCCAGCAGTGGCGATCCCACAGCCTTTTTAGTCTGTCTTGGACAATCTTCCCACTGCCTCAGGTACCTATGCTCAGGCAACAGGATGAGGTTTGCTCTTGCCCAAAAGCATACACACACACATGCACACCCGAGTTTCCTTTTGGCTTGGAAATGTTTATGGAGAATTGCTCCCATTCATTCGGCAGAGAAAAAGAGTATGGGCTTCAAAATGAGGACTGACAGAGTTTAAACAGGCCATCCCTTGCTGTGTCTGAACTGGGATGCCTGGGCAGCAGAATGGGGCTGAAATCTCGTCCTTGCTGGCTCAGCCGAGCTGGGATCCTGGTACAGCGCTGCATCAGCCAGAGAAGGAATGCCTTTTTCTCAGTGGTCCACACAGAAGACTTGCATTTTTTGCAGTCAATCCACTCAGAGAGGAAGCTCTGTCCTAATTCACACAAAGGTGCCTTACAGTAGCAGCAACCATGGTTCAAATCTCATTTTTTAAAAGATTTTATTTATTTATTCATGAGACACAAAGAAAGAGGCAGAGCCATAGGCAGAGGGAGAAGCAGGCTCCCTGTGGGGAGCCCAATTTGGGACTCGATCCCAGGACCCCAGGATTACAACCTGAGCCAAAGGCAGACACTCAACCACTGAACCACCCAGGTACCCCTCAAATCTCATTTTTGCCCTTTGTGAGCAGTGCAACTTTAGACACGTGACTTCACCCGTCTGTTATTTTCAGCCAATCTTTTTAGATTGCTGGCTCTGTGCCAGGCCCTGTGCTGAGTATGGCAGGACTAAGGTAAATAAGACATGATTTCTGCCTCAAGGAAGCCTACCGCCTAGTTGGAAAGACACTCATGAACAGCTAAGTTCTATATGATGTGGGGAGCACTCAGCTGGAGGTCTGTGCAAGGTGGGTAGATGGGCACTCACCCCAGTACTCTGAGAACAAACACCACAGAAGATGCCAAAGGAAAGGTAGGGATGGTGATCCAGACAATAGGGACTACATGGGCCAAGATATGAAATGCAAAACAGCATAGTGTCTACAGAGAACAAAATGCGGTTCGGCATTACTGAATCACAGAGGGTAAAGTACACAGTGACAGGATAGAGGGCTAAAGGCTCTGAGGTTCACTCAGGTTCACTATTCCTTTAAAAAAGGGATAACAGTATTACTTCAAATGATACCAGGTCTGATTAGCTATCAACGATCACTTCTATGCCCAGACAGATTTGAAACTTCTCAAAGGCAGCTACCATGTCTTAAAATTATATCTATGGCCACGTCTCATAAATCTGCATTAAATAGTTTTTTTCATTATCTAATGCCTAACACATATTAGAGACATAACAAGTATTTGTTATAATAGTGAATGAATGAATGGGGTAAGCCAAACCTGAAGTCTCCTCCTTCTAGATATGCCTGTGATCTGGGGTGGGAAGAAGGTCTCTGGGGAGGAAAAAGAAGTAGGGAACCATCAGCACATTCTTTCCTGTGGCAGTAGCTATTTCAGCCATATAGCAGGGCCTCGTGGAGTGTGTCCCTTAAACTGGGGGTCCCAGAGGTACCCGAGGGCCATCCTGTTCCACCTTCCTCTCTCAGGGACAGGACAAGGGGTAACAGCTGAGCTGTGAGTGGCTGGGATAGGGGTGCAGGCAGAGCTCCGGGGGAAAGGATTGCTCATGTCACTTGCTGGAAATGAAGAGAAGAGGCTGGGGGTTGAGGAGGCAAAATCCAGAGAACATGAAAAATCTTAGCTGCAGGGAAAAGCACTCTTCTTCCCATGAAGGCAATGAAATTACAGGTAATTGTGAGACACAGAGATTCGATAAAACATAGGGAGGCCATCAGGTGAGGGGACAGGACTGGCTGGGGATTTGGAACAGCTGGTCCTCCCCTCCAGCACTGGTAATCGCCCCTCTGTTATGAAGACTGAACAAACAGTCCTTCCTGGGGTGGGCAGCTGGGTTGGCTGGAAGAACAGGGGTGGCCTGGCCACCCACAAAGCACAAGCCTCCTCCCAACCACCACCTAACTTCTGGGGTCTGGCCGCCCAAGCACCATGGAATGAGGACCTGTTCTGAGGGCAGGAGTGAAGGGGGTAGCTGAGCTAGAATTGACCCCCTGTCTACCTGTAGGCTACAGATCCCCAGAGGGCCTAGAGGGAGCCAGAGGGCTGTCTGTGGGAGAGAGACCAGGCATTCCGTCCTGCTCCCCAGTCCCTGTGATCCTCCCTGTCATCCAGAGAGGATCCAGTGGTGAGTAACTCACACTGTAAAAGAGAATGGGTGTGGAGCATGCTGGCTGGGGAAGCACAGGGCCATGTGAACACACACAGCAGATGACAGCGAGCCCAGGTGTCCCTTAGTTAGGGATGGTTTTCAAGAAGTCATCTCTGACTAGGTCTGGTGCACAGCTGTCAGGGGAGGAAGCCACAGAAGAAGGGCATGGGTGAGAAAGCACATGGTGAGAGACACCTTCTAGAAGACATACTCCACTCTAAAAGAGTCATTTTGAGAAAGCCATAGAACCAGTGGTAAGCCTCTTGAAGGAGAGTACCATCACTCCGGCCAGGAATTATAACTATAGGTCTTAGGGGAGTGGAACCATCCATGCCAAACTAGTCATTGCAACCATTAATATCCCACAGCGGGGCAATTACTGGGCAACTGATGGCATCTCGAGGACTAGAAAGCCACTCCCAAAGCCAACAGTAAGGACAAGTGACTCACAACATGGTGTACATTTATGGTGAAGCAAGTGTCAAAGTAGGACCCAAATTGTGTACGTGCCATGCTAAAATGTTTTAATGAAAACCTATGGGAAGAGCAATGCTTGGAAACAACTATGACAAAATGGTGGTGCTTGGATGAGAGATAGAGTGCTATTTCTTTTGTTCTCATTGTTTTTCATGAATTATTTCTATCCTTTACTTTTTCATAGACTAAAAACCCTACAGCTCAAGTTGGGAACAATGTAACCATCTACCAAGAGGGAACTCATTCAACAAATGGAGGTGGAATATCAGCCAGTATCAACGGGGGACACATTGGTGACTATCGTTCATGGGGAAAGCTGTATGTGAAGTGTGGACCCACTTGAAAGGGAGAAAAGTTTGCATAGGTAATAAAGAGTCAGCAGGTTTAGACATCGATCTGTTGACAATGGTTATTCCTGGAAAGGGTAACGGAGAGATTCACTTTCTACTACCTAGGTATCTCTGGTTTTTAAATTTATAATGAACATGTTTTATTTTAATTATTGGCAAATCAGCACAGATATTTATACTGAAAGTATTGCAAATAAAACACAAATAATAGCATAAATGGTAGGTTGAGAAAAATGCTGAGTTTTCATGCTGCTTATAATCCCCACTTTTACCCTCAGAACAGGCCATCCATGGCCAGAGCAGCTCAGCGAAGACAGATTATATTTCCTTCATTCTGCCGCACAAAGATACTGCACTTGGTGAAGCTCAATTCAGCAGAACAAGCCCTTTATGTGAGCATCTTCTATACACAGATCACCTAGCTAGGCACTGGGGTGGTGCCTAGCTAGGTGTGCCACATGCTAGCTTGTGCCACATGACACAAGAAGGATGAGGTGAGCCCTCCATTTGACCAGAGTATAGGGCCAGGGTAGGAAATTCGGCTAGAAAGAAGAGCAAGGAGATCTTTGGGGAAGATCTCTGATCTTTGGGGAAGTCTCTATGGCCTGAACTTGGTCTGCAATGGAGGGCAGGGGTGCGACAGGATTTTTGCATCAATCCCTAGGAAGATCATCTAGGGGCTGTAGAGAACAGAGAGAGCAACATGGGGAGGGAAACATGGGGCCACCTTTCCCGTGATGAGGGCCCAGGCTAGGGGATGTATCCAGGGAGCCCCTCCTATCAACTAGCAGGCTTCTCTTAGAGGTAGCTGGCAGTGAACAAGCTGACTCACCCCCTCTCCAATGCCTGAACAAAGTGTGTCCTCTGGATTAGCAGTTCTCAACCATGGCTGCCCAGTGAATGCAGCTAGGGAGCTTTACAGCTGCTGAGCCCTGGGACCCATGCTCAAGTATTCTGATTAAATTGACCAGGGGTACAGCCTGAGCATGGGGTATTTCAGAGCTTTCTGAGGATTCTAGAGGGTAGTAGAGTTTGAGGGCCGCTGCTCCAGAGCCCCATCAAACATAGCAGGAGCCCCAGGGGTCTGTCCCCAGACAAGCTTTCCCACCTCCTCCTAGAACAGATGTTAAGCAGCTAGCCACTCTTTTTTATCAAACTCTGAATTTTGAGCTTTTCTATGCAAGCGGCAACCGTTTCCTCTACAACACTATGAGTGTTCAGCTACTCTGGTCAGCGTTCCCCATTACCTTCTTTCTTGTGGAAATTTGTTGATCTCTCATCCTGTTTCCCTCAACATTATGGCTATATACATGGGCCATGGGTCCTTCTGTACATCATTGCCTTCACCATGGGATTTGAGAAGGCAGGAGGAAAACACATGTGTGCAGGGAGCCACCTTGACCTGGAGGCTCCTTTCTATCTTTTATGGGAGCAGAGGTGCTGGGAAGGATTGTGTTCCTGGGGACATCTAGCCTCCCTAGTCTCCAAAGGCTGAATATAGGAAAAGGACATCATTTTAGGTATCATCGTAAAGAACCGGACTTTGTCCCAAGATGGTGGAGGTGGGCATTTGCAACTGGAAATTGACATTTGTGATATGTAACCAATAACCACAGTAGTTGGGATGTGAAATTTGGCCACTTCCATGGATAAGGCCACCCAGAGTTACTCTCTTCTTTCTTCCACCCCATTGACCAAAACTAAAGGCTATAATCCCACAGCTTAATACAGGAGGGCAGAACAGTTTAGGATGTGGGTGTCTGGGCATGCCCAAACCTTCCACATGACCATAGTAAGATAACTCATCTTCCACTCAACCAGGAATCTTACCTCACAACCAGCCAGGGTGTGATTTGCCACATTTGCCAGTCCACAATTGGTGAATTTGGGACACAGCCAACGTCCTTCTAGAGACCTGGCCAGAAGCCTCTGCCAGGGATCTGGTACGAGGGGGACAGGGTGACAGCCAGCAGCTAAGAACCACTGGATGGCCTTCTGACCAACATGGGACAGGTTCAAGAGATGGGAAGAGGGAAGAGAGGAGCGGGGGTACCTTCCCCTGCTGCCTTCACAAAACATTACTATCTACTGAGGGCAGGGCCCCTCGGGGCATCTGATAAGGTTGTTAAGTCAGCTGGAACACCTGCCCAGCCATCTGGCACTTTCATCCTCCAGACAACGCCACCCAGGCCTCCTGGCTCACCTCCTCAAAGCCAGGGGGCCGCAGGGGTCCCACACACCTGCCGGGAAGAATGAAGCCCCCCAAACCCTGAGGGCTATAAGGCAGTGTTCTGTGTTCCCAGGTGACACTTCAGAAATTCCTCTTTGACTTTGTTAAGAAATGAGTTTCTATCAATGACTCACCTTCTCTAAGGCTTCTGATGGTTTAAACACGGGTTAATTCTGACCTCGCTGAGATAACAGAAGCATGGTTGGGGGACAGGGGGGAGGCTGGAACGGCGAGAATTTAAACAAAGCTGCCCTCTCTCCATATCAGTCTGAAAAGGAGCTGCAGCCCAGGGACCATTAATCATCTCAAACGCTGGCCTTCAGGATCTTATCTGCTGTACAATCGCCTCATCCCCTCCTCTTCTGGGCTCTGGAAACCATAGCATTTGCAGAGAAAACACACTACCTATGTTAGCAAATCTTGTTAGGCTCTATTCTGTGGCACATGACCCATTAATGTATATATTTAGCTGTTCCAATAGAGTTCTGATTTGTGTTAAGAAAAACACATCGAGGCTGCTGGGAATGTTCTGTATCCTGGCCTGGGTGATTATTGTACAGGCGTGTGCATTTGTAAAAAGTCGTCCAGCTGTATGCCTAAGTGTCCTTTATGCATGTACTCTCTGTCTGTTATCCCTCTACTTATACATTTAAAAGAAAAATCTAAATTTTTTTTTAAAAAAGGAATGCATAACTCAGCATTAGCAACGGGGAGCAACAGGGAGCATTAGCAACAGGGAGGCTCCCCAGGTTTAACACCCCCCTTCCCCACCAAGAGACCCAGGTTTAACACCCCCCTTCCCCACCAAGAGACCCAGGTTTAACACCCCCCTTCCCCACCAAGAGACCCAGACTGTGTGTGTACAACTGTCGTCCTATTGCCTGGATCCCTGTCCGCTGTGGGGTGGGGGTGAAGGTGGGGGGCAGCAGCAAGGCAGAAAGAGATAGAATTTAAAGAAGACACATCTGTATTTGACTCCCGACTCTGCTGTTTCCTAAGTCACTCAGGGCAGGTCTCGTGTCTGCTCTGTGCCTTAGTTTCCTCATCTGTAAAGTGGGGGTAATATTCCCTGCCTTACCCATTGTTGACGATTAAAGACAGTTAAAAAGAAAGCACCTGGCACATCACACCAAATGGCAGTGTGGGTCCCTGTGTAATAGCTGGCCCCTTAAGAGCCTGCTTCTCCTGATTACTTGTCCTTCCTTGCTTGACAGACTCAATATCTAAATGAACTTCGACATCACTTGGCATCAACTTCTTCCACTCCGACCTCTCATGCACTCCATGATTTTCCCATCCCCATTGCAACTGCAGAAGTGCCACTTAAAACCCTTGCCCTGTCCCTGCTCACACTGCTGTCCACTTCAGCAAGAGTAGGCCGATCCTTTCTACTGTCCATTCCACAAGATTGCCCCAACCTTCTGTGTTCAGTGTCCTCCAGCAGCGGCGTCGGCCACACCAGCTGTGACCCCAACCTTACCTGTGGATTCAGGAGACCTTGGGCTGAAATGCCCATGTGTATGCAGTGGATGTTGATAGCAGGCCCACCACTTGCCAGTGGAGACCAGAGGATGGCCAGTTCTTGGAACTCAGGGTACAAGGAGGGTAGACTCAGCGCCCACACACTGAGCTACCCGTGTCCACTCAGGAATGCAGACTTGTCCAAGATGAGGTGTCATAGATGTGGACATCAGTGCTTACCTGTGCATACCTTCCCCCAGCATGCATACCTGTCCTGCCGGGAACTTGCTGCCTCCCAAAACAAACCCTCTCTCCTCTATGGACCACTTATGGTTTTCAAATCCACTCTATAAAATGGGCCCATGTGTGTTTCCCTCCCACACCAACTAGAACCAGACTAATCCCCTTCCTGCACTCTCAGGTTCCAAATATTTAAAGACTTCCATGTCTCCAATCCTTGAGAAGAGTCTTCTCCAGATTAAAGATGACCTATTCCTTCAATGGGAGCTCAGGCTCGAGCCTAAGGAGCTCCCCGTTGCTAAGCTCTGCCCTGAACTCCATCATGGAGGGAATAAAAGGTAAAATTCAGAAATGGTGACTATTTTCACACCAGCACCCAAGTGCCCACTCCAGATCCCTCTGTGCTTTTAACACCCTTTTACCATCCTGCGCCACAGCTCCCAATCCTACGTGATTGATTCCCGGTTCACACTAATTAGGCCTTGCTTGCACGGTGACAGGAAAGAGAGCTTTGCCATTTTCTTAAAGGAAACCATATGAGAGGCCAACCTGCTGGTGGTTGCCAGGCAACCTTGATGCTCCTGCAGGAGAAACCAACTCGGAAGAGACAGAACCAGAGTGCCTAGTTAGCAGCTCCTGGAAAGGTGTGAGAAAGGCCTGGCTGGCCCTGGCGCCCGATGGTCCAGCTGTCTTTTTAAATGGCGTGCAGGAGCTCTGTGTGTGTGTGTCTGTGTGTGTTGGGGTGCACATACGAAGTGAGCTGGGACAGAATAAAGTAGCATTACACTGGGTGTTATACATTATGTTGGCAAGTTGAATTTTAATTAAAAAATTTTAATTAGAAAAAAGAATAAAGTAGCGTTAGCCTTTAAGCTGGAAACAGAATGACAGATATTGTGGTAGGATAATTTATAAAATATCACATTTTATCTCTTTACCCTTAAATGTTCCTTCCTGTCTCCTCAATTCTGGCAGCCAAGCAGGACTTGAAATTTCTAAATAGGACAGTAAGCAGGCACAGCCTGTAGGCAAAGGCCTTTTCCCTTTTATGAAATAGTAAGCCACAGAATAAGGGATAAGGTGAGGAGTCTTGGAGGGGCAAGGGAAGAGCTGTGATGTTGGGGAAGGGAGATTTCCTGGGATCTGAGGAGACAAAGTCTATGCCCTTACTATTCAAGGAGGATGCACACTCCTAAGATGATGGTAAAACTTCAGGTGGGGTGGAGTACCTGTACTCCTAACCTTACAAAGCGTTCCTTAACCTGTGCAGTGGGCAGCTGGCTGGCACAATGCATGGCTCCAAGGAAACCCATGTGAGCCAGAAGCCGATGCCTTAGCATCTCCAAAAACCCAGAACTTTTGCACGACCCTGATGGAAGGAGAGAAAACGATGGCTCAGATTGCATTTCTCTTACTCTACTAGGGCAAGGAGACTAGGGCTGGGGTTACTCCGAGCACAGCAGGTTGTTATTTTTTGGTTTGTTTGTTTGTTTGTTTGTGTTTTAGATATTATTTATTTATTCATGAGAGACACACAGAAAGAGGCAGAGACATAGGCAGAGGAAGAAGCAGGCTCCCTGTGAGGAGCCAGATGCAGGACTTGATCCCAGGACTCTGGGATCACGACCTGAGGGGAAGGCAGATGCTCAACCACTGAGCCACCCAGGCATCCCCACAGTGGGTTTGATAGAGAGTGATTACAACTTTTTAGGTGAAGGAGGTGCCTGGCTGGCTGAGTCAGAAGAACATGTGACTCTTGACCTTGGGGTTGTGAGTTCTCCCCATGCTAGGTATAGAGGCTATTTAATGAACAGATAAACTTAAAAAAAAAAAAAAAACACAAAACTTTTTAGGTGAAGAACTTGGTAATACTTACCAAACTTTTAAATGGCACAACCAGTCATTTCACTTGTAACAAGAAGTCTTGTTTATTGTTCTTCTAACATACATGACAGGCAATGCTCTAGGACCTTTCCCAGGGGTACTCTCACCCACGACAGGGGCTTGCTATCACGGAATATTACCGATCTTTTTTTTTTTAAGATTGTATTTATTTATTTGAGAGAGAATGAACAGGGGGAGGAAAGGGGGTCTGATGGTTAGATCAGATGGGGTGGGTGGGAGTGGGGGGCAGCTCAGCACAGGGTCCATCCCAGGACCCTGGGATCATGATCTGAGCCAAAGGCAGACACTTAACCAACTGAGCCACTCCGGCGCTCTGGAACGTTACTAATCTTTTAAAAATGTTGTCAATCTGTTCCTGGAAAAATGGTATCTCATTGTTGCTTTAATGTAATAACACTGAGTAGTGATTTTTCACCTCTATTTCTGTTTCATTGCATTTTAACAATGAGACACATTTGTGTATCAACTGGTGGTAAAATTAAAGTAAAAAAAATCATGATCCCTTATGTTCTTAAGAGCATGGCTTTGGAATATAGAGAGCAAGAATGGATAGAAAAACAAAGAGAGATTAATAAAACCACATGGTAGAAGGTTTGGGCCACATCGATCAGATATTAGGTAAAAGTAAAAGATTTGATGGCATAATTAAACTTGACCATATATAAATGTATTTTACATATGTGTACACACACCAAATACACACAAAAGCGAATGAAATTATGCACACATACAGCACACGGGGAACAAAAAATGACCCAGCTTTGAGCTACAAAGGAAAACTAGACAAATCCTAAAAATCATAAAGAGGCCACAATCTCTGAACACAATGAAATAAATTCAAGATTAGTAGTTTTAAAAGGATAACCAAAATATTATCTGCCTTAAAAAGTCACTAAAATATTCTCCTAAATACTCTTAGGTTAAGAAAAAATTAAAAAATCAAATTACAAGGTATTCAGAAATGAAAGACCACCAATTGTTTTAAATATTTAAATGTAAACAAAACTAGGCAAATTATGGGTAATTAAAGAATAACTTTGGCATAGGTAAGTCCCTTCTAAATATGACAGCAAACTTCAGAATCTCCAAAAGACTAATACATTCAATCACCATACATTTTTTTTTTAATTCTGTGACAAAAACTACAATAGGCAAAATCAAATGATAAATTGGGAAAGAATATTTGCAACTTATATCACAAAGGGCTATTTCCTAATATGTAACAATCTTCCATAAACCAACAAAAATAGAGACTAATAGCCCAAAAGAAAAATGCCCAAAGGATATGAATCAAGAGTTCACAGAAAAAGGGATTTAAGAAATGGCTGTTAAAACATAAAATGTGATATCCCATTGTACACACAATATATTTAATTGCAAAATAAGACTATATTGAGATATTGAGTTCAGGAAAAGGACAGACTGCATAATGACCTTTATATAACATTCAAAAACAGGCAAAACTAATTGAAGGTGTTTAGAAATCTGTCTTGGGTGGTAGGGAGCTGGAGATATGATGGGGCTGCTGGAATTCTATTTCTTGATCTGAGTGCAATTACACAGACGAATTCACTTTATGAAAATAAATGGAGCTGTATGCTTATGATTACTACATATGTCCGCATATATGTTAAATGTCAATAAAATTTACTTTAAAATACTACATTGAATATAATTTTTTACATATGATTAAAAAAGATGGAATCATTTAATGATGCATTATGTTAATAAGAGCGAGGAAAAAGGGGTTCTCTCATATATTGCTAATGGAAGTACAAACTGATAAAGCTTTGATAGGGAGATGATTTGCTAATATCCTGTAGAAGTTATCAATGCACATGCCCTCTATCTAGTATTTTCACCTCCAGGAATTTATCGTATAAATAACACTTGCACCAACATGAAGATATAATGCATTGCCACGTTACTGAGAGACCAAAAGATTGAAACCTACTTGAATATCCACCAACTGGGGACTAATTAAATAGTCCATACAACGGAATCCTTGCAATAAAATGCTCTACCATCATTAGCTCTAAGGAGGAGATGCTTTTTGTACCAATATGGAATGATCTCCAAGTTGCATTTAGGGAAAGGTATAAATTAAGGAGCAGAATTGTATTCAAGGTATACTACCATTTGCATAACAATGGGAAGGGTATACATATAAACAGTACTCACATATTCATAAATATCCCTAGATAAATAGCCAAGCCACTAATGACATTTTTTGCCTTCAGAAAGAGCAAGGGGTGGCTGAGGAGCAGGAATAGAATGGAGATTTTTCTTGATGTACATAGAAAAAGCACTGGACAGACACCATTGAAGAGACATTATCTCTGGGTTGGAAGTGGTACTGAGTGGCAAGAGTGAAGAAGAACCTTTAAAGTTATATTCTGTAAACTGAATATAAGAATATATCCATGTAGTTTTTAACAATGTTTTAAGAAATAATGTGTCTCCAATAATACTTGTTGCAGACAAGATAGAGGCTAAAACCAGGGGAAGCAGATAGAGCATCATTTCAGAGTAGTTCCCCAAAGATATTTATCAATTACAAGGGAAAAATAACTTTATAGTAGAGAAACCTGTCAGACACCACTTCACTGACATCATCAGTAGTAAGATAACATCAGGTACCCACAGATACAATGTACTGTGAAAGACCTGAGATCTCTTCTGTACTATTTTTCCCAGTAATGCATGGCCTCAATCCAATCAATGAGAAAACACACAAAGCCAAATTGAGAGACATTCTACCAAGTAATTGACCAATGCTCTCCATCAAGGATGTGAAAGTCAAGGAAAAAATTAGCAACTTCTACAGATCAGAGAAAACTAGGGAGCTATGTCAACCAAACACAGTGTGAGATCCAAGAAGAAGAGAGAGGGGCATTAGCAGGAAAACTGGTGAAATTCAAATAAAGCCTGTAGTTTCATTATTAGTATTGTAAAGATGTTAATTTTCTGGCCTTGATAATTACCCTGTGACTATATAAGTAGCTGACATTAGGGGAAGCAAAGTAAGGGGTATACATTAATTCTCTGTATTATTTTTGCAACTTTTCTGTAAGTCTAAAATTACTTAAAAATGGGAAGGAAGGAAGGTAGAAAGTGCAACAGAAGGGAGGTTGATAAAACATAAAAAACAGAAAAGGATAGGAGCTGGAAAAGCAGAATTTGACAGTGCCTTAGGTATCTCTTATTTGGCAAGCAATGTTCTAATTTCAGGAAATGACTCAGTCTACTGGGAATTTTGTTCAGTTGTAGAGATAGAAATAGTTTTTTCAGCACATGGTGCTGAACAACTGGACAGTCACATGAGTGAATCTAGACACAGACCTTATATGCATCACAAAAATTAAAGCAAAAGTACCGTATAGACCTAAATGAAGAATGCAAAGCTATAAAACTGCTGGACAATCACACAGGGGAAACCTAAATGGCCTTAGGCATGGTAAAAAACTTTCTCACAACTCCAAAGGCATGATCCATGTGAGAAATAGTTGGTCATCTGGACTTCATTAAAATTAAATTTTTCTGCTGTGCCAAAAACACTGTCCAGAGAATGAGAAGACAAGCCACAGACTGAGAGAAAATATTTGTAAAAGAAATGTCTGACAAATATTTTATAAGTGTCTGATAAATATCTGTATGTCCAAAAATAAACGAATTCTTAAAACTCAAAAATAAGAAAAGGAAAAACCTGAGTGAACACCTCACCAAAGAAGATATACAGATGACCAACAAGCAGATGGAAATGTGTCCATATCATTTGTCATTAGGAAAATGCAAACTAAAATGAAAATAAGATACTACTACACACCTGTTTGAATGGCTAAAATCTGGAACACTGACAACACCAAATGCTGGTGAGGATATATAGCAACAGGAACTCTCCTTCATGGTTGGCAGGAATGCAAAATGGTGGAGCCACTGTTTGAAAATAGTTTGATACTTTTTTACAAAACTGAACATACTCTTACCATAAGATCTAGCAATCTTTTTTTTTTTTTTTTTACCCAAGTGAGTTGAAAACATATCCACACAAAACCTGCCCATAGATGTTTATAGTAGCTTTATTCTGGTTGCCAAAACTTGAAAGTAACCAAGGTACCCTTCATTAGGGGAATGGATAAATAAACTGTAGCACATCCAGACAATGGAATAGTATTATACAGAACTAAAAAGAAACTAACTATCAAGCCATAAAAAAGACATGAAGGAAACCTAAATGCATATTACTAAGCAGAAGAAGCCAATGTGGAAGGTGTATATACTGTGTGAGTCCAACTACATGATATTTGGGAAAAAAGGTAAAACAGACTAGTAGAGACAGTAAAAAGACTAGTGATTGCCAGGAGTTGGGAGGAAGGAGGAATGAACAGGCAGAGCACAGAGGATTTTTAAGACACTGAAACTATTCTTTGACGATACTATAATGGTAGATAAATGTCATTATACATCTGTCAAAATGCACAGCATAGAATTCTAACACCAAGAGTGGACCCTAATGTAAACTATGGACTTTGGGTGTAGTAAAGTGTCTGTGTAGGCTCATCAGTTGTAAGAAATGTACCGTCTGGGGATCCCTGGGTGGCGCAGTGGTTTGGCGCTTGCCTTTGGCCCAGGGCGCGATCCTGGAGACCCGGGATCGAATCCCACATCAGGCTCCCGGTGCATGGAGCCTGCTTCTCCCTCTGCCTATGTCTCTGCCTCTCTCTCTCTCTCTCTCTCTCTGTGACTATCATAAATAAATCAAAAATTTAAAAAAAAAAAAGTTTAAAAGAAATGTACCGTCTGGTGAGAAATGTGACTTGAGGGGAGGCTAGGCACGTGTAGAGGCAGGGGAGATATGGGAACACTCTGGACTTTCTGCTCAAGCTTGCTATGAACCTAAAACTGCTCTAAAATATAAAATCTACTTAAAAAGAAAAAATCTTTTTACATTTAATATCATTCTGAATGGTTGGATGGGACCTTGATAGGAGGAGTTCCCTCCTATCAAGACTCCCCTTGATAGGAGTCCCCTTTTCATCTTGTAGGCCAGCTGAGAGGTTATATGCGAGTGTCCTCCAATTCACTCCTGGGCCTCCAGGAGTCAGAAATTCATAAAGGTCATTGAACCCAAGAGCCTGGAGCAACAAGACATTTTTCACGAAGGGGAAATGTTATTTCAGAATGAAATCTTAGCTAAAGTGCCAGGGGCTGTGGAAATAAACCCATAAAACCAAGGTCCTTGGAGCATTTAACAAGATTTCCACCTGACGATAGGAAAACCATGATTCTATTGAGATTTGTCCAGGAAACTGGTTTCTCCCAATCTAGCTAAAAAGCCGAGATCATTTCAGTAATAATAATGCGAATCAGAAGTAGTCAGTCAACTAGCACTGTGTCTCCCGTGTATATAATTAACTCAGCAATTTCCTCTCCAAAGGCAGGAGAGATGGAGCTGCTCACAGGCAAGTCTTGCAGGCCTTCATGCCCTGAAAATGCCAAGAATTCACCTACATCCTCTCTTAAATGTGCCTCTGTAACTAGCCCATCACTTCTACAAGCTACCTTCGGTTGCTGCCTCTGGCATTTTCCACTAAAAGGCTTCTTTGATGGATATCCTGGTAGATTGCCAAAGGAGAGATTTATACTTACAGTTAAGCCCAGGACCTTCTCACCTGCCTCCCTGGGCAAGTGGCCTTTATCTGTACTGCTTAGAACACCCTGGGGAAACATTAAGGAAAAATTGAGTACCTTCTCTTTATCTCTAATCTAATTCAAAATTAGTGTGTGCTCTCACTGTAAATCTCAGACTGAGCTGTTCTTAGCTAATTATGTTTTTGCCATTTCATTTTATGTGATAAAAATAGTATTAGCATTAAGCAGAATTTATAGTTTTCCAAGTGCTCTCTTGAGTGAGTGTATTTGATGCTCACCAAAACCCTATCAGGTAGCAAAAGAAGGGTCGCCATCCTCATCTGAAGAAAAAGAACCTGTGACCCAGGAGTCCAACAGCTTCCTAAAGTCAAACATCAATTTCTACCATCAAACAACCTTGTGCAGGGCTTGTATCTACTTTAAAAATAAATCATTAAAAATTTCAAAGATATGTAAAATCCTTCAGAAAATACAAAACATGGCCATGTATCTATTTCCTGGTTTTAACAGCTGTTGATGTACTTGCCTCAGATTTTTTTTTAATATTTTATTTATTTATTTGAGAGAGAGAGAATGAGAGAGCAAGCACAAGGAAGGGGAGTAGGGGCAGAGAAAGAAGCAGACTCCTTACTGAGCAGGGAATCCAATATGGGGCTCAATTTCAGGACTCTGGGATCATGACCTGAGCCTAAGGTAGACGCTTAATCAATTGAGCCACCCAGGTGCCCCACCTCAGATGCTTTTAAACAAGAAATAAAATGATATAGGGATGTCTGGCTGGCTCAATCAGTGGAGCATGAGATTCTTGTGTTTTTGTTTTTTTTTTTTTTGAGCATGTTTTTTTTTTTTTTTTGATCTTAGGATTGTGAGTCAGCCCCATGTTGGATGTAGATGTTTAGTGCCTGCAGTTCTTGGTCGTGACACTTTGAAGAATAAAAAGGTAGACGAGATGAAGAGTGGTGGGCAGAATGCAAAGCTTATTGAGCAATAATATAAAGCTCCTCAAGAGGGAGGGGACCCTAAAGGGTTGTCCTTGGAGTTTCTGAGTTTAAGGGGTTTTATGAGCTCTTTTGCAGAACTATCTTAAGCAATCAAGGTGTGCTGAGTCCTGCCAATCATAGCTTTGCTCATATATCTACCTATTAGGTTAATGTCAACATGCTGATGGTCTTTTTTGCTGACACCTGGGGGCTTATGTCTTAACTGCCCCTTGCCTGTGATATTGACAAATGCTTTGTGTTTAATTGTCTTATTTTAGGACATTTTGCAGAAGTCATTTCGGCAAGAGCTACAAAGCAGAACGCTAGTGTGGTCCAGTCTAAGCTGTGAAATAGCTCAGGAGATGGTCACTTAACTGACTGAGCCACCCAGGCACCCTTTACTTTTTAAAAAAAATTTTAATTTAATTTTTTTAAGTAGACTCCATGCCCAGCATGGAGTCAAACATGGGGCTCAAACTCATGACACCGAGATCAAGAGTTGAGCTGAAATTGAATCAGTCACCTAACCAACTGAGCCACCTGGTGCCCCATTCTTCTTCTTTTTTTTAAGTAAACTCTATCTTTGAACTCATGACCCCAGGATCAAGAGTTCCATGTTCTACTGACTGAGCCAGCCAGCTGTACTCATGTCTTATTCTTCAAACAGCAGTGTAGTGACGATTTTCCTCATGTTTCCTTGTGACCATGCAGGAGAATTTCCCTAGAGTATGTAACTAGAAGGATATACATACCATCAAATTTGTTAGATGCTGCCACATGATAGCGATTTATACTTCCAACAAATGCCTAAAAATTCTTGTTTCACTGTATCTTCACCAACACTTGGGATTATTATTCTGGTTAATTTTCCAGTTTAATGGGTACGATTGGTTGTTTTAATTGCATTACTCTCATTACTAGTCAGTTTGGGCATCTTTCATAAGTTTATTAGCCATTGGAGTGCCCTTTTCTATGAATTGCCTGGTTATATCCTTTATTCAATTTTCAACATTTCTTTATCTTTTTCTTACTTATTTATTCAGGTTCTTAAGGGATTCTAGATATTAATTCTTTATGGTTGATATGCTTTGCAAATATCTTCTCCCAATGAACTTGGTTCTAATTTAGTTGATAACTTTTGTCTCCACTAAAGTTTGTTTTATTTTTAAGATTATATATTTGTTTATTTGAAAGAGAGAGCAAGTGAGAGAGAGAACATAGAGAGAGAGAGGGAAAAGCAGACTCCCTGCTAAGCAGGGAGCCCCGGGGCACCATCCTGGGATTCCAGGATCATGACCTGAGCTGAAGGCAGACACTTAACCGACTGAGCCACCCAGGCACCCCAGCCTCCACTAAAGTCTCAAAGGTAAATGTTATTGAATACTTTTTTCTTTGTGCTTTTTGGGTCTTGTTTAAGAAATCATTCACTGTCATGAAATCATAAAGATATGCCCCGGTATATTTTTCTATTTTTTAATAAAAGTTTACCACGTTTTTGCTTTTAATTCTAAATGTAAATTACTTCAGGGAATCGTATGAGATAAGAACCTAATTTTATTTTATTTCCCTTAAGAATTTTTTCATATAAATATTCCAAGTGCCAAACACATACAGACTAGCTTCTGTCAGTTTCTGGGCTCTCTATTCTAGTCTGTTAGACTATTTTAACATCTCTATGGCTGTTCCAGGCAATACTCATTACTATAGCTTTAAAAAAAAAAAAAAAAGATTTTAGTGTCACCTGGGTGGTTCAGTAGTTGAGCATCTGCCTTTGGCTCAGGTTGTGATCCGAGGGTTCTGGGATCGAGTCCTGCATCAGGCTCCCTGTGGGGAACCTGCTTCTCCCTCTGCCTAAGTCTCTGCCTCTCTCTGTGTGTCTCACATGAGTAAATAAACTCTTTTAAAAAATAATAATATGGGGTAGCCCCAGTGGCTCAGCGGTTTAGTGTCACCTTCAGCCCAGGGCCTGATCCTGGAGACCAGGGATTGAGTCCCACATCGGGCTCCCTGTGTGGAGCCTGCTTCTCCCTCTGCCTGTGTCTCTGCCTCTCTTTCTCTGTCTCTCATGAATAAATAAATAAAATTTTAATAACAATAATAATACTTTTTAAAAGATTTTATTTTTAAGTAATCTCTACACCTGATGTGGGGCTTGAACTCACAACCCCAAGATCATGAGTCCCACACTCCACTGAGTGAGACAGCCAGGTGCCCCTACTATAGTTTTCTTATAAACCTTGATATTTGACAAGAAAGTCTTCTTCCTTAATCTTCATAATTCTCTTTGGCTTTTGTTGGCCATCTTCATATTAAGTTTAACATCAGTTTGTTAAGTTCGCACAAGAAAATCCCCCGGCTTTTTATTAGAATTGCAATAAATTTATAAATTAACTTAGGAAAATTAACATTGTAGTGTCATTGCCATATCCACAAATATGTCATGTCTCTCCATGCACTCAGGTCTTCTTTTATAATCTTCAATAAAATTTTAGAATCTTCTCAATGAGTGCCATATCATTATTAGATTTATTCCTTGATACATAAAGGGTGTTCTTGTTTTTTGGATCAGTTCATTTGTTAAATTATCTTTTTAAATTAGGTGTTGCTCAGGAATGCTACTGATTTTTTTAAAGATTTTATTTATTTGACAGAGAAAGAGCACAAGCAGAGAGAGAGGGAGAAGCAGGCTCCCCACTGAGCAGCTCAATCCCAGGACCTTGAGATCATAACCTGAACCAAAGGCAGATGCTTAACTGACTGAGCCACCCAGGCACCCCACTGATATTTTTAAATGGAGAAACTATTCATATACCATAAAATTTTAATCCTGTTAAAGCATACAATTCAGTGGTTTCTAGTATATTTACAAGGTTATGCAAACATCACTGTCTAATTCCAGAAACATCTTTATCACCTGCAAAAAGAAATTCCATCACCTTTAGCAAAATGTTTTCTTTTTTTTAAAGATTTTATTTATTCATGAGAGACGCAGAGAGAGAGGTGCAGAGACATAGGCAGAGGGAGAAACAGGCTCCCTGGAGGGAGCCTGATGCAGAACTCGATCCGAGGACCCCAGGATAACACTCTGAGCCAAAGTCAGATGCTCAACCACTGAGCCACCCAGGCATCCCAAATGTTTACAAGGTACACCCATGTTGTCAGCACTTCAGTCTTGATGGTTGAATAATATTCCTCTATATGGCTCTATCACGTGTGTTTGTTCATTTATTGGCTAATGGACAGTGGATTGTTTCCGCTTTGGGGTATTATGAATAATGCTACTATGACCATTTGTATGCAAGTTTTGATTCTACCATATGTTTTCAATTATCTTCAGTATATACCTAAGTATGAATCATTGGGTCTGGGTTATAGGGTAATGTTTGTTAACATTTTGAGGAACTGCCAAAATGTTTTCTAACATTTTTCATTCCTACTAGCAGTGTATGAGGGTCCCAATTTCTTCACATCCTCACCCACACTTGTTATTGTCCACTTTTTAAAAGGTTTATTTATTTAAGTAAGCTCTACACCCAACGTGGGGCTTGAACTCATGACCTCAAGATCAAGAGCCACATGCTTCACTGACTGAGCCAGCCAGTAGTCCCTGTTATTGTCCACTTTTAAAATTATGGCTGTCCTAGTGAGTGTATCTCATTGGCTTTGATTTGCATTTCCCTGATGACTAACAATGTTGGACATCTTTTCATGTGCTTATTGGCCATTTGTGTATCTTCTTTAAAGGGACATATTCAAATCTTCTACTGATTTTTAAATTTGGTTATGTCTTTTTATTATTGGGTTGTAAAAGTTCTTTAAAGTTCCTAGACCCTTATCAGATATAATTTGCAAACATCTTCTCCTATTCTGTGGGTCATCCATTTTCTTGGCAATGTCCCTTGAAACAAAAAAACTTTTAAGTATTGATTAAGTCCAATTTATCCATATTTTTTCTTTGATTGCATGTGCCTTAAGTGTCGTATTTTAAAAACCTTTGCCTAACCTAAGTTCACTACAACTTATACCTATATTTTCTTCTGAGGACTTTGTAATTTTAACTCTTACATTTAAGACTTTGATCCATTTTGAGTAAATTTTTGTGTAAAGTGTGAGGTACAGGTCCAAATTCATTCTTTTGCATATGGATATCCAGTTGTCTTAGCACCATTTATTAAAGAAACTCTACTTTCCCCCATTGAACTATCTTGAGGTCTTTGTTGAAAATCATAGATGTTGGATGTATGAATTTATTTCTGGATCCTCAATTTTATTCCATTGATTTATATTTATATTTATGCCAGTACTATAACATCTCAATTATGGTAGTTTTGCAGTAAGTTTTGAAACTGCAAAGTGTGAGTCCTTCCAACTTTCCTCTTCCTTTTCAAGAATGTTTTGCTATTGTGGGTTCCTTATATTCCTATATGAATATTAGAATGGGCATGTCACTTTCTCAAAAAAGAAAAAAACACAAAACATTGCTAGAATTTTGATAAGAATTGCGTTGCATCTACAGATCAATTTGGAGAGTATTACCATTTTAACAATATTAATTATTCCAATCCATGGACATTGGATATTTTTCTACTTATTAGATTTTTAAGTTTCTTTCAACAGTGCTTTGTAGTTTTCAATGTACAAGTTTCACACAACTTACATTAAATTTATTTCCAAGTATTTTATTCTTTTTGATGCTATAGCAAGTAGAATTGTTTTCTTAACTTCATTTTTGGATTGTTCATTGCTAGAAATAGAAGTGATTTTATATATTGATATTTTGCAAACTTGCTAATTTTGTTTATTGGCATGTACGTGTATGTGGATTCCTCAGACTTTTCCATTATACTTATAAAGACCATGTCATCTGCAAATAAAGTTTTACTTTTTCCTTTCTAATTCTTTCTAATCTAATTTTATTTCATTGTCTGAATTGGTCCTGAATAGAAACTTTAGTACAACATTGAATATAAGTGGTGAGAGTATACATCTTCATCCTGTTCCTGATCTAAGAAGGAAAGCTTTATTCTTTTACCATTAAATGTGATGTTAGCTGTGGGTTTTTTTGTAGATGACTTTTATCAGGTTGAGGAAGTTCCTTTCTATTCTTAGTTAGTTGGGAGTTCCACATGAAATTATGTGGAATTTTGTCAAAAGCTTTTTCATGTCTGTTGAGTTGATCTTATGGGTTTCATCCATATTCGATTAATACAGGGTATTATATAGATTTCTGTATTTTCTTCTTACTTTTTTAAAGATTTTATTTATTTATTCATGAGAGACACAGAGAGAGAGGCAGACACATAGGCAGAGAGAGAAGCAGGCTCCACGACTCGATCCCGGGTCTGGAGGATCAGGCCCTGGGCTGAAGGCGGCGCTAAACCGCTGGGCCACCCGGGCTGCCCTGATTTCTGTATTTTAAACCAATCTTGCATAAATCCCTCTTGGGATTTATCCCTCTTGGTCATGGTGTATAATCCTTTTAACAAGTTGCTGGACTTGGTTTTCTAATATTTTGTTGTTTCTAATATTTTGTTGAAGATTTTGCATTTATATTCATAAGGGCTGTTGTATAGTTTTTCAATATCTCTATCTGGTTTTGATGTTGGGGTAATACTAGCCTCAGAGAATGAGTTTAGAAACATTCCCTCCTCTTCTCTTTTATATTTTGGAAGACTTTGCAAAAGATTGCTATTGCTCCTTGAAACATTTGGTAGACTTCAACAGTGAAGCCATCTAGTCCTGGGCTTTCCTTTGTGAGACGATTTTTGACTATTGATTTGATCTCTTTACTTATTATGGTCCATTCAGATTTTCTATTTCTTCTTGAGTTAGTTTCAGCAAATTTCTGTGTCCCCAGGTATTCTCCACTCTCATCCTGGGTTATCTAACTTGTCAATATACCATTGTTCATATTATTGTCTTACATAAATATATTTTTAAATTTCTGTAAGGTTGGGGCACCTGGGTGGTTTAGTTGATTAAGCATCTGCCTTCAGCCTAGGTCATGATCCCAGGGTCCTGGAATTGAGTCCCATGCCAGGCTCCCTGCTCCGTGAGGAGCCTGCTTCTCCCTCTCCTCCTCGTGTTCTTTCATGCTGTCTCTGTCACTATCTCTATTTCTCTCAAATAGATAAATCTTTTTAAAAATTTTCTATAAGGTTAATAGTAATGTTGCCTCTTTCACTCTTGATTTTAGCAATTTTAATCTCCTTCTCTCTTTTTTACAGTCAGCCTAGCTAAAGAACTGTTAATTGTAATGATCTTTTCAAAGAATGAACTTTCAGTTTCATTGATTTCTCTCAATTGTGCTGCTGAGTTTTGACAGTAGTATTATTTCAAACAATCTTAGTAGTCCATAGTATTTGTCTATAGATTCTCTTACATTTTCTGTGTATATTTAGAAAGGATGACAATTTGGTATTCTCATAGTCCAATCCAGTACTATGTTGATTACAAGCAGTCACATTCCTGTCTTCAGAGAGAATGCTTCTCATACTGCAATGTTATATGTGATATTAGCTGTGAGTAGGTACCCTTTATTAAGGAGTGGCAATTTCCTTTCATGCTAGGTTGGTTAAAAAGTTTAATCTTAAATCAATATTGAATTTTATCAAATGCTTCTAGATTTATTCAGTTGTTCATAAGATTTTTTCCTTTTAATCTATTAAAATTGAATTAATTTACATAACTAGATTTTCCAGATGTTAAAAATTCTTGCATTCATAGAATAAATCTTACTTATTATGTAAGTTTGGCTTACTAAAAATTTGTTTTCTACATCTTTGTTTATAAGTTAGTTTGCTCTATACATTTATTTCCCCTATTTCTTGTGATTTGTTATTGTTTCTTTCCTTTCCTTTCCTTTCCTTTCCTTTCCTTTCCTTTCCTTTCCTTTCCTTTCCTTTCCTTTCCTTTCCTTTCCCCCTTTCTTTTTTCCCCGGTCAGGTTGGTTCTGTAATATAGAGATATTTTATTCCTCAAAGTTGTGGTAAGATTTGCATGTATAACCATCTGAATTTTATGTCACATGTATTTTAGGGTAGAGCATGGTAGATTTTGTTAAAGATTCACCAATTCAATTTTATCTTCCTGGCCAATTACTTTTTTTATCATTAAAATCATTAAGTCATGCCCCATTTAATGCTTTTTGCTTTAAATTCTACATTAAGTTCTACATAAGTTTTTTTTTTTAAGATTTTATTTAATCATTAGAGACACACAGAGAGAGAGAGAAAGAGGCAGAGACATAGGCAGAGGGAGAAGCAAGCTCTCCTCAGGGAGTCTGATTGTGGGACTGGATCCCTGAACTCCAGGATCACGCCCTGAGATGAAAGCAGAGCTTAACCACTGAGCTATCCAGGCATCCCCTACATAAGTTTTCATACGAGATTTATTCTAGTTAATATTGTCTAAATATACTTTTTCTTCAACTCTTGATTTTCAAAGTTTCTATGTTTATGTGACTATGTATGTCTCTTATAATTTGGTTATAGCTGAGCAGGGAGCCCGAGGGGTGGGGGGGGTAGGGCTCCATCCCAGGACCCTGAGATCACGACCTGAGCAGAAGGCAGACACTTAGCCAACTGAGCCACCTGGGTGCCCCTGTTGTGATTAGTAATATTAAAAGTATTTTTACCATTTTATTTGTTGTTTTCTGTTTACTTTGGGCTTTTGTCTTTGGTTTTCCTATCTAACCTTCTACTTGATTGAATGAATTTTTCTCATTCCTCCTCTTTCCTCTGCTGGTCTGGAGGTTAAATATAATTTCTATCTTTTTAGCTGTTTTTTTTTTTAATTTATTTAAGTAGGCTCCAGCATGGAACCCAATCTGGGGCTTAAACTCACAACCCTGAGATCAAGAGTCCATCTCTTACCCAACTGAGCCACCCAAGCACCCCTTTATTTTTTCTTTTTAAGAACTTACAAAAATTTAAGTATATTTGTTTTTAGACTTTACTGGTTGTCCCACTGTCTTTGTGTTTGAGGCTCCAGTGTACTGTCTGGTGTATACCATGTACTCCATATATATTTGTTGAACAAATCATTGGAAAATGTAACAGGGATGCTTGGCTGGCTGTCAGTAGAGTGTGGGACTCTTGATCTCAAGGTTGTTAAGTTCAAGCCCCATGTCGAGTGTAGAGATTACTTAATAAAAACTTTTTAAAAAGGGGAAAAAATGCTTAGCATTTCTCGTCCCGAGTCGTCTTCTTCTTCTTCTTCTTCTTCTTCTTCTTCTTCTTCTTCTTCTTTCCTCCAAACAGAACAATTCAAGGTTTGCTGGACATTATAACTATAACCACCTCCTTTAAAATTTTTTAGATATGGTAAATTGCATATAATATGCAGTTAACCATTTTTAAGTGTACAGTTTAGTGACATGAAACATATTCACATTGTTGTGCTATAACCACCACCCATCTGTAGTAGTTTTCATCTTGCAAAACTGAAACTCTGTGCCCATTAAATAGTAATTTCTCATTTCTCCTCCCCCAGCCCCAGGCAACCGCAGTTCTAGTTTCTGTTTCTATGAACTTGATTGCTCTGGGTACCTCATATGAGTAGAATCATACAGTATTTGTCTTTTTGTGGCTCGATGATGATCAATGAAAAATACAAATTTTTAAATGTTTCCAACACCTGTGTATTTTGAAATGTGAAAATGTAAGAGAAAAAGAAACCTACCCTTATTAGCAGGAAATATCCTGCTCCCTATGTTGTCCAAATATGAGCAGCACAGAGGTCTATGTGCCAGTCAAAGGTTGGACCTGTAGGGCACCTGCCAGCCAGTAGTGAAACAAAAATTTCAGCCTGCGTAAAGCCCTTACCAGCTCCTGTTGGACATAGGGGGGCAGAAAATTCACATGATTTGGGGGCCTGAAGGTGGCATTAAGGAAGTGAACAACTGAGATGGGTACAAAAATATATCACTTTCCTTTTTACTATTATAAAGGGAAAAAAAGGAAAATACTTGATTAATGGCCTTGGTGACACTGACAAAAAGGATAGAAGGCTTCATTGGGTTGGACTGGACCCCAGTCCTTTCTACAAGGGTCAGTGCTACTCCACTGCATGCAGAACCCCAGTCCTACCTTTGAAAGACATAGAATGCCCAGATTTCTATCTGAACATTTTCAATCTTGTTTACAAGTACTTCATTAAAAAAAAAAAATCTGTGAGACAACCCTCCCCCCCACCCCAGTTAACACATCTGTGCCCCATTTGGAAACCAGCATGGAAACCCTAGATGTACATTAGATCCATGGTGGGTTTGCTCTTTTCTTCTCGGTTTGCTCTGCTCTCTGAAGCAATGGAGCCTCGTTGATCCGTGTCAACGAGTGAGGACACCAGCAGGTGGTTCTGTGCGGGCGCTCCCTGGGTGTGCTCCCTCAGTACTGAAGAGTGGGTGAGAAGGGTAAGCCTTCGCATTCTTGAGTTCAGGAAGGACAGGCTGTGTGTGCGGTCAGGGACGCGGGGTCCGACTGCCCAGGTGGGGCAGTGGGAGCTGAAGGGGGAGGCTATGGGATGTCCCTGTGGGAACGGAGGTTTCTGCGCGATGCTCTCTGGGGTCTCCCTGAGGCCAGGCAGCCCCTCTCCTCCCCAGTTTAGCTAGGACAGCGAAACAGGGGCGCGAACGGAGAGGTGGACCCGGGACTGGCTCTAGGGCTTCGTCCAGGGCGGGTAAGGTCGGCTTTGGCTCCCGCTCCAGCATCCTGCGGCCGTGGAGCGCGGGATCCCGGAGCCCAGCCCCGCCGCAGGACAGAGCAGAGGCGGCGAGCGGTTGGTGCGCCCCCCCCCCCCGCCCCGCGGGCTGTTGCCATGGCCACAGGGGACTTTTGATGTGAAGCGCCGTGACCACCCCCCACCCCCACCCCCCGCACCACCAACTTCCCTTCTCCACTTGTCCTCTGGATGACGTCATGGATGTCCGTGGCCCTGACAGGCCACCTGTGGGCTGGTCTCGGCTTTAAAGCAGCTGTTCTCCCCGGGCCCCCGCAGCCGTGGCGACTGTTTGCAGCCGGAGCACCTG
This sequence comes from Vulpes lagopus, assembly GCF_018345385.1. Lineage (NCBI taxonomy): Eukaryota > Metazoa > Chordata > Mammalia > Carnivora > Canidae > Vulpes > Vulpes lagopus. Next base: position 112,001,763 of record NC_054827.1, read on the forward strand.
CCTCCCGCCCTGGCGGCGCGGCCACCGCTTGAGACAGAAGATCACCCAAGACAGGCAAGTAATCAAGGGTGCTTCGCAGAATACCTTCCTCAACCCGCGGCCCCCACCCCGCCCGCCCCTGCTCTGCAGTTCTAGGTGGAGAAGCGGCGAGCCCACGGCGGGGTCGTAAGGGGGCTTTCTTCCAGAAAGACGTGGAGGGCAGCTGTCGTCCTCCCTGGCCGTGACGCCCCGTGCCAGGTAAAACCCCGACCAGGGTCCGCCGTCCAACCTCCCCCCGGGGGCAAGGGCCGGAGACCCGCGGAGCATCCAACCGGAGCTGAAATTCGCGAGACTGAGCCCGAGGCTGCGTCGGGGGGCCCGGGGCGGGCGGGCTCGGCACCTGCCAAAGGTGTCTTGCCCGCTGACAGATTCACCTAGAGAAGGCGGCGAGGGCGCCTGGGAAGCGGGAGGCGGCTCGGCAGCTCGGCAGCTCGGCAGCTCGGCAGCTCGGCAGCTCGGCAGCTGAGCACTCCTGCCGGCCTCCCCGGCCCGCTCGAGTTCTGGGGGCGTTGGGTTCTTGCGCTCCCCAGCCCCGGGACGCCGACCCCGGGCTGGCGGTTGGTCTGGCTGGTCAGACGCCCGCTCGGCGAGGGGCAGCACCGGCCTCCGGAGCGCGCGCTCTCCGCACCAGGTCTCCCCAGGCCCATCACGGCAACCCGGTCTCCGCTCTGCTCGCCCTTCAGACTCCAGATGCAGCAGACCTGTTGCATGTAGAAAAGTGGCGGGGTTCGGTGTTCCAGGCTTTCCTTCCCGGCTTTGCCCACCACCAGATCTGAGCCCACCCCAGGAGTCCGGGGATACAGCCTGTTCCGAAGGAGAAAATGAGGGGAGTGCCAGGAGTCGCCTGGGTGGATACTCATCCCAGGGCAAGGGGCTCTTTCTACCCGCCGCGATGGCCGCAGATAATTACACAGTTCCGGGAAGGGAAGGGAAGGGAAGGGAGAGGCTCCGGGGATGACGCCCGGGAGGGACTCCGGTCTGCCGAGAAAGCACTTCTTTGGCAGACACGTCCTAGCCTCGCCCTTACCCCGGGCAAAGGGCTCCTGCTCTTCGGATCCCCTCCTCGGAGGCCAGGAGCCGGCAGCTGGAGGTCCCCGAGTCCCTCCACGGTGAATCCGAGGCTCCGGCTTCAGCACCAGAGGCTGGACAGCGCCCGGACCCGCTGCACCCCGACTCCGTTTGCCCTAAATTCCTCAACCCCGACGCGGTGGAGGCCAGGAGGCAGAGTTCGCCGAGGGCGGGGTGGGGTGGGCGACACACTCATCCTCCCCATTTCTCCGGGAGCGTAGGTGTCGGATTCTAGGAGGACACTCTATCTCCCCTTCTCTAAGACCAATAGGAAAAACTTGGTGCAAAGTGCCCGAGGGTGCCAGAGAGAAGAGGCGCGCCTGGAAAAGGTGAGTTTAGGGGAAAGCTGGACAGTGGGAACGCCAGGTACTGCTCTGTTCCAAAGTATTGCCACATCCAAGCCGTGTTCTCTCTCGCTCCCACCAACCTGCGCTTCTTCCTTCTCTCCTTCTCTCTCCGCAATCTCCTTACTCCCTAACGCGGATGAAGGAAGGGATGGAGGGAGAAGATATTTATTGAAGCCAGATAAGAAGCACATTTTATCTGGGTCAGAGTATCTGGGTGTAGATGAAATCTGTCCAAAATGAACATCAAGGTCCTCAGTTTTAGCCGAAGGAGCCCAGAGCGTGCCCTTAACACGAGGAGCAGAATGATTCTTTTGCCAGAGAGGAAAAAAGACGCAGAGGGGAAGACGTTATCACAAAAGGGCTAACGGATGTGGGGGAGGAGGAGAGGGACGGGACCCAGGCTAGAGTGTGGTTACCTGGCAACCAGCCCCAGCCTCCTGTTGCCTTGGTTACAGTGAGTGGTGGGGTTTTAGCCATTGATTATCCGTGAGCACCTTGATTCTTTAAATTATCTACTGGGGAGCCCTGCTTTCCTTGGGCTGGATGTGAGTCACAACTAGTCCTATAAAATCCCAGGGGTTTAAAAGAAAATTGTAGACGGTGAATTTTTTTTTTCTTTTTTAAGTCAAGTTTATGGTGAAGCAGCTACCTTTCGACCATGGCAACACTTCCCACTCTCTCCCCCCGACCTCTTCACTGAGGTAAGCATCTTCTATCCTGCCATTTATCTGAGATTTACAATTGGGGGTTTTTCTTTTTCCTTTTTTTCATTTGGTCCCTTAGATGGAAGGTCTGATCTTCCCTCTCTTTATTTTCTCTTTAAATGAGAAAAACATATTTGTTCTTCATGGATGAATGCAAGGAAGCCAGGGGAATTGTCCAAAGGTGTCTCTGGTACAGAAAGCATTTCTCTTTGGCTTGCCCGTGGTTCCTCCCTCCCTAAACAACATCCATCATGAGAGGGGAGCTGAATTCTAGATCACCCCCTCTTCAGACTTCTTCCCACAAACCACATAGCGCAGGTCAGTAGAAATGCTGCTCCCTCAACAAATTGCCATGGGCATCACCTGCCTTTGATTCCATGGGATTCCCCTCTCTTTATTTCTTCTCCAGTCTGCCTTTGTAGTTAGCAAATATGGCACTCAACGCTTCTAATCCTCGGATCTTCGTCCTTTCCATTGATTGACAAACACTGACTCCATTTTTCACCTGTCTGCTTTATCCACCTGCGTTTGTTTGTAGTATCTGTGGGAAAGCATTTTACCCATCATTTCCCAAAGACATTTGTAACAGTCTCAGAATGATTTCAAGGAATATCACTAGCAAGTTAATAGGACACTAGTAATAGTGTCCTGTGCACTATTTCACCTAGAATACTTTTCCTTAAGAGCCATGAACTTTCCATTTCCAAAACATTGTTTTAAACTGAGCTATGACTTGACAACAGGGAAATCTGTTTCAAACTGTAGCTGTCATATCATTATCTGTGACTCCCTGCATCAGAAAACACGCATTTCATTTTCTCTTCTTTGCCTTTTCCTTCACATATTGCCGATGAAAAAAAAAGAAGAAAGAAAGAAAGAAAGAAAGAAAGAAAGAAAGAAAGAAAGAAAAAAAGAAGAATCATTATAACTTCGACCTAAGTTGAAGGTCAAAATTACCCTCCATTGGCTAGTTTTGGGGAGATTTACATTAAAATTCTTCTCCTTCACATGTTACTATAGAAACTTCTTTTTAATGCAGACCAGACAGCTGGTACTTTGTACTTTTCTTCCCAAAGACATGCCTCCTTTATGAATTCTCTGGGACAGCTATCACTGATCACATCAATAATGTCCCATAGCAACAGTGGTTTTTTTTTTTTAATTATTATTCCCTTTTTGCCTATTTTCTTTATGGACAAAGGATCTTCTTTCCTTTCAAGAAGAGAACTGAGATCTTACTGGCCAGTAAAGGAGAGACATTATTTCATTGGTTAGTTTGTATTGCCTTGCCAACCAATCAGAGGATGCCATTTACCCTTTTCTGACTAGCTGAGCGAACAGAGTACCCAGAATGTTTGAATATGCCTTAGTTTCATCCAGCAGCAAAGGATGGAGCTCAGAGTTCTAGGACCCAGGAACTTTGGCTAATCCAGTTCTTGCTTTTGCAAGAACAAATTTTGCTACCTAGTTATTTGTAGCTTTCTTGAACAAAAATTACATTGTCCTGTAGATTTTTCTTTTCATTTAAAAATATATCTTGAGAGCAGCCCGGTTGGCTCAGAGGTTTGGTGCCTGCCTTCAGCCCAGGGCATGATCCTGGAGACCCAGGATCGAGTCTCACATCTGGCTCCATGTATGGAGCCTGCTTCACCCTCTGTCTGTGTCTCTGTCTCTCAAGAATAAATAAATAAAATCTTTTAAAAAATAAAAAAATAAAAATAAAAATATATCTTGAGCATCTCTCCAAGTCAGTGCAGGTTTGTGGTATCAGCACTCGAAAAGTCCATGGAATCTTTGTGATTTCTCCTAGAAGTTCAGAACTGGTTCCCACCCTTAAGGATTTAGTGAAAACTTTCAAGAGTGAGGAGGAGAAGCTAGGAGAGGGAAGAGCTGTGTTACCTATGACAAACCTGTATCTCAGCTTTTGGGTTCATTCTGTCCAACTTTGGTGTCTCTGGTAGCTTTGTTTTTGTTCGTTTGTTTTGTTTTTTTACTTTAATTCTTCATAGCTTCTCCTTCGGCTTGCATTTTCAGTGACAACAATCTGGGTGGATGAAGATGATGACACTCCAGTTGAGTGTAGAAGCAGATACAGCACTTCCCAAGAGGGTTTGTGGCAGGTAGGTGATGATGATCCCTGGAACTGAAGATTATCCCAGCCCCTTGTGGCACTGGACTTGGGCAGGTATGTTTTCCTTCTTTCTCCCTACACCAAATAGTCCTATTTGGAGATTCTGCATTTAGCTTACACTTCTGTGAAAGAAAGGGGCATTAAAGTCTCCTCCCCCTTCCAAGACAGAAACTGACAACAGTTTGGAAGAAGGTTTAATGTGAGTACAGACCCCCTTAATCAGTCTTTTCTTGGTTCTTAGCTGGAGGGGATGCTTGGAGTGGACACATACTTGATCATGATGATGTTCTCAAGGGCCACCTCCTTTAATGGCCTCATCTTAGCCAGGGTTTCAGTGGCACCATGATTCCTAGCACTAGACTATAAGCTCTTCAATATTAGGTGCTATGTCATGCACACCTTTGATTCCCTGGAACTTAGTCGAGCTTAAAATAGGGGCTCAAAAATATTTGAACTGAATCCTACAGGCTAGTATCAAGACAAGTCTCTTAATTTCCTCTTTATGACAATGGCAGCTCTAGCCCTGGACCCTCCCCCATCTCTTCCTTCCAAAAGCTTCTATTCCCTAGCTCTCTTTACAAAAGATAAATGAAGGCTCAGTTCATCGTTACCATGGTTACATGGAGTGGCCACACTGAGGATCCCTATCACCCATTACCGTCTGGAGGAAAAAGAGAGGAGGGGTTTGGGGATCATTGTCATGGAGGAAACCATGGAAACCAGCATTGCCAAGGGGATGGCTCTAAATTCAGAGGAAAGAAACTAGAATTGGGGAGAGGGAGGTGGGGAGCTCAAGGGCAGGTCATGTTTTCAAGCTACTTTTCTCTGAGATTGTAATGGTCTCCTTTACTATTTGCATCTTAAAAAATAATAAAGTATTTTTTATTTTATTATTTTTTAAAGTAAGCTGTATGCCCAACCTGGGACGGGAACCCATGATCCCAAGATCAAGAGTTGCATGCTCTACGGACTGAGCCAGCCAGGCGCCCCTCTATTTGCATCTTCACCCAACCAAGAAAGTGCCCAGAGTTAAAAAAAAAATTAAGAAAACTGGAGCTATGTCCATTTCTATTGGTCCTGCCAGGAAAAAATTAATGAAAACGGATCTATTGTAGTCACACCCCATGATCAAACTCTGTCTCTGAATTCTGCCTCTTTGCTAACGAGTTTCATGAGCCCGTCTCTGCAGTAGGCACTGGAATATAATAATGAACAAAAAAAGCCGTGCTCTCATGGTGAGGGGCTAACAGCTAGAAGGCGTTGGGCCTCAGCCGGGCACTTCCCGTCTTCTCCAAGTCCCCACTCTGTGTCTCGCAGCAAGCACTGCCCCACTCTGGGTGAAGATAACAAACCAAAGGTTGGAAAGCTGGGCTCCAGGGAGAGAGTTCTCAATCAAAAAGAGAAAGAATTAAAAGCAGCACCAATAGGGAAGGGTAATTATCCTTCAGCTGCTGCAGAAATAAAATTAGGGCCGTGCTCTCTGAGCCACCAGGATATTGTGGCTTTTGGCAATTAAGAAGCAGATATGTCCTGCCAGTGCAATTAAGGGCTGGGCTAGACAGGGGCGGCCTTGCCTCTCCTCCATCAGTGACCTGGGCTGGGGAAGTGGGGAGCCAGGCACTGGGGCTCCAGGGAAGGGGACGCTGTGGGGGCTGAGAGGCCACTACTGGTCCCTTATTCATCTCCTTTCTATTCTGCTTGCCCCCGCACCCTCACCCCCAACTTCATTCTGGACTCTGGCTCAGTAAACACTGGGAGGATTTTCACCTTGTCATGGGAGGACCATGACTGTGGAGTTGCAGGCCTTGGGGAGACCAGAGAGACCTGGTAGAGAGGGGTCACCGTTACCTGGAGTCCTTCCTTTTTCCTCATCTCCATGATAACACACTGCTTTATGATTAATGAAGAAAGGTAGAGAAATGAGCTGCCTTCCTGACTCCCTTGAAAAATAAGATTTTGTTATTAAAGAAGTATGTTCCTTATAGAAAATGAAACACTCCAGAGGCAAGAACAAGAAAAGAAGACACCACCCTTTCCCTCCCCCTTCTGAGCAGAGGATGGGGAGATTTCAGAGGTTGGAGGTTGGGGAAGGGATGAGTGCTGGGAGGGGACGCACTGGGCTGGGCGAGGGGTGCAGGGAGCAGGCCTGGCCCTCCTGGAACATGCCTGTGCTGAAGTCACCTACAGGAGAGGCCAGGGTGTGGGCGTGGACTGGCTCGCCCCATCTGGAAGACTAGTGATTTTGTTGTTGTCTCACTGCATCCAACAACAAGTCCCAGTCTGCCACATGGTGCTGGCCACTGCAGCAGAGTGTGGAGAGGGCCATGCCCCCCTTTTTGGCTCTCCTTCCAAGGTTCTTTTTCTGCTTTCTCTATGTCCTGGAAAACACCTCTGGAAACCACCCAGCACACCTCGAGCAGACTCTTCCAGAAACAAGGACAGATTATAGTGTGAGCAGAGGAGCGTGGAAGGGGGGTGTGGTGGTGTGGTGTGAGGATGAGGGTGTCTGTCCTCTGGAGTGCTGGGCTCCTTCCACATCCCTAAAGGGCAAGGAAAGACAGTTCCTCTCAATTACTCACGAATTCACCCAACCACCATTTTTCCCTTGGGTGCCCATAGTTGGGTTGTGTTTGGCAGCAGAGCAGTGGTATGTGCAGGCACAGAGGAGCAGGTACTCATGGCAGAGGCACCTATCATGCTCAGTGCCCTGGCAGCAATACAGAGACCCCTGGCTCATCTGGAGCATTTCCACTGCCTACCTCAGGGCTGAGAGCGTAGACTCCTATGTATGCAACTTCAGGACCCCAGAATCTGCTTCAGTGCTGCTGGGTCCAGAGGCATCACCAAGGGAAACACTGGGGTAGGGTAGCTGTGCTGGGAGGCCACCTCCATTGTGACAGAAGAGCTCATCCTTAAAAGGATTCCCCAGCCCATCTCCATGGCTTTGTATGTGGGGCAACTTGCTCTAACATGGCCACCAAGTTCCTGTGATGAGACCTTCAGTGGAGACACATTTTTCAAGCAACAATCCCAAATACCCTCCCAGCCTTCTTCACTCACAGCAGGCCCAAGGCACCCTGGAACCCTCCAGCTGAAGAAGCGGAGGATTGGTCAGCCACCTAGGGAGGCAAAGGCTGGAAAAAATCTTAACACTAAAGCCCCTTCCCTTACCAACTTAAATTGGGTTGGGAGTTGTATTCCTTTAGGGAATGCTAAAAATGCAACCATTAGCTGCGCTCATCCTGCTTCTACACTTGCCAGCTGTGTGACGTTTGGCAAAGAACTTAAGCCTCTGAAGGAATCAAATGCTTCACTCCCACCAGAGGCTGCTGCTGTCACAGCTTCAGTGGCTGCTTCAGCTCCTCCAAACCGGCTCCCTTCTCTCCCATTTCCTGCCTCTTAAATTTCTCTTTATTCCTGACCCTGCCTGAAGCCAGTGGGCAAACCGGTCCTATTAGAAATCTCATTCACACTTGAGAAGGCTGCAAATTGGTGTCACTCAGCGGGTGTCTGTCCTTCGTTGGGGCAGAAGGAACAAGAGAGGAAGGAAGTCAAATCTCTCCCTGACAGCCCTCAGCCACCATGCCTGGTGTGGGGATCGAGGGGGAGAGACCTTGCCTCAGTGAAAGGAACATCTGGGGAGGAAAGTGGGGTGCCGGCACTCTGGAGTTGAGAGATGCGTCAGAGAGCCCTTGCTGATGTGTAGCAGAATGTAAACCAGAGGGAACTAGGCACTCCCTGGGGGTGGGGGTGGGAATGGAATTTGGGCTTTGAAGCCAGACACCCCAGTTCAGATCCTGGCTCCAACACTTACTGGCTGTGTGACTTTGAACCAGTCACTTAACATCTCTGAGCCTCAGATTTCTCACTTGTACAAAGGAACTTATCATAACTAACCATGCTAGCTGTTAATGATAATTACGCCAGAGAAGTGTCATAATACATAATGGCACATGTAAATACTCAGTGGTAGTCTCTTTGCCTCGTCTTTCATGGTTTTCTCTTCCCTGACCTGGGTCATCCACAGGTCTCCTTCCCTGAAGTAGGAACACATGAGAACTACTCACAGTCTCTCTAAGATCGTCTCCCCTATCAGGTAGGAGTTTTATCCCATTCAGATGTTTATCTTTTCCCTCCCCAGATCAGTATCTTATCCATTTAATATATACATATATTATACAATATATAATTATATTATATAATTATATATAATATATAATTATATTTTACACATAAACATATGTTGATATATTTACATCAACTTAATATATATTGAAAGAATGAATATAGGCCACAGATCCCCTCTCCCTCCCTGCAAACCACCCTTTTTTTTTTATCAGAAAAAGTAGAAACCAAGCTTAGAGAGGGCGTGTGACTTACCTCTAGGTCATTCAGCAAAATAGTTTACAATTTCTTTTTTTTTCGTTAAGGTTTTATTTATTTATTTGAGTAAGAGAGAGAGAGAGAGAGAGCAGGGGGCAGAGGCAGAGGGAGAAGCGGATGCCTCACTGACCAGGGAGAGACCGTGACCCCAGCCAAAGGCAGATGCTTAACCAGCTGAGCCACCCAGACGCCCCACAGCTTACAACTTCTTAATGAAACTTTCTAGGTGTCAGAACACAAAAGAGTTGATGATCCAAGGGTCAGGACATCTGGGTCCTCTTTCCTTAACTGCGTGCAGCAGATGTGTGCAACCAGCAGGCAGGTTTCCAGCGCGCGCATCTGCTTCCCTGGATGAGCGGGGACGCAGCGCCCTCTGCTGGGTTCTCTAGGTAGTTGCGCTTTGACCGCGAGTCTGGCTGCAAACTGGAATCTTCTGATGAGCTTTAAAAGAAATGCATCTCTAGACCGGTTAAATCAAAGTCCTGGGGTGTGACCAAGCTTCAGTATTTCTGAAAGCTCTGCAGGCGATTCCAATGTTCACCCGAGATTGAGGACCACAAATGTAAAAGCTGATTTTATCTGTGAAGATATTCCCTCGTCTAGAATGGAACACGTAATGGTGGAGGATACAATTCCACTGGATCAGAGGCCCTACATTTTCCATTAAACAAATTCAATTACGTGAGACTTAACCTGCATTAAGAATCCTGGAAGTTCTCAGAAGTTGAGGGAAGGCATAAAGGTACCCCAAGCGTCTTGGTGACAGGCTGTGTCCAAATAAGTTCAAAGTCTCTGTTGGATCAAGCATGCTATACAGAGGGAATCTGATTGAATAAAATGAGTAAATTATTTTCATTTGGCTCCCAAAGTTTTGTCAGCTTTATACGATCTAAACAAGGACTCTTAAACTTGAACATGAACCCAAAAGCTGTCAAACAGCTCATTAAAACAGATTGCTGGGCTCCAACCCCTTGGATTTCTGCCTCAGTAGGTCCAGCCAATTCCCAGGTGATGCCTCTGCTGCTGGTCTAGGACTACACTTAGAGAACCACTGGCCTACAAAGTGACCAGATTGACACCACCTTTCAAGTCTGCACCTGGTCCAGCAGCATGAGAATCCCATAGCATCCTAAACAGTCCTCAAAACTGATACGTGGCAGGAAGAATGGTGCTTTGATGAATTCTAAGTGCAATGATGGTTTGTAAGTGCAATACCAATCGAGCATGTCTCAAATGCTTCGGGATTGGTAAGGTAGAGGCGGAAATGGTAGGGTCTGTAGCGACAAGACTTCGGTTATGGACTTTCTCCCACCAAGCCCAGCTCCAAGGGTTCTGCTATATAGAAGCCACAGCTTCTGTGGAAGGAGATGTTTTCACTCCAGGAATGAGAGAGTGAGATCCCTAAAGGTGAGGTTGAGGATATTTCCATCCACAGTCAAGATGCCAGTATTGGGCCATCCGTATTATATACCTGGGGACCTTCAAGTTTTTTGTTTGATAATATATATATATATTTTTTTTTTAAATTTTTATTTATTTATGATAGTCACAGAGAGAGAGAGAGGCAGAGACACAGGCAGAGGGAGAAGCAGGCTCCATGCACCGGGAGCCCGATGTGGGATTCGATCCTGGGTCTCCAGGATCGCGCCCTGGGCTAAAGGCAGGCGCCAAACCGCTGCGCCACTCAGGGATCCCAATAATATATATTTTTTAAGTAACCTCTACACCCAACATTGGGGCTTGAACTCACAACCTCAAGATCAAGGGTCACTTGCTCCACTGAATGAGCCAGCCAGGCGCCCCTGCTTGATTATATGTTTTTAATATTTTATTTTATTTTATTTTATTTATTTTATTTCTGAGAGAGCACACAAGTGAGGAGGGGCAGTGGAGAAGGAGAGAGAGAGAACCTTAAGCAGGCTCTACACCCAGCATGGAGCCCAATGCAGTGCTCATCTCACTATCCTGAGATCATGACCTGAATTGAAATCAAGAGTTGATTCTCAACCAACGGAGCCACTCCGGAGCCTTTCTGCTTGATAATATTTTTAATCATAAGTGTACATAGTTATAAAGAATGTATTGTGGGGTGTCTGGGTGGCTCTGTCAGTTAAGCATCTGCCTTCGCCTCAGGTCATGATCCCAGGGTCCTGGGATGGAGTCCCACATCAGGCTCTCTGCTTAGCAGGGGCCTGCTTCTCCCTCTCCCTCTGCCTGCTGCTCTGCCTGCTTGTACTCTGTCTCTCATTCTCTGTCAAATAAATAAATAAAATCTTTAAAAAATGTGTTGTAAATACACTTTTTAAAAGTGTCCTTAAATGAGTGCAGTGAAGTCTAAATATCATAGCAATTTGATAATGTTATGTATTTTATTTATTTAAGATTTTAATTTATTTTTTTGACAGAGAAAGAGAGAGAGAGAGCACGAGCAGGGGAAAGGGCAGAGGGAGAGGGAGAAGTGGACTCCCAGTGGAGCAGGGAGCCCAATGTGGGGCTGGATCTCTGGACCCCAGGATCATGACCTGAGTCAAAGGCAGACACTTAACCAACTGGGTCACACAGGCGCCCCATCGTTATCTATTTTAAAAATAAATGAAAGACTCTTACTGACAATGTTGAATTTTCCCTGAGCCTTGTGCTCCTGGAAAGCAGCAATGGTTAAGAAATTCTCAAATCCTTTTGTGTTCTGAAAATGACTTATTCAAAGAAACACTTTGTCACATTTCACTGAGATAAGACTAATGGGTTCCCCCTTTGTTTACCTATAATGAGGCTTGGCACAGACACTCTGAATGCCCATTCTTTGACTCATGGATGGGTATCTGACCTGCGGGGCCCACTGATCAATCAGAACAAAATGCTTGTTTTTTATTTTTTTAAAGATTTTTATTCATTTATTCATGAAAGACACGGAGAGAGAGAGGCAGAGACACAGGCAGAGGGAGGAGCAGGCTCCACACAGGGAGCCGGACGTGGGTCTCGATCCTGGGACTCCAGGATCACACCCTGGGCCAAAGGCAGACGCTAAACCACTGAGCCACCCAGGGATCCCCAACAAAATGCCTGTTAACCAAACTTTGGCTAAGCTTCTCTTCTTCCTCTAGACCCCTCAACTATGGCCCACCCTCAGTGACAGCCAGTTTACAATTCCTCCTTAATGACCCCTCCAGAGAATAGACCTTAGGCTAAAACAATCTCCCAAAGACTCTACGACCTACCATCTGGATATTGGATTAGATCACTCCTGTTCATTCCTCCCCCCATTGGCATTCTTTCTAGCCTTGTTTACTCCTCCCTATAAAAGAAACCCCCCCATTTTTTTTTTTTTTTTTTTTTTTTGCCTAACTTAGCAGATCTTTTGGTCAGAGCACTCCCCCTATGACTATAGTTCTCCCCTCCTCCCACCCTGTTCCAAATAATCCTTTCAAGTACTGTCTCTCCTTACTAAAACCAGATTTGTTTTTCATTTACATTATATGCAACATTCTTTTCCCTTCTTGAACTTCTATTTCCATTCAGCCACTATGGCGTCAATCCCAGCATACTATATTTTCATGCTTGGCAATATTATCTGGAGCAGCCAATCATGCCTTTATGGCACAAAATTATGTATATAAATTTGATCTCATTAACACTAAAAGTGCTCTGGGACCCATAGAGTTCTAGGCGTTAATTTTTCCCTTCTAAGTTGAGATATTGTCGCAAGTATTTTCAGTACATGTGATCAAATAACAAACATAAAGCACTTTGTTACAGGAGAGATCCTCTTTAAACATAAGATGTAAATTTTCATTAGAAGTGCCATTGAAAGGATGCCTGGGTGGCTCAGTGGTTGAGCATCTGCCTTTGGCTCAGGTTGTGATTGCATCCAGGGATCCAGTCCCTCATCAGGCTCCCTGCAGGGAGCCTGCTTCTCCTTCTGCCTATGTCTCTGCCTCTCTGTCTGTGTCTCTCATGAATAGTAGAGTCAGTTATTTTTCCAGTAACTTTTTAGATCCAGGGATGAATATTAATTTTTCTAACAACGAGACAGAGTTTGGGCCTTTTGTAAGCACCGATAAACATTGGTCCACATAGAAAGCAGATAGAAGGAGGTTTATTCTGTCAGTGTCTCTCAGCTCTTTTAATTCCTGGTGATTACCCATGCTCAAAAAGTATATATTTTGAATGACTTATTGGCTGACAACAGGATTAAATCCTCCTTGGATCACAGTGAAAGTAAATCAGAAACCCTTCTTTATTTCCCAGGGGGAGGCAGCAGAGCAAGATGCAGAATGAGTGTGTGCCTGAGACTTTCCTTTGTAAAGCTGGAGACAGCTCCTTATAAAACAGGAGAAGGAGGCTGAACGTCCAGGACTCCAGGCATGTGCTTAGGTCCAGACCCATAGGAGTAGAGGATCTGAATATGGAGTCCCTGAAAACCGTCCTTGCCCCCAGAGTAAACTGTCACGAAGTGTCCCTGTCTGAAGACCTTCTGTCCTCTTCTTTACTACTCTCTATCCTATCGCTATTGCCTCCTAAGGAGCTCTGGAATCTGTCCCAAGCTCTTTATCCTCTCTACCACGATGGCCCCCAGGACCTTACCTTGCCTGAATGTCCACAATCACCCCCAAACCCTCTTTCTCCAGATCTAATAATCCATTCCTCCCTGCACTGCAGCCAGAGGGAGCTTCCCCAAAAGCAAATGAACCAGCTCTGGATTAAACTCCTCCTAGCTCCCCAAGGCCATCAGAAGTCTGAGTAGAAGGACTTAATCTCTCTACGGGCCTCGTCTTTTGTCCTGCTTCCCTCAAATCTATATTCCAGTCAGAGGTGGCAGATTCCTGGACTCGGGTACCACTGGCCTTCTGGGAACCTTTGCAATGCCCTCTTTTTGCAAGACTGCAAGACAGAGCTAGGAGGAATCAGACTGCTTTGGTAAGGGACTTTTGTTTGGATCTTAGCTGTTTCCTCTTAATTTCTTTTAATGTCAATTTCCTTAACTGTCAAATAGAAATAATAGTACATATTTCGTGGGGTTCTTGTACAGATTATATATGCATATTGCCTGGCACACAGCAGTGCTCCCATAATAAATGTGAACTGTTTATTATTATTTTTAAAGGTTTTATTTATTTATTCACGAGAGACACAGAGAGAGGCAGAGACACAGGCAGAGGGAGAAGCAGGCTCTGTCCAAGGAGCCCGACAGGGGGATGGATCCCAGGACTCTGGGCAGATGCTCAAACACTGAGCCACCCAGGTGGCCCCAAAATTTCTTCAGTGCCCTTCATGTGTATTATTTCACGGAATCCCCACGACACAGAGGAGGGAAGGGCTCTCCATTCCCGTTCCGCAAATGTGGGTGTGTCTCCTACAAGCCTTTGGTGGCCGCATCCTGGCCCAGGGAGCGCCGTGCAAAAGGGAATGGGACCCGGGAAACAGGAGGCCACGCTCCGCTCCGGTTGCTTTAAAATTTTCCGCGGGTCCCGCCAGCTCCCCGCACAAGCCACACCCCCTTAGGAGTCCCCGCCCCCCTGCGGGCCTGCGCCTATCCGCCGCGAGCCAGGCTGCCGGCCAATCAGCAGCGGCGCTGGGCGGGCGCTGCCGCGCGGCGGGCCAATGGGCGGGCAGCCGGAGCGGGGCTTGCCCGGGCATGTGGGAGCTGCGGGCTGCAGGACACCACGTGCGGCCCGGGGGACGCGCGCGGCGCTTCAGGTGCTCCGGGGCGCGGCTGGGGACGGCGGGCCCGGGCTTGGCCTACGGCTTGGCCTACGGCTCGGCCTACGGCTCGGGCTCGGCCGGGGCGGGCGGGTGGGGTCTGCTGGCGCGCCGCCCCCCCGGCCCTAGGGTCCCGCGCGCGGCGCCCGCTCCCGGCCTGCGCTCGGGGACGCCGGGGCCCGGCCGAGCGGCTCTCGGGGCCCTGCGGCGTGCAGGCCCTGCCCGGGCGCCTCCCCTGCTCGGGGGCCTGGGGCCTGCGGGGCGGCGCTGGGCGCTGGGGCGCCGGGCACGGGGCTCGGCCTGGCGGGCTCGGCCCTGCGGCCGGCGAGGGACCACCCGAGCCCTCCGTGGCCGAGGCCGGGCCTCCCCGGGGCGCTCTTCGGGGGCCGGGGGGTCGGCGGGTTCCCGGGCTCTCCTTGCCCTGCCGAGAACTTTGGGCAGCTCGGGGCGCGTGTGTGGCGGGGCCGGGGGGTAACCTCGGCGAGCCCGGGTTTTCCAGATCCGGGCAATTATTCTGGGCCAGGGCTCGGGCGTGGGGTCGCGCGCTCATCAAAATACAAAGTACGGCTTCTCAGGCCCCGTGGCCCTGAATGGCAGTTGGGACGGCGGGGTGTGGGGGGGCAGGCCTGGGACTCGACGTTTGACACGGGCGTTCTAACTGCTTTGGGGGAAGCCCCAAACCTAGATCCACGCTCGGTTTTCATCCACCTCCATTTTGTGGTCAAGGGGGCGGTGACTTGGTCCCAGGACATCTAGGTTTTAGGGCCCGGGCACCCGGAAGGCAGCCTACAGCCGCCTACTGCCTGCCCCATCTGCCCGCAGGTTGGTAGCTTTTGGGGCCTTGGCTCGGGGGCTCTCCTGCTGGAGTCCTTGCCTTGGGCCACAAACCCCATCACCTGTCACCGCAAGACCTGCTGGCTGCTGATCCCCAAAGACGTGGTTCTGGGCTGGGAGGAGATTTGAGTGTGTCCTTACTGAAACAGCTGTGTTATTTGAGCCAAACTTCTCTCCAGTGTTGCTGAGCACCCCGCCCCCACCCCCACCCCCCCGTCTGGTGGCCCAGGATGGGCCAGGCATGTCCTAGATAATTAATTGTTGGTTCTGACGTGTCAGCAAGGTCAGGGCATGTAGAAGAGGACTTGCTTTCATCTCTTGAAACACAAGGCCACTTTTTCTCAGGGAACTTGATTTCTGGGTTCCTGGGAATCTTGCAGGGAGGGTCAGGGAGGCCACCCACCCTGTGCTCCCAGGCTCAGCTCCTGACCTGGGAGAAGGGAAGGGAAAGGGCCCAGTTCTCCCCATTGCCAAGCTGAGGCAAACTGAGCTTCTATGCTTGTCGGCTCTACTCTGTGACTCGTCAAGGTGAGGACGTTGATTATAGTTAGGTGCGCTTTTAAAAGGGAGAAGGCTTCTTGGGGAGTGAATGAGTAAGCCGGAGGGAGGATGAGTCAGGATGGGTCACGGAGCATCGCCCTGGCCCAGGCATCACCAAGTGGCTCTCCTCCCACCATTCTTAATCTCTGTCCCTGTTTGGATTCTTCTCCAGAGCTCTGCCTATAAGGCAGTAGGGATTTCTTTCTCCATCAATCCCTGGATTCGGCCCAAACTTTCACCACTGTCCAGAAACAGTGGTCTCTCACTGTTCCCTCCATCGGGCTCCTCACCCCCTACCTCCTGGTCAGTTGGTCCACCAGCCCTCTGCCCTCTCAGTGGAGGACCTTTGCCTTCTGGACTTTCAGTCTGTATTTCCTCTGAGTGCCTTTCCCGTTCTGTGCTCCTAGCAGACCTTCCTGAAACTTTTCAACATGTCCCTCCACTGGCAGGCGTCACTAACCTGGCATTTGTCTGTCCAGTACTCAGACAGATGAGTCCTTAGTTCATTCACTACCCCCCATCCTGAGCACACCCTGGGAAGAGGCTGGCTGCCTCCTCGCCAGATGAGGAGTTCCCTGAATTCCGGTTCACCTCCAGCCCTGCTGCTCCCACAGTCTGGCAGGCCCGGCCTCAGCTCCCTTCACACACTTCTGAAGAGGACTTGCTGTGTGCCGGGTCCTGGGCTGGCTGTTGGGGAAGAGGCAAAGACACACAGGGCTCTGACCCGGCCTTTGGAGCACTTTGGGGTAGACGCTCTGTAACTGTTGTCTTAAAGTGTAGTAAATGCGTCTCTGGTTGTGCTGTCAGGTGTGGAGGGGTGAATTTCTCTGTTCCCCAGCTAGATTGTAAGTGCCTGGGCTCAGGAAGTCAGTGACTTCCCTTGGGACTTGGGATTCCCTCAGTTGATCAGCAGAGGCCATTCTGGGGGTAGCAGCTTAGGGGGCTGAGGGTAGGGCCACCAAGGTGTGTGGTAGCCTTCCCAGGGTGGGGACAGAAGGTTAAGTGGTGAAAAGGTGAGAGGGACAGTTCCTTCAGCTGGGACCTGATCTACCTTGTGTTTTATGCCCTAGTGGCATCAGGCTGCTTGGGGAGGGAGGGCTCCCCTTCCAACCCTGGCTTCCTTCCTCTTTCAGGCCTTTGCCCCTAACATGGCCACCAGTTCATCTCCTTGTCACCTGGAGGGTTACTGTTTCTTCTTCACAGAGATTTAATTTCTTCCAACCAGGCTTCCAGAATCATCATTGGGCCAGCTCTGCTTCCCTAGCAATTCTAACCCAGCCCTGCGCACACCTTGTGCTCTGTTTCTGTCTCTGCAGTGAGACTAATTATTTTCGAGGCCAGGATCTGCCTATGTTACTCTCTGCTCAGCAACTGGCAGAGCTGGGACCCAAGGGAGCCTTAGGGTGGAACAACCCTTAGGGATAGAGGGTTGTTCCAGCAGGGCTCCCTGGAGGATGTAGAAAGGTTAGGAGGTATGTAAGTGGGAAGACAGGTAAGGGGAAAGCCTGTGGTTGGGAGGGCAGTGAGTCCTGGCCAAGGCAGCTTTGGCCTGGGAAGAGCTGGTGACCAATCAGGAGGAGAGCTTTAACTGCTCTGGGGAGAAGGGAGCAGGTAGTTACTGAGCCCCTACTGTATACAATGGATGCAGAGCGAGCACACGTGTATTGTGTCCTCTCATCTTCATTAGGACAGGTTGTAGTAGGACCATTTCGCAAGCAAGGAACCTGAAGCTAGCTCAGGTAACTTCTAAACAGCTGAGTTAAACCCTGCTCTGCCTACTTGAAAGTCCTGGTTTTCTGGCCTGTTAAAAATGTACCAGGTGACTTAGCAAGTGAGTGAAGCTGTCCAAGCATGGTCCCTCGCTCTTGGGCACCTGCTGGCCTTGTTGCATGGGATTTGCAAACCCACATGAACTTCAGAAATCCCCAGTGTCCAGTAATGGAGGGACCTGCGGACACTACCTTTTCTGTTTCGCTTTTTGTGTGTTGAGCCAGCTTACGAGCATGCCCCTGCCTTTAGTCTCTGGTGACTTAGCAAAATGCCTAGCTATCAAAAACTGTTTTAGATGCTGTTGTGATTAGTAAGGTAGAAAGTCATTTAATGAATTACCTTATTTTGGTTGACAGATATCGAAAATACAACTATGGTGAGCCTCTTGTGAATTTTTTTTCTCCAGTTTCTGCTGAGGATGAGGGCCTGTGCTTTCACAAAGGATTCTTTTGTTTTTTGTTTTTAAACTGGGATTAGATTGTGTTGCCAGCTCAGTTGGAAGAGTATGCGACTCTTGGTCTTGGGGTCATGAGTTTGAGCCCCACATTGGGTGTAGAGATAACTTAAATTTAAAAAATTTAAAAATGAGATTTGCGTGTGTGTATGTATGTATGCATACACACAGTGTTTCTGTAACTTTTCTTTTCCCATATCTATACCTCTCTAAAGCTTGTTGATGCTCCTGAAGGTGAGCTCTGGCTTGAAGGTTGAGACCCTGGATGCTGGGTTCGTATCAACTCTTGTCTTTCTCACCTGTGAGATGAGAACGATCATACTTGTTCAGGTTGTTGGGAGTATTTAGTGATTCTATGTAAAGTACTTGGGATAGTGATTCACAGGGGAGCTTGACTCAGTGCAGTGATTACTTGAAAGGTCCTGGGCTCAGTCTGGGAGCCTGAGACAAAGTACAGGGCTCTAGGGCAGTGGGCAGTGGAGCCCTGCAGGCGGGGGCGGGGCCGGCCCTGCACACTTCTCACCCAGCCTCTCTGCCCTGTGTTGACTCTGCAGAGCGCCGCCCTGCTGGCAGATCACCCCACCAGGCCTCGCCTGCCCCGAGGTGTGAGCTGATTGGGATGGTACCCCGGGAAGGCCCAGAGTCTGCCCAGTGCCCGTGCCCTTCCCTGGCTAGCCTGAATGCCAAGGATGTGCTTCGGAGAAAACACAAGCGGAAGAGTCGACAGCACCAGCGATTCATGGCCCGGAAAGCCCTTTTGCAGGAGCAGGGGCTGCTGAGCATGCCCCCCAAGCTGGGACCCTCCCCGCTGCCCATGCCATCAGAGGCACTGCCGGGCACTGAAGCCACCAGCAGTGGGATGCAGCATCTGAGGAATGAACCTGGAGGTGCCTCGTGGAGCAGAAAGCCTACCCCCCAGGAATCCGCAGGGCCCCGGCCCAGCAAATGTGTGGCCATCGACTGTGAGATGGTGGGCACGGGACCCCGAGGGCGGGTGAGTGAGCTGGCCCGCTGCTCTGTAGTGAGTTACCATGGCGATGTCCTCTATGACAAGTACATTCGGCCTGAGATGCCCATTGTGGACTACCGTACTCGCTGGAGTGGTGTCACTCGGCAGCACATGCGCAAGGCCATCCCCTTCCAGGTGGCCCAGAAAGAGGTGAGGACATAGGTGGGGACATGTGTGGGTGGGGGATGGCCAGGGAAAGGCAGCCCTGAGTTTGAGTCACCACTCAGCTGCTGGAAACGAGTTTGGGAAAGTTACTTAACCTCTGTGTAACCTGTGGCTTCCTTCTCCATAAACAAGGGTGCATAAAATCTGGACCCACCTCCATGGAAGGGTTGCTGGGTAGTCTTTGGGATAATGTTTGTGGAAAGACTGCCACTTGGAAGATGTGAAAGGCTCACAAATTACATTTTCTTTTCGGTTGTAAAAGTATGATGTATCTATTTAGAATTTATAAGGCCCACAGTCCTGTCATCCTCAGGCATCAGTGTTTCCATATTTTTTTAGTTATCCAGAGCTTTGAAAAAGATCAATTAGTGATTGGGATCGCACTAATGTGCTAGGAGTTCCCAAACGTATTTGACCATAGGAAGCACCTAAAGCGCTGTTAAATCTTGAATCTTTGTCCCCAGATCCTTCCATGGAGATTCTCATGGGCTTGGGTATGGCTTTGAAAAATCATCATGCTGTGCAGACTTGCACATGACCTCCCTGGGGCCTGAGGAGGATGGAAGGCAGGGAAGAGAGGCATGCACTATGCACGTGGTGAGCGCTGAGCCAGAGACCAAAGGTTTCAGAGGTGGGAAGCGGAGTCCTGTATGGCCCCTTGTCCAGGGGCAGGATCCTGAGGAGACAGGCCATGTTGGCTAATGCTAACAAAAGCTGCTGTTAATGGGCTTATCTCTAGTGCCAGGCACAGTTCTGTGGACGTCATCCAGTGGGCCTTTATCCGTCGACTTCTGTGTACTGAGCTTTCATCGAGCATCACTAGTCAAGTCAAACATCGTCCCTGCTGTTTACACTGAGCTAACATGGGGGCAGGTGGATAGACTGTGCCAGACCTAGAGGTGTCCTTAGAAAACGTGATGAATCCACTCCACTACCATGGGAGAGAACAGCCCGGGTCCTGATGTGGCTGGGCCAGTCATGCGGGAAGTCTCCTGGCATGGAAGCCGAGGCGCCCCGAGAGGACTTGGCACAAGGTTGAGTGGGGTAGGGGAGTGCAGGGAAGTCTTCCAGGCTGAGCAGAGAGCCTGTGCCAGTAGAACAGAGTTGCTTGTATTGATCAACTAGAAGACTTCTTCCAGGAGCTACTTCTTAAAATGCTCAGACCCACCCCGGGGAGACAGCACTCTTACTTGTTCGAGAGCCTAAGTGTGCCCCGGGTCATAGTGAGTCGAAGGCCCAGGACTCAGACGTGAGGCTGCGTGGCTGACCATGGAGCTCGTGGGTGCCCTCTCCACACTTTGGAGGGATCTGTGTGCCAGTGGCCAGGGTGGCAGCACATGTCTCATGCCAGCTTGACAGCAGGGTCTTCCTGCCTCCTTCACTCATAGATCCTCAAGCTCCTGAAGGGCAAGGTGGTGGTGGGGCATGCGCTCCACAATGACTTCCAGGCCCTCAAGTACGTGCACCCTCGGAGCCAGACCCGGGATACCACTTACGTGCCCAACCTCCTCCACCAGCCTGGCCTCCACACCCGCACCCGGGTGTCTCTTAAGGACCTGGCCCTGCAGCTGCTCCACAAGAAGATCCAGGTGCGTGGGATGGGAGAAGGGGCCATGGGCTGTGCCTTCGGACTTCCAGTCATTCCACCTTCCCCAGTCCCGGGAACCAGGGCTAAGTATGATGTCCCACATGTAGAGGCAGCCCTGGGTGTTTTCTCCACCATCCCTATTGTGACAGCCAACCACATTCTTGCAGGCTGGGCTCTTGCAGCTCTTGCAGACCTGTCCTCCACCTGGTCCCTGGCTCTGTCCCTGCCCTTCATGGAGAATCCACAAGGCGGAGCCTTTCCCAGGGGCAGCCAGTAACTCTCGCTCCCACTGTCCTTCTCATTATTCCGTCCGCTCTTCAAGTCTCTGAAGTCAGTTATACCACGGGTTATGTTTGAGTTGGGGACGCAGAGTCAGAGAGGATAGGTGGGGTATGGGATGTCTGAGATTGCTGTGCTCTCCTGAGCGTCACCCATGCCCTGCCCCCGTCCTGAGCTATGCATACACAGCTGTTCCGAGAGTTCTGGGCCTGCACCAGATCCAGAATGGCGGGCAGTGATGAGGGCTCTTGTCCGCAGGCTGGCCAGCACGGGCACTCATCAGTGGAAGATGCCACGACAGCCATGGAGCTCTATCGGCTGGTGGAGGTGCAGTGGGAGCAGCAGCAGGCCAGCAGCCTGCCGCCCCGCCCGGAGGACCGAGAGCCTGATAGCAGCACGGACATGGAGCAGTACATGGAGGACCAGTACTGGCCGGAGGACCTGGCCCAGGGCACCCGCAGAGAAACGGAGGCACAGGACAGAAGGGAGTGAGGCAGGAGAGCCCTGGACAATTCATCCTGGGCAGGGCAGGGTGCAGCTAGCCTGTTGCCAGGGTCCGGGGAGTTGGGACCATCTATCCTTTTGGCTCCCTCTGCCCAGGGCTCTTGTGGGCACTTCCCCCCCCATGGTTTGCTAATGGCACTTTATAGGCACTGTGATAATGTCAGGTGGGTGAGCTATGGGGACCCAGCCAGAGGAGGGGGTGTGCCAGCAGACCATCCTAGCCGTCACTGGCCTCCCCACCCCCTATGCTGTGCTGTCTCAGAGGGTGAGGTCTCCTCGTGGGGTGTTAGTTCAGTGACCTGGGGTAAGGCCCTTTTCTCTTACTGCTCTCTGCATCTTCCTCTGCGGGCACTGTTAGGTTCACAGTGAACATGTCCTGAATCTATAGAGTGAAAGCCCCTCTAAGGGACGTTCCTACCTTTCGCAGATTTGCAGCTCTGGCCATAGCTGTAGTAGGAACTCAGTGCTAGGCTATGATGGGATAGCAGAGCCCGCAGGCCCAAGGGGAGCTGGCACTAGGCATCACCAGGCACTATTCTGAGAGTGGGGAAAGCAGCTCTGTTGATGTTGGGTGGAGACTGTGGCATATTAATTTTGACCTAACTCGGGCATTCCTCATGCCCACAATGCTGGGCTCTCTTAAGTACAAGCCTGAGAAACAAGACAGCAGTTTGAATTCTGGGACCTCTGTGCAGAGCTACACCCAAGGGACCTTTATTTATTAAGAGTAAAGCCAGGGCAGCCCGGGTGGCTCAGCGATTTAGTGCCGCCTTCAGCCCGGGGTGTGATCCTGGAGACCTGGGGTCAAGTCCTGCGTTGGGCTCCCGGCATGGAGCCTGCTTCTCCCTCTGCCTGTGTCTCTGCCTCTCTCTCTCTCTGTGCCTGTCATGAATAATTTAATTTTAAAAATCTTAAAAAAAAAAAAAAAAAGTAAGGCTGCCAGTGTGCAGGGGGCAGATTGTGTGTCCATGGGGCTAGGGCCAGGGAGTGTGTCCACTCCCGAGCTGGTGTCCCCTCAGGCTCTTTGATCCATAGTCATCACGATTATTGGGATCTGTTGGGATCTCATATGTCTCCCCTCTTTCATTGATTCACAAGGGCCCATTTGGGGTATTTAGGTTAGCCAAGACCTCAGGTCCACACAGACTTGTGAGCCCCATCCTTGCTTGCCACTTAATAGCTTTGCGACCTTGAGCAAGTATGTGACCTCACTCTTGAGCCTGTTTCCTCCTCTGTAAAATGAGGATGATGCTACAGCCAACCTCCCCGGGTTGTCATGGGGATCAGGTACCGGTGCCTGGCACGCAGCAAGCTGAGGTCAGTGTGACCTGCTCTGTTTTCTTTAAGGCTGGTCGCAGCCTCTTCTGAATAACACCTGAGCCAGCCTCCTGGGATGGAGTGGCTCTGTCTGCAACAGGGCTGTCCTTGCTTGGCTGTTCCAACAGGGGCAGGCTAAGGACCCAGCATGGAGGTGTGACCTGTGTCTGCCCAGCGTCCCTCTGCATGCGGGAAATAACAATGGTTTTTATGTCAGCCTGACCCAAGCAACAGGGCCAGGAACTCAGACACTACTGAAACCACACTACTTCCAGCTTGTCTGTCAGCTCCCTCCCAGGCCGCAGAGCAGGGAGCTGGCTGAAGCATTGACCTCTGCTGGCCTGGTTCCAGGGCTTTGTTCTGGAGTCCTTAAACATCTATCTGTAGCTGGCGCCAAACTGCCAGCTGGGCTGTAGTAGTTTCGATTCTTTGGGCTGTGGGTTGAAAAAGATGGAGTTATTACCAGTAGGGAAATGTACTGGGTTTAAAATCAGCTTTGTTGTAAAACCATTTGTTCTGGAATAAAACTCAAATGGGATGCTTAGATGGCTCAGTGGTTGAGTGCCTGCCTTCCCCCCACCCAGGGTGAGATCCTGGAGTTCCAGGATTGAGTCCCACATCAGGCTCCCGGCATGGAGCCTGCTTCTCCCTCTGTCTCTGCCTCTCTATCTCTCTGTCTCTCATGAATAAATAAATAAGTAATTTTTAAAAATAAAAAAATAAGACTCAATTAGAAAAGTGAGTGAAGTGGTCTTTTCTGAATTCTCAGGCTGGAGTGGGAGGGTGGCTTGATGGAGGGATTGAGGGGTGCTGGGGCACTGAGTCTTGCTGGGTGCTTTGGCCTTTGAGGTGGGGGCTTTCAAGATAATGCTTTGGGATGTGACAAGAACATTTTAGAGCTACAGAATTTATGTAGTTTATTTTTAAAAATTTTATAACTGCCCTATTGCAGAGCACAAAGTTTGTTTCTCCTGAAGCTGTTACTTTTCAAGAAAATGTTTAGTTCTAATTGTGATAAAACACACATAACATACAGGTTTCCATCTTAACCCTTTCTAAGGGTACAGCTCAGTGATGGTAAGTATATTTCCATTGTACAGCTAATCTGTATGACAGAGCTTTTTCATCTTGCAAAACTAAAACTGCTCATTAAACACACTCCCCACACCCTCCTCCCTCCAGCCACCATTATTCTACTATTATTCTACTATTCTAGTGGTGGTGCTGGCCACCACCATTCTACTTTCTGTTACTATGAATTTGACTACCCCATGTAAGTAGAATCAAATAGTATTTGTCTTTGTGATGAGCTTATTTCGCTTAGCATATGGTCCTCAAAGTTCATTCATGTTTAATATGTGTTAGAATTTCCTTCCCTTTTAAGACTGAATAATCATTTGGATGTATAGACCATATTTTGTTGGTCTGGTCAGTCCTCAACACTTGGGTTACTTCCCCTGCTTGTTTGAGAATAACACTGAAGGGAGGTGTGCGGTACCTTTGGAACTCCGCTTTTGGTTACCTTGGGTGTATACCCAGAAGTAAGATTGTTGGATCATACGGTGGTTCTGTTTGAAGTTTTTGAGGAACTGCCATACTGTGTTCCACAGTGGCTGCACCAATTTGCAGTCCCACCAACAATCCATGAGCTTACCCATTTCTCCACATCCTCACCCACACTTGTTATTTTGGGGTTTTATTGTGTGCTTTTTCTTTTTTTTTCAGGGGAGGGTCAGTATCCTAGTGGGTGTAGGTACCTACGTCATTTTGGTTTTAATTTGCATTTCTCTAATGATTAGAGATTTTGAACATCTTTTTGCACGTTTACTGATATATAGTTCATTTTTCACTTTTTTTTCTTTTTAAAAAGCAATTCCATTGTGATTTTACATGAACTACATGAAATTGCTGACATTTGACTGAAACACTTCTACCTGTCACAGAATTGAGAAATCCATGCCTGTGCATTTTTGAGCACATGCACAGCTGAGACATGGTTGAATAGGAATTCAAAGGTCAGGGTGCTGGTAGGGATCAGTGCCTGACTCAGTTATGAATCACCCCCTTGGCCTGTGCCCTGTGCTTGTTGCCACAAGGTGGCAGCCTCTGAAGGAGAGTGTGTGTCTTGTAAGGGCTGAGAGGTTTGCCCTGAGTGACTAACTTTCCTGCTGTCACCTGACCTGAGATTTGCAGGCTTGGTCTGGCCGATGGGTGACACCAGGTAAACTGGAGAAGCATCCCCTCGGGAACCTCCTCCCCCTGGCTGGGGTCAGGGATTCCTCTCCTAGGCTTTCACAAGTGTCTGTATCTAACCTCAGAGCTCACAGTACCTGGGAAAAAAAAATTCAACATGACCCAGGCAGGGCTCCAGGTTCTTGGAAACTGCATGGGCGTTGAAGTTTGCCTTTTTTTTTTTTTTTTTGGACAACTGGAAATCACAGTGCAAGAGATTAGATTTGGAGAAAATAAATCTGTTGGGATTTGAAGGACAGCATGGAGGCAGGAAGACCCGGGAGCTGATGGGCAGGTGGGGACTGAGCAAAGGGGAAATGCAGGGTCAGTGACCACGGAGTGGGCTCTGGACGCTGGGACAAAGAGGAGGAGACCTGAGGAAACCAGCAGGGTGAAGGGGTGAGGTGCACCGGGTCCTATGGGGTTGTAGAAGCAGAAACCTCACCACTGGATCTTTAGGGGGTTACTTTTTCAATGCACATTCATGTAAAGTGACACATTTTGCTTCATTCTCTCCCTAAATCAGGGTGATGATCCTTTATGCATCTGAGAAACAAAAAAGTCCCCAGTCTGAATTCAAGCAAAAGTTGCTCAATCAGGATGGGAACCAAAAATAATTTCATGCTTCAAATTCGAGCCAATTCAATGACGAACTTGAGCAATACCTTATTATTCAGACATATTTCAGTACTTCGTTTTATTTTTGAGGTCTGTTACAGTCAGACATCACTTGGTGAAAATACCAGGGACCTGGGGAAATTCCTTTCCAAGCCACAAATCTTGATGGCATCTGGGAGCAATCAGATCCCACTGCTCAAAGCTTACTCCTTGGGAATCTGGAGTAGGAGGCAAGAGTCTTGCTGCAGCATATGATGATGACTTCCTCTCAACCCAGTGGGCCACAGAGAGCCATAGAGGATTCTTGAGTAAGAACATGGCAGGATCAAACCCAGATTTGAGGAGACTAGAATAGGGAAGGAGTGCTGTGGAGGATAGCTGATAGTGAGGAAAGATTTCAATTTCTGCCTTTTCCTCACTGAAAGCTGGTTCTGGTTTTGTCCCAGCCATAACTCACTCATCTAGTCAATAAGTATTGAATGCTGTCTATGTGTCAGGCACTGCTGTAAGAGGTCAGAGTTCGAGCCTCGGAGCTGGGTGTAGTCCCCAGGAAGTATGGCCAGGCTGGTGGGGCTACTTCCAGGCTTTCTTTCCTTGTCCTCAGAGTGTTAGCCCAGCTGGAAGCAGAGCCCGTTGAGGGCAGGCAGATGGTTGTTTCTGAAGCACCCCCAAAGCTCTGGAGACTCTAGGGGCTCCCTCTCAGCCTTCCTGGGTGGGGGTTGGGGCTAGCCCCAGGCTCAATGTCCCAAGAGCCAGCTCCCCCTTACCCCCATAAGAGACCTCACTGAGTGTCAGGTTGGAAGTTGTGGGACATTCTGCGGCCTCCGGTGCCGGGGATGTTTATTCTCCCAGCAGATGGAGGGTGAGAAAGGGAAGGAAAGAAGGTGTGGCAACCCACCCCATTCTCATCAGCCGCGTCATCTGAGATGGGGAGGGCTCCAAGCACCCAGGTAGGGGCAGGGGCAACGGTCAGACGGGTGGACGCGGAGCCTGCCTCCTGGGTCGGTTGTGACTCGGGTCACCTGGCTCCCCACCTGCCGGCAGCGCAAAGAGCTGGAGCAGTGCAGCCCACGTGCCCAGCCTCCCGCCTCTGACTTCACCTGATAACAAACCAGAAACTGAACTGGGCTTGGGATTCCCGGCGTGAAGTCAGAGATGAGTCACCGCCCGGGGCCACTGCAGTAGCTAAGAGGCGTCGCCAGAGGGGCACACGCGAGCAGAGGGCGCGGGCGGCCAGCAGGCAGGTGAGTGGGAGCTGCGGTGGTGGCCAGGGGAGGATGTGAGAGGGGCCCGCGGGCTCCCCAGGCCCTGGGACCGCGGGGCTCAGGAAGCCGGCTGGGGTGGCAGGAAGCCAGCTTTGCCTGCCTCCAGGCAGTGCTCCTGACAAGCAGGGCAGAGGGTAGAGGCTGCGGGGTAGTGGCCCGAGTCGGCCCTGAGTGATGCTCCCGCCCCCGCCTGCCCTCTCCAGTGTGTCTCAGGGTCCTGATGAGACATGGCAAGTGGCACCGACGTGGTGGCCATTGACTGTGAGATGGTGGGCGTGGGGCCCGGTCGGGAGAGCGGCTTGGCCCGTTGCAGCCTCGTGGACCTCCACGGCACCGTGCTCTACGACCAGTTCATCCGGCCCGAGGGTGAGATCACTGACTACAGGACCCCGGTCAGCGGGATCACGCCTCGGCACATGGAGCAGGCCACGCCGTTCGCCGCGGCCAGGCTGGAGGTGAGTGGAGGGCTGTCTGCCAGCCAGGCTGGGGCGGCGGGGAGGCTGCGGACCCCTGCGTGTCTACACACACATGCACGCACATGCACACTTCCCTGGCACCTTCCCTAGGCGCCAGATCTGTGACCCATGACCCTAGCCACGACAGATCCCCTCCACCTCTGCGTGAAGGAGCACTTGGGCTCCGAGAACCCTATCAGGGTCTCCTTCAGATCCCTGAGAAGGCCTCCTGCCCTCAGACAGCCTTAGACTCACATCTGGGAGCAGCGTTCAGGGCGTCCGGTCCACCTTCCTGGGCTACTCATGGGGAAACTGGGTTCTGCTTGATGTTCCCATGGAGGGATGCTTTCTCTACCCTGGCTGCCCTGGGTTGGCCCCACAAGGAAATGAGGAAATGTGGTCTCACTGGCTGGGCCCTTGGTGGGGGCTCGGGGTCTTGGAAAACAGGCTGGAGTCCTGGATTGCGGGGAAGAACTTGCACTCACACCCACCATAGACCTTCCGTCAGTTTGAGGTCGGTATGCGGCCCCAAGATTTCCCACCATCTTGCGTCACCTTGTGATAACTTTTTCAGGTCCCAGTTTCTGTTTCTATTTCTCTGAGTCACTAGATGGAAAGCAAACTCAACCCATCTCGCACTAGCTTGAGTCACTTCTGGGAAGGTTTAGAAGGGCGAGTCAGCGCATTGGTTTCTAGGCTTGGGGGAAGTTCCAGAGGAACGCCGACTGGGGCTGGTCCCGACTGCACGCCCCATACATGTGCCAGGCTCCACGCTCAGGATAAACATAAACATAACAATAGCTCCCGTTTCCTGAGCAATGGCCGGACCTCCTTCATGCCTCATGGGACAGCCCTCCAGGATGGTTTTCAGGAGCTGTAAACTCAGAGTTAGAGGGCCAGTCTTGAACCCTGGCTGCAGACATAGCAGCTCAGTTACCCTGGGCGAGTTCCTTGGGCAGCCTCTCCGTGTACCCAGCTTCCTGCACCTGTAAAAGATTACTGAGCATAATAATAGTAGCGACTTCATAGGATTGTTGTGAGGATTGAGAACGTGCCTAGAGAGAGTGCCTGTGTAAGGACTCCAGACACGTCAGCTGATACGATCGTCTGTTATCCCCATATTACAGATGTGGAAACTGAGACCCCCTTGAACCAAGTGTATTGGTTTGCTAGGGCCACCGCAGCAAAGTACCATGGCCTGGGGCCTCAAACAACAGAAATGTATTGTCCCATCATCCTGGAGGGTGGAAGTCAGAGCTCAAGTGTAAGCAGGGTTGCTTCCTTCTGAGGCCCTGCGGGAGAATCCATGCTGCATCTCTCTCCCAGCTTCTGGGGGCTGGCTGGCAGTCTTCTGTTTCTTGGCTTGTAGAAGCATCACCCCAATCTCTGCCTTCAGTCCGTGTGGTGTTCTCCTGGTGTGCACATTCTGTGGCCCCCTCTTGCCCATTTATAAGGACACCGATCATATTGTATCAGGGTCCACCCTGATGGCCTCTGCTGATTACATCTGCAATGACCCTATTTCCAAATAAGTCACATTTTCAGGGACTGGGAGTGAGGATTTCAACATATGAATGGAGGTGGCAGAAGGCAGGGAGGGCGGGAGGACACAATTCAACCCATTAACACTAAGTGACTCCCAAAGATCCAGATAACTAGAGGGGGTCGGGACTCAGAAGTCAGGCTCATGCCTCAAGGGCTGTGTGTCCAGTAGGGGGCCGCCAAGCTGCATGTGGCTATGAGCCCCCAAAGTGGCTGGTCTGAACCGTGATGTGCTGTAAGCATAAAATGTGCGTGGGATTTCAGAGATTTGTTTTGCTTTGCTTGTTTGTTTTATTTATTCATGAGAGAGGCAGAGGCAGAGGGAGAAGCAGGCTCCCTGCAGGGAGCACGATGTGGGGACTCGATCCCAGGACCTGAGCTGAAGGCAGACGCTCAACCACTGAGCCACCCAGACATCCCAATTTCAGAGATTTGTATCAAAAAATTCATAAGAGGTCTCAATAATCTTTTATATCAATTACACGTTAAAATTATAGTATTTGACAATATTAGGTTAAATAAAACATTAAAACTAGTTTCACCTATTTTTACCTTTTTCAATATGGTGATTAGATGATTTAAAATTACATATGTGGCTCACAATATATGTCTACTGGACAGTGCTGTTTTATAGGGACTATGAGGAGGCCAGGAGCCCAGAGCCGGGGGTACAGTAATCAGTTAGGGTCTAGAAAGACTCCATGAGGCTGGTGGTTTTTGAAGGGGTGGGAGGAGTCCATGTCTGCAACCCAGTGGGCCACAGAGAGCCATGGGAGATCCTTGAGCAAGGGGATAGCAGAATCGAACCCAAGTTTTGAGAAGACTAGAATTGGGGGAGGTGCTGTGGAGGATAGATGGTAATGAGGAAAGAAATATCAATAGGGAGTGAGTCAGAGCCCCTGGGGAGCCATCAGCAGGGGCAGAGAATGCTAGGATGGAGGTGGCCAAAGGGGTTGGGTGTTCAGGTGTCAACGGGAGGCCCAGGGACATGGCAGGAGCTCCTCACACTCAGATCCCCACTGAGCAGTCAGCTGGACTACATGTGCCCGTCCTTCCTCCTTGTCTCCGCAGTCCCTCCCCTCACCCCGTCCCTGGCAGAGTGGCGGAAAGGGCAGGAGAGCCCAGAGCATGCCTTGGAGCCCTGGCCTGGGCACTGGGATGCCTAGGTGCCCATCCAGATTTGGTGCGGAATGCTTTGTATCTCAGGGGGAGGTCGTGCCAAGCCTGATGCTTCAGGTGTGTCACTCGGAGCCCTGCCCAGAGTAGGCACTGAGCAGCCATTCAAAGGGGGAACCAAGAATCTACAGACTGGCCAGACCATTGAACCACATCTGGGGGTTTACATTTCCTGCTCCGTCACTCACTGGTTTGTGTGACCTTTGGCAAGTTATCAAACCTTTCTGAACCTGTTTGTCAGTGACAGGGAGTGCTAATGCCTCCTCCCTGGCCTCGTGTACACTGGATTCAGTGATGTGGCCTGTCGCACTAAGCACAGTGCCCAGCCCATGGCTGACAGTCACCAACTGTGCCCGTGGAGGAAGGAGGGCGCACACCCAGATTATATGTCTGAGTCCCCTTTCTGACCTCCCTTGAGAACTGTGGTCTTAGGTTCTGGCTCTCATTTTCTGCCCAGCAGCAGGTATGCTGGCCGTCAATCTCTCCTACCCCAGTGCCAGACAGGCTTTCTCAGGCCTGGCTGGGATCACAGCCTCCCCATCCCACTGTTCAAGTATCTCTCATGGCTCCCTGTTGGCCAAGGTCGCCAGCACAATGCTCATGGACCTCCAAACCCTACCGACCTGCCTTTGCTGCCTTCCCTCACAGCTCAGCCATCATCCAGCCTGTGCTTCCGCCACACCCCTACTTTCCCCCGGCCCCCAACCCTGCCCCTACATCTGACACCATCCTGGCAGGCCCAGGCCAGAGGAGTCCTTCCTGATGCTTCCCTGCCCTGTCCCCCATCCCCGCCTCCCTGCATGGGGGCCCGCAGGGGGGGCCTCTTGTCTTCCTTACAGTGGCTCTTGGGCTTTAATGCTTGCCTGTCCACGCATGGCCTGCCTAGTTCCACGTTCCTGTGATGTATTTTATTCTGCCCCCAGACGGGATGGTATACTTTGTGCACAGAAGGTACCCTGAGAATGTTTGTGGGGTTGCAGTTGAACTGATTTTCACAAAATACAGGAGCTCTGGTAGCTGCGTGGAACAAAACTGCCTCTGGCCTCATGCTGGCCTTTGCTGTCAAGACACAATGATACACACATAGCCCAGGAAAGGGGGGGAAGTGCAAGCACACAGTCTTTAGACTTGCATGGACGTGGGTCTCTGTCCTCTGGCTTGTTGCTAAACTGCTCTGGGCCCTTCAGTAGGAGCATCTGTGACATGCAGGGTGAAGCAGCACAGGTGTCTATATCCAGCACCACATCCTGGCACTGTTCTGAGCACTTTCCATGCACCTCTGCCTTTGGTCCCCACGACAACCTTGCCATAGGGCACTGAGATTGTGCACGGGATCCCACCACTCCCTTATTTCTTCTTTACTTTTATTTTTTGTAAAGTGGTTTACGTTACTTTTATAGTGGAAAGTTACCGCCTGTTATCTTCTGAAACCTCTAGGTCTGACCATCATCTAGAGCCGCAGTTCCCAATGTGGAGTGGTTTTGCTCCCCAAGGGACATTTAGCAATATCTGGAGACATTTATGGTTGTCATAAGTGGGGCAAGGGGCCTGCTACTGACATCCAGTGGGGAGAGTACTGTGATGGTGCTAAACCATCCTATAATGCTCGGGACTGCCCCTGCCCTGGCCACACACACACTGAAGAAGTATCGACAGTGCTGAAGTTGAGAAACTGGTCTACAGAGCCCCACAAATCAGGGTGTCAGTGTGGGAGAGAACCCATGAGGAGACTGAAGTCCAGAGAGGGGCAGCAACTTATTTAAGGACACACAGCAAGCTGTAACATAATTCAGTGTTCAGATATGGGGCTCTCACATGGTGGCTAATGCTGGTTTTTGGGGTTTTGTTTTTTTCTTTCCTAACAGTAATTTTTAATAGCTTGTAGTTTATTTTTGTAAGTTAATGCTCTTTTAATGTTAACCCAGTATGCCAAGTAGCATTTACCCATGACCAGGACCAGGGACCGATAATTACATTTTTAGTTGGCAAACAAACTAGCTGAACCCCATGAAGTTTCTTGGTTTAGGAGGGAAATGCAGACAGAAGGGAGGCCGCAGTAGCCTCCTGCAGCTGTTTCCAATACAGCCGCCTTGCCTGGGCCAAGTGCCCTGTTGGGGCCCCGCCACTGGGCGGGTGTTTCTGGGGCCAGATGAAAGAGGATGACTTCACCATCCAGGATACCCCAAGCATACGCAGCCTTGTGGGATGCAGTCACACGCTGGGTGGGGGCACCTGCAGAGCAGGGCACAGGACAGGAGGGAAGAGGGGACTGGGCCACTCTTAAGGGTGACAGTGGGACCCAGCCCTCTGGATTTTTAACAAGGGCCCCAGGTGATTTTCCTGATCAGGCTCAGCTGGGGAATACCTGGAAGGATCGTGGGTATGCAGCAGAAGGACACTACAGGCCCTGCTCCTGCCTGCCATGTGACGTGGGCACATGCCACTCTGCACCCTCCTTTCCCTGTTGGTAAGATGGTGTGACCATCCCGGCCTCACAGGCGCTACATTTCTGCTTCAGGAAGGCTTCACTGAGAGCTGACCCGTGCCCAGCACTGCCCTCAGCTCAGACAGTAGTAACGCTGAACTAGAACCAGGTTCTTGGTAGGGGGTAACCATGACAACTACAAAGACAGTGGCGGTGGCGGGCAGATCCGGACACCTCACTGCAGCTCTCAAGTCACCAGCCGTGTCACCTGGACAAGCCTCTCAATCCCTCTGACCCCCAAGCCCCTCTTCTGTGGCATAGGAATCAGAATACTCTGTGTCAAGAGGTGCCTGGGGGAGGAAAGTCCCTGGCCAATCACTGGCGGGTAGAGCAGATGGGTGAAGTCCCTTCTCTTCCTCACTCAACTCTCTCCAGGAATTTGAGACATTCCCCCCACCCCCCTTCCTGTGCTGTACACACCTGCTTCCCCACACTGACTCCGGGCAGGTCTCGCCAGCTGGTGCCTTCTCCCTGTCCCCCGGGCTCCAGCAGGCCCCCCACTTCCCTCCCCAGCCCTGCCTCAGAAAGTCAGCAGAGCCCTGGCTGTTCCAGGCCTTGACCTTACAGGTGGGAAAACAGGAGCCTAGACATGGTCTTTAACCTCTCGGAGAGCGCACAGCAAATGCTGGCTGTCTCTCCCTGCCCAGAGCCCAGCATCTTTGGTCTGAAAAGTTGCCAGCATCTCTCTCTCTGCCAAATAGTCTTCTCTTTTCCCTGCTTCCTGTTCCTTCTGCTTGTCCACCCCTCGTATTTCGTTTGTGTCATCATGGGTCCCATGGTGATTCCCGTAGTGACCTCCCCGCCTGCCTCCTGGGACCTGCGGGCTCAGGAAGTGATGAAGTTCCCAGGAATGTGCCTCACAGTGACTCAATCCTCTTGTGTCTGGGACCTGTGGCTGTCGTGGCTGCTGCTTCTGGGATGGCAGGCGGTCCCTTAGGGCTTTGTGTGAACTGGGCCTGAGCCAGCTCCCTGTCGGTCAGGGAGAACAGGCCAGATTGTTCAGGAACTTAAAAGATATCAGCAAAAAAAGGCACATGACCCATGGTCGCCCAGCATGGCCCTGGACCTGGTGCATGCTGCCCTTCCCCCAGGTGCCAGCAGGTGCACTTTGCTCCACACAGAGGACTGGAGCTGCTGCCCAGGGCGTGTACCCTCACCACTCACGTGACCCCTAGATCTGCAGTATCAGCGCCAGCTGTAGAAATTCGAAGTTTAGAATCCCCAATTTCTGGGGCTTCTCCAGGTGATGCCTTGGCCCAAGTGGGAGCAGCCCTGGTGTCCGTCCGACAAGCACAGCTTCAGTCCTCAAGCGAGCCTCTCCAGTCCCTAGGCTGACTGTGGGCTCTGTTCAGCAGTGGCCCCGATGAAACCATGGAACACTGTAGGGAGTGACGGGCAGGCTGGTGACATTGCCTGTTGCCTGTAGATCAGACCCTGCTACCACCAATGTGACCATGATGCGGCAAGTCAACTTGTGTCTCTGAGCCTTGGCTTCTTCTTCTGTAGAGTAGCCAGAGTGATCCTGTGATCGCCAAGGGAGAGCATATAATGCCCCATGTGATGTCCCAGGAGGCCACTAGAAGTAGAAGCAGGGCATGGGAGGGTATTTGCCACGTAAGAAGTCTCCTTGCTCAGGCACAGAAGCTACTGGAGACCCGTCCAAGGGGAGGCCTGAGCCCCAAGCTGCCCCTCCAGCTGGGGCCTGATATAGCTCCCCCTAGATCCCTCTCCCATTCTCTCCAATGGCAGCCAAGGTAAAGAAAAGGGAGTGGCCCATGTGGCCTGAGGTAGGAGGTTGTCCACAGGACCACCTTGGGGAAGGAGTCAGGAGGGAGGCAAGATGGCAGGCCTGGGCACTTGAGAGGGGACTTTAGAGGCTGCTTCTCAAAGCTCAGCGGCTTGGCTGGCAGAGGCCTGGAGCAGGCCTGCTCGAAGTGTGGCGGTGACAAGCAGCCTGCTGGCTTTGAAGGCTGGCTCTGCCACTAACTCACTAACTAGCTATGTCACGGCCCTGGTTATCTAATGGTGCTTAGCAAATCACCTCTAAACATAGTGCTTTAAACAATGTCAATATTTACTTTGCTCATGCATCTGCAATCTGGACAGGGCTCAGCAGATGGGGCCAGCTGGTCGGCTGAAGCGTCCCGCAGGCCCAGAGCTGGGATCACCGGGAGATTCGTCAGCCCACCTGGCCAGTGGCTGGCCCTGGGGCCCTCAGGCCCAGCTCTCCACCTCTGTGTGTCTTTCCAGCAGGGTGGCTTCGGGGGACCTGGGGGCTGCTGGGGTGCTGGCCACATAGGCTGACCTATAGTCATTGGAGGCGAGGGGGCTTGAGCTTCATCTTTGGAGAGAGGAGCTGCCAAGGAATCTGAGAACTTGCTTTAAAATCTGCAAATTATTTCACTTTCTTGGTGCTTCGGTTTTTCCCAGCTGCAAAATTTCAGTTAAATACAGGCCTCTCTCATCGCTGCCTTGGCTTCCTATGGCTGCTGTAACAACACCATAAACTGAGTGGTCCAAAGCCCCACAGGTGTGTTGAGTTGCACGGTTCCACAGTTCAAAGTCTGGCACGGGTCTCGGGGCTGGAATCAAGGTGTAGGCAGGGCTGTGTTCCCTTCTGATAGCTCTGTGCGAGAGTGCGTTTCCTGGCCTTACCAACCTGTAGAGCCCCCTTCCTCCCTCTTCAAGACCAGCAGCTGCATGTCAGGTCCTCAGGGCAAACCACTGACCTCCATACAGAAGAGCCGTTGCCATATGTTGGGTGCACGCAGGTGATGGCGGTGATCGCCCTGTTGGGAGGTCCTCTTCAGCCTGAAGCTTGTATGCAACTGTAACTTTCCTCTGCCAAGCAATGGGTTCACAGATTCTGGGATTAGGGCATGGGCATCTTTCGGAGGTCATTATTCTGCCTGCCACAGTGGGCTCGTTGAAAAGATTAGAGGATATAAAGTATGTGACGTACTTAGGTGAGTGCCTGGCACAGGGGACATGCTTGGTAGGGGCCACAGCTATCACATGAGGAAGCCACTGAAGGAGTCATAGGGACATGCCTTTAGCATGGACCCAAACCATTGAGTGAGAGGAGAGGCCCGGTCCAGTCTTCTCATTTTATAGATGATAGGTTTGAAGCCCAGAGAGGGAGGTCAGTTTGCTGAAAGTCACACAGCACGTCGAGGAGGGGCTGTTTCCTGCCAGTCGCCCCAGACCCGTCCGGAGGACCCTGCGTGATGTGTGTGCTGCGTGTCTCCCTGGCCAGATCCTGCAGCTCCTGAAAGGCAAGCTGGTGGTGGGTCATGACCTGAAGCATGACTTCCAGGCCCTGAAAGAGAACATGAGCAACTACTCCATCTACGACACATCCACCGACAGGCTGCTGTGGCGGGAAGCCAACCTACAGAACTGCAGGCGCGTCTCTCTCCGGGTGCTCAGTGAGCGCCTCCTTGGGCGGCGCATCCAGGTGAGCATCCCCCTGACTTCCCACCAGGGTGCCAATGTCTTCCAGTGGCTCCAGAACCAACATGCGGCCCCAAAGATGCTCTGTCTCCCCCACAGTCATGAGAGGCTGTATGCTTGCCAGCAAGGAGGGGTCCTCCAGGCCCCAGGCTAGGACCAGAGTGCGGTGGTTTATTCAAGAGGAGACCCTGGGACACACGGTAGAGCGAGGATAAGAGGCAGTGAAGGGAAGCCACCCAAGAAAGTTTTCATTTGTTTTTAAACTGAAGCCAGTGACTCTGTGGATAACTGAGGCTTAATCCCACTGCGGGCCTCTGGGCAATCCCACAGAGCTCCGATGCATGCAGGGAGCAGAGGTATTGACACACAGCTCCTGTCAGGCATGGCTGCTGCTGCTGCTGCCCATTCCTCAGCACTCGAAGTCTCTGGCAAGCCCCAGGCAAAGGCGCATGGGCACTGGTGCTTGGGAGATCACTGAGGTGGCAGGGCCGAGGGAGGTGGGCCACACCCTAGCAGGAGCAGCTCCATGTGAAGGCCTTCCCTGTCAACAGATATTTATCAACACCTACTCTGGGCCCGGCTGGATGAGATGCTGGATCTCCAGGACTGGGCCCTGTGCTTGAGCAACTCTAGATTGCAGGGAGGGCAGCCCATTAGCCCAAAGACATGAAGGATATATGGCAGGTTTGCACATGTCCAAAAGGTGAGCCTTAGAAGGGGAGACCTTCCAAGGAGACCTTCCTGAGACCTTGAGGAGAGCAGAGCAGGAGCCCCAGCCTGAGGTGTGAGGCACTGCTTGGCTAGGTGACCTGGAATTGTGTGGGTCTCAGGGAATGGGAGCCCCTCCCATGAGGGGCTGAACTGGGGCCCCTCCATCAGCCTGGTGGACACAGGACCAAGGACACAATGGTTAGCATGTGGGTTCACTGAAGTGCTGAGCAAGTGGCACTTTAGAAACATCATTTTGACATATTTTTTTTATATTTGCCTGGTGCCCTGGAGCTCCCTATGTGTCTGACAGCAAGTCTGCAGCACCCCCTTCCCTGTGCCGGATAAGCACCTTGAAGGCATAGCCTGGTTCTCTGGAAGCTGGAAGGTGGATACCTGGCCATGCCTGGGCCTTGTGTCCTAGCTCAGGGGCCAACAGGTAGAAGCCAGGCCTGTTCCCGCCACCTGCTGAGTCCACGGTGTCTGAAGCCTGGGGAGACTTACCCACCTCAGGGCATTGGAAACCGGGGTGTGAGTAGGGGAAGGCCCCGATCACACGGGGTCTCTGCATTCAGCCCACCCCAAGCCCCCACTCTGTACATGTGTCTACAGAACAGCCGTTTTGGGCACAGCTCGGTGGAAGACGCCAAGGCAACGATGGAGCTTTACCGAATCTCCCGGCGAATTCGAGCCCGCTGAGGGCTGCCCACCTGGTACTCCAGGACAGGAGCTCCCTTCGGCCCCTTCCACAGGAACTTCCCCATGGTCTTGGCCTCTTCAAGACAACAACTCCCTTGCTTTTGGGAAATGCATATTTTGTGGTAAAATAGCTATTTTTTCTACTCCATCACTGGATGCTCCTCTTGCCTTTCTCTGAGCCGGATAAGGGTGATGGGCCCCAGTCTGTGTGATGCTTAGAGGACAATGAAGACTGAGCTGGAATGGGGGCCATTTCCTTAATAATGAATTCTGTGCATCCAAGAAGACACTGGAGGGATCTGGGTGGTATGCAACTAAACCCTTGCCTCTGCCTCCCTTTTCCTGTTGCACTGATGCTCAGGGGAGTGACACCTGGCTCAGAGGTCCCTGTGTGCCATCTTGAAATGGGTGCCACGGCACTGGTGAGCTCTGAAGCCAAGGTGTAAACAATGTGGCCTGAGAATTCAGCAAGTCATCCCTCCTCATGTAAAATGGGGAAGCAAAGCAAGTGGATTTTGAAATCAGAATTAGGTTAGAGTCCTAGTTCTGCCATTTAGTAGCTAGAGTGAGTTACTTAGCCTCTCTGTGCCTCAGTGTCTCCATCTGTAAAATGGGGAATTCTAACAGTCCATGGGGTTCTTGTGAGATGTCGCATACAAAGCCCCTAGCACCATGCCCCTCAGAGCTTAGGTACCCAGGAAATGTCAGTAACGGGCAGTTATTGTTTGCATCACTCACTGGTCTAGGAGAACCCCGGGGAGAGCAGCTGCATTCCGCCATGGAACCCAGCCCTCTGAAGGAAGGAAGGGCATGCATAGCATGTGGGGAGAAGGGTCCACATCAGAGCAGTGACTGCTCGTTAGAAGCAGCTGCAGAGCTGTTATTGTGATAAGTTGCCCAGGTGCCTTGTAACCTGTGTGTGGGGAGGTGGGCGGGGGGCAGGTAATTCTGATGCCCAGGACATTTGAATCACCTGAGATGCCTTTTAAGCCACTCCAGGCCCTAAGCACAGTGTTCTCACACTGGAGCATCAACATCACCTGGACGGTCTGGACCCCACCCCCAGAATTTCCAATGTAGCAGGTAGGGGGTGGGGGATGGAGTCCCAGAATCTGCATTTCTCACAAGTTCCCCAATGATTCTGACACTGCTGGTCCAGGACCACGCTTTGAGACCCACAGCTAAGCATCGGGTGATTGTGATGTATGGCCACAGTTGAGAGTCCCTGGCTTCCAGTCTGAGTACCACCAGGGTAGACACATGCTGCTGGTCCAGCCTTGACCCCTACCATCTCCCCTGGCTGCCTGCTCATGCAGAGAGGTCCGCATCCCTGAAAACTGTGCCCTAAATAGCCTCACTACATAGACCAGAGACTCAGGGTGAGGTTAAGGACTCAAGGGATTCAAATCCAGGTTCCTCTGACCCCAAACTTGAGAGCTCTTCACTCAGACTGCCTTGTAAAGGCAGCGCCTCTCATGTGCACAGGGACCTCTGGGGAGCCCGGAGTGCTCCGTCCCACGTCTGGGAGAGCGGGGAGGTGCAGCCTGCTCCTCTCACTGTTCTCTCCTGGGTGCGCTGCTGCCCCACCTGCTGCTGGACTTTCTGCGGCCGCCTTGCCTGGCTGAGACTGGCCACCAGGTGGTGCCCTTGGGCCGTCCTCCGTCAGGGGGCCCCTAAGAACCAGCCCCAAAACACTTAGGCATGAGACGGGAGGGGGGCTGCAGCGGGGACCCTGTAGGCCACCCCACTAACCGCTGAGGTAGAGTGACTTACAGCCCCGGCTCTCAGCCTCCCAGGCCGAAGTCCTTTCCACAGCTGCGACAGGCCTCCTTGAAAGGAGGGATGAGCCAGGATTCCCAGAGATAAGGCATTCCCCAAGGGAATTAACCCAGCTTCTGGCTTTCAGCGCTGGGGCTTGGGCGCCCCTCCCAGGTGGGCACCAAGGTGGGGGTCAGGACCCCGGGGGTGGGGCGTGTGCTGTGGGCTCCTACCACCTGCAGAGCCAATACTCAGGTGTGGCAGAGTCACATAGGAGACACAGAGGTTGGTCCTCAAGAGAGCACCAGCTTCAGAGTCAGGCTGACTTGGCTGTGTCTCGCCTCCGAGACAGCAGGTGCCCCAGCCGTCCACGGGCAGAGGAGAGGACGGAGATGTCATACACAGGGTGCCCGGCACCAGCTGGTGGGCGGTAGGGACCCGTGAATAGCACCCAGGGCTGGTGATCATAACAGAAATAAAGGCCTGCCGTGGACTGCACCCCGGACTCCTGACCCACCTGGGTCCCAGCACACCTGGGGTTGTTGCCTGCCCGTGTTGGTGTCATTCAACGAGGTCATGACGCTGGGAAGAGAGGAAGGTGATGTTTGCTGAGCGGCTGCTTTGTGACGAATTCTGCCATCCTCAGCAGACCCGCTCCCAGAGGCCTAGACAAGCAGCTCAGAGAGCGGACCAGATGGACACCCAGGAGCCCCGCTCCAGCCCAGGGGCTAGGTTCGGCCCTTGCACGGCTTCTGCCTCAGTCTCCTCATGTGTAAAATGGGAATATTAGCCCCGAATCCCACAGCTCTCAGGGAAGTAAAACCGCCCTTCGATCTGCCTTCAGGTGGCATCTCCTTGCCCAGGAAGGCCACCCCTCCTGCTCTCCCACCCTCAGTTCTGGCAAGGGCAGTGGGGCTCCACCCAGGCACACAGGGGGAGGGAGGAGCCAGGCTTACACCGCCTTGCCTTCTGCTCTCTCCGTCCCGATTGCTTTAGCTGCCCCACTTTGCTCCCCACTGTCAGTTTCCAATCCCCCACCTCCCCAATCCCACCCCACTTTTCTTCAGACCCACTGCCGCTAGCATTCATTCTCCCCTGGGCCACCATCCTGGACCGGGGGGTCTGGGGGGTGCCCTTCCTCACTTTGTCTCTTCATCTCAGTTCACAGTACACCTGCTCTGGGTGCCCTTCCCAGGCCCTAAATACCCCAGGGGACTAGCTCTGCTCTAAGGCAGGAAGGCCAGGTGAGGGATTCTGCCATCCTGGGTATAAGACCCAGTCCCCAGAGACCATGATAGATCCCAACATAACAGCAGCTCAAGAAGGTGGAGGGGAGCATGATGGTGCTCCCTGGCCAAGTGAAAGCTCTATCTGGCACCCCAGCCGGGGCAGGGCAACTCCCTGAGCCCATGGGAAGGTACTGCCGCCACCTCTTGTGCCAGGTGGGCCTACAGGTGAGCTGAGAGAAGAAGGGGGAGTGTGGGCAGGGCCTCTTCTCCAAAGCTCCCGGGCGTGCCTGCCTAAGGGACCAGTCTAGGAAATAAAGGAGCGACTCAGGCCAGTGCAGAACTGGGAGGCCGTGTCTGGCTGGACTGGGCAGCTGCCACTCCACCTCAGTGGCTTGTGGCCATGCAGACACGCTGACCAGCAAAGACATCTTCAGGACTGTGTCTGGCCCACGGGCCGCCAGTTTGAGACCTCAGCTCTGGTCCACCTGCGACCTGACTCCTTTTGATGGGGTGGCCCTGGGCATGTCCAAAGACAGAATTCACTATCTTGAAAGCAAACCTGGGTGGGTTGGGGCCCCTGATGTGCAAGTGTCGGGCTTGCGCCACTGAAGCTCCCGCCTGGGATACAACCAATCCCACTTCCGCATGGTGACCTGTCACCCACCTTTAGATCGTCCTCACGTCTCTCACCCCTACCCTTTGAAGTCTTTGAATTTCTAGGCCCCCAATTTCTTCAAAGGTTTCCCCTTCTCTGCCCACTCCCATCAGGCCTATTCTCAGTGGATTCTGAAATGGGGGAAAAGATGGCAAGGGAACCAGGACTCCATGGGGACAAGGGAATGAGTGGCGTCCTCAGGCCCAGGGCTGGATGTTCACACATATCTGGCAGAAGAATGCAGGTCCTGAGGATGGGGGCACTTTTTCGCCACCCAACCCTGAGGCATCAAGGAGAATTTGGAAGTGGCTGGGAACGACAGTCTCAGAATGGCCTCACTTCACTAAGCCAGGCCCTTTTGCTCCTGGAGTGGGGCACTGGAAGGCTCTGGTGCACCTTCCAAGCCCCTTAGCCCTCCCACCACCCTTCGCCCAGCCCGGCCTGAATGGATGAAAGTGCTTCTATTCGGGGAAAGGATTCTCCGGCCCGGCCTGCTAACTGTTCAGGCGCTGGCCCGGCCCCGTCCAAAAGCCCGCTGTCTCCGAGGGTGAGGAGCCAGCCCAGTCGGGTTCCAACAGCCGTCAGAAGGCTGCCCGCTTCCTGCCCGGCGTGCTGCGGGCTGGGCCGGGCTCCGCCGCCAAGAGGCTTACTCACTCCTGGAACAATCTCCCCTCTATATGGAAAGAACATATGCTTTTCCTGCTGGGGGAAGAGAGAGGGCTTGGAGCAGCTTTGCCGAGACGTGTAGGAAAAGGCAAACGTTGGCCGGGCCCCAGCACCCTGATCTCAAACCGTGTGCTGTGTGTTCGGTGGCAGAACCCGTTGGCCTCTGTTCCCAGGGGCAGGGCAGGAGGCCCAGAGAATGCGAGTCTGGGCCTCGGTTTCAGGACACTGGGCTCGTCCCTTGCTTGGGGTTGGGTGTCCCATCTCTTTGTGTTCCTGTTCTGTCCTCCACTGTGTAGGGCTCAGGCGGAGGAAGAGGGACACAGACTCAGCTCTGCCAGCCAGTCCCAGCTCAGCACCCTGCACCCCCACCCCGCCACCAGCACAGTGTCCTCCAACGAGGGCTGTGGCACTCTGCTTAGCGGACCCCCACCCAAGACCCTCAAGTCTGAAAGAAGAGCTGATGAGTCCTGGCTGTTCAGATCTTACAGCACCCAGGACTAGCTGGAGTCTAAAGGAAGGAGGGGAAGATTTAAAATAAAAATTCTTTTGATATGAGCTAGCATCCTTCCTCTAAGCGACAGGAAAAGGCTAGAAGCAAGAGACCCAGGCTGGCACTCTTCAGCAGTGAGGAAGCCCCAGGAGCCTGGACGGCAGTGCAGCCACCGGAAGGGCGAGATGTGGCTGGCAGCAGGCTGGAGGCCAGCCCTGGCTCGGTTGCTTCTGGCCAGGGACTCCTGAGCTGGAGCCCCTCCGAGGTTCCAGTTCCTGATCTGTAGGTGGGGAAGTCATAATCACTACCTAGTGCAAGGGTCAGGGACATGGATGTGAAGTTCCGGGCACAGACGGGTGCTCAGTGAAAGATCGCTTTGAACAAAGATGCATCGGGGCTCTGAACTGGGAAGGGGGACCTGGCCACCGGCAAGGGCTGAATGCAGGAGGGGGGATCCAGCTGTTTCTGGGTCCTCCAGGAAGGAGGCACGTTTTGTCCAGCCCTCTCGGGCCTGCCCCTTAAGCTATGAAACCTTCCAACTCAATAGATGATGCCTCCTGGGGTACAGCCAGTGTCTTAGCAGTCTGAGCCACTCTAACAGAATGCCATAGACCGGGTGGCTTACATAACAGACTTTTATTTCTCACAATTCTTCAGGCTGGGAAAGAAGTCCAAGCTCCAGGTGGCAGCAGATCTGACATCTAGTGAGGGCTCTCTTCCTGGTTTGCAGACAGCCATCTTCTTGCTGTGTCCTCACATGGTGGAGACAGAGCCAGCTCAGTCATGTCTCTGCTAAGGACATAGATCCCCTTCCCAAGGCTCCACACTCATGACCTGACTCCGTCCTACAGCCCCACCACCAACACCATGGCACTGGAGATGAGGGGAAGGGTGTTGGTGAGGAAACCACTGCACGGGAGGGTAAGGTACTTG
This sequence comes from Vulpes lagopus, assembly GCF_018345385.1. Classification (NCBI taxonomy): domain Eukaryota; kingdom Metazoa; phylum Chordata; class Mammalia; order Carnivora; family Canidae; genus Vulpes; species Vulpes lagopus. The sequence continues at coordinate 112,044,959 of NC_054827.1, forward strand.
GCCGGAGTCATGCAGGGATGCAGGGGAAGGTTCAGGACTTGAATTCATCTTAGGGGAAAAGATGCTTGGGATTTGTCACCTATGGAGGGGAATGACAAACCTCATGTCTTCTGCTCCTAGAGTGGCATGAGCACCATGCTAATGTGGAGAGGAAAGGGTCCCAGGCCAAACAGAGAATGGGGCCAGGCCTCAGGAATCCTGGCCTTCAGCACCAGGCATTGGGAAATGGAACTGAACCTATATTATTCACACGTAAATTTGCAAGGCATGCTGTAGCATCTCCCAGTTTAAAAGCCAACAAAAGGAAACCCTAGCTCCTAAATCTTCCCAGCTATTGTCCGAGACACCTTCACCCCCTAAGCATCTCGAACACCATCTACACCTCACCCCCTTCTTCCTTTCTCTCATCTCTCATTTGTTCTACATCCTAACTCTGCCTTCTCTTCCCACCTCTCATGGAAACTATTCTCACATGATCACCAGTGGGTTCCATATTGGCAACTTTGAGAAACTTTAGGTTCTCATCTTATTAGATCTTTCTACGTAATTCAACTTCTCTAGAGTGAGTTTCTTCCTCTGTGATTCCTCAGGACCTGGGCCTCGACCATCTCTCCTCTGTGTGCCTTTTCTGCCTCAACCAGTCCAATGGCTTTAAGACTCCATTTGATCACCAAATATTTATCATGTACCTGGTATGTGCCAAGCACAGTTCTAGACATTGAAGAGAAGAGAAAATAAAATTTCTGGTTCCTGTCCTCATGGAGCTTACATTCTAGCACAGGAAATGTATGGAATGCAATTAAATATATAATATCTTGTCAGCTGGCAATAACCACGCTTACATAAATTGTCAAAGAGATGACAGTGGGGCAGATTAATAACATAGAGGAGCTTTAGGTTTCAGACAAGATGGCGGCCTTGCATGAGCTGAGAGAGGATTTTTTATTTTTAACAAAGATTTTATTTATTTATTTGACATAGAGAGGTACAAGCAGGTGGTGCAGCAGGCAGAGGGAGAGGGAGAAGCAGACTTCCCACTGAGCAGGGAGCCCGACACACCTGAAGGAGTGTGTGCAGGGGACTGGTGTCCTGTCCCCAGAAAGACAGAGGCGGCCAAGGCAGCTGATGAAGGTCATGGATGAGCTTGCAGGGAAGAGCACTGAAGTACTTGAGAAACTTAACTCCTATGCCAAAGGCTGAAAAACTGAACTAATGGGAAGAGACCAAATAGGAACTTTCATCATAATAAAAATCTACCAGAGGCAAAGAACAACGCATATATCAGACAAAGGACTTGTATCTAGAATATATAAAGAACACTTGCAATTCAACAAAAATAATTTTATTCTTTAAAAAAAAAAGATTTTGTTTTTAAATAATCTCTATACCCAATGTAGGGCTTGAGCTCACAACCCTGAGATTGAAACTCATGTGCTCTACCAACTGAGCCAGCCAGGCACCCCAGAATTTTATTCTTATTAAAAGCCCAATTTTAGAGGTGCCTGAGTGGCTCAGTGGTTGGGTGTCTGCCTTTGGCTCACATGATCCTGGGGTCCTGAGATCGAGTCCTGCATCTGGCTCCCTGTGGGGAGTCTGCTTCTCTCTCTGCCTATGACTCTGCCTCTCTCTCTGTGTGTGTCTCTCATGAATAAATAAATAAAATATTTTTAAAAATAAAATAAAAGCCCAATTTTAAAGGTGCCTTATTGGCTCATTGGTTAAGCATCTGCCTTTGGCTCAGGTCATGATTCTGGGGTCTTGGGATTGAGCCCCACATTGGGCTCCCTGCTCTGTGGGGAGCCTGCTTCTTCCTCCCCTCCCGCTACTTCCCTTGCTTATGCTCTCTCATGCTCTATCTCTGTCAATAAATAAATAAAATCTTAAAAAGAAGAAGAAGGAGGAGGAGGACAAGAAAAAGGGGGAGGAGGAGGAGAAGAAGAAGAAGGAGAGAGTTGCACACCTGCCATATGACCCAGCCATCCTACTTGTAGGTATTTACCTGGGAGAAATGAAAGCCTTTGTTCATAATAAGACTCGTATGCAAACATTCATAGTAGCTTTATTTGTAACAGCCCTAACCTGGAAATAACCCAAATGTCATTCAACATGTGAATGGATAAACAAAGTGTAATATACTGTGGCGATAAACATGGATGAACTATGAGTACACACAATAGAAACAAATCTCAGAATGATTATGTTGAATAAAGGAAGTCAGACGCAGAAAGAGTCCACACTGTATGGTTCCAAAGTTCTAGAAAGTACAGAGCAGCAACAGGGCAAAGGTCATGTAAGGACGAGGTACAGGAAGGAGCAGGAAGGGAAAGCGAGAATTAAAAGGGACATGGAGAAGCTTCTGGAAGGGATAGATAATGTTCATTATCTCCATTGTGGTGAGGGTTTCATGGAGACATACACATTTTAGTCCACAGAGTGGCTTATAAACAACAAAAATGGATTTCTTACAGTTCTAGAGGCTGGGCGGTCCAGGATCGAGGTGTCAGCAGAATGAAGGTCTGGTTAAGGGACCATAGTTTTCTCACGGTGTCCTCATGTAGTGAAAGGGGTGAGCCAGCTCCCTGTGGCCTATTGTATGAGGGCACTAACCCCATTCAGGTGGGCTCCCCATTTGTGACCTGATTACCTCCCGGAAGCCCCACCTCCAAATGCTGTCATATGGAGGATGATGAGATCTCCACATAGGAATTTTGGGAAGACACAAACATTCAGTCCATAGCAATAGATACACCCAACTTTATCAAATTGTACCCTTTATGCAGAAGTTTGTTGTATGTTCCTAATAAAGCGGTTAGGGGAAAACGAGAATGAGAGTAGATATGTGATGGGCAAGCGTGAACAGCAGGTTTCAAACTGGAGGGTAGGTTGGAAATCTGAATATGGAGCAGTTAGATCACTGGAATGAGGCTGAGTGGGTAAGGCTGGTGATTGCTTCCCCTCCCTCATGCCCACCCTGGTGGAAAACATGAGGCTTAGGCTCTGGGGAAGTACACCTAGAGAAGCCCTGGACTGGGAGCATTCTGAGTGACACCTCTCAGGTCTGTATGTCTTTCCATACTCTACCTCCAAAATGCTGTCAGTCTGGATTCTCCCTGCGGAAACCAACCAAGCTAATGGACAAGACCTACAGATAGCGCCATGGGGGTTCCCAGCGAACCAGCTGGACCCCTGCTTCATTAACAGTGAGCCCACAGTCAGTAAGCCCTTCCCACTCAAAGAAAGCTTTCCCAATGAGGCTTTTAGTGCCTCACACCGCAATCTGAGGAGACAGCAAAGGATGGGTCACTGGGCCTTGGAGGAAAGTTATTTCTACCTGGAAGTTACCCAAAGGAACAGAAGGTGAGAACCAAGAAGGAATAAACACAACACAAGGAGGGGCACCTGGCTGGCTTAGTTGGTAGAGCATGTGACTCTTGATCTCAAGGTTGTGAGTTGGAGTCCCAGGTTGGGTGTAGAGATGACTTAAAAATAAAATCTTTAAAACACAAAACAAAACAAAAAAACACAATACAAGGAGGAAACTTTTAAAAAAAGTAATATTTTCAGAAAACTAAGAGAAGGCATTGTATCCCCAAAGTGAAGAATACAATTTTGTTATTTTTTCCAGCTTTATTGAGTTATAATTAGCATGCAACATTGTGTATGTTTAAAGTGTACAACGTGATGATTTGATACGGATATATATTGCAAAGTGGTTACCACGATAGGTTAGTTAGCACATCTGTCACCTCCCATAATTACCTTTTGGTTTTTTGTGGTAAGAATATTTCAGATTCATTCTCTTAGCAACTATCAAGTATATAATACGGTATCATTACCAATATTACCAATAGTCACCATGCTGTACATTGGATCTGCAGAACTTACTTGTATCATAACATATTTCCTTTAGCTCTTCCTCCTCCCTTTGACCAGCATGCAACTCCTTTCTTACTCCTACCCCCTGGGCCCCTGGTAACCATCATTCTGGTCTCTGGTTCTGTGAATCTGGCTTTTTTTAGATTTCACATACAAGTGAGATCATCTAGTATTTCTCTTTTCTTTTTTTTTTTTCTGGCTTATTCACAGAAATACTCTAATCTGAAGAATATGACTCAATGAGCTTCGACAAACGCCCATAAAACCATATATAGCCAGATAACCTATACCTCTGGACACGTAAACATTTTCATTGTCCCAGAAAATTCCTTTATCGTCCCTCCCACTGAATGCCCTCCTCCAGCAACCACTGTTCTAATGTCTACTACCTCCATGAATAGTTCTGCCTCTTATAGAATGTCATCCAACCAGAATCAAATAGTATACACCCTTTTGCTCAGCATAATATTTTTGAGATCCATCCACATTGTTGCATGTATCCACAGTTCATTCCTACAGTGATAGAAATATTCTATATCTGCACTGTTCAATGCAGTTGCCATTAACAACATGTGGCTTTTGAGCACTTGAAATGTGGCGTGTGCCTGAGTGATTGAGTTTTTAAACTCTATTTAGGTTTGGGGCACTTGGGTGGCTCAGTTGGTTAAATGTCTGCCTTTGGCTCAAGTCATGATCTCTGAGTCCTGGGATGGAGCCCCATGACCATCTTCCTGTTCAATGGGGAGTCTACTGCTCCCTCTCCCTCTGCCCCTCCCCCTACTCATTCTGTCTCTCTCCTTCTCTTTCAAATAAATAAATAAATCTTTAAAATAAAATTCTATTTAGGTTTAATTTGTTTAAAATGAAAAAACCACATGTGGTTACTGGCTACTGGCCACTCTAGTAAACAACACAGATTAAAAAAAAATACTGAAAGAATTAGGAGGAGAAACCAATCAAACACTGATACTAGTTGGAAATATGAATGTACTCCTCTCAGAAATGCGCTGATGGAGCAACAGGGAGCGACAGGCCATCATAAGAACCTTCACCATTTTTGTCTTTATTTCCTGTTTTGAGCCCCCGCAGACGTTGGACTGTTTACACTGTTTGATAACAAATAGACGTAGCCTACTATGTACATAACTGATGTCATCCACTGTCATCATGATTCATGTTTTATCATGTTTTTGGCATTAAAAATTATTTGTCTCCTTTGGAATTCAGGGTCAATATTTGGATGATCCATTGGATTGAAGGCAAGACGTGGTAAAGGGCCCTCTTCACACTCATCATCTATGTTCCCTTGCCCCTGGGCTCCTCTCCGGCTACTGTCGCACCTCTCCTCTCGCCCTCCACGCCCCCCTCCCAGCCAGTACTTGCCCCAGGAAAGATGTATTTACAGTCTGCTCCTTCTCTCTCTCCAGTGCACTGGCTTCTGTCCCAAGGATTTTGCTGGAAGAACCCTAGCCAATGCACTCAATGACCTTCAAATTGTCCAATGCAATAGATTGATTATCCTCTGTGACTCCCTGGTCTCTTCCTCCAGGAATTGTGTTTTTGTTTTTTTGTTTTTTGTTTTTTGTTTTTTTACATGAACCCCTCCTGATTCTTTCCAGGCTGCTACATACTTCTCTTCAGGTTCTTTTTCTGCCCACCCTTTCAATGGCAGTGTTTCCTTCAGCTCTTCCTCCTCAGCCATGCCTACTTCTCACTTTGCCTAAACTCCCTGGGTGATTATACTTACATCCATAACTTCAATCGTCCCTTTAGGTGATGACTCACTAGCCTCTTTGTTAAATTTTGAACCTGACCAACTGGATTCTCCACCGGCACTTCAAACCCAGCATGTCCCCAAATTCTGCAGAGTGTCATCATTCCCTTTTACCTTTCTTGTTTATTTCTATCTTGCTTTCATGATTCCATCCATCCATCCATCCATCCATGCAGTCATGTAAGCCAGAGATCAGGGCTTTCCTCAGCCCCTCTTTCTCTCTTCCACTTCTATGTCCAAACATTCTCCAAATCCTACAGATTCCATTTTCCAAATATCTCTTGCATTCAGTAGCATCTTCATTGCCTTAGCTCATGAGCACACTATCACTCTCCTGGGCTACGTAAATTTTTTCCCATTGGGCCCTTATCAGTCTCACTTAGCTTTACTCTTTACTTCACCCTGTCTTCCTAAAAGTCAAAAAGGTGTCATCCTCCCATTCAAAGTATCTTTCATAGTCAAGTCTGGTGGGTATTCATTGGATAGTATTCTTTTCTCCTGCTTTTGGAAATGACACTTCAATATTTCCTTGAGATCTACTCTTCTCTAGAGTACGCAGACCTGGTGGGATTACAGATCAAGAGTTCCTAAACCTACCAAAGCTAGACTAATTGGTCTTTGTATCCAAGAGCTTTTTTAAAATTTTTTATTTATTTTTATTTCTTGTTGGAGGGGTAGAGGCAGAGGGAGAGGGGGAGAGAATCTCTAGCGGACTCCCCAGTGAGTATGGAACCCAACGTGGGGCTTGATCTCAGGACTCTGAAATCATGACCTGAGCCAAAATTAAGAGTTGGACACAACCAACTGAGCCACTGAAGCAGCACATCCAAAAGCTTTGAATCTCGTGTGGCTTGATTCAAGTCTGCAGGAATATTTCTCACTGATTCCAGAAGCAGCAACAGCAGTAGCACCCTGGCAAACCAGAAGCTCTCACTATCTAAACTCTTGCCATTTCCTAGTTCCTTGTTCTTTTCCAGACCTAATTCACGAAACTTTTTCATTTCTCTTTTCTTTTCTTTTTTTTTTTTTTTAACTTACAGGTCTGGGAGTTACTAGAATATTCTTCAAAAAAGTCCCTTTTCTGATAAAATTAGCCCAAATCTATTTCTGTTGCTTGTAACTGGGGAAGACTGCTCCAAAGTCCAGGCTCATTAATAAGGCAGTGAGTGGCCTCCACCTTCCCTTGTGTCCTCTTCTGTCATGGTTCCCCTGAACCATTCACTCCAGCCTGCAGAGTAACACGCTGTAACCCAAACACACCACACCTAGAAAATCCCTTCCCTTCCTCTCTCTTTGAGTCTCAACTTGTGCCACTTGCTCTGTGAAGCCCCCCTGCTGCCCCCAAACCCTCACCTTCCATGGCCCCTGGTTTTAATGAAACTGCCCCTTACATCTCTAACCCTCAAAGTGGGACCAAGCACAGCCTTGCACATAGTAGTACTGTGCTCAGTCAATGCTGCCCCTCAGCCTGGCTACTCATCCCCAAAATGGGGATCATTATGTAAAGATCTTGATTACAATCTACACAAAACATCCCTCAAGCATGGGTACTAGAAAGATGCTGGGTACCTTGGAGAATCACCAGGAAGGGACCAGACCCAGCTTGGGCTCCAACTGCCTGTCAGGGATGGGAAGCCAGGGCACAGCCAGGGGAAGGCTGGTCCAGGCACCGTGGCACTGGCAGGGCACACTGGCTGCTATGCTACTGCAGGTCCCAGCAGGGTGAATTCCAATTAAATCTTGTATCGTTGTGCCACCTTCTCCTTAGGTGTGTGTCCAGTCCCACCACTGGGGGCTTTTCCAGCTTCTTATTGAGAGTGATGCCCTGTCTTTCACCAAGACTCACGAAATGGGGACATCCTCAAATATGGGGGGCAGTCCAGGTGCTCAGTGCTTTCCCTCAGTGAAGATGCACAATGCCATAGGGCTGTAAAGAAGATTAAATGAGATAATGCATGACCCAGTGATTCTCAAATATTTCCCCTAAAGGTAGAAGCAATGGAAGGTATCCCGGCCAGGTGGTCCATCCTGGAGCCTCGGGTTGCACACTTGGGTTATATTCTATTCAACAAGCACTTGCAGTGGGCTAGGCTCTCTTCTTAACATTGGAAAACATCAATAAACAGAAGAGACCAAACCTGTGCTTGGTGGATCTATATTCTACCTATTTATCGTTGAAGCCTCACGTGTTATTGGAAGTGAGTGCAGACTTTTGCATCATGTTTTGTAGTAGGACTCATAATGCACCCGTAACACAGAGGGCTTATTTCAATACAGAAGTCATGGCTTCCTACTAATGGGTTGGTGGCTGCCCTGCTATTGACTTGAAGATACAGAAAACTGTGTCATTAGGTGCCTGTGCTTGGGCAAGTTCTGGTTGACACCAATGACAAAGCTTAAACCAAGTTTCTGGGAGGAGGGAAGGAAAGCTTGGGGTCCCAGGCCCCGTGGGAGTAGGGCAGAGGGTGAGAGAGATGATAGAGGGATCCAGGGGCCTTGCTAGCCTCTGCCAGGGTCCGGAAACAATCCGGAAGCCCCTCTGTCTGCACAGGGCATCAGAAAAAAAAAATCACTATTTCTTTTAAGGGGTTCACATAAAGAACAGTCCCAGGCTGACAATGACAGTGCTCTCGTGGACCAGTGGTTTGGGGCGGTTGGGCGGCTGGCCCCTGGATCAGCATGCACTTGGACCACCATGGTCATCAGGCAGCCCAGGGGATGGTGTGTGGCTGGCAGCAGTGAGCACCCAGGAGCCCAAGGGGCAGGCAGGCTACAGCCAGGACCAGGGGAGTGACCTCCCTTGGCAGTGGTGCCAAGAGGGTAGCGGTGGCCCTAAGGTTTGTCAGGGCCAGATGTAGGGTGGGAAGGAAGCCCAAAGGGACCCGCCCACCCCACGAGCAGCCTGGTTGCCCTGATGGGTGGTTTTGGAGGGCTTTGTGGCCTAAGGAAACTCACTGTCCTTCCCAGGCAAACCACTGGAGGGATTTATGAAAAACAGATGGTGGTTGGAATGGGGTGAGGGGATGGTGATGAACTGAGCTCTCCCTCCCCTCCCACCCCTGGCCAGGAGCAGACCCAGGAAAGACCAACTGGGGTGAACCCTCACCAGCCCAGCCTGGCTCCAGAGGAGACCCTCAGATTAGAACTCACATATTTGGTCAGCTAAAACAGGGTCCATGTGGACTTGACAAGAGGGTAACATGTACAGTGCTCACTGCATGCCAGGCACTGCTTGGGATTCACTGGTCCTCCCTGCAGTCCTATGGACTGTGGATGCATTGTCCCCATGTTCACAGGCACAGAGAGATTAAGTAACTGGCCCGAGATCACAGAGCTAGTAAGTGGGCAGAGCTGGGATTTGAACCCATGCTGTTGAGTTCAGGATCTTAAACCCTGCCTGGCACTGACTTTGCACTTTATACTCAAGAGAGAGAGGGCACCAAGTATTTTTTTCAGCACCAACAACTGACTGGGTGATTGAGTATCCCATTCATTTGACCTTCAGGGATATAGCTATTGTCATCCCCATTTTATAGATGACAAAGCTGAGGCTTAGAGAGAACATCATGGAACTTCCTCGAGGCCATATAGGTACTCCATGACAAATTATGGATCTGAATACAAGTCTGTCTCATTGCAAAGCTCAGCGCATAATAACCCCTCAATAAACACCGAGCCCCTCCCCCTCTTCCCTGAGTCTGGGAGTCTGTGTTGGACTATGTCTGTCCCCGTCTGGCTGCCATGCCTTACCCTGGGGTCCTGCACAGCTGCCCACCTCAGCCAGACCACTTCCTGTTGGTCAGCCAGCCAGAAAAAGCCAGAATGAACGCAGCCCTGAGACAGGGGGCTGAAGGGAGCCTCCGCCGCCCCTCAGCCCACCCGCCCCTACCAGGGACCTTCGGAGAGGAGCCAGCAGCAAGACAAGGGCCGCATGCATCAGCCCGGCGGCCCCGGGGCGGGCAGCCAGGTGCCCACAGCCGCAGGAGAGAAGGGCCCCTCTCTCTCCACTCAAAGGTGGATTGAGGAAGGCTGGCTCCGTGATTTTTCCAAGAAGCTTGTCCAGAGCCAGAGAATGGGAACATCTGTGCCCTGAGCTCTGTTCTGGATGCGGCTCAGGCCACAGTCTGGGGCTGGCGTCAGCGGGAGACAGCGCTGCGTGGAGGAGGCTCTGGCTTGCTGGCGGCGGGTGGGGTCGGCCTGGCTGGCCAGCTGATGAGGGCGGCGCTGGCCTCCACCCCAGGAGACAGGGAGCCCGGGCCAGGCTGGGGAGCAGGAATGGGGTGGGAGCCTCGGCGGCAAAGGCCTTCTCCATGGACTGTTGGTGCAAAAGGGCTGGGGAGGCTGCGGCATTCCAGCAGGTGGACCTGGGGCCACGGCTCCTCCTCCCCGGGGCCTCTAGACCCAAGGTGCCTCCCTTCCCCCTTTGCCTTTCGAGACAGACATTTATGGGCACCTCTTAGCTCTTCCCTCTGACCGCTCAGCAAGGCTGCAAGGGAGTGTAGAGATTATCTCGAAAACATAATGTATTTACAGGGTTCAAAGTCAAGCTGCTATAAAGAGCTATCCAGATCCTCCCCGACTTCCAATGAAGTTACATCCTGCTAAACCCATCGTAAATTGAAAGTATCATACACTGAAAATGCATTTAATACAGCTAACCTACTGAACATCATAGCTTAGCCTTGCCTACCTCACACATGCTCAGAACACTTACGTGATTAGCCTACAGTCAGGCAAAGTCTTCTAACACAAAGCCCGTTTTATAACAGTGTTGAATATCTCCTGCAATTTATTGAAGAGTGTCCTGAGAGGGAAAACCAGCATGCCTGCGTGATGGACACAGAATGGCTCTCAGTGTATCAGGCTGCTGGTCAGGCATGTGGTTGTGTGGCTGGCTGGGAGCTGCAGCTCACTGTTGCTGCCCGCCATCAGGAGAGTGGATTGTATCCATACTTTATGAACAGTACTTCCACAGGGCACCTGGGTGGCTCAGTTGGTAAATTGGCTCAGGTCATGATCCCAGGGTCCTGGGACCGAGCCCCATGTTAGGCTCCCTGCTCAGCGGCAAGCCTGCTTCTCCCTCTCCCTCTGCCTCCCACTCGTACTTGCTCTGTCTCTCTAGTGCTCCATATCTCTCAAATAAATAGATAACATCTTAAAAAAAATAAAAAAAATACTACACATCATCTGTATCTTCCTGTTTTTATCTAATGTATCCCAGAGACCTTGCCTCATCATTATTTTTTACAGTATCCTCATTTTTTCCAGCTGCATGCTAGTCCATCTTGCAGCTATTCTATCATTTATCAACCAGCATCCTAAAGATCAGCACAGGGGTTTTTCCCAGTCTTTCCAACCTCATTTTCAAATGAGATCTTGGGTGGAAGCTTGATTCATGCCAGGCTGCTCTGGTTAGAGAAGTGGTAGGTGAGGGTAACACCCTCATAGCAACTTCCACCACCCCTGCCAGGCCTTAGGAGAACCTCGCCAGGACCTCAGCCCTCCAGGGAACACTGTAGGAACCACTGCTCCAGAATCCCAACCTGCTTATTTTCTAAATGGGAAACAGGCTCCCCGCAAGGACCAGACTGATCCATGGTCACAAGTTGCCCTATGGCAGACCTAGAAGAAGAAACCACATCTCTTGGGTACTACCCTCCACACTAGTCCTGTTTCATCCCCAGCAGTACCCAACTAGGGCTCTGGGGCCACATGACTGGAGTGAGAGGCAGATGTTTCTGTGGTCTGGCTGTGGACCCCAGGCCCACCTCTCTTCTACTCTGGGTTTCCATCGTCTCTCCTATTGCCCGGGGTCAGCCCCTCGCACCCCCAGCAGAAGGGTTCTCTAAGCATAAAGGAAAGATGAGCTACCCAAACAGGATGAGGGCATTGGGCTGCTGAGCCAGACCCATAAGTGGAAAGTCAGGAGTGAGTAGGAGCAAGGAAGTCTGGGAGGCCTCTGACTTCCGAGGCACCTGTAAGCAATTTGTGTTTTTGAAAATGATCACTCAAGAGTGTGACTACTGGTAAGTGACTGAGAAAAACATATTTGGTGAAAGGGAAGTATGTTTACCACGAAGCAAAGGTGAAGGGGAGGGAGGGTTTGTCGAACCAGGAAGGATTTAACTAATAAATAGGATCGTAGCAGTCCAGGAGGAAAATAGGCAGGGAGGGTGAGCAGAAGGGAAGGGAGGCCAGGTCACATCTGCAAGTCTGAATCTCCAAGATGGGCACAGCCTAGGGCAGATGGGGCAGAGGAAGGGTTAGGAGGGGACCAAGGGCCTCTGGCATCACCTACCCCCATCCTGGAGCTGAGGAAATGGACTCACCCAGCTGCAAGGTGACCTCCTCTGGGTCACGTGGCAGGTCTGTGGCAGAGCCGGGGAGGATGTGGCCTAGGACTAGCCCCGAGGATGTTGTTGCCACACTTGTCATAAGCAGGGTGTGGTAGTGAAAACAGAGGTGGCCTGGGAACCAGGAAGCCTGGGTCCAATCTTTGACTCTGCTGTGCAGTGGGTGACCCTGCCACCTCCCCAGTTGTATCTTCTCTAGGACCAGAAGGTTGGACTGAAGGGTGGTGGCTTCTAAACTTTCTTTTGAGCTACAAAGTGAAGGGGCTGGACCTTGCCTTGGAGTTGTGACAAATGGCCCATGTGAATCCCCATCAGCCAGGGAGGGAGCAAGAGCCACATTCACGAAGCATGAGCACTTGGACAGGGAGCACCTCACATGAGCCCGTTCTCTCCAGTTTGCTTGCTAAACCCAGGGGATGACCTGAGATGGAATTTCTCATTGTCCTGGGAAGCCAGATCCAAGGTTGCATTCAGTTTGATTTAGGAAAATGTAAAAATGTGAGATTCCTTGCACCCAGAATTGTGGAATGCAGGGTGTCATTAAAAAAAAACAGTCAAATCTTGCTTAAGATTCACCCATCATGGGGCACCTCCCGTAAGCGCTCCCAGTCCACCCAGCCTGCCCCCATGGGAAGAATGCATGCCTCGTCCCAGTACAGAGATGAGTGGCAGCCAGATGGGTCTGTCCCTGGCCCCTCCCCATGGCTCTCGCTCTGCCTCTAGTGACACGAAGGATGCTGTGCTCTGAGGCTTTGTGGCTGAGAGTTAGAAAGGAAGAGGCTTGTGGTTCTTTCTTGGCTACCAATTACTGTATAGGGCTTTTGGTCTTATTGCACATGTGTGTGCACACACACATACATTGCATGCATGCAGGCACACATCTTTACTTAATTTATTTAGTTTTTTAGAGAGGGAGAGGTGGGAAGGGACAGAGGGAGACAGAGGATCTCAAGCAGATTCCACACTGAGCAGAGAGCCCCACGCAGGGCTCGATCTTACAACCCTGAGATCATGACTTGAGCTGAGCCGAAATCGAGAGGTGAATGCCCAACTGACTGAGCTACCCAGGCACCCCGATGCATATACCTTTGAGGAGAGGCTGCAGGTGCTGACAGGGCCCTTTCAGAGCCAAGGGACAGGATGTTGGGTGTGGGTGGGTGGGGCAGGTGTGATTGGCAAAGCAGAGGGAGGGGCTCAGCGAGATGCTGGTGTCTGTGAAGACAGAAATGCCAGACATCTGCTTGGCAGCTTCTGAGCTCTAGGCAAATTTGGGGCAATCAGGATCCGTTGATTTTTGAATCAATGGCTCAGACGCTTGGCTAATGGCACAGCCGTTCCAGAATTATTCTCCCCACTCATTGCCCTTGGCCTTGTCAAGAGATTTGTTTTATCCCAAGCCTTACAGCTGGGTTCGGTGCGGCCTCAAAGCTGTGAACGTGTTTTATCTCTTTATGCCATGTGCCACTGTCCACGGAGACACAGGGTGGTATGGTCCTTATCTACAACCCCAAACCTCTGAAAGGCTCTGAAAACCGAAAAAGAATTTTTATTATTTTTTTAAAGATTTTATTCATTTACTCATGAAACACAGAAAGAGAGGAAGAGACACAGGCAGAGGGAGAAGCAGGCTCCCCGCGGGAAGTCCACTGTGGGACTTGATCCCAGGACCCTGGGATCACACCTTGAGCCAAAGGCAGACGCTCAACCACTAAGCCACCCAGGCACCCCTGAAAAAGAACTTTTAAAATATTTATTTGGTAACAAAATTTGACCTGAACAGACATGGGGCAAGGTATAGTCTTTATTTACTGCACTTAGTGTGAATGTTCAAGAGTTCAGCTAAAGAAATATTAATGTGTTTTTTTTAAATTTTTTTTTATTTTTATTTATTTATGATAGTCACACACAGAGAGAGAGAGAGAGAGAGGCAGAGACATAGGCAGAGGGAGAAGCAGGCTCCATGCACCGGGAGCCCGACGTGGGATTCGATCCTGGGTCTCCAGGATCGCGCCCTGGGCCAAAGGCAGGCGCCAAACCACTGCGCCACCCAGGGATCCCTATTAATGTGTTTGATTACAAGATGCTTTCAGACCCCATCAGGGTGTTAACATAATATGGAGTACATGCTCCATATTATCCGTGTGAAGCTGAAAAGCTCTGATTTCTGAAACACATCAAGGGTTTCAGAAAAGGGATTGTGGATTGTACTGCTAACCCCATTTTACAGATGAGAAACCTAAGGCTCAAGAAATTTAAGTGCCTTTCCAGAGAGCACATGGCTAGGAAATGGCAACACCAGATAAAAATATCAAGGCTGTGGTCCTCAACCCAGCACTCTAGCATTTTAGCAGGGCCCTGAGGGTGGGAGCTGGAGGCTGTGGGGACCCAGGACACCTGCAGAGCCCACGGCCTTCAGCCCATGGCCTCCTTTCATAGGAATCTGAAGAGACCCGTGTCTGGGTTTTCATTCCTACTGCTGAACACAAGAAAAAGCTGCCATGTGAGGTGATACAGCCCCACCTGGAGGAGGGCAGGCTCAAAAGTGAGCGGGGACCTGCCTTGAGCTAAAAGCAACACGGTGGTGACAAGATGCCATGTGAAGTAGTAACTGTTTGGAATTTCCCACCGCCCCAATTTTGCCTTCACATTTGGCTTTTCTCCTCTGGGAAGGGAGACACAAACCCAGCATCACCCCAAAGTGGAGTGTCATGGAGGAAGCACAGAATAAAAGACCATAATGCTTGATGTTAAGTTTCAGGGCTGTCCTCCAGGTGCTAGTCTGGAAAGGTCTAGGAGTGGTGCTTACTGGGTGAGGATTTTTCTGGCCCAGGAGACTGATTAGTAGCTTCCAATCCAGGGAGCAGGAGGGGGTTGGAAGTGAACAATGGAGTGGTGCCCAGATGCAGATGTGGGAGGCCTTCAGGCATCCCAGGGGAGGGGGGATGCAGGGAGGGACCATAGTCCCCCCCCACACACACACACTTTAAGGGCAGGATCTGAGGAGGATACCTGTAGCTGGGCCTCTTGGAAGTGGCAGCCCTGAGGATACAGCCAGGACTGGACAGGGAGGGGGCAGTGAGGTGAAGATGGCTGGAATCCTGGGGTCCAAGTGGCCTGAGGCAGCCCAGCAGATGTCTTATAATGCAGGAGAGATGGTGCAGGAAGGGATGCATATCATCCTTAAGATGCAAGGACATAGCCAACTTCCCTGGTGCTGTGAGTGGGCCTGGAACACAACCAAGAGAGGGAGAACCACAGGCCTACTGGGTTTCCAAGTCATGCCAGGGAACACCGTGGCAAGAGTGGCAGGGACCAACCCTTTTGAGAGCATGGCACAGAGGCTCAGGCCTCTTGCCCAAGAGAGTTACCTGCTGGGGGAGCAGTTATGCTTCGCACAGGGACCTCCCCCAAGGGGTGGGGTGGGGGACATGGGTACCTCCCCCAGCCCTGCTCCCTCCTCAGGAAGAGCTGCCCTGTTCCAAAGGAACTATTTGCTGAGAGGCGCCAGCAGGGCTTAAGAGCCAGCAGCCAGCCTCTGGCCATGAGGGGCTTTGTCATTTTTGCTAATAATAAACCCTGGAGAAAAGCTGTGGCTGGAAAGAGAAACAGAGCAAACCCTGAGAATCTGCCTGGGCTCCCCAGTATTCCTTCAGCCCTCAGGTGCTAGGGGAGCCCTGGACCCACCTGGCCTTCCAGGGGGCTCTGGCAGGGGCTGGGGTACAGGGCATATCTGTGAAGGAGGTGTGGGGGGGTCACCTTGTGTGGCTCCCAGGCTGTTCCCTACCGACCTCCCTGAACTCACCCTGTGACTTTCCACTGAGGCTTAAAGACAACTCTGGATCCATTAAATAATGCCTGAGAGGGAGGGCTTCGGGAAGGGGGTTTCCAGCTGTGTGACCCTGGGCAAGGGGTGGCCCCTTCTGGGCTTTAAGTCTCCCAACCATAAAGTGAGAGGTTCGCCTGATTTTCCAGAGCAGCCCCTTGTCCATGCTTGTGTAGGAGTCGGTGAATGGTGCCCCCATCAGAACACATGCTGGATTTGGCTAAGTCCTGCCTGCCCAGCTGCCATGCATGCCTGTTGGACCTGGAAGAAGTAAGCCTGGGACATAGTGGTGGGGGCAGGAAACAGAGGGAAGATGTGCAAGGAGAGCAGAGAGGGACAGGTGAGGCGGGACACTCAGAGACACTTACTAGCTGGATGATCGGGGCAAGTTACTCAACAGAGCCTCAGTCTCCCCATCTGTGCAATGGGCTTAATACCTGCTGGGATCAATTCCATCAATAAAAGCACGTAAAGGGCTCATCATGGCATGCTCAGTACATGTCCCTCCCTCTCTCCCTCATTTCTCAAAGATGAATCAGAAGGCGCTGGCCCCACTCTGGTCATAGGTGTGCAGGCTCCATCGCTCCAGGTCGGGAGTTGCAAACCTGTGTGTGCTGGAGGTCACCCCAGATGTGTCTGGTTTTCCTTCAGTGTTTTCCAGAAGACATGATGTAGAACTGGCATTATTTCTTCCTTAAGCATTTGGTAGCTGCTCAGTGTTTCAATGTCCCACGTAAATCCAGATTTCCAGGTTTCTTTGCAGCATGGGGAGATCAGACGGGGTGAGGGTGGGGGGCTGCATTCCCTTAGGACGGTGGCTGGCTGCAGCTGAGCAGCTACTCTGCGCCTTTACCTTCTGTTGCTTGTAATTCTTCAACTTGGTTTGTTCTTATATATTTTCCTTCTTTACATATATAATCTGACATAAAACAGGAATATGATCGTATCACATATGCTCGGTTTCCCCTCCGGCTGGCTCGGCTTCCCGCCTGCTCCCAGGAGCGCCCACCCCCCTCCACGTAGGTAACACCCACGCCCCCCACCTACTACACAGCCTTTGGCCTACTCCTCGAGCTCTGAAGTCATATTTTGACATAGGTGTCCGTATAAACACACACGTCTGTTGGGGTACATGTGGATTCCCCCCTGTTTCATAAATATGAGGTTATATTACGGAGGCGTTTCTGCATCTAGCTTTCCAATACCCTCTCCACGGGTACAGCTTGCCCCCCCAAAATTGGCCTCCACCCCTCAGACTCCTTTACTAGTTTCATTCTCTCTGTGGCTCCTGTAGGCATCTCCACCAGCTACCCTACCTGCATGAGTAGGACTCATGGACCGGGGACCACGGGTTATGGTGAGGGGCTGGTGGATTCAGGTGACCACTGTACACTACAGCAGGGGTCTGCAAACTTTTCTATAAACTAAAAAATGTGGGGCACCTGGGGGTGGTTCATTGGTTGAACATCTGCCTTTGGCTCAGGTCATGATCCCGGGGTCCTAGGATCGAATCCCACATCAGGCTCCCCACGGGGAGCTTGCTTCTCCCTCTGCCTATGTCTCTGTCCCTCTCTCTGTGTGTCTCTCATGAATAAATAAATATATAATCTTAAAAAAAACAACTTTAAAAATGTAATAAAGACTAGACTTTTCATTTCTGGGTATTCATCTCGGCTTCTTAAGAGCAATTGCCACAAATTACCATAACCTTGGTGGCTTAAAGCAACCAGAAGGTATTCTCTTGCCATTCTGGAGGCTGCATGTCTGAATCAAGAAGGCAGCAGGGCTGGGCTATCTGCAGGTAGGGGTGGGGGTGCGGGTTCCTTCCTTGCCTCTTTCAGCTCCTGGCAGCCCTTGGCTTGTGGCTGCTTTGCCCCAATCTCTGCCTCTAGCTGTGCGTCCAGATTTCTCCTTCCTGCCCCTGTTGGACTTAGGGCTCACCTTCAATCAAGAGTGAATTCCATCTGGAGATCCTTCTTTCCAAATCAGGTCACTTTCTGAGGTTGAGAGTAGGTATGAGTTTGCGAGGGGGATGCTCTTCAACCCACAATGGTTCTCTTTGTGCTTTCCTCTTGCTGGTACATGGTTTTCCTTTGTCAGCCCCTGCTCTGAGGCTGCAGACCATGCAGTCCTGGCTTTACGGAAGTGTCTTGGCTCCAACTCCTTCCCCTTTGTCATCCCAAAGCCTCATTTCCCTGACCCTACTGGACGTAAAGACTGGCTTCCAGAGTGCCGTGCTCTATTCTCCCTTCCACTTCCCCATACCAGCACCCAACCTCACTCAAGCAGCAGAAGTATTAACTCTGCCACATAAGATCCAGGAGATCCTGGAGCAAAGAATTTAATCCTGAAACTCCTCTCCCTCTTCTTTGCCTTGTTCACTCTTTCCCTTTAAGACTTATCTCCCTGTCGCCTCCTCCAGGAAGCCTTTCTGGAGTCTACCAACTCCATCTGCCGTTGCTCCCAGACTGACAGTTTTGAGCTTTTGCCCTACTATGAAGCGACACAGTGTGGGCAGGACACTGTAAGCTCCTGGGTCCTACCTGAACCCAGGTGGGTGGCAGGGGAGGCATAGCCAGAGCAGCAGATGGGTGTGATGCAGCAGCACCAGGTATAGATAGGCCTGAGTCCCAGGGAAGAAGTTGGATTTTAGCTGTCCGTGATGATGGCTTGGTGACGTTTTGTAAGGAGGGGCTGCTCAATCAGATGCTGACTTTGGAACTGTCCCTCTGGCTGCTAGGAATAAAACAGAGTGGAGGCCAGCCAAGAAGCTGTGTGGCTAGTTTGGAGGCACCCAAATTCCACAGTCCAGGTGAGTGATGATGGCCCTGAAGCAAAGGCTGATCAGGGGTGGAGGGTGGGGACAGAATTATGAAATATTTAGGGAGCAAACATTCAACAAGTCTTGATGATGTGGAGAGGCCAGGAGCACCAGACATCTGATGCTCCCAAGGGCAGCCATGGCCTCACTCCTCTATCCTGTTGCCTTAACCACCTCGGAGCCCCTCCTGGGTGCTCCCGCCCACCCCATCCTGTGAGCACTGATACACTGGGAGCTTTGGGTAAGGAAGTCTGGAAGGGTTTCAGGGGGGCAGCAGGGGGTGGGATTCCTGCCTTCTGCAGTTTCCCTAAGGAGCCTCCCAAATAAATGTATTCATCCTTCCCCTACCTGCTCTTGGACACTTGGCTTGTGTGCTTCAAGGATGGTTTGAATTTTTTCAAAAACTTAAAATTCTCGGCCAGGAGAGCCAATTCCAGTGAATGACCACACAGTAAAACGTGACAAGGGCCCCTTTCACAGGCCCCGACTGCACAGAGCTGGCCAGGCGGCCGGAGGCAGCTCTTGATGAATCAGCTTATGTTAGAAGGTCAGTGACTCAAAGCCCCTGAGAGTCAGTCTGAACAGTGACCTGCTCATTTATGACGGTACGTTGAAGGAGAGTCTGTGTTGTCCTGGATGACAAGATCCCCATGATTATTGATTGATCAATTGATTTTTTTTTTTAGTATTATAATCTTGTGCTTTGTTGTAATTTGGGCCCCCATAAAATCTTATTTTTACATTATTATAATTGTAATATGTGATTTTGTCTTTTTAAAGGTTTATAATCACTTTGCCATGTTACCATGGTAGGGTTCATAATTACCTTCTTATTTTATGTTTTTAAAATCACATTAGTGAGGATGCCTGGCTGGCTCAGTGGTTGAGTGTCTGCCTTTGGCTCAGGTCGTGATTCCAGGGGTCCTGGGATCAAGTCCCCCATCGGGCTCCCTGCAGGAAGCCTGCTTCTCCCTCTGCCTATGTCTCTGCCTCTTTCTCTCCTGTGTCTCTCATGAAAAAATAAATAAAACCTTTTAAAAAAATAAAATGAAATGAAATCACATTACTGACATGTAATTGACATGTAAAAAGCTGTAAATGTTGAATGTATACAACTCAAACTGGGAATAAATAAACACCATGAAACCATCACCACCAAGGCCATATACATTTATACTACCTCAAAATTTTCCTTCCACCCTTTTATTATTATTATTATTACTTTTAATGTTTTATTTATTTATTCCTGAGAGAGAGAGAGAGAGAGAGAGAGAGAGAGAGGCAGAGGGAGAAGCAGCCCCTATGCAGGGAGCCTGATGTGGGACTCAAACCTGGGTCTCCAGGATCAGGCCCTGGGCTGAAGACGGCACTAAACCGCTGAGCCACCCGGGCTGCCCTATAATTATTTCTATTGTGCCTGTGTGTGTGTGTGTATGGGTGTGGCAAGAATACTCTCCCCAACTCCATGACTACTGGTTTCAAGTTGTTCATTCAACCAAAATTTATGGTGTCCACACTGTGACTGTTGGAAGCCCAGAAACCCAGCGTTGAATGCAGAGGCCAGACCCTTGGTCTCACAGAGCTCCCCTCGAGTCAGGGAGTCAGACAACAAACCCATAAACTTGTTAAATACTTTAAAGAGAACTTATAGCAGTGATGTGCAAGATGAAAAAGACAAAATAGGGTCATAGAATGGAGCATGATGGGCAGACACTACTATTAGAACATCCTTCTATACAAGTGACATGTCATTTGAGAACTGGAGGGCAAGAAAGAGGTGGCCCTGTCCCAGATAGAGCGAAGAGCTGTGCAAAGACTATCAAGAGATTGTGTGCATCAGAGTTGTAAGATCTAGGGGGTTAAGAGTGCCTGTGGAACAGTGAGCCCTTGAGATGGAAAGTTACAGGAAATGCGCAAGCTGACATGTGCTGGATGCCTCACCAGTGAAGGTGGTGAACATTCGATGACCCTATGAGCCAGCAGCAACTCCTGTCTTTGCTATTCTCTCAACACAAGTGAAAGCATACTCTACAAGATGTGTGCAAGAATGTTCATAGCAGCTTTTTCATAATGATCAGAAGTTGGAAATCAACAGGAAAAACAGCAAAACCTATGGTGACATAGTCAGACATAGCATGTGACTCAGCAGTACAAGGGAATGAAGCACACACACACACACACACACACACAACATGAATGCATCTCAAAAACTATGCTGAGTGAAAGAAGCCAGGCACAGAAGAGTATATACTGTAGGATTTTGACATAGGCTAATCTACGGCGGGAATTAAAATCAGAACAGTGGTCCCCTCTTGGGTGGGGTCATGGACTAAGAAAAGGCATGAGGAAACTTTCTGGGGTGATGAAATCGCTCTAAATTTTCAGATGTTTGCAACACACAGGTTTTCACATTTCCCAAAACTCACTGACTGGCACTCTCAAGGCGTGTGCATAGCACTACATAAAAATTTTAGCTTGAGGGGCACCTGGGTGGCTCAGTGGTTGAGTGTCTGCCTTTGGCTAGGTCATGATGCTGGGGTCCTGGGTTTGGGTCCTGCATTGGGCTCCCCTCAAGGAGCCTGCTTCTCCCTCTGCCTATGTCTCTGCCTCTCTCTCTGTGTCTCTCATGAATAAATAAAATCTTTAAAACAATTTAGCTCAAAGAATAAAAAATAACCATAAATAAATATCAAACCCTGGAATGCTGAAATATTTAGGAATGCTGAAGTGTTTAGGGCTGAAGTGGTGTATACTGATGTTTCAAGTACATAAAAAAAAAGACACATGATGGAGGGATTATGTATGTTAATTGAAGAATCTAGGCAGTGGGCAGATGGGTATTCACTGTATCACTCTTTTGTATCACACTGTATCACACATTTTGAACAAAAATCTTATATATTTAAGGTTGAATTGATGACAATGCTAGTCACAGGAGACAACGTGCCTCTAAACTGTTTCACAGTTTAGATTTCTGTACAAGAAA
The DNA here is from genome assembly GCF_018345385.1 of Vulpes lagopus. Taxonomy (NCBI): domain Eukaryota; kingdom Metazoa; phylum Chordata; class Mammalia; order Carnivora; family Canidae; genus Vulpes; species Vulpes lagopus. The sequence goes on from NC_054827.1 coordinate 112,066,592, forward strand.
TCAGTCTCATAGGAGTGTAGGGATGGACAGAGATTTTTAAAAAGTTTTGTCAAGCTCAGGATATTTATTTTTTTAACCTTTATCCAAGGCAAGCTAAATGATGAAGCTTTAAAACATTCATCTCCAGTACTTCTTCAGTAGCCAGTTTCGACAACTACCCTGAAAAATTATACTTAAATTTAAATAATCTTTCAGTGGAAAAAATGGATTCTGGAACCATGAATTTATTATGCATGGATTTTTTTGATGGAAAATAAAATCCAGTCAAATTCAAAATTCCATTCCATTCCAATTTATTCAAAATTCAAAGAGTTTCATCATTCTGTAAACTGACAACTTTTTACAAATATGCAGCATCAAGATATGCATATGCTACCTTGTTGATAAGTGTTTTAAATTATGTAATGCATTTTCTTAAGATTTTATTTTTAAGTCATTTCTATATCCAAGGGGAAGTGCACACGTAGAACCCTGAGATCAAGCATTGCGTACTCAACTGACAGAGCCAGTCAGGCACCCCAAATTATGGACCACATTACAACAATCTGTAGAAATTCTATTTTTTTCCAAATTTCTAATTCTTTGTTTTTGTCCTTTGATCTTATCTGATATTGGAAAGCATGGTGATACGGAAACAACCTTAGTGTCCATTGATAGATGAATGGATAAAGAAATGTATACATACACATATACATACAGACACGACAGGGATACTATTCAGCCCCCCAAAAGAAGGAGACCCTGCCATTTGCAACCACATGGATGAACTTGGCAGACATAATGCTAAATGAAATAAGCCAGACACAGAATTTAAAAAAAAACCCTGCATGATCTCACTTATATGTGAAATTTTAAAAAATTAAATTCATAGAAGCACAAAGTAGAACAAAGAGTGGTTACCAGGGGCAGGCTATGGGAGTAGTCAGGAGATGTTGGTCAAAGGGTTCAACATTGTAGTTACATAGGATGAGTAAGTCCAGAGGTTAATGTATAGAATGGTGACCATAGTTAAGACTGAATTGCATCCTGGAAATTTGTTAAGAGAGTAGATTACAGATATTCTCACCACGCACACTAACTGGGAGGGGATGCGATATGATAAATAACTTGATCCTAGTAATCACATCACTGTGTATCTATATAGCAAACAATCATATTTACCCCTTAAATATAAACCATTTTTATTTTTTAAAAAGGCAGCCAGTACTAAGGCTGGAAACATGAGTCAGTGCCCAGTTACAGGGGATCTTAACTGTCACGTAGAGAAGCTTGGATTTTTCGCCTTTTTTGAAAATGTTTGAGATTTTTGAGAAGGGTGATGACATGATTTAAAAAATGAAGTTTCTGGAAGATTCATCTGACATATGTGCATAGAATGGCTAATTTAGTAAAAATGATATAACACGAAAAAAATTTTAATAAAAAGCATGGCACAGTCCTTTCCTGGCGGGGAAGTATTCAGGTCATCAAAAATAACTGAGGATATTGGATAAATACACAAATCTGGTTGTCCAATCGACATATTTAAAAAGTTTGCTGCAGAAATTCCAAGAGTTTATTCCGTAGAATGAATATTTCCACAGGACCTTCCTTTTAATAACCATTTTACTTTGTATGGGACAATAGTTGTTTACAGCTAGCTCCTGTACTAACACACATGATAAAGACAATCATTTTCAGCTTAACATCTTAGCTTTCTGTAACTCACACTTTTTCTTTCTTCACTAAGCCTGTTAATTTTGCTATTTTCTTCTTTTTCTTTCTTTCTTTTTTTTTTTTGGCAAGACATTCTCGATGAAGGGAAGCAGTGCATTGATTCACATTCTGGCCCAATCTCCTTAATCTGGGTAATTACTTTTCCTATCATCACAGCTGTGCCACCGAACACGCTCCTGCACAAAACTAAACTCCAAGCCACATTTGCTGACTCTGATCATTCTCTTGGGTCTTTCAACAATGTCAAGTTGCTATAAAAGTTTCCAAATGCCTACTCTCACTCTCTGTACTAACCTCCCTGTGGACCAGTAACAGTCTGCCACCAACACAAACCCACCAACTCCACTTTGACCAACACTGTACGGGGCCCTCTCTGAGAAATGATGGGTGACCCAGGATAGGGTGTAAAGTAGAGAAAACTGCAAGGTCCCTCAATCCGGGGATGCTCTGATTCTGTAGTCCAGGAAGGAGACAATCTGGACAAAATAAATGCTCCGACAGGCTACCAAATGTTTCTGAACACATTTCTCTAGATGCTAAGGGAGGTCATTGCTTCAGATAGCCAAACCCAGAGGGAATCTTAAATCCATGCTCCCTGATTGCCTCTGTTTGGTTCAGCAACAATGGAAAACCCTGCTCCTTTGGGAGTTATGAGAAGGCCCCTTGGAAGCTCCTAATCTTTTGTTCTCAAAATCTCTTTGAGAATATGACTTTGGACCCACATTCCAGAAATATACAGGTACATATGCCCAAAATATTGCATGGAGTTTCAGGGCCTTTATAGACAACCTACAGTCCACCCCAGGACCTTCAAGGGACCCTAGGAAGCTTGCCTTGGAGGAATAAGTCAGCTGGTCCCTGGACTACTTTCTTCTCAGGTGGGAGTAAAGCCAGTCTTGGGTTTATGCTCAGGGCGCCCCCTTGTGGTGCTCTTCAAGTGCCAAAGGTCTTCAAGTGAGCAGGGAGAGTCCTCAGGAGGCATGGCAAGGAGTCTAGATCCTACCAGCGATGTCTCACATTCATGACCGTGGTCCTGCCTTCCTTATGTGACTCAGGGAGTTTTGAGAACCCCATTATATGACCCTACAGAAGGTAACTATTGAAATCTTTGAGGAAGGTGGATTGCTGTCTTATTTTTCATTATTTGGATTAAAACACTTTCCACAGAGTTGACTGTTGTCTGTCATGCAGATCCTGAGGAAATGAGGAGCTCTCTTCTGAACTAGGGCTCCCCTGGGGGCCACTTGCCACAATAGGTAGGAGAAGCAAAGGGCAGGGAGAACAGAGCAGTGTTGGGGGAGGTGGGGAAAGAGAGAGAGAGAGAAAGAGCTATCAAGGTGCAGAATCTGGCAGGGACAGGCCATTTGCAGCCTGGGTACTACATTAAGTATTTGGGACTTGTTGGGAAGCCATGGTTGAATTGTCATCAGGACAGCAACATTCACTTAACGGAGTAGCCTCTGGGATTGTCCTTCAGTATAAGAAAATGGTAGATACCCAATGAGGGCTGTTCCAAGAAGTGAGAGAGGGACCCTGAACTCAAACACTAAAACCACTTCTACTGCAACTAGGTCTTGAATCTATCTGTTGTGAGTGGGTACACCCTGAGAAACAAGAGTTACACACTTCAACTTTACAATGACATCTCTTAAGGGAGATGACAGTGTTCTGAAAAAGATTTAGCCTCTGTGTGAGTGTGTGTGTGTGTGTGTGTGTGTGTGTGTGTATTTCTGCTCTAGCAAAAGAGGAAGTTACATTGGCCACCCTTGGAAGATCACCTAGGAAGCAATGTGTAGAGGGGGCATGTAGGGTTCCCTGAAAACACTCAGATTACTCAGGGGTTATGACAGTGGTTCAAGAGCCCTACTCTCCTGGAAAGGTGATGTTTCAAAAGTCAGAAAGGAAAGATTGCTGAGCTTGGTGTGGGAGTCCCCAGGGAAGGGAAGAGTCAATTCCCAGAGCTCATGGGCAGCCCACCTCGAGTAGGGCTGCTTGTATTTACTCTGCCCAAATGGATGTCATGAACCCTGGCTGATGGGTCACAACCTTCAGTGTTTGAGGATATGGGCTGAGTCCTGCCCCCATCATTTTTTTGGCAGGATTAAATGACTTGCTCAAAAGGACACAGTCACTTAATGGCAGAGTTGGGACCCGATCCTGGGCCTCCAGGATCCAGCCCTACTGCTCCTCTGAGAGCTCCAGAAAAGACTCCCTTCTCTCCTAGGGAGCTGATGTCCTTACCTATGTGGGGAAGAGGCACCTGAACAAATCATGACCGATAAAGCAATCACATCCCAACCACACACACAAAGACACAAGGGACAAAGTGGATGCTCAGGGATCCCACAAGCACCGAGCCTCCAGCTCAACCCAGGGCAGCATTATGCAAGATGAGGGTGCCCCCAAGTGATCAGGACATCTGTAGCCTCCTTCTATACACTGAGATCTCATTGAGTAATAATATAGTTTAGGCATTTGCAGGGTAGGGAACTCACACCTCAGAGAAGGCCCGCATATCTGACTGGCTACAAGCCTGTGGACATGCGCTCCCACAGTGAAATGCCATCTTTACCACCTCACCTTGTAGCCCAAGGTTTCATCACTTCGCCTGGCCACCAAGGACCCCCGAAATATCACATGCCCTTAGGATATCCCCCACAGGCATGACAGAGCCAGCCTGGCCTCCAGGACAAAGTGTGGTGTCAAGGACTCCTGCCAGGCCATTACTCAAACAAACCACCAATCTGAGGGCCGGAATAACAGCAATTATTTAAGTATTCTTGGAAACCCTGAAATTTTCTTTCTTTAGTCTGTACTAATTTTTTCCTCTGGCTTCAGAACAGACTTGCAATTGTCAGCATTAACGGCTCAACCTCCCTCCTCTACCCTCCCTTCCCCCAAAACACCACACACACACACACACACACACACACACACACACAAGGATGAGAAACCCATGCAGGCAGGGTCTCCTGTGGGTTTATAGACAGAGTATGATTCCAGGCAATTTGAACCCTTCTTCTGTGACACCTCATCAGGGTAATAGAACCTAGTTTCCTTGAAAGACCTAGCAGGTGGATGAGCCCTGGTTGGTGAAGGGGATGATAGTGTTGAGGATGTGGCTGGTAAAAAGGCTCCTCTTCAAACATCTCAAACCCCTGGAGAAGAGGCCCAGCAAATTAAGCTACATACAGTTCCTTTGCCCACAAAGGATCCAAACAGGGAGCCCCATGATCTCTCCAACCAAGAGGCGGCGCCCTTGTGTCTGTTACCCACCTCACTGACCTGCCTCTCCCAGTAGTGGCCCCTGGTGACCAGCAGCTACCACCTAGAACCAGCTCCAGAAGCAGCACCCCGTGTCTCCCTCCATCACTAACCAAACAAGTGAGGGCTCTGTTGGTGGCTGTCATCCCGTCGTCACCCGGATTTTACCTGGGGTCTCCAGTGACATCACTTCCTCAACCCTCAACTCACCCATTTTCCAGTAATTGTGCCCAGAGCACCAGAGCTAATTGAAACAAGACGTGGACTTACATGTTAAAGTAGCCTTCAGTTGGGAGGCTAGGGCTGCTTCTGGAAAATGTTAACGCTTTCCTGTTGGACGCCAAGCCCTCTTGGAACTAAGCTTCAAACGAAACCTCATCTGTAAAATGAGGGGGTTGGATGAGCCCAGAGAGCCATTCTGACTCTGAGAGTTTGTGCTACTATGAAAAGAAAACCCAACAGAGCCCTGGGTGGGGGAGCCAAGGGAGACTTCTGGTTGGCGTGGTATTGTCACAAATAAAGTGGTTGTGAATCAGTTTTTATTTTCAGCCCTGCAGCTGATAGATTCATTTCTTTTTTATGGGCCACATTCTGCATAATTCCAAGAAAATCACTCCATCACAGGCTCCACTGACATCACCAACCACCAGATAGGAGGCCCCTGGTGTGCAAACCTTGGGCTGAGTGGCTGAGTTCGAAGGCTTGGCTCCAGGTGAAAAGAGGCTGTCCTGGTCGCCCCAGGGAGTTGCTATGGAGACCACATTTCTCCCTCTCCATCCACCATCAGGAGGTCTGAGCTTCAGAGGGTTTCCCATCTACCTATCCCCAGATGTGAATTTAATGAGTCCAATCTCGGGTCAGGCAAATCCATCATCCTTGAAGAGATCTAGAAGACAGACAAAAGCTCTGTTTTCTGGACAGCTGGGCCAATTGAATTTGGTCATCTAATTTTGGCTTGGAGGTTTACTGCTTATTTGTTTAATTATTTAATGATTTTTTTAAATGGAATTCCTCCATTTGGGTACAGGCTTCCCAAGACCTCCTAAGCTCTTTATTTGGAAAAGAAAAAGATCTTTTTATCTTTTTTTTTTTTTTTTAAAGATGAAGAGGAGAGAGGTTTATAGTCATTTCAGCTGGAAGGCCAAAACCGCCGAATAGAGAAATGTGTTTAGAGGACACCAGCCAGGAATGAGATGAACCATGGCTAAGACCAGAGGATGGTTTCTAAATTGACAAAGCAAGGAGCTTTCTTTTTCCTCTAGTGCAAAATTCTCTAGAATCCTGGAATCTTTACATTGAAAGGGACCTCAGAAGTCACCTAGTGCAACCACCCAGCCTATGACAATCTCCTGTCCTTCATCCTTGGCAATTGTCACCCATTCTCTACTTCACTGGGTGGTCAAATCTATGTTCTTATATGTCGGATGAGAAAAACCTTCTGGAGTTCTTAAGTGGAACTGAAATTGGCCTCCCTGTTACTTTACATTTGCCAGGGGCAGGTCTGTTCTCAGGAGGCCCTTGGAGGGATAAAAACTACCCTAGTCCAAGCTGGCTTGGACAACACACTTTGTAACAACCCTTCAGATATTCTCAGTAGTTACCATGTCTCCATCTTCTCTGGCTTATTCCTCTGGTTCTGTTAATCACTCCTCACTTCATGGTCATTTCCAGACCCTTCACCATCCTGGCCACTTGCCTCTGGACATTTTCCAAGTCATCAGGATCCCTTTTATACTGTGCCTGGGGCCTGGACATGATGCTTCCTGATTTTGGGTTGATGAGCTGATGGATGGAGGGACAAGCCCAAACTTGAAGTTAAAAAGCCACATGCAGATGTCACACCAGAAATTGGCCATCGGACACATCCTGTCCTGTCATCAGGATAATCCTTGATCAGCTGGCAACATGATGGCATTAGAACCACATGCTACATACCTTTGTGTTCCTAGAGGATCAAAGTATAGTTGGAAGTGATTTACTTTTTCAGTCAATGAATGCTTCATATTTATCTGCTAAGATCTTATTACTGGTCATAGAAGTTAGGCTTTGGAGCTGTGATGATAAATGGCACAGTCTCTACCCTCAAGGAGATTAAATTAAATAATCTACAAAAGCCAAATTGCCTCAGATGAGCCAGGTTGAAGAAACTTTGGAAGAACACTGCTTATGACAAAATATATATATTTAGTCATAAATGACTGGAGATGGAAGGGACCTCAGGAAGCTTGAATTCATACCCCCTGGTTTATAGATATGCAAACTAAGCTCCAGAACTTGTTCATCCACCTAGCCATCCACTCAACAAATGTATTTACTGAGCAGTCACCATAGGCAAGGTAATACATTTTTTGGGGGGGGGCATCCAATGTGAACAGCAACAGCAGATAAGGAGTGGTAAGTAACTTCATTGGTACATGGATAAAGGGATCCAGCTGAATGATCTGGCCAAGGAAATCCACTTGGTTGGTATCAGAGGCAGGATCAGAAACCAGATCTTCTGACATCTGGCACTGGGCTTTTCCCAATGCACTATAGTATCACTCATAAATGACTAGATGGGAGACAATAGAGCATATGGTCTATTTTGGGGAACTCTGTCCTGATGGAATCCTATTTGGACATTGCAGGCAGTATGTCTGTACTTTGTGAATGTGCTGGCTGTACTGAAATAAGGTTTCACCTCTGCAAAGCACGATGCAAAAGCCAGAGGCATTCCTGTCTGTCTTCCAGGAGCAGAGACAACCCCTCTTTAGCCCTTGCCAACAGTCTACTAAAATTGTCTCCCAGGATCCAGCAAAGAGAAAATCCAACTTGCTTTCCCTCTCTTTGAGCTTCATGAGATTGGACATTATTTGTTTTCCTAATACGTCCTCCTCCCTTGGTTCCCACAGTGTATCTCTCTCTACTGCCCCTTTGCTGACTATTTCCATAACCCCAACCAGAATCCATTCTCTTAGTCCATCTGGCTCAAAACATTGAGATAAAATTTCACTTTCCTCTCTTGTTATAGAAGTTAGTCATCTACAAAAGATTAGGGATTCCTCCCTTAGACTGCTTTGATTTTATCCATCCATCTATCCATGAATCCATCCTTTATCCTTCAAGAACACTCCAGCTTACTCTGGGATGACTAGGTCATGTTCCAGGGAAGCCAGAGCCCTATTCCCCAAACCCAGGGTAATTGTCATATCTGAGCTAAGGCTGCTCACATATGCATCCACCAGGCATTTAAGCCATGCCCAGCCCAGGTGATCCTGGCCTCTCACAGAACCCACAGCCCCTCACCTTCCTTTCACCCTTGAGTACAAGATCAAGGCCAAGAGTGTGTGCCCAGTCACTCCACACATGGAGATGCCTCCCCACCAGGAGGCCTTACTGGACAGCAAATGGCCCTCTTCCTTCTTTTGAGGGGGTCCTCTGTCTCTCCTGAGACTGGGCCATAATCCCAAAACAGACCCTATTTTAGGATAGGCAGCTGGGTGCTCAGGGCTCCCCAGGGATGAGCAGAGCCTTTCCTTACAGCCAGCTTCCAATGCCTTCCCTCCTTAGCCTCCTCTCTACACTACCCATCTCTCTTCCAAATGCCGGTATCACGCCCTCCTCTATGGCAATTTCTTTTTTTTTTTTCAATGATAAATTTATTTTTTATTGGTGTTCAATTTGCCAACATACAGAATAACACCCAGTGCTCATCCTGTCAAGTGCCCCCCTCAGTGCCTGTCACCCTATGGCTCTTTTCAAGGAGGAAAAAGGTTGAGAGGGGTTGTATATTAGTCAAACATCCTTAACCTTCCCAGGAGCATGGATGCAAATGGCCAGGAGAAAATTCCTTTCAGGCTGCGCTGGGGCACATGGAGTTGCCAGCATCCCAGTGTGACCGTCCAGATGCCCATGTAAAGATTTTCCATCTGATCCCATTTATACCTGCATCCGGTTTCCAATGCTTACAGAAAATCGGAGCTGAGAGGGCCCCCTGAGACAACCAATGGAATCCTGTGCAGATGGGAGAACCAAAGCTTGGTGAATTCCTTTGGTCACTCAGTGAGGCAGAGACAGCCGAAACTAGAGGCAGGAGGCCAGCCCATTGAGCAGGAAGGAGACAATGAGCTACCTTCTCACTGACGTAAGACCCCATGGCAGCTGGGGGTTCTGGGTTCTGCCCCTCATACTTGCGGTCACACCTGTTCTGTTAGTGGAGTCAGGCAGACCATCTGAGGACAGAACAGTAGAGACCTGAGTGGGGTTTCCCGAGCAGAGGTGGGTATCATGTTCTGTGAGAGGCAGCCCATGCTTGACCTGGGATACTGGCATAAGGGGAGAGACTAGGAACAGCCCAGCAAAGACTTGAACTTCACGTTCCCTACCAATGGCCTGATACCCTGGGGAACCAGCCAACTTTGAGGAAGGACCCTCTTCCTGGCCTCTCTGGCTATTGGCAGGATACCTGGCCCTACCACCCACTGTTCCCATGGTTGCCCAGCGACTTAGGCACCCTGCCCACTCACCTCACCGCTTGTGTCCAGACATGCTCAAGATGCAGGGTCCCTTTGCCAAGGGCCCTCAGCCCAAGAGACTCCAGGTCCATTTCCAGGGACTGAGGCTCCCATTGTACTAAAAAACAGAAAAATGCCAGAACAGGGTTGCAAAAATTAAGATGTGTTTAAAACATTTCCTGTGAACAAATTAACACTACACACACTCACACACACACACACACACACACTCACACACTCAACATTCACACCCACACCCACACCTACACCAAGCATAACACAACACAGTTGTGCTATTCACAAAATAATCATAGACATTATATGCACATAAATTCAGAGCGTGGATTTGGAGTTGTATAGCGAAGGTTGCCTTTAGCAAATCTCTGTGACCTGGTGTGAAACTTCCCTTCAAAGTAACATCTCAAGCAGAAATGAGAGGTCCTTCCAGGAAGTGAGTCAGGGATCAAGCAGCAGTCTTGCATCCCTGCTCCACCTCAGAGGAGGACAGCACCTGAATTTGAAGAGGTTGGAGACTCAGGGACTGGGCCTCAGACGGCTGCCTCCCGCCCCCCCCCCCCCGGCCCCGCCCCACACCTAGCCCCAAGCCCCTCCTTCAGAGAGAAAGAGGGAAACCAAGCTGCCCCCCAGGGACAGCTCAGGAGTCTGGGGCTGCTGGTGGGCTGCCAGCCCCCACTGAATGGGGCCTTTTGACATCACACCACCCAGGAGGGGGACGTAATCCCTCCCCAGCCACACAGAGCCCTCTCAATCCTGGTGGCACAGTGCACTGTTCACACAGCTCAGGAAACAAAATAAATATATCCTCCCTCAAAGACCCCACAATGGGGCTTTTTCATGGCAGGGAATCAAGAACAGCCGCCGCCCTCCACATGGCTGAGGGGCTGCTCATCCCTGCAGCCTTTGCCCGACACTTCCTGGGACTCGGAATTCACCTGCCCTGGTCATGGCCTGATGAGGACAGTGGCCCTGTGCGTAGGCCTTGAGCAGAGCCTGTAAGTGTGTGGGGAAAGGAAGGAAGCAAGGGAGGAACCCAACTCTGATGGATTTCCTATTGTGCTTGGAGCAGACAGAGGCCCAGTGAGGACACTCTTGATGGATTAAAGCATCTGCAGATTAGATTGCTCAGGATGTCAGGTTACTGCTGAGACTCTGGGTCACCCACGCAAAGCTCCAGGCCAGGTGAATACTTGGGGGGAGTCTTCGTTACACCTGAGCCCCCATGTCTTTTGGGACGCTTACTTTCCAGGGGATGGCAACCAGCCCTGAAAAGACCACCCCTGTAATTTGACCTATTCCCTGGTCACAGCCAAATCCAATCAACATGCCCACCTCCACCTCTCCCACACACTCACCCATCAGGGCCTGCTTCCTGGAACTCCCTCTTCCTCTCCGTTTTCCTCTCTCTAAGATCATGGGGAGCCATAATAATACAGATAATAGCAAGTGTTTACTCTGACCCACACACCTCTGAACTCAAGCATCACCTCTTAAAGGAAGCCCTCCCTGACTTCACCTAGCTTTGTGACTATCTGTCCAAGTGGGTGGGAGGGCCTAGAGGCCTTATCCCTCATCTCTGAGTGCCCAGAGCCTTTCTTAGAGATGACTGTAGGGCTTGAATGAATGCCTTCACCAAACACAAGTGCTTACGGAGAACCTTGAACTAGCTCAAGCCCTGAGCCACAGAGGTCATCCTGGTAGTGTAGGAATCAGCATCCCAGTTGCAGGGCCTGAGCATGCCATTTAACCAGCTAAGCTTTATTATGTGCTGTCTTCGTTTTTGGTTTTTGTTAGCTTTAATTTCAAGGGCAACAAGGTGGGTTAATCACCACATCCTTTGGTTCCAGGTATATTATCAGTATCAGTTAATGCAAAACCCTCTTCTTATTTTCTTTTATTTTTGTAGCTTCAATTGACATTAAACAAACTGCACATATTTAAAGTGTGCAATCTGATGAGTTTCGGCATATGTATACACCTGAGAAATCAGCACCATGATCAAGATAAGGCACAAATCTTCCACCCCCAAAAGTTTCCTCAAACCCTTTGGTAATCCCTCTGCCCACCTCTCCTCTCTCCCTACCCCCCACTCTGGAGGCAACCACTCATCTGCTTTCTCTCACTCTAGACTAGTTCACATTTTCTAGGAGTTTATGTGAGTGGCATGATACAGTCTGGATTCTGTCATTGAGTATAATTATTTTTGGAGTCATTCATATTGTTGTGCGTATCAGTGGGTTTTTTTTTTCCTCTTTAATTGTAGCATTCCATTGTATGGTTGAGGTAAAATCTGTTCATCCATTTATCTGTTGATGGACACCTGGGTTGTTTCTAGTTTGGAGCTATCACAAATAAAGCTTCTATGATCATGCATATAGAAATCTCAGTGTAGGGACACCTGGGTGGCTCAGTGGTTGAGCATCTGCCTTTGGCTCAGGTTGTGATCCCGGGGTCCTGGGATCGAGTCCCATATCAGGTTCCCGCAGGCAGCCTGCTTCTCCCTCTGCCTATGTCTCTGACTCTCTGTGTCTCTCATGAATAAATAAATAAAATCTTTAAAAAAAAGAAGTCTCGGTGTAGACATATGCTTTCATTTCTCTCTTGAAGTAGAATGATCGGGTTCTATTTTATTTTCTATTTCTCTTTCATCCCCAATATTTATTTTCAATCTCCCTTAAGCATCTACTCTGATGTTTACCATATGCCCTTAAATATGCACATATTTTCATAAAATGTGCAGAGCGATTGTGTGTGTGTGTGTGTGTGTGTGTGCGCGTGGGGGGAGGGTGTTATTTTATATATGTGGTACCATGCTGGAAATCTAGTTCTGTTTCAATCTAGAATTGTTTCAATTCATTCTATTTTTTGAGATCCATGTATGCACATTCAGCAATTACAAATTTGTTGCTTCTAACTACTGTTTAACATTCCATAGTGTGTCCCACCACCTGACTTATCCCTTCCTTTGATGAATACCAAGGTTGAGTACAACACAGCATTCCCATTTAAAATGTCCCAGTGAACATGTTATCCTTCTGGCCCCCTTGCCAACCTGTTCAAGCACTGAGAGTTGGATCTCTGGGTTCCAAGGTGTGCGCTTACTTGATATCACCAAGGGCTGCTGGCTTGCCTGCTTTCGCACTGCCTGAGCCAACTAATCATATCCCCTCCAGCAGCGCAGCTCCCCACATCTTGGCCAACACTTGGTACTGTCCACTTTGCTGATATTTGTCATTCTCACAGTTGTGGAGTGATCAGATGTTTCAATCTATATTTGTCTAACTACTAGTGAGATTGGGCATCTTTTCAAATACTTGTTAGCTCTTAGGACTTCTCTTTCTGTGAATTACCAATGTATAGTCTTTGCTGATAAAATGTTTGTATTTCCTAGCTTTTCCTGTTGATTGGCAGGAGCTCTTTGTTTTATTTAAATTGAGACATAACTTACATGATGTGAAGTACATAGATCTGCAGTGTGGAGCATGGTTAGTTTTTATGCATGCTTATGCTAGTGCAACCACTGCTTAGATGGAGATTTAGAGCATTTCCAGCTCCCACAAAGGCTCTGTGTGTCCCCATAGTCCATAACTTCTTAAAGTAACCACTACCCTGATATCTGTCATTTTAGGTCAGTCTTTCTGTCCTAAAACCTCATATGGATGGAGTCATACAGTATGTTCCCCTTTGTGTCTGGCTTTTTTTCACTCAATATTATCTGCGAGATCCATTGATGCTGTGTCCGCTGCACTAATGCATGCTTTTTCATTGCTGCATAATATTCCACCGCATGACTATACCATAATTTATTTCCTTGTTGATGGACATTTGGTTGTTTCCAATTTGGAGCTAGTATGCATGAATAAAGCTTCTATGACTATGAACATTACTGAAAAATGTTTTTTGGTGAATAGAAGCACTCAGTCCAGTTGGGAGTGGAGCTGTTGCATCACAGGGATTTTGCAGGCTTAGCTTTAGTGGGAACTGCCAAACATTTTTCTAAAGTGTTTGTACCGTGTTGTACCAACAGTGTATGAAAATTCCAGTTGCTCCTTGTCCTGCCAATACTTGACATTTTCAGTTTTTTAAATTATATCCATGCTGGTCGGTTTTGAAAGCAATCTCTATAACCTAAGAGATTGACCTTTTTGGGGTTTTATATATTGTAAATGGAAATTTCACTCATCTATTATCTTTGTCCACCTTCTATGGTACCTGTCTCCTCATATGTAAATGAGGATAATACTATCTACTTTCAAAGACCTGGCAAACAATAAGTACTGAATTCATGCTTCTATATCTGTCTCCACCACCATGCTATTATACCTTTCTGTCTTCCATGTCAGAGAGACTGAATTTTAATTTGTGTTAGGGCCTTGCTTGGAGCCAGTAAGGAGCAGTTTTTCAATAAAGTTTTCTGTGTGTGTGGTGTTTTTAGGTGTGGTAAACTTGTGCACTGTTTTATTTTTTATTTAAATTCAATTTGCCAATATATAGATAACACCCAATGCTTATCACATCACGTGCCCTTGTCAGTCAGTTACCCCATCCCCCAACCCACCTCCCCTTCTGCAACCCTTTGTTTCCCAGAGTTAGGAGGTTCTCATGGTTTATCTTCCTCTTTAATTTTTCCCCACTCAGTGTCCCCCCCTTCCCCCTTATGGACCTCTGCACTATTTCTTATATTCCACAAATGAGTGAAACCATATGATAATTGTCTTTCTCTGACTTATTTCACTCTGCATAATACCCTTAAGTTCGATCCACATCGATGTAAGTGGTGGGTATTTATACTTTCTGACAGCTGAGTAATATTTCATTGTATATATAGACCACATCTTCTTTATCCATTCATCTTTCGATGGACATCCACAGTTCGGCTATTGTGGACATTGCTGCTATGAACATTGGGGTGCAGGCGTCCGTCGTTTCACTACCTCAGTATCTTTCCGGTAAATACCCAGTAGTGCAATTGCTGGGTTGTAGGGTAGCTCTATTTTTAACTTCTTGAGGAACTCCACACCGTTTTTCAGAGTGGCTGCACCAGCTGGCATTCCCCCCAACAGTGCAAGAGGGTTCCCCTTTTTCCACATCCTCTCCAACATTTGTTGTTTCCTGTCTTGTTCATTTTAGCCATTTTCACCACTTAAAGTGGTATCTCATTGTGGTTTTGATCAATAAAGCTTTTTGATTGAATAAATGATGGAGCCTCCCCGAAACAAACTCCAGATTGCAATGGAAGGATCCGAGTGAGGGAATGGGGGGCTGTGGCAATGAACCTGGGAATGTGGGGAACCCATTCTCTACACAGGAAGCCAACAGCTGTCCCGTGGATAGGTGGGGGAGGCGTCTCCTCCAGGCCTCTAGCCCTGGACTCCAAGACCAAGGACCTGGATGAGCAAGGACCCAGGTGGGTGGGAGCAGCAGCACTGAGAGGTGGTCTCGAGCACTGGTCTGCCCTGGCGTCAGCCCCAGTGCTGTACCCTTTTTTCCAACCAGGGAGGAGGGACCAGAAGGAAGAAAGGGCGGGGGGAGGATGAAGAGGTGGGGGAGGAGGAAGGGAAAGGAGGGGGGCGGGGGAGAGGAGGGGCAGAAGAGGGGAGAGGGGAAGGAAGAGGGGGAGAAGGTGAGAAGAGGATGGAGGAGGCGAGATGGGGGAGGAGCGGGAGGAAAGAGGAGGAGGTGGGGCGAGGAGGAGGAAGGAGAGGGAAAGGGGAAGGAGAAGGAGCAAGGGAAAGAAGGGGGCGGAGGGGTGCCCGCGGCTAGCCCCGCCCGGTTCCCACTGTCCCGGGCGGGCGCCGCGGGCAGCAGAGTGGAGGCGCCGGGCCGCCGGGCCACCTGGCCGCCCCGCCCCCCCCCCCCCCCCCGAGCCGCCCGCAGCCCGGCTGGGCAGCCTCGGGGGCGCCCGCCGCCTGGGGCCTCCGCCTCCCCCGGCAAACAGCCCTCCTCAGCCGGCGGGGCCGCCCGTGCCGCCGGGCGGGGAAGCCGCTGGCCCCGGTCCCACGGTGACTGGGACCCGCGCCAGCCCTGGGCTCCGGCTCGGGTGCGCGTCCCCTCCTCGCCGCGCGTCCTGCGCCCCGGCCGGTCTCCGGGCGCTGCCCCGAATCCGGAGGGAGCCGCAGACTCTCCGCGCTCCGGGGTTGGCGCTCACAGCCCGAGACTCGCGCCCTGTCCCAGCCCCAGGCCGGCAGGAGGCCTCGAGGGGCCTGTGCCCTCGGCGCCCCCTCTGGTTCTGCCAACACCGCCTTCTCCGTGCGGCGGCCAACGCGATCTGTAGGGGAGAGATGGGAGAGAGTCCAGCAGCTGGGACTAGGCACGAAAGCCAGCCGCCTGGCCGCCCCCCGCTTTCACCCGCCTGCCCATAGCCAGTCTCATCCCCCAACCTGCCAAAGTCATTTCTACCCCAGGGACTTTGCACGGATTATTCCAAACACTCCTTCCGGGGGAGGGGGGGATTTTTAAACGAGGGGGGGGGGGCTGTGGCTTGAGCTGGATTTCAATTTCATCATTTTCCTGTGCAACCCGATGTGTATTATGTTATGGATTTAAAAACATCGCTTTGGGAAGGGTTCCGTAGGCTTCACTAAACTGCCCAGTGCCCATGGAGAGTTTAGAAACCCCTAGACCGGGATCCCTGGGTGGCACAGCGGTTTAGCACCTGCCTTTGGCCCAGGGCGCGAACCTGGAGACCCGGGATCCAATCCCACGTCGGGCTCCCGGTGCATGGAGCCTGCTTCTCTCTTTGCCTCTCTCTCTCTCTGTGACTATCATAAATAAAAAAAATTTTTTTAAATCTTAAAAAAAAAAAAAAAGAAACCCCTAGACCTTTGCAGGACTAGCTCTTCCGGAGGGGTGGGGTGGGGGGTGGGGGCTTTCTTGGCTAGGTCAGCTAACTGCTGCGTCCCCTTCTCATGCAGTCATTGCCTAGCACGGTGGCTCTCAAAGTGTGGTCCCTGGACCAGCAGCATTACCATCACCTGGGAACTTGTTCAAAATGCATGTTCTTAGGATCCACTCCAGACCTACTGAATCAGAAACTCTGGAGGTAGGGCCCAACACTCCGGTTTAACAATCCCTCCAGGTGATGCTGGTGTTAGATTCTTAAGTAGGAAGAAACGCTGGGTCAGCCTCTTATCCCGGTGCTATCATAGCCATCACCTGCCAGCTGAGGAAAGCTGGAACCCCAGGGGGCCTAGAGAGGGGAAGGGCTGTGGGGGGCAAAGGTGGAAGGGGGGCAAGCTGAGTCATAAGGTGGAGGGAGCTACATTACACCTACAGGCCACAGAGGACTGGGTCTCGGGGAAGGGTCCGGTTTGATGCCAGAGCGGGAGTGGGGCTGGAGGAGCCCAGTTCCCTGGCCCTGAGTCAGCACTGAGCTGCAGAGGAGAAGTGGTCCACCTCTCTGCATTTCCCATGTGACAGAAGAGGCGTTTGCATTCTCCTGGGCACTCATACCTCTGGCCTGGTCTGAGCATTAACCAGTGTCCCTGAGGTCCCATTTGGCACCGGCCACAGTCGCTCTCAACTCATACCAGCCTGGTCTCCTGGCCTCTGCCTCATTGCCCACAGGAAGTTTCAGGGCAATCCCAGGGCCCTCCCATCCTGAGCTGTTTCCTGTGCATTTTCCAGGAGCACCAGATGTTCCTGCAATCTGAGCCTGAGCCCATTCTCCAGACTAGAGCTCAGTTCTTGTCGCCAGTCCCTGGGAGCTGCCTGACACAGCCCATAGAATGGTGAGGTGCAGCCTGCAGCCTCTGACTTCGGTGCAGTTGTAAAGGGGAACTTATGGCCTGGTTCCTGTGGGTCACTGGTCTCTGGCTTCTGTGCAGTTCCCAGGCCCCCAGGGGGGAAAAACGAGACACTTTTAATTGACTTCCCCAATCTGATGATAGAGTATTGAGTATCAATGGACCGCAGGCAAGCTATTTTCATCCATGATTTCAGACAGGAGCAGAAGCCCAGCTGCCACTACAGTCCTGCCACCGCCACCTCAGGGGATGAGCTCACCCCGTGTCTGCTAGCACAGCAGCATTTGCTGTGGCCAGGCAGTCTGATTCAGGATCTCCCAGGGAAAGTTCTAGGAAGGGGGGTGGGGTGGCATAAGCAGTTACAGCAGTGTGCCTGAACCAGAGCCGGCCAGAGACAGCCTGGAGTCAGCAGACCTGGCCCCCTTCTAGCTTAGCCTCTTCCTAGCTGGGTAACGCTGAGCAGGTGACTGGACCAATCCATGCCTCAGTTCTCTTGCCTTCAAGAGAAGGCAGGAGCACATGACAACACTGGCTCTTGAATTCTACAATGAGGCACTTTTCTCCCCCTGTCTTCTCTTAGAGTCCCAAGCCTGAACTTTGTGTACTGTGGTCAAGATAAGAATCGCCAAACTGATGACCTTCATGGGTCCTGGGTTTGGTTCCCAGGACTTCCCCATGTGCATGCCCTTCCTGACCTTGGCCAACCGTCCTGGGCACAGGAGCAGAGACATCATCTCCAGACTGTTGAGGGCACCTCGTAGGCATGTGTACACTCGGTCTAGTGTGATGCTTGCTGGATGTATCTCTATGATGCTGCGGGCACTTCTGTCCTTAGGACCATTCCCCTAGCCCTTTCACTCAGCATCGTTCTATCTGACCTACATGCTATCCCTCCCCTAGTAATCGGTGAGTTCAATGGCAGGGAGGGGATCCCATCACCTTTGTGTCTACAGGACTCAGTGGGAGCTCAATGAACTGTCATGGAACAAATGAATGAGTAAGTGAATGAATGGACGGGTGGATGGATGTATGGATGAATGAAAGCAAGCCACGTGAGGCATGCTTGCTTGCTACCCTATGTGTATGTGTGCATCGTTGCTAGGTGGGGAAGAGAACAAGATTAGTCACAGCCAACCAGGAGGGGGGGGCTTGATGGCTCTGCCTGGAAACCTTCCCTCTCAGTCACGGTCTGCAGACTCAAGAACAGGGAGAAGCTTTTCTCCATGAGAAAAACCATAGAATCATGGAATGTTGGCTCGGAGCACAAACCACAGGTCACTTAATCCTCACCCCTCCAATGGGGAGACGAAGGCCCAGACAGGTTCGGTTCCTGCCACTACACTGAGCTCATCATGGAAACTGTTGTTTTTCCATGAAAAAGGAGCCTGGGGGTAGGAGAGAAGGGGCAGAGGGAGGAGTCAGTTATTAAACAGACCAATTGTTAACCACAGAGAAAGCCTGTGCCTTCCCAGGGGCCTGCCCAGCCCAGGGCAGGGGGCTCACAGAGTAAAGGGGGCTTGCCAAGCTCCAGGGGTGCCAGCTCGCCTGGGCTGGGCCAGCAGGCATTATGTAATCAAGCCAGAACCTCTGAGAAACACCTAAGCTGGCCTGGTGTTCATCCTGGACCGTGGTTTACAGCTATTTCCTATAGAGGGAGATTTTGCTGAGCACAGGGTTTTCTGCATTTTCCACCCGTTTGCTATTAAAGAGAAGCAAGAGACAAAAAATATGAAATCTTTCCCCGAGGTTGCCAGCAATCTCCCAGTTCCTGAAGAAGGAAGAGCTTCAGCTCTGTCCTGAGGTCCTTGGATGCCTGGTGCATCCGAGACAGCAGGAGCTGATCCCAAGGTGAAATGTGCTCAAACCCGCAGCTCCCCTGGGGCCTGGCAGGGAGTGGGTGCTGAGCCCACATACTGAGGCTGGCTGCCATCTGAGCTCATACTGCTCCAGGAGGAGAGGTGTGGAGATGACCCCAGGCAGACCAGCTCAGAACCATCAAGAGCCCTGGATGGAGGAGCTCTATCTAGTTAGAAGGCTCAAAGTCAGCTTAGCGGTGGTTGATACAAGGCCCTACCAAAATTTCATTCACACCAAAAAATTCATCATTAAAATTCTCATCGCAGTCTTAACGCCATGTCTCCACAAAGCCCCACTTGGGGAAGAAGGACAGATGCCTTTAATACATTTTTGGGGGGAGAGCACCTTGGGAAGCCCAAGAAGCCATGGTAGGGGTGGAAGATGTGTCAAGAAAAGTCTGGAGCACACCACCTTCGTAGGAGGGCAAGCCTAGGAGATATCAGCTTTCAGGTTCCACAACATTGGTGTAAGGGGTATGCCTGGACCCCCACCCAAGGATGGGAGTGGAAAGACCTCATGGGAATGTTCTTGCATTCCAGCTGCAGGGTGAACTTAAGTTGAGGAGGTGGAGCTATGTCTAGGATGTCCTCATATCTGCCCCTCCCAAGTCCACCTCCAGGCCTGAGGGCCACTCCCCTGCACAGGAGGGAGGCAATAGAGAAAGCCTGATTACCCAGAGTCAACCACCTGCCATCAGGGTCAGCGAAGCCCCTGCAGTCTGTGTGACGTGGGAAGTAGCTGACTTCTCTCTCCGCCTCTGTTACTTCATCTGTGAAATGGAAATAACAGCAGCATTTCCCTGCAAGGTGGGGGCGGGGGTGGGGTGGGGAGGGTGGGCATTGGATGTGAGGGTTGAGATAAAGCAGCAGAGCTTTGGGAGCATGTTCGGTGCTTGATAAATGTTAGCTGTCAGGAAACTAACCAATGCTGGAGGAGCTGCATGAGGACAGCTCTGGGGCATCTCCAGGAAGTGTGTGGGGCCCAGCAGTGGAGCAAGACAGAGCACTACAGGACTGGGAGAGAGACGAGCCCTGCCCCCAGGGGTTCACAGTAAAGCAGGGGTCTAATGGGAGGTCAGCTGCTCTAAGGGTGGAGCAGGAGGTGGAGCACAGGGGATGTTCCCTGGAATGGACTCTGGTTACCCCCGTGGGGATCAGGCTCTGCGATCACAGGAGCTGCGTCATGACAGGTGGCATCATCCTATCATCCCAGGCCAAGCACTCCCATGGGACCCTCATGGAGGTGACCCAAACGGATGAACCTTAAACCTTGGGGAACCTGGGTGATGGAAGAAGCTGGCCCAAATGTCCCCTCCTTCTTCTGGGTGGATTCTCTGAAGCTTTGTGGGAGTTCCCCAATACCTGGCCCACAACGTACCTCATCTTTGGCTTCTATGCACCATGCCTCACAGTCTGCTGGGTGCTGTGTTCCGGTATCCCCACTGGACTGAGCTCCCTGAGGGCAGTGACGGTGTCATCCCTATGCTGGCTCAGCCTCTTAGAGCACCAGTATGGCAGGGGCACACACACACACACACATAAGATTTTTCTGGGAAAAAGTTGGAGTTTTGATATTTCTAAGAGAAGCATCAAAGTCCCCAACACCAGAAAAATCAGAATTTTGCTGGACTCCCTTACATTTCCATTGTTTTAGTGGGACTTTCATTTTGATTTACATAGGGGGGCATATTCTTTTAGGTCCACTACAACTTTCAAAGTCTTTTTCACCCAGCAGCTCTGCTTACAAACTGTTTGCTTCTCTGTTTTGGTTTCTCGATGCAGCACCTGGAAAGTCTGGCATTAGCTGTTTGCTAAGCGAACAATGAACCCCATTGCAGACTTCTTTCAGAGTTTTGTCCTTTAAAAATACATACCTATATACATATGTATGTATATTTATATACAGTAACATAATGGCTAAATGCATCCTTTCTTTTTTTTCCTTTTTATTTTTCTAAAGATTTTATTTATTTATTCATGAGAGACACATAGAGAGAGGCAGTGACATAGGCCGAGGGAGAGGCAGGTTCCCTGCAGGGAGCCTGATGTGGGCCTCAATCCCAGAACCCTGGGATCATAAACTGAGCCAAAGGCAGATGCTCAACCACTGAGCCATCCAGGCGCCCCTAAATGCATAATTTCTTAAGAGAAAAGCCATGATTAAGAAGAGCCTTTTGGAGATGTGGATTTGAGTTCTGGCTCACCACTCAACCAAATGAGTGCTTAAACAAATCACAGTATTTAGTATACTTAATACAGTGCAACTCCTAGGAGCCCTTTGCTTCTTCATCCAGTGATTCATTCATTCATTCATTCATTCATTCATTCATTTATAAGCTCAGTATTTACTGAGTGCTTACTGTGTGCAAGCACCTGGTGGTGCTTCCATTCACTAAAGATAGAGCAGAGACAATAAACAATAGATACAATCAATAAGCAAAGTATATGGTAAGTTATAGAAGGACAAGCACCATAGAGACAAAAAGTGACAAAGGATATAGGGAATGGAGTGCTGAGGGCAGGGGCAGGGGCAAGGGTAAGTTGCCGTATTAGGTGTTTTTGCGTGTAAACGTTTGACATGATGGTTAAGAGCATGGATTCTGGAGTCAGACCTGGGTTTAAATCCTAGCGTGTGGTAGCTGTGTGATAGGGAGTCAGTCACTTAACCTCTCTGGGCCTCAGTTTCCTTATCTATAAAGTGGGAATGATAATAATAGTAGCTATCTCCTAGGGGATTATTACAAGAACTGAGTTAATATACATAAAGTGCTTGTAAAAACCGTATATGCATCGAATATAAGCCACAGGAAGCATTGGCTACATTTCAGTGTGACAAAAACCCAGAATCCTAGGACTCACCTGATTTCCCTGGCCCCCCCTTGGTTGTGGGCATGGGAGAGGGTAGGCAGGGTGCTCACCAGCTCCTTCAGCTCAGGAGCCAGCTGGAATCCTCTTCCTCTGTTTGGCCATATAAAGTGGGACAAGCTGATCTGGGCTTGAATCCTGTCTCCACTGTTGACTGGCTGAGTGACCCTGGGCAAGTCGCATGACCTCTGAAGCCTGGGTTCTTCCTCTCTAATGTAGAAATAGCAATCATCGATCGTTTGCCAAGACCCAGGCTCTGTTCTAACTTCTTGGCAAACATGACCTCATTTTGACTTTGCCACAACCCTCTGAAGTGGTTCTTTTGTTATCCTCTCATACAGGCAAAGAAACTGAGGCACAGACACATAAGCAGCTTGTCTGGTGCAGCCAGGACTCCAACGCCTATCTGCAGAGCTCCCCTCATCTCTCATTATACTGCCACCCAGGATGGGTGCACAACACACACATGCCGGGCTTAGAGCCTGACACCTGGCACTGGCTCTGTCATCACCAGTGAGTTCCCCTTGAGTGGCCAGATGGAAGGCAGGCCTTTGGGGCCCAGGGGTCATTTTGTTCTCATCTGTGCTTTCAGAAGTTCTTTCTGCCAGGCAGAGAGCAATCATCATGTGCTCTAAATTTGAAGGTGGCCTGGATTTCACAACCTGCACCTGCCCCACAACCTACCTCCCTACCAAAAAATCCTGGTCTCAAAAAAAAAAAAAAAAATTCTGGTCTCTGCTACTTGGTGACATCAAAACAATTAAATTTTAAACATTCCCATTTGGCCCAGACTCTGACCTCTCAGAGAGACTGGGCTGAACCATGTTTCGGAAAGAAACAACAACAGCAAAAGAGCTAATAGACTAGGTTGGTTGTTTGTTTTAATGAAAAGACCCAGAGAGACTAAAATGTCTGGGGATGGGTGTGTGTGTGTGTGAGGGGGTTATTTTGGGGCAACAGGGAAGTGGAGTCATTCTTCAGAGAGAATCCCAGAGGGCCATGTGGACAATCAGAAATAAACCTACCTGTGCTTATTCCAGTGTGTGGAACTTTAAATAGAGCCCCCTGGGGGCATTTCTGTCAATGTGGGAGGAGGTGTCCCTGCTGCAGGCTGTTTATGGGACTAGGGGGGTTCCAGCCCTCAATGGGCTGCTTTGTCGTGTGTCAGACCCAGCCAGACAATGAGTGGTTGCAATGCTGCTGCTCCTTCTGCCACTTCCCTTAAACAAACTCCAGACGCAAGGGTCAGCCTCGGAGTGAGGCTTGTGTCAGAGTGGATGGAGCCCGGTCTGTGGCACCAGAGACCTTGCAGGCTCCCCAGCAAGGACTGTCCTCTAGGGCCTCTGAAGGATTCCAGGCAGCTATTGAGGGGTGGGTGGGGGAGGAAAAGTCTGGACTCCTTGGTGCCCGAGTTCCCTGCCCTTGAGAGGCTCATCTTGTTCGTTGCCTCCTAACACAGGGCCCTTTCTGCTGCGGGGAGATGGTACATGGTGCCCACGCAGAAGGAGATGTCTGTCTCCATCTATTCAGTACTCATAGTGTGTTGGGCATTGCCTCCATAACCGCGGTCACAGCGCTCCATCTATGGGACGTGCACAGTGCACCTGGCCCTGCGCTACGCACTCCACACGTGTTCTTGCTTTAATCCCCACAACAACTGTGAGTGGGACGGCATCTCTCTATTATCCCCATTTCACAGATGAGCAAACTGAGACTTTGGGAGGCCAAGTTTCTGCCCTTAGCCAAGAACAGGCAGGGACTGGGACCCAGGTGAGCTCGATTCCAAAGCACATGTTCTTCCCCACTAAACTCTCCCACCTCGATGATGCAGAAAGCACCACCCCTGTGCTCCGGGAGCCCAGCCAGGGCTGGGAAAGAGCAGCCAGAAAACAGATCATTACAGAAAAGCCTTAGGGAACACCAGCTTAGGCGGGAAGGGGCAGCTGGTCTAGCCCTCACAGGGCAAGGAGGTTAAACTTAGAAGAGATCATCTTTGAGATCAGTCTTTTAAGAAAAGATAAAAGCCAGATAGGAGAGGACGGTTCACAGAGGGAACAGTGAGGCAAGGCTTGACTCTAGAGCTTGTGGACCTTCTTGGGGTCTTGCCATTGGTTTCATCAACTACTGACCTTGGTAATTTCACAGCCATACATATCTACTGAGAACCCATGTTCGGGATACGTTCTGTGTCAGTACACCCTGAAGGGTGTCAAAGCTCATTTGGTCCCCACCATGATGCGGCCTAGACAAGTTCAGGTTTGCACATGGAGAATCTGAGGCTCGGTGATATGAAGACCCTTGCCAGGGTGCATGTCACAGACATGGTTTCTAGGATTCAAAGACTTTTAAGGATGGGCCCTTCAAGAGTATTTGTTTTGGCGAGCTATCCAGTTGGTGACTCCCCTCCAGAAGTCCCTTCAAAGTCTCCTATTGCCCTAGCTTTTGCCTGAGCACATTTAATTGGAGATAACTCATGATAACACATCACTTGTCCTCAGAGAGATTTCACAGTTACTAACAAGTTCTTCCTTATTTTGAGTGTCACTCTTTCTCCATTACCCCTGTGCCCTCTGGGGGCCGTATAGAGCAGCATCACTCTCTTCAGAGGCCAGCGCTCCAAAAATTTGGAAAAGACCCTAGGGTCTTAGCCAGGTGGCCTCAGACATACAGGGAGGCTGCCCATGGTGGCTCCTGTCCCACTGCCCTGTGGTTCTGCCCTGGCATGAGGCCAATGCCGTTTGCAGACCCCAGAGCCTCTGCCTAGTGACCAGCCCCAGGGGCTTTTGTCCCACCAGGTCCTCAAACTTACTTCAGCCCCATGAGATCCCCCCACCTTGTGCCAACTTTTTGTCCACAGTAGGTTCTGTTCTCCTCTCTTTCCCAGTGTGTAGAGAGCATGATTAGTGAGAAGGCAGCAAAATGCCCTACTGTTCATGGCCTGCGATGCGCTGGCCTGAATCTCTCCCAGGATGTGTGGCCCCCTGACTCACCCGGGGTCCGCCCTGGGTAAATGTCCCGTGCTGGGCTGTCCTTTCAGAGCGTACATTTCCATGAGGCCCAGATTCAGTTCCCAGAACAGCCATAAAGGAAGGACCCACACATTCCCTCAGCCTTCCCCCCGCTGCCCTCCCCTGGGGCTCAGCCAGTGTTGACAGAAGGGCCACGTGACACGAGAGTGAGGAAGGCAGGGATCTGGAAGGAACAGGACAGGGAGAAGGAGGAGGAGGGCAGGAGCTCGTGGCCGCATGTCACCTGCAACAAAGCCTGGCATTGTCCACGTGCCCCTTCCCCGGCTGCCCCTCATGGGACTGTGGGCTTCAAAGCCAGGCCCGAGATGTTGGGTCGAACCCTCCTCACCTCCCCTGTGGTCCTCAGTAAGGGTCTGTCCCCAGGGAAGCTGCTCCCACTTGGGCTCAGGGGGCAGCAGGTAAAGGATGCCCGGCCCTGACACTTACCTTCCTCCTTCCCTTACCCAGCCCCTCAGACAGAGCGTGGCGGTGGAGGGAGGCCTCTGCATCTGGAATCTTCCAGCACTCCTGTTCCCTTGGCTGGGTATATTTGTCTTGGCTGCCTTCACCTGAGCTTTTTACAACAGATTTTCTTTCCTTTGCTCCCCACCACCCCCCTGTCCGCCCCCCTCAACTCCCCCGGCAGCTGGCCTCAGCAGCATAGCACACAGAGCAAGGCTTGTTTTTGAGGAGCCACAGAACCCTGCTCTGCGCAGCAGCCCACCCGTGTCTGAGCCCCCAGCTGCCAGTTCCCTCGAGGGCTGCGGAGAGCAGCCCTGGACAGAGTGGCGGAGGCAGGGCCAGGACTGAGCGCCAAGAAGGGGGGGCGCAGAGAGGCCCGAGTCAGCAGGCGCAGGAGCTCACGGACCAATGCACAGCTGGCACAAAGCCCCCTTACACAGAGACTGGCTGGAGAAAATCAGGGGCTGGATGGAGATAAGTCAAGTCCCAAAACCAGGTGGAGAGAAGAAGGTAGTGCCGAGCCAGGCTAGAGGGGACCCTAGGAAGAGGGGTCCCTTAGTATCTGTCAGCATCGGGCCCCGGCACCCTGTTCCTCATCTGTAATGTGGAAATGATAATATTTTACTTGCTCCAAGGTGAGGAACTGGACTTCTTGAGGTTCTTTCCAGTTTGAAAACCTATGACTTAATAGTTTTTTGTTTTTTCTTTTAATGCCAATAAAAGGTTATTTGTGTGCAAACAGAACATTGACATAACAAGATGTGCCTGGGGTGGAGGAGGGAAGTAGCTTTCTGCCTGGTGACTTCCAGATTAGTGGTAAGGATTAAATCCCATTCTAAATCACAGCCAGTCTTCCTTGGGGGATGGTTTCTGAATAGAAAGGCCTTTATGGTTTCCTCTATACCACCCCTCCTGGGGCCGACGTTCCCCTGAAGCCCCCAGCCTTGGCTGAGCATCCTCTGCTAAGGCCCCTCTGCCCGACCTTGCCCACCGCCAGCTGGCCCATGGCGCAGGCCTGGTGCCCAGGGCAGTGCTCCTCTGCTCCAAGGGCAATTGGGGGCACACACTACAGGCATATGCCTCCATGAGTGCCCGTGCCTGCTTCAGGAAGTCTGGTGCCGCTGAAAGGTCCTGCCCACTCTGTGTCCAACACCATGGAGGGATGGATGGAAGGCTTCCACCCTCAAGGCCCATCTCCCCACTGCACCATGGGGTGCTCTCCTGGGCAAGGAGAGCCTTCCCTTCCAAGTGTGCTTGTCCCATCCTGCCTCCCAGCTGGGCCACCTTTTATCTCTCATTGCATTTCTGTGGGTTTGGATCCTTCTCTGTGTGGGTCCCTGGTGCTTGCTGTGGCCTCTGGCTGAAAGTGCTGACATCACAGTGGTTGTCCTCATGGTCCCACGGCTGCTGGCCCTGACGCATCCCAAAGAGTCCCCGCTCCTTGCCTCTCCAATCTCCATCTTGCATTTTCTTCCTCCCTCCCTCCCTCCCTCCCTTCCTTCCTTCCTTCCTTCCTTCCTTCCTTCCTTCCTTTTTAAAGATTTTATTTATTTATTCTTGGAGACACAGATACATAGGCAGAGGGAGAAGCAGACTTCCTACAGGGAGCCCAATGCAGGACTTGATCCCTGGATCCCGGGATCACAATCTGAGCCAAAGGCAGACGCTCAACCACTGAGCCACTCAGACACCCCTCCATCTTGCATTTTCATCCTACACTGCACCTCTCTTGTCTTGGTCAATTCTAATAGACTTTGTCTATTCCTTGAGATCACTTACTTGATCCATAGAGAATTCTTGTCATTGACAATAGTCATGTCCTATAAATTTGCCATGAACATCGAATTAGCCAACAGCCTACTGTCATTCTTCAGAGTGAACAAGGTTGGTTCCTGTGAGCCTCTGGTCACATTTTCATCAACCCAACAATCCACAACTTTCCCTTACACGTGTTTCCATTTAAAGACGTCTTAGTGGGCCCATTAACATTAAACTATGACTCCTGCCTGAACAAAGCTTATCTAACCCGTATTTCCTTCATAAGGCATGTCACACCAGCCAGCACTTCAGAACTTCACGTGAGGGCCATTTTAAACAGAAGAATCACCCATGAAAAGCATAAACATGTAAAAAAACGTGGCACTGAATAGACAACAAGAAGGACACTTGCAAACTGTGTGAGAGCAGAAATAAGCAGGCAGAGTGTCACCTTGTTCAACCTCAGTGGGAACACGCACAGGTGGCAATACAAAGTTGTCACTGATCTGTGCGTGTCCATAAGTGACTATGCCCACAGTGTTGGTTTTGGATTGCAGATAAATGTTAGCAAGTAGGCAAATTCACAAAAATGTAATCTACGAATAACGAGGATTGATTGTGTGCCTCTTGCTCTCCCCACCCTTCCTCCTTTCCTTCACCAAATACTTCTGGATCCTCTCTGCCATGTCCCACCTTTGTCCACTCTGTCCCCACATAGGCACTTCCTTACCTGTTCACACAGCAAACATTTATTGAACAACAAGTATGTACCAGGCACTGTGCTAAGGACTTTGTTTGGGGCTCCAGAAAATGGATTGGAGTCTAGGTCAAGGGTGACACACTTTTTCTGTACAGGGCCAAAAAGTATTTCAGGTTTTGCAGGGCATATGGTCTCTGTCACAACTACCCAAACTCTGCCACTGTAAGTCTGAGAGCTGCCACAGACGACACATAGATGAACGAGCACCTACAAACAGGTGCTAGGCTGTGGTCTGTCCACGGACTCCTGGTCTACCAGCATCCTGTCTCCTTATCACATTTCTCTCTCTCCCTGGGCTCATCGCTCTCTGCCTCCTGAGCATCATCCATTTTTACCTAGCTATGGTGGAAATCCCCCCTAAAACTGCATGGGACCCAAGGGCAGGAATCACAACTATCTTGCTCTCTGACAGGTCTAGTACAACAGGGATGTGCTGTAATGACAAAGAAATACAAAAATCAATGAATGTCCCATCTTTATGACTGCACAGGACCCAACTTTTGACTCCAAAACTCTTTAAACATATGTCAAACCAACTCCATGATCATATTTAAAAACAAAGACCCCTGAGACTCTGTCTGAAAGCAGCTTCGAAAATTACAGACACTTCTCCAGGGATGAGGTATCTGCTGGCCTCCTATCCCCACATTTTCCTTAGGGAAAGGTCCAGAGGGGCATAGTTTAGATTATGATAGTGAGCTCCTCCTCCTTCTTTCTTCCTCCTTCCTCCTCCTTATTCCTTTCCTTTCTCTCCCTTTTTCTCCTTCTCTTTCTCCCCCCAGGGAAAGAAGCGTAGCCAGTGGCTGCTGAGGATTGCCTTTGTTCCAGGGTTTCTGGGACCTGAGTAACAGAAGTCTTTGATTCTGAGTTGTTAAGTCAGCTCTTCCTCGCCCATGCAGATAGCCCAGGGGGCATAACAGTCCCCTGCACTTGGCTGCAGACGACCTGGAACTGCATCTCTTGGGGTCTTCACAAACCTGCAGGCAGCTGTGTTCGGATCCAGGGTAAGGCAAGCACTCCCAACAGAGTCCCACCAAACACAAAGAAATGACTTCCCAGGGAAGGGGATATTAGACAGTGGGCCAAGTGAATGGAGAAGAAAATAAATTCCCAGCCTCCTTGAAACCCATGGCACAGATTTGCCTCTGGTTAAAGGCAGCCCCAGTCCTGAAACCCCGTGGCTCTGACCCCATGAATGCACATGTACACATACGCACACATACAAACACAGCCTCATGGTCCACAGGATGGGAAAGGAATCTCAGATTGGTTGAGCATGTCTTTTCAATGTGTCACTTCTATCTATAAAGTCTCCACCCCATAGAGAAAATTGAGAAAATCCAGGACGTGAATCCTAGGCCTTGAGGGTTGACAGAAACTGTGGGTTGGTGTGAAAGTGAGTCATCTTTCACACTTGCTCACATGCCTTCTACAGGTCTGTGCAAAATGTAGCCTCATACCACTCTTATGGGCTCCATAAGAGGAACCTAGAGGGGATTGGCCCCATACCGCACAGAAGACAGAAGCCCTAAAAGATAGAGAAGATGGGAAAGGAGCATAGCTCTGGGTGACGACCCTCACATCTGCACTCATGGAAGGGAGCTCCCATATGAATGTGGCCTCAGGGACCAGAGAAGACAGGGATCCAAACTCTTCATCTGTACCATGGGCTAATGCTAGCACCTCCCACCCCAGGCTTGTTGGGAGGGTTAATTAGAGAAGGTTCAGGACAATGTTTGACATGTAATAAGTCTGCAAAATCTTAGCAGCCATGATGACAAAGATGATGAGGATGATGACCGAATTCTTTCAGCTCATGGCAGTGAAGGCATACATTAATCCAAGCTTCCATTTCCACAGCCCCTCCTCCAAGATTGCTACTAGAGACAAAGACTTAGGACTCTGGGACTTGACACATTCTGGAACTCCACAGCAAAGAGTTAATGCCCTGATATGGTCCTGCTCAGAGCAGGAATAGGAAAAGCCCAGCTAAGATACAAACAGGTAACATGACTCTGATGCCACACATCCTCTCTTGACCTCTGCAGCCAGTGTGACTGTGCAGAGCATATAAAGAGTGCCTCCCACCCAGCCCACCCAGTCAACACCTTCCCATTCTTCTGGGAATGTGGTAACCCACTTTTCTGATGTTATCACCATACATTAATTATGCCTCATAAATGGAACCAAACTGTATGTATTCTTTTATTTCTGTCTTCCTTTCCTCAGTGTGTTTTTGAGATTCATTCATGTTGTCGTGCATATCCACAGTTCATTCTTCTGGTTGGCTGAGAAGTATTCCATTGTATAAATGTATCATAAATTGCTTATCTCTTCGTGGACATTTGGGTTGTTTTCCATTTGGGGCTGTTATGAATGAAGCTGCTCTGATTTACAACAAAACTCCATTTGATATTCTATGGGAGAAACCATCTTGAAATGGTACTGGAGCAACTGGATATCTGTTTGGGAGAAAACTAACATTTACCTCTAATTTACACGTCACACAAAAATGGATGCAAGGTGGATCACAGACCTGAAGTAGGAAAATAAAACATTCTTCTACAAGAAAACAAGAGAATATCTTCATGACTTTGGGAAGGGCAAGCATGTTTTAAATGGGACATAAAAGACATTAACCATTAAAGAAAAAAATAAAAAGAAAGTGAACTTCATTAAAACTAATAACCTTTACATCAAAGACATCATTAAGAATCTGAATAGGCAAGCCAAAGACTGGGAGATATTTGCAATACACATGTCTGACAAAGTAGTCCTATTCAGAATGTGTGTTTTTAAAACTCTGCAAGCCAGATATAAGGAAAGA
This sequence comes from Vulpes lagopus, assembly GCF_018345385.1. Classification (NCBI taxonomy): domain Eukaryota; kingdom Metazoa; phylum Chordata; class Mammalia; order Carnivora; family Canidae; genus Vulpes; species Vulpes lagopus. Next base: position 112,097,364 of record NC_054827.1, read on the forward strand.
AATAACTTGGTTATAAAATAGGTAAAATATTTTAACAGAGACATTAAAAAACATATCCAAAGTTGCAGGTAAGCCTAGGGAAAAATACCCAACATCATGATTCACCAGAGAAATGGAATTTAAAACCATAAGGCCTCAACCTAATGGCATACCTGTCAGAAAGACTGAAATTAAAGAGACTGACACCACCAAGTGTTGGGGAGGAGGTGGAGCAGGTGCGAGGGCAAGTTGGTTTGGCCAGGTTGGGAAAGCATTTGGTAGAATCTACTAAAGGTAAATAGCACCCTCTGACCCAGTGATTCCACCTGTAGGCCGGTAACCAACAGAAAGTATGAATAGTCAGCAAAAAGACACAAACAAGAATGTCTACAGCGGCTTTACTCATAATGCCAAGTCTACTTCAATACAGATAAAATAGAAATGTTATTTTCTAGGATGACTTTAGTCTTATGTTTGAGAGGACACAGGACCAGAAAGAACTAGACTTTCTGGTGGCACAGCTCAGGAAGGAGACTGATTACCAAAGGAGAAGGGAAGCAGGTGGTTCTTGGAAAGCCATGATGAATCTGGGATTGGGGGGCGGGGGGTGGTGGTCATGATCTCAGCTAGCTAAGTGAGCCCTGTCAAGCTATATTTGAGCCTGTGAGCAGCCATCCACCATGCTCTGAAGTTGCCCCTCATTTGCTTAAAAAGAGTGTATGTTCCCTGTTGGAAAGGATGGGGAGAGAGAAGCCCGGGAAAGTGAAATCTCTGAGGGGGAACTTCTCTGTTTTCATGTCATGAGTAGGCACCCACTGCCCAGTGAAACTTGTGAACACTGGGATCCAGGTCACCCACACCAAGCCACAGCAGAGCTAGTTCCAGAGTGCTGGCCCTTCAGCCACACTGCTGCCCATCCATGCCTCACAGCTCTTCTCCTCCCACAGACATTGCCAGGCAAGGGCTGTGCCGATAGAGATCCAGGAAGCCCCTGGATCAGGAGCCCTACATCCACCCACAGTGGCTTGCATGCCCCACATGACATCTTCCCTAAGGGCTGAAATCACCTCATCCAAACCCAGAACGGAAGAGATGTTTGACAAGGCGATATGCAAGCATTTCCTGGAGCGAGCACTATGGCTTCAGAACCCACAGGGAAAGGACACATATGGGGCTCAGTCCTAAGTAGGGACCTGGATCTTACACAGGAAATATTTGAGTAAACCTCCCACCTCAACACACACACTTCATTAAACTTTACGTCCTGGTGATAGGGGAGAACCAGAGAAATGTGCCATTTTTAGTAAGAGGAACAGTTGGAAAATATTGTTAGGAAAAAATAGAAATAAATAGAAATTTCTCCTGCTTTAAAAGCAAATAGTCCACAGGAAGCCACAAGACTATTTTAAAATCTCATATTGAAAGTCCAGGAAAGATGTGAGCTGGGCTCCAAAGAAGTAGCTGCTAAAAAGTGAACCTGTTTCTCTGGGCTGGTGAAGCTTCAGATCATTTGCAGAGGAAATTCCCATTTCCAAAGTGGGAAGCAAGTCTTAGGAAACACAGGAACGCAGAAGCCCCTGCAGAGAGGCAGCTGGTGCTGTCTAGCCCAGACGCTAAGTTGGCCCCTGCCCCTGCACACCTGCACCGCTCCCTGATTCATTCAAGGCTCTCCTCTGTCCTCTGTGCATTCAAAATTCCTCTCATAAGAAGATGTGGTATATATATTCCATGGGATATTACTCAGCCATCAGAAAGGACAAATATTCACCATTTACACTGACATGGATAGAACTGGAGGGTTTTATGCTGAGTGAAGTTAAGTCAGTTGGAGAGGGCAGCCCCAGTGGCGCAGTGGTTTAGTGCTGCCTGCATCCCAGAGCTTGCTCCTGGAGACCCAGGATTGAGTCCCACATCGGGCTCCCTGCGTGGAGCCTGCTTCTCCTTCTGCCTGTGTCTCTGCCTCTCTCTCTCTCTCTCTGTGTCTCTCATGAATAAATAAATAAAATCTTTAAAAAAAAATAAGTCAGTTGGAGAAAGACAATCATCATATAGTTTCACTCATATGTGGAATATAAGAAATAGTGAAAGGGACCACAGGGAAGGGGTGGGGGACACTGAGTGGGGAAAAATTAGAGAGAAAGATAAACTATGAGAGACTCTTGACTCTGGGAAACAAAGGGTTTCGAAAGGAGAAGTGGTGGAGGGATGGGGATAATTGGGTCATGGGCATTAAGGAGGGCATGCAACGGGATGAGCACTGGATGTTATACTATATGTTGGCAAATTGAATTTAAATAAAAAAATAAAATTTAATTTAAAAATATTTTTAAAAATAAAATAAATTCCTCTAATAGAAGTACTGAATTCTCTCATCCATAAGCCCTTCTTTTATGGGCTTTTTTTTTATTTAAAAAGATTTTATTTATTTATTGGAGAGAGAGCATGAGCAGGGAGAAGGGGCAGATGGAGAGGGAGAAGCAGACTCCCCACTGAGCAGGGAGCCTGATGCAGGACTCGATCCCAGGACCCCGGGATCATGACCTGAGCTGAAGGCAGACACTTAACCAACAGAGTCACCCAGGTGCCCAATGGGCTGCCTTGATAAGGTTTATAGATGGTTCAAGGAACTTCTTACTTGAGACATCTCAAACCAATAATACAAACTCAAGTTAGAGGTGAAGCCAGGATCTCCCCATCCCCAACCCATGGAGAGAGAACAAAGCTGATGCAGGACCTAAACTCACAGTTACAGTGGAGTGTGTTAAATGCTCTGAGTAGGGGAGAGCAGGGGACTTTGGGTGCCTGGAGGAGGACAGCTAGCCCCCCTCCTAGGGTAGCAGGGAAGCCTTCCAGTGACTCAGTACCTGAGCTGGGTTTTAAGCCAGAAGAGAAGGGAAAGACATTCCAGGAGGAGAAGCCACAGGTACAAAAGCAGAACTGTGAGTGCTTAGCAGGTGAAACCTTAGGGAGGGAAGCGGGATGGGGAGAGAGAAGATCTAGTTTGGAAGGAGACTTAGGCCACGCTTCTCTTTTTGATTTACCCGGAAGGCACAAACATGAGATTCAGATGAGTAACCGGCAACATGGGTTTCATGCTGTGGAGCTGCTTCTGACTCACCTCCCATGTCCCAGGGATAAAGGCATTACTACACAAAAGGAGGTCCAGAAAACAGTGATTACACCTATCAGAGCACACAGGAGACCTAGACCAGAAATAGATGTAAATATTTGTCTTGTTCAATCTCTAGAGAATTGAGAAGAGACAAAGTGTTCACGGAGAAGGCTCAGCACTTCCAAATGGAGGTAGTGGGGAGTACCCCCAACAAGCTCAGAAAGAGGTGTTTGTGAGGGAATGACAGGAAGCAGTACTTTATCCAGGAAGCTGTATACAGCTGGAATTAATCTTGGGATGCCTGAGTGGCTCAGGGGTTGAGAGTCTGCCTTGGGTTCAGGGTGTGATCCTGGGATCTGGGATCAAGTCCCACATCAGGCTCCTTGCAGGGAGCCTGCTTCTCCCTCTGCCTGTGTATCTGCCTGTGTCTCTGTGTCTCTCATAAATAAATAAATAAAATCTTTAAGAAAAAACATCTGGAATTAATACACCCTAGAGATGGTAGGGAAGCAAAGAGAAATGAGTTCAAGGGGGGTTTTGATAATTTCAGGGGTGGGAGGGCACAGTGATTATTAAGGGAAGCCAGGGATGTTTGGGACTTAGGCCTAACCACTTGAGGCTGGAGTCTTGGAGCACCAGCATACTTTCCCAGCAAGCTTTGCAGACAGGGGAGACCAAGGGCTGGGCCAGACTGACCACTCATCCAACCCAGCTGGCACTGCTGCTGCTTCCTGCACCACTGGCTGCAAGCCTGGGTGACCCTGGTTCTGATAATGATGGGGAAGCAGGACTCAGAGCAGGAGTTGCTGAGCCTGGGAACCCACCCTAGAGAACAGTCCCTGCTCTCTCTTCCAGCCGCACACACATGTGCCAACCTCTAGTTCCTGAGAAGGACTATGGATGCCCCTTCCCTGGGCTTTGAGCAGTATCTGAGCTTACAGGCCTCTTTAGCTCAACAGGAAAATGCTCATTTTTACACTGATATCACTAATGGGCAAGAGTCAGATATGAGGTTTCTATGTTCAGTGTCAGGGGTAGGGGCATGGAGGGAATTAAGATAAAATCTGACAATAACAGAGGAGGAGGAATGAAGAGTAGAGGACAGAAAAGTGGTGACAGGTAGTAGTGGTCATAATGGTGAAAGCTGGCAGCTGAGACTGAACCGTGGAAGGTAAGGTGGATCCCACAGTGGCGGGTGATGAAGGAGAAGTCAGTGGAGATAGAACTGGAGGTGAGGATAATTATGGCGGAAGAGATACTGGAAGTAACAGAGCATTGGTGGTGGAGGTGATGGCGAAAGTGGCCGTGGAAGTAGCAGACCAGGGATGGCAGAGGTGATGTGGGAGATGAAGCCAGGTGATGATTAATGGAGGCAATCACTCCAGCAAGGTGGCAAATAAAGAAGTTGGAGCTGGAGCAGTCAGGGAGGGAATCCTGGAGTGGTTGGGTCTTGAACCAGCATTTACAGACACCTAGAATTTAGATAAAGAAGATAGAGCAGGACATCCCAAGCCAGGGGAAGGTGAGTGAGGAAGGTGGGGACAGAATAAGTAGGCTGTATCTGCGGGGCAGGGAAGAGAGCACCCTGGTAGAGGGGATGATGAATGCCTTGGGGGAATGGAGTACCACAAGGAGAATAAACCCAGACTGAGGGGTTCAGATTCTGGGTGGCGAATGGAGAGCCCTGGAAGCCCAGGCTATTAGGAAAAAAGGTGTGCTGTGGGTGGTCTGGAAATGGTAAGCCCTCTGCTGGGAGGTGCGGCATTGGGCATGGAGATGCCGAACCCGAACCCTCGGGAACTCAGTGATGAGAGCCAGGTTCCCAGCAGGGAAGGGGCTGGCTCTGGCTGGAGGATCATTTAACCTTAAGTCTTGGCTTATTTGCTCCTTCTTTCCCAAAGGAGGTCCAGATTCCAACCACCCCCATACCTTAACTCCAATTCAGTGACACCCAAAAAATCAGGATGCATTTTGTCACATCTGTCCCTTTGCCAGGCTTGATTGCAGTGGCGTGCTGTAGTCAACTCAAAAGGGCCTGTGAGCGCTGATTGTGGGAATGTCTTCTCAACTTCAAATTCAGTGACATACTGGTAGTTTGGTATCAGCTGTGGTGAGAGTTTTTATACCACAGAGACTGGCAAATGCTGTAAGTTGGCTTTCCTGTTCTTGGAGATCCAATTGTTAAACATTTAACACCACACCACTGACTGCTCTCCGAGAACCCCAGTAGGAGTCTTGCAGTAATTTCGAACCCCCAATAGGCAGGGAAACTCATCAGGTAGGTTTGTTTATTTCCCCAGAACTTTTTATTATGAGAAAGTTCAAATGTACAGAAAAGCTGAAGGAACATACAGTAACCATGTATATAGTTTACAAACACATACATTTGCTTCAATTGTACCAAGAATGTCTTTTTCTGTCTTCTCTCCCAAAGATCAAAGTAAAGCTCCCCATTGCATTTTGTTGTTTTGCTCCTTGCTCTGTTTCTTTTCTTTAGTCTCCTTTAATCTAGAGCAAGGGTCTGGATCTTTCTGCAAAGGGCCAGATAATAAAAATGTTATATTTTGCAAACCAAGAAAAAAAAAGGCAATGAGCTAGATTTATTACATGAGCTGTAGGTTGCCACCTTCCGAGTTAGAGCCCTCTGTCCTCATTTTCTACCTGGTGACCATGGATGTGTGACCTGTGCATTGTCTGAAGACTTGGGTGCTCACAAGGACCCAGTGCTCGGTTTGATGTCCTGTTATAGCTCTCCTGAAATTTTATCTTCAACTTGGAAGTGAAGTCTGATGAACAGTGTATTATGTGCATGAGGGGAGGAGAAACACACAATGTGGGTGTGTGCTGCCAATCCCTGCCACCCATCTATGTATAGTGTCCCTGGTGTCCCACGAGCACACAGTTCCAGTGGACTCATGATGTATGTTACATCTACAACAGAGTAAGGGGGACACCTTTGTTCAAACCAGAGTCTTTCTACTCAAACCAGAACTGGATTCAAATGCAGACAGGAGGCAGGAGGGTTCTAAGAAACACACGTGACCACAAGATTCAGTCACACCCTTCCCTATGCACCTTACTTCCCTGTGACCAGCTTCCCTGTAACTTACTCTGCAAAAGAGGACATTCAAGGAAAGGGAAAGACAGAGCAATCTTTTCCCTCCAGTACTTCCTTATCTATAAATACATGAAATGAAGAGAGGGTTGGCAGAGTGTATTGAGAAATGACATAAAAACAGCCATGTTAGTTTTGTGCAACATTTCCACTATTCTGGTAAGAACCAAATACATATGCCTGTGCAAAGTATGAAAGCGAAATATGTAATTTTCTTGATTCCACATGTGAGCCTAATGCTTTTACATTTGTGTTTTAAAAGTGGCATTGCACAATATAGAGATTACATATATTACATGCTAATAACACAAAATTCTAATTTCTCTTTACCTAAAATGGCATTAGGGGCACCTGGGTGGCTCAGTAGGTTAACGTCTGCCTTTGGCTCGGGTCATGATCCCAGGGTCCTTCGATCAAGCCCCATGTTGGGCTCCCTGCTCAGTGGGGGGTCTGCTTTTCTCTCCCCTCTGCCGCTCCCCTTGCTTGTGCTCTCTCTTTCACGTTCACTCTCTCTTTCTCAAATAAATAAATAGTGATTTTAAAAATGGCATTAAATAACACATTAAAAATATCATGGCCAATCAAGAGAGAGAGAAACCACGGAAAAAAAGGAATACCTTTAATAGCACTATTTTCTTGCTTTTTGAACATAGGACCACACATTTGCCCTTTGCACTGGGCTCTGCAAATTATGTAGCCAGACCTATGACACCGGCTTTTTGAAGAGTCTCTGTAGAAGGTCCCACATTACCTAATTGCATCCATATGGTATTATTTTATTTGTTCCTCAAACTTTGTATTTCCTTTTTAAAAAATTTTAAAAGAATATTTATCCATTTGAGCGACAGCCAGAGAAAGAGCACGGGCCGGGGGAGGGGCAGAGGAAGAGGGAGAAGCAGGCTTCCTGGTGAGCGCAGAGCCCAGTGAGGGTCTTGATCCCAGGACCCTAGGATCATGACCTGAGCTGAAGGCAGCAGCTTCACCAACTGTGCCACCCCTCAAGCTTCATATTTCTTATAAACTAGACGTTAAGTTTGGATGCTTGGGTAGATTCGGGTCAAACAAATTTTGGTAAGAATATTTCATAAGTGACTTAGCGTACTTAACACTGCCTCATCCCAGAAGGCATATACTATCATGTTGCCTCTCTCTGAGTGATGCTAGTATTTTTTTTTAAGATTTTACTTATTTATGAGAGACAGAGAGAGAGAGAAGCAGAGACATAGGCAGAGGGAGAAGCAGGCTCCCTACAAGAAGCAAAATGTAGTCCTCGATCCCAGATCCTGGAATCATGCTCTAAGCCGAAGGCAAACGCTCAACCGCTGAGCCACCCAGGTGTCCCTGAGTGATGCTATTAAATCTTCTGGTGATGATGATCTCCAGGAATTTCTATTGTAAAGGCACATTTTTCTCTTTGAAGTAAGTAATTCTGTGGAGTGTTACTAGACACTGGGGAGTTCTGCAGTGACCTTTCATCTAATGATGTTGGTATCCATTGATGATCTTTGCCTTAATTAATTCTTATGCTGAGCTTGTAAAACTTATCTTTCTACTTCTATCACTCTTTACGTGTGCCAATAGACCTTAATCATTTAAAATGAGAAAGTTTTCCCTAACCCTAACCCTAACCCTCTGTATTTAATTTGGGGGGACATCCCTAAGGATTCTTTTTTATATTCATATTATTAATTAATTATCATCATTGTTCTTTGTGATTTGGCTCAAATTGAGCCACATTTGTTCAGAGGATGCCCCTTTTATTTGGCGGCTCTGTTCTTTTGACATGACTCCCATTCATCTTTGAGCACCTCCTTGCTTTCTGCAGACAATGTTCCAAGCTCCTCTTGTGCTTTGCCTGCATAGTGTTTAGAAACCAAGATCTGGGCACTAGGTGTGCTCATTGTCACTGGAGTATCCCTGCTTTATGTGCTTTTCTTTCTTTTTTTAAGTAAACTCTGACCCCAACATGGAGCTCGAATTCATGATCCAAGATCATGCTTGGGGTGCCTGGTGGCTTAGTTGGTCAAGCATCAACTGATGATCTCAGCTCAGGTCTTGATCTCAACATTGTGAATTCAAGCCCCACATTAATTTTTTTATTTGTATCTCTTTTCTCTTATATTGCAGATCTTGGTTCCTAACAAAATTAATCTATTTTATTTGTTTTATTCTACAAAAATAAAATAGTTTCAAAATTACAGTACTGATATTACTTATAACAATAAACTTACTAAGTGAAATTTAAATTTTCTTCTAAAATTTCTTTTTTTCCTTAGAATAAATTCCACTCTGGTCAGAATACTATATTTAAAGGTTATCTGAACAAATCATGAGAGATTCCTAACTATGGGAAACAAAGGATTGTGAAAGGGGAGGTGGTGAGAGGATGGGGTAACTGGGTGACAGGCACTAAGGAGGGCACTTGATGGGATGAGCACTGGGTGTTATACTATATGTTGGCAAATTGAATTTAAATAAAATATTATAAATAAATAAATGAATAAATGAATAAATAAATAAATAAATAAATAAATAAATATTGTCTGAAGTAGTTATTCCCTCCTGAAGGTAATATTATCAATTTAACATGGAGTTAGGTTCATTTGCTTCTATTTCTATTCGGTTTTAGTGTTTGCTTTTTTCTTTCTATTTAATTTTACTTTCAAATATATAAAACGTTTACATAGTTCAAAAGTTAAAATGATATAAAGGACTTACTCAGAAAACTCTACCTATCGTCTTTGCCTCCTCCAGCTCATGTTATAGCCTAAGTCAACACCTAATTACTATTTCCATTTCTTTCTTACACAAAAGGTAACACTATGTACTCTTAGGCATCTTGCGTTTTTGCATTTAACAGTATATCCTAGAAATCACTATACATGTGTTCACAGGGACTTTCATTCTGTTTTAGGCTTGCCTGGTACTCATGATTGGGACCTACCAGGGTTTATTTAACCAAACAGTCCCCTACTGGTGGGCATTGGGGTTCGCCCAATCTTTTGATTTTATAAATAATGCCACAGTGAATAGCCATGTTTTGGTTTGTCAAGTTGTATCTTCAGGGTAGATCCCTGGAATAAAATGGTTGGGTCAGAGGGTACACACCTACGCCACTGGCTTGGATGTCAAGTTCCCCACCATTTTGCACTCACACAGCATAGCCTCAGCCTGGATTGTCACACTTTGGGATTTTTGGCAATGTGATAAGTGAGAAACAAAGGTTCCATGAAGTGTTCATATGCATTTCTCTAACTGTGAGACTGAACGCAGTTTTCTACACTGGAGCCGTTTGCCTTTCTTTTTGTTGTAAACTGTCTGCCCACGTCATTCACCCATTTTTCTATTACATTTTTGCTCCTTCCTTCTCAATTTCAAAGACAGATTTATATGTCAATGCTTTACCTGTGATATAGATTGCAAATACCCACTGCCCTCCCCCTTGAAGCATGTCATTTGTCTTTTGACTTTGGGGTGGCTTTTTTTAAAGATTTTATTTATTCATGAGAGACACAGAGAGAGGCAGAGACACAGGCAGCGGGAGAAGCAGGCTCCCTGAGGGGAATCCCATGCGGGACTCAACCCCAGGACCCCGGGATCACACCCTAAGCCAAAGGCAGACACTCAACCACTTAGCCACCCAGGTGCCCCTGACTTTGTTTATCGTGTGTTCAGAGAGGTTTTGTTCCTTGAGGAAGGAGGAAAACAAGAAGCAAAATCTACCAGTGCTTCCTCAGCTATGTCCTCAGGATCTCAGGCCACTTTTGCCCCTTCCAGGCCAAGAAAACTGCCCGGAATTAGATGTGTAAATATCCAGGACCTGGTGAGACAGGGAGCCATGGAGCCCAGTGTGAGCATGGTGATGACTACCATACCTCCTCCCCTCCGAAGGCTCAGGGGAGTCAGCATGCAGGGGGAGAAGCAGCCCACACGGAGAGGCCAAGGGTCAGATCCTTCCACAGGCTGGGTTTGTACAGAGAATGTGAAATTCCTCCTGAACTCGGCAGGACGTGGCATTTGGACTCCGGTGAGCAAAGCATTCCACACTCCACCCAGAATGAGGCATGAAGGAGGCCAGTCATGAGAGGGGAGGGGCAGGACCCTGAGTCAGTCCTTCTGAGAGGGACCCTTGCTGACTCACCCAGGCTGTGAGCCCTTCCCGCACCTGGAAGGAGAGACAAACACCAGCGATCCCAATTCTAGGACTGGGGGATGTTAGCGTTCCCAACTGCCTCCCTTTGGCTGTGTGGAATATGAGGACTAAGATCATATGTGATAATAGTAAGTATTAATATCCCTTGGCACTCAACACAGTTCAGTTTGAGCTAGATGAAATTTCCACTTCAATGGGCAGACTGGTTGAGTCTTGGCAGTTCCGTGCAGCCAGATCTGAAATGGACCAGGGTGGTTCTAAGTGCTTTCTATGCATCGTCTCATTTGAACTTCACAAGCTCTACAAGGTAGGTTCTCACTGAGGCATCGGGGCCCAGGAAAGTAAAATCCACCCTCACCACATATTCCTTCTCTCTTCCTGTCTGGCTTCAAGATTTCTCCCAGACCAGGGCTTGCTCTCTGCCAAGGGCAACCCTCAGCCAGCAGGGATAGGAACTGGTGGATTCGTGCTCCAACCTCCTGCCCTGGGCACAAGTCAGAGACACAATCTACATAGTTTCTTAGACGGCCCCCTCATGAGATGGAGCTTCATTTGCCCTTTCTGTCATCTGCATTAATGTGCTCTGTATGGGCTTTCCCCTCCCCCCTATCTCACTTTGTTCACTCTTTCAATAGGATGACCTATCAAATAAACAATCTGCTCCCAAGGACTTGTCTCGTGGTGTGTGTGTGTGTGGGGGGGGGGGAGATACTTGGTTTCCAGTTCTGACTCTACTCATTAGTTACATGGCATTCATTCTGGGCCTCAGTTTCCCTGCTAGAAAATAAGGCTACCATCTCTGCACAACACATGGTGGAGAACTGCTGGTCTGAGGCCATGATTTCACTGAGGCAATGCCTGTGAACATGTCCTGTCCAGAAAAGGGGTCAACATGAGGGATGTGTCATATCACCATCAATTATGCAATTATGTAGAGTGAAGACAGCAAGGTGATTCTATGGAAGCCAGGGAGTCAATGTATCCCAGAATAGCAGCAAAGAATAAAATAATGGTCCTCTCTCCTTCCTCTTTGGTCCTTTCTCTAGGACAAAACGTGGTCAGTTCCTCTGGTTCTTTTGCCAGCTTCTAATCTGGCCACTGTCTTCTGCATTTTCTAACAGGCCCATGATGGCTATGAGAGTTTTAATCCCATCAGCCTACATGTTGAGTATTCTCTTTCTTGTCTTTAGCAAGAGAAAGGATGATTGGCATTCATGGAGTGGCTAATCTGTTAAATGCTTTCTATAAATGATCATTTTGAGTCCTCATAAGAACACTGCCAATCTGGTATCAGTAGCTCCACTTTATATATGAGGAAGGGGTTGCCCAGGGGTTGGTGTCTAACGTCACTCGGCAAAAAGCGGGGGAACTAGAGTGTGAACCCAAGGATGTCTGCCTCCCAGAGCCTCTGTGTCTCCAAGATTCTATACTTTCCCTGTCAGGAGGCTAAGCTCTGCATCCATTGTTACGGCTCATGTATCTTCCTTAAGAGCTGTCTTCAGTGCCAAAAAAAACAGTCTCATTGAAATTTGGTTGTATATTATTGGTTAGCCATATGCCTTCTCCCCTTCTCCCTGAAAACAGCACAGTGTGGAAGTTAAACAGACTCAGGTATCAGACCAAATGGGTTTGAAACTTCTTTCCTGCTGGGTGATGTTGGATAAGTTACTTACACTCTCTATACCTCCATTTTCTCATATGTAAACTGTGGACAAGGGAATCCTATTCTAGCTCCTGGAAGGGGCTGTGAGGACACAATAAGGTAATCTATGCACGTAAAGTGCTTAACACCATGCCTAGCGCATAAAGGGTGTTCAGTGAACACTGGCAATTATTATCCTTCCCAGGAAAGCCCTGGACTGCTCCCCATCCCTTCCACATATGGTTAAGGCTCCCTCCTCTTTGCTCTCTCAGCACCCCAGGATGCCTATCATTATCATTTAGGATTCTGGGCATTGGCATTGTCTGCCACTTTAGGCCAGACAATGTGTCTAAGTGTGCTCTCTGAGGGCTGGGGTCTCTGAGGGCAAAGTGTCTAAGTTATGCTCTCTGAGGGCTGGGGTCATTCCCAGACTGGGTGGGCTTGGCGGGGGGGTGGCTTTTAGCAGGATAACCAGGCAACCTGCTAATCACCCCTCTTGCAAACCATAAACACTTCGAGGATATTCTCCTCCCTAAGCAACAAGAACAATGCCTGGCTCATAGCAGGCAACAGATGAAAGAGCTCCAAACGACTATGAGCTATTTTTAATTTTAAAACATCAGCCATCTCCCCTGAGAAAATTGAAGACAGTTTGGAGAAGGGGCTGGGATCAGTTCCTCAAATAGTCCAGCTTCCCTGGACATGTGAGTATCCTACCTTCCCCAAGGAGCAAACTCATTTGCATGGATAAATTCTGATCTGTGGTTTTTCCAATCAGTGCTTGTCTGTTTCCCTCCCAGGGCTATGCACACAGTAGGAGCTCAATAAATAGGTGTTTATTTATTGAAGTACTCCAGAGCCCCTGAATTTGCAAACAGAAACCAGAATTGGCGTCTCCTCCCTTCCAGACCAGGCCTTGGTCCATCTGGGCATACAGATGACCATTCACCGGCCTGCTCCCTCTGGGAATACTGTCCTGGCTCCAAGCGGAGCTGCTAAAAGAGGGCCTTTCTCTCATCTCAGAAAGGCCTCAGATACTTCACGGTGAGGATTTTTTCTCAACTGCCTCACTTGACCTTTGGGGCCTAACGGGCAGTGGGCAAAGCCCAGGGAAGGCCTGTAACAAATGGCCTTCCACCAGCCCACGGCTTACTCTCTTACTCTTGGACTTCCCATTCGGCACTCTCTGGGTTTTCTGGGACCTTGGAAAGCACAGAAGACCACAACATTCCCCCCCACCTTTCCCTCTGGGTCAGGTGCCAGTTGGCACCAAAAGTTAGGAGGCTCCTTCCTGTGGTCACAGAACCTAGACCACTGTGTTCCCCCTTTCCTTGTCTTCCTTTGCCATGGTAGGGGACCATGGTGTTCAGTGATCTTAAATTGTAACAAAAGTACTGACTAACCAGTATGAGGATTCCAGGTGGCCTAGGCAATTGCAGCCACTTCCCCTTGCACATTGGCATGCTTGAGAAGGGCAGGTGCTCCTGGGCACTGGCCCAGAAACTTGTGCCCCAATTGAGTTGGCTTCAGAGTGGCTAGTGGAGAAGGTGGGGCACAATGGAACCAGGTAGGAGGATGTGGGGTGTGAGAATGTATTGAATGAAGAAAGAAAGATCTAACAGGAGACACTCTAAAGGTTTTCTGAGAGATATAAGGTTTTCTGAGAGATCTAAGTCATTGGTATCATCTCTTGCTTTTGGTAACTTACCCCAAACTTCTAGCATTTTGTAAGGTCATTTACTAGAGATCATACATGACACAGCATCATGATTCCCAACACAGGTCTGTGTACCAAAGGTTTAGGTTCTTGGGACTGGGAGGCCTGGGTTACAATTCCCATTTACTGGGTGACTTTGGGCAAGACAGAAACTATTCTAAGCATCAGTTTCCTCATCTGTCAAAAGATAACTTGCTACCTTGTAGGATCGGAATATGGGAAGCATGGAACCTAGCACATCAAGAGTGCTGAGCATGTATCAGGTACCATGATTATCAAGTGCAAAGACAGAGGGGTACACAGGCAGCAAGAGGTTGTCCTACTTGGCTAGAGCTAGGGGCAGGTGTGAAATGGTACAAAAGACAGATTGGAGGTCATGCCACAGCTATGGCCTGTGGGAAGTTTATACTTAAATCAGTGGTCATAGGGAGCCATTGAAGGTTTGTGAGCAGGAGAAAGAGGAGAACAGAGCTGGTGCCAGGGAATAAGGTGAGAATGGAAAGTTTAGAGACAGAGGAGGACTGAGCCTGTGGTCTTGTCACCAATGCCCTATGTTCAGATCAGGCCAACACCACTCTCCACCCTCAGCCTACACAGCGAGAAGGGACAGTCTTGCCACTGAGGATCATGGCTTTCTTCTCCTGTCCCTGAATGTGAACGTGAAATCTTGCTCGAATTTGCTGAGTGAAAATAACAGAACTCAGTGAGAAATAGCAGCTCTGCACTCCTTTTTAACCAGGCCCTCATTTATTTAATGCTCGTCCAGGGCTAGTTTTCACACATGTTTCTTCTCACTTCCCTGGGATTTCTTTCTTTCTTTTTTTTTTTTTTTTCTTTTTCTTTCCCCTCTGCAGTTCTCTCTGCCAGTCTCCAATAAGGGGATTCTTAGCAAAGAACAGCCCAGGCCTGGCAGTCTGTCCATCATGTTGAATCTGTAGGTAGGGAGAGCTGGGGCCAGCTGACAGTGATCTGCCAAAGTCAGTGTAATCACAGTAAAGGAACTCAGGCTTTGGAATCAGGCCATGGGACCCCTGAAGGTAGACACTGGGTCTGCCTTGTTCTCTGATGCATTCCCAGCACTTAGAACTGTGCCTGGCACACAGCAGGTGCTCAATAAATGGATGCTAAGTTAGAGCAGTGAGTGGAGGGAGGACTGCCCATCATCATGACCTGTGCAAGTGTAAGGAACGTTATGCAGGGTCTGGGGAGCTCCAGCTCAGAGGTGCCTTGGGGCCATCTGCCAGAGGTTGGAAGAGGGCAGCCACTCCTCACCGTGCACGGTGGGAGGTGGGTAAAGAGCATGTATTGAAGGGCAGGTGGGGGCAGCCCCGGTGGCTCCGCGGTTTAGTGCCATCTTTGGCCCAGGGCCTGGTCCTGGAGACCGGGGATCGAGTCCCATGTCGGGCTCCCTGCATGGAGCCTGCTTCTCCCTCTGCCTGGGTCTCTGTGTCTCTCTCATGAATAAATAAATAAAATCTTTTAAAAATAAATAAATAAATAAAATTTTAAAATGAAGAGCAGGTGGGCAGGGGTGTGCTAGCAGGTCCACCTCCAAAGGAGGAGTTTGGCGAGGAATGCTCCGAGTGAAATACTATGTCAAAACAGCTGGGTGTAGGGTACCTGGGTGGCTCGGTGGTTGAGCGCCTGCCGTGGACTCAAGGTCATGATCCCGAGGTCGTGGGATTGAGTCCCACATGGGGTTCCCTGCAGGGAGCCTGCTTCTCCCTCTGTCTGTGTCTCTGCCTCTCTCTGTGTGTCTCTCATGAATAAATAAATAAAATCTTAAAAAAAAAAAAACACCAGCTCAGCGCCCACGTCCTCCTCTGCCCCACCCCCACCCAGCACCTCCATCCAGCCGCCACCCCGGGGGCGGGGGGAGGGTGACCGTGCACCCTCACCCCCTCGGCCTCCCTAGGAGGGATGCCCATGACCCGCAGTTGAGAAGCCCACCGGCTGGGGGCCAAGCAACCGGGGGTCTAGGCCCAGCAGGCGGTCAGGGCGGCGCAGAGCCCGGGGCAGGGCCCCAGGAGCCCTGGCAGAGCGCCCCGCCCCCCTTTCCGGGCCGGCGTCCGCGGCAGGCGGCACGTCCCCTGCCCGGGCTCAGCCGGGACGCCTGGCCGCGCGCGGGCCGGGGGACCCCGGGAGGTCTGGGCCCAGGGCGCGCATCCGAGCCGCCGAACAAGGGCGGGCTTTGTGCCGCGGCGGCGGGCAGGACGGCCAGTCCCCACGCCCCTCCCGCCCCTGCCCGGCCGCTGCCCGCGGATTCCTGCGGCCGCTGGGACCTGGCAGAGCGGCTGGCTTAGCCCCGGGCCCTGGCGCTCCCCTCGTCTCCGCGAGAGGAGCCCCGCAGCGGGCAGAGGCGCCCCGGCCCCCGAGGGAGGCAGAAGGTCCACCAAGTCAAGGCAGCGACCTCCGCACAGGCTTGCTCTCCGCGCGAGCCGGCGCCAGCGCCGACGGGGCCCACCTGGCGCCTCCTCCCCACCTGAAGGGGCCCATCCGACTGCCCCCGCGGGGTTTCAGGGTGCCAGGGGGTCGGTCCTCCCTCTCTCGGCCCCAGCGCCCAGCCTCCCGTGGTCCCCAGGAGTGCGGGGGCTTGCACACCTGAGACACCTGAGTATCTTGCCTGGTCCTGCTGCCGTGGGGACTCTATGCTGAGCCCACCAGTTGCCTGGCCAAAGCAGGTGGCAGCCTGAGGAAGGTCCCTCAGGTTCCCACCCAAGCCACACCCACCAGCACCCGATCCCCTGCCTCTCCCCCCCCCCCCCCCCCCCCGCCTGGGGTCAGTGTGACCTTGAGGACATTGTTGGAATGTTCTCTAGGCGTTCTTACACTGCTGAAAAATGTCCACAAAAAGGAGTGTGACATTTCAGGAGGCAACTTGGCAATACGTGGCAAGGCCTTTAAAATGGTTCTTCCTTCTGATCAGTAGCTTCAAGCAATCTATCCTAAGAGAGGAATTATAAATATGCACAAAGATGTTCACTGTGGCATTACCTATAATGACACAGCAACTAGGAGTTAATTTATGGCCAACAATAAACTATAACACAGATATTACAAAGCATGGACATGAGAAAATTTGTCATAATACATATATTTGGTGGGGGGAAAATGTAAGTCATAGAGTCATATGTTTTCAGTTGTAATTGCTCTGGTAGGTCCTAGGAAGCCAGTGTCGTGAGTATGCAGAAACAGAATACTAAAATAAAAAGAAGTCAGGATTTCCAAATATACATCCATGCCTAGCAATATATAGCACAGAGTTTTCTGGATAACCAAATGAAATAGTACTAGCTAGCATCACTAAGTTGATGATGTAGAGAGAAATTTTAAAGAACTAGATGATGACAACGGAAAAGCAGAAAAGTGGTTAAAGATGCATAGGAAATGCAGGATAAATAGAAAACATACAGTAGGATGGCAAAAATAAGAACTGTCAGTAATTATTACAGACAGCAAAAGTCTAAACTCCACATTTTAAAAATTGCCGATTTGGTTAAAAAATATGCACAAATCAAAAATTACAAGAAGACATTTATAAATCCACAATCTTATATATAATATTTATGAAAGAAACAATCAAAACATGAAAGAGAAAGGCTAAAACTAAGGCTGAAAATGATACACCAAGAAATACAACCCTCCCCCAGCCCCACACCAAGCTGCCATGGTTAAGTTTAACTTTAAAGGGAAAACAATTACTGAAAATATCAATAGCTACATGATTACAAAAGGAGTGATTCACCAGGAAGCTATAACAACTGCAATAACATAGTAGGCTTAGTATCCAAATTTTATAAAACAAAAAATGACAGAAATTTTTTTTTACAAAGAAAAATGTACAAACCCTCAATCATAGTGGTAGATTTTTATTGCACTTCTCTTAATAACTGATATGTTAAGCAGATAAAAATTTAGGAAGGACAGAATATTTGAGTAATCCAATTAAGTTTAATCTATGAAGATGTATAGAACCATACATTTCTACATGTACTCAACACTTAGAAATACTTTTCAAGAACACATAACACATTTGGGAAAATTATTTACCAGGCACAAAGCAAATCATAATAAAAACTAGAATCAGTGTCATATAAATCATATGCTCTGATGCAGTGCAATTAATAAGACAAATCAAAAACTAAAAGAAAACAAATATAATAGCGTACATTTTTGGAAAATTTAAAACACGCTTCTCGATAACTCATGGGTTACAGAAAAAACAAAATTGGAAATTAGTAGATAGAAACTGAATGACATTGAAAATATTACATATCAAAACTTATGGGATGCCTTTCTCCTTCTCTCCCTTCTTGAGCCATGGAGTCCTAAACCAGTAGGTGGATGGACAGAGCTGGGTAAAAGAGAGGTGCCCACAGAGAGGTGACCTGGAATGGGTATCACAGCCAAGGAGTGAGGAGCACATCCATGTGGTGGGGAGGCTTACCTGGGGAGTCAGAGCCTCAGCTGGGAGAGGATGGCATCTGTGTAAGGAAGCAGCCTGGTGTGGGGGGGCTGAAGCCCCAACCTGGTGAGAACAGCATCCATCAGCCTAGGGGGGTACCTTGTGGGAGGTGCCAGAGTCCAAGCTGCATGAGGACACCCACAGACCTCATGCTAATGCCTCCAATTCCAATTTAACATCAAGAGTTCATGCAGTATTCTCCTCTCCATAGGTACAACTTCCTTCACTAACAGTGAGAAATCTGGCTCCCATGATCTCTAATATAGCAACCATTTAGTCCATTTCCCTTGAAAACAGTCTCTACCACTGCTGCCTCCTCCCTTCTAAGTAGACAGACCTTCTAACCTGGCTTGGTCTCCAACATTTTTTTGTACTTTATTTTTTTTAATGCCATTTTTTTTGTACTTTACCCAAAAGAACCATTTTTTTTGTACTTTACTTGAAACTTTTCTATAAGTTGGAGATTATGTTTAAAAAATTCATTTAAAAACCTTACAGCATGCACCTAGAGCAATAAAGCAACATCTTATAGCCTAAATGCTTATAGAGAAAAGAAGATTGCAACTCAACCAACAAAGTACCAAGACATTTGAGAAAGAAAAACAGATTAAATCTAAAGAAAGTAGAAGGAAGGAAATAAGAGATAAATGTTGGCAATGTCATAAGGTCAGGGCAATGTTTCCACACTTACGGAGAGAATGTAACTTTATACAACCAATTAAAAAAACAATTTTCCTTTGGTAAAGTTTAATATGTGCATAACCTATGACCCAGCAATTTCACCCTCAAAAACTTCTTCATATGCCCGAAAAGACAGTAAAAGAATGCTCTTTGCAGTGTTGTTTGTAATAGTCAAAAAAGGAAAACAAATTAAGTGTTCATAGAGTAGACCAAAAAAATCATGATCTATTCATACAAGGTAACACCACAGAGCCAAAAATATCAATGAACCATAGCTGCACTCATCACCACAGATGAAAAATTCATAATGATGTGCAACAATAACTGATGACAGAAGGATTCACATTTTTAAAAATATTTCAAGAAAATATAGGCTAGCGTATTTATGGCCTCAGGGCTGGGAAGAATGTCTTAAATAAGACATAAAAAGACATGCAGAAAGAATGTAAAAAGCCAATAAAATTAACAATCTTCGAACTAAAACTTCCTTCATGACAAGACATTACAGACAAAAGAGAAATACAAACCATAGGCTGGAAGAAGATATTTATAATAGATCAACCTGACAGTGGATTAGTCTCCAGAATTTACAAAAGAATTCTTAAGTATCAACAAAAAAATCAAGCTCAAAAGTAAAAGGATATGAAGATCCAATTTTTAAAAAAGAAGGTAGAATGACTACTAAACTTGGGATTCTGTACTGCTCTGGGAATGGGAGGATGCAAATTAAAACTAACTGCTTACACCTTAGTTACTGGCCACAGGAGCTCAACACCATGCTTACCATCCTATGCGTCACATCCCACTCCTTTCTACTATCTTCAGTCCAATGGGCTGCTGACCACAGCCCAGTGCTCTCCACTGCCCCTCTCAGGTGCCAAAGCTCACCTGTCTCCTGCCCAGTGATATACTCTATTAGAACTGTTCAGGTCCTGAGGAATTAGACACACATAACCTCTTCTTCAAGTGGCATATATACTTCTGGGGGGCTGGGCTTCAGCAGGTCCAACTCACAACCAAACGCTGTGACTAATGAAATACTGGTCCCCTTCAATACTCAAGCCCATTGCTGAGTCAGTTTCACCATGGCTTGTCCTCCTTTCTCTGTGGTAGATTTTCTTCCAGGTTCTCAAATATTAATCTCCCTTGCAATTAAGTGTCTATTGGCTTCTCTACCCCATTCCTGTGTATTTGAACTCCCAAGTGTGGTTACAGTTTAGAATCAATCCCAGAAGGCCACCAGCCTCCATCAGTATCAAAGAATGCCAAACATAATTCATGGTTCTGTTTGTTTGTTTGTTTGTTTTTCTGAGATAGGTAAAAATTGCTAATGTTTTCATCAAGGTAGAAGGTAAAAACAAATAGTAATCAAGATATGGTGACATCACAGGTATACAATCCTGCTGAGAGACCTAATGCTTTACATTGGCCATGGTACACCTGTAGCATGCCTGACATTCCTGCATTATGCCTCTAGGGAGAATTTTAGGGATAGGAATAAAACCAGTCAAGAAATACATGCTTCTTTTTCAACTGGCTGTAAACAAAGCTATGCTGTAGAATTGGTGAGGACACCTGCCACGTCACAGGAACACAGAAGTTTGATGGTCATCCAATTAAAGACAGCACTCACCCATGTCAAGAATGCCCTCTACAACTTACTTTCCTGAGCTGGTGACAATGCTCCCTGCCTAATCTCTCCTGAGGACAGAGAGGTGAAGTCACAAAACCAGAGTGGGCTTCCCTAGACATGCTGCACTCAATCACTATCTGCTGAGCAAGGCAGTGAATTTTTCACTTACTGAAATATCTATTAAAAGCTTCATTTGAATGTGGTCTTTGACCTATTGGCTTTATTTTGTGACTTGGAATGACATTTCTATATTTTTACATAAGAGTTACATTTAGAATATAACTGCCCTCAGAAAATAGCTCTTTGTGAATCTAAAACTTCTCAAGCTTGCTGTTTCAGTGAGTGGAAACAACATTTCTGTAAATGGTTTCTTTAAAAGCAGACATAAATCAGCACCACTTTACTGGCTACAAAAATACTGATGCAACTAACGGATTAAAAGTTATTTGCAAAAAAAAAAAAAAGTTATTTGCAGATGGTAGCATGCTAAATTTGTCCTGAAAATCTACTCATGTCACCAAATATGGGTTTCTCTATACTACTGAAAAATAAAGTTATTTTTAAATGTAATATAATCCAAATGTCAATGGTCCCCTCATCCCTCCTCATTCTTTCCTCTTCTATGTCCACTTTAGCAGTGGCTGAGAATAAAATTTCTTCACGTGGTTATATAAATGTTGCATAAAATTCAGAAAATAAAAGAAAGCATTCCCAAACAAATGAAAACATTTTTGAGAGTTTCTTTCTTCCTTTCTTTCCTTTTTAAAAAATCTTTTTGCTGTTGCTGTTGTTGGTTCACAAAAATATTTATTATATTTGCTTACATACATTCTTGTGCCCCATTCTTTATTTTCTGGAAAATGCCCCCCACCCCACCTTTCAGTGTCAAGTCCAGTTCCTTTCCTTTGTCTCTCTGTCATCCCATCCAGGGTACAGATTGTATCTTTGCCTCTCTGTGAGCCTCTTGAGGGCACAGCACGAGGCACATGCTGTGTGCTCTCAGTAATATTCACTAAAATTCCCAATAATATTTACTGAAATCACCAAAGAGCAAAGAGCACTCTAAGTCTTCAGAATTATAGTTCACATGCTGTACATATATCTCATGGCATTATTATGAGGAAGATACTGTTGAATTCCACATTTGATATATGAGTAAGTTCAGATTCAGAGAGCTTAAATAACCTGCCCTGGGCCATATAGCTGACAAGTGGCCCAGCTAGGATTCACTGACAGGCCTCATATTTCTCAATGCCAGATGCCTAACCAGCTTGTATGATGAGTGTCTAGTGAATACAGAAGCCTCTCACTTTACAAATGTCTTTATCCCAAAGTTGGAGGGCCTTTATCATTAGAGAAAAGCCAAGTGTACCTCTTGGAGATGACTGGCTTTGCAGTTTATGTTCAAGTCCACCCTGGTCTTCTCTATTTCTTTCTTTCTTTCTTTCTTTCTTTCTTTCTTTCTTTCTTTCTTTCTTTCTTTCTTTCTTTCTTTCTTTCTTTCTTTCTTTCTTTCTTTCTTCTTTCTTTCTCTCTCTCTCTTTCTTTCCTCTTTCTTTCTTTTTTTAAGATGTATTTATTTATTTGAGAGAGAGAGAGCAAGGGGGGAGCAGAGAGAGAACCCAAATAGACTCCCCATCTGAGCACAGAGCCCAAATTGGGGCTTAATTCCATTAATCATGAGATCATGACTTGAGCTGAAACCAAGAGCTGGATGCTTAACTGACTGGGCCACCCAGGCACTCTTCCACCATGTTTCTTAAACTTTCCTTCATAGAGTAGGAAATTCCCATAATTATCAGTCTCTTCTAGAAGTATATGAATCTGTGTATATATTGTTTCAAATGTGGTGCCAGAAACAATAAACAATTCATAAAGTATTTAAGAAAACAATCTTATTTACGATAGCATCCAAAATAATGATACTTAGGAATAAACTTAGCCTAAAAGGCCAAAAACTTGTATGCTAAAACCACAAAACAGTGCTGAGAGAAATTTTTTTTTTTTTGAGAGAAATTTTAAAAGATGCAAATAAATGGAAAAACATCTCATGTTCATGGGTTGGAAGATTTAACATTGTTAATGTGTCTATGCTATCCAAAGTGATCTTACAGATTCAGTGCAATCCCTACCAACACCCCAATGGCATTTTAAAAAACAGAAATAGAAAAAATAATCCTAAAATTCATATGGGATCACAAAAGAGCCTGACTAGCCAAAACAATCTTGAGAAAGAAGAACAAAGTGGAAGGCTTCACACTTCCTGATTTCAAAACATACTACAAAGCTATAGAAATCAAAACAGTATGGTACTAGCATAGACAAAACAACAGCACAGAATAGAAAGTCCAGAAATAAACTCACATATACACTTTCAACTGAACTTCAATATAGATGCCAAGAATACACAATGGGGAAGAGATGGTTTCTTCAACAAATGGTTTTGGGGAAACTGGATATCTACATGTGAAAGAATGTAACTGGATCCTTAACTTACACAATATATAAAAATCAACTCAAAATGAATGAAGGACTTAAAAGTAAGACCTGAAATTATAAAACTCCTATGAGAAAAAATAGAAGACAAGCTGTAAGACATTGATCTTGACAATGGTTTCCTGTACATGACACCAAAAGAACAGGCCACCAAAAAAAAAAAAAAGGAACAGGCCACCAAAGCAAAAATAGACAAGTGAGACTGTATAAAACTAAAGAGCTTCTGCATGCCAAGGAAGCCATCAACAGAGTGTAAGGCAACCTACTGAATGGGAGAAAATATTTATATGCCATATATCTGGTAGTGGATTAATATCAGGAATGTATAGGAACTCCTACAACTCAACAGCAAAAAACCAAGTAACCCAATTAAAAATTAGGCAAAGGACTTGTATAGATATTTCTCCAAAGAAAACATACAAATGGCCATCAAGCATATGAAAAGATGCTTGACATCACAAATCATCAGGAAATGCAATCAAAACCACAATGAGAGGAGCACCTGGGTGATTCAGTCAGTTAAGCATCCGACTCTTGATTGCAGCTCAGGTCATGATCTCAGGATCTTGGGACCATGCCCCATGTCAGGCTTCCCACTCACCGAGAAGTCTGCTTGAGGATTGTCTCTCCCTTTGCCCCCCCTTTCTCTCTCTCTCTAAAAATAAAATAATAAATCTTAAAAAAAAACCACAATGAGCTATTACTTCACACCTGTTAGAATGGCTGAGCTATATACATGAAAACACACACACACACACACACACACACAACCCCAGAAAATAACAAACATTAGTGAGGATGTAGAGAAATTGGAGCCTTTGTGCACTACTGGAATGTGAAATGGTGCAGCTGCTATGGAATATAGTATAGAGCCCCACTTCTGAGTATTGATCCAAAAGCATTGAAATCAAGATCTTGAAAAGATATTTGCACTCTTGTGTTCATCGCAGCATTATTCACAATAGCCAAGAGATATAAACAACCTAAATGTCCACTAGCAGAGGAATGGATAAACAAAATGTGGTATATACACATACTCTTAAATATTATTCAGCCATGCAAAAGAAAAAATTGTCATGAACTACAATATGAATGAACCTTAGAGATATTATGATACCAGAAATAAGCTGGTCACTGAAGGACAAATACTACATGATTCCACATATAGGAGGTATCTAAAGTAGTCAAACTAAAAAAATAAAATGAAATAAAATAAAATAAAATGAGTAGTCAAACTTATAGAAGCAGAAAGTAGAAGTGTGCATGCCAGGAGCTAGGAACAGGGAAATGAAGAGTTGTTGTTCAATGGATATGAAGTTTCAGTCATACAAGATACAAACAAAACAAAACAAAACAAAACACAAAACTTCTGGAGATTTGCTGGACAACATTGTGCTTCTAGTTAACAATACCATATTGTGCACTTGGAAGTTTGTGAAAAAGGTAGATCTCCTGTTAGAAGTTTGTTCCTTAGGTTTTGTTTTTTTGTTTTTTTTTTTAATCACGATAAGAATATATATGGTCAACAGTTTGGCCCTTTGACTTGAGAATAAAAAGTTCCTCTTAACTCTTAGATAAGACTAATTGCTCCTCACCCATAGTAACAAGTACCACAAAGAATTTAAACCCTAGAATCCAAGCTTCTGAGAGTCAGCCAATCAATGGCTCATGCTTCTGAAGGCCAATCAGAGAGAGTCCTATGCCTCTGCCAGCCAATCAGTAATAATTGCCCTCCAAGAGCCGCATCTCCGCTAATGGTCAACCAATCTTGCACACCCTCACTCCTCAAATTCCCTTACTCCTTGAACTCCTTTGTTTTGTTCTGTAAGACTGTGTCCCAAGGCACAAACAATAGATTCCCCTGCTTCACAAACAATAGATTCCACTTCTTGTTTCAGGTTTTTAGGTGCCCTCTACCTTTGACACACCTAATAATTCCATTTTCTTGGGAACATTTTATCCTAAGAAAATCACCAGAAATATATGCAAAGATTTAGCATTAACGATGACATTTTTTTTTATATAATGGAGAAGGAATATGCATTCAGCAATAGACTCTTAGCTCTGAATTTTGATACCTATGTCGACTGGAATAAATACTAAATAGCCATTAAAAATCATGCTGTAGCAGACCATTTTACTGATGTGAGAAAATATTCAAGATATGTTATGGAAAAAAACACCTATTGCAATGTAGTGTTCATACTATGATTCCTATTCGGTAATATATTTAGGTCTACACTTATGGGGAAAAAAAGGCTTGAAGAATATATATTGTTAGTATAGGTGGTAGGATTTGGGACAATTTTCCTTTTCCCAATTTCAGTAGTTTCCTAATTTTCTGCAACAAAAACATTACTTTTGTAATTTAAGAGAAAAAGAGTGTTTGTTTTTTTTTAGGTGATACCCAGAGCAGAGTACAATCTTCTGATAAGCGTAGAGCAGGACAAAGTACAGACAAATGCCTCCTTGATGATGCCAGACACTAACTCTGATCATATAACACTGCAGCTGCGTAATGCTGTAGGTACATATTGAATTCAAGGTTAATTACATCCTCCTTGTCCTTTCCTCTTGGATATGCCCAGTAATGACCTTAAGTATAACCTGTTAAAACAGGACTCATTTTCCTTTGGCTCCCCACTCCCACCTCCCCACCCCCCCACCCCTGACTCACTGAGAGAAACACACACACACACACACACACACACATACAATCCTTGCACCAAAGCAAGCTCTCCCTAGTCCACATCCTTAGTCCTCTCGGGCAGTCAGACCCTTCGTTCCCTTGCACCGTGCCCATCACCAAACCCTCCAGGTTTTCCTCCAGAACACCCTGTGCATTTGCTCCCTTCTGCCAATGATGCACTTCAGATTTTCCTATCTGATAACATATCTCAAACTGTCAACCTGAAAATCAAACCTTGCCCACAAATCAGTTTTGCTTGGCCCACATGCTAATGAATTGCAGACCAACATTTAATAATTGGGAAACTTAACACAAAACTACAGATTTCTGGCTTCTCACACACTCAAAAAATGACACTGATGCTAAGGGACTTCCCCTTGAGACACAGGATTCTTTACAGTTTTTTATAGCGTCCAGCCCTCCCTGTTTTACCTCTAACAGTTCCAGGGGTCATTTAATGTCAAGATTACTAAGTTTTTATTACACAGTCCCTGTGGGCATTTGATTATGTGACTCCAGCCTAGATTCACAGAATTTTCATTGCAAGCAATCTTCAAAATCCTTTTAGAGAAGGAGCATCTTCTATATATTTTAAAAATAATATTTTTTCTTTGCTCTAGTAAATCCCAAAGTAATAAATTGACTGAGAATAAGGTATAAAAATGCATCCTAACTTTTTTCTTCTCGGAGCAAACAGGAAGAGGAAGCCTGAGGTGACCACATAATGCAACATTCTAAGTCCCAGCTGAAGTGACCTACCTTTACTTTTTAAAAACCATACATTTCAGCTTTCCTCTATATGTTATTATTATAAAGGAATCATGTCTTTTATGGAAGAATATAAGCAAATACACTTGTTGCTTTCATTGAAGTTCTCATGTCTTATTTTTGGTGGTGGTTGCTGTCCTAAATGGGCAATCATGACACAAAAAAGAAACAAACAACAACAAAAAAAACCTCACAAACTACTATTTCTCACCTCTCAACAACTGCTTCAGCAGGCATTTATGGAGAAAGAAGGAATTATTCAATTTTCTGATGTAGATGCCAAACGAAGCTGAAAAATCATCAAAATAAATCACTGCTTAAAATTCCCAGGTACGCCTTCAGAACAGGAAGTCTATCTACCTCTTATACTACAAAGAAAATGTAACAAGGAGCAAGTATGCCATTTTACTAGGGACAAAAGATTAAAACCAGCTTTCTCGAGAGATTTTGGTTGTGGTTTGAATGATCTTGATTGGCTTTGAATCAATACACCCTTGAAAACTGTGGCATGTTCTGATCAAATAAAGAGAGACTGAGTGTCTCGTAAATCTAATAATAAAATAATAGAATGGTTACAACTCTGTAACCTCTAGAATGTATTGGGCAGGAAGGGAGAAGAGTGACCTAGCAGAGCCAACTCATGAACTTGTGCCCCAGAGAGTGAGGTGGCAAGTCAGAATATGACCCTATCCTTTGCAGCCCTGCCAACTCTCCCTCCCACTGGGAATTAGAGTAATTGGGGACCTCTTTGGCCCCCTCTACTCTCACCTAGCCCCCACCTTGAGAGAAATCTAAATATTACTCCCCTTTCCAAAAATCCCAACTACTTTGGGGCACCTGGGTGGCTCAGGTGGTTAAGTGTCTGCCTTTGGCTCAGGTCATGATCAAGGTCCTGGAATGGAGCCTCGTGTCCAGCTCCCTGCTTAGCAGGGCATCTGCTTCTCCCTCTCCCTCTGCCTGTTGCTCCCTCTGCTTGTGCTCTTAGCTGAGGCATTATTGTTTGAAGCTACTCAGGTGCCCCTACTGTGCTGTCAGAACCCCTGCTCTTCATAGTTGCTTATATTGTAGATCCTCTTAATTTACAAATTCATCCCATTAGACCTAAAAAATTGCTTAGAATTTTTTCATCCTATTAGACCTAAAAAATTGCTTAGAATTTTTTTGCTTAGAATTCTTTCCCTTTAGCATGAGAATAAGAAGACCAGTATGGGACATAATCAAGAATGTGTGCTCAAGTTTAATTACAAGGACATTTACAGTTTATAACAATAAAAATATAAATATAAATAAATAAAATAAAATATATGATCTAGCAGCCGATTTGGTTAAGTACATTGTAGTATATTTCTACAGTGAAATAGTATGCATCATCAAAATAACAGTATTTAGTGGAGGAAACTACCATAATGTAACAACATCAAACTGGGGGCACCTGGGAGGTTCAGTCTGTTAAGCATCTGCCTTTGGCTCAGGTCATGGCCCCAGGGTCCTGGGATTGAGCTCTGTGTCATGCTCCCTGTTCAGCGGGGAGCCTGCTTCTCCCTCTCCCTCTGCCTGCTGCTCCCTCAGTTTGTACTTTCTCTCTGTCAAACCAATAAATAAAATCTTTTAAAAAATTAAAACATCAAACTGGCAGAAATTTGAATTGTACAATGACTACCAATATAACCTTTACCTAGATTCACATTCTCTCCTTCTCCTACTATATTCATATTTGGGTGTATGTTCTGTTGTGTGAGTTTTTTGGTTGTCTTGCGTTTTTTCAGATTCCTTGGAAAATCAGCTGCAGACATTCTCACTCCACCCCCAAGCACTGTAGCATGTGTCTCATCTCCTGAGAACTATCACTGTGACCTATATGAACCCAGTATCATTATCACACCCAAGATATCAGTACTGATAGAATATATGATCTAATATAGAACCCATATTCAACTTTCTCCACTTGTCCTTAAAATGTTCCTTATATCTATTTTCTTAAATCCAGCTCCAATCAAGGATCATCATGGTTGTCACATCTCTTTAGTCTCCTTTTAACCTACAGTGGTCCCAAGCCCTGTTCATTTCTTCTTTCATGACATTAACTTTTTATTTATTTATTTATTTAAAGAGTTCAGGCTTCTTTGGCCAAAACCACCACAATCTGAATATCTGATGGTGTCTTCATGATTGTGGGTAGGTTAGACCCTTTCAAAAAAAAAAAAATACCACCTGGGCAATGTTGTGTTTTCCCCTTCTATCACACCAAAGGCTCAGTCTTTGTTTGGTTACTGCCATCAGTTGCTCCTCATAGAGGGACAGGAACTGTGGACTTAGTGATTTGGGTATCCCAAGTACAAATTCTCAAGCCTTCTGTAATAGGCTATGGCTGTCCCAGTGTACACTGATTGCTAATGTCTCAAAGGCAAGGTAAAGTCAATACATCCAAAGGAGAAGTCACCCCAGCACCCCATTTTTAAAATTTTAAAATTTTTAAAGATTTTTATTTATTTATTCATGAGAGACACACAGAGAGAGGCAGAGACACAGGCAGAGGAAGAAGCAGGCTCCCTGTGGGGAGTCCCATGCCGGACTTGATCCCAGACACTTGATCCCAGATCATGCACTGAGCCACTTAGGTGCCCCGAATTTTTTCATTTGAGTATAGTTAGCATACTATATCACATTAGTTTCTGGTTTACAACACAATGATTGGACAAGTTTATACATTATGCTGTGCTCACCTCAAGTGGAGCCACCATCCCACACCACACAATGCCACTATGATACTATTATCCATATTCCCTACATATTGTGCCTTTTATTTCTGTGACTTATTCATCCCATAACTAGAAGCCCGTACCTCCCACTCCCCTTCATCCATTTTGCCCAACTCCTTCATCTGCCCCTCTGGCAACCGTTAATTTATTCTCTGTATTTATGGGTCTGATTCTGCTTTTCATTTGCTTGTTGATTCATTTGTTTTTATAGATTCCACATATGAGTGAAATCATGTTATTTGTCTTTCTCTGTTTGACCTATCTCACTTAGCATAATGTCCTCTAGGTCCATCCATGTTGTTGCAAACAGCATGATCTTGTCCTTTTTGGCTGCATAATATTTCTGTATGTGTGTGCGTGCACACGCACGTGTGTGTATACCACATATTCCTTATCCATTTGTCTATTAATGGACACTTTAGCTGCTTCCATATCTTGGCTATTGCAAATGTGCTGCCATAAACATAGGGGCCCATGTATCTTTTTGAATTAGTGTCTTTATTTTCTTCAGGTAAATACCTAGTGGTCTGCTGCTTATATATGTTCATTCAAACTCTAAGCAATTTGGCATACATTATCACATCCCAATCCTCACTACACTTTGTAGTCAACAGGCCACCCTGAATTATGCATTTTCAAAAGGGAAATCATTTAATGCTCGGAGAAATGAAGTGAGTTGCCCAAGGCTCACAATTGCTGATATGCTAAGATCAGCCCTAGGCAAACCTCAGTTTTCTTTGCACTTGGTTTGTCAAGAGAAGGAAATACAAAGGGACTCTGAGGACATGGCCTGCCCAAGGAGTGTCCTGGAAAATCAACATGGCTGGATGAAGTCAGAGCCATAACTAGGAATCGGATTGCCTGGTTCTAGGTCCAGCTTTGTAACTGACCAGCATGACCCTGGCAAATCCCTCCCCATCTCCCAGCCCAGGCTTTCCATCCTTTACTATGGGAAGAATGGAGCAGATGACATCTAAGATAGAGGCTGGCTCTAGGATGTAGATTCTTTTTGTTCATCTTCACTCTATTTGGTATACTATGATTTGTGCTTTTGGAAAGCAAATTGACATGATTTCTTATTATAAATACTTCACTTTCCTTCATATAAATGCTGGTGAATATGAAGATATGTCCCCAGAGGGATCTTCTTTTCCATGCCAAACCACAGTGTCTGTTACATGACCAAAAAAAAGTTGCAGCTTTAATCTCCTGATGACAGCTATGAGAGATAAATGCAGAAGGTGGGAAGGCACAAAGCCAGCATCAGGACATCATCCTAAACCTCAACTATGTTTGAATCATCTTCCTAAGCAGGCTTCCAAGCCCCTAGCTGAGCCCAAAGACCTGACACCCCACAACAACAGTTAATGTTTGCTGAGTGCTTAGCATGTGCCAAGCACTGTTCTCCAGGCTTTCCATACATGTGTTTATTTCCTCCTCATAACACCTCTACAAAGCAGCCTGGCGTGGAAAGGAGGTGAGGACTGTAAGGTACTTCAGGGAGACTGGCCAGGTGTGTGTTGTAGGCAGGGGTCATGGGCTTAGGAAGGCAGCTGCCAGTCACTGCAGCTCTGAACCAAGACCAGATGAACTGCCGATGCAGGGGGTGGGCAGGAATGGGACTCCAGAGGGAAGCTGAGTGCAGAACTGGGAGTGGCACGTGGCAGCCACCTTCACATTTAGACCCACCTGCCCTCCTCTGCCCTCCTCTGCCCTCCTCTGCAGACCCAGCTCAGTGGGAATTAAGAGTCTCTGGCACACTCCTCAGGCATGGAACCCAATTAAATGCAATGTTGATCCTGCTTTGAGTTGCACCCCCAATCTAGGGGCCACCCTGGTGATCCAATCTTTCTACCAAGATTCAGTTTAAACACTGGCTTCTCCAGGCCTGGACCTCGGGGGTTCCCTTCCAATAGCCCCACAGGCCTGGGGTCTCATGCCTGTGTGAGCCTTGCTGTTTGCTGCCACCAGATATCTCTGATGCACGACCCACCTGCATCTCTGGACAGTGCCTCCTGCAGCCCTCCCAGCACTGCGTTCCACACACCTGGTGAGATGTCCACCTGCCACTCCATGCTGAGCCTCCTGCCCTCAAATCCCATCCCCCACTGAGCCCTTTCAGCAGACATCACACTGCCCAGAAGCCATGGGCAGCTGCCAGGGTAGCCTTTTCCTTAAGCTACCCACCCCACCCACTCAGGTGGGTGCAGCTAATCCCTAGACTCCTGCTCGCTTGCTCTCTCACTCACTCAGCAAGTATTTATGGAGCCCCAGCTATGGCCCAGGCACTATGGACACAGCTAAAAACAAAATCAACAAAACTCCTTTTTCTTGGGGTACTTGGGTGGCTCAGTCAGCTGGGCATCTGCCTTTGGCTCGGGTCATGATCTTGGGTTTCTGAGATGGAGCCCTAAATTGGGCTCCCTGCTCAGTGGGGAGCCTGTTTCTCCCTCTCCCTCTGCCACTCCCCCTGCTTACGCAAGCTCTCTCTCTCAAGTAATGAAATCTTAAAAACAAATACAAAAAAAATCCTTTTTCTCAGAGGCTCAGAGACATTTTGCATTTTATTATTAAAGCCCTCAGCAGGATTTCCTCCTCTGTCTACCACTTTTTTTTTATGTTAACTGTTTAATTTATTTGGTCTGCTCAATGGCCCACAGTGGGCCCTACCACTTTATTTTTTTAAAAAAAATAATTCTTTAGCTTATTTCAGCAGTTCAAATGAATGGTTTTTTTGTTTTTTTTTTTTTTTGTTTTTTTTTTTTTTAGAGTAAGCTCTACATCCAACATTGGGCTTGAATTCACCACCCTGAGATCAAGAGTTTTGTGCTCCACCAATTGAGCCAGCCAGGCACCACCACCCCCTCTCTCTCTGCCACTTTATAACTTGATTTTTAATTTCTTTCTTTAGGAATGATAGTGTCCTAGTGGAAAGAGCATGGGTTTCACACCAGAGAACTCTGCGTTGGAATTGGGATGGGCTCTGACATTCTCTGGGTGGAGTGAGTTGGTTATCCTGTTTAATGGGTTATCGTCCCATTTTCTTTTCTGTGAAATAAGGAGAAATGTGTACTTTAAAGAGTTTTTCTTTTTCTTTTCTGAGAATTAAATAAGACAATGTATATAAAGCTCTTGTTAAAAAAGTAGGACTTCGATAAATATTAACTCCTTTCTCTTTAAAAATATCCCTTTACCCATCTTAGCAGACACTCTACACACTCTACCTCCTGTCCCTTTGTCCATTCTGTGAGCCCATCCCCAGCTTCTGTATGCTTTGCTTTAAAGGCTCACATCTGTCATCTTCAGAGGGCTGCTCTGGGCCGTAGAGCCCTTCCCTCTAAGCAGGAAATGCCTGGGAATTGGTATCAGGACCCCCCCACCAACACACACATGGAGGGGCGAGGGCAGTCAGCAGCCAGTGACTGATCCGCATAGAGGGAAAATTCCGAGATGTAATATATACTCCAGACTTCCCCAGGGAACCAAGCTGAGGCTGGAACCTCACTTCAAATTGCCATTGCTTAGCTCTTCCTCTTCCCTGTTTTACACTCCTTCACTCCACCCCCCACCCTACCTCCTACTAGCTTCTCAGGAGAATTTTCTTAATAAATCACTTACACACCAATCCTCACCTCACAGTTTGCTTCTCGGGAACCAGATGAAGATACCTAGTGCTACAAATTGAATGTTTGTGTCTCCTTCCCCCCCAAATTCTATTTTTTAAGATTTTATTTATTTATTCATGAGAGACACAGAGAGAGGCAGAGACGTAGGCAGAGGGAGAAGCAGGCTCTCTGCAGGGAGCCTGATGTGGGACTTGATCCCTGGACCTTGGGATCATGCCCTGACCCAAAGGCAGGTGCTCAATCGCTGAGCCACCTAGGCGTCCCTTCTCCCCAAATTCTTATGTTGAAATTCTAACCCCCCAAAGTGATAATGTTAGGAGGTGAGGCTTCGGGAAGCTGACTGGGTCATGACTGTGAACGCTGAGGAAGGGGATCAGCGCCCTTAACCTCAGAGAGCTCCGTCTCCACTCCCACCTTGTGAGGACACCGTGGAAAAAGGCAGTCTGTGACCCAGGAAGCAGGTCACCACACAGAATCTGCCAGCACCTTGACCTTGGACTTCCTGACCTCCAGAAGTGTGAGGAGTAAATGTTTGTTGCTATAGCCACTGGATTATGTTAGCCTCTTCTAGCAGCCTGAGTGAACAAAGACACTCAGAGAATTTTTGTACTCATAATGGAGATGGACAGCCAACAAGAGGAAAAAGCAAAATATGCAGTATGTTTGTGATAAATGCAGAGGAGAAAATCAAGCAGGGAACAGGGAATGCAGTCCAGAGGGGGACTGAATTTTTGATAGAGTGTCATGAGTAAAAAAAAAAAAAAAAAGAGTGTCATGAGTATGTGACCTTTGAATGCAAATGGAGAGACAGAGCACCCATCAGCACGTGAGCATAGGAAACAGAACTCAGAGGAATGACATCTATAAAGGCCTTGTGGCAGGAATGTGCCTGGCATGTTCCAGGAACAACATGGAGGCCAGAGCAGATGCAGTAGATTAAGGGAGAGAGTAATAGGAGATGAGGACAGTGAAGGAAGGGAGAGCCGGTGAAGTGGAGGAGATGATAAATGTGTCTGAGTTGAAAAGCATCATGATCTGACTTGGTTTTTTAATGCTGGCTTCTGTGTTGAGACTAACAGGGGACAAAATAGAAGCAAACATACCTGCTAGAAGGCTAATGTGGTAACTCACAGGATCCATGACAATGGCAAGGACCACGGTGCTAACAACGGAAGTGAAAAGTGGTTGGATTCTGAATACATTTTGAAGGTAGAGTCAAAAAGATTTCCCTATATAATGAAGATGAGGTGTGAGAGAAAGAGGTGCCAAGAATGACTCCAAGATTTTGTGCCTCAGATACTGGAAGGCTGGGGTTGTTGCTAACGGAGATGGAGAAGATTCTAGAAGGAGCAAATCTGTGAGACATGATCAGGAGCTCATATTTGAGATGCCAGTTAGACACTTAAGTAGAGATGTTAGATGGGCAGTGGGTCATATAACAGAGCTGAGGAAAGGACCCTGTCCTGCCTCATCTCACCATCCCATTGCCTGCAGAGCTCCTGGGCTGACCAATGAAGTCAGGAAGTCTAAAAGGAA
The DNA here is from genome assembly GCF_018345385.1 of Vulpes lagopus. Classification (NCBI taxonomy): domain Eukaryota; kingdom Metazoa; phylum Chordata; class Mammalia; order Carnivora; family Canidae; genus Vulpes; species Vulpes lagopus. Next base: position 112,131,735 of record NC_054827.1, read on the forward strand.
GTGAAACTCATGATACCTGGTGCCATTAGACCTGGGCTTTTGGGTGATACAGCAGGGGGCTTTGAGAAGCTCACATCTTTGAACTCTACTGTCAGAACATCAGGGAAGTCAGTTGAATTCTTCAGGGGGTGGCAAAGCTGAGTTTCACATCCCAACTGTTGCATGGCATGGAGAAAGTTGCAGTTGAAGGTTCAATCAGGGCAGCCTGGGTGGCTCAGTGGTTTAGCGCTGCCTTCGGCCCAGGGCTGATCCTGGAGACTCGGACTGAGTCCCACGTGGGGCTCCCTGCATGGAGCCTGCTTCTCCCTCTGCCTGTGTCTCTACCTCTCTCTCTCTCTCTCTCTCTCTTTCATGAATAAATAAATAAAATCTTTAAAAAAAAAGTACCAATCACTGGGCAAGACAGAGTGGTGGACAAAGAAGCCACGATGCTGGATAAGCTTTGCCAAGACAGAGAAGCCACGATATTGGATAAGCTTTGCCAAAAGAACTCTTTGCCTGCCTCCTCATTTCTCTTAACACCCCAGATTTTAAACATCTGGATAGAAGCAATGGGGGATCCAATCCTGGCTTTTGCAGAGGAAAGTGATGTAACTTAACTTTTGTTTCAGCAAAAAGGAGACTTGCCAGAAGAATATTGTAGTAATACTGAAGACAGATAATGGAGGGAAGTGGCAGTAGGGATAAAAAATATTGAACTGTTGTAAGATAAATGAAAAGGGTAGAATAAACAGAACTTAGAGACTCATCACATGGCTGGGGACCAGGGATAAGGAGGTTGGACCACGTCTGTGTTACTGGGAATAACAGAAAGAGGAGAGGAGGAGCAGATTTGGGAGAGAAGATAATTCACTTTGGATGAGTTGTGTTGACACAAGAGTGAGCTGTGTCAACTGCTGTGTCAATCAGCCATTGCCATGATAATGCTGTATAACAAACTACCTCAAAGCTCAGCATCTTAAATCAATAGTCATTTCTTCTCATCCACATGTTTGTGGGTCAACTGTATGTTGGCTGTTCTAGGCTGAGTTGTTCCATGGCTCTCTTATCATACTTCAGCCAATGTACTATTCAAAGTGTGATCTTCTCCTGGGAATGACAGAAGCTTCAGAAGGCAAGCCCAACCACACAAACACATTTCAAGTCTCTGTTTGTATCACATATGCTGACATGCATTGGCCGAAGAAAGTCACATGACTTAGCCCAAAAGTCCAGGGACAGGGAGAAAAGAGAAAGGAGCAAATAACTGCCAAACAATACTTAAATTCAGGGCTCAGCACACTATAAACTATAAGCCACACCTTTATTTTTTGTAAATAAAGTTTTATTGGTACGCTTGTTTGCCTGTTGCTCCTTTTGTAGTACAATGGCAGAGTATCAGGGCCCGGAAGCTGAAAATATTTACAAACTGGTCACTTACAGTAAAAGTTTCCAGATCCCTGATCTAATCTACCACACTGGCCAATGTACAATAATTAAACAGTCTTGACAGTCTGCCCCTGAATCATAATGGGCCCCATTGATAGCATTTTATGTCACTTAGCCTGCCTCTTAGTCCTCCACTTCTAAGATGTTTTATTATATCTTAAGCAAAGAAAATAGTTGGATCCAAAGAGAAATGAAGGATGCTCTACTTAAGGTACTCTATGAAGTCTGCATTTGTTCTGTCAGAAGCTATGCTTCACCCAAGACTAGCACAGATGATGAACTTTTTAAGATGCATTTCTTATCAGCACTGTCAATCAGTACTTAGAAACTTAGACCTCATACATGGACTCAACAGTCTAGAATAAAAATTGACTGTATAGCTGTGACTAAAGTCTATAATCTGTGCCCAAATTTGAGGATGCAAAGTATATATTCTGCAGGAGACAGAGCCCCCTGGAGGGAATGGGCTGTGACAAGAAGCACAGGGCCAGCTAAAGTTCCCTACTACCCAGCATGAGCCAGGGAAGATGGGGGATGCCTCAGAACCCAGTTATATTTGCAAACAGCCCTCATAAGTGGCCATGAGTTCAAGATGGAAATTTACTGAGTGCTGGGCATCAACCACCAGGAAAGAGACTTTCTACTGTGTTTTCTCCTAAGGCCCTATGCCAAGGATGCTGAGGCTACTACACACATCCCCCAGATCACATTGTTACTCAGCTACTGCTGCTGAATGCAATGCTCAGACAGACCAGCCTAGGCTCTTTTACTCCAATAGGTTCTATGTCTTTTTTTTTTAAGATTTTATTTATTTATTCATGATAGACACACACATACACACACACAGAGAGAGAGAGAGAGAGAGAGAGGCAGAGACACAGGCAGAGGGAGAAGCAGGCTCCATGCAGGGAGCCCAATGCAGAACTCGATCCCGGGACTCCAGGACCACGCCCTGGGCCAAAGGCAGGCGCTAAACCACTGAGCCACCCAGGGATCCCCCAGGTTCTATGTCTATTAACAAATATTTATTGAGGGCCTACAATGAGCCAAATACTGACATAGGCACTGGGGATAAAGCAATGGACAAAACAGACAAATATGTCTGCCCTCGTGGAGCTTACATTCTGCTATGTATGATGGAAGAAGGAAGGAAGAAACAGCTAAAATAGGTAAGCTAAATATGTGGCCTGTCAAGTGTCAATAAGTAGAACTGAGGAAAAATGGAGGAAGGAGAGGAAATGTCAGCATGGCAGTGTGCAGTTTTACACCAGGGGGTCAGTGAAGCTTCATGGAGAAGCTAACAGATAAACAAAGACTTGAAGTGAATGAAGGAGAGAGGCATGTATGTATTCAGTGACAGGGTGATCCAGGAAGAAGAACCAGCAAATGCAAAGTCCCTGAGATAGAAGCATGGTTGAGAAGAAAGGCTCATGTTTCCAGAACCTGGTCCCAGAATACTCAGTCAAACTAGAGACATCATTTTAAAATTAGAGCAGCTCCCTCCTCAGTGTGATTAATTATTCTTTTTCCTGAGTAAGCTGAATATATATTCAGTGGAGAAATGTCCTTCCTGGCCTGCTTCTACTTCAATCTCATCCTCATCAGGAGCTCCTCTTTTGATGTCTGCCCAGGTTAATGGTGGCCACTGCTCTCCTGGGACTCCTGAGTTTGACCTTGACTCCACCCTGAGGTTACTGTTTGGGGCAGTAGACACACCCAGAGTGTAGGCCCTATCCCAGGTGCCAGCAAGTACCCACAACAGAGAATTCTGGTTCCCACCCCCATCTGGCTGCTCTGTCCCACATATTCTCTGCTTAATGCCAGGCTTCACACCCTCAGCTGAAGCCAGCAGGGGAGCCTCTGGGGAGGTAGTCAGGTCTGTGGACGTGAGGCTTGCTTCCCTAGGCTCACTTCAAGCCCACTTCTCCATTCTTCCTCTTCTCCTTTCATCTTCTTCCTCATTTCCAGAATCCCACTGGCATGCCACCCCATCCAGGAAGTCTCCCTCCTGTTGAAAGAACTTCTTTCTTCTTTGGATTGACATAGCAATTCTCTCTTCTAAAATCAGAAGCCACAGCCTATTATATTCCGGTTGATTGAGCCCATTTTCCCACAAAATGTGGGCTCCTTGAGGCTAAAATTGGATGTACTCTTCCTTCTCTGCTGCTTGCACAGGACTGTAACCCAATAGTCTTCATGGATTAACTTGAAGATGCTCCTTGAAACAGGCTGTTTAAATACCTTCCTCCCAAGCCCCAAGCCCTTATTCCTCCAGACCCAATATCTGACCTTGTCTAATGGGGTAAGGCCTGAGGGGCATCCTGGGGTGAAGTTCACCCCCTTCCCAAAACCTACAGAAGATTTGCAGTTCAGAGGCCTCAGATGCTACAGGTCAGAGGGTGAGGTCACAACTTTAAAAATGGAATAGGCTATAATAATAAAAAGATTAAACATGAATGTTTTTTCTCAAAACACAGGGCTTTAGCCATGTTCAGCATCACAGCCAGTCTGAGCTTCTCTCTGGCGCTGATTGGACCAAGCTCAGGAGGGACAGCCTGTTTTAACACTGTTTACAGGAGAAAGGAGAAGCTCAAAGAAGCCAAAGAAAGACCTATTGTTAGAGACCCAGGTGGACTGAGATGCCCAACTGCAAGAAGGTTAGCATCACTGGTTAACTCTAGGTCAGGGCCACAAGGTCACAGAGAGGACCTTGCTCTTTGGGTAAACAATATTGGGCATTTGCAATATAAGAGGTACTTTGTGACCAGTACTATGCAAATGTAATCAGAAGGTGGCTGGAATCAGGGGAACCCAGAGGTGCAGCATAGATGAGTCATTAGGATTTGACTTCAAACTCCATAAAGTGTTTTGAACACAGGCTTTAACAATTCTCCCCACTGAGGCTTTTCTTATGGTTGCAGACACCAACTAGCAGCATAGAGAGAAGAGGACGATCATGCCTTGGCTCCAATGTCCCAGGGTAGGGCCATGAAGCACAATGAAATAATATGGTTTTATAATCCCCATTATTCTCTTGAAAATAGAGCAATTCTACTATATTGCATTTTTATAAAAGCATTAAGGAGAGAGAGAGAGAGAGAGAGAGAGAGAGAGAGAGAGAGAGAGAGAGAGAGAGAGAGAGAGAGAGAGAGAGAGAGAGAGAGAGAGAGAGAGAGAGAGAGAGAGAGAGAGAGAGAGAGAGAGAGAGAGAGAGAGAGAGAGAGAGAGAGAGAGAGAGAGAGAGAGAGAGAGAGAGAGAGAGAGAGAGAGAGAGAGAGAGAGAGAGAGAGAGAGAGAGAGAGAGAGAGAGAGAGAGAGAGAGAGAGAGAGAGAGAGAGAGAGAGAGAGAGAGAGAGAGAGAGAGAGAGAGAGAGAGAGAGAGAGAGAGAGAGAGAGAGAGAGAGAGAGAGAGAGAGAGAGAGAGAGAGAGAGAGAGAGAGAGAGAGAGAGAGAGAGAGAGAGAGAGAGAGAGAGAGAGAGAGAGAGAGAGAGAGAGAGAGAGAGAGAGAGAGAGAGAGAGAGAGAGAGAGAGAGAGAGAGAGAGAGAGAGAGAGAGAGAGAGAGAGAGAGAGAGAGAGAGAGAGAGAGAGAGAGAGAGAGAGAGAGAGAGAGAGAGAGAGAGAGAGAGAGAGAGAGAGAGAGAGAGAGAGAGAGAGAGAGAGAGAGAGAGAGAGAGAGAGAGAGAGAGAGAGAGAGAGAGAGAGAGAGAGAGAGAGAGAGAGAGAGAGAGAGAGAGAGAGAGAGAGAGAGAGAGAGAGAGAGAGAGAGAGAGAGAGAGAGAGAGAGAGAGAGAGAGAGAGAGAGAGAGAGAGAGAGAGAGAGAGAGAGAGAGAGAGAGAGAGAGAGAGAGAGAGAGAGAGAGAGAGAGAGAGAGAGAGAGAGAGAGAGAGAGAGAGAGAGAGAGAGAGAGAGAGAGAGAGAGAGAGAGAGAGAGAGAGAGAGAGAGAGAGAGAGAGAGAGAGAGAGAGAGAGAGAGAGAGAGAGAGAGAGAGAGAGAGAGAGAGAGAGAGAGAGAGAGAGAGAGAGAGAGAGAGAGAGAGAGAGAGAGAGAGAGAGAGAGAGAGAGAGAGAGAGAGAGAGAGATAATCCCCATTATTCTCTTGAAAATAGAGCAATTCTACTATATTGCATTTTTATAAAAGCATTAAGTCTTGTCAATACTTAAAATATTTAAAATATTCCATGCCTCCCAGAAGCAAAGCAGTAATGAGCACCCCTAGTGCTCAGATCTTGGTCTCTAATATCATCCTCCACTAAAAGGAACCAGGGCTGCTCAAGAAAAGGCTAGTTCTAGCTGGTATAAGATGAGCCTGAAAAAAAAATGGCCTGGAATATCTTGTTATGCCAGAAAGTAGGTGCTCAAAAACGAGAGGCACATGCCATAAGGTCATGGGACCCAGCTTGGAAAGACAGCCACTGACTACATCCACAACAATCTGAGCAATGTAATTAAGTGCCATGTAATTAAATAGTAATGAATTACAAATTGCTAAAAAAGACTGGAATTCATGAGTCCAATCTGATAATACATAGGTACAAAAATAGAGAACAGGAAGAACTTTTGGTTGAAACAGGACTCTTGAGAATCGACTATTAAATGGATGAAATTGGTGAAGCTGGAAAATCATCATTTTGCAAGCCTGATAGTAAAGACTAAATCAGGCAAGAAGCATCATGGATGCTAAATCTAGGGAGCAAATGAGACAAGAAAAAGGATATTTATGTAGTCTTAAACTGTTCTTCCACAGATTATGTGTTAGTTACAAGGGAGAAAATAATGATTTTACAATAGAAAAAAATCAGATAACACCTAGACTGGGTGATAAAAAATTAGCATCATTGGGGTGCCTGGTGGCTCAGTCATTTAAGTGTCTGACTCAATTTCAGCTTAGGCCATGACCTCAGGGTTGTGAGATTGAGCCCCAAGGCAGCCTCCTTGCTGGGCACAGAGCCAGCTCAAGATTCTCTCTCTCCCTCTGACCCTCTCTGCTCCCTCTCTTAAAAAAAAAAATTAGCATAATCAATGAGAGACAAATGGGTGTCATGTGCCTTTCAGATGTGATGCCCTAGGAAGGACACATTATCACCTATGCAGTGTTCCAGCCAAAAATATAAACCTCAATCTAACCATCAGGAAACCATCAGGCAAACATAGAATGAGGCACATTCTATTAAGGGAAGGATGCTGTATTCCTTCAAAAAATGTCAGTATCATATAAAGAATTTATCAAACTCAACACAAAAAATTAACAATCCAGTCAAGAAATGGGCATGAACAGGACATTACTCCAAAGAAGACCTACACATGGCCAACAAGCACATGAAAAAAAATGCTCCACATCACTTGTCACCAGGGAAATACAAATCAAAACACAATGAAATACCACTTTGCACCAGTGAGAATGGCTAAAACGAACAAGACAGGAAACAGCAAATGTTGGTGAGGATGTAGAGAACGGAGAATCCTCTTGCACTGGTGGGAACACTGGTGTTGGTGGGAACACAAACTGGTACAACCACTCTGGAAAATAGTGTGGAGGTTCCTCAAGAAATTAAAAATAAAGCTACCGCATGATCCAGCAATTGCTTTACTGGGTATTTACCCCAAAGATACAGATGTAGTAAAATGATGAGACACCTGCACCCCAATGTTCATAGCATCAATGTCCACAATAGCCGAACCGTGGAAGGAGCTGAGATGTCCTTCCACAGATGAATGGGTAAAGAAAATGTGGTATATACATACAATGGAATATCACTCAGCCATCAGAGGGATGAATATCTACCATTTACGCTGATGTGGATGTAACTGGAGGGTATTATGTTGAGTGAAATAAGTCAATCAGTGAAAGACAATTGTCATATTGTTTCACTCATATGTGGAATGCAAGAAATAGTGAAAGAGACCATAAGGGAAGGGGGAGAAACTGAGTGGGGAAAAATTAGAGAGGAAGACAATGAAAGACTCCTAACTCTGGAAAACAAACAAAAGGTTCCAGAAGGGGGTATGGGTGGGGAGATAGGCATTAAGGAGGGCATGTGATGTGACAAGCACTGGGTATTATACTGTATGTTGACATATTGGATTTAAATTTTAAAATGTCAGTATCATGCAAAACAAAGAGAGTTGTGGAATATTCTTAATTAAAGAGAGCTAAAGAGACATGACATTTAAACCTGACCCTAGGCTGGATCCTACATGGAAGGTAGGGGGGAAATGCTATTACGAACATTATTGGGTCAACTGATAAAACTGGAATACAAATAATAGATTTTATAAAAGTACTATATCAATGTTAAATTTGCTGAAGCTGATAAGTGTACTATCATTATGTACAAGAATATCCCTATTTTTAGAAAATACACACTGAAATATTTAGGGACAGAGGCCATGATACATTTAACTTCCCTGCAAATGACTCAGAAATTAGACTGGTGATAAATGGATATATGATAGTTAGGTAAATGGATAGGTGGATGGATGGATAGATGGACGGATGGATGCCTTCGTGGATGGGTGGGTGGATGAATGGGGTGGATGGGTGGGTAGATGGATGGGTAGATGGGTGATGGATAGATGGATGGATAGACGGATGAATGGATAGATGAAAGAGGAAGAGTGGGAAGCAAACAATAAAGCAGATGGGTAAAGTGTTAACAGAATCTGGATAAAGGGTTACAGGTGTGTTTGTACTAGTTTTATTTGTATGTGTTGTCTGTAAGATTGAAATTATTTCCAAATAAAACAAATCTTTAAAATTTTCCCACAATTTTAGGGGCATCTGGGTGGTTCAGTCAGTTAAGTGTAAGCCTTTGGCTCAGGCTCGCACTGGGCTCCTTGCTCAGAAGGGAATCTGTTTCTCCCTCTCCTCACACCCTGCTCATGTTCTCTCTCTCTCTCTCTCTCTCTCTCTCTCTCTCTCTCTCTCTCTCTCTCTCCCCCTCTGTCCCTCTCTCTCTCGTTCTCTTGTGCATGCTCTCTCTTTCTCAAATAAGTAAATAAAATCTTTTTAAAAATGTTCCCACAATTTCTATAGCCATGTTTTAGAATTTATTCACTTTTAATATAGCAAAAGTCTCCAAAAACACAAAAAAGCCCAGATCTGTTGTGATTTTTCAGCCACAAGAGGATCTCACCTTACCCTTCATCCTCTCTATATATATAGAAAGAGGAGGGGCAAGGACCCCTCAGAGAGGCTGGTCCATGCTCAGGTACCAGCTGAATGACCAGAGACTCAGCTGGTTCCATCCAGATTTTGATAAGTTGAAGACACTCAGGGTTTTGTTCAGGTTCTTAAGCCAAGACCATGTTAATTTGGAATGCTTATACATGGTGAGGCACCTCCTCACTGCCGGGTCCCTTTCTCCTCTCTCTCTACCCTTTCCCTGGGCATGGTCATCCACACCATAGCTTTTGCTCACTGGATACAAAGTGCTAACTCTCATATTATGTATTAGCCTCTTCTTTAACTTCAGTGCTTCATATTCAACTACCTCCTTGACAACTATGTCCCAGAGGTAGCTCAAACTCATTCTTCTCCCAGGTTCCCTCTGACAGAAAAAGTACCATGCAGTTGCCCAAGCCAGGCCCTGCCTCTTAAATATCAGTCCAATCCATCCACTTCTTTCCAGCTCTAAAATGACCTCCCAGCTGTCCACACTCACCCTCAAGCCCGTTCTTTGGCAACAACCAGAAGGTTCTTCTCAAAATGAAAATCATCATCAAGCCCATCTCTCTTTAAAACCCTCTTCCTTCCAAAGAGGGTAAGAGTTGTAAGCAACTCTTACAATAAAATCCAAAAGCTTCAACAAGACCTTGAAGACCTCAAACGGTATATTCCAAGAGCTTGATCTCACACTCTCCACATATAGCTCTGCACACCCCAACCACAGGCTGTCCAAGTGCCTGGTGTTCACTCTGCTCCTTGTCACCTCAGTGTCTTTGCAGGGGCTACTCCCTGTAGCTGGAAGGTACTAGTTCTCACCCTGCCCCTCTACCTTGCTCACCTACATCCATCCTTCAGTTCTATAGCCTGCGATGCTCTCCAGGGCCATGTGGGGGCTGTATAGCAGGGAAAGAGCAAGATCACAGGCAACAGGGAGGTACCTGGCACTGGCTGTTTGGGCCTGAATGTGAGCAAGAGAATAGGGGTATGGGACCCAGAGAATAGAGTCCTGGTAGAATTTCAGATTTCAAGCAGTCCTTAGATGTCCTCAGACCTTTAGCCCTCTATTTCTGGGAGTTTGGCAGATTGCATTTTCCCAATATGGACACCTCAATCTCTCCCATCCCATGTCCCCTTCTTAATGTGACCTTGACACCCAAAACTAAGGAGTAAGAGGTGTAAGCCTCTGTCTGGGTCTCTTGGGACACTTGCCTTGGAGCCATGAGTCACCATGTGACTGAGGCTGCTAAGCGCTAGGCACATGGACAGGCCACATGGAGATGTCCCAGCTCATAGCCCTAGCTGAGGTCCCAACCACAGCCAGCATCAACCACCAGGAACTGAGTGAAGACAACCTCCCGCCATAGTCACCCCAGCCTTCAAGTTTTTTTCAGATGAGGCCCTGAGTGGAATGGAGACAAGCCATCCCTGCTGTGTCCTGTTCGAATTTCTGACCCACAGAATCTATGGGCATAATAAAATGGTTGTTCAGGCCATTGAGTTTTGGGATGGTTTCTTATGCAGCAATAGTTACTGGGACACACATGATGTTAATAGATATTACACAAAAAGGAGGGGGAGGGCTCCTGTAATTAAATGTTTGGAAAGTACTTTGTTACATAAATTCCAAGTAAAACAGGATTTTATTTTATAACAGGGCTCTTCATAGTCTTTAATACATAATGTGCCCTGTGAATCTCCAAGAGGGAGATATGGTATTGGGTATTCCCCAAACGTTTTGGGCTATCATTCTGCAAAGGGCTAAGGGTCCAGCCTTAGCTTCATGGGGAAGCACTGGAGGCCCAGAAATGTTCAGGGACCTGTCCAGATATACCCAGAGTCAGGACTAGTACCCTGGTCACATGGTGCTGGGCTTAGGGGAAGCTCAGTTGTCAGGCACATGGATAGTGCAGATTCAGAAGAGCATGGTGGCTCTTTCTTGCCACATCTCCTTTTCCATCCCTTCAGCCTCTCCTGTGGCCTGCACCTCTCACCCCATCTCTTTCTTCACCCCCGACCTGTTCCCCACCTTTTCTTTCTACAAGAACTGCCTGTCCTCCTCCACAGGCAGCTGGAGGGATGGAGAAGGGAAGGAGAGGCAGGAGTAGGTAGCAGACCCCATTCCTTAACCCCCCGCTTCCCATCCCCAACACACCACATGCTCTGCCCACCTCCACAGCCAACCTCAGCCCCTCACAGCTGGGCCTGCCTCCATGAAAGCTGCTTCTCTGCCCTGAACACTGCCTGTTGTCTCCTCCATGTAGCTGCTGGGCTCCTCCTCCTCCTTCCAAGCCCTGGCTGGAAGAGGAACACAGCCCTCCCTTGTCCCTCCTCTTGATATTTCCAGTAAAAGCACCTCAGACACAATCTCACTGCCACAGCCCTAATTATGTGTGAAATCATTTTTTTTTAGCTCGAAACCAAAGCAAACAAGCGCACACAGAGAAGCCCATTCTCTCTGGCCCAGGAGGAGCAGCCTCGTTCCTGTTGGGTCACCTCAGGGCTGCACAGAGACCCTGCTGTGTTTCGCAAGCTGCCTGCCCTGGCCAAGGTGCCTCCCAGGCCTGACCAGGGAAGCGATCCGCCCCCTCAGGAGAAAGAGTGGGTTTCAGTTTGTTCTTCACCTTCTACACAGGCTTACAGGAGCCTCACACAGGCCTGGCACACTGTGAGGCTCCAGGAAAACATCTCTGAGAAAAGTAAGGTGTTCAAGGAGGGATGCAAGGCGGGGAGCCTTCCCCGGAGGACAGGAACTGTTTTCCAGATCCAGTCAAATAATTTTTCACCTCTGGGGAAATATTTGTCATTTTATGTTATTCTTTTATTTTAGGGTTTCAGGTACAAAATAGAGAAGATGATCCATATCATCATTCCTAAGTGGCCACCATCTCTTGTTTCCAGTACTTCCTTCTCCCCCAGATATTCACTCTCAGGCCGTCTCCATCATACATTTGAATTTGTTGAATACACATTCTTTTATATACATGTGTTCCTTTGAAGATATTGCTGTGGTGAGTGTATGTGATTTTAACTGATATCGGTGGTACTGGTAGAGATGCACTCTTTTTCATCTTGGTCCTATGTTTGGAAGGTGTATCCTTGATGCTCTATAGCCCTTCTATACAGGACCACTGTGTAACAGTCCACCTATGCATACACTTGCCTGGTGATGGATACCTGTGTTGTCTCCACCTCCCTGCTACCACAAATAAGGTAATGATGAACATCCATGTGCATGTCCCTCTATGGATCTTGGCAAGAAACTTGTGAGCCTTTATACCCAGGATTTGGATTGCTGACTTTCAAGATACACACTAACTTGGTTTCACTAAGTACTGTTGGATTGTTTTCCAGACACCTATAACCAGTTTACAGTCTAACCAATAGGTTTCCTCCCCATCTTACCAGCACTTGATATTATCCAACTCTTTAACTATTACCAATACTTAAGTACAAAATGGTATTGCTTTTTTGTTTAAGTATTTCTTATTGCTACTGAGGTGAAGTATCTCTTCAAAGCGTTCTTAGCCATGCAGATTTCATCTTCTGTAAACTGCCTACTTATATCCTTTCTTTGAGATTTTTTCCATGCTCCCCACCATGACCACCAAAACAAAAAGCAAATAAACAAAAACTGTCTGCTGGAATTATGATTGAAATTGGATTGAATAAAGAGTTTACATCATCACATACAATACATATATACAATACTTTGCATCATTACATTGTGAAGCCATTCCATACAGAATTATGGTCTACCATTGTCTACTAGAAATATAACATGAGCTACATATGTAATTCAAAAAATTTTAGTAGTAACTTTCACTTAAAAAAGTAAAAAGATGCAGGTGAAATCAATAGCATGTTTTGTTTAACTGAGTCTTTGAAATGGAATGTTTGTTATACACTTATATCACATTTCAATTGGAACTAGTTACATTTTAAGTGCTCAGTAGCCACGTGGCTAGTTGCTATGGATTGGGTGGCATAGGTCTAATGCTTAACTTATTCATATATTAATTTTAAGTCCTTAATTTTATTTTTAAAATTTTATTTATAAATATCTCAAGAACTTTTTTCATTAAAACTTTTGTTACCAGGAGGCCTGGGTGCTCAGTGGTTGAGTGTCTGCCTTTGGCTCAGGGTGTGATCAGGGCCTGAGACTGAGTCCCACATTGGGCTGCTTGCAGGAAGCCTGCTTCTCCCTCTGTCTCTGTCTCTGACTGTGTGTGTGTGTGTGTGTGTGTGTGCCTTATGAATAAATAAAGTCTTAAAAATTTTTTTGTTACAATTGCAAATGTTATCTTATTTTCTGGTTGGTCTTTCCTCGAGTATGGAAATGTTAGTGATTTTTACTCATTGATCTTGAATCTAAAAAATGTGTGAGGGAATCCCTGGGTGGCTCAGCGGTTTAGCGCCTGCCTTTGGCCCAGGGCGTGATCCTGGAGTCCCAGGATTGAGTCCCACATTGGGCTCCCTGCATGGACCCTGCTTCTTCCTCTGCCTGTGTCTCTGCCTCTCTCTCTCTGTGTGTCTCTCATGAATAGATAAAAATATTTTCAAAAATGTGTGAAACTCTCTTATTAATACCAAAAATTCTTTAGATTCTGCTGAGTTTTTACATAATTGATAATCTTTATCTATAAACAATGACAATTTTTACTCTTCCTTTCTAAATGTTTATTATTTGTTTTTCTTGTCTTATTGCATTGACAACACTTCAATTGCTATGTTGAATACCAAGCATCCTTGTCTTATTCCTACTATTAAAAGAAATGCAAAAAAAAAAAAAAAAAAAAAAAAGAAATGCTTCTCCTTAACTATGAGATTTTGGATAGATAAATTTTATCAAGGGAATGTATGTCTAATATCAATTTTCTAAGAATTTTAAAAATCATAAATGTGTACTCTATCAAAAACCATTTATGTATCTATTGAATAGAATAGATAGAATTATCTTCTTGTCTCTGGTGTGCTTTTTCTCCTTTAGTCCATTAAAATGGTGAATTACACTGACTTTGTTTTTCTGATGTTCAACAATTTTGCTTTCCTAGGATAAATTCTAATTGATCATAATTTCTTATTTAAAAAAATACATATTTGGATTAAATGGATGTCTGACTTAAGATTTTTGTAGTTGTGCTTATAAATGAAACAGGTGTACAATATTCTTTTCTTGTGATGTCCTCTATCAGCGTTAGAATCAAGAATATGCTAGCCACTCATATGTGGAATTTAGGAAGCAAAATGGATAAACATTCAAGAGGAGGAAAAAGAGAGAGGGAAACAAATCATGAGAGACTCTTAATTACAGAAAACAAACCAAGGGTTGATGGAGGGAGATGGGTGGGTGATAGGTATCAAAGAGAGCACTTGTTATGATGAGCACTAGGTGTTATATGTAAATGATGAACCACTGAACTCTACTCCTCAACCAATATTGAACTGTATGTCAACTAACTAGAACTTAAAAAAAATATATGTTAGCCTCCTAGAATCACTTTATTTATTTCCATTCTATTTTCTGGAAAATTTGTATAATGTATAATAATAATGTCATCTTTAGAAGACATTATATTGCTTAGACTTGTTCTGTTTTGTTTATAATCTAATCTGATCAGTGAGTTTAGCTCATTCACATTTATTTTGATTACTAGTATATTATTACTTATTTCAGCCATCTTATTTTGTGTTTACTTTTACTTATATAGATTTTCTCTCTTCTCTACTTTCCATTGCATGAATTAGATTTTATTCTGCTGGATTGAAAGTTTTATATTTTATTTTTATTCTTCTAGTTGCTTTCCCTAACTTAAACATATTTATGTTTATTTTTTATTATTAATTTCTTTTTCCCTGGCACTCACTCACTTCTTTCTGGTCTTCACATCCCCTACATCATCTCCACCTGCCATACTGATATCACCTAGAATTGGTTCTTGATAGTTATAAATAATTCTTCTCTATTTAAAATTTCTTTTTTAGAGAATGACAAATCTTATTAAGTTATTTGTCTTTACTTCCCATGCATCATTTTTCCTCCTGTTGAGAAATCTTATGTCAATGTAATTTTTAAAAAAGATTTATTTATTAATTTTAGAGAGAGAGAGTGAGAAAGGGCAGAAGGAAAAAGCCTAAAGCAGACTCCCCACTGAGTGCAAAGCCTGACCCGATCAGGGCAAGATCCCAGGACCCTGAGATCATGACCGAACTGAAATCAAGAGTCAGCCGCTTAACCAACCAAGGCACTCAGGCACTCATCAATGTAATTCTTATATTTGTACATGAACTGCTTTTTCTTTCTGTAAACTTTCAGAATTTTCTCTGAAATGTATCTAACTTGACAATATAATATGTCAAAGAAGAAAATGCCACGGAGAAAAATAAAGCAGGATAAAGGGGCTCGGGGATCCCAGGTGGGGCTGGGGTGAGGAAGGTATCTTGGAGTAACGGCCTAAAAGAACTAAAGGAGCAAGACATGCAGACATATAGGGAAAGAGAATTACAGGCAGAGAGAAACGCAAGGGCAAAGGCCTTGGGACAGGAGCCTACTTGGCTTGTCAGAGGAACAGAAGGAGCCAGGAAGCAAGAATGAGTAAGGAAGGGGCAGAGCAGCACAGAGACGCAGCTAGGAGCCAGATCAGTTAGGTCCTGTGGCTATGATAAGAAGTTGGGCCTTCACCCTGAGAAAGGGAAAATTGCCACAAGATTTTGGACAGAAGAGTAATAGGATCTGAATTTGTTTTTGAAAGACTCGCCCTGGCTGCCCTGTAGATAATAAGAGGAGCAAGGGAAACAGAAAAATTAGTTAGGAAAATATTGCAATAACCCAAGTGAGAAATGATAGTGGCTTGGACTGGGTGTGGAAGAAGGTCCGATGCTAGATATATTTTAACAGTGGAGCTAATGAGATTTGCCAACACACTGGATGTTGAATGTGAGAGGAAGGCAGCAATGAAGTATAATTTACAGGCA
Organism: Vulpes lagopus; assembly: GCF_018345385.1. Lineage (NCBI taxonomy): Eukaryota > Metazoa > Chordata > Mammalia > Carnivora > Canidae > Vulpes > Vulpes lagopus. Next base: position 112,147,304 of record NC_054827.1, read on the forward strand.
TAAGATGGCTGCCACATTCAGGGCATTACAACCAATTCCAAAAATGGCCAATGGAAGAAAAGGTTATCCCTTCTATTTCTCTCTTAATGGCTAGGAAACCTTCCCAGAAACCACTGAGCAGAATTCTCCTCATGTCTCTCGGCCAGAACAATGTCACATACCTGTGCCTAAACTAATTGCTGGTAGGGAGATTAATAGGATCTTAGACCAGTGGTTCTCATAGTGTGATTCTGGAACCCCTTTAAATGACATCAAAACTATTTCCATTATAATAGCAAGACTCCATTTGCCTTATTCGTGCTCATTCTTCCATGAGCATAGAGCAGAGGTTTCCAGAAACTACATCCCAGGTGAGGATGTCATTGCTCTAACAGTTCATGGAAAATATACTGTGTATTCTTGTGTTTTCTAGAATATCTTAAGGAAAGTAAGCATAGGGCATAAATATATGCATTTTTCTGATATTAACTTTATTTGTTTTCAGCATTTACAATGTGTTCTTATTAGCTATCTTTAATTATACTTGCTGTAATTTATAACCTCATTATCACCCACAAATGGACATTCTGAAATCCCGAAGTTTCCCTTGCACCTATACAGAAACACAAGAAGTACAACTTGTTGTTTTGTCTTGAAATACTATGTGTTAAATGTTCAAAAATTGGAGGGAATTAAAATTTTTTCTCTACAGCTATTATTTTAGAACAGTTATGTTTAATTCTGAAATAAAAGATATTTTACTTATATATTTTATTTCAATAATGAGTCATTAGCTCTATTTTTAAAAAACATTTTATTTGTTTATTTGACAGCAAGAGAGAGCATGAAAAAGAGAGAGAACACAAGGAACAGCAGAGGGAGAGGGAGAAGCAGGCTCCTCACTGAGCAGGGAGCCCAATGTGGCACTCAATCCCAGGACCCTGGGATCACGACCTGAACCAAAGGTAGATGCTTAACGGACTGAGCAACCCAGGCACCCCAAAATCATTAGCTTTAAAAAGGGGGATACTTAGAAGACTTGCTTTCTTTTTTTTTTGAAGACTTGCTTTCTTAACACACTACAGCACCACTGAAAGCTAGAGATCCTGAAAAAGAGGAAAGTGATATGTCAGAGCATTTTCAGACTCATGGATAGGAGAAAGTTACTCTAAAGAAACTGGGAGAAACTGTAAATAAGAAGCAAAACTATGATCAAAGCAATCTCCCCCTCAACTTCACAGAAATTAACTGCTTTCTTTATTGCATCTTATACAACAGAACGTTTCTGATTATCATTATGGTGCCCAGGGCCAGGACCAGGGAGAGGCAAGTGAGGCACCCAGGGTGCAAATTCTCAGGAGGCACAGGATTCTCAGGATCACAACACTCTCAGGGCCCTGAAAGTGCAGGGTGGCACTGTGACCACCTCCATAAATCCTGTGCCCTATGCACTTGCTTGTCTCACTCTTGCCTCAGTCTTGATGGGCCATTTAAGTTGTAGCACCATTTTAAGGCCAAAGTTTAAAGAAAAAGAATTGAAGTAGTTTAAATGTAGACATTAGGAGCTCTTAAAAAGCCAAAAATTATTTATTATAGCTCTTCAAACTAGAAATGAAAAAAGCCACAGGAGCATCTTACAGAGTAAGTCATACAATTGGAAGATTAAAAAAGTCTTGTAGAATTGATGCTGCGGAATCCTCCCACTGAATGAAAAGTCAGTAAAAGAAATAACATCACCACTTCCCAATGGCATAGCAACTTGCCAAATGCAAGACTTAACTACAACATGAAGACTGAGTTGATCCCTTGTCAGCAGAGTTGTGTTTTGCATTATAAATGCATGAATGTATAGATGTGTGTGGCTGGAGGGCTATTTAGGCTTATAGTTGTCCAGGATCAGCACTAACAAACATTGAAGATCTTTTATGGTAATTTTATGGTAATGTTTGGCCACAAACACAAGTGGTGTAGAAGTATTCAAAGTATTGAAGAATTTTTTTGAACCTTACATTTTATCCTGTAATGATTGTGCTGACATTTGTGTTGATGAGACAAATGCAGTGGTGGATAAAACCACAAGGTCTTAGCACCCAAACAGGGGCAAACTGCACTCACAGCCATTGTGCACTTCACTGTCAGCCACTGCCAATTAAAAGGGAAATTTTATTTATTTATTTAAAGATTGTATTTATTTATTTATTTATTTATTTAAGATTTTGTTTATTTATTCATGGGAGACACAGAGAGAGGCAAAGACATAGGCAGAGGGAGAAGCAGGCTCCCTATAGGAATCCCAAAGCAGGATTCATCCCAGGACCTCAGGATCACAACCTGAGGCAGATGCTTAACCCCTGAGCCACCCAGGTGCCCCTAAAAGGAAAAATTTTAAAGCCAGTTTCACTTGAGAATGTCCTTGATGAAGCAGTAAGAGTATTAGTTTGGTAAATCTTAACACCTATTGCATGTCTTTTTTTAGCATGGCTTTTTAATATCCTATGCAATGAAATGAAAAGCATGCATAAAGCATCAAAGCCTGGGATCCCTGGGTGGCGCAGCGGTTTGGCGCCTGCCTTTGGCCCAGGGCGCGATCCTGGAGACCCGGGATCGAATCCCACGTCGGGCTCCCGGTGCATGGAGCCTGCTTCTCCCTCTGCCTGTGTCTCTGCCTCTCTCTCTCTCTGTGTGTGTGACTATCATAAATAAATAAAAATTAAAAAATATATTAAAAAAAAAGCATCAAAGCCTGAAGCTATCTGATACACTGAAGAAAATGGTTATCTAGAGAAAAAGCACTTACAACAATCATTTGAGTTGCAGACTAAACCAGCCACTTTTTTTCAGAGAACATTATTTGCATGTGAAAGAATAATTGGCAAACTAGAGTCACTCAAACCTGGGTGTGTAGCAAAAGTTTCTCAAAAATGAACAAAAGCCTGCATTATTTCAAGGAAAACAACTGACAGTTTGTGGTCAATAATAAAATCCAACCTTTCAAGCAAAAACTAGGAATTTGGGGAAACATGAACTTGGCAGCTTCCCAATAAACACTTTTTGGTGGTGATATTGATAAATGTGATTTTTTTTTAATTTTTATTTATTTACGATAGTCACACACAGAGAGAGAGAGAGAGAGGCAGAGACACAGGCAGAGGGAGAAGCAGGCTCCATGCACCGAGATCCCGATGTGGGATTCGATCCCGGGTCTCCAGGATCGCGCCCCGGGCCGAAGGCAGGCGCCAAACTGAAATGTGATTTTTTTAATGTTGTATAACAAAATGTGTCAACATTTGGAAGATGTGCATACTCAATGAGCTACATTTTCCAAATGATTGTGGGTGGGTAGAAGATCCAACCAAAGAGCAAGATATTCCAATAGATTTTAATGTAACAGGGTATGAAAAGTTCATTGATCCCATTTCAGATATTGCATTATACCTAACCTTAAAAAAAAAATGATCTCTTGCTGAGTTTTGGTGTAGTATCAAAGAAAAATATCCATAACTACCTGAAAAAGCTATTAAAATATTCATTTAAAAAATTTTTCACCAAGCTGCATTGAGATATAATTTCCAAATAAAAATTATATACATTAGGTTGTATAACTTAATATTTTGCTATAGGTATACACTGTGAAATGATTACCACAATCAAGCTAATCAATATATCCATCAACTTACATAGCTATTCTGTGGGTGTATGTGTGGTAAAAATGGTTGAGATGTACTCTCTTAGTAAATTTTAACTATATGGTACATAAACACTCTTTTATAACTAGATATTCCCACAGAATATTTTTGTGTTAAAAAATATTAATTTTGGGGCAGCCCAGGTGGCTCAAAGGTTTAGAGCTGCATTCAGCCCAGGGCATGATCCTGGAGTCCTAGGATCGAGTCCCACATCAGGCTCCCTGCATGGAACCTGCTTCTCCTTCTGCCTGTGTCTCTGCTTCTGTGTGTGTGTGTGTGTGTGTGTCTCTCATGAATAAATAAATAAAATCTTTAAAAATATATTAATTTCTCATAAAAATATGTTATTTGTGTTACCATGCATTGTGTCTATGGTTGTTACTTTTTAATGAATTAATTTTAAAATGTTTAATTGTCAGATTTAATTTCTGATATAGGAAAATTGAACAATATGACACATAAACAAAAGCTCTTTAGGGGGCCTCATTTTTAAATGTCCTGAAACCAAAAGTTTGAGAATGGATGGCTTAAATTCAATCAAGATCCACCCTTTGGTATTTAAGGTGGGTGCAGCCTCCCCCAAAGTCCATAGCTGTCTAAAGGGCCTGAAAACTACGGTTCTATGAGGAACAAATTTGGGTAAGTGACCAAGTGGTCTGCTACAGTGGCTGCTAAGTGAATCCTGACCTGCACTAGGGGCTCCCGGGACAAATTTGGCCAGCAGCGGTTGCGTCAATCCCAGTACATGCTGTGGCAGACCGTTGGAATAAGAGACAGGGAACCTTTCTCCTGCAGGACAAGGAGGCTTTGTGAGGCATGTGGCTTCTGCTCTGCAGTGCTTCACGACCTCTTCTGCGAATGCACAACCCACTGGATGCTGAGGCCCTTCTCTGTGAAGAGCAACTATTTTGGCTCTCCTCACAATACCCTGTCACCCCATTTTTCACCGTATTTGCAAAGTGAAAAGCCACAGCCAACAATTTCATTCTCCTGCCTAAACATACAACCATATCGCTTACCTATTTAAAACTCTGAAAAATCCAGGGTGTGCAGAATAAAGCCCAAATTTTTAACATGCACTTAAAGATTTCCACATTGCAGCCCCAGCCTGTCTTTCCAGACTTTTGGAATAAGTTTGACTTGGTGGTTAAAGAGCATGGCACTCAGGAGCCAGACTGTCAGTGTACAGATCCATCCTACCAACCACTTACCAAAGTGACCTGACAGTGGTATGCTAGTGAGTATTTAATAACTGGCCTGTGGGGTGGACTTGATACCCTGATTTGTAGCATTTGCCAATTTCCATGGCATTAACACTTCCACTAGGGCCAACTTCAAGCTACTAATGTGACATCACTAAACCTAAAGCCGGCAAGAGGTGCTCATAATTTGTTCTCAAGTATGTCTAGCTCCATCATTGTTGTAAGGATCAAATTATATAGTATAATAATTCTAAAATATTAGCATGCCTCAGAGTCATATGGAGAGCTCATTGAAACAGATATTGTTGCATTCCATTCCCAGAGTTTTTGATTCAATGAGTCTGGATAGGGCTCCAAGATTTGCATTTCTAGGAATTTCCCAGGTGATGGCATTTGGGGAACCACTAGTATAGTAACCATAATAGATTGAGTTCAGTGGGTATCACAGATGCCCAATACAAATGTCAGTTCTCGTTTATATGATACTGACCCATGCATCCCACACCATGGCCACACAGCTGTTCCCCTTCCCCTGACCCCATGCTATACCTTCCTGTCGCAGTACCTTTGCTTCCCCCTTCTTCCTGCACCTAAATGTCCTTCCCTCCACATTATCAATTCTTCCTATTGAAATCTTAATTCATCTCAAACACCAGCTCTAAACTCAAGCTCCCCTTGAATCTTCTACTGAGAAACAACTGTTCCTAGAGTATTCTCTTTTATTCTGCTCTTCAATGTTTGCCTCCTATGGGAATGACTGCCTCAGTGAGCCTAACTCCCACTCAATTGTGTGCAGAATACTGTCATATTCATCCCTGTCACCCTAGCCTCACACCTTATATGTAAAAGAAACTCCATCACGGACAATTACTTTTGAACTTGATTCCTGGCGAATAAGGCTCTCGCCAGCAAAGGAAGATGCTCTGTCCAGGGATATGTGACCCATCCCCAAGCTGTAGACTTCTTCCTGTTTAGCAGATTTGTATCAAGGGTGTTCCCATGTATCTTTTGCTGTTGAATTGACGATACATATGCAGAAAACATTGTAATCAAATAGAAATATTATTAAGCCTGGGGAAAACAAAAGGTTCTGTAAGAAAATATGACTGTACATCACATGCCTCAGCTGTGAAGCAAATTCCATAGTCATAGTAATGCTGCATACTGACTTGTCCAAAATTTTGATTTAACTCTATTGGGAAGATAAGGGGAACAAAACATGTGCACAAACTGGAAGGGGGTGGTGAAAGGAAATGAAATCCTCATTTCCAGAACAATAAGAAGTCAACAGATAATGCCTAAAATTTAAAAGCCAAGAAGTTTATGCATATTATTTAAGTATATGAAGATGAATTCCACATGAAAAATGTAAGACTTGAAGTGGTTGCCTCAGGGGAGCAAAAACAAACTAACAAAAAAACAGAGAGGGGCAGCATCTGATTTGGGCAAAAGAAGAAAAAGCCTCATAGAATAATTGCCTCCTTAAATTGCATTCACAGACAGATATATGCACACATCTATGAACAGAAACAAAAACTAAACATTTTTTAAAAGAACAAGGAGGAACTAATTGCAATGATACAGTGATCAGAGCAGCATGGTGCTGTCATAAAGATAGACATATATATATAGACCAATGGAATAGAATAAAGAGCCCAGATATAAACCCTTAGAGAAATGGTCAAATGATTAACACAACTAGGGTGCTAAGACTGTCCAATGGAGAAAGGATAGTCTCTTTAAAAAATGGTGTGTGTGTGTGTGTGTGTGGGAGAGGTGCCTGGGTGGCTCAGTCAGGTGTCTGTCTGCCTTCAGCTCAGGTCATGATCCCAGGGTCCTGGGATAGGGACCCACATTGGGTTCCCTGCTCAGCAGGGAGTCTGTTTCTCCTTCTCCCTCTGTTGCTCCCCCTGCTTGTACTCTCTCTCTCTCAAATAAAAAAAAAACTTTAAAAAATGGGGTTTGGAAAACTGGACATCCACATGCAAAAGAATGAAGATGGACCCTATGCCATATCAAACTGCATCAAAGACCTAAAACTATATAACCTGTAGAAGAAAACATAGGGGGGGGAAATTGTCATGATGCTGGGTTTGGCAAAGATTTCCTGAACATGATGCTAAAAGCACAGGTGAAAGAAGTGAAAATAAACAAATTAGACTACGTCAAAATTTAGAATTTGTGGGACATCTGGGTGGCTCAGCAGGTGTACGGCTGCCTTCGGCTCAGGTTGTGATCCCAGGATCTGGGATCAAGTCCTGCATTGGGCTCTTGCAAAGAGTCTGCTTCTCCCTCTGCCTATGTCTCTGCCTCTCTCTCTGTCTCTATGTGTCTCTCATGAATAAATAAATCTTTTTTAAAAATTAGAATTTGGGACGCCTGAGTGGCTCAGCAGTTAGGCAAGTCTGCCTTTGGCTCAGAGCATGATCCTGGAGTCCCAGGCTCCCTGCATGAAGCCTGCTTCTCCCTCTGTCTGTGTCTCTGTGTCTGTGTGTGTGTGTGTCTCATGAATAAATAAAATCTTTTAAAAAATTTTAGAATTTGCGTGCATCTGAGGACACAAGAAACAGAGCAAAAGGAGACCTAGGTAATAGGAGAAAATATTTGTCAATTATGTACTGATAAGGGGCTAATAACCCAGAATATATAAAGAACTCTTACAATTCAACTACAAAAAACAAATAACCAATAGTTAAAAATGGATGAAGATAAAATAGATGTTCTTCAAAGAAGATATACAAATGAGAGACAAGCATATTAAAACAACATCACTGATCATTAAGAAAATGCAAATCATAACCACAATGAGATATCACCTCACACCCATTAGAACAACCACCATAAACAAAAACAAAACCCAGAAAATAACAAGTGTTGGTAAGGATGTGAAGAAATCGAGACACTTATTCATTAGCAGTGGGGTTGTTAAATGGTGCAACTGCTTTGGAAAATAGTACAGAACTTCCTCAAAAAATTGAAACTAGAACCACTATATGATTCAGCAATTCTACTTCTGGGTCTACATCCACAAGAATTGAAAGCGAGATCTCAAAGAAATATTTGCACACCCATGTTCATAGCAGCATCATTCATAATAGTCAAGAGGTGGAAGCAACCCAAATGTCCTACAGTGGATGAGTGGATAAACAAAATGTGGGATCCCTGGGTGGCTCAGCGGTTTAGCTCCTGCCTTCGGCTCAGGGAGTGGTCCTGGAGTCCCGGGATTGAGTCCCACATCGGGCACCCGGCATGGAGCCTGTTTCTCCCTCTGCCTGTGTCTCTGACTCTCTCTCTCTCTGTCTTTCATGAATAAATTAAATCTTTTTTAAAAATGTGGTATGTATATACAATGGAATATTATTCAGCTTTAAAAAGGAAGGAAATCCTATCACATGCTACAACATAGATGAATCCTGAGGACATTATGTTCAGTAAAATAGGTCAGTCACCAAAAGACAAATATTGTAATATTTCACTTCTGTGAGGTATCTAAAGCATCAAATTCATGGAAACAAAAAGCAGAATAGTGGTTACTAGGGGACATGGGAGAGGGAAATGGGGAATGCTTGTTTAATGAGTATAGAGTTTCAATTTTGCAACATGAAAAATCTCTGGAAACTGGTTGCACAACAATGTAAATATAATTAACACTACTGAACTATGTTCTTGGAAAATTTCAACCATTTAAGGCCAATTTTATTTTATGCATTTTTTTACCCCAGTTTTTTTTTTTTTTAAAGGGCAAGGAGGCAATTGGATGTATCTGCTTTGAGATCAAAATAAAAATCTAGGCTGGGATCCCTGGGTGGCGCAGCGGTTTGGCGCCTTCCTTTGGCCCAGGGCGCGATCCTGGAGACCCGGGATCAAATCCCACGTCGGGCTCCCGGTGCATGGAGCCTGCTTCTCCTCCCTCTGCCTGTGTCTCTGCCTCTCTCTCTCTCTCTGTGACTATCATAAATAAAATAAAATAAAATTCTAAAAAAAAATAAAATAAAATAAAATAAAAATCTAGGCTGGAGATGAAATATGTGGAATATCTAGGACTTGGTAGTCATGAGGGCTCAGGATGTGACTGGCTTTGAATGGAAAGATAAAGGAACGTAGGCCCCAGCTTGGGGAATGTCTACAGGTAATGGCTTGTAGGAAAATAATGAGTCTACAGGACATGGATGAGCAGGTAGAGAGGTAGAATGAACACTAGCAAGAGCCAAGGGGAGGGAGCATCTGAGGAAGGGAGTGGTCAACTGTCCCTTCAGACAAAGAGTGAGAAATCCATCAGGTTTGGTTATATGGGGGTTAGAGGTAACAGCAGCCGGAGGAGCTTCTTCAGTAGGATGATGGAAGTTCGGAAAAACTCAGTGGTTGAACGTGCACAAGAGAGAAGAGCCCATCAGCATGGGATCCTGAGAAGATATGATGGAGATAGGGGTGCCCCAGGTGAATGGAGGATTGGCCTCAGAGGGGAGGGAAGCCCCACCAGATGAGAGGAAGATCCCACAGTTAACTGCTGTGGGTTTGAGGTATAGGGTCTTTATATAGGGCTTCTGTTTTTTCTGAAGTGGGGGTGTGGGAGTGGGGCCATGGTGGGTGGAAAGAGAGGGATGTGGTTAGGGCTGCCTTCCCTGCAGCTTTGCAGGGATGACAGGCTCACAGTGAGAAGCAGGGTGTGAGTGGGTGAGGTGAGCATAGGAGAAGCCAGGGAGTGGCAGCACCGAATGCACAGGCTCTTCTGAGCCACTGTCAGCACCCCTGCCTTCCCCCGCCAGTCCTCCCCAACCAGAGAAATCACAGCAGCATGCAGTCAGGCGAAAACATGGAGCCAAACAAATCCTGTACCCTCCACACCCTGTTCCCCCACCCAAGGGAGTATATTTTGCGTTTATAAGGTGGTGATCTTAGAACCAAACACTGAAACAGTATTAGTCTAGGCTCTCTTTAAAGAAAGAGAGGTGATATTTCTACAATTTTAATCACAAATGCAACAGAGTGTGGCATGTTTTATCCAGGGAGGTAAATCTACCAAGGGAAACTGTGCCACAGGGGTTTCTGGACCATTCTAGAGAACCACAAACAGCCTCCCCTCTGCTTATAGAATTGTGAGGCTCTAGCCCAGGTCAGAAAGAAAATCAGGCAAAACTAATCTTGGTTAATGCCTCTGGGGCCTGAGTACCCTGCCTATTCACTGGCTTTGCACATTGTAAGCAATCAGGCTCGATGCTCCCAGAAGCACTGCTCAGGTGGAGGAAGACAGGGAAGGAAGCCCAAATGGCTTCAGGTGTGGTGTGAAACTGGGCATGAGGGACAGTCCATTCTACTAGGAGAACAACCCAGACGGCAAAACAAACAGGGCAGGGTGAGGTGAGACCAAGTTATGTGGACAGCTCAGTGGTCACAGAACTCCAACAGAGCCAACAGAGCTGCCTCCTCTCTGTACCTCCAGAGACCAAAACTTTCCACTTAGGGACAGCTTTTGGAGACAGCATGAGGTGGCTGTCCTAAGACAAAGCCAGAAAGTCCACATAAGGAACGTGACATGTGATCTTAACCCCAGGAAGGAGCCTCATGTTTGGACGCCAACCAGCATGGAGGTGTAGCCCGATCTTAGGGTGTCTTTGTAGGACAAAGAGAGGCCCCTCTGGGACCCCAAATGGTAGCATTCCCAGTGGCATCCAGGACCACCAGATTCACCCACTCTTCCCACAAGGTTCAGTTGCCTTCCATCTGTACCCCACACATGAGGCTGCATTGGCCTGTGCTTATCTCTCCCTTTACCAAACCTTGTTCACTGTGACACCTTAGAGCCTAGTAGAAGGGTCAGTCGTGATGTGTCTAATAATGGATGAATGAAGAAGACAGGATGTATCCACTGTTCTTGGCAAAGAATCAACAGCTCTTAGCTCTTAGTCAAGTTTTTTTCTGAGGGCCTTACTCCATACCTGCTAAATCAGGCCCTTTAAAGATGGGGCTGTGTCCATATTCCTAGTTAGGAACCACTGCCCTTACAAAAAAGGGTCTCCTAATTTAGCGGGCATAAGAATCACCAGAGCTGCTCAATAAAAATGCAGATTTGAGCCACAAACCAATGGGAAAAAGGAAATCTAAAGAGTAATATCACCCAGTAGAATCTAAAAACATGATCCGGGGTACCTGGTAGCTCAGTGGTTGAGTGCCTGCCTTCAGCTCAGGTTGTGATCCCAGGGTTCCGGGATCAAGTCCCGCATCGGGCTCCCCACAGGGAGCCTGCTTCTCCCTCTGCCTATGTTTCTGCCTTTCTCTGTGTGTCTTTCATGAATAAATAAATAAAATCTTTTAAAAAAAAAAAAGATCCAACCATGGATGAGTGGATAAACAACCTACATGTTGACTTCCAACATAGATGCCAAGATAATTTATTGGGAAAAACTAATCTTTTCAACAAATGGTGCTAGAAAGCTGAATATCTGTAAGAAAAAAAAATAATAACCTGGACTCTTATCTCATACCACACACCACACACACACACACACACACACACACACACACACACAAATGATTCAAGATGTATTATTCCAGACCTAACTATAAAACATTAAAACTATAGAGCTTCTAGAAGAAAACAGAAGAAACATTTTTGTGACCTTGATAAGCAAAGATTTCTTAGGTGGGACACAAAAGACAGTAAATATAAAGAGGGAACAATTGGAAAACTGGGCTTTCTCAAAATTAAAGACTTCTGCTCTTTGAAAGTCACTGTTAAAGAAATGAAAGGGAAAGGCACAGACTGGAAGAAAAATATTTGCAATCCTTACATTAAATAGAGGACTCATATCCAGAATATATCAAGAATTCTGTAAACTCAGTAAGAAGCTGAACAATACCCCCTACACACAGAGTGGGCAAAAAATTTGAACAGACTTTTCAAAAAGAAGATACACAGATGGCCAATAAACACACCAAAAAAATGCTCAATGTGGTAATCATTAGTGCAAGTTAAAGCCACAGTGAGGTACCTCTATATATTCACTTAAATAACTCATGTTTGGAAGACTGACAATGCACACATTCTAAATCAGAATGACAGATGGGGCACCTGGATGGTGTAGTCAGTTGGGTGGCCAACTCTTGGTTTTGGCTCAGGTCATGATTCAGGGGCATGAGATGGAGCCCCGTGTAGGGCTCTGGACTTGCACAGGGTCTACCAGAGATTCTCTCTGTCTCTCCTCTAGCCCTGGTGCTCTTTCTTTCTCTCTCTAAAATAAACAAATACATCTTTAAAATAAATCAAATCAGAATGACAGAGGAGGTGCCTGGGTAGTGCAGTCAGTTGGGTCACTGACTCTTGGTTTGGGCTCAGGTCGTGATTCAGGGCCATGAGATGGAGCCTCATTTAGGGTTCTGTGTTCACACAGGGTCTACTAGAGATGCTCTCTGCCTCCCCCCCCACACCAATGCTCGCTCTCTCTCAAATAAATAAATCTTTAAAATAAAATAATATCAGAATGAGAGGAACCAGCAAGCCAAGTCCTCTGTACTAAGATGGTGCACAAATTTGTGAGGCAGTCCACATTTTTAAATGACAAGACAGGCTTGATAGGAATTATGAAAGAACATTCAAAGGCTTACTTTGATTTTTAACACTTAAAAGTCAAGAAAATTAAGAAGGAAAATTTCAGTAAGTCTACAACTTCACATTTGACTAAATAGGTACACTGGACACTATTATGTGAGTATTTGAGAATTTCTTATTAAATTGAACATACATGTATTATATAACTCAACAATTCTGCCCCTTGATATTTATCCAAGAGAAATAAGATGTATTGTATACACATATGAAGTTGTTCATAGCAGCTTTACTCATAACAGCCTGAATCTAGGAACAATTAAATTTTAATCAGTAGGTCAGATAAATAAATAAATGTCATCTGTACAATGAATGATTCCTTAGTAATATAAAAACATGAACTATGGCTACAAAAAACATGAAGGAATATTAAATTTAGGCTGAGCAAAAGCAATCAGGCGAAGACAATTACATACTACATGCATTCATTTCCTAGGGCTGCTGTAACAAATGATCACAACTTTGGTGGCTTAAAACAACTGAAATTTACTCTCTCAGAATTCCTGACACCAGAAGCCCAAAATTAAGGTGTCCCCCACATTCCAATCTCTGAGTCCATTTTACACCCTCTTCTTCTGTGTGTGTGATGTTAGGTTTCCTCTATTTCTCTCTTATAAGGACACTTGTGATGGTATTTAGGGCTCACTTAGATAATCCAGAACTATCTTCTCATCTCAGAATCTTCAACTTAGTTCCATCTGCAAAGGCACTTTTTTCCAAATAAGGTAACATTTACAAGTTTCAGGGATTAGGACATCATATCTTTGGGGCCATTGTTCAACCCACCACATGTAATGATTCCATTTATATGAAATTCTAGAGGAAATAAAACTAATCTATAGTAATAAAAAGAAGTGGTTGTCTGGAGTCAATGGGAGTTGTAAATTAACTGCAGAGGGGCCTGAGGAAACATTCTAGTGTGAAGGAAATACTATATATCATGATCGAGATGGTGGTTACATGACTGTAAATTTATCAAAACTCATCATACTTGACCCTTACAATGGTTACATTTAATTATATATAAATTTGCCTCAGCAAAATTAATTTTAAAAGAAAGCTGAAAAGTGTACATTTGGGGGACCAATCTTAGCCAGTCAGAATTGGCAAGTCTGGTGTGCTTTTGAAACAAACAGCCCAGGGGTCTGGAAGGCAAGTGGCCCTGGAACCCCACTGAAACAGTCTGGAAGTTGGGGAAAGGGCCTACCTCACCCTGCTGCCTTCCCTTTGGCTCCTCAGATACCTGATAGCCAGGTGCTGAGCTGGAGGTGCCCTGCAGTGAAGTCCTGTATTCAGTGAGATCAGGGTATTAGGACACCCATAACTAACTCCAGCACAGGTGGGTATGACAAAAGTCAATAGTTACAGAATCACAAAAGAAGATGAACTTTGATCCCAGACTAAGATAAAACTCTGCTCACAGGGTAGCCTATGAGCTGGGTCCTGACAATGGGGCAGGATTTTGACATGTAGAAACATCAATGCCAGTTCCTTCCTGCTCATGATGTCCCCTTAGTACTCTCTGGGTCCTCTGTATCACCCTGGTTTCTCATGAAGCCTTTACCTGATTTCCAAGTGGTCTCTGCCCTGCACAGCAGAGGGACTCTATTCACAGTGAGCTCTTCTCCTATGACCTGGCATCTGATCCTTACCTCCATGCTGCATCCCTGACCCTTCTTAGGCTTCCATCACTCAACTCCAAGACTCTAGGGAATGGACTTGGACCAAGGCCTTGGGGCCTCTCTGGACACAAAATGAAGCAATTTGAAGTGTCTCAGACCCTAGCTCCAGCACAATCCCTGGATTTGATCCTGTGTGCTTGTCTAGAGAAAGCAGCTTGGGATCTCTCAGCCTGTGTTGTCTCCATCTCCCAATTAGCTAGGAAGCTTCTCCCCCAGCCCTCCCTGCTTTGCTAAGTGAGGAAGGGCAGGCTTCCCAGAGCCAGGTCCAAGCTACAAGTGGAAAATCTGAACACTGTGGGCTCCAGGTATGCCTCCCTATATCCTTGCTCTCACCACACAAGATGCTCCATTCTCTGACTGTACCATCTTTATGGAGTGAGCAGGGATCCCAAGATGAGATGTGTGTAGCCTGCAGGGTTCAGATGATGGTCTGAGGTCCAGGTCCAGTGATGCCTCCATCTTTTAGAGAGCTCTGTGGCCTCTAAGACCAGGTCCCAGGAGATGAGGAATGAAGCCATGAGGCCTTCTGAGGATATCAGAGGAGGCCTCATCTGTCAAGGTGACCCACCACCTTGGGTCAAAGACTTTGACCCAGAACATATCTTAAGGTGAATGCCTTGGTGAGGAACAGCTATAAGAAGGAGGCTGTCCTCTCTTTACTCTTTAGTAGAGTAGGTCTAGACCTTGGGCATACCAGACACCAAATGGGGCTCCAACAGATGTCCAAAACCTGCCTCAAGGTTTGATGGGGTTGTTCTGGAAACAGGTACCCAGTATTGGGGCTATCAGGACCTCCCGTGCACCATTACCATCCCCACCTACTCTGGGAAGCATTCTGTCCCCTAAGGAAAGGATCTCAGTGACAATATAGACAGGTGGAACCCAAACCTTATTTTATCACTAAGAGATTGACTAGAGATAGTAATATTGAGTGTTCACAATATTTCAGTCCTTCATCTTCCTAGCACATAGGATTATACTTCTCCTCCCACTTTAGCTGGATGGGGGTCACATGGCTAGTTCTAGCCAGCAATTTGTAACCAGAAGTGACATGTGTCAACTCTGGGTTGGAGCACTCAGTTGCTAATACATCATGCTCCAGAGCTTTCTCTCCTCTCTGCCATGGCAACCAGCAATGCTTCAGATAGTGGCTGCTCCACCAGGCTGACCTAGAGTGATGCCAATGATAACCTGGTGCAAAGCTCCCAGTCTACCTTTGGTAGACACAAGCATGCATGAGAATTAGATCTTTGTTATTTTAAGTCACTAAGATTTGGGGGGCTGTTGTTACTGCAGCATAACCCTGCCTATGCTGACTGAAACAGGGGTCAAAGGTCAACTGGCACTTTAGGTGATCAATATCACCTATTCCCAGTGCCCATACAGCCTTGATTCCCAATCACCCACTTTGAACTTTGGGTCCAAGCCACCAGCTCAGTCCTAACACAAGAGTAAGGATGCTGGAGTCTTGTCCAGCTTGAAGATTCTGAGGTGATGATCTTTTTCCCAGAGACCAAGATGGCAGTGCTTCAGAATTTGGTGGATTCCAGTGCAGTTAGGGTGGGGTTTAGGTGGCTGCAAATGGCAACATTCAGGGCACCAACCAAATGCCAGGAGTTGAACCGTGGCATGTGAACTGATGTCTGATATCAGACTCCAGAGCTCCAACACTTGTTTCCTGGTTTGACTAAACAAACAGACTTTTCCCTTCCCTGACTTCTTTTTGGCTAAAGAGAATCCCCACCTGTCGGTCCCACCGTGACGACTGCACTGGGCACCACTTTCAGCCTTACATCCTAGCAAATCTTCGTGGTACTTCTGTTCTCTCATCAGTTTCATCATCTGATGGCTATGACCATCTCTCATGGGAGATGCACCTTCTTGTCTCATGTCTTTGCTTCCAAACCTTGCCTGCTCAAGCCTCAAGCCTTGGCTTGGCCCATCACACCTTTCTCTCTCATCATTTAAACAGCTCCAACCCCACTATCCCCGGGAGGGGTTCCTGACAGAGAGGCTGCCTGGTCGGTACTGAGGCCTCACCCTACCCCACTGATTCTTATTCCTGATTATACACTTGACTGCATCTTCACTGTCTTATAAAGATCCAATCTGACCCTTTCAATCAAGTGTGTGGAGTGGGGAATAAATTAATGTTTATGAACCTCTGCAATGAGCTAGTTGTTCACGCCTTCATTCAAGCAGAATGAGGAGGGTAAAGGCACAGGCTCTGAAACTTCACTGTCTGGCATCAAATCTGCTCTACCACTCACTTGCTGTGTGATTTGGGGCATGGTGCTTGACCTCTCTGGGCCTGTTTCTTCTCTTTTTCTTTTCCTTTCCCTTTTCTTTCCTTGCTTTTCCTTTCCATTCTTCCCTTTTCTTCTTTTCTGTTATAAAACAATAAATAATTATGGCTACTAAATCAGCTGCTAGACAGAGAATGCTTAGAACAATGTCTAACACAGAGTGCTCCATGCACGTGAGTTGCTGTGACTCACTTATAGAGTATCTAAATGCGCCAGACACAGAAGATACAGAGGAGGACAAAATAGACCTATTCGTTCATCCAACAAATATTGACTGAGAAGCTGCATGTGCCACACACTGCGGTGGGGGCCAGGGAATATGTGTCTCCACCCTCACAAAGTTTGCAATCCATTAAGAGAGGCTAGCAGACACTGCACAAGTAAACAGATCAAAATATACACCAGCGAGCTGTGGTCCAGGCTAATAAGGGAGGGACCAGGTGCCATAAGAGAGAAGCGAGGGAGGTAGAAAAGCCAGGGTGGTCAGCAAAGGCCTCCCTGATGTTGAAAGCACGATCCAAAGAGGATATGGAGCCAGAACATTAAGGGCAAGAGTAAGGGAGCCCCGTGGGGGTTAGGAGATGAGGTGGGAGAGGCAGGGCCAGATCATTTCAGCTCTGCTGGCCACAGTGCCCTGAGTGTGACCAGAAGCCACTGGATGGCTATGGGCAGAGAAGCAGCAGGATCCCATCCTCCATCTTTGTCTGGGGGATATTTCATGTCACTGGTAAAGGGTGCATCTGGAACTAGAACAGGTCCCCTAAGCCCCAGCTCAGGGAATTGGTCAATTCACCTTGCCCTCCTAGCTCACCCCCGTCCCATAGGTCAGGAGCCAAGTGCACCAGGAACACCTCGTGACCTCCCAAAGCCCTTCACTTATTCATGGGGTCATGGTGCCTGTCTTGGTTTAAACTCACACCACACCCAGGCCTCCACCATGTGCAATTGGGTGTCTCGTGATAGTTTTCATACCAATGGCTTCTGGAAATGAACTGCTTCCCCGCACTTCTTTCCCACCACTTTTTCCATCCCCCGCAACCACGCCAATGACCACAAGTAAACGTGTTTCTCCCTGGGACACACAGTTAAACACACAACTACAGAGATGTGTCTCGGGCCCAGAATGGAAGGGGCCAAGGTGCCAGGGATGACAAATCCCCCGAGAATTCAGTTTGAAGCTCCCCTGAGAGACACCCCTCCCCAAAATAGGCAGAGAGGGTCAGGAACACCCATGCAAACAGCTGATCCACAAAACCCCCACTGTGCCCACGACTTTCCCCACCTTGGCCCTTTCTATTTTTATCAGGAGAGTGAGAGGGGGTTGCCAGGCGGGGCCATGCTGCTGTTTATGTCTGAAATTTGAAAAGATGCACAGTGTACTCGGGAGAAGGTGTTTGCAGTTAAAGGAATTTCGGAGGAGAATTTCAAACCCAGCAGGGTGAATAGGTGCCTTGTGTTCTGGCTTTTGACTCTGGAAAAGCCACGTTTCCAACCACGGCATGCAGAGGGGCCAGGGGTGGGGAGAGAGCGCACCGGTGTGCGATTTGGGCAGGCAGCAGGACCCAGCTCACCTGGACGTGGGGAACAACTGATTTTCAAGCTGGGGGGCTGGGAGGAAGCCCTTCTTCTCCCTCCTGTGCAATTTCTGTTTATTTGCCCCCCCTCTCAATTAATTCATAGGTTTTCCTGGCACTCTTACCCTTCCCTGGTTAACTCCACTCAGTATCTGTCATCTACCTCCTCTTGATCAGTGAGTTTTACTCAGTATTGATTTTCTCATATATTCATATTTGTTTGCCGAGGCTCTAAATTGCTCTAATTTGTCAATTTCCTGTTCCCTTATTAAAATGTAAGTGTCCCTTTGGTGGCCTTATGGCTGCTATTTTTTTGACACACGCAACTTAGGACCTGGTCAAATGCTTTACTCTGTAGGCACAACAGTGGGACTCAGTGGTCCTCATCCATCAACTGTGGAAAATGGGAGGCCAGAAATAACAACAAAATGATACCCACCCCCCCCCTACACACACACACAAACAAAATGAAGTTCACCCTTTTTTCTCCTCTTCATCCTTCAAAGGTTAAACTGGCTCCAACACAGCTCTGGAGAGAACCTCTAGCTCAAATTAGACAGAGCTCCTATAAAGCCAGGAATCCTCAGGAAGGCTGGGGTGACTTTTGAGGGACTGGACTTCTGACTTGATCTGAAACCAAAGGTGGGCCCAGTAGGTGGGACCCAGCCAGGGTGTATAAGAAGATCAGAGCTGTTTATCTCATTTCTTTGTGCCTAAGGATATGTGCCAAGAAGCACCAGCCTCATTTGTGCCTCCAGCTGCAAAAACGCAACAGTTTTTAAAACTCAGCCATAAAGTCCTAATAGGCACAAGATGGAACTGTCATGTGGCTAGGCTCTAGTGCTGTCTATGGTTCATGAAAACTTATTGCTTGACACTTGTCTCTATTTCTGTTTCTCTAGAATCCCCTTTCTGCATCACTTTTTCTTGAGTGTGTCAGGGTCTCTGGCATTCCCTCTCTACATTTCTGGGGCTGTGTCTGTGTCTCTCAGCATCCTTGCATTTCTATCCAACAATCTCTCATCCTCCATCTTTACTGTGCTTCTCTCCCTTAATTGGTTACAGTATCAATTAAAGTCTATTTTAACATTTATTGGGTAGAATTCCACATTCCCTGCTTTCCTGTGAGTGGACTCTCCTCAGGCTGAGCATCTCCCCAAGTCCTGGACTCCACATTTCTCTCAGCTTGCTGGCCACCTCCCCCAATGGTCCCTCCAACTCTGTCGGAACACACAACTGTCTACCATGGCACCTGCTGCCTTTTTCTCCAAGTCGGCTACTCTTCCTGACATCTCTGCTGCTGTCATGGGGACTCCCCGTCTCTGAGGCAGGCAGGTTCAAAAATTGGAGGCCTTTCATGCTTCTCCCTTAAGATCCAGTGTCTTGATTTTTCCTTTCAATTATCCCTTGTCCGTTAATCAACTGCCATCACCAGAGCATGATCCCACCACTCACAGATGTGTCCTGCCAATCCTTTAATGTTTTGATGCACACCATATTTTAATGTTTAAGGTAGTTATTGCCTGACTTTATGTAAAAATCCAGAAATTTCGCTTTCAAGGAAAACAAGT
This sequence comes from Vulpes lagopus, assembly GCF_018345385.1. NCBI lineage: Eukaryota > Metazoa > Chordata > Mammalia > Carnivora > Canidae > Vulpes > Vulpes lagopus. Next base: position 112,166,907 of record NC_054827.1, read on the forward strand.
ACCACCACTGCCACACTACTACTACTACCACCACCACTACTACTACTACCACCACCACTACCACTGCCACCAGTACTACCACCACCACCACTAGTACTACCACCACCACCACTACCACCACCACCATTACTACCAACACCACTATCACTGCCACCACTATTACTACTACCACCACCGCCACTATTACTACCAAACCACTATCACTGCCACCAATATTACTACCACTACCACCACTATTACTACCAACACCACCATCACCGCCACCACTATTACTACCATCACCATCACCACCACTCCCACCACTTCTAGTACTACCACCACCACCACTACCACTACCACTACTACCGCCACCACTACCACTACCACCGCCACCACTATTACTACCACTACCACTGCCATCACTACTACCAACACCACCGCTAGTACTACCACCACCATCCCTATCATCTTCACCACCACTACCAATACTAATATTAATACTATATGATCCAACAACGAGTCTGAATTCCTGAATGGTGATATTTAGTTGGAGCAAGGTAGTGGCTGTTTCCTTGGATGGGCCTACACTCCCCAGTTTGCCTTCAGCTTGAGCAAATGAAGCCAGGCACAACAGATTATTCATAGGATAATAATATTTCTATCAAGTTTAAGAATAGACAAAACTGGTCTGTCAGTAAGGGCAAAATAGTGGTCTCCCTGAGTGGGATGTACCGACTAGGAGTGACACAAAGGAATCTTCCAGGGAACCAGGTCCTCACTTCATTGTGATTATAATGGTGTTTGTATATGCTAAAAATGCATTGAGTTGTGAGGAAACCAGTCAATAAAGAACATAAATATTGTATGATTCCACTTATATGAAGTACTTAGAGTAACTAAATTCATAGAGACAGAACATCCAATGGTGGTGGCCCGAGACTTGGATGGGGATGGGGAGTTAGTGTCTAATAGACACAGGTCTAGAGTTTCAGTCTGGGAAGATGAAAAAGCTCTGAACACAGAGGGTGGAGATGGTTGTAGAACATTGTGAATGTGCTTAACGCCACTGAACTGTACACTTAAAGTGGTTAAAATGATAAGCTTTGGGTTATGCATATTTTACAAAGATAACAAAGAAAGAGAAAGAAAAAGAAGGAAGGAAGGCAGGAAAGAAAACAGATGAGGCTGTGCTAGCCCATGAAGGAACTGACATTTCATATCTTTGAACTTAAGGTTTTGAGGCTAGACAATGCACCCTCCAGCATTTTGATAATGCTTGTTTTTTCATGATTATTTCAAGATTGAATGCTAATAAGTAAATGCCCTAAGGATAAAAGATTACCTGGTTCAATACTGCTTTTTCCCCCCCTTACACATTCTGTGTGTTCTCCCCTTAAAGGAATACACATTAAGAAACCAAACAGATCAATAGCAACAGCTAAAATGTCAAGTTAACTATTCCCCAAGGCTTTAGTGTCAAATAAATGCCAAGTTTTGTGGGGGAAAGCCATGTCCGTGTATTAACAGATGATTTTTGAGCCATGGAAATGCTTTCTGTACCTCTCACATTTGGTCTTTAGCAAGGGAGCATGGGGTACCATATCTGCATTTAGAAAGCATATATTTTTAAAAGATTTTATTTATTTATTATTTATTCATGAGAGACACAGAGAGAGAGGCAGAGACCATAGGCAGAGGTAGAAGCAAACTCCTCGTAGGAAGCCTGATGCAAGACTCGATCCTAGGACCCTGAGATCACGTGCTAAGCCTACCCAGGCGTCCCTAGAAAGCATGCATTTTGTATCTCTACTGGAATGTGTGGAATATTTAGGACAAAAAATTTTCAGAATGATCCCATGTTTATCAATGAAAGAAAATAAAATCGTCAAGCACAATGGGACAAGGGCTGAGCAATCAGTTCCCAGAACTCCCCGATGGCAGGGATAAGGGAAAGAACAGGAAAGAGCCAGTTCAGGTAGGTAGGGGTTGTGGGAGGCAGCCCCTTAGGATTCAGGGTTGGGGACAGAGAAAGTGAGCAGGCTCCCACGAGTTTCAGGGGCTGAGGCTGCCAAGAGAAGACTCCTTCTACCTCTCCTCTTACCCTAGACCTGTTTGGAAAATATTGTTTTAGCTGATGATGGTGGTGGTGGTGGTGATGGTGACGATGCTGTACACCAACATGGTAACATCCCACTCAGTGTCATTCCCTGCGTATTCTCAATGATAAAAACACTAGTGAGTCATGAGTAAAATGCTTGCCATAATTTCCTCTGTTATAAATGGCAGGGTTCTACTGAAAATAGAATCTGCTATAAATTCAGGGGGAAAATAAATCAAACTGAATCTTCAAGAAATGAGAGTTTCCTTAAACGTGCCCTTCAATTTCTATGTCTTACGTGACACAGCAATTTCCAGTGTCTGGACGTCATTACGCCACATAGACCTGTGGGGAATTGTAAGTGTTTCATTGGCTTACCCCATGGTCTTTATTATTAGAACATTTCCCTCTGAATTTGTCACTTGCACAGTGTTATAGTAATAAAACGGCACATTTCAAATGTTCCACTAATTCTCTGAAGACCACTCCCCCACCCCGTTCTGCAATAAGTAGACTTTTCCATATCATACTTCCATGGCCCTTTGCTTCCAGAAAGGATCACAACCTCTCTACATGCATTACATACAGTATTTATCATTGCTGCCCTCTGAGGAGGTATTTTAGCTTCTTTTACAAATCTAGAAAGCAGCACACACTTACCGAGGGACATTGAATTGTAGTGGAGAGGAAAGGGAAGAAAATTCACCATCTTGCTCCTGGAGCCAGATCATTGACTAGGTGTTGACTGACATCCCTCATTCCAATTCTACAATTCCATACCGTTCCATTTCACAGATGAGAAAACTGAGATCCAGAGAGGTTAAGAAACTCCCCTAAGTCCTCTGTGCCAGACCAGGGGTTCACTTCCAATACTACTGAACACACAGGGAACCTCTCCCTCCTTAACTCTGTTTTGTTGCTTGAGATAGATAGGAATCCCTTTTTACGGGGGCCAGCATGAAAACGGTCTGATGGTTTTAATTGTCCACAAGTTTTAATATCAACCAAAAGTGTGACGTAGCAGAGCAACACAACAATCTTTGGCTGTATCAGGAGGAGTGGGATGCTGAAGGCTGTCCTGCAGAAATTGGGACATCATATCACATGCCCTCCTTATGAGCACTGGGTGGTATACACAACTGATAAATTATTGAACACTACATCTGAAACTAATGATGTACTCTATATTGGCTAACTGAATTTAAAAAACAAAAAAAAAATAAGAAATTGGGACGGATATGTTGTCCCAGAGCACAAGCTAGACTGCTTGCTCATACAAGAGTATTCGAAGGATGCTTCAAAGGAATTCTGCAAAGAGCTTGCACTGGGACTTAGCAAGATATGTACATGGTGTCCCCAAGTAATGGACAGAAACAAGTGCTAGTGGTGCTACACTTAAGTGAACTGAAGGGAGACTGGCCATCCTCTAAGAGTCAATTTAATGGATTGTGGAAGCCAATCTCCAAGATGCTTCCCAGGAATCCCTACCCCTGGTACTCACACATTAATTCAGGGTGGGCTGTGTGCTAAAAGAATATGGTAGACGTGACAGTGTGTGACTTCCAAAGCTAGGACATCTGAGTACTGCAGCTTCCACTCAGCCTCCTGTATCACTTGCTCTGGCAGAAGCCAGCTGCCATATCATGAGGCAGCTCCACTGGCAGGCTGGATGGAGAAGAGCTGAGGCCACTGGCTAACAGCCAACACCGACTTGCTGGCCACACTAGACCTGGAACTTCAAGCCCCAGTCAAGCCTTCAGCTGACATCTAACTGCAACCCCACGAGATAACCCAAGGCAGAACTGCCTGGCCATGCTTCTCCCAGATTCCTGACTCAGAGAAACCCGGAACGACATTAAACAACTCATTGCTTTAAGCCACTAAGGTTTGGGGTGATGCATTATGCAGCCATTATAATTGGGATAGGGAGCCATGGCATCCTGCCCTGCTCTAGAACTCAGCCCCAGGATAAGTGAAGACAGAAAAGTGGGACACCAGTCAGCTTTGTAGAAAGTCCACTGATGAGAACAACAGCAAACACAGAGAATGACAGAAACAGGATCCGAGAGGGTTAGGAGTGTTGAGCTTATCTTATCAGGGAAATTTTTAAGATAGGTAAAGGTGAAGTCCCACACTTGGATTAAAACAACCCACCGTACCAGAACAAACCAGAGAAGACACTGGGCCATGGCAGTACATGCAGAAAGGAGATCTGAGTTGACTACAGGCTCAGAATGAGCTGTGATGAGGTTGCCAGAAAAGCACATAAATGTAGGCTACGTTAACAGAAGCATAGTACCCCATCAAAGGAGGTGAGCTCCCTGGGCTAAGCACACTTAGCAGGACTATGTTTAGGTCTGAATCACTCACTACATGAGACAAGGGCAGTCCAACCTGCTGGAAGAAGACTAGTGGCAGTGGGTAGCATCCATGGCTAGAGAGAGATGAGGAAGGAGAGAATGAAGTTGTGATGCCCAGTCCTAAAGGGGAAGAGGGGAAGTGCACGAGCAGTGGAATCATTGATTTCAAACACAAAAAGATCTGCCATGTGGAAGGAGGTCTGGCAGACAAGGCCAGGAGGTGGAAATGGGCCTGCTTTGTTCACTGTTGAACCCACAGTGATGGGAACCAGCAGGTGCTTCTACAAAATCTGAGAACCATGTGAAAATGGGACATGGACTCAGAAGGGAGTCAAATCCATGAGCATGTTCAAGGATCCTATGCTCCAGACAATGAGGATGTGGTCCTCAATGTTCTCCTAGAGCCCTTCTCAGCTCTGAGATCCTCTTATTCTGCAGTTTTGTGGTTGACTGAGTAAAACCTGCTGAATGATGCCAGCACAGTGGTTCTTAAAACTTCAGAAGGCATATAAAACACCCCTGGGGGGGGGGGGGATCTCATTAAAATGCAGATTCTGAGGCAGAAGGTCTGGAGTAGGCCTGAGATTTTTGCATTTTGAACAAGTGCCCAGCTGACACCACTAGTCTGTGGACCACACTTGGAGCAGCCAGAGGTTAAAGGTCGCCCATAGCAGCAGATAGGGTCAGGCAGCCTGGAAAGGGCATTAAGTATTTGAGCAGAGGAGAGATGACCAGCATCAGAAATACTACACAAGGAAGAGCACTCTGCATTAAACAGGGGAACATCCATATGCCACCAGTGGCTTTCTGACACTACGTCCTTTAATTTTTGGAACGTGGTCTTTAAATTGTCCAAGCACTTTGCAATCATCCTGTGTTTGCCGTAGCCCAAAGGGGCAGCAGTGTGGAGTCACTAATGACGTATGCTAACCTGCACTCATTCACTACCTGGGTGGCCTGTGAGTCTCAGTTTCTTAGTGTGCAAAATGGAAATAATATCCACCTGCAAGGCTGCTGTATCAAACAGCGCCTGGCATATAACAGGAGCCCATTGTATGTCTCTCAGCCTCATTACAAAATTAGATAATTAGATAAGAATTTGTTCACTTCATTACAAAGATAAATTATCTAATCAATATTTGTCTTTGAATTGAATTGTCCTTCACTAACCCTACACATTCTGGGATGTAAGTCAGATATGACCCCGTTTTAGAGATGAGGGTGTGGTTTGTTCTCACCTAGAGCATCAGGAAAATATTGGCATGAGAACCCATGACTCCTCCTGTTGGAATTTTAAGGATTTTTTTTTTTTCTAGAAGAATCGTTTCTTCTGATCGAGGCAGTCTTGGGTCAGTAACTAATAAGATTTCATCCCACTTTTTTGTTTGAAAGACAAGATGCTGTTCTCCCCCCTGAGAGGTTCTAGTCACCCTCATGTCAGCACTGCCCAAGATGCTCTGTAACTTGGAGACCTGACGGGAAGAAACCAACAGATTCAGGTAGAAAAGGGGTAGAGCCAAGAACTGCCCATCAGTGGAACACCTCACCATGGCTCCTAGGGACCAGTGGGTGGAGTGGGAACCGCCCTCCCCAGGCTTCACTGGCCTGTGTAGAGAACAGACAAGGGAATGTACTGGGCCAGGGCCAGTCCTGCCCCCTAGCAGAGATGGCCAGCAAAAAACCCACACATTCCAGAGCTGTCACCCCTGGGAAACGGAGCCACTTTCATGCCTTTTAATCAAGAAAAAGCTTAGTCTACTATCTCTGTCATGGGCAGCCCACAAACACCCCACTTCTTGCTCTTCTTCATTCAATCCATGCCCAGTGAGGGAGTCAAGCGGCTTCCACCACACTGACCGAAGCCACTAAATCTTAGGGTCAAGCATCACCAGCATCCTTCATAAGGACCCCGAGGGCCACCAACCAGCCTGGGTGGCTCCAAAACTCCCGTGGCTTAGTCAGCAGCTCGTGTAGCAGAGAGAGCACGACTTTGGGTTTGAATTCAGACCCCGCCTCGAGTAGGCAACTCCATCACTCTCTGAGCCTCCGATTTCACGTCTTTTGGGAATGGAGGAATCCTAATATTCACCTCACTGGGCTTTGGGGAAAATTAAGTGAGATATTATTGCATGTTAAGCAACCAGCTCACGGAAGGTGTTAAGCGCTGTTGGTTCTCTTATTCTTTTGACTGGAAACGAAATTATTAAGGAGGGTGGTCTCTGGAGCTACAGAAGTGCTGGAGAAGCCTGCTTGGTTTGAGGCGTCCTTGGTCTCTCCGGGACTTTGAAGAACCTCAGCCTTTTGCCCTGAGGGTCCAGTGCCCAGCGCGCCTCCCCGCTGCGCCCTATCCTCCGTGCGCCCCGCCATCCCGGCGCACCCCATCCCCAGAAACTTTGAGCCAGCTCCTCCTGAGGGTCCTTCCAAGCCGTGGCCCGGGAGCAGCCGGCGCGCCCTGCCCGGTGGCTTCCGCGGGGCGTCCGCTGCACTCCCCGCGCCGGCGCCCGGGAGCCGCGGCCGGTCACCGCGGGCGCGGGCGCGGGCGCGGGTGCGGGTGCGGGCGCCGCGCTGGGGCGACGCAGCCCTCCAGGGCCCCTCGGACTGCGGAGCCGCCGACCGCATTGCAGCCCTTCCCGCGCCGCTGCCTCCCGCGGGCCCCGGGCCGCGCGCTCCTCTCGCGCTCCTCTCGCGCCCCTGCGCCCCGGCGGCTGCCCCGCGGCGCGCCGGTCCGGAGCCGGGGTCCAGCGCTCTCCAGACGCCTCCGCCCTCCCCGCCCCTCCCCCACCGGCCGCCCCTCGGGTCTCCCGGGGGTGGGGTTTCCCTCGGCGCCGGCTCCCCTCCCCCGCCCGCCCCTATGTATGTGTCACCGCGCGCCATGCCCGCCCGCCCGCCCGCCCACCTACCTCCCCGCCGCTCCAGAGGGGGCCCGCAGAGCTGAGGACGCGCGCCGCGCCGCTCAAGGCCCCTCTCTCTCTGCCTCCCTCCGCGCATCTGACGCGGGTGCCAGGGGCTCGGGCACCTTGCAGCGGCCCTGCGCTCGGCCCGCCGGGACTCGGCCCCCAGCCGCCGCCCGGGGGACCTGCGGACAGCACGCCGGCAGCCGCAAGAGGTGCGCGGCGCGCGCAGGAGCGCCTCCCCGCAGCGCCGCGCCCCCCGCGGCTCCCGCGCCCCCCGCGCCCCCCGCGCCCCCCGCGCCCCCGCGCCCCCGGCCCGGAGCCCCGCCGCCTGCCCAGGTGCGCGGCACTGAAGTTCTCGCGGAAGGGAGTCCAACTCTTCAAGGTAACTGTCTCCTTCCCTCCGGGGAGAGGCTCTCCCGGCGCGCGGGGGGGGGGCCTGGACCAGCCCAGCGCGCCCGGCTGCCCCGCTCCGTGTCCCCGGTGGGGGGAGGCGTGTGCCGGGGCCCCCCGCCGGCCCGTGGAGTTGAGCAAACTTTCTGGCTGTTGCAGACGCAGCGCGAATGGGGCAAAGGGACACGTGAGGAGGGGCTCCGGTCTGCAGATCCCCCGAAATTAAGGGAGCTTCTACACCGAACGCCCGCGCGTGTTTTCAAGTCCTAGGGTCAGGAACGAGCCGGGGTGGGCAGGCTGGCAGCTTTAGAGTGGGAATGCGGGTTCGGATCCCCGCTGCTACCTCTGAGCTGGAGGAGTTGCCTCCTGATTCTGAGCGGTGGCCTGTGCTGGCAGTGGGAAGGAGGAGGCTCTGAGGGACACACGAAGTGGGAGGAACAGTGTGTCAGGGGCACGGCAGGTGCCCAAGCAGAGGCTGTAAGAACCCGTTGGTCCCACCACCTTGGCCACTTGGCCTACTCCAGGAGCCACAGGGCGCCCCAGAGGGCTGGCAAAAAGCTGGGGGGAATTGACAGAACCTGGGACAGGGCCACTGAGCTGTCCGCAGGGGAGACAAACTCTGATCGTGTCACCAAGCAGGGGCATCTCTCAAGGAAGAGGAGACTAAATGAGGACACATGACCAGAGACAGTTTTTCCATCTCTGGGTTCCTCTGCAGTTGAAGCCAATGGTGGTGGAGCCTTCCTAACCCTGGGGTTGGACGGACAGTTGTCAGTGTTAACCTGCATTCTAGGCCAGACCCAGCTGTGGGGTGCGGGCTTGTCTCCTGTTGAAAGACAGTATCCAACCCAAACTTTTCCATCATTCTACTCCTTGCAATTGTGAGCAGGGTTCTGATAGGATTCCTCTAGGGTTTCACCACTAAGGAGCCCAGGACCCAGCCAGCATTTTATTTGGTGCGTAAATTCCAATTCTGTCAGGGTGACTGCCAGGAGGAAAGGAAGGAAGCTGGATGGATTAGTGTGGTGTTTCAGGTCCGGGACACTGTGCTGGGTGGGTATCTGACCATTTGGGGGAACCCTGGATCTTGGGAAACATTCGAAAGAAAGGGAACCCAGAAAGGTGTGATGATGACTTTCTAAAGGTCATATGTGACTTAGGGGAAGGGCAGAACTAGAATCTGGGTTTTCTGAGGCTCTAGTCAGTTGCTCATCTTGATTAAAGAATCCAGATGTCTAGGCTCTAACCCTTGTTCCTCCCTTGCCTCTGGGTTGCCAAGGAGAAGGGACGATCAGATCGCCTGTGGCCCTGGGCAGGGCGGCTTAGGAGGTGCTTTGAAGATCAGTGTAGGAGTGTTGGCCTGTCAGGCACTGAGCCTGGAAGAGACTGCCCAGGAATGGAAAGGCAATTGGGGAGAAAACCACATGGCCATGGGGGAGAAAACCCAAAGGAGGTGGTGCCTCTAACCCAGAAGGAGAGATCACTCCTCCAATTTAAAAAGTTTCAGATGAAGGAATTATCAAAAGGAAGAAAAACTCTCTCAGAGAAATACTGGAACTTTTCAGGTTATATCAAGTTGGGTTTAAATGAGATGTATGTAGGTGCACTTTCTAGCGCATCACCTGGTACCTTCATTCATTCTCCAGTAACTACTGAGCGCCACCTAGGTGCCAGGTCTGTGCTCAGTGCAGGCCCGTAGCTGGCCCTCTCGATAAACAGTACCTGCAAGGATGCAAGCAAAGCCCTTAGCATGGTGCCTGCCACTGGGCAGTTATTGAACTCAATAACCGTTCAATATCATTTATTAGTAGTAGCACTAATTTCAATATTAAGTAAATATTTTTCTTTTCCTAGAATTTTCCATAAAAATTATACTTAGGTTGGGATTCTCTCTTTATTATTTGAAAGCCCTCTGGTCAATATAGGAGTAAAGAATCCAAGAGGGTAAAATGATAGACGTAGTATTACTTATTTGCAGGGAGTCTGTGTGCTGTCTGAGCCACACCTGACTCCAGGCCCCTTCTTACAGCTATGCACATACTTTGCCCCTGCTCCCCATCTCACACACACCCACATCCCAGGCAGCCTGCACCCCTGCATGCCCATGGGGGCACCTTCTATCCCCACATGTTGAGAACAAACTGTCGAACTCCCCAGTCAGAGAGGGAGCACCAAGGGACCTCACTCCCTGGATGGTGGGGTGGAGCTGCTAAGGTGGGAACCTGCCAGGTAGGGCAGACCTGAGTGTGAATCCCAACTCAGCCAGTTAATTGGCTACATGATATTGAAGAGGTCCTTGTCAGGCTCTCAGTAGGCACCAGAAACCTTAATTCCTCTCCTCTAACGGCTTCTAGGTCCCCTTGGGGGTCACAATCTGTAGGTTCAGGAGAGTACTCATTTAGAATGTTCTGTAATAGTAAAAGGCCATGTCCCAACTTTTCACATGGATTTTTTTCATGATGCCTTGTAGAACCTGGTCCTTCGCAAGCCCCTTCTTCTTGGGCTGAGAAGGGCCTCGGCTGAGGAGCAACGGGAGGCCCACGGGCCCCTGCTTGGAGTCTCACTTTTAGTTTGTGTCTGCTCCTGCAGGGACATCTAGCACAGAACATGTCCATCTGCAGCTGGTAAAATCAATTTAGGGCAGTGTAAGGACATAGGAAAGAGAAATCTCATAGTGCCTTCCATGTAATAAAGGTAAGTATTGTTTCTGAAAACTTCTATTATTGTTATATATTTTGCAGTCCTAGATAAGTGTATATGTGATTATAATACATAGGTATGTACACAATACATACAAACTTGGTGTTTAACTGATGATTTCTTACTGCGGGCTATGGTCAAAAAAGCTTGAAAGCCCCTGATCCTGGTAATGTTTCTGTCTCTGAGAAATCCCTGCCCCGGGGCTCCAGCTGGCAGGTCCTGGGGCATCCTTGCTGCCTCTGTGCTAACACCTGGACTGGACCCTTGAACATCTTGGGAGTGGGGGCAGCAAGAAGTAGAAGCTGGGGGTGGGAGCGAAAGGCAAGTTCAAGGAAAACAACCCAGACTCAGACAGGAAGCAATGCGTGGAGAACAGGCCTGCTTGCAAGTGGAGTGTGAGGAGTGACAGGGCCAATGAACCTTTTTAAAAAATATTTTATTTATTTATTTATTTATTTATTTATTTATTTATTTTTAAAGAGAGAGAGAGAGAGAGAATATGAATGAGGGAGGCACAGAGGGAGAGGGACAAGCAGATGGTGTGCTGAGCACAGAGCCAAGATCATGACCTGAGCTGAAATCAAGAGTCAGATGCCTAACCCACTGAACCACCCAGGTGCCCCTGTGGGTGGGAACATCTCCAAACAGGAGCCATCCTCTCCTGCTATCACCAGGCTGGCCTTTTGGCCATGCTGTGGGCCTTGATGGGAGCTTCACTGCTACCTTCTTTCCTTAAGAAAGCTCTCTGTTCAATGGAGGGAAAGGGGATTGTGGCGTCTCCCCTAGCTGCTCTCCTTCCCCCAGACCGGATAGGATACCCCCATCCCCGAGAGGAGGTCTGGGCCCCTGGGCGTGGCTGGAAACGGAGTCCTCGTTGCAGGGGAGGAGTGGCTGAGAGGGGCGGTGGTGCTGGGCGGGTGCAGGGTTAGAGAGGGAGAGCCTGAGTGTGGCCGGAGGACCAGAATGGAGGGAGGGGGGCGTGCGGGCCTTTGTAGGGAAAACGGGAAAACAGTTCCTTTTTTCAAAAGTTGAATCCAGGGCAAGAACGGAAACCGTAGAGTTTACTTTTAAAAACTCAGAGCCTCCTTGTAAGCAGCCGAATGTGTGTGTGTGGGTGTGTGTGTTCGTGCGTGTGTGTGCGCGCAGCGCGTGCGTGTGCACACACTAGGCGGGCGGGCCTGCGGGCTGGCCTGAGCTTGTGAGAGGCGACTTTTCTCCCTCTCAATGGCCTTACAGTGTATCCTAAAGAAGCTTTTTGTTAAACTCATGAATAGGTGGATTTGGGGTGTGTGCTGCTGGCCATCATGATTTGGATATTTGGTTACCTTTGAGGTTATGTGTTTTCCCTTTTAAGACACACACCCAAAAAAGAAGCCACCTCTCCTGCATTGGGTCTCTTTTGGGTGTGGGAGGGCTTGCTCTTCTCTCTGTGATTGATTTGGCTTGAGGGGCAAGGGTCCAATGAAGGAACTGAGTACTGGGCAGTTGTGTAGCATCCAACCTGGCGGACAGCCCCTCCTCAGCCCCTGTACTCTGGGCCTCTGAGGTGGAGCATGGCAGTTCCATAGGTGTCCAGGGCATTTGGGGCTGTGATAATCTTCTAAGAGATCACAAAGGGGACAGAGGCCAGGAGGGGGTAGGTGTATGCCCCCGGCTGGCCCAGAGCAGACTAGTGAGGATCTGAATGGGAACACAGGCCTTCAGGCCCTCATCCTGAAACATACCATATCCATGGAAAGCATTCATTCATTCTCCCTGCAGCACCACTTGCTACATGCTACAGGCACTGCACTAGATGTGGGTAAACCATTCACTCTTCTGGCCCTCCAGCTGCTCATTGTCTATTGAGGAAGACAGGCTATAATCAAATTGACCCCAACCCCGTATTCCTATAAAGCAATGGCTCTCAACTGGGGGCTATTTTGCTCCCCAGGGAACATTTGACCTTATGTGGAGAGACTTTTTTTGTTGTCGCCATAGGGGAGGGGTGATAGTACTAGCATCCAGTGGGTGGAGACCAGGGATGCTACTAAACATCTGAAAATGCAGAGGATAGCACTTTCCTTCTACCAGCAGAGAATTATCCAGCCCAAAATGTCAGTAGTGCCAATATTGAGAAGTCCTGCTCCAGACCTTCATTTAGTTATGGGGCCAGAGCATGCCCAGCTGTGTGCAACAGAAGTCCAACGGCTGGGGGGCTGGGGGAAGGGGGAGGAGGGCGGCAAGAAGGGAGTGTTAGGCAGGCAATGAAGGGCAGACAACAAAAGAAAACAAGGAGCCATGCCCCAGTGGTAAAGCAGAAAGAACGGGGACTTTGGCAGCCCCGGATGTAGGTTGAAATCCCAGCTGTGTGCCCTTGGGCAAGTCACTTAAGCTCTCTGAGCCTCACTTTTCACATCCATGAAATGAGGCTCATCTGATGACTGAGAGAGTTCAAGATAAAGCGAAGACAGGACCTGGCACAAAGTAGACCTGCAACAAAATATCAAACTGCTATTATAATTTTTGAGGTTTTCCGAAATCCCACTCTGAAAAATCATAGCATCAGCAAGTATGGATGTGTGATCATGAGGCCAAAGAAGGTTGCCATTGGGGGCACAATTGCCACAGTAATGCATTCTGTTGGGGGGGGGTGGCATGTGGGTCAGCACCTCACCACACACACAACTCCCAGCAAGGGGTGAGAATCAAGGGGTGGGGTTTGCTCCAGTGGGAAGGCCAATGTGTGTATCCTATAGCATGGGCAGTGGGAGAACGCTGAGCTTGAAGCCACTTGAACTGCGCACTGCCTGGCTGCATAATGTGGGCAAATTGCTTTGCCTCTCTGAGCCTCGGTTTTCTTCTCTGTAAAATGGACATCTGAAGGCCTGCCTTCACGGTGTGTGCTACACCTAATCCAATGCCTGGCACACACAGTCAGGCTGGTTGAAAGAATGAATGAATGAATGAGCGGACCTTTGCACCATAAATTACCTCCAATGCTTGAGGAGAAGAATACCAGCAATGTTCAAATGGGCGGTCCTCCACTTTGCCATGCCTCCATCCCCAGCCCTCCGGAAGCCTGGTCCTCTAGTTCCTGTAGGGCGCCAGGCCTGGGTTACAGCGCTGACAGCAGCACCCTCTAGAGGGTACTGCAGTTATTAGCAGTTGAGTTGTGCCAGCCAGGAGGAGGGAACCTCAGTGGGAGCAGGAGGTGTGGGTGAGCCCCATCTGTACAACAAGGCCTTTGCTCCACTCCATGGAGTTGAACTTAACAGTATATTAAGGCCTAACTGAAAGTCACTAGCCAAAGGGGTGGATTTGGGAATTGCCAGGCTTCCCTGAGCCTCTATTTTTTTAGTCATGAAGCACTGGGGCACTTGGGTAGCTCAGTGGGTTGAGTGTTTGCCTTGGTCCTGGGATCAAGCTCCACATCCTGCTCCCTGCTCAGTGGGGAGCCTGCTTCTCCCTCTCCCTCTGCTGTTCCCTCCTGCTTATGTTCACGTGCTCTCTCGTCAAATAAATAAAATCTTAAAAAAAAAAAAAAGCATTAAATCAGAAAGGGACACAGGGGACACCTAAATCACCCGCCTCCTTAGTTATGCAAATGAGGAGCCTGAGTCTCAGAGAGAGAGTTCAGGGGCTCTCAGCAGAGCCATGGGCTCCTGTCAGGGCTGCTGAAGCTCCTCCCTCCACATCACATGTCACATTCAAACCAGTAAAAGGAGGTGCCTTATCACAGAAACACTGTGCCATCCCATAAGAACCCAAATGCAGACAGACTTCATCTTGAGACTACCCATTGTCTACCCTTGGGCCACCTTCTCACTGTGTGCCTCCAGAGTCCTTGATGGTTGCCCAGATGCTTGGGGGAAGAAAGTCTTGTTAGGGGAAATGTCCAGGCAAAGGGGAGCCGAGCCTTCCAAGTCCCTCAGAACCCCTGGGCTTTCTTATCTCAGCCTCCACCCTTGATCATATTGGAGGGATTTTCTCCAGCCAAACCTGGACCTTGGCCTGACCTTCCTCCCATTCCTTCACCCATTAGGTGCCCCCCCCCAAAAAAAACCACTCTCACTTTGACCTCATATCCAGATGGCTTAGGGAAACACCTGGATTTTATGATGACTCAGGAATGTAGTGGATGTTTTTCAGCTTGACAAGATGCTCTAAAAGAGACTCGGATGCTGTCATCAGAAGTAGCCTCTGTCCCTAGAATCAAAAGCATTGGAGTAGCTTTGGGGGAAAAAAAGTATGCCTAAATCCTAATGTACCCCAGAGATTCTGCGTGGGGTTGGGGGACAGGGTAGGAATCTGTGCTTTTCAGAATCACCCCAGGTGATTGCAATGCAGTCTGGTTTCTGAACTCTTAGTATAAAGCCCAAAATAGTTCCTCTGGGTGCGTTTGGTTCTAAACTACTTTCTTGTAGCCCTTCCTCTAAGGGTCACCTGCCCCCCCTCTCCCTGCAGGCAGAATGACAGCCTCTGCCCCAAGTTTGTCCTTTAGGGGAATGGGAAGGTCACAGTCTGCCTCTCTGACTCCTCTCTCCTGCCTGACACATAGGCCCTGCTTCCTTAACATAGTTGTCCTTGACCCTGGATTCACGTATATTTGTCCCTGGAGAATGAAGCTAGGCCAAGATTCCCAAAAATGGGTTCCCTAGAACATCTGTTTCAGAGATGGTCAATGGACATTATATGTAAAAGGGGGTCTCATCCCCATGGCTCAAACATCACCCCTGCTCTGCAGGAATTCTCAATATGCTGATGGATATTGGAAATCTCCCTGAGTTTCTTACATCAAATTTGGCCAGGGAGCTCTTCTCTCCTAGAGTGAACTGAGGGTCCATACAGTCAGCCAGCTCTGATCCTGCAGCAGGAATGAGGCAGCTGCACGGGACCCAAGGCGGGGGCCCAGGGACAAGGAGTGCTTAGAACCTTAATCTCAAACACGGTCACTGACCCAGCAAGCTTTCTTCACCCTCAGAGCAAGGCTGGACACCTTCTTCTTGTTCACCTGATACCTGCCACCTTCTCTTTAAAGGTAGGCCATGCAGGATGATCGTTTTAGTTCCTTTGTTTCCCAGGATTGAAAAACAGGTGAGTGAGGTGGAGCCCTCCCACCTGGACCAGAGGCCTAGCCCTGTGTGCTCAATTTGCCATGTGACTCCAGGGGGTGCCAGTCTCATGGACATGTCTATGTATAGCCCTTGCCCCTGGAGTGAACCCCTGCCCCTGGAGCTGAGCAAGAAAGAGCTGTGTCTGCATGCTTACCTCTGTCCCCTGTCCCCAACACTACATCCATGAGTACCGACCCCACCTCAGCCCCACACCGTTCGACCAGAGAGCTTCTTCACCCTCCTGTGGGCCATTTATTCCCCCTTAAAGCAGCCTCATTTTGTGATTCTTCTTTCCTAAGCCCAACCTGCAATGGCTTCCACTGATCTTGTTTTGTTACTGTTATAGCAGAGTGGATCCCCCTGGTATGGGGGACCTGATTGCATAGATTGTCTCCACACCCAGCCCTGAGAGAGGAGTGCTGTAAGGCTGGGTTGGAGGTAGAAGCAGCTTTATTAGCTGAGGGAAGACCTAGCAGGGGCTTAGAGCCTCACCTCCCACTGCTTCCTCTGCTCACCTGGGCCCTCTCATCCACTCTTCTCTCGAGGAGCTCCAGCTGCCATTTCAATGCCTTTGGGACTCCAGGGGCCTACCCTCAGGGGTCAGCAAGACTCACACGTGCCAAATAAGGCTCCTGTAATGTTCAGTGGCTGGAAAACTGTAACTACTCCAGCTCCCTCCGTAGTTACTACAAGTATGGTGTCGATGACTGGCCCATAGATGCTTATGCTTGCAGCAATCAGGTCAGGTTATTTGCACATCCCTTCTCAAGCCTCTGGGAATTGCAGAGGCTCTCAGAAGACCTTTTATACTTGGAATACAGCCCAGTTCTCTTCCTTGGCCCACAGGCCCTCAGGAGCCTGTTTCCTCTTCCCCTTGAGCATCCCCATCACCTTCCCCTCACCCACCACCTTCAGCATCTCCCAATTAATTCCTGCCTCAGGGCCTTTGCCTTCCTGGTCTCTCCTGCCTGAGGCTCTTCTCATTTGGCTTTGCAAGATTGGCTCATTCTGGTCATTCAGTTCAAATGACACCTCTTCCAGGAGGCCTTTCATGATCACCCAGTTTAAAGAAGATAAACATGCCCACCCCCATGTTCCAGCAGCCCTGGGTTGAACTTTCTTTGTAGTGTGCCACTGTCTAAAAAGTGCTGGTTGGTTGGTTTCCTTGCTGGTTTTCTGCCCCCTGCCCCGGTCACACCAAATCAAAAGTTGCATGGGACAGGAGCCCATCACACAGATGCCCTGTCTTGATCTTCTTCAATCTCCAACACCTAGAAAATGCTTAGTAAAAATATGCTGACCAGACAAATGACTTTGGCCCAGTATTTTTCAAACTGCGCTTGAGAGTCTGCAGGGGTTGTCTATGACACCCTACAGGGGCCATAGAGGTAAGGAGAGAGGAGCAGTGATTTTAGGGGTCCCCATGTCAGATTTGATCAGAACATCTCCACTTTTATGTCTTTTGAAAGCCACTGATCTGGTGCTTTTCTACTCTTGTCAGAGATCAGAAAACTGAGACCTAAAAAGGAATATGTCTGATGAAATGGCTAAGTGAAATAAATCTGTCAGAGAAAGATGAATGCCATATGATCTCCCTCCTATGTAGAATTTAAGAAACAAAACAAATGAGCAAAAAGGAGAGTGGAAAAAAGAGAGAGAGGAAAACCAAGAAATAGACTCTTTTTTTGTCTTTAAGGATTTTATTTATTTATTAATGACACACAGAGTGAGGCAGAGAGACATAGGCAGAAGGAGAAGTGGGCTCCCTACAGGGAGCCAGATGTGGGACTCGATCCCCGGATCCAAGATCATGCCTTGAGCCAAAGGCAGACGCTCAAACGCTCAGCCACCCAGGCATCCTAAGAAATAGACTCTTAATAATTACAAATTGCAGGTTAGCAGGGGGGAGGTGGGAGCTGAGATAGGAGAACAGATGATGGGGATGAAAGAGGGCACTTTTTAAAAAAATTTTATTTATTTATTCATGAGAGACACACAGAGAGAGGCAGAGACAACAGGCAGAGGGGGAAGCAGGCTCCATGCAGGGAGCCTGATGTGGGACTCAATCCTGGGACTCCTGGATCATGCCCTGGGCCAAAGCCAGGCGCTAAACCGCTGAGCCACCCGGGCAACCTGAAGGAGGGCACTTGGGATGAGCACCAATGGTCACCTATGATTTATTCCCAGCCCCCTTCCTGATGACATTGTAGCACTTAGATTCACAAAAGGATCCATCAAGCCATTGTCTTATAGGAGTAGAAGTCAGGTGGATGGGCTCCAGACTCAGTCTGGCTAATTCACTGGCAGTGTGACCTTGCCAGAGTTGATTAGTCTTGCATGCCTCAGTTTCCACATCTGTAAATCAAGTATAATGTCTCTTAACTCATGAGTTTGTGAGGATCATATAACATAGCTAAAGCAAGGTACCGGGCACAGAGCACATGCCCTCAAAGCAGTAATAGCTGTTCATCATGAATATCCCTGGGGCGTTCCTGGTATCTGAGAACCTGCCATTTTGTAGCAATGGGTAAGGTAGTCACGTGACTACCTCTTCTTGCCCAACCTGAAGCTCCTCGGCTGCTTTCCTGACCACTTAAGCTCTTAAGGCAGCCATGCAAGCTTGGAGCACGGAGGCACGTGGGAAATGCAAGAAGAGCCTTATGCCTTCTGTCACCTTGAAGCTAGCTGGGGAACAGGGCCGGTCCCCTGCAGCAAGCCCTGTTGTACCAAGGGGCCCCCACTGCACAATTCCAGGGGATCCCATTCCATTGTGTTCCGTGGGTAGACAGCCTCCTGGGGTGGTACAGGGCACAGCTGATTAGAGCTTTACACACCAGCCCTGATCCTACTCGAATCCTTCAACTACCTCTTGGGACTGCACCATACTGGCAAAAGGTGGACCAGCAAGAAATTCTTTCAGGTGTTCTACCTGCCACCAGCTCTGTGGCTGTGCTTTCAGGAGGCAGGCTGCGGAGGGAGGAGCTGGTGCAGAACTGGGCTTCTCTGGCCCTGCCAATCTCCTGCTTAGTGCCCTGTCCTCCCCTCGTGGGACTGGGGAACCAGGAAGTCTAACTATCCCAGGAGAACCTTTGATGGTTCTGAAAAAGTTAAGGCAGCTGAACAGCCTGAGATGTGCCTCTGTTGAAATGTCAGCCTTTCTTGGTCCTATGCAGACCCTAGGAGAAAAGATGCTCTGAGTCCAGACGGGCCAGAAACTTCAAAGAAACGTTCACTTCTGAGTTTTTGTTAATAAAAGACAGAATCCAGACCAGGATTGAGGATATGTTTCTCCTTTCTCCTGGCTCCCTAGAAAGACAGAGAGCCACTGTCATCAATCAGTGAGAGCAGAAGGGGATATGGATGAGCCCAATGATGGCAGGAGGGTCAAAGAGCCAAACCAAGAGAATCACAAGATTCTCAAATCACAATATCACAATCATGAAGATCAGGTTCAAAGGCAACCAAGAAGGTTCTAGAAAAATCCATCAAGAACAAACCCGGGGCTCCTGGCTGGCTCAATAGGTAGAGCCTGCGACTCTTATTCTCAGGGTTGTGAGTTTGAGCCCTGGGTTCAAAGTGGGTATAGAGATGACTTAAAAATAAAATCTTAAAAAATCAAATCAAATCCCAAGGCGTGATACGTCCCCACTGGGAAAAGAAGGGCAGGAAAGATTTAGATTAGACATGAAAAATAATTTTCTAGAGAAATCTAAATCATCCTGACTTGACCCCCAAGTAAGATGGGGCAATCTCCTTTTGTAGTAGGGTCTTTAGTCTTGGTGGTAGTAAAATAGTTACCCATTGTATTAGTTTCAAGGGCTGCCACCACAAAGCGCCGCAAAATGCAGGCTTAAAATGACAGAAGTAGGGGCAGTCCCGGTGACACAGCGGTTTAGCACTGCCTGAAGCCCGGGGTGTGATCCTGGAGACCCGGGATCGAGTCCCACGTCAGGCTCCCTGCATGGAGCCTGCTTCTCCCTCTCCCTCTGCCTGTGTCTCTGCCTGTCTCTCTGTGTGTGTCTCTCATGAATAAATAAATAAAATTCTTTAAAAAAAAATGACAGAAGTGTATTGTCTCTCAGTTCTGGAGGCTAGAAGTCCAAAATCAGGGTCTCTTCAGGGCCATGTTCCCTCTGAATCCTGAAGGAGAGAATCCTTCCTAGACTCTTCTCAGCTTCTGGTTTCAGTTTTTGGCATTCCTGGGCCAGCACCTATCTCACTCCGATCTCTGTCTCCCTGATCTCTGCATGGATGCCAGGATCTCCACACGCTGCTTACATTTCTTTCAAGGACACCAGTCATACTGGATTAAGGGTCCATCCTAATGACCTCACCTTAACTTGGTTATATCTGAAAGGACTTATTTCCAGATAAGGTCACATTCCCAGGTCCTGGGGGTTAGGGCTTCCACATATCCTTTTTTTGCAGGGCGGGGGAGGGGGACCTCAATTCAACTCGTGACACCCTTTATTGACTTGCTACCATATTTTGGATCCATGCTTCATCTGAGATGTCCAGGAAGTTCTATCAAGTCAAATAAATGACATATTCTCTGATTGGTCAGTGCTTTTGTGCTAACCAGAGACTGGATGTATTGAGTAGAAAGGATATAAATGTTGCATGACCCAAAGCCACAAGAAGCTTGAAGTAGGTCTAATTATCCCCATTTTGTAGATGGTGAAACTAAGGCATGGCCAAGGCTGGAACTCATGGCCGTCTGATTCCAAATGTTCCTGGTTTCCTGGCTATTTCATGCCCAGAGAGAAGGCCAATTTCTCAGATTGGACCCAGACATCCAGCATAAGAAAGAGAAGCAAAGGGACTTGTTGCTCATTCTGGGGCCCATCCATCAGGGTATGTGCGTAAAGCTCTGCTCATTCTTGGCATTCCATGCCTATGAACTTCATGGGGATTCCTTGGCTCACAGTTAGGATCATCTTTGGAAGAGAGTCATGAGCTTGAAAGATCTTCGACCCAGAGTCTGTTGAACACTTAACTGTGATGCAAGAAAATTCTGTCTCTCAGCACATTCCCAAGAGTTTTATAGTACATGGAGAACATTCTCCTCTCCTCCACCCTGACCCTCCCTCCCTTCCCCATCCCCACCCCATCCCTTCTTCACTGGCTGGCACCTTGGTCACTGGGGAGTTTATTGTCCTGAATGTAGATTTTTTTCTAAGGATATAAAATTTCATTTTATTTTTGGAAACACTTTTCCTTTGAAAAATTGTAGAGAACATCACAGAAAGTTGAGGAAATGTAAACACTAGAAATGGAAAAATAAAAATCTACCATAAACCTAACACACCCAAAGATAACCAGAGTTAAATTTATGTATATCTTTCAGGTCTTTTCCCCCATGAATAGCTACACACAAAAATGGAATGGAGTTGCATTACATATAACATTTTGCAGTTTGCTTTTTATGTGAACATGTTTCTAAGTCAGTAAGCAGTTATCCATAATTAGAATATTCCATGTGCCAAGCTCTCTATGAGACACAGTGGGGAATACACAAGGAGTGGGAAGTCTGCCCTGCCCTCTAGGAGAGCCCTCAGTCTAGGTGGGAGAAACCATGACTGCCATGAAAACTAAATAGGAAGCAGAGAGCCCCAGGCCCTGATCCCAGCATGACCACTGTCTGTGCAGCTGTGGGTGAATTTTTCCATCCGAGAAGATGGCCACCGCTGCTCCCACCAAGCTCAGATGGATGTTAGGCTCAGCTACAGTGCCAGCGTAGTTAACAAGAGAGAACACACTTCAGTGAGAAAGTCTGCAGGTGCTCCTCTACCTGATGTATCTGTGTCCCAAGCAAGCCAGAGATGAGAAACTCAATTTCCTGCTCCCAGAGTAGACATCGGGTCCCTTGTTCCTCTCACAAAATGGGCATCTTGAAAAGCCAAGCATCTTTCTAGTTTTAATGAGAAGTGTTGCTTGTAAAACATGGCCCTTCTAATAAGCCAACTAATTCATCTGCTGCTCAGATAAAGAAATAACCCAGAAATGGAAAAAAGACAATTGTGTTTGACTCATTTGGGGGGGGTATGTGGGACCCCAACATGGTGCCTTCCTAAGAAATTTTCAAGGGAAATGTTCATCATACCTGGTCTCTGCCTTGGGTGCCTTTAGAGCCCAACCCCATGAAGCTGCAGGTGTCCCAGGATGCTGAAGGCAGTATGGTACCCGGAAGAGCCCTGAGTGCACAAAAGTCTCCTTGAATATAGAAAGCACTCCAAGAAGAAAAAGAAAAAAAAAAGGAACCTGTCCAATTGGCCAATTGGAATAGCACATAAAGATCTCTAGATACTGGGTCAGATAGGGTTATTGATTTTCCTCCTCAAAAGGAAAGCCAGTAGTCAAATTCATAGAAACAGAAAGTAGAATGGTGGTTGCCAAGAGCTGGGGGAGGGGGAGATGGGAGTTATCCTCTAATGGGTACAAAGTTTCAGTTTGGCAGATGGTAGTGATGGTGGCACAGTAACATGACAATGTGGATGTGCCTCATGTCACTGAACTATAAAAAATATGGACTTAAAAATAGCTACGATGGTACTTTGTGAGACGCCTGGATGGCTCAGTGCGTTAAGTATCTGACTCTTGATCTCAGCTCAGGTCTTGATCTTAGGGTCATGAGTTCAAGCAACATGGGATCCACCAAAAAAAAGATGGTAAATTTTGTGTTATGTGTATTTTGCCACGATTCTTTTTAAAAGAATTTAAAACAACACAAACGGAAAGGCAGCCTTCTTGTGAGGACTATGTCATTGAAGAAACACTGGCGGGGAGGAGCCGGGAGGCAGCAGACAGCATGAGTCCCTAGAAGGCGCTTTCTGGAAGGCTACTATGCTGGCTTCCTATTGGGAGGCTATTAGGCACCGTAATCCTGACAGCCGTGCAGGGCAGAGCTACACAGCCAGAGAAGGCTGGCTGAGAACTGGGGACATGCTGGAGACAGCTGGAAGGGGAGGAAACAGAGTGGAGTGCAGCATAATATCATGTCAGTGCTCACAGCTCTTTGCCAACTCTTCTGGAGCAAGTGGAGAGTCAGAGGGTGTCTGTGAGGAGCTCAGAGAGCAAGCTCTTTGGGGTGTTCAGCCTTATTCTAGAGCCTCAAGGTGATCTTGGTGCTCTGAATCCATCTTTGACGCTTAACTCGATCTGTTGGAAGACTCCTTCTGTAGCAGGCACGCAGCAGATGTTTGTGAACAGAATCCATGCTTTAGGACTGTGTCCATAGATTGCCAAAGCCTTTGAATAATGAGAACAAACCCCTGACAGCCTCCATCCTCTGCGCCTGCCCCCATCACTAGCATATATGTGGGAAGCAGAGAATAGGCTAGGAGTCAGGCAGACTTGGGTTTGAATCCTGGCCCTTCCACTCCCTGGCTGCAGGATTTGAGGTAAGTTACTGACCTGCTCTGAGCCTCTGTATCCTCCATTATAAAATGGAAGTAGCAATCATGCCCCCTCCAGGGATAATTGTGAGCATTGAATGAGACGATGCATTTGTTCCGATTGCTGTTGGGCACCATGCTGGCTAGGGGTCAGCTTTCAATACGTGGTAATTTTTAGAGGAAGTAGTGGGGGTAGGTGCTCAGGCATGCAGGAGACCCAAGGAAGGATGAGTTTAGTGCACACCCCAGTGGGCGGCATCTCCTTGCAGAGGCAGACAAAGCTGCAGGCAGTGTGTGATCCTGCTCTCATGGAGGAGGGTGAACTTGGTCACGATGAGGTAACAGGGAAACTTCACAGAGGTAGGGCCAGAAACAACTGGAGCAGAAGTTTTGAAACACACCTGAGATCTGAACTCCACTCCTTCATGCCAGCGAGCCTCCCCATCACCTACAGAAGCTTGAGTTTGGTGATGAGTAGCTAGGCTACTCACTAGCCTAATTACAGAGATTCTTCAGAATCTGTCCCAGCCTTGTTCCTAACTTTTTTGATCCTATACCAGTTGGATGTACTCCTTTCTCCGTGCCTCTGTTCATGAGATCCCTCCCTTCTAAATGCCCTTTCCCTCTACCATAGGGTACCTGTCTGTCAAGGCTCAACTCAAATGTCACTTCTTCTTCAAAAATCTCCCAGGCCCCCCCAGACAGGAGCGGTTTCTGCATCTTCTCAGCTCCCAGAATTCTCTCATTGAAAGAGGCTTTTCCTCTTGTACTGTAGGATTTATTCACACATCTTATTCACATGGGTCGATCCTGGATCCTCGTCAGTACCTACCACAGAGTTTTCCATGTGGTGGGAATTTGACAGAGGAAAGGAAGGAGGGAGGAAAGACAAGAAATGGTTGGAACTTTTTCAGATGAGAGGCAATTGCTCCTTCCACACGAGAGCTAATAAAGAATACTCTGCTTTTCAGAGCACATGCCCCAAGAAGGGAAAGCTGTGTGGGTGAAGGATGGCCACGGGGTGAAGGTGTCTTGTCCACTGCCGCATCAGCCAGCCCTGAACTATGCTGGGCAAGACACGCTCACCCAAAGAAGCTGGTAAAGTGCAGTGTCAGGAGGTCTCCAAGAGCACCATTCTGTTCAGAAAGTTCCTTAGAAGGATGCACAGAACTCAGTAAATCTGTTATATTCACAGTTATGGTGTTATACGGTGTTTTATAGCAAAATGTTACAGATCAAAATCAGCAAAGAGGCACATGTAAAGTGTCCCAAGGTGACCAGGTACAGAGTTCCAGCTGCGCTGGTGCAGTGGAGTTGTGTCGACAGCAGCGCACAGTGCGTTACAATACAGAGCACTGCCAACCAGAGAAGTTCACTAGAACCTCAGTGTCTAGGGTTTTTACTGAGGGGTGGGTCACGTGGCTGACTGTCCACATAGTTGACCTTAGTCTCTAGCCCCTCCAAAGGTAAATTTATACCACACGACCCAAGATGCCCACCATAGATCACACTGTTAGCATAGACTCTCGAATGTGCCTTAAGGCCCCCAAGTAAACTGAACAGGAACTTAAAGATCACCTCCTGGAAGCTGGGGCCCCAGCTCCCACTGGCTGTCAAAGAGTAACGTGACCCAAAAGGAGTTAGAAGGATGTTCACCATGAAGTCTTGCCCAGTCCTGGAACCGAGGCATGCAAACTAGGGTCAAAAGAATGAGGTTTGAGGTGCCTGGCTGACTCAGAGCGTGCGACTCTTGGTCTCAGAGTTGTGAGTTGGAGCCCCCATGTTGGGTGTAGAGATTACTTAAAAATAAAAAATCTTTTCTTTTTAAAGATTTTATTTACTTATTTGAGAGAGCATGAGTGGAGGGGAGGGGCAGAGGCAGAGAGAGAGAGAGAAGCAGACACCCCACTGAGCAGGGAGCCCAACACAGGGCTCAGTCCCAGGATCCCAACATCATGACCCAAGCTGAAGGCATATGCTTAACCCACTGAGCCATCCAGGCACCTCCCAAAATAAAAAGTCTTAAAACAAATTTAAGTTTTTTTTTTTTTTTTTTTCTCCAATAATCCATTTTCTTACTTAGACTTGACTGGAACCCAGGACTAAACCCACAGAATCTGAGCGTCTGCCCCAGGGAGACAGTGGCCCGCTGTTTCCCGTCAGCCACAAGCCAGGCATCTGGCCCTCTGCCTGCCCAGGGACTCGGCTATAACCCCAAACACCTGATGGTCCCTTTCTGACAAGCAGGCATTTCCACCAAGACTCTCAGCTTCCAGAAACCTCTACCGAGGATAATTTCTTAAACTGGGCCTCCGTTCTCAGCCAGGGAGGCCACTGGGGAGTCACACTGGGTCCCCAGCCCTTTCCCAAAGCCCTGCAGGAAGGAGCTCTCTGTCCTGCCAGGTTGGCGGTCAGCACCAAGTGGAGGGAACTCAGCTCTTGGCCCAGGATCCCTGCCCCAAAAAGGGTGCTTGTGCCTGATGGAAAGTTTGGGCTGCAGGACACTCCCTTCCAAAATCCCAGGTTCGATATTTACACAAAGTCTGAAATTAATGCAGAGAAAACCTCCAAGTGCCCAGATGGAAGGGAAGGCTGAGAACAGGAAGGGGCGGGTCTCAAGTCCTAGGGTTTTTTTCCACAGAGAGAACAGGGCAAAGCTAAATGTCCCTGGATGAGTGAATAGGAGTCATTAATCATGCCTGTACCCCTCCACTTTAAACTGATTTTACTGAGAATTTGCAACTGAGAATGGGGAGAGGTGAGCATAACAGGGATGATGTAGAGCTGAATTCTTCCCTCAAGCACTGACCCCTACCTACCCTTGCCCAGGGATATGCTTTGGGGCCAGGATGGCTGCAGGGCACCCAACCCTTGGAAACACCACCTATGGCCAGCGTCCCTCCCAGCCCTTGGGAAATGCAGCCTTTGTCAGGGACCAGCATGGCTCCAAGCTCTGCTTTGTCCCTGGATCTTTGAAGTCACTGCTCCCTGCATGGCCATCCTGCTCTACTCCTGGTGCTCTCCAAGCAGGAGAGGAACATGATTAGGTGTTTCCATGGGCCATGTATGGATGCTTCCATGGGTTACAGGAATGCTCCAGGCTCCCCTGACGGTCCCTGCTCCCCATTACCCCTTCTCTGAGGGTTTCTAAATGGTCTCCAAGGCTGAGGAGGCAGGAATGCTTTGATATCAGGTGCATTCAACAGTTATGATCAGTCTTAAACTCACCACTCCTTCCATTCCCAAACTTAACCCAGAAGGGACATTGCCCATTCATTAAGAGCCATCCATTCATTTATTCAATGAATATTTCTTGTTTACCTACTATGTGCCAGGCATTGTTCTAGGCACTGGAAATATGGTAGTGAGCAAAACAGACAAAAGTCCCTGCCTTCATGGAGTGTATACTCTAATAGGGGAAACAGATAACCAACAAACAGGAAAGGATAATAATTTCGTATCAGCATCATAATCTAACTAAAATTGGGTGGGGGTGAAGGAACAGGGTGGTCAGGGAAGGGACATTTGGGCTGAGCCTGGAATGCCGAAAAGTGGCCAGCTAGGGAAAGATCCACAGGTGTGTGCCAGAGAGAAGGAAGAGCAGGTACAAAAAGCCCTTAGAAGGAAACAAGATTTTGTGATCAAGGAACAGCTAGAATATAGCTGGAAATAGAAGTACAAGACATGATATGAGCAGGGACAGGAGCAGATCATATAGGGCCTCGCAGGCCATGGGAGAGGAGGACTGGCTTTCACTCCAAGAACATTCATCCTGCCACGAAGTACATAGGCCAAGCTTCCCTTTGCCTTAGCCATCCCTTCTGACCTCAGCTTTCAATGTGATACAAGCTCCCTTTCTCCTCACCCCTCCTGCCACCTCACCCCACAGGGTCAGACTACCTGGGGGACATAGACACTTCTGTTTTGTGATTTGGAAGGAACAAGAGGAAGTTTAGGACATGGTTCCCTCCCTCTTCTCCTAACTGGAAATAAGCCATTTCGAGAGACTTCATCCATGGATTTTTTTTTGGCCAGAGATGCCAAGAAATTTGCTTATCTTCACCCAAAAAGCAAGTTGTAGGCCAAAGGTATGAATTCAAGTTGCATTTTCAAGGTATTCACCTTCTCCCATACCTTATGTTTCCCGGAAAACTTGAGAAGAAGCCACTTCAGGAAACTGCACAAAGACTGTATTCACAGTAGACCCCAGAGAGCAGATGGAGAACTACATATCTCTTGTCACAAGAGATTCAAATCAAACAGTTATCAGCTAAATGTTCCCAGTAAGGACATTTATCAGTGGGTCAAGGGAATCAAGGCTGAAATGCCAGAGAGGAAAGAAATGGATGTCTTCTAAGGTGTTGTATGGGCTTCATTCCTTGACCAGGACCTGCTCCTTCCACTTAGTTCCCTATTATGCTCATCACCCACTTCCACAGGCAAGGGTTTTGTTTTTTGTTTTTTGTTTTTTGTTTTTTACTGTGGAACCAGCACCCTCCTAGCCCCTGGTGGGGGCGGTGAGGTTGGCCACAGATTGGCATTGGCAGAAACAGCTCCTTGGGCTAATTTCTGAAGCTGAAGTTCAGAAAGGACTTCCTTCCCTTAGCTGCCCCTTCCCTGTGATCAGAGGCACAGGAAGCAGCAAGGAGCTGGCCAGCTCTTTCAGCTGCCAAAGGTGAGGGTCCTCACATGGCATGGTGGGACATTAGAAAGATCCAGAAGACCCAACTCAAGGGAGGGATCTGCTGGCGTTTCTTCTAAGTTGGCTGATGGGCATCCAGACACTTCTGAGCAAGTGATATTCATGTTTTTGTAGGTCCTGGCTAAGACATGACCCATTTAATCAGGAATGGCTTGGTTCAAGCTTTTTAGAAATCCATCCTGAAAATCCCTGGAAGGAAGTTAGCAAGAACTGCCTGCAGTTCTACAGAGCAGAAGTGGATTCCTGTAGCAGCCATCTTTTTCCCTTGGGCACCCTCTGACAGACTTTGGGGAGGAGTGCCATGCTGGGCTGCAGGAACCAGTCCTCTTTGGGCTTCTGGGGGCACCAGGAGAGCCAGGAGTTGGGACACCTGCAAGGTTTCTCCCTACTGATGGAAGGTCCAGGAGTGGGTTGGGACTCTTGTTTGGGAACTCACACCCACCCCCAGCTGGACCCTGCATTAATGATTGTCAAGAATTGAAGATGCTTCAGTGACAACAGAGCAAATAACAAAATAGGAATAAGGGAATTAATGATATGGAAAAAGACAAAGAGAGAAAACAAGGAATAGGAGGAAGAGGGAGAGAAGAGAAAATACAAAAAGAATATTTGCATTCACACACTAAAAAATACCTTCACAATTCCCACAGGGATGAAGCTTATGTTGTGATTCTAGCTTACAGATGGGAAAAATGAGGGCTTCCATGAGTTCCCCAGTAACTTAGGACAGAGCTAGGGCTGCAGTCAGCTGCCTGGTTCCCCCTTTCCACACCATCCTAACATGTCTGTTTAGAGTATGTGGAAAATTAGCAGCAGCAGTTGGGATCACTCTGGCTAGTTGTGTCCCTGGTGTGGGATCCCTGCCCCTTTCTCTATGCTAGGTTTGAAATCCCAATCTCAAGTGCATCCACCATCATTACATGCAGATTTAGGATGGGTCTTGTCCATGAACAACCAGATAAGAGGTGCTGTTGTGAGATTAGCCCGCAAATAAGTGATTTTCTGGAAGTTAATGGCTGGGGGAATGGGTAGCTTTGGTCATTTTAAATCTGTCCCCCAGGATTGTCTTGGATACAGAGCCACTCAGTTACTGACAAATCCTACTGGTCAACCAGTCTACCAAATTCCAGTGTCCCCTGGTTCATCAATAAGTAGGTATTGAATTCCATTTTTTTTTTATTGTTCCTGGCACTGCATGAGTTAACATGGAGGGAATTTTTTTTTTTTAACTTAGGCTTTGACTTTCAGCCCTAAAAGAGGTCACAATCTACGTGGTGAGGCAGAGCTAGCCTACATAGCAGAAAAAGTAAGTGCTAACATGGCTATAGAAGCAGTCCCAGTCAGGAGAGGCAAACTAGCCTTAGTCTTTATTAAGTATTGTTACTTCCAGTAGTGTGGTGGTAAGCCCACTCCCAAAAAGGCAGAGAAAGATGAAAGCCCTCATTTGTAGTCTTTCCTCATTTCTGTGCTGGAAATAGTCCCATCGTGACCAATTTCAAGATACCAATGTGACGTCACTGAACACGGAGTTGGGAAGAGATATCTAAAGTTATCTCTGACCGGCCAGTGTAGGCTGGCTCTGGCACCCTACGGGTTCTCCCTGGGGCCCTGGGAAGGGAAGGCCCTACTTGTTACACCCATGGGCTGCACATGGGCTGTGACCTTCCCAAAGTCACTGGCATGCCGGCTATGTACATCACAGTGTAGTATGTATCTCTCTCAGATTTATTGAATGCAGAATGGGAGTGGTCTACCCCAAAGAGTTGTGCACCTCATAGGCGCTCAACAAACGTGAGCCTCTAGCACCCCTTCTCCTTCCTCAGAGGCCTGGGGTGCTTGAGCCTCCATTTGTTCATTTATTCACTCAGCAGGTATTTCCTGATTGACCTCTCTCTGTGCTGGGCGTTCTGCTGGGGGCGCTGTGGAGACGGAGAGGCATTAGACAGACGTGTTGAGCTGGAAACACGGGACAATGATGACTGGGGCTCTAGAACTGAGTTCTGGTCCTGGCTTCATCTCCAACTTACTGTGTGGCCTTGAGCAAATCACTTAACCTCTTTGGGCTTTAGTTTCTTAATCTGTAAAATGAAGGAGTTGAACTTGACATTCACTAATGTCTATTCAAGCTCTGGCCTTCTGTGGCTCCAGGAAGGGAGGTGAGATCTGGAAGGTACATGAGGAATAGTTGAAGGAACAGAACAGCTCTGTGGGAGAAAGCAGACAGTCGAGCAGGCGGGACCCCTGAAGATCTGGCATGAGTCCCTCAAAAGAGGAATGGACCTCATTAGTGTGGTTCTTGAAGGAGGAGCTCAGAGGTGGAAATTATAATGAGTTGGGTCATCCAACTCCAGCTTGAAGGATGTCTAACACCATCCCAGCCATCTAGCCACGGTATGAGACACCTTGTGAAGGAATGGGCACCTCCTATTCAGTTAGAGACTACAGACCCCTGTCTCAGCCACGTGGACAGGATCTCTGGCAGGGAGGTCATGGCTGTAAAACCCCAGCCACAGGACCCTCTTCCAGTCCACACATCTTGAGAGGCTCCTCCAGTCTTGTCCCCAGGGACGTGAGGGGGAGTGGCTGGCTGGATGCCTACTGAGTGCCAGACCCTGTGCCAGCTTCCAAACCAGAAACACAGTTCCCACTCTGGAGAGGGGAACCTGACTGGCCCATGATCTCACTCACTCAGGCTTGAAACAGCCATAGGGGTGGGTTCTGGGGTTGTTAAAGTAGTAGGTGGCTGAGCCAGGACAGGAAGTAGGGGTCTCCCGTTTGAGGGGTGGGGGTCTCAGGTCTAGGGGTCTCCACTGTATGCTGCTGGAAGAGGAATTCAAGGCAAGTGGGTGAGCTGCCCATCCAGTTTCTTAATTTGGTGGAGTAAAGGAGGCCAAAGCCCTGCCGGGTCGGCAACCCTGAGACAGAGTCTAGCTAATTAAGAGGTAGAGGGTTTCCCTATCTCCAACTATGGGGCGCGCACATTTGCCCACGCACACATATGCATACACATACACACACTCACACACACACCCTGCTTAGTTCAAGAGCACTACTAAGCATACTCTCCCCTGGTCAGGTCTCCTAGTACTTCTCTCCTGAGAAAGCCATTTCCTTGGTGACCAACCCAACCACACTCAGAACCCCTCAACCCCAGTCTTCATCCAGCACCCGATTCCTGCTCCCCTAAACTCCTGTTTTCACTTCATTTCAGACACCCCTGTCCCTTTCCTCTGCCACCATCCCCTTGCCACCACCTCGCCATGCTTCCCATGGAGAAAGGCCTCCCTGTCAACAGGCTGGCAAGGTCCATCCCCTCCCATGAAAGACTCAGTGAGTCCTGGAGACACTTGGAAGCTGGACAGAATGGGATTTCTCCCTATTTTCTTTACAGCTGAGAAAATACAAACACAAGAGCATATTTATTGCAATGTTTCTATCCCAAAGTTTGTCTTAAAAAAAGAAGAAGAAATAAAATTAGCTTCTCTGCCCAGTACCCCCCTACCTATCCTAAACCCCTGCCCTTTCCATTCCTGGTGGAGGCCAGGGAGAAAAACAGAGCAGGCCCAAGCCCCACAGAGAGGCACTGCATCCCAGACAATGTGGGGCTTGTTCACAGAGTTTGGGAAGAAACACACCTCCAAAAACATACCCAAAACTTCCCAGTGGAACGTGTTCCGAGGGAAGAAACAGGCGGGCCCTGTGTCTGGACATGGTATCGCTGAGGCTCTGGGAAGAGAGGAGCCCACCAGTCTAGCCCCCTCCCCAGACTGGAGGGAATGCCTCACCCTTTTAGCCTCTGGAGGACTCCTTCCTGTGACTGGTCCCACTGGGTCTGAACAAGAGTGCCACAACTCAGTGGCCCCTCCGTGCCAGGCCCTGGAACCCCAGAGATCGCTGTTTGAAGGCAGCATCAGGCAGCATCGAAGAAGACTTAAGGAGAAGCAAAGTGACTGCTTGTTAGGTCTTTGGTATTTTTCAGACTTCCTATGATGTGAGGGAAACATGCCTCATGCATTCGTCTCTGTCCCCCCAGCAGGGCCCACACAGCCAGCCCTACTTCTCTCAGGTGACCAATGTATGTGGCATGAATGGCAGCGATGGAAAGAAAGGTCACTCAAAACAACAGGCCAGGTCACCCAAAAGAGTTCCCCGAAGTCCCAGGCCCCGCCCACCACTCCACTGAGCATTCCTGGGACTGGAGCCCCCCAGCTGTTGGTGACTAAGCCAACAGCGACACCTGCTGGGCCGTCAGACTCTGACACAGCTGGAAACCCCCAGGAGCATCACTCCCAAAGCCCCATGCTTGTCTTTAGTTCCTAGTCTTCAATCCCTCTGCCTCCCTCCTCTCCAAGGAGCAGTGTAGTTCCAACCTGAGTCTGAAGACTCAAGACCTAGGAAGAGCCAATGTTTCAGTTCAAATCAGAAGGCAGTTTTAAGGTCATCAGGCAGGAGGAATTTTCTCTCTCAGGGGAGGTTTAGTCTTTTTGTTTTATTTATGCCTTCAACTGATAGGATGAGGCCCACCCACATCATCAGGGCAATCTGCTCTAGTCTACCAACTTAAATATTCACCTCATCCAAAAACACTCTCACAGACGCACCCAGAATAGTGTTTGAACAAATATCTGAGCACCCCAGGGCCCAGTCAAGTCAACACAAAACCAACCATCACAGGATGGATCCTTCAGAATGAGCCTTTTTGGGTTAGAAGATGGGAAGCACCCTAAAAGAGACAGGAGGAGGTTTCTGGCCTAACACGGTTAATTAAACTAAGAAATCTGTGAAAGCTTTGTGAAGAGAGGATTCTTGGAGAAGACAACCCCAGAACTACATGCAGCCTCTTTATCTTGATGCAATTTTAGCAACTTGCACATAGAATTGATCACCTTATGTCACATGTCATGTGACCCTCAGCCTCACTGTATCTGAACCTCCAACTAACACCTCTGCCTCCCTTCTTCCAGGTGAACTATGACCACTTTACTTTTGGTGTTTGTGACTCTGAGGGTCATCACAGCAGCCAGCTCACTAGAAGCTTCAGGTAAGGACACTCCCATGCATGTCTCATGTAGCCAGCGGACACAGAAAACTGGATTCTGGGTAAATGGGTCCTGCCTGAACTTAGTGCTGCTACTTCTGAGGTTATAATCTCCCCTCTCCTGGCCTTTTTGTGGCCCTGCCTGCCCCTTCTCTATCCAAGGCAGATCTGACCACAAGAAGAGAGTGCCTGTGCATGTGAACACACACACACACACACACACACACACACACACACGTGTCCGGGAGCCCTTGTTCAGGTAATACTGCTCCCGACGGGCCTCTAGGATGGACAGCTGAGGGGGAGAGCTCCTGGCAGGTGCCCATCTTCCCAATCCTCCCTCTGTGCATCTTACCCAAAACTGCCACACACCAAGCTTGGGGCTGGGGCAGGATTATAGACAAGCCCAAAGAGGAAAAGCTGCCAAGAGAGGATCAGCTGGAACACCAAAGATGAGGAAATTCCTTGAGAAATGAAAAGAAGGCCCCAACAAATCACACAGGGCTTTGTTTTTCTTGGCAAGCCATCCTTGGGAAGACCCTGCATGGTGTCTTGCATATGGTAGGCATAAAGTAGGTTTCTGAATATCAAGCCCTAAACCAAATGAACAAACTATCCAGTGACTGCAGGATGGGTTTGCCCCAAGGTGAGCTGTATCTCCCTTAGAGTGAGGCAAGAGAGGCCCCTGCTCTTCACTTTTAGAGACTTCCCTCTGGCCTTCCTCCTGCTCCAGTACTCTTTAAACGATGAGGAGTCTCTAGGCCCAATGAGACATGTCCACACAGATCTATGCTCACCCTTTAGACCCCACCGGATAGCCAGGATGCCCAAAATTCCCTGCCCAAGTGGACCCAAGCCACTTTCAAGGCCACATAGGTCTCTCCTCTGGGCCCATCCTCCTAGAGCAGGGGACCATGCCCTTGATGAGAGCCATCTCAGGCCTCAGAGAAAAGTCCAGGGGTGGCTGTTTGTATGTGGTGTGGACAGAGCTGAGGTGTGAGGCCTGGGATAAGCCCAGACCCCTCCCAGTCCAGAAAACTGGCAGAGAGAAAGACAGCCTCCTGCTTGACCACCATAGCCCAATGCAAAACTCTAAGGAATCCAAGACTTCTAAATTTGAATCTGGCTTTTCATTTTGAAAGGTATCATTGTTGAATAGGAAGATAGAACATATTTTATTTAACATTTTGTGGACTTGATTTATAACTTTTAAATATTTATACATAGGATATATGGGTCTCCATCTGTACCCTTGCTCTGGGACCCACAAATATCCAGCCCCTGGCTGTAACCTGGGTGGTTTGCCCACACAGGCAACCCAGTTCATAGGGTTGGTGGAGAGCTTTAAAAACTTCAGGGTTAGGCACTACAGTCACTTTTAGCTCTCCCCAGAGAACCGGAGAACTGCCAGCTCTAAAACCATGCTGTATTGTGGGGCTAGGGCTGAGCATCCAGAGGGAGATTTTTGTGGAAGGACCTGGTAGTGATCAAAAGATTAGGGCTGGACCCCCAAACATTCTTGGCTCCCTGTTCCTTGCCCTGTCATGGTATCTACCACCCACAAATATGTGAAACATTTTTATTTTCAACCTGTAAGCCCTCCTGGAACAAGAGTCCCCATAAGTGTGTGACTTACCATGAAAGGAACTATTTTTGCAAAAGCTGTCTCTTTCCCATTCCAGGAAGATCTTTTCCTTCTAACTGGATTTGGTAAAGACATTGTATCTTCCCTACCAATACTATCCATGATTTTTTGTGAAGCTAATCATACACCACACCCAACCCCCACCCTTGTCTAACTTTTTGGGGACCTTTTACATAAATATCTGCTCTTCTCTGATGCTTCTCCAACCAGCTCCCCCGCCCTCAATTCCCCAACAGCAGAAGAGAATGCCTTGTCCTTCAGCAAAGCCAGGATGGAGTCCAAAGCAGACCTCAAGTGGGACACGTCTGTGTAGTTTTGCATCTGAGCTTTAAACATTGTATGGATATGTTTATTCTTCCTCATAACAATTTTTCCTGCCGTAAAATGATTTTTTTCCCAAAATCTTTGAGTCAAGCCGTCACTTCAGGAAGATGGGTCCTGTTTCTCTTATGGTTTGGTATCTCCTGGGGTACCTGAGTTTGAGAAACAGAGAGTGGGGCAGGGTGGAGGGGCTTAGCTCTAAAGTTGTCCTCGACCTCCTCTGCAATTCCTTTCTGGTTCCATAGTTCCAGTCTTGGGGTACAGAGACCAGAGATCTTGAGAAATGTTGCTCTGGAAAAGGTGTGGCAAAGCTTCCTGGGAATTCTGGATAGCACAGGAGTATCCCCCTACAACCCTCTGCCATAATACAAACAGGGTCATGGGATCTGGTCATTTCCAGAAGGACTGACAGCGAGGCTGGGTGGTCTTCTCCAGGCACTAACAGTTCTGTCCCTGCCCCACAGACCCAGACAACTCACTGAGTGTCAGCATCCCCGAACCGTCCCCATTGCGGGTCCTCCTGGGGAGCTCCCTCACCATCCCCTGCTACTTCATCGACCCCATGCACCCTGTGACCACCGCCCCCTCCACCGCCCCCCTCGCCCCAAGAATCAAGTGGAGCCGCATTACCAAGGAGAAGGAGGTGGTGCTGCTGGTAGCCACTGAAGGGCAGGTGAGGATCAACAGTGCTTACCAAGACAAAGTCTCACTACCCAACTACCCGGCCATCCCCAGCGATGCCACCTTGGAAATCCAGAACCTGCGCTCCAACGACTCTGGGATCTATCGCTGTGAGGTCATGCACGGCATTGAGGACAGTGAGGCTACCCTGGAGGTCGTGGTGAAAGGTGAGAACGTCCCACAGGGACACTGCTTTACCTGGGAAAAGAACCAGAATGGTAGCCTCACGAGAGTGGGCTGAGGCAGGCTGGTTTTCAAAGCCCAGTTCCTCCCCCTCCAGCTTGCACACATCTGAGTCAAGTCACTTAGCTTCAGTTGTGTTTCTGTAACTTGGAGCTGGTGTTTCCATTCTCTCTGGACTTTGAGGGAATTAAACACATCCTGGCCACAGTCACATGTAAATGAAAGTTTGTGTTTGTGCTTTGCAGCAATCCCATGATTTGGTAGGTCTTGCGATCATCCCCACTTTACAGACAAGCAAACTGAGGTTAAGTGATCTGTCTGAAGTTTTCCTGTAAGTGAGCCAGAGCAGTCTCCTGACTCTTCGTCCAGATAAATGTCTTTACCTCCCTCACCTCCCATCCCAGCCCCATTCTCAGTTCCAGAAGCCAAAGGGATGAAGCCTCCCTGGTTCATTTCTCTCAAAGGTGCAAGGAGAGTGGTTGTGTCCATGGGTGGCTTAAGGATGGGTTTCCCATTAGGATGCCCCAGGCTGAGGATACATGGGGCTCTAAGTGTCTCTTTCCCCCAAAAAAAAACATGGGGCCCGGAAGTGCCAAGAAAAAATTAAAAGGAGGCAGATTTTAGTTCAATTCAAAGAACTTTATGATTATCAGGATTATCATAGATGTTGAAAAAAGATACTCTATGAGGTAGTGAGGTCCCTGTCACTGGAGGTGTTTCAGTGAAGGCAGAAGGAACACATGCAATTATGGGGAGATCTGTGTATCAGATAGAGCCCAGACCGATGTCCCTAAGGCCCCTTTGACCATAGCCATAATTATTCAAGGACTGATGACAGGAGGCTGTGCCTGACCTGCTCTCCCACCCACACGTGTCTTGCAGGCATTGTGTTCCATTACAGAGCCATCTCCACGCGCTACACGCTGGACTTTGACAGGGCACAGCGTGCCTGCCTGCAGAACAGTGCCATCATTGCTACACCCGAACAGCTGCAGGCCGCCTATGAGGACGGCTTTCACCAGTGTGACGCCGGCTGGCTGGCCGACCAGACTGTCAGGTGAGCCCCTGGGTGGGCGCTGGGCTATAACCCCAGCCAGCATGGAGTTGATGCCAGCGTGGGTTGGGGCTGGAGTAATGCCTGAGCCAACTCTAACAATCCTCATATCATTGCTCAGAAACAGACATTCAATTTGGAATTGTTCGGTTGTGCTATGAAGAAAGATATAATAATGTTTCATGTTTCGGGAATTCTGCAAGCAAAAAATTGATCATGTGCTTTTCTAGATAGCTCTAGTGCTACAGTGAGAATAATTTTATTAGCTGATAGGAATTTTAAAATAATACAGAACTTACACAGAAGGCCTTTATGTGCCTTACTTTTTTTTTGTTTTTAAGGGGGCTTATGGTATTCATTTGAAGATGCAGCCTGAGCAATAAAGCAAATGTGCCCCTTGTCTCAGACCATCTCAGACATGCTCAGGCGGGAGCTCCCCTGGGGCTAGGACACGTTCTGGAGTGTCTGGTGTCTCTGCTTATAGAAATGACATGGCGCCCCATGACCTGTCCAAATCCTTGTTACTCTGCCCTGCGGCAGAGTGAGAGCTCCTAGCAACTTTGCCCTCTGTGAGCTGTTCTCTGTGCAAATTACACATCATTACTCTTCCTGACCATGTTCTCCTTTGCCATGGTTTCTTCACTGTTTCCTGAAAGTTTGGTGCTTTGTGTATTTTTATGTAAACTGCGGGGTTTTTTGTTGTTTTGTTTTTTAATAGGCAAGGCAAGACATACATAAATTTAGCTTTTTGGCATCTTTTTCCCTGAGTGCAGCTGCTGAGGGATGGGTAACCCAAAAGGACAGATAGCGCTCTGCCCTCAAGGGCAGAGAGAGAACCTGTTAAGGCAAGATGAGACATTGCTTCAGGGTGGAGAGAACTCTGAATGGAAAAGCCAGAAGTGCAAAACCTCTGGAAGAAAACAAAGGAAAATATCTTTACAATCCTGGGATAGATCTTTGAGATCTTAGAACACAAAAGCTACCAAGAGGAAAACAAAATGAGACAGCAGCCTAGAGGAATGCAAGACCCACATCAAACCCACACAGAAAGAGTTGTGTGACCTTGGACAAATTGCTTAAGTCTCTGGTCCCACCCCCACCCCACCCCTGTTTCTTCCAGGTTAAAATGGAGTGTTTATAGCACTTGCCTCATTAGGTTGACATGAGATTCAAATGATAGTGAGCAAATGACGGCCCACGGGCCAAATCCAACCCACCCTTGTTTCCTTATGTAAAGTTGTGTGGGAACTCTGTGGCTGCTTCACACTACAGTGGCAAAGTTGAGGGGTCAAGATGAGACCCTAGGAGCTGCAAGACCTAAAATATTTACTATCTGGCTTTTCTGCAGAAAAGGTTTGCAGGCCCGGGATAGAACATGTTCGGTATTGATAAGTAGTCGGTAAAGGGAGCTGCCTGTAAATCACCTATAACTGTGGTAACATTTATCTCAATGAAGTGCAGGAAAAGGTGTAAAAATAAATTGTGTGTGTATCCAGGGCAGATACTGGCAAATGTGTCCATGAGTCACTGTTTCCTCCCACATGGGAGGAGGATACAAGGGCACAGACCACAGGCCCCTTCTGTTCTCTTCTGTCCCCTGACGCCCACTCTGGGTTCCTGACAGGTACCCCATCCACACCCCGAGGGAAGGCTGCTATGGAGACAAGGATGAGTTCCCAGGCGTGAGGACCTATGGCATCCGAGACACCAATGAGACTTATGATGTGTACTGCTTCGCTGAGGAGATGGAGGGTGAGGTCCTGCCCCCCGCCACCATTCCCAGGACCCTTGCCTGTCCCCTTCCCCCAACAGATACCAGGGATCACATGGGCCTTCTCCGGGGCAGAGCACTAACTCAGGGTAGCACACCCCAGACCTACCCTCTCTGCCATGCCCAGAGAGGATGGGGGAGGGAGGGTGGGAGAAGGAAGGGGCCCACAGATCCCTCATTCTCCACTTTGGGAAGGGCCTCAGTAGCCATGGGCACCTGCCAACTGTCTGGCATGACTGCTTGGCCCAAGACTATCTCTGTTTCTGGACTGGGACTGCCCCTCCCAGCCAGGATCCCCAGCTGCTCTGACCAGCCCATCACTCTCCCGAGGTTCACTGTACCAGTAAAGCCCAGCCCAGTCTTGTCACCCTCACAGAGGACATTCCAGGCCACTCCAGGGTGGGCCCATCAGAAATGGAGTTCCAGGGCACCTGGGTGGCTCAGTTGGTTAAGTGTCTGCCTTTGGCTGAGGTCATGATCCCAAGGTCCTGGTATTGGACACCACAAAGAGCTCCCTGCTCAGCGGGGAGCCTGCTTCTCCCTTTCCTTCTGCCTGCTGCTCCCCTGCTTGTGCTCTCTTGCTCTCTCTCTCTCTCTCTGTCAGATAAATAATAAAATCTTTTAAAAGAAAAGAAAAGAAATGTAGTTTCCAGGAGAGCTGGCTGCCCTAGCACCCTCTCTGGCTTCCCTCCTTCCAGCCCCCAGCACCATCCAGTCTGGCCCAATGGGCTCTTCTGGAGAGCCCCGGCAGTAGCAAGAAGGAAACGAGTCTTTCTCTCCTTTGTAAAGGGTGGTAATTTTGGTCCAAGCAGAGCTTCTCCAGTTACCCAGGCATGTGGGTGACGCCCCTTCTCCCATTGGCACCCATCACCTCTTTTGACATTCCAGGCTCTGCTGCCTCAGCCCCCACCCCCACCCCCACCTAAGTTCACAGCTCCGCCGCCCCCCCCCCCCCCCCCGCCCCCTGGCTGGGGATAAGACCTGACAACCTGGCTCATTCTGAGGCAGGTACATTCCCCCTGCTTTCTCACCCCCAGGCTCCCTTTCCTGATTCTCACCCCTAGGCCCAGAGCCTTTTAAGCAGCAAGTATTTGTGTTCCCACTCTTGACTAACCAAAGACATGACCAATCAGAGTTGCCACTAAGCAAGGACAGCCAGTGCCTTCCCCAGGAACAGATGCCCACCACCCACCCCTACCCCCCATACACCCTTCTTAGGTTTTGGAAATAGTACAAAGAGTTCGCAAGCCCCCACTATGCCCTTATGGACACTTCGGGGCCTAGAGACCCTGTTTTGGGAACCACTGCTCTGAACGTTGAGGTCTAATGCCTGCTCTTCCCATCACAATTTGAATCTTTTTAAAGGATTGCTTGTGTGGGCAATGCTTAACACATAGGAAAGATGGAAAGATGCCCTGGGAGAGGGCATGTTTCACAGCAGGGCATGACCCAGGATGCTTTGGAGGAGTATGGAACCTAGGAACCCTGTGGATTCGCTGGGGATGCACAGCAGGAGTGGGGATGGAGGTCCTCACCCTGTGGCCATGTCCTTCGCAGGTGAGGTCTTCTATGCGACATCTCCGGAGAAGTTCACCTTCCAAGAGGCAGCCAACGAGTGCCGGCGGCTGGGCGCTCGGCTGGCCACCACGGGCCAGCTCTACCTGGCCTGGCAGGGCGGCATGGACATGTGCAGTGCCGGCTGGCTGGCTGACCGCAGTGTGCGCTACCCCATCTCCAAGGCCCGGCCCAACTGCGGAGGCAACCTCCTAGGCGTGCGGACCGTCTACCTGCACGCCAACCAGACAGGCTACCCGGACCCCTCATCCCGCTATGACGCCATCTGCTACACAGGTGGGGGCAGGAGCCAGGGGGCAGGCGTAGCACCATGGAAATTGGGGCCCAGAGGAGGGGAGCTTAGAATGGGGGTTGGTTTCTACCCCCTCAAGGGGCCTCAGGGTAGCTGAACCCCATGTCTCAGCAGCCCTTGTTCTCACTAGCTCCTAGAAGAGCTAAGGTAGCAGCACTGTAGAGGCAGGATCCAGCCCATCTCGTCTGCTCAGAATAGGGTTAAAAGCATGAGCTTTAGAGTCTGTGTTTGCTCAGGTTTGAATCACAGCTCTGCCACATGCGACTGTGCAACCGGGGAAAGCCTCCATGTCCCCCTCCATCTGAGGGGCAGGTGGCAGGGCCCTGATGCGAAACCATGCCCCACCCAGGTGGGCACTGTTACCCATCCTCTTGAATCCAGTGTGCTTAAAAGAAGGGCCATGTTGTTATTGAAAAGAGTCAGTGTGGTGGGGAGAGTGGGGGGGGGGGAGCAGTTTTGACCAGCAACTTATTTTGAAAATTTAGATTACAACTTTTAAAAATAAGATTTTTATCTTCTATTTTACACAGTTCAGGTTATAATTACAATTACATGCTGATTTTTAGAGGAAAATGTGGGTCATAGGGAGCTGCATCACATTTGTGACAAAATTGGTGACAGCCCAGTGGCCTAGCTGACTTCATGTTTGGCTCTCACAGCGTGACTTTACATGAAGAGGGGTGCTTTTGCAAAAGTAATGAGGATTTTCCTCAAAGCCTCTCTTAACCTTTCAATATCCTAACCAGGCTTTTTGAAGTGGTAGCACGCTTATGGGTTTCCTCTTTCTTAAATTATTGACTTAAAATTATTAAAATGTGCCTGCCAGACCCTCATTCACTCATGACCGAGGCAGGCAATGACCTTATGTCACTTTCATCCATGTCATGGGCTCCCACATCTTTCGCAGGATTTTTCAATTCTACTTTGTAACTGATTTACACTGTCCTGCTGGCTAGTTACAACTTCAGAACCCAGAAGATAGGTAGGGAGGCGGTGGGCGTTGATCAAGAGGGGATGTTGGAGCCAGACTGGTTGGTTATATAAGCTGTGAGCCGCTTGGTCAATATGTCATGCTATGATGACTTTGCACTATTTTGCAACATGGGAACTGAGGCCTTCTAGAATGAGTACTCTACGGCATAGTTGAGGCCACCTGCAATGGGCCCGGCCAGGCACACAGTAGGTGCTTTCCATCCCCGGCAGGGAAGGAGGTGGATCTGATGCCCATCTGCCTCAAGCCAGCCCCAGGTTGAGCCACTAAAGTTATCTTTTCCCCTACCCCAGGTGAAGACTTTGTGGACATCCCAGAAAACTTCTTTGGGGTGGGTGGTGAGGAGGACATCACCATCCAGACAGTGACCTGGCCTGATGTGGAGCTGCCCCTGCCCCGAAACATTACTGAGGGTGAAGCCCGAGGCAACGTGATCCTCACTGTGAAACCCATCTTTGACCTCTCCCCCACTGCCCCGGAGCCTGAGGAGCCTTTCACATTTGTCCCGGAGCCCGAGAAGCCCTTCACTTTCGCCACCGATGTAGGGGTCACTGCTTTCCCTGAGGCCGAGAACAGGACTGGAGAGGCCACCAGGCCCTGGGGTGTTCCCGAGGAGTCCACACCTGGCCCAGCCTTTACCGCCTTCACCAGTGAGGACCATGTCGTGCAGGTGACTGCAGTCCCAGGCGCGACCGAGGTGCCCGGGCAGCCACGATTGCCGGGGGGTAAGTGCCCGCCCCTCGGGGGACTGCATGGGGGTTGGGGGCCACATAGAAAGAAGTAAGGATCCATACCTTTAACTTAGCCTGAGACCT
This sequence comes from Vulpes lagopus, assembly GCF_018345385.1. Classification (NCBI taxonomy): domain Eukaryota; kingdom Metazoa; phylum Chordata; class Mammalia; order Carnivora; family Canidae; genus Vulpes; species Vulpes lagopus. The sequence goes on from NC_054827.1 coordinate 112,208,886, forward strand.
GGGCCAAATATTTCTTCTCTCATACTCAGTTCTCCTTGCTTGTAAAACAAGGGGGTGGGCCAGACAGTGATCTCCATGCTCCTTTGCCACAAAGCATTTTCTTCAAACGAAGTCCTAGGTGGAAACCAGAGTAGAATCAAACCAGTAAAGATGCCACATGGGTCTAGGTGAAGTGGAGGAAAGAACTGGGGCTCTTTGGTCCAGGCCCCATCCCCCATCACATCAGTCACTGCCACAGGACAGAGGCCACTTGAGAACTGCTATGTGAGGTGACCCTGGGGCTTCTTACTGAGCTAACCTTCCAGGACAGGGGTCAGCAAACCAAGCTCTGACAGCCATATCGGCTTGCCACTTGTTTTGTTTTCTTTTAATTTTATTTATTTATTTATTTATTCATAAGAGACACAGAGAGAGAGAGAGGCAGAGACATAGACAGAGGCAGAAGCAGACTCCCTGCAGGGAGCTCGATGCAGAACTCAATTCCAGGACCCCTGGATCACAAACTGAGCCAAAGGCAGATGCTCAACCACTGAGCCACCCAAGTGCCCCATTGCCACCTGTTTTTATATGGCCCAAGAACTAAGGGTAGTTTTACAGGGTTTTTTTTTTTAAGATTTTATTTATTTATTAGAGAAATGGAGAGAGAGAGAGACAGGCAGAGGGAGAAGCAGGCTCCATGCAGAGAGTCCGACGTGGGACTGGATCCCCGGTCTCCAGGATCACACCCTGGGCTGAAGGTGGCGCTAAACTGCTAAGCCACCAGGGCTGCCCAATTTTACAATTTTATTTTATTTTTTAAAATAAATTTATTTTTTATTGTTGTTCAATTTGCCAACATATAGAATAACACCCAGTGCTCATCCCATCAAGTGCCCACCTCAGTGCCCGTCACCCAGTCACCCCCATCCCCCGCCCACCTCCCCTTCCACCACCCCTAGTTCGTTTCCCAGAGTTAGGAGTCCCTCATGTTCCGTCTCCCTTTCTGATATTCCCCACTCATTTTTTCTCCTTTCCCCTTTATTCCCTTTCACTATTTTTTATATTCCCCAAATGAATGAGACCATATAATGTTTGTCCTTCTCTGATTGACTTATTTCACTCAGCAATTTTAAATAATTGGCAAATAGGGGCTTCTGGGCATTATCCCAGAGTCCTGGGATTGAGTCCCACATCGGGCTCCCTGCAGGGAGCCTGCTTCTCCCTCTGCCTATGCCTCTGCCTCTCTCTCTCTGTGTCTCTCATGAATAAATAAATAGAATCTTTAAAAAAATAAATGAATAGTTAGCAGACGAAGTCAAAGTAAGAATAATATTTTGTGACATATAATGAAAATTACGTAAAATTCAAGAGTCAGTGTCCACAAATAAAGTTTGATTGGAACAAAGCCACACTGGCTTGTCAATGCGCTGTCTGTGGCTCATTTAGGGCTGTCACGGCAGAGTTGAATAGCTGTGACAGAAACCATTGAGCCCACCAAGGCTAAAATCTGTCCTGGCTGGCTCTTTCCAGAAAATGCTTGCCAGGCCCTGTTCTAGGATAGGGGTGTTCCAGGGATTTACTCAAGGTCTGGGGCTCAGGATGTCATGTCCCAGAGAGCCCAGCTGTTCCTCAGACTCCAATCCAAGAAAAGGAAGGACATTCTGGGGTGGCTCTCATAAGGGCCTTGGTGGTGCCCTCTTCTGGGGGAAGAGCAAGTGGACACTGCCATCCACCATCACATCCATGATGCCACCAAGTGGAATTTCAGCCTGAATTGCCAAATACAATGTGTTGGGGAAGTTTTGGGGTAACACCTGTGATGGCTGGGTCCCAGGGTTAGCCCAGGACTGGAAAGAGTGCCACTGGCACCATGTGGGAAGGTGCCAATGGACAGATGAGCATCTGCTACAGGACAGGATAAGGGATTTGGGACAGTATCAGACCAGGGATATGAAGCTGTGACATAACCTGGCCAATCACCCAGGGAAGTGTCAGAAATAGAAACAAATGTGTATGTAGCCAAATACAAGAGAGGCAGAGTAAGTGGGCAGCTCAAGGAAGGGCTCTAACCCTTTGAGAACTTGGTAAATGCTACAAGGCCACATCCCAGAATGTGTCCAGGGCACACCCATAAAAACTCTGGCAGACACTCTCAGGGCAACCCCCCACCCCCACCCCAGGGGCCCTGGGCCAGGTGGAAGAAATTCCAGTCATTGTTTGATGTATTCCTTAGCATTTTCTGTATTTTCCTAATGTTCTGTAATGAATGCACATTCTTTTTATCATGAGAAAAAATGCATTTGTTTTAAGGAGTAAAGGAACAAATGAGCAGCCTAGAAGTGAGGAGCCCAAAGAGGAGAGTTGGGGACACCCAGGGCAGAAGAGTCCTCAAAGGCTCTTTCAGGGAGATGGATTTCAGAAACAGCTTGAATAAGCAGAGGGAACCAGGTTGGTTGAGAATAGGAATGGAAGTAGGAAAGGAAGGAGGGGATGAAGGGAAGTCATTCCCTGAAGTCATTCCCAGGTCTCTCTCACTGCCCTCAAAGCCAAAGAACCATGCCCCACGGGCACCTGCATTGTGCTATCCAGTCCATGCCCTGAGCTTACCTTGTCTTTCCTTCTCTTCCTCTCCTCCCCACCCAGGGGTTGTGTTCCACTACCGCCCAGGCTCCGCCCGCTACTCACTGACCTTTGAGGAGGCTCAGCAGGCCTGCCTACGCACTGGGGCTGTCATCGCCTCTCCTGAGCAGCTCCAGGCTGCCTATGAAGCTGGCTACGAACAATGTGATGCTGGTTGGCTGCAGGACCAGACTGTCAGGTGAAGGACGAGCCACCCCCCACCCCACCCCCAACCCCTGCCAGCCCAAAGCCAACCATGAGAGGTTGGGCTTGGGGAGCCAGAACCCGTCACGCACCCAGCAGAGCAGGCACCGGCTACACTATGCAGTAATTAATGACTCCATGGCTACTCCTCTAATTACCCGCCGCCCCCCCCCAGAACCAAGCATATTCTGAGCTAGTAGGGAAGGGCTCCAGGTGACATTAAGTCCTTGGTCATTTACCCCCAAGAGACAGAGAGGGAAAATCTCAAAGGCCCCTGCCCTCATCCCCTCCAGCTTGACCCAGTGCCCTTTCATATAAAGAGCTCTCTTCTGAAGCCAAGAATCCCCTAGGGGCTTCCAGACCCTTCCCCCAGCCACACAGGTCGCTTATTGCATGAGAACCTCCCTTCCGGTGTGAATCCCACCAGACAACTGAAGATACACCTTGCTTGAGCCTCCGAGAGACCTGCCAGCCTCTGCCTGGGCCCTGTGTCCCCCAACCCCTGGAATAGGCCTTCATGTGTCCCTCCTGTCCTCCATTGCAGATACCCCATTGTGAGCCCACGGACCCCGTGTGTGGGTGACAAGGACAGCAGCCCAGGGGTCAGGACCTATGGTGTGCGGCCACCATCAGAAACCTACGATGTCTACTGCTATGTGGACAAGCTTGAGGGTATGGGCCACATTCTCGAATTTTGGGGGAGATACAAAAAGGAGGGGGAATTACCATCTACCCAGTTCTGTTCCTGTTTGAGAAAGGCCGGCCTAGGCCCTGTCTCAGATCAAGCTCCTTTTCTTCCTCCTGCATGGTTCCTGTGGGTTCCCCCAGCACTGCAAGCAAGCATCGGTTCCTTAAAAAACCAATGAGTTCTGCTGATAAATGAGTCTTTACTTACTACAAATAAATGCTACATACGCCATCTGCCTCATGGAGAGTCCTGATGGCCAGGAACAAATCAAAGGCTCTGAGAAGTCCTGCAGTAGAAAACCTCTTTAACGCTGTTTAACCTTAACCACAGGCCTTTTATTTTGTTTCATCTCATTTCTTTTAATTTCAATTATAGTCACCAAATTACTATCCTGGTGAACCAAATTTTGGAAATGCTGGTGTTCTGGAAAGATTTCAGTATACCCACTCACTTGTTTTGGGACCTGGAGCAAGTTACCTAACCATTCTGGGCCTTAGTATCCTCATCTATAAAATATGAGCTGATTGTGTGCATATCAGAGACTCTTGTGAACATTAAATGAGATACATATGAGAAGTTTCTGGTACAAACAGGTATTCAGTAAATGTGAACTTCCTTCCCCCAAATCAGTCAGGCACCTGGGAACCATTCTGGATGTGGGGATCCAAACCACAGGAGTGGCTACAGGACCCACTCTCCCCTCGATAAGCTCCCAGGGGTGGGGATGGGGGACTGCAGGCCCGCAGCATATAGATGCTCTGTGCTTCAGTGCTGTGGTATAGGGGAGCACGGGGGGGGCGGGGGGGTCAGAGGGAGGGTGCCGACAATCTGCCAACCAGACAATCTAGAGAAGAGGGAAGGAGGGAAGGTTGCTTCCACGTAGAGTGACCAACTGGTCTCAATTCAGTTGTCCTGCACCCCACCCCCTGCCCCTGGTGAGCAGAGGCTGCTTTGGCTGTAGGCAAGAGGGTCACACCTACCACCTGCTTCTGCCCCCAGGGGAGGTGTTCTTCATCACACGCCTGGAGCAGTTCACCTTCCAGGAAGCCCTGGCATTCTGCGAATCTCATAACGCCACCCTGGCCTCCACGGGCCAGCTCTATGCTGCCTGGAGCCAAGGCCTGGACAAGTGCTATGCCGGCTGGCTATCAGATGGCAGCCTCCGTTACCCCATTGTGACCCCGAGGCCCTCCTGCGGTGGAGACAAGCCAGGCGTGAGAACTGTCTACCTCTACCCCAACCAGACAGGCCTCCCAGACCCGCTGTCCCGGCACCATGCCTTCTGCTTCCGAGGTATGTGTTCTCCCCTCTCCTCCAGCCTCCCTTCAGGCTGGGGCATGTCTCCTCTGGGTTCACCCTTTCTGGCTCCTGTCCACTATCCCCATCTATCAGAACAAGGAGGAAAAAGTCAGCCCCTCTGGGGCAGGGGCAGCTTTGGAGCTAGCATGACCTTAGCCATTGACCCCAAAGCAAGTGCATCCTTCTAAAGGTTCCCAGAGACAAGCAGAGAGAAATGAGTGAGAACTGGGGCTCTCAAATCAGGCAGACCTGAATTTTAATTATAGTTCTGCTGCTTAGTAGCTGTATAACCCAGGACAAGTTACTTAACCTCTCTGTTCCTCTGCTTCATCTATAAAATAGTGATATAATAATTTCTACCTCAAAGAGTTGCTCTGCAGATCAACTGGGGTAACATACAAAACACTTGGTATTGTGCCTGGGACATAGTAAATTCTTGGTAATGTTAGCCTTAATATTAAACATAACACACACACACAAAAAAAATAAAAATAAAAATAACACACACACACATACATATATACTGTTTTCATGTGTACACCCTTGCCAAATTTTCTCCTGCTTGTAAATATGTTTGTGGTGAGTTGAGTCAAAGTATTCTATGACTCTTTGCTAAGCACCAGAAATTCAGGTTTTTAATTGACCCACGCTGAGGACCTTGTCACATCAGTCAATCCTCATTACCTGTCAGAGTTCTGAGAGTGATGTCATCAAACAGACCAGGGGGTGTGGCTAGGGCATGGCCAAGGCCGTGCTGGGCTCTGACCAGATGAGATCCTTAGGTCTTCATCTGCTGGAATATAGATGGAAATACGGCTTGTGCCATGTTTTATATATGATACATCAAAACTGAGTGTCTTTCTAACTTCCTGCAAATGTATAGTTATTTCAAAACAAAGTTAACAAAAAATAAAACCTGAGCTGTCCCCAGCTTCTCAGACTTCCAGGGTCACCTTTTAAAACCCAATTCAAAGGAAGTTCAGCCCCACTCCGCCAGCCTCAAGAAAGCCAAACCCCTCCCAGAGGATGTGTTGAGGCTCCTGGCCAGTATCACTCTCCCTGCTCTGGACAGCAGAAGCCGAACCAGTTAGCCTCCCAGTACATTCTTAGCCATGTACTCTCACTATCCCCCGACCCTCAGAGCCCACCTGCTGGTTTTCCCCTAAATCCAGTTACCCACCTTCAATAAATCCTGCCTTCACCCTCAGTGCCAGGATGACTTCGTGGATTTTAAATAGCAGCCTCCTATATTTGACCCAGACATGCTTAGTACATAATTTCTGTCCCCAAGAAAAGCAGCATCATGCCATAGTTGAGAGCAGAGTCTGGCACCAGATGCTTGCGTTTGGAGACTAGATCTGCCACTATAAGCCACTGACCCTGGGCAAGTCATTTAACTCTGTGCCTTAGTTTTCCTATCTGCAAATGAAATCATAGTATCTGTGTCATAAGGCTGTTATGGGATAAAATGATTTAATTTACATAACACCTTTAAACAATGCCTGACATATGTAATACATTCTGCAGAAGGAAGATCCGGGACCACCCTGAAATAATGTGTGTGTGCTGATGGTGTGTGCATATCAGTATTGTGCAAGTGAGGCAATCAACCCTCATTGAGGAAGATGAGAGCCATCTCACTAAGCTTGGAAGGGGCAGGGGTTGAGGTCCAGCAAGGTTTTTGCACCAGTCTGATACCCCTCAAAATCCCCTAGTCCCCCTGCAGAAGGGCCTGGGATGGGTCACTGGCAGGAAGGAATGCTCATAGCCTACCTCTTTTTAGGTGTCTCAGCAGTACCCTCTCCAGGAGAAGAGGAAGGTGGCACACCCACCCCCTCTGTAGTGGAGGACTGGATCGCTACCCAGGTGGGGCCTGGTGTGGCTGCTGTCCCCATGGGGGAGGAGACAACTGCAATCCTGGACTTCACCATTGAGCCTGAAAACCAGACGGAATGGGAACCAGCCTACAGCCCAGCGGGCACTTCCCCATTGCCAGGTCTGTGCAGCTAGGTCTCTGGGGCATGTCCTGAAGTCTGTCCTATCTGCCTAGGGTATGCCACAAGGGAGCTCTGTCTCACCAGCCCTGACACTAGCTGGATGTGCTGCCGTGGACAGTGTCAGCCACCTCAACTGGCCTCTAGGACAACCGCCAAGTGAAAGAAGGACACCTTTGTTCACAAAACACATCTCTCTCTCTCCCTCTCTCTCTGCACTCCCCAACTCACTGTACCCATCTTTTTCTTTCTCTCATTTCACACTGCAGTGCCCATCACTGAGCCAATCAGAGGGCTCTCATTCTATCTTCCTGCATTTACACCGTTACCCTCTAACCTTTTAAAATCTCTCTTTAGGAAGATCTTCAATAGAGGGGAAAGGGGAAAGGGGTAGTTGGAAGTATGACCTGTCTCCTTGCTTCACTCCTCCTTCTATGTCCTCTTTTGGGCCAGGCATCCCCAACCAGCTCTTCCAGCCCCATCTATCCTGTGCAATGGGACATGATGGGATGAAAGCTTCAGTCCCCTAGCCTTGTCAGAAAAAGTGTTTAGTGGTTATATGGTTTGGGACATGCTGGCTTACAGAAAGATTAACAGGTTTCTTCACTACAGACCTTCTCAGTGCCTTTGATACGCTAATATGTGCTGTAATGCAGAGGGGCTGATGTATTCAAAGTGTTCCAAATGAATCTGACCAAAGGCTTTTTTCTTCCCCATGGAACATTCATATATGGCCCAGTTTGGGTAAGGCTGAATTAAAGCAATGCACAATAATGTGTGTGTGCTTACTAGAAAGCTCACCCAGGGGCATGTTCATTTGAAGAAATGGTATACCAGAGCTTTCCACTACTTTATCTAGTTGCTCATTCAGTGCACTGTTCCCAAGCAATTCAGCCACCCTGGGCACTCCTCTGGGTGCCGGAAATGAAAAGCCCACCGTCTCTCCATGCCAGAAGGTGAGGTGGGATTTGACCCAGAGACCTAGCCCAGCAGCCACACCTGCCTGTGACCTTCCTCACCCTCAGCAAGACAAGCACAACCGAGTCCCGTTTGCTTGAGTTTGTGGCTTGGCACAGGATCCTGGCAACAACTAGTAGGAGTTTCCATGGGAAGGGGCTCTAACGGGCCCATAGAAATATTTTCCATGCTTCAGTTCCCTATCACCCTTGGCCATATCAGGAACCATCTGTACTGTTGTTAATTCTATGTCTCTTTCTTTAAATTGACTTGCTTTTAAAAAGAAACCTAAATGTATTTAAAAGAGAAATGTTAGATCATGATTTTAAGTGGCCATCCCAGAGTGTTTCTGGTATGTATGTATATATATATATATATATCTCCACCTAAAATCCTCTTGTCTGCCACCACTGCTATCCTGAACCCCCCACCCACTTCCAGTATTTACCTTTAAGCCAGAATAGGCTGTGAGCCTGCCCAGTGGACTAGCACCTGCTTGTCTCAGGTTCTCTACCTGAGAAATAAGCCCCAAAGAACATGCAAGGTCCAATCCCAGCTAGGTGGGGTTATTTTTTTTTTAAGATTTATTCATTTACTTGAGAGAGAGAATGTGTGGGAAGTGGGGGGAGGGGCAAAGGGAGAGAGAATTTTAAACAGACTCTGTACTGAGCATGGAGCCCAACGTGGGGCTCAATCTTATGACCCTAAGATCATGGCCTGAGCTGAAACCAAGAGTCAGACTGAGCCACCCAGGCACCTCAGCCAGCAAGGTTATTTTTAAATGCCAAAGGAACAAGATGGAAAGAAAATAGTGCAACTGTGATTATTTAGAATGATGAGACTTTTTCCCTCTGTTTTCCAAATCCTCTGTAACAACACTCTCAGAATTGAAAAAGTTCATATATTTTTCCAAACAGCACTACCTGGCCTCCCCTGCCTCAGAGGGATGGCTTTGGATGAATGATTCTCAAAGTCAGGAGGGGCCTCAGCATTGTCAGGGTTCCAGGATGGGGGAAGTAGGAAAGGGACTTCGTAAAAGACAACATGCTGGGGGTACCTGAGTGGCTTAGTTGGTTGAGCATCTGACTCTTGATTTTAGCTCAGGTCATAACCTCGGGGTCCTATAATCAAGCCCTGCATCCAGCTCCCCACTCAAGAGGGGGTCTGCTTGTCTCCCTCTCTCTGCCCCTCTCTCTGCTTGTGCATGTGCATTTCTCTCTCTCTCTCTCTCTCTCTCTCTCTCTCTCATAAATAAACCTTTAAAAAAATTTAAAAAACAAAAGACAACATGCTGCCCCTACCCCAGTGGAACTAGGATGGGGTCTGAGAATTTGCTTTATCTGTCAAGCTCCCAGGTAATGCTGGTGTTGCTGGTAATTCTGATGTTGCCAGTCCAGGGACCACACTTTGAAAATCATGGGTTTAGACAAATGAGATGATCATGTGGAGGTACTTGAGAGGTGATCTTGAATACTTTACATGGGAACCAGACTGCTACTTGCTACTTGCATGGGTTGTGTGGATGGTGCCCCCTGGAGTCTCAAAGAGCACAGTTTCCTGGTCCCCACCCTCCTTCCTTCCCCAGACACTGTGCAGGGTTCCAGCAGAAAATATCCGAGCATACCTCTGAAGAAAAGTTTTACCGTAGAAGGAATGAGTGAGCTTAAAAGAGAGCAGAGTTACTAAAGACACATCTCATCTTCTTCCTTTCTTCCAGGAATCCCTCCAACATGGCCTCCCACCAGCACAGCAACAGAGGAGAGCACAGAAGGCCCTTCAGGAACGGAAGTGCCCTCAGTCTTAGAGGAGCCATCCCCCTCAGAGGAGCCATTCCCCTGGGAGGAGTTGTCCACACTTTCACCCCCAGGGCCCAGTGGGACTGAGCTGCCAGGCTCTGGGGAGGCATCTGGGGTACCTGAAGTCAGTGGTGACTTCACAGGCAGTGGAGAAGTTTCGGGACATCCAGACTCCAGTGGGCAACTCTCAGGGGAAAGTGCAAGTGGACTGCCCTCTGAAGATCTTGACTCCAGTGGGCTCACCTCTGCTGTGGGAAGTGGACTGGCCTCAGGGTATGAAGATAGAATTACATTGTCCAGCATTCCTAAAGTAGAAGGTGAGGGCCTAGAGACCTCTGCCTCTGGAGTCGAGGACCTCAGTGGGCTGCCTTCTGGAAGAGAAGGTCTAGAGACTTCTACCTCTGGAGTTGGGGATCTCAGTGGGTTGCCTTCTGGAGAAGGTCTAGAAGTCTCTGCCTCTGGAGTTGAGGACCTCAGTGGATTGCCTTCTGGAGAGGGTCCAGAAACATCTGCCTCTGGAGTTGGGGACCTCAGCAGGCTGCCTTCTGGAGAAGGTCCAGAGGTCTCTGCCTCTGGAGTAGGAGACCTCAGTGGATTTCCTTCTGGAAGAGAAGGTCTAGAGACCTCTACCTCTGGTGTAGAGGACCTCAGTGGATTGCCTTCTGGAGAAGGTCCAGAAGTCTCCACCTCTGGAGTTGAGGATCTCAGCAGGCTGCCTTCTGGAGAAGGTCCAGAAGTCTCTGCCTCTGGAGTTGAGGACCTCAGTGGATTACCTTCTGGAGAGGGTCTAGAAGCTTCTGCCTCTGGAGTTGGGGACCTCAGTGGGTTGCCTTCTGGAGAAGGTCCAGAAGCCTCTGCCTCTGGAGTAGGAGACCTCAGTGGACTTCCTTCTGGAAGAGAAGGTCTAGAGACCTCTACCTCTGGTGTAGAGGACCTCAGTGGATTGCCTTCTGGAGAAGGTCCAGAAGCCTCCACCTCTGGAGTTGGGGATCTCAGCAGGCTGCCTTCTGGAGAAGGTCCAGAAGTCTCTGCCTCTGGAGTAGAGGACCTCAGTGGATTATCTTCTGGAGAGAGTCCAGAAGCTTCTGCCTCTGGAGTTGGGGACCTTAGTGGGTTGCCTTCTGGAAGAGAAGGTCTAGAGACTTCTGCCTCTGGTGTAGGGGACCTCAGTGGGTTGCCTTCCGGAGAAGGTCAGGAAGCCTCTGCCTCTGGAGTAGAAGACCTCAGCAGATTGCCTTCTGGAGAAGGTCCAGAAGCCTCTGCCTCTGGAGTAGGGGAGCTCAGCGGGTTGCCTTCTGGAAGAGAAGGTCTAGAGACCTCTGCCTCTGGTGTAGGGGACCTCAGTGGGTTGCCTTCTGGAGAAGGTCCAGAAGCCTTTGCCTCTGGGGTAGAGGACCTCAGCATATTACCTTCTGGAGAAGGTCCAGAAGCCTCTGCCTCTGGAGTAGGGGACCTCAGCGGGTTGCCTTCTGGGAGAGAAGGTCTAGAGACCTCTACCTCTGGAGTAGGGGACCTCAGCGGGTTGCCTTCTGGGAGAGAAGGTCTAGAGACCTCTACCTCTGGTGTAGGGGACCTCAGCGGGTTGCCTTCTGGAGAAGGTCCGGAAGCCTCTGCCTCTGGTATAGGGGACATCAGTGGGCTGCCTTCTGGAAGAGAAGGTCTAGAGACCTCTTCCTCTGGAGTAGAGGATCATCCAGAGACTTCTGCCTCTGGAGTAGAGGACCTCAGTGGATTGCCTTCTGGAGTAGAGGGTCATCCAGAGACTTCTGCTTCTGGAGTAGAGGATCTCAGTGAACTTTCTTCTGGAGGAGAGGGTCTAGAGACCTCTGCTTCTGGAGCTGAGGATCTCAGTGGGTTGCCCTCTGGAAAAGAAGACTTGATTGGGTCAGCTTCTGGAGCCTTGGACTTTGGCAGAATACCTTCTGGAACTCTGGGAAGTGGGCAAGCTCCAGAAGCAAGTAGCCTCCCCTCTGGATTTAGTGGTGAGTATTCAGGGGTGGACTTTGGGAGTGGCCCATCCTCTGGCCTACCTGACTTTAGTGGACTTCCTTCTGGATTCCCAACTATCTCCCTCGTGGATACCACATTGGTGGAAGTGATCACAACCACCTCTGCAAGTGAACTGGAAGGGAGGGGAACTATTGGTATCAGTGGTGCTGGAGAAACATCTGGGCTGCCCGTCAGCGAGCTGGACATTAGTGGGGCAGTTAGTGGACTCCCTTCAGGAGCTGAACTCAGTGGCCAAGCATCTGGGTCTCCTGATATGAGTGGGGAAACATCTGGGTTCTTTGGTGTCAGTGGACAGCCATCAGGGTTTCCTGACATCAGTGGGGGAACATCTGGGCTTTTTGAGGTCAGTGGGCAGCCATCAGGGTTTTCTGGGGAAACATCTGGAGTGACTGAGCTTAGTGGACTGTACTCTGGACAACCAGATGTCAGTGGAGAAGCCTCTGGAGTTCCTTCTGGCAGTGGTCAACCATTTGGCATAACTGACCTGAGTGGAGAAACATCTGGGGTCCCTGATATCAGCGGGCAGCCATCGGGGTTGCCAGAGTTCAGTGGGACAACCTCTGGAATCCCTGACCTGGTTTCTAGTACCATGAGTGGCAGTGGTGAATCTTCTGGCATTACGTTTGTGGACACCAGTTTTGTCGAAGTGACCCCAACTACATTTAAAGAAGAAGAAGGTTTAGGGTCTGTGGAACTCAGTGGACTCCCTTCAGGGGAGGTGGATCTCTCAGGCGCATCTGGGACAATGGATGTCAGTGGACAATCTTCTGGAGCAACTGACTCCAGTGGGTTGACATCCCAGCTTCCAGAATTCAGTGGCCTGCCAAGTGGAGCTGCTGAGGTCAGTGGAGAATCCTCTGGAGCAGAGATTGGGAGCAGCCTGCCCTCGGGAACCTATGAGGGTAGTGGACTTCCATCCAGCTTCCCCACTGTATCTCTTGTAGACAGAACTTTGGTGGAATCTGTAACCCAGGCTCCGACAGCCCAAGAAGCAGGAGAAGGGCCTTCAGGCATTTTGGAACTCAGTGGTGCCCATTCTGGAGCACCAGACGTGTCTGGAGACCATTCAGGATCTTTGGACCTAAGTGGGATGCAGTCCGGGCTGGTGGAGCCCAGTGGAGAGCCATCAAGTACTCCATATTTTAGTGGGGACTTTTCTGGCACCATGGATGTCACTGGAGAACCCTCTACAGCCATGAGCGCCAGTGGGGAAGCCTCAGGACTTTTAGAAGTGACTTTAATCACTTCCGAGTTCGTGGAGGGTGTCACTGAACCAACTGTTTCCCAGGAACTTGCCCAAAGACCCCCTGTGACACACACCCCTCAGCTTTTTGAGTCCAGTGGAGAAGCCTCTGCATCCGGGGAAATTAGTGGAGCTACACCAGGGTTCCCCGGGTCTGGGCTGGAAGCGTCATCAGTCCCAGAATCCAGCAGCAAGACATCTGACTTTCCTGAGCGTGCGGTGGGGGTGTCTGCTGCCCCTGAGGCCAGTGGAGAAGTTTCTGGTGCCCCTGATGTAAGCGAAGCCACCTCCACCTTCCCTGAAGCCGATGTGGAGGGAGCCTCAGGCTTGGGAGTGAGTGGTGGCACCTCAGCCTTTCCTGAAGGCCCCAGGGAGGGCTCGGCCACCCCAGAAGTCCAGGAGGAGCCAACCACATCCTATGATGTGGGCCGAGAGGCGTTGGGCTGGCCTTCAGCCATTCCAACAGCATCTGGAGACAGGATTGAAGTCAGTGGAGACCTGTCTGGTCACACGTCGGGGCTGGATGTTGTCATCAGCACTAGCGTCCCAGAGTCTGAGTGGATCCAGCAGACCCAGCGCCCTGCAGAGGCGCGTTTAGAAATCGAGGCCTCGAGCCCCTTGCACTCAGGAGAGGAAACCCAAACAGCCGAAACAGCCACCTCCCCTACAGATGATGCTTCCATCCCAACTTCTCCATCAGGGACAGACGAGTCAGCACCAGCCATTCCAGGTACTGTCAGGATTTCTTTCCTTTAAATGTGTTCGGGGCATTCAGGCTATAGTGCAGTGGGAGGCAGTGTAAATTCAAGCTCCACCGCAGACCAGCTGTGCAGCCTCAGGGCAAGTGTCTTAACCTCTCTGAGCCTCATCGGTAAGATGGGAATAGTAGCAGGGACCTGTTTATATTAAACAGGATATAAATATATGTGGAACAAGCACTTAGTATCACACCTTACACACAGCACACACTTAGAGATAAGTGATTACTATTGTTACAGTGGACTAACATCACAAAAGCATTTATATGTGAATCCAAGTATCTGTACTTGGTGCAGGGAGAGAGAAGGATGATTATTTAGATGGTGCTAGAAATTCTACTCACACTCCTTTCCCGTGGAGTGAGTGTGAGATGAGAGAATGAACCTAGTGACCTCTATGCCAAACATTGACTTCATGTAGGGTTAAGACCCTGCACAATTTAAGGAACTCTGAAGGATTATTTGGGGGTCCTGACTTTAGCCTTCACCCCCACCTTGGCACAGGTGACTGCTCTGCACCATAGAGCCTGTCTCACCAGGCACAGGAAGCTGATGATTGTCCTCTGTTTTTTACCTTGGGATCCCTTGTACCTCCCTCTAGGCCAAGAAACCTTTCCCAGTCTAGAGAGCCTCCCCCGACACCAGTGAGATGCTAGGACCAGGTGTTCAAGAGGAATAGAGTCCCTAGAAACATGCTCACCCAGAGCCAGCCTCGTAGGCTTCATGGGCCTTATACCCCAAGCTCGAGGTCTGTGTTCTTGATGCTCATCGTCCCCCTGGGAGCTGCAGCCCCCACTAGGTCCTTTGCCAAGGAGCCATGCGGGACCTGCCAGCAGATGAAGGGACACATCATAGGTCTGTGCCCCCCTGGCCACACTGGCCAGCACTGCAATGTAGGTAAGCCCCTCATTGGCCATGGGGGGACAGGCAGGGGAAGGAGGGGCACAGGACTTTTATCCTCAGAATGGGCCACAAGCAGGAGGAGGTGACCAAAGGCAGCTGAGGCCCAGGCTTCTCAGACGGAGAAGGAGGGGTACACAGTGATGCATCAGTGTAGAAGCCATACGACAATCATGGCGCATATCTCTAGAGAGTCTATTCTACATGGCACTTTAGAAGAACAAAGTTCAAGTAATTAAACTGAGAGTTCATTTTGTGTTAAGTCAATGGTCATTCTATGAGTCAAATGCCAAATATGCTTGAATTTCCTTTGAAATTCAAAACTTGTGAATTTCAAGAAGTGGGGGAGCTAGGATGTAAATGAGGTAGAGCCGGTGGTACCTACCTCACAGGCCCTGGGAGGGTAACTCCGAGGGGGGCTGGTCTTGCATCTGTAGAGCCTCTCCAGGAAAGCCCCTCCCGGCTTGGACCTGGGTGAGATTTGGGTCCCCTTCTTGCCCTGGAGGAAATGACAGGCAGTGGCTGCCACCCGCAGCTCCAGGATTCACGGCTGCGGGTCAGCTGTGACTTTGAAGTGCCCTGCCCCTTGGCACCCACCACTCTGGGGTCTCTGTCCTTAGCCATGGGTCAAACAGCTTGTGGGGTAGGTGAGGAGTCTGGGAAGTCCTCTAATTGGAGATGGCCCCCAGAACGAGAGATGATGAGGATCTACCTGTGTTCCCTGAACACTTTGAGGCCTGTGGCCATGAGGACGTTTCATCTCATCAGATCACCACCCTTAAGAGAACTGATGCCCTGTTACCTCCAAGCTCATATGCTTGGGGGCAGCTCTCTGCACTGCCCCCACACCCTCACCCCAGCCTCTGTCCCAGAATCGTTCATAAAAGGGCTTCATTCCTATGACACAGGCAGAATCAGAGCCACGAATCCTGGGGGAAGGCAGATGCCACCACACAAATAGGGCCAGGCAGCTATCTTCCAATAGCCATTACATCATATACAAAGAAAGATTTTGTGTTTGTGTATATTAACATATATGCAAATTAATATATATGTAAATAATATATATGCAAATATATGTGAGCAAAATAATACATGCTTACATCATATAAATATGCTGTACACTTGGCACTTACACAGGAAATGCTCCATGTAAACAGGCAGTGGGGGTGACTGTGATTCACTCTTTTCCTCCACTGGGGTCAGCGTCTGACCTTATGTATGCTTTCCAGCAAGTGAGGCTCCGAGTCCTCAGTCAGCAGGGGGAATGGCTCTGCTGTTTCTTCCCAGACAGCTCTGTGGGTAGCTTGGCAGTTATCCCCATCTGAAACTGCGGCACAGAAAAGTTGAGGGATTTGCCTAGCTCCTGACGACGCCTCTGGAGTCAAATCCAGAACTGGGGTCTTCATTCACTTGTTCAACACGCTCAACTAAATCAGAAGCTCCCTCTTGAACATATTCTCAGGTGTTGGTCTTAACTCAGGAGGTGAACTTCAGGGCAACCAGAACAGAGAGAGGTTCTAGAAGTAGGGGTTAGCCAAGCTCTCAGGACCTCATTTGTAATAGGGTCAAAGGTGCTGGTTCTCAGCTTTAAGAATATCCTGATGCCTGGGGACTCACTCCAAAGATTCTGATTGAAATGGTCCTGTGGCCATGGCACGGGGGTTTTTAAGGCTGCCCAGATGAGTCCAGTGTGCAACCAGGGCTTAGAAACTGCTGTATGGGTTAAGAACAATTTATGTACAGCACCTGGCCCCAAGACGCATTAATAAAGATTACTTTCCCCTTCCCCCTCTCTCACTCCAATGTTTAGGAAAAGCAGATTTTTTTAGTGGTTGAAAAAGCAGGGCTATCCTATTCTGATCCACTTAAAAAGCGCCAGCATACTCCCCACCTCTGTTGCTGACATTTGCAGAGACATTTCCTGGCTCTTAGGTTTTAATCCTCATTGCTCCTTAGAATCAGCTGGGTGCTTGTAACAAGCACCACACCTGGGCCCCACCTGGACCTATCCCGATGCAATTGGTCTGAAGAGGGACTCTGACACTGGTATATTTTTTAAAACCTTTAAAAATTTTTTTGTTAACTACCGCAGTGACTCTGATGCACCGCTAAGGTTGAGACATTCTCTTCTAATCACATCTCACATCCAATTTTCCAGCAATCAATGGTGCTGGGTAGATTTCTCTAAACTCCTGGGTTAGAAAGTCATGAACTTAAAATTCAGCCTCTTTTCTATCTTACTGCCATTCTTCACTTTGTAGGCTTGAGGCTCTGACCTATGATCTGACACTGTCTCTTCCCCTAGAGTGGAGAGGTTTATGTTTCAGTGAAATCTTACCCCCAGGGCAGGTGGGGGTGGGGGGTGGGGACACTTTCAAAGGGAGTGAAAATACAGGGTTATAAGTACAAATACAAATCACACCTTCATGACTTGACAGAACCGAAAATTCTATGGGCAGATTTGAACAGGGAACTATAGTCCACCCTTGAACAGCCCTGGGGGGTTAAGGGTGTCAGCCTCCGCAAAGTCAAAAACCTGCATATAAATTCTGACTACCCAAATACTTAACTAGTAATAGCCACCTGTTGACCAGAAGCCTGAGTGATAACAGAAAGTCAATTAATACTTATTTTGTAAGTTATATGTATCATATACTGTATTCTTATAATAAAGTAAGCTAGAGACAAGAAAACATTATTCAGAAAATCATAAGGACGGGCGTCTGACTGGCTCAGTCGGTAGAACATGAGACTCTTGATCTCAGGTCATGAGTTCAAGCCTCACAATGGAGATAGAGCTTACTTAATTAAAAAAAAAAAAGAAAGAAAATCATAAGGAAGAGGAAATACATTTATGATACTAAACTGTAAAAAATCTGCATAAAAAAATCTGCATATAAGCAGACCCACACACAAACCCATGTTGTTCGAAGGCCAACTGTCATTGAATTTAAGAAGCATGATATTAAAGTTACATTCAAGATCAAACTTTAAGAATATAAAAGACTTAATAGTATAATTATAACATACTATTTAATTTGATGATGTTTATTTTAAAAGCAAATTGGAACTGATAAATATGTTCTTATAGCCCTTCTGTCCATTGTGATACACCAGAAAGCAAATGTATTTACTCAGGTCTGTCCATCTGATTGATCCTAGGTCTTTGCAGGGTTTAGGACATCCACTGAGCTAAGAAATTGTCTCTGTGCTTCTTGAGGGGATTTTCTCTCATCTTTGTCTAGGAAAGTTATGTCCAGGGTCACCACATACAACTGCACAGGTTGTGCACTGAACTTGAGTACCCTTCATATCATGCTCTTTATGATTGGCAACCTTTTTAGTTGGGTGTCATTTGAGTCAAAGTACCTGCTGTCACTCTTCCTTCAGCCTTTTCTATGAGCCAAATAAATTCTCACTCCAATGTCCTAGGCTCTGACATAAGCAAAAGCCCAGCAAGACCTAGTCAGGGGGAGGCCTGAGCTCTCCAATTCAGATGCCAAAGTGATCATTTGGAAGTATCTTATTCCCCTTGCTTTCACCAGGAGGCTCTCAGTTATTTTCTCCCTTAAGTTAGATCTGGTTCAGGAACAAATCACCCCTTTTGGTTATAGTAATAGGAAGATTACTCACAGTGCCGACACTCGCCAGGGTCCCTGCTCAGAGATGAAAGGGGAGCCCTTAGCCCTGGTTCAATGGTAATGAGACACCTGAGATTCAAGACTTCAGTGTCCCTCTCCCTCCATGGGGGACAGAGGCCCAACTTTTAGGCCATGTCTGATTCTTTCCTCCTGATTCTTCCGGTCTGTCTCCCTACCAGCATGGGCAGGCCACTTGTTTCCTTACCTGTCTTACGGCCCATGGCATCTGTGCCCTGGGGCTGTTGGGCTGGTGAAGTGTGTGGGAGTCATAGCATCTGGCTCACGGAAGATTCGTGAGAGAGTGGGTTTTTGTCTTTCCTTTCTTCCTTCCTGCAGTCTGCCCATTGCCCAAAGCCCTTCCCATCCCCCACCTCCTGGCACCTGTCTGGGGTCCCCCCTACTCTATGGTAAGCCCAGCTCAACTCCTCTCATGGTTCCAGTAGACCAGCAATGTCCCAGGTGCCCTTCACAGAAAGAGGTGGGCACTGCAAGGGTACAGTGGCTCTTTCAGTCGGAGGGAGAGGAGATGAGGCTTGGCAGGCCTGAGCAGCTCAGGAGACAGCCCCATGCAGAATGCTCAGCCCCCTTCCTCCAGTTGAAGGCCTCCCCAAAGTGCCCTACTGGCACCCACAGGCTCTCTGGTCTTCAGCATGTTGACCCTTCCTCCCCTTCTCATCTGTGAATCCAGGCCCTGCACAAAACAGCTTCTGAACCTGGGAACAGATTCCCTGAGTTTCAGTCCAGAGGTGCCAGGGTTACCACCTGGCTCTTGTGCCCACAGGCCACTCCTGTCCCCTGCTCTATACAACCGCTTTAGCGCCTACATTTGCTTAATGCCCCCTCACCCGGTGCTTCCCATGTCCCATGAGGACGCTAGTGGACACGAGAGAACAGTGTCTCTCCTGGAGCAGGAGAGCAGCCCCCAGCTTCTGCCCAGCCGACCAGCCTGACCTATTGCTGCTACTGCTGCTGCTGGGAATCCTGGTGCATGCTGGGAATCCAAGTGCATGCTGGGACTCGCATCAGTTCCTCCATGCATTTTGGTTTTGCTTGGAACAGTTCCAGCCTTGGAACTGTTGGTCTCTAATCCATGGTGCGCGCTCCCTGAGCTGAAATGAAGAACTCCATGGGAACAGAGAGACACCTGAGGACTTGAGATTTTCAGGCCACCCACTGCCCATACCCAACTCTGGTCCAGAAGACATCTATCTACTATGCACCAGCTGGCGAAAAGGAGCCACAAGAAAGTGCTTTTGCCTTCTTAAGAGGGGATTGACTTTAAGGCCTAGTCTGCTGTTCTGAGAGGCAAGAAGTAATCCTGCAACATATTTAGGATGCTGCTCACGTGGACACCCATAGACAATGTCAGGTCCTGAAGGTTGTATGAACACAGTTGCATACACTGAGGCTTAGCCATATATCATGATGCCCCATGAGCCAGTGGCACCCATTCATTGAAGAATCTTATTGATCTCCTGGGAAAAAGAGCTTCACAATATCTTTCATCATGTTCCCAGGGAAAGTAACCCAGAGAAAACCAGCAGGAGCCTTTGTAGTACAAACATGAAGAGAGTAAAAGATCCCCAGGTCTCTGGCTTCTCAGAAAGAGGCAGAAAGACAGGATTAGGAAATTCACTTCTCACTTTGGCTGATGAATAAAAATTGGGGCAGAAGCCAATGGCTTACCAATTGCAGTCCCACAAAGAAGTTGGATTAGAAAGAACATCTTGGGCCGGAAGAACAGAAGGGAGGAAGAGTCTGCCTGGGAAGAAGAGGTTGATGGAGACCTGCCTGTACCCCAGTGTGGTGGCTGGCCACTTACTAAGTGGCTCACCAGCTCCAAATACTGGTCTCCCACTGGCCAGAATGGAGCTCTCTGGAAATTGTGACTCACTGGATATGTCTACGATCTAAGACCCCAAGCTGGAAAGAGCATGGGGAAATGTTGGGCTGGTTTCTCTTCATCCTGCCAAGAGAATGATGCTGCCTTCATCTTTAAGATACTCGAGGATTTACTGAAGACAAAGATGTCTGCGACCCCCAAGAATCGAATGAGTCTCATGCAGACATCCCATGCCGCCATTTTCTCATGGTTTTATACTCCAGACCACTTCAGGCTTATTCATTCTAGTGCTTCATGGACTTGCCCTCTTGCCTTGGTTCATAACTACAGAGGAAGATAAGAAAAGAAAATTTGATTTCCAGTATCCCTTGCTCACATTCGGAGCCAGTGGAAACCCTAAGGCCTCTTGAAATATTCATAAGAGAAGGCATCTTGGAGGACCTACATGCTCACTCTTACAGTGGGCATTTGCCTTCAGAAGCACCAGACCTCTTCACTTCACCTGCTGGGAAACCTGGCCCCAGTGCGCCAAGCTTGCCAGTCAAGAATCAGACACATCTAAGAAAAGCCTTGTTGAATCTTCGGCTCAGTGCTCCAATATGGCGGCAGCAGCAGCAGCAGCAACAGCTCTTAGGAAGTCCAGCCACCCCTCCCAGGGCTCTGGAGAGCAGCAGGGCTGGCCACCCATAAAGCACCTGCAATGCTTGCAAAGCAGGAGCTACTGGCAAGAGTCCTAACAGTGGCCCTTGGTTTCTTGCAGACATTGACGAGTGCCTCTCAAGTCCTTGTTTGAATGGAGCCACCTGCGTGGACGCCATCGACTCTTTCACATGCTTATGCCTTCCCAGCTACCGAGGGGACCTGTGTGAGATCGGTACGGCCGTCTCGGCTTCAGCTAATGTTACTAACTGCTGCACCCTCTCCTCCTCCATCACCCTTCCTTCTAACCACAGGCTCTAGGCCCTGGCTGGAGCCCCCGCGGTCCATCCAGACAGCCATTCCAGGGCCTCAACTGAGAAGTCTGCCTCACTCACTCCCACTCTTCTTGCTGGTCCTTGTGGAGACCCTCCTCTGGGGCATTGGCTGATCTGACCGCAGGAGAGACATTGCGGGCTGGACATGCAGGCCTGGCCAAGCCTACACTTTGGAAGGTGGGGCTCTGGGGGATCTTTAAAACACTAACCTTCTTCAGGGCTTCCAGACCTGCTGATACCACCTTGAGGTCGGTGCATGCATCAGAATAAGAGGACAAGGCTGATCTCGTGCATTTGTCTTGAAGGAAGCTATGGGTGGGAGTAATTGGTTCTCTCTCCAGATGACACCGCAGATCTTCCAGCAGGGTCGTGAGCATGTGTCTGCCTGCCATATTGCCCATGGGACCTTTGTGGTGCCTCCATGGCCTTGGGTGCCACCAGGCCATGCTGGCCATGCTACCTCTTTGTTCTCTGGCAGGAGCTCTGTTTTGTTTGCCTGACAGCTCCCGTGTCACCAGCATGCTCAACTCATGCATGAGTGGGGACTGCTGCATGTCAACCTATGCTCATCACCAGTGACAGGTGATGTCAGTGCCATTCCACCCCATACTTCCTTTTCCCCACTCTTGTGCCAAAAGGCTGGCCAGGGAGAACAGAGCCTCACAGGGGGGACAAGGGGCTGAGTTTCCCCTCTTGGGCCTTGCCAGCCTTTGCTCCTGTACCCAAACCAGGCTCTGTCAAGGGAGCTGTGTACCAGGAATGTCCCAGAGCCAGCTGGAGCCCCCCAACTCTCTCACCTCTGGTGCTTTTCTAGTCTCCCCTGCCATCCTCCTGGGTCTCAGGGTCATCCCAACTCAGAAGGGGGAGATGAGGGTTGTCATTACTAGTAGCAATAAGTCATGCAGAATGAGAAATCATTTCCTATGATCTGTCAAGTTGGATATCCCAGAAACTTCCAGAAAGCAGATTAAACTCCTGGGAAATCTCCCTTTGGCCCTAAGCAGGGTGGGGAGGCAGTTTTGGGTATTGCATGTTCCTTGGAGGCACTGCCAAGATTACAGACTGGTGGAGGACCATAAGTCTTCTGGAAGAAAAGGCCTAGACACTCTTCCTTCCTTGCAGCCTCCCACCCTCCACCTCCATCCCAAGGCAGCAAGGAATTGGGCGTGGTCTTGGCTGGGGAGAGAGTGAGAGTCGTAAGGATCTCTGCCCAGGATGCCAAAATATTTGCCCCAGGAGGAGTGTCTAGCATGTCCGCACGACAACAGCTCTTGGATGCCAGACTGGAAAGGAGGTGCTCTGCGGGCATGGAGGCAGGGCCCTCACTGGGCTCTGTGCTCTGGTAGCGCACAGAGATGGTGCTCGTGCTGCCTAGCTGGGTGCTGGGTCACGTGCCCAGCTAAACAAAGCAAAGCTCCACCTCTTCTCCCATTTCGGTCGGGCGGGTGTTTCAAGCTTGGTTCTGGGCCTGCTGCACCTTCCCGCCTGGCTGGAATGCTGCCCCTGTTTCCCCAGAGCCCCCATCCTGCATGCCCTGGCCCCTCCCAGAGCAGTTAAACCCTCCAGGTTGGCCTCCTCAGCCCAACCCTCGGCATGGTCAGCCCTGAAGTGATGTCTCTGGCCTCCTCAGGTGCTGAGCTACCTCTGAGGCCTTGCTACCTTCTCTCCAGACCTCTGCCTTGCTCCCTGGAGGAGGTGTTGGCCACAGGGGATTAGTGGCCTCTTCCTCAGCCCTCCTGCTGCTTGGCCTCTTCTCCTCAGGCTGCTGGCCTCTGCATGTCCTCCGTCTCTGCCTTCCCTAAGTGTCTCTCTTCCAACCCTGCCAGGCATCCACCCCTTCAACTGAGCCTCCTTCCTATCAGGTACTGGTCCTCCCTCCCTGGGTCTGCCAGCCTATCAGTGGCACCCAGTAAGGGACGCTCTACGCAGCCTGAGGGGTTCAGGCCCTGCACTCGGGTCCCCAGGCAGGAGGAGCAGCCCCTCACCTGGGAGGCCCCAGGGCAAGGAGGAAAAGAGGGTCTCAGAGCCCCCTCCATCCAGTGGTATGCTGGCTGATGTTTAACAACCAGCTCCTGAAGAGGAAGGGGGAGCCCTGATGTGTGGCATCTGCCAGTTTCTGAGCTCTAACACTCCCACCAGGGCCATTTTACAGCTGCCAGCGTGATGTCACTGAAGGCAGAGATGAGAAGACACCGTCCTAACGGCTCCCCCAAGCCTGAAGGATCCAGGTCCTGCCCTGCCTCTGTCCCTCCAGGCTGCCCAAGAGCTCCAAACCAGTCCCTTCTCCCAAATGCAGAACCCGTAAACCCAGATAGGTTTGTGAGGAGAGAAGCTCCTCCCTCTGCTCATCTGCCACCAACAAGTTAAATCAGAAGCTGAGGCCGTGGACACCTGGTTGGCTACCTCATCCTCCAAAAGGGAGGCATCATGTGTCCTGCCAGAGCCAGCCCGGATGGACAGACTTAGAGCTCTGACTCTTCTTTAGCCCCGAAGCAGACTTATTTCTGCTCTTCTACACCTACCCGAAGTGCTATTTCATGCCCCCAGGGCTGCCTGCTGCTGCCACCTTTACACACACACCAAAACTACCCCCCCCCCCCCCCGCCACACACACACACAGCTCCCTTCCCAGGTCCTCTGGGAGCCCTGAACCATGTTGGCCTTCATCTCAGCACCTCCCCTCTTCCCACTAATTTTTCCTGGCCTCCTGAACCCTGCCAGCTCCACAGAGCAGGTGTCAACAAGGAGGAAAGCTCTGGGGCACTGACATCAGGGAATGTGCCCAGAGGCTCTGGGGCTCCAGGGCCAGGCCTTCCTGGCTTCTGATTTGAGTCGCATCCAGATGGGCCTCTCCCTTTGAGGACAGACGTTGAAGGAGGGTGGATGTTGGAAACGGCATAAGACTGGCCGCACCAGACACCCCCAGTTGGCCTCGGGACCTCTCTCTTCAAGACTCTGACCTGTGTTGCAGACCAGGAGCTGTGTGAGGAGGGCTGGACCAAGTTCCAGGGCCACTGTTACCGCTACTTCCCCGACCGTGAGAGCTGGGTGGACGCGGAGAGCCGGTGTCGGGCGCAGCAGTCACACCTGAGCAGCATCGTCACCCCTGAGGAACAGGAGTTTGTCAACAGTGAGTGTGGGAGGCAAGGGGTCTGTGGGCAGAGGGCCTCACCAGGATCCAGAGATGCTGCAGGGGTGGGGGTGGTGGCAGGTGCAAAAAAGGGAGGAAGGGGGTTTTCACAGCCAGGGCTATACCCCGAAGCCCCAGGCTAACACTGTGCCTATCGCTAGGCCATGCCAGCTTGGATGGTGGGCCGAAGTACACTCCAGACATGCGTGTGCTGAAACCCTTGTCAGGCCATAGAAGCAGGTGGCATGCTCCTAGGAGCCTGCCCACCTCCTGACACGGCCCCCATCCCCTCTGCCTTCTCGAGCTTGTTTCTCAGACCCCCTCAGGGGGTCCAGCACCATGCCCAACACCCATGCCTCTCTCTAGACAATGCCCAAGACTACCAGTGGATTGGCCTGAATGACAGGACCATCGAAGGGGACTTCCGCTGGTCAGATGGACACTCCTTGGTGAGTTCCACCAGGGGCACTGGGGGGAGTTGGCGGCCCAGAGATGGGGAATAGCGATCGCCATAGAGAGGTGTATTCAGACCACATACACTCACTGAGCAGCTGCCGGTCTGGGAGCCCTGGGTGCAGGGACTGCGTCTCCGTCATCTCTGCCAGGACTGGGCCAGTCGAGGGCACCCTGGCATGAAGGAAGAGGGAGGTGAGGAAGACCATGAGGGAATGCAGACACACCACCAGAAGGGATACATGGGGGCTTTCGAAGGCTTCCTTGCCTACAGAGGGCTCTGTCTACTAAAGGAGGCAGGCAGACAGAAAGCAACATAGACGCCAAGGGACAGTGCACATAGTAAATGCTGCAGATCAGCAGGGGACGTCAGGGAAGGCTTCCTGGAAGAGGTGAATGGGAACAGGGTCTTGGGTGGGGGAAGGGGACTCTGTCCCATGGCGCAGCAGGAGGGAGAAGCCTAGGGAGACAGTTTGGACTTGGGAGCCATGTCTCTACCACAGGGTCCTATCCAAACAAGGGAACATATGAGACCAGCCCCTGCTGGCCTGACTGGAGGAGGAGGGGCATGGACTCTCACCATCAGGGACTGAGAGGGCGGGGCCAGGCCTAGCTCCTCCAGGCATCCTCACCCCTGCCTCGCCCCCACCCCACCCCCCCCACAGCAATTTGAGAACTGGCGCCCCAACCAGCCCGACAACTTCTTTGTCAGCGGAGAGGACTGCGTGGTGATGATCTGGCACGAGAAGGGAGAGTGGAATGACGTGCCTTGCAATTACTACCTGCCCTTCACGTGTAAAAAGGGCACAGGTGAGCAGCTGCCCCAGAGGGGCCCTGCCCGGATAGAGTCACAGAGTCAAGACATTAGGCTCCTGCTGTGAGACCTGGGGCAGGTGTCCTGGCTGAGGAAGTACCCTCACCCACCCAGCAGGCAGGGCTCTGGTCTGGGAGAGCGGGGGGCTCTCCCAGGATCCCCTCATCCCAGGGCCAATGGCAAAAGCCGCGCCCACTCCTAGAGAGGGTGAAGGTCATAGGCTAGGGGACAGACAGGCCCCTACACACACAGTTCCCCTGGGTGCCAGCACAGAAAGTCACCCACAGTGACTTTTCTGGGTGAGGAGCCCCCCTCTTTATGGGGTCCCCTAGAGTGTCAGTTGTCAGGTCCCGATCCCCAGCTTGGAGTCTGTGGACATGGAGGTGCTGGTAGAACAGGCCCCTCTTGTTCCCTCTCCTGGCCTTGCACCCTGCCCAGGCCTCCTTCTGTCCCAATGTTTTCATAAAGTCACAGCCAATCTGCCTGGCTCTTGCCCCCTTTCCCACCTTTCACCCTTCCTGTTGTCTTTCCCTCATCCCCTCAAGACCCTCCTTTTATTCCCACCCTGCTGCTCTAAATCACGGAGGAACCCAGACATCAGAACCCGTGGTTTCCAGACTTTTAGTTCAGCATGAAAATGCCTCTTTGCCAGCAGCCAGGGCTCGTGGCCAGGTGTCCAGGTGCGGTGCCCCTTCCTTGGGCTCTGGGCTGTCTCATCACAGCCAAAGGAGGGCACACGGGCTCATCACTTGCCTGGGTCATCTCGGGGGACCCTCCCAGAGCCCTTTCTCAAGAGCTTGTGCCCCTCAGTGGCCTGCGGAGACCCCCCTGTGGTGGAACACGCCAGGACCTTCGGCCAGAAGAAGGACCGCTACGAGATCAACTCGTTGGTACGGTACCAGTGCACTGAGGGCTTCGTCCAGCGGCATGTGCCGACCATCCGGTGCCAACCTAGCGGCCACTGGGAAAAACCTCGCATCACCTGCACAGACCGTGAGCACTGCCACCCCCACCCCCCACCCCTCGCTGGGCACAGCATTCCATCCCATGACCCTCTGGGAGGGAGGGGTCCTGAACACCTGCTGTCTGCACTACCCCTGGGCTCATCACACTCACTCCCTCGGCCCTCAGGGCAGGCTCACTTTCACTGAGGACAAGGAAAAAGCGGCTGGTCTGCTTTCCTTTTCAACACTCAAAGCCCCTTTTAGCCCAAACTGGTGCCAAGAAAAATCAAAACCAGGGATGTCCAGGTGGCTTAGTCGGTTAAGTGTCTGCTTCGGCTTGGGGCATGATCCCAGGGTCCTGAGATGGAGCCACCGTATCGGGTTCCCTGCTGAGCCTGCTTCTCCCTCTCCTGCTCCCCTTGCTTGTGCTCTGTCAAGTAAATAAATAAAATCCTCTTTAAAAAAAATAAAGAAAAGAAAAATCAAAACCAGAAAGTGGGTAAAGCCTCAGGTTACTACTTAAACCCATGGTTTCTGCAGGGAGGGGAGCCAGCAGAGGAGGGACAAGTGGGGAAAGTTAGGCTGCTCTCCCCCACCACTGCCATGCTTCCTTCCTTCGGAGCTTTCAAGTATTTGAGATTTTGCGGTCTCCCTTCCCCCCCAGCCTCCACTTACAAGCGCAGACTACAGAAGCGGAGCTCACGGGCCCCATGGAGGAGCCACCCCAGCACAGCCCACTGAGAGGAGCTTCCAGGACGCACCCAGGATGCTGAGCCCAGGAGCCCCGCCAGGCTGACATCCCACATGGATGGTGTCCTCTTCTTGCCGCTTTCTGTCATATAAGGAATTCCATTAAAGAAGGAAAAAAAAAACAAATCCCACATTGTGTATGCACCCACCTCTCCCCACCCCCACCCCCAAATCGCCAAAACCGCATCTGATTTTTCCCTCCTCGATGCCAAAGCAAAGCAAACCTATTGTAAGCCATGGACTGAGTTTAGAGACATTTCTCCAATCTCTCGTTGTGCCTTTCCAGGGACCAGAGCAGGGACAGGGGGAGAAGGGGAGGGGTTAAGTTAAATAAAGAAGATTATTTTTTGTTTCCTGACTTTATCCAAGAGCAGTGCAATCGTTGGTTCTTTCACTCCAGGAAGAGTTAGGGAGGAGGGAGGAAGGGGCATGAGGAGCTGGTACCTGACCGCAGCTGAATGTATTGGATGAGGAGCCAGGAGGGCGGCACCATCTGTGTCAAGAAGAGGCCTGAGGGCGAGGGGGCGGCTTCCACTCAGAGTGAGGGGGCAGGAGAGAGCCATCGAGGGATCTTCCGTTGTGTGGGGGTCGGGTTCCCTCCCAGGATCCCTCTTCCAGTGTCCACTCACCCAGGTCTGCCACCCTGAGCAGGTGTCCATCTCCGGCAGGGCTGGGTTGGGGGAGTGCCGCCCCGCCCCTCCCCCCTCCCCCACACCCCCGGGACCGTGCAGGCACCAGAGTTCCGTGCACCTATTTATATTTTTGAAAACTGAAGATTATGATAATTATAATAATAAAGACATTGGAAGAGATCTATTTCTTTTCTTTTCCCTTTTTTTAAAGAGAAGGCAAACAGGATCTGAGGTCTACAGAAGGGGCTCTTAGGAATGGGGGGGTAGTTGGGACGTGTTTCAACCCAATGACCCAAACTAGGTGAATCTTTTCTGTTCATGAAGCCTGGAACAGTCACACCAGTCACACCAGTACAAATATGTTGTACTTCATATTTTTGTGAAGGTACCTGTGCATTTGATGGAGTGTGTGTGTGTGCAACAGCCAATGGGTTTTGTGTGTGATTTATGAGTTGGCACATTGTCAAAAGACAAATGAGACATCTGGTTACTTGGCATAGTTTGGTTCTTTGATAGCTCATGCTCATATAGGGAATGGTTGGTACAGTGAGTCAAGAGCAGAGGTAAGGGGCACCTGGGTGGCTCAGTGGTTGAGCATCTGCCTTTGGTTCACGTCGGGATCCTGGGGTCCTGGGATCAAGTCCCATGTCAGGCTCCCTGGAAGGAGCCTGCCTCTCATAAATAAATAAATATCTTTTTTTAAAAAAAAAGGAGAGGCAAAATCAGGATTTATAAGAGGGAACACAAAACAGTTGCAGACAGCCTAGGAACAGTGAATCTTGCTTATGCATATTTGTGGTTAGCTAGTTCGCTGGCCACTTGCAAGAAGGTCTGGGCATCCTGCTCTCAAGAATGGTGAAGGCTATAGACGAAAACAATTCCAATTGCTCTCCAAGAGACCTTGAGATTTTGAGCCAGAATGTGCATTGGCCGGGCATTGGCCCCCCACTAGCCTGCTCCTTAGGAGGCCAGGTAGGTGCCACCCTGCTCATCACTTGCTCAGTGGGCCCTGGTGACTGTGTTTGTGAAGGCGTCTGGGTGCCAGCTGGTGCATGCTGGTGTGAGTTTGCTGGTATCTTTTTGGGTGTGCTTATGTATGCTGAGGATTCACTGGTGACTAGATACATGTGTCCAGATTCCCTACGAGTCTGGAGGCAATGAGTGGACAAAAGTAGGAGGTCCAGTGATGATCACATAGAAGGGGCTCAATAATTAGGTAATGAATGGATTCACTGGTGAGTTGGGACTGCAACTATGTGGTGTTCAAACTTGAGTCTCCATCAGAATCAAGAGGATTTGTGATAACAGTTTCTCACTGAGAGAACTGAAGTTTGGCAGGTCTGGGGTGAGGCCCAGAGATTTGCATTTCCAATAATTTCCCAGGATTGCTGCCTGGCCACATTCTGAGAAGCAGGGACCCCACGTGAAAAACTGACTCTGTAACAGTGTGGACGGCAGAGGAGTGCCTGAGCGGAGGCAGGTCTGGTTTCCCAAAGCTGGGGTGGGGACAGGGGGCGGAGGGGGAGACACAGGGCCTATCTCTGAGATCCCCTGGGGCTGGGGTAGGGGACAGTCACGGCCTCCTCTGTGTCCTCCAAGGCACCTCCTAGTGTTCTGGGCTGACACTGACACCCAGACTGGGAGGGGAGACAGCAGGAACACAGGCCGGATCCTCCCACTGCTAGGCCAGCCACCAGAGGCAGGTCTCCACCATCAGGCAAGCCAGAACCACAGCAGCTTGCAGGTGCAGCCCATGGAGCTCCCCAAAACAGAACTCCCCACCACTCTCCCTGGGGAGGGAGCTGGGCCCCAGGACTGAATGAAGCAGAAGGCCAGACACAGGGATGGGGGTGGGTGGTCACAGCACCATTTATTGTCCAGAGAAAGTACAGACACCTGAGGGCCACCCCCTGAGCAGGGAAAGATGAGAGAGAAAAAAATACACTCTTCGGAGAGAGAAGGAAAAAATGGAGAAATTTTTCAGTTTCCTGGGACTTCACATAGAAGTCTAGGGACCCGCTTCCAACCCTAGCTCCACAGCTGTGCTGATCTGGGCCAGCTGCTTCGCAGAGGAGGACAGGAGGAGGAGGAGGTGGTGGTGGAGGAAGAAGAAGAGGAGGGGGAGGCAGCAGCAGAGGCAGCAGGAGACCATAATGTCCAGGGCCCAGCTCCAGGGCCCCCCTGGACACCCTCCCCTCCCCCAGCCTGAGAAGAAGGAGGCAGGAGACTATGATGCCCAGTGCCTAGCTCCAGGGGCCCCCTGGCTACCCTCTCCTCCCCCAGGTTGAGGGGGAGGGGGAGCTGCAGCCACCATGTGTCACTGTCCGCTCTGGGCACCAGCCTCCCTGGAGCAGGGAGCAGGGCTACATTCGGTGATGGTAGAAAGCACTTGTGGGCCCATGAACCTCCAATGTCCTAGAGAGAGGCAAGAGGGATTCCTAGGAGAGCCTTGGGGTGTCCACCTGAGCAAAGGGAAGATTTGGAATGTTGGATTTACAAAAAAACAAACAAAAAGCAGTAATTAAAAAAAAATTAACTTGACAATAAAAACAATACAAAAAACTTGCCCCAAGCTGCCAGGGAAAATGAACCACTCAATAAATAGAGCCCGAGAGGGGAAGGACCAGAGGGCGGCGCAGAGCCGGCGTGGGGACTAGCTCAGGAGTAGCGTGGCCGGTAGCAGTAGACGCCATACTCCCGGCTCTGCGGGTCTGGGAAGCCAAAGCTTCGGACCCCAGGCTCCAGGGGCCCACAGTTGGGACGCGGGTGAACAACAGGGTAGCGGGCGCTGCCATCTGCCAGCCAGCCAGCATCACAGCGGTCCAGGCCACGGAACTTCCAGGCAGCAAAGAGTTGGCCCACCTTGGCGATCTGGGCACCGTCTTCCTGGCAGGCCTCCTTTGCCTCTGCCAGGGTCAGCTTCTCAGGGTGTTCTAGGTAGTACACCTGCCCTGTGGGAAGGTGGGGCGTGAGGGTTAGGCACTGGGTGGGGGGGAGGCAGCCAGAGAGGATAGTAGGGCCTGTAGGAACGGCAGCCCATTAGACCTCACCAAACAGCCCTGGCGATCAGGAGCCCAGGGAGACATCAGGCTGTGGGCATTTGCCATGGATGCTTCTGGGAGGTACCTTCCCCATTCTGACCCCCTCTCTGAGAGCTTCATCACCCCTGCTATGGGGCTGGGTCCTTCCTGTCATGTCTGTACTCTACCTCACTCACCCTGGGTGGGCACCCCACCTAGCCTGGACCAATCAGGGTCTCTTGCCCACTCAATCATTTACTGAGTACTGGGGCACTCAGTTGGCTCAGCTAGTGGAACGTGTGACTTTTGATCTTAGGGTTGTTGAGTTTGAGCCCCACGCTGGGTGCAGAGATGACTTAAAAATAAAAGTTAAAAAAAAATCATTTACTGAGTACCTACTATGTGCCAGGACACTTTTCTGAATGCTTGTGATGTGACAATGAACCAATTTCTGTTTTTATTTATCTTCCCCTAAAATGATCCTCTTCACAAGGACGGGCTGTGCTTTATTTGTCTATGATGCCCAGCACCTAGTCTTGGCCCCAGCACGAGTAGGCTCTCAAAAAATATCTGATGAACAAGTAAACCAGTGATTGGTGTGAAGCAGCAGCAGAGCACTCAAAACTCTGCCAGACGTGGCTCCAATGCCTTCAATGCCTACTCCAAGCCTCCAAGAGAAGGTGCCAGCAGGGTGGACAGAGACCTCTCTGGATCCTAACACTTCCCAGATGCCACCCTCAGACCCCCAGGCCTGTGCTTGGCCAGTGCACTCACCCCTGAGGGCAGGAGCAAAGCAGAATACATCATAGCGGTGCAGGCGGTGGTGACGTGGGCCGTAGCTGCGCACACCAGGCGCCAGGCCCAGGCCACCGCAGGGCTGCCGGGCCAGTGTGATGGGGTACTGCACCGAGGCGTCCTGCAGCCAGCCTGCATTACACCAGTCCAGGCCCTCCTCCCAGGCCCGGAACAACTGCTCGAAGGATGCCACCACCGCATCCTGCTCCTCACACGCCCGCTGGGCCTCATGGAAGTTGAGCTGATAGCGCCCCTGAGGGTGCTGGTAGGGAAAGACCACACCTGGGGAGGGAGGAGAGAGAGGGGCTTGAAGGGGGTGGGCAGGGAAGGATGCCCACTGGGAAGGAGGCTCCCCTATGCACACAGAGAAGCAAACCTGTCATCTCCTGTCCATTCTCCAGGTCCAAAGCAGAGTCTACGTCTGCCTTACAGCTCCCTCCAAGAACCAGGCTGGCACACAGCAGTACTCAGAAAACATTGATTAGCTTGTTAAGGTCATGAATGAATCAGCCAATTAACGTCCCAACTCTAGAATGGGAATGCCACCTAATTCACAGGGCTGTTGCAAGAACCCCAGTGCTAGGGTCTCAATGTGTCCCCTTGGCTCATGTGCTGAAATCCCAAGGCCTAAGGTGATGGTATGAGGAGGTGGGGCCTTCAGGAGGCACTTAGGTCATGAATGAGATTAGTGTCCCTCCATAAGAGATCCCACACAGAGATTTCTCCCCGCTTCCACCATGTGAGGACACAGAGAGCAGTCTGTGACCTGGCAGAGGGCTCTCACCTGACCATGCTAGCTAGCACCCTTCCACCCCAATCATATCCAGCATCAGGGATGAGGAACAGGACCCCTCTGGTCACCATCTGGACTAGATAGGTGGATGCTGATGGTAAAAGTAAGTCCCTGACTTGCACTTTATCCTCATCTCCTCACAAGCAGGTAAAGGAGGCACTCATTTCATACTGTAGGGGATGGGGTGTCTACCCACCCCACCCACAGCTAGGGCAGGGTGGGCCTGGAGCCAGAACACCGTTCTCTATCCATCCCACCTACTCCCTAACAGGTAGGAGAGGTATGAGGACACATAGCCCCATCCTAGAGAGAGAGAAGGTCAAAGTCACTAGAGATCACCCACAGGAGCCCACACACAAGGTCTGGCTGGTTTGGAGACCATTGAGCTGTGATTGTTTTTTCATGAGAAGATTTTTACATAAAAATCCAGAGATTAAAAAAGAAATCCAGAGATTTTGGGGTGCCTGGGTGGCTCAGTGGTTGAGTATCTGCCTTCAGCTCAGGGTGTGATCCCTGGGGGTCCTGGGATCAAGTTCTCCATCAGATTCCCCCACTCTGTGTCTCTGCCTCTCTCTCTGTGTCTCTCATGAATAAATAAAATCTTTAAAAAGAGAAATCCAGAGATTTCACAGAAAAATATATGCTCCTCTTATCAAATCAGAAAACCTGGCTGTGTGAGTCTGCTCCTGGCCCCAAGTAAGGCACTCCTCTGGGACATGATGAGGGCTCAGCCGTGTGTCCAGGTGCCCACCACTCCTGCCACCCACACTGGGCGGCCCCCTTGGTTTGTGCTGCCTGCAACCCTACTGGAGTCAAGGCAGGGTTGCAGTCCTCCTGTTTTCCTCTATCTAAATAAAGTGTGAGCCAGAGGGAGTATTGTGTTCTAGAGACAGACTGCCTGAGGTCAAACTCCTACTCTGCCATTTATGGGCAGTATGGCCTTAGGGAAGTTCGTTGACCTCCCTGTGCCTCTGTTTCCTCATCTGTAAACCGGGGGTGATGGGATGTCTGGGTGGCTCAGTGGTTGAGCATCTGCCTTCAGCTCAGGGTGTGATCCTGGGGTCCTGGGATCGAGTCCCACATCGGGCTCCCCACAGGGAGCCTGCTTCTCCCTCTGCCTGTGTCTCTGCCTCTCTGTGTCTCATGAATAAATAAAACCTGTAAAAATATACATATTAAAAAAAATAAGTAATTAAATGGGGGTGACGATAGCAGTAGCGTCCCCATGGGGTGGTTTCAAGGACCACGTGCTGGTCTGAAGCACAGAGCTCTACACGGTTTCTTGGGGCCCTCTCTCTCCATAGCCCACGCCCCCCATATCCCCCTGCGCATGGGGCCTCACCCCGTAGCTCCAGCTCCACCAGGCCACTCTGGTCCTCCAGCCCATCAATGACCTCACAGCGGTAACGCCCAGAGTCCTCCAGCCGCAAGTCCCTGATCTGCAGCGACACTTCGCGCTCCCCGTTCTGCCACAGACGCACCCGGCCTCGGTAGTCTCCGAAGGAGCGGTGCCTCTGCCCGATGGCCACCAGCACATCCTGCTCTGGGGCCCCATTCTCTGACAGCTTCCACCACTTAATGCGTACAGTCCTCGGGGCCAGCAGGGTCGGCTCGTAGTGGTAGTGGCAGGGCAGGGTCACTTGGGCCCCCTGGTGGGAGAACAGGGTCTCCTCGGGCGTCTCTACCACCAGCTTCACCCCATTGAAGACGCCTGCAAGAGAGGAGGTGCCAATGGGGATCTGCAGCAGCACACCCGTACCCCTGCAAGGGCCACCCTGAGCCTCATCCCCGGCTTCTGCCAGGCCCAGCAGTTGCCCATTGCAAGAATGGCCGTAATGCTGCACCCACATGCTCTGCATTGTGACTTTGTGGCCCCTATCAAGAGGGGACTCTATTTCCCCTCCCCCTTGGCTGGCCTTGCCACTTGCTTTGACCAAATGAATGTGACTATTCCACTGTGCCTGCTCTGAGTCTGGTTTCCATGAGGCTCTGCTGCTTTCACTCCATGACAACAAGCCTGGGCTCACCTGCTGGAGAAGGAGAGCCCACGTGGAGCAGAGACAAGCCTCACTGACCTGTCCTACTGACTGCAGGCACAATTAAGTCAGTGAGCACAGCTGGGACCATGGACATAGAAGCCAGTCCAAAATGCTGACCCATGAAATCACAAGCCAACCCCCCCACCAAAAAAAAACAAAACAGCTGTTGTCTTAAGCCATTAAGTGTGTTGTGTGTAAGCAGCGAATTGACATAGCAGGCAATATGAGCATCCCCGTATCAGGCAGCTGGCTAGGACTCAGATCTCCCTGGGGTCCTTCCCTGCCATGCTGGCCACAGGAGAGCACAGCTTGCCCTTCACTTTTTGTCTCACCATTCTGATGTTCCCGAGATACCTAGAAACACAGGTGAGATGCGGCAGGACTGCTATAGGAGACCATACAGTAACAACGTACAAATAAAC
Source organism: Vulpes lagopus (assembly GCF_018345385.1). Classification (NCBI taxonomy): domain Eukaryota; kingdom Metazoa; phylum Chordata; class Mammalia; order Carnivora; family Canidae; genus Vulpes; species Vulpes lagopus. Next base: position 112,243,586 of record NC_054827.1, read on the forward strand.
CCAGAGCCTACCATGGCGGCACAAGCACCAGGTTTATGGCTGAAGCTGGCTCATCTTTAACTTGAGACCCCGTACAGAGGTCTCACTATCTCATGCTCTTGGGCCTGGACTTAGACCCCTGGAGGTACAGGGTGGGGGAGAAGTGTAGTCTCCAGGGTAAGGAGATAGGAGGCTCCCTGCAGAGGCTTTCATGCTGGAAAGGCCAGGAGCTCTGGTGCAGTGGTTGTCAAAGTGGGGTTCCCAAGGCAGCAGCAGCAGCAGCAGCAGCATCACTGGGAACTTGCTAGAAATGCAAACTCCCAGACCCCGCCCCAGACCTCCTGAATCAAAACCTCTGGGGGTAAGGCCCAGTGATCAGTGTTCTAACAGCTCTACAGGTGGGTGATTTTGCCAGTCACTCAAGTTGGAGAAGCCTGCTCTGGACAGGCTGTAAACACAGAGGCTTGGGGACCACAGGCCTGGAGTCAGAGAAGCCCGGTTTGAATCTTGCCTCCAACTCTCCACAAGCTAGTCTAGTCTAGAGAAAATCAGCTGATTCTACAAACCACTCTCCTTATTTGTAGCATGGGGTAACATCGGTACCTATAGCTGGCTGTGGTAAGTCTCAACACAGATAAGTGTGACACCTGGCACATGGGAAAAGCTCAACAGACATGAGCCAGGACTATCATGTAGTGGCTTTGTCCTTTGTTTTCACCTAGTACTCTTTTTTTTTTTTTTTTTTAAGATTGGACTTATTTGAGAGAGAGAAAGCACACAGAGCAAGAGAGAGAGCATGAACAGGGGTGGAGGGGCAGAGAGAGAGGGAGAAGCAGGCTTCCAGTGGAGCCAGGAGCCCAACGTGGGACTTGATCCCAGGACCCCGGGATCATGACCTGAGCCGAAGGCAGACACTCAACCACTGAGCCACCCTGGTGCCCCTCCTTCATGCTCTTTAGTAAAGCTGTGTTTGAAGCTTTAACCCGAAGACGATGAGAATGTTTAGCTAAATCATAATGTTTCCGTATGACAAAACACTATACAGCCAGGTAAGATAACCTGGCAGCTGGATATCCACTCACCGGCCTTGGGAGAAAAATTGCATTCTATGAAGTGACACGGAGATTCCCAAACCACATGTAGAGCAAGAAGTTAAAGACAATTTTCTCAATCCTATATCAAAGGCTGGAGGGAAATGTTAGTAAGGTTTCCTCCAGGTAGGGGGGATTATTTGTGATTTTACACATATTCATGGATAGAAGTGGTAAAATTATGGGTAGAAAGTTTAAGTTTTTAAGTTTTCTTGAATCTCATTAAAGTGATTATTGGGACACCTGGGTGGCTTAGTGGTTGAGCATCAGCCTCTGGCTCAGGGTGTGACCCCAGGATCCTAGGATAGAGCCCTGCATTGGGCTCCCCGCGGAGAGCCTATTCTCCCTCTGCCTGTGTCTCTGCCTCTCTCAGTGTCTCTCATGAACAAATAAATAAAATATTTTTTTAAAATAGAATAAAATCGTGATTATCTAACAAAATAAACTCGGTGGTGGGCGGGGGGGGGGGGGTGGAAGCCAAATAATGATGCCCCGAGATACCCAGGTCCTAATTCCTGGAACCTGTGAGAGTTACCTTCTATGGCAAAGAGACTAAATTAAGGATTGCAGTCACAAGTATCTTCTTAGAAGGGGGCCAAGTGAGATGTGACCCCGGGGGTCAGAGACTGCAGTGACACAGCCACAAGCCCAGGCCCATCAGCAGCCAAAGGACACCGGGAGAGGTAAGGAACACATTCCCCCCACCGCTACCCCCAAGAGCCTGAGGGAGGCTGGGTGGTGTTCATCAAATCAACCCTTCCACAAGCAGATCTCAGCACGGGTTCTGCAGATCTGTGTGCCCCGGGAGACTGGCTCAAGTCTGTGAGCTTCGCTGTCCTCATCTATGAAATGAAATAATCCACATTATGTGCTTTCGGGGCTGCAAGGACAGCCGGCACCAGCTTGGCCTGGTGGAGTCCTCACCGTGCCGGCTGTTAACCTTGCCCATATATCAGGCTTTTTGTGAGGATTGTCTGAGGCAATGCTGGGAAGGCAGCTAGAAGTGTGCCTGACACAAAGTAGGTGCACAACTGCTAACTAAAAAGTCACCTGCCCAAAGGCGCTGAGGTGGCTCAGCCAGTTAAGCATCTGACTCTTGATTTCAGGTCATGATCTCAGGGTTATGGAATCGAGCCCCACGCTCTGCACGGAGCCTGCTTGGGATTCTCTCTCTCTTTCCCTCTCCCTCTGCCCCTCTTCCCCAAAAAAGTCACCTGCCCAAAGCCATGTAGCTACTAAGTGGCAAAATTAAGATTCAGACTCACATCTGTCTAACCTCAAACATCCTTTCCACTTGGGACACCAGGCAGGGGCGATCACATGTAAGTTGGATCTTGGAAAATGGGCAGGAGCGTCCCATTTTGGGAGCATCCTTAAGTACAGAAGTGATTGTCTTTAAGCACATTTGGCTCCGATGCACTCCAAGCCCAAGGGACTAGCAAACACAGAGTAACTGAACCATCCCTTGCACTCGTCTTAGAAAGGAGCCTGGCCTGCTACAAGGGCCCAGACAGGGAAGGGGCTACTGGCTCCACACCCCATCCCCTGTCCCGGCCTGGAACCTGCATATCACAGCAGGATCCAGGAAAGGTCTCGGTCACCCGTGGAACATGGAGCCAGAGCCAGAGCCAGGAGGCTGCCCACCTTCACTGTGGCCATTGCCCAGGTTCCAGCCATTGGGATTGTTGGAGTAGTAGAAGCCATTGTAGAAGGGCAGCCCGGAGATGCAGGGCAGCAGGAACAGCAGGACCAGGAGCAGCAGGCCCATGACACCAGGCATGGCCACAGGGCCAGCGTGTCTGGGGCAAGGCTGGAGTCTGGGGCAGGCTGGAAAGAGGAGAAAATAAGCCAATTAGAGAAGCCTGCTGCAGGGGGCCCGGGGACCCCTGGGTTCCAGCACTTGTTCACTAGCTCAGTGGGTGATTATGGAGCATCTTCTGCCTGACAGGCCCAGGGGACTGCAGGCCACAGGCAAGACGGGGCAGTAAGCAAGCCAACAAAGCCGAGGGAGGGGTTAGGAGGAGGAACCTAGTCCGCGGAGAAAATTATATAGGGCAATAGGACAGGATCAACAGTTTCAGATAGCATGTTTGAATTTGCAAGGTTGTGAGCAGCATTTTTTTTTTTAATTTATGATAGTCACAGAGAGAGAGAGAGAGAGAGAGGCAGAGAGATAGGCAGAGGGAGAAGCAGGCTCCATGCACCGGGAGCTTATGATTAGTCACACACAGAGAGAGAGAGAGAGGCAGAGACATAGGCAGAGGGAGAAGCAGGCTCCATGCACCGGGAGCCCAACGTGGGATTCGATCCCAGGTCTCCAGGATCGCGCCCTGGGCCAAAGGCAGGCGCCAAACCGCTGTACCACCCAGGGATCCCGTGAGCAGCATTTTTTAATGACATCGAGAAAACCAGACGACACAATCTCAGGATGTATTTGTTTAGTGAGAGGGGTTCTGCATTGTGGAGCTTCTGTTTCCATCCAGAGAGATCTGCAGGGGTGACGGGGAAGTCACAATGCAAAATTTGTTTCTTACCCTGAGTCAAGGTCAAAAAAATTTTTAAGCACCATGCTTAGGGTACTTCTAGGGGCCATTCTGGTTTCAGAGGACATGCAAATAAAACAGGCAGCTAGCCCATGGGCTATAGTTGGTTTATTTGGTTTTTTAAAAATATATTGCATTTCAATATTATATGGTGATTACCAAGTTTTCTTGGCACGCACACCCTCTCCTCCCTTGCTGTATTTTGCAACCAAGGCTAATGCCTCAATCACCTCCTCCTCACCTTCCCCCCCCCACCCCGCCCCTGCTCATTGCCATTTGCTGAGTGCTTAATGATTAAAAGACCAGCAGCCTTGGAGGAACTCTAGTGCAGAAAAGGGACAGAGTCCTGGGCAGAGAGTCACGAGCTATATGGGGAGTGTAGACATGGGGTACAGAAAAGACACAAAGGCCCAGAGACCAAAGAGAACACGTGGTGGGGTGGGCGGCGGCGGGGGGGAGGGTTCTGGGAATGTGCTGGAAATACTTCTTTTGTGTGTTTCTCTGCCCTGATCCTGGGATGGCTTCTCCCAGCACCCTGGCCTCCGGCTTTCAGTGGGATTCAGCCCCGGGGGGTTGGGGGAGGCACCCACAAGAGATGGGCAGGAGGGAGAAGCTTCATCTCTGGAATACTGTGTCTCCTTGTGACCACAATCCTGTTGGCATCTCCTCATCCTCACCCCAGCACCTGCTCTTGTGAGGTATGTAACACTGTTCCCTCCCCTTCTCCCTCTGCACCCCCAGGCTTCGAAGGGTGACTGCCATTGCTTATCTCTATGTCTTCTACCCCCTCGTTCGATGCCCCCATCCCTGAACTCTAGAAGCCAGCCATTCCTTCCTTATTAGAGTCTCTTTATTGGAACCACCCAGGGTGAATTCTGCTTCCTGCCAAAACCCTGGCTGATAAAGGGGAGAGGTGGTGAGAGGGGTCAGCAGGCCAAGGTGAGCAGCTAGATGCCCTTGGGTATCTGGCCCAGGCTTTTCCTTCTCTCCTTGGTCCCAAAGGCCCCGGGGTGCCAGTGGTGGCCTTAAGCAGAAGAGCCACAGGATCAGAAGAACATCTCAGAAGCATGCCTCTAGGGACAGTGTTGACGGTGAACCTGGTGGGGCAGAAAGGCCAGGGTGGCAGCAGGCATCTGGAAGTACAGCTATGATTACCATGTAGCAATGTGGAAAAATGCTTAGGGTATAATTTAAAATGGACAAAGCAGAACACCAGAATTGCCCCTCTGCTATGACTGCAAGCCTGTGGCCCCATGAATGCCTGTTGTATGAAAACCAGAATGGAGGGAAGAGCAAAGAGACAAGGGAAGGAGGAGGGTGGGAAGGGAAAAGAAAAAAAAAGAAAAGAAAAGAAATGAGGCGCCTGGATGGCTCAGTTGGTTAAGTGTCTGACTTTGGCTCAGGTTGCAATCTTGGGGTCCTAGAGTTGAGCCTCACATCAGGCTCAGGGTAGGCAGGGAGTCTGCTTGCCCCTTTCCTCTCCCACCTGAACCTGGCTCGTGCTCTCCCTGTCTCTCTCAATAGATCTTTTAAACAAAAAAGAAAGGTGAGGAAAGCATGGAATCTGTAAGGAAGGGTGGTGAGATTCGAGCAGAGAACCTTCTTGTTTCCGAAACAGGAGCCCTTGCTGGAAAGGAAGGAGCAGATGTAGAATAAGCTGACAGGTAGAACCCATTGCTCCCTTAGGCCCCTTGTGGAGATCCTGAGGCCCAGACCCACCCTCTGTGCCGTGTACTACAGTAGGACACTGCCGGCCTGAGGTCTCACTTCTCATCCAAGAGGAGTCCTCAGGCGACACCCATAATGCCTCATGGGGACTTGGATCTGGGCAGCCCAATCAGACAACCTGATAAAGAAGTTCGGAGGTAGGAAGATCTGGGTTCAAATCCCATCTCCACTACTTACAAGCCTTGTGATTCTAGGCAGGTTTCCTCATTTGCGAAATGAAGTTCATAAAACTCACCACCACATATTTTTCACCCATATGTCTACCTCTTTCCTATGGTAGCCTGGTTCTAGATAGCGCACGATCAGTCAGCTGAAAGCTGTATTTGCAGTCTCCCTCTACAGCGAGGAGAGGCCGTGGGACTTGTGCTGGACCATGTCAGGGAGCAGAAATAACAGGTGCCTCCTGCAGGTCTTGTGTTAAAACAGGGATAGCTCTTCCTGGTATTCTCCTCCTCCACCTGCTGGCCACCAGAGTAGCCACCTTAGTCTCAGAAATGTAAACCATGGGTTGAATGGCAGAGCTGCCCCATCAGCCCTGGAACTCCCCCATCTGCACTGTGTCATGAGAGAAACAAAGTCTTATCGTATTTAAGTCACCACGTTTTGAGTCTCTTTGTGAACACAGCTTAGCCACACTTGGACTGCAATCATGGGCATAAAAATAGTAACAGCTGAGTTTAATGAGCACGTACTACCTCATTTACTCCTTATCACAATGCCTGGAGGTGGAACCTCTTAGTATCCTCATTTCACAGCTGGAAAAACCAAGGCACAGACATATTAAATCATCTGGCCAAGGTCATACAGCAAGGACATGGTGGAGTTGGGATCTGAACCCACTCCAGCTCCAGAGCCTGGAATGACCATGTCAAATTCAGGGAGGTGACATGTGCAGAACACACACCTCAGAGCCTGGTACACAGCAGGACCTCATCGGAGATCATTTCTTTTCTCTTCCTGAGGTCTCTCATCTGGAACCAGGAAGGAGAATGAGGACCAAGAGGCTGTTGATATTGAGCTGGATGTCACAAGGCCCACCTTGTCCCTGGGCACCCGCAGCCTCCTCACAGCAGTTCATCAGGCCCAGATGCCCTCCTATGAGAAAGGGCTTCCCTGGGATGAGCAAATGGAGGTGTTTCTGCCACTTATGTGCCTGAAACAAAGTGCATATTTTTGCATTAAATGCATTAAAAAATAAGGTGAAGGGGAGAATAAGGTTGGGGCCAATCATTCAAAACCTATGTGAGGCACCTGCATGGCTCAATGGCTGTGCATCCGCCTTTGGCTCAGGGTGTGATCTCAGAGTCCTGGAATCAAGTCCCGCATTGGGCTCCCCACAGGGAGCCTGCTTCTCCCTCTGCCTATGTCTCTGTCTCTCTCTCTGTCTCTCATGAATAAATAAATAAAATCTTAAAAAAAAAACATGCAGCTTTGTAACCAGAGTGTTAATAAAACCAGGAACAGTCCTAATAAACACCACCAGGGCTGTTCACTCTCCACTGACCTTGGCACCCAATGCCCTTTGCAGCCCTCAGCACAGGGACAAGTGGTTCCTCCTTTGAGATGTAGGTTTCTGGGGGCATTGGATTCCAAGAGAAACCAGAATTAAGAATTAAGACTCTGATCCATCCAAGGTGGAGCCATCTTCTTCAATCATTTTTGTTTTTTAACTCAAGGGAAATGTCTTTGCAACTTCATCATGCGATTTCTATATTTATCAGAAAACTTTGTGAGAAGCTGCCAAACAGGCACCTCTCTCTCCCCAAACCTATTGCATCCTTGAGTTGAGATGGTGCAAGTTTGGATCTTGAGAGCTGGGACAGTTTGGTAAGAAGGGATGCTGTATTATCCAAATCTATTTGGTTCCTGAGTTTTCAACACTGAACAGCAAGAGCCTGGATAGGGAGATACATTTGTATGTGTACTTTCTGCAGGACTGTCAGCACTTATCTTAAGGAATCCAGCACTTGCAAAAAGCTTCCTCTTTGATTGTGAGAAAGCCTGTTATGGCCGCTCCAATACGTCAGCATGTTGAGAAAAATCACTGCCGGACCAATGCGGTGTTATGCTGACATCAGTCCCCCATTGTGTTTATCAATTGTGATGAAGTCATTCATTCAGAAACGTGCACTGAGGCAGGAAAAACCATGGCATCTTCTGTGTCTTCCAGCGAGCTCCTAGGTACCCCTTCCCAGCCTCAGAGACCACACTCAGCACATGCTCCCAAACTTGAGCCTGGGCATCACTCACTCCGTCGGTTTTAAAGGGCTTCCATGTCCAACAGCTCCCTTGACCCTTCTAAGAAACCCTCCTCCCCCCAACTGCCAGTCAGCAAGAATTTTATTCTCCCCAATTAATCCACAGGTAAACAGAGGCACCAAGACATGAATTGTCCAAAGGTCACATGGCCGAGAGGGTAGAGGCAGGGCCCTGTTGTAAACTCTTCAGCCAGGCCCCTTGAGGATCCGTCCTATATAAGGACTGCCTTCCACGTGACAATGCATTTGCATGGATGATGTCACTGTCTATCAGTTTCACAATGTCAAAATTTTTATCTTCATTGTACAGACAAGGAAACTGAGGTTCAGAAATGCTAAGATTCAGGGTGCCAAGGTGGCTCAGTTTGTTGGGCATCTAACTCTTGGTTTTGGCTCAGGTCCATGACTCTTGGAGTCATGGGACAGAGTCAGATCCCGGGGCTCCACGCTCAGCAGGGAGTCTGCTTGAGATTCTCTCCCTCTACCCCTCCCCTCCCCGCAAAAAATTAATAGGAACACCTGGGTGGCTCAGTGGGTTGAGCATCTGCCTTTGGTTCAGGTTGTGATTCCAGGGTCCTGAGATCAAGTCCTACACTGGGGTCCCCACAGGGAGTCTGCTTCTCTCTCTGCCTGTGTCTCTGCCTCTTTCTCTGTGTCTCTCATAAATAAATAAATAAATATCTTTTAAAAATAAATTAATTAATAATTTTTTTTTAATTAATAAAATTTTTAAGAAGAAAAGAAATGCTAAGTTGCATGGTTAAGGTTACCCAGGTAATAGACGGGCTGGAACATGGCCTCACTCACTCAGCAAGTATTTATCGAACACCTGCCATGTGCCAGGCACAGTTCTCAGCATGCGGGAAACAGATCACAAGTCCTGCCAGAGCTTACATTCCAGGGAGGGAAACAGACACCAAATAGGATATGGGACATCCGTGTTGTCAAGGTGCTACATGTGATAGAGGAGGCTGAAGCAGGGGAGGGAGGTGCTTGTGGAGACAGGATGGATTGGGAAGGATTCCCTGAGAAGGAGACTAACTGAAAGTGTGAGCTTTGAGAATCCTAGGGAAAAGCATTCCAGGGGAGGGAACAGCCAGTGCAAAGGCCTTTGGCAGGAACAGTTTGAAATCCAATGAGGAGCAAGAGGGAGAGAGGTGGGACAATTTGGTTGTCCACCATGATGCAGCACTGAATGAAAGGCACTGACAGGAATCTGATTTATATTCTAAAAGAGCCATGCTGGCTATCTTCCTACCCCAGCTCCAGATAGTGTCCTCATCCTTGGCTCCTCCTTTCCAGCTAAAAACAGCCTTAGTTTTTGGTGTGTGTGTGTGTGAAAATAAGATTTTATTTATTTGAGAGAGAGAGAGCATATAAGCAGGGCAAAGGAGAGGGAGAAGCAGAGTCCACGCTGAGCAGAAAGCCTGATGTAGGCTCTATCCCAGGACCCTGAGATCATGACCTGAGCTGAAGGCAGATGCCTCACCGACTGAGCCACCCAGGTGCCCCCAAACAGCCCTAGTTCTCTTCATTACATCTGGCCCTTCTCTGGTCTGGACACCCACCTTGGTCTGCTCTCTGGTTTGTTAACACTACTGCGGGGACTCCTGGTTGGCTCAGTCAGTGGAGCATGTAACTCTTGATCTCAAGGTCATGAGTTCGAGCCTCATGCTGGGTGTGGAGCCTACTTAAAAAACAAACCACCACCACAAATGGAGAGGTGTGATTTGGTCAACACCCCTCTTTGCTGGATGCTAACCCAGCAGTCAGGCAACTTTAGAATGAGGGGAGGGGTGCCAAGAAAAACAGTGAGTTCTGAAGGAAAGATTGACCTTGTATCCAGGAGCTATGACCCAGGTGGAAGCTGGCCGTCTGCTCTTAGGCCTCTCTAGAGAGCAGGGGTGCAGCACACAAAGCCTGAGGTATCCAGTTAGACTTGACACCTGCTGGCTGGATGTTTTGATTTCTATGAACAGAAGTTTCCCTGCCTCCAGAGCAGACTAATAAGGAAGCTCAGGAGCTGAAGATAAATGACCATCCTGAACTTTAGGTGACAGTATAAAGCTGAGACCCAGGTGTGAGCCAGCAGTGGCAATTGCTACTTACTGCCACCCTGCCCCAGGCCCATTTCTGACCACTAACACTCAGGGAAGCCATGGTCAACCTCAGCTCCCTGACCCTGGCTACCCTGGCCTCCAGCCCCTCAGAGAGCTACCACAGAGGTGCCATCAGCTGGAAGGCCCAAGATCCAGTCCAACACAGTCATCTCGGCTGTGGGAGGCTCCCCATATCAGCTGGAGCCTTGCCTGGGCAAAGATACACCTGTACCCTGCTGTGTGACCTTGGGCAAGTTACTCAACCTCTCTGTGCCTCCATGTCCTCGTCTGGAAAAAAAGACTAGATACTCACTCTAGGGCTGTGATGAGGATTATATAAGATGAATCATGTCCAGCCCCAACATATGGCAGGTGCTCAAAAAACGGTTGCTAATACGTACTGGCAGAAGAACACAGTGGCAAATTTCAGGTTCTAGAATGAGACTGGTCACCAGGATTCAGCTCTGGTTCCCCCAGTTACTAACAGTCTATCAGTGGACAAGTCACTGAGCTTCACTTTGCTCATCTTGTAAGATGGGAGTCACAACAATTACAACCAGAAAACATTTCTGTAAAAATTAAGGGAGAGAATGTCTGCAAAGCACTTAGAATGCTGCCTGGCAGGAGGGTAAGCACTCACAAAATATTAGTGGTTATTACTATTGCTTTTTCAAAAAGATTTTATTTATTTACTGGAGAGAGAGAGAGAGAGAGAGAAAGTGAGGGAGAGCACAAGTGAGGAGGAGAGGGGGGAGCAGGCTCCCCCACTGAGCAGGGAGGGAGCCTGATGTGGGCTGGATCCCAGGACTCTGGGATCATGACGGATCATGACCCTCCGGGAAAGCAGACACTTAAAACTGACTGAGCCACCCAGGCACCTCCCGTTACTGCAGTTGTTAACAATTCACAACCTGCAGTCTCAGCTTATTTCGGTGGATCTTTCTCCCCTCTCACTGCCTAGAGCAGCCACTACTGCCTTCTCTTTACAGTTGGTGAAACTGAGGCCAAGGGTGGGGAGGTGAGTGAGGTACCAAAGTTGTATCTTTGGTAAACAGGCAGAGGCTGGAGAAAATCCAAGGTCCCTTGGCCGCCCATCCTTTGCTTTCCCAGCACCCGTTGCCTCCGCCCCCCTCCCCACAGCAGAAGGAGCGGAACCCCAATTCGGAGGAACTGGGGGGCGGGGCCCAGGCGCTCCTCACTTGTGAGGCGGAGAGTAGAGTTCCCCCACCCACCAGCAGGGGGCAGCATTGCCCTCCCGGTCTGCACCAGCCCCAGCTCCCGGTAAGGAGCTGGACTTCGGTGCCCGCGGTGCAGACGGGGCTCCTCGGCGCCTTAGAAACCCGCGGCCCCCGGAAAGCAGGAGCGGAGGTGTTTCCCGCCGGCACCCACAGGGCCTCGGGGGAGGCCAGGGCGCCTCTCCATCACCTGCCGCACGGAGCAGAGCCACGGCCGGGGCGGCGCGGGGCGGCGCGGGGCGGCGCGGTCCAGGCCGGGTCCCAGGCCGCGGGGGCACCGGGGAGTCGGTGGCACAGCCCGCGGGGCCCGGCGCCCGCGACGGTTCCTTGCCGGCCGCCCACCGCCCCAGATTTCTCCCCGTCGCCGCCCGCCCTCTGCGCTCCGCTCTCGCAGCCGAGGGAGAGACCGCGGGGCACCTGGGCCTGAAAGCGCCGGGCACCCTCCGCCTCTCCCTGGACAGCGGCGGGGGCGGCAGAGGCCAGGAGGCGCGGGTCCCGGGCTCCCGCCCACCCCGCGCCCCCGACTCGTGCGCGGCACCGTGCGCGGGGGCTGCGGGACCCCGACCCGACCCGACCCGGCGGCGGCCGCAGGGGCATCGGGTTTCGCGCGGCTGTGCCCCCTCGCGGCGCGCCCGCGCTGCTCCCCAAGCCGCCCCCGCCCCCCGCGCGCCCCCGCCCCGAGCGCGCCCCCGGGACTTCACGCCCCAGCTCCGCCCCGGCCCCGCGGGGCCCAGCGCCTCCCCCTGCCCCGACGCCGCCCCAGGAGGCGGGCGGGGGCGCAGGAGACCCAGAGGGGGCGGCCGGGCCCGCAGGGCGCCCCAGGAGCCCGCCACCCGCAGCCACGTACCGTCCCCAGGCGGCCCTTGACGGCTGCAGCGCTCCCAGCCTCGGCCGCCAGGGTCCCGGCCGGAGGAAGCGCGCGGATTTGGGGGATCCTGAATGCCCTGAGAGGAAGCGGCTGCGGACAGGCCCCCGCGATCCCGCCGGGCCAGCCCCTTAAAGGGACACACGCCCCTTTCCCTCCCGCGGGCTGAGCCCAAAGGAAGGCGTTGCTGCCTGCTCGGGCCGGCTCCAGGCGCGGCTGGGGACCAGCTCCAAACCTCAGAGAAGCCGGCGGCGCTGTGAAGGGAAAGACCAGGAGTTTCACGTCACATCTTGAAGAGGGTAAGTGGAAGATGGAAGAGGCGCGTTATTGAGGCGGGACGGTCCCATTAGGTCACTCCGGTTTACCAAAAACAGTGGGACTGAACAAGGGGAGCCCTCTCCAGCACTCTGCAAGTGGGCTATGGCCGGCCCCGCTTTCAGGAGCAGGAGGGCAAGCGTTCTGTAGGCTTACCCTCCATGTAAGGCAAGGGGGCCCTGTCCTCCCTCCTGCCCGTGATTTTAGTCATCATGAAATCTCCAGGCAGACTGTTAGGTCAGTGTTGGGCATAAGGACACAAGGACGCTGACCCTAGGAGGTGGGGTTTGAAACAGCGGTCTTGGGGGAAGGGAAGGCAAAGCTAGGGGTGCCCAGCAGCCAGCAGGGGCAACCAGGCTTCTGACTAGTGCTCCTCCAGGGGTAGGAAGACAATCCTGACATCCAGCAGGCACCACCTCCAGGGTCTCCTATTTGGACAGGGTGTTTTGTTTCTGGCCTGGCCAACAGGGGTCCTGAGCTGGACAGTTTTCCCTCAGCAGAAAAGCCAAGAGGTCCTTCAACCCTGGCAGGGAGAAAGGCCACAGGTCACGGGGTCGAGTCCAGAGCCTATTCCTAGACACACTTCAAAAGCCTGAGTGCATGCATGTGCATATACGCACGTGTGTGCGTGTGTTACACAAGAGCCAGGAGGATGTCAGAGCACAAGGAGCTGCAGTGAACTAGAAGGTACATTGTGTCCAAAGTGAATGCCAGGCTTCAGAGACCTGTCTGACCTCTGCATGGAGATGGATTGGAGGAGAAATAGACTCAAATACCAATTAGGAAACTCTTGCAAGCTTCTCTGACAATGATGTGGACCATGTTTGAGGCCTCTAATGAGCCAGGCTTTGCATCCAGGTATCCTCTCCATTAGTCTCCACAAGGCCATGGAGCTGGTCCTATTATTTCCATTTTACAGATGAAGAAATTGAGGCCCAGAGAGATTTAGGTAGATTGCCTAAGGCCACTTAGAGCCAAGATGTGATCTGGTTCCCCAGCTTGGGACCCTAAGTTTCTAATGACCCCACTCTATATAAACCAGAATTGGAAAGGAGACCAGACTCCTGGGAGACATGAGTCACCAGGTCTCAGTGCTGACACCCACACATGAAGGGGGAGGGACCACAGCAGGAAGAAAGTCAGTTTTGCCACAGCAACACAAGTTTCATGCTCTGGCCAGCATGAAACTCCCCCCCCCGCCACCCCCCGGCAGGTGGAATATCAGTACTGGCTCCCCAGACAGTGGTTAGGAACAAAAAAAGCAAATTTGGGAGGAGATGGTGAATGCGTGTGGGAAGTAGGGGAGGCTGCCCAGGAGAATGAGGAGGGTCAGGAGTGAAGGCCCCAGGCTCTCCAGAGGGGCACTTTCAGAAGGCTGTGGCCAACTCATCCAAGGCTACAGAGATGAGAAGGGCATGGGTGGCTTAGGCCACTCCAGAGTAGCCTCAGGGCTCCTGGGCCTGGTGGGGACCTCATGACTACAGCTGATGAGACTGGCCCAGAGCAAACATTCAATGCCATGAACAGGGATTGGTGGACAGTACAAGTGAGGCTCCCAGCTTCCCCTGATACAAGTAGGGGATTTCTTGGGTTCTAGCAAGGCTCAGAGACGCAGCTTGTTACTGGGGAGGTGGAACCATCCTGAGGCACAGGTATAGAGGAAAGAAGCTTCTCCACTGTCCGCTAGTTCCCAGAAGAGACCAGAACAGGGCTGTGGATGGAAAATGCTACCAAAAGGGAGTGCAGAGGTCAGCAACCACCTGGAAAAACTGACTCCAGACACGTCATCCACGCAGCTCCAGGGAAGAGATCTCTGATACAGGAAGGAGTGGGCTGAAAGATCCCCAGGGGTAGGGAGCCCCAATCCCCTATTCACTCAGAGACCACAGCCCGGGCCTTTTATTCTGTCCTTGCCCAGCTAAGAATCCCTGGCAAAGGCAGCTCTCAGGAAGGAGTCACTTCCAGACTAATTTTCCTCATGAAGTTCCAGCAAAGCCACACCCTCACTTTGGCAGCCACGTGGCCCAGATCTGCTGCCCAGAGGCGCCTATGTTTATCACAGCATGGCTCCCAAAGTTTTTTTTTTTAATGTTTATTTATTTATTATTTATGATAGACATAGAGAGAGAGAGAGAGAGAGAGAGAGGCAGAGACACAGGAGGAGGGAGAAGCAGGCTCCATGCCAGGAGCCTGACGCGGGACTCGATCCCGGGACTCCAGGATCACGCCCTGGGCCAAAGGCAGGTGCTAAACCGCTGAGCCACCCAGGGATCCCCCGCTCCCAAAGTTTGTTCCAGAAAATTCACCTTGTACCCCACAGTCTGGGATACTAGGGTGGCTTCCGACACCCCCTTCCCAGCTAGTCAGTCCCTCCTCTACTTGCCAGCAACCCTTCCCAGATCACCAGGATGCTGGCCTGTACTGCCCCCCCTTCTCCCCCGCTGGCTACTTCCTGATGGTCCCTGCATGGGGGGTAAGGTGGTAAGGGCAGAGGGGTACAGCCCCCTGCAGCCCTGCCAGTAGCCTCCCAAGAACCAGTGTGCTCAGCCAGGAGGCCTCGTGATGACTTCCTTCCCACCCTGGAGCCTCCCACAGGTCTGCAAGCAGCCCAGGTTCTTGGAGTTTCTAGCAGTTTCTCCAAGGCCACCACTCCAGATGCAGAGAAATTGCCAAAGGGGAAAACCAACAGCCTTGGCACTAGTTGTCCTGGTGCCGGAAGACAGCAAAGGCATTCGCGGAGACAGCCTCTGTGTCACGTCACCCCGGGCCCCTCACCTGGTAGAGCTACGGGCCCCAGGGCAGTGTGGGTCTGGCAGGTGGCAGTGGAGAACTGAGGGCAAGAGATCAGGCCTCGGAAGTGGGACTCCTCAGAGTCTCCTCCCTTCTCCTGCTGTTAAGCTCTCCACAGCTGGCAAGTAAACAAGAATGCTGGCCTCTGGGAGGACAGAGGGCCCAGGGTGGGGGCGCCAGCCCAGGCCAAAGCCCATCTGGACGGAGCAAGTGATGAACCAATAAACCACAGCAAGAGTTCCAGGGAGTGATATAAATATATTTTGGAAGCTGCCTGTGTACTCTGGGGTAAAAAAAACCAGCACAGAGGGTGCCCCATGCCCACCCACCTCTACCCCTCTCTCCCCATAGCCTGCCCCCCCCCTCCCGCCTCCTGTCTCGTTTTAGGCCAAGGGTCAAGAGAGGTCCTCCAGGGAGATAAGGGGGAAGTGCTGGAGGCCAGGTGGCAGCGGCAGGAGTGGCAGCATCGTGTGGAGGGACAGGACACTGTTATCTCCAGCCTGGCGCCTCAGGGCCTTCTTCTGGGCTGTGGGAACGTAGGGTGTGGCAGAGAGTGTAGGGGAAACACAGGAGACTGGGACCAGGGATCTGGAGAGGTGCAGGTAACCCTCGCTCCCTATTTCGCCCTGTTCTGTCCATCCCGGACCACCTCAACTCCCACAGTGCCTAAGAAAATGGGATGGCAGGAGGGGTGGGTACCAGGGCCACGTGGGGGGGAGGGGAAAGAGGCGGGAAGGAGAGGTGGCTGAAACCCCTACCCCCGGTCGCCTACAATCAGGAGGTGGGGTGGAGGAGACAGCAGGCCAACAGAAGGCTAGGAGGACCAGGTAAGGGGCAGGTGCCCCACGGCCCTTCTGGGCACTCCGGCCAGGCCTACCACTAACAGCCCAGCAGTTCCACACGCATGGTGATACGGTTGTGCCAGGCTACGGGCAGGATGCGCACAAAACGAGCCAGGAAGGGCATCTCAAACATGTTCTTCTTGTGCGAATTATTGTCCAAGTTGCCAGGGAAGATCTGGAGGCAGAGGGGGTGTCAGGAGGACCCCAGAGCCAGCCCCCCACCCCACCCCTGCCCTCAGAGCCTCGGGCCAGACTCCAAGGGCACCCCTTGAGGGGTGACAGGAGGTCAGCCAGCCAGACGCTCACCTTGCCTTCGATCGCGCCCTGGTCCTTGTATTCGGTCCAGTTCGTGCTGTCATTACTGTAGGCTACCTTGTAGGCTGCCACATACTGGATGTGGCCAAAGTCTCGGGCCCCCTGGGTAACGATGCCAGTCACTTGCCTCTGGAAGCCCAGGTCCACCTACAGGAAAAAAGCAACCTCACTTTCTTTGTTGAGACCGTCTTCCAGTAAATGGGAAATGGCAGACATGCTGGGGCATAACTTCTAGTACTGGGAAAGCTACTTCATCTGGCACAACCTCCTCATCTGTAAGATGGACATAAATCACATCACCTGCTTTGTCAGACTCTGTTAGACACTTCACTGCAGTGACGCTAGACATCAGAGCCTGGGCCTTGGCCAACCCACAGCCATCCCCCACCCCACCCCCGGTATAATGGGAACAAGCAAAGGAAAGCCCGTGGATGGGTTCCTGAGGTGTCCTGCAGGGCTCTGCACAGCCTGGCATTAATCCTGCAGGAGTCCAGCTCCTCACAGAACCCGGCTCCACAGGTGAATGGCTCCCCTGGAGCCCAGAGAAAATCCTCCTGCCCCCAGTCCCTGAGTATCCGGGGAACCTGCCAGCTGCTCCTAGACAGGCAGGCAGTCCCCAGACACCAAGCTTGCACACCTGACGTGCTGCCAACCAGCAGGTGAGGCCCAAGCAAATCCTCACGCTGCCAGGGCTGTTTCCTCACCTATGAAATCAGCAGACATTCTGGTTTTGTGTGACTGTCATGTTGCCCCAATTTCATGAAATCCAAGAACTGTCCCTTGTGTCTCAGACACCAAGACCAGCAGAGAAGTCCTGGGGTGTGCGGCCCTACGGGCCATGGGCTAAGCCTTGTCACCCTGGGCAGCTGGTGGAGATGGCTGTACCGTTACACGCACGCACCTTCACCTGGGGCTCAGGGCCCTGTCTTGGTGGAAGCAGCCCTGCGTCCCCCCACCCTGCCCCTCTGGAGTTGCAGAGGGTGGGGAATCAGAAGAAGGTGGGGCATGTGGGAGGAAAAAAGAAACCAGGCTTTTGAGACACTCCCTCCTGGGGAACAGAAGCCCAGGCTGGGCGAAGGCCAAAGATCAGCAGCCCCATGCATCCCACCGACCCCAGCCGAGTGGGCCCCGCAGCCCTGCATCCAGACCCACCTGCAGCCACTCCGAGGCATCATTGGTCTGGGCAGTCCAGGCATTGAACTTGCCCTGCTTGTCCAGCCGTGCGTAGAAGGGATACCAGCTGAAGGCATTCAGGCCCCAGGTCCTGTAGATGCTGGATGCTGTGATCTGCTTGTCAGGGATGGTATTGTCCTTCATGCCCAGGGGTTCGGCACATCCTGCCAGCAAGGAGGTCTGTCATGGAGATCAGGACCCACAGCCTCCCCAGAAGCGTGTGCATGAGGTGACCATGGGGAGGGGCTGTGGACCCTGACCAGCCCCGAGCATCCTCCTGGACAGAGAAAAGCCACTTCCACCTTTTATTGCCAACTGTTCTGCTGTCCCTCCACCCACCTCACCGTCTAGTCTCGCACAGGCATGGCACCATGCCTTGCCGGGGCCAGCTGCCCTCAGTTCCCACCCCTACCCTGACTTGCCCTTCCCAGGTCACCCATCACTTTTCCCCTCTGCACGAGGCCAGACCCTGCCACCACCTCCTCCAAGCCCCTTCAAGGCCTGACTCATGAGAGACCTGCTCCAAGAAGCCTGCCCTGACTACCTCACTCAGGCAGGACTTGTGCCTCCACTGGACTCAGCGCTTCTCTCTCACTCCTGGGACAGCTACTGAGGCCCGTGATCATAGTTGGGAACATTAGCAGCAAGCATCCCACTGATCCAGTGCTCACTTCTCTCATCTAATCTACCACAAGAAACCTCAAAGCCCGTATCATTAACCCCATTCTACAGGTGAGAAAACAGGCTGAGACCTTAAGCCTGTGCCCAAGTCACACAAACACACACAAACTCCCAATCACCACACCAGGCTGTGACATCACCACCATCCATGCCCCCTCCCAGAACCATGGAGGCCTGCCTGGCGGTGGTGACCAGGTGATGAACGGGACAACAGTGCTGCCCTCCAGCAGGTAGAAGTCAGACAAGTCAGAACCCCCAGGGCTCAGGATGGATCCTGTCTCCTTGCCCAGCAGCCCCTCCCTCGGAGCCCTTCCCCCAGGGGGCCTTCACACTCAACACCGAACACGAACACGCAGGGTGCTGTCACAGCTGGGAAGCTGGCCCAGCTGTTCTGCCCTAGTCATCCCCACCTGCAGGTGGCCGCAACAGTTAGGGACCGGCAGGAGAAGAGGAGACTGCCAAGAGAACGATGGGTGTGTTTCACACCTCACAGAATCCTCACTGTGCTCGGTCCGTCCTTTTGGGGAGCTTGGGAGTCGGGGAAGCAGGCCCTGGAAGCCATGCCTCCATCTGGGAGCAGGCTGTAGTACACAGTGCTTTACATCACCAGCTCCCCAGACACTTGCACTCCTGCCACCAAAAGACATCTGCCTCCCAGGTGTGATGTCTGCTAATCATACCACCTCCTGGTGCTGGTGATGCACCAGGTAATCCCCAGGCTCCTCCCACAAAGCAAGGCCACTGGGCTGTGAGGCCCGGGGCAGCTTTGCAGAGGATGCCCTGTTGGCGTCATGCTCAAGGTGGACCCTCCTGCAGATCCACTGCTTCCCCACAGCTTGTGCCTCCTCACTTCTGGGCCTCCTGGGGAAGTCAGACAGCCTTCCAGGGGAAATGCAGTTGGGAGGGGCCCTGAGCCAAGGGCCAGGACTCTGCTATACTGCTTGCTGTGTGACCCTGGGAAGCACCCCTGGAGTAGTGCTTCTCATTGAGCAACCAAGGATTTTGTTAAAAGGTAGGTTCTGTTTCCAAAGTCCGGGGCGGGGGGGGGGGGGGCTGGAGCCCACATTGCTACAAGCTCCTAGGTGGTGCTCATACTACTGGGTCCACAGAGCTCACTTTGAGTCGAGGGCTGTAATCCACCCAACCCAGTGAGTCTAACACCCTGATCCAAGCCACCTTACCTTCCCATAGACTCCCTTCACCCATGATGGTCCTTTGCCCTCATTCTCCCACACAGCCCAAGGGATCCCTTCTAGACACACTCCAATCATGTCCTATTAGCACTCCCCCTACCCCTGCATCGCTGCCCCCTCTTCTGAGGATAAACACCTGAATCCTTAAACTGAATCATATAGCCCAACTCATCCACCCAGCTCCATCTACCTCTCCAGCCTTACCACCCAGCAAGCTGCTCCTCATTCTCTAGGCTCCAGCCCCAATGGCCTGCCTTCTATCCTTCAATGTGCCCCAGGGCCTTTGCACTTGCCAGCTCCACACTTGCCTAGAATGCTCTTTCCAAGTTCTTCATGTGGTTCATTTTGTCACTCAAGCCTCCACCAAAAGCCATCATCCCAATGGGAGAGTCCTCATACCTAGACGTCAGCGCCACACATGTACACAGATGTACACACACATGCCTATACATGTACACACCAATACTCTCATCAGCCCACTGGGATGCTGACTAGGGAAAGGAAGAGATCCAGACCTCAAGGAAAGCAGACAGGACAGCTTCCACAGCTTGCCAGGCTCGGCCTCTCTTGACCTAGGAGGGAGCCGGCTAGGATAGGACCATGCAGACAACTTTTAATAGCCAAACGCTGCCCAGCCCCTAGACCTGCCCTGTACCAAGAGCCTAAATTTCCTTTTAGCAGAAAGCAGTCTTTAACTCTCCATTTAATCGATAAGGCTCAAAAGGCAATGACCCTGGGAGAGGGAATGCAAGGACTTAAATTCATACTTTAAAAGGACAGGTCTTGGGTAAGACAAGAAAGGTTGAGAGTGCAGCGCTGCCTAGCGAGCCCTGCAGTTCCAACAGTGGCCAGCAGGTGGCACCATGGCCGAAAAAAGGGAAAACCCAGCCCTGTGAGAGCTTAGGCTGAGACAAGCTGCTTTCAAGCCAACACTCCTCCCAACCCCCCACCCTCGGCTCCCGCTGCACCCCCCCCCCCCCCCCCCCAGCAGCCTGACCTGACACGCAGCCTGACCGGCAGCCTGACCTGTCTAGTGATGACTTCTTCCTGGCTCATCAGAAACCTGTCCCCTACTGGCGACCCCCTGCCCCATCCCTCCATGTGGGGCTCTCTCTGGAAAAGGCAGCAGAAAAGCACCACCTCTGGTGCACCTGGGTGGCCCAGTCAGTTGGGCATCTGCCTTCCCCTCAGGTCGTGATCCCCAGGGCCTGGGATGGAACCCCGCCTCCAGCTCCCTGCTCAGCGGGGAGCCTGCTTCTCCCTCTGCCTCTCCCCCTGCTTGTGCGCTCTCTCTCTCAAATAAATGGATAAGATCTTTAAAAAAGGAAAGAAGGAAGAAAAGAAAGGAAGAAAGGAAGAAAGGAAGAAAAGAAAGAAAGAAAGAAAGAAAGAAAGAAAGAAAGAAAGAAAGAAAGAAAGAAAGAAGAAAGAAAGAAAGAAAGAAAGAAAGAAAGAAAGAAAGAAAGAAAGAAAGAAAAAGAAAAGAAAGAACTAAAAGAGAAGAGCACCAGCCCAGCTCTAGGACTCTAGGAAGTCCCCACATTTCTCTTGAATGGTGAGTTACAGGAGGTACAGGAGGGTGGAGGCATAGTAGTAGGTGGGTGGGTGTCAAAAGCCCAGGGATCAAGTTTTAATACATACCAGCCTATGTGCCCTTGATAAATTTTTTATCAGGGCCTCACTTTCTGTATTCGTTCACTCGTTCATTAAATGTTTATTGAACATCTACAGTCCAGGCACTGTTCTAGGTACTGGGGGACTATAGCCGTGAACAAAACAAACTCCCTGCCCTCAGGGAGCTGACATCTGCAAACCAGAATGCTACAAGTTCTAGAAGCTCAAGGAACCAATCAGAATAATGGAAAATTCTTTGGAAGCTGAAGGGATGTGTTTTTCTTTTTTTTCCTCCTCTCACCACCTCGAATGCCAACAGTTGGCAGGCAGCAAACACAGAGGGGAGCATGCTGAGAGCCAAGTGATCCCTCCACTGTGCATCTCCAGGATGAGCCCAGCCCCCCCCCCCCCCCTTTGCTCCTGTCCTACCCAGCTCAGACAAACGAGGGCAGGGAAGCCCATTATGTAGCATTGACCACAGCCCCCAGCCCCGTACTCACCATTCAACTCACAGCCAAGGAGCTCAAAGCGGAGGGTACAGCCCCGGTGGCAGATGATGGGCACCAGTCTCACATACTGCACTTCAAGAGGGAAGTCAAACAGGTTGGCCTTCACACCATTGTTGTCCATGTTACCAACAAACATCTAGGAGGAAAGCAGATTGGAGGAATGGGCTGGTGTGGACAGTCCACCTTCATGGGGTGGCCTCACCTCCCTCTTCAGGCCTGAGAAGCAGAGGCAGGGCTCAGCCAGGCCAGCAGGGGGTCAGTTCTTCCTCTGGCCACTCACACCCCTCAACACAGATTCCCCTACTCACACCTTTCTTGGTCATCATGGGGCCTAGGCATAATAAACCCCTGTCTTCCACACAGGACCACCTATCATCTATAGGGTGCCCTCTGCAAATTAGGAAAATTTTCACTCCTTTCTCAAGACATTTTATTATAATTTCCCAAATGACAGAAGTACACAAACCCATGATGCCTGCCATTGTGAACAACACTTGCTTAGTAATGATATCCGTGAGCAGTATATAACCTGCACAACTGTACATGGTAGCCCTGAAGGCTCAGAATGGATCCCACCTCCAGCACTACAGCTACCCTCAACAGGTCACTGAACCTTCTGAGTCTCACTATTCTCCTCTATAAAGTAGGAGATATCACTCATAACCACAGAACATGGGCATAATGTGGGATTCCCTATTTGTGGGATCCAAGAGGCAACTGACAACCTACCACATGGCTCATCATTCAGCATACCCTCACTCCATCGGGAGCCCTTACTGGGGCCCCAGAGGGTGTAGCCCCAGTCCCTCTTTAGAGTCCTCACCTTGTCTCCTGTCCCCTCTGCATTCTGAATAAACTGGAACTTGCGTCCATTGACGCTATAGGCCACCTTGAAAGTCTTCAGGTACTCAGCACTGCCTGCACGGCTGGCGCCCTGTGTCATCACACCTGTCACCCGCATCTTCCGCATCAGGTTTACCTAAACCACAGACAGGGAGGGCAGTACCCTTATCCCCTGGGTTCTTACACTCCCTCCACCCTACCCCTCACCCAGAAAGGGAATGACCCAAGTAGGACAGAGAAGGGGGTATTCCTCATCAGGGTGTCTCAGAGGTTTGGGCCTAGTGCTCAGGCAGGCACAAAAAGTGGGACAAGGACCCCAGAGGCTTCATCCAGTGCAAACAACCCCTCCACAGCCTGGGATCCACTCCCCCTCCCCTACCCACTCCAAGGCCTTCCTCCTGCAAGCCTGCCCTCCACTTACAGGTCCCTCACCTGTGGGAACCCACCCACCCTGCTACCTGGACCTCAGTGATGAACCCCCACAGACAGGCAGAGTGGCCTTACCTTGCCCCCTTCCCATCACTCTGCCCATCCCCGAGCCATTCCTTCCATACCTGGATCCAGGGGTTCTTATCATAGTTGCTGGCTGTCCAAGCATTGACAATGCCCGTGCGGTGCAGACGAGCCAGCTCCGGGGCCCAGCGCTGTAAACCCATGAAGCCCAAGTGCACAGAAGAGGCAGAGATCTGTGAGTCGGCAATGGAGCCCGTCTCCATGCCCAGCGGCATGGCACAGGCTGCAGAGGGGAGGGGAAAAGGGAGAAGGGGCCGTCAGGTGGCCCCTAGAGGACCATAAAATAACAGTGTGGCCTCTGCCGAAGATCCAGAGCAGACCACGAAAGGACTCTCAGGGCCCAAGATAAGGTGCATGGTGAGGAAGAGAGGGGCAGACAGTCATGGGGTGCCTAGAAGGCTCAGTCAGTGAAGCGTCTGCCTTCCGCTCAGGTCATGATCCTGGAGTCCTAGGACCAAGCCCCAGGGCAGGCTCCCTGCTCAGTGGAAAGTCTGCTTCTGTTTATCCCTCTCCCTCTGCTCCTCCCCCCTACTTTAGCTGGAGCTCCCTTGCTCTCTTGCTCTCTCTTTCTCTCAGATAAATAAAATCTTAAAGAAAAAAAAAAAGCAAATTTGCCTAGACTTTTCTACAATCCCACTGGCAGGACTTTTCTGGGTGTGGTATGAATGCCATTCTGTTTTCTCTCGGACTGTTTGCCCCTTCCAACTGTTGGTCCTAACCCAGCCATCTGCAGGGCTGCCCCTGGCCAAGGGGGCTGTCCCCTTCACCATTATCCCAGGGATGTGGCCCTAGGGGGCTGGGCCCCTTTCATGCCCCAGAGACCCCCCCAGCAGAGAAGCCAGAGGCAGATCTACTCCTGCTGTAACAGCCCAGGTTCATGCTGAGCTCCAGGATAGGACACTCACAGGGAGAGTGTAGCCACGGAGCCAAGATCAGAACTGGCAGGGGCTCAGCCGGGATTTGCAATCAGGTCCTCATACCTCACAGGTCCACATCCTTTGGGTCTGTGGGGTCCTTGTGGGCTCCAAGGAAACTCACCGCCTAACAAGGAGGGGCTGCAGAGGTCCCTCTGGGGGCTCCCCGCCTTTGTGGCTGCCTCCTGCCTCCTGTCCCAGGAGCTGCCATATCCAACCCGGGACAAACCCCAGGCCGCCAAGCAGGAGGCAAGGTGGCAAATCCCAATTCAGGCATACCCATGGTTACCTTGGCTCCCAGCATGGTAATTAGTGGACACCTGGCCCCACCCAGGGCTGTCTGCCTTAGAGACCCCCCAACTACAGACACACACACACATTCCTCCACCCAGGATCGCAAACGACATTGGCCTCAGCCCAGAGCCCAGGGGACAGGCCCTCGGGGCCACCTCCTCTGAGGTGAAGGCCATCAGAGGCCCCTTGCCTGCCCTCCCCTGGACTCCAGCACCCCCCCTTCTGCAGATCAGCAGACCTCAGACAGCATCCTCACAGCTGCCTAAAGGGGAACCCACCTGCGCCTCCCAACAAGATGCTCAGTGTCAGACCCACTAGACGCAAGAAACTGGACACCCTTCAAAATGTGGACTCGCCCTCCTGCAGCAGGCGGGGAGGAGTCCTTGTTTGGTGGGAGAGGCTCCAGCTAGGCCCAAAGGGAGGACAGTGTGGACAGCCACCGCCAGCATCCGAGGCTGGGCACCCACCCAGGGCCATTCTGTGGCTGAGTGGATCACCAAGCAGGGCAGGCGGGTCAGCCCCTCTGCACACGCCGGGCCTCTGACCACCTGACCGTGAGGGGACGGCCCAGCCTGCCCAGGCCTCTCCCTCCTCCCTGAGCTCTGCGATGAGGCCATAGCCTGGGCCAGGAACTGTAGACTCCAAGTCCCAGGCCTAACCTATGGACCTCCTGAGCCCTAAGATTAAGAATGTGTTTGTTTTTCCCTCTTGGTAGAAAACTCTCGAGACTTAACCCTGATGCTGTGTGTCTGGTTCATGGTGACCCAGGCGGCAATACTCCCATGACCTCTGGGGTCACTACCACCCTTCGCCTCCCTGCTGCGACATCAGGCCTGGCCCATTGTCTGAGGACAGAGGCCAAGCAGGAATTAATCCAGGACAGCAGCACTAACTGAGGCTCTGTCTTAGCCTCAATTGACTAGCCCCTGCTGCAGAGAAGGAGGCCAGCCCGTTGCCTGGGCTGCTCAGGACCTCCCTGAGAAGAGCAGTCACCCCCGGATACTCACTGATCTCACA
The DNA here is from genome assembly GCF_018345385.1 of Vulpes lagopus. NCBI lineage: Eukaryota > Metazoa > Chordata > Mammalia > Carnivora > Canidae > Vulpes > Vulpes lagopus. The sequence goes on from NC_054827.1 coordinate 112,268,397, forward strand.
GTGAGTGCCTGTGTAGCCATGAGGACACTGGCAGACATACTGGGTGAAGACATCCCCTCTGTGCAGGTCATCGATCACCTGGCATTCGGCATCATTGTGGCAGGGGTTGGGAAAACAAGGGCCTAGGGATGGAGAGGCAGGTGAGGGGGGCCAGGGATCAGGGAGGAGCTGGGGCCAGAGCCAGGCGGCAGCAGATGCCCAAGGGGACCCTCTGCGCAAACTCAGCCCAGGGCCCACCTCCCCCCACCATCTCCTCCCTCTCTCCTCTGCCTGCGGGGAGCCTGGGCCAGCCTGGCACCAAGGAGGGTCATGTGGAGGTGAAATCAGTCCCCAGGAGGGAAACACCCGGCTTTCCAAGCAGCACGGGGAGTTTCCAGGGAAATGCTGGCTGACCGTGGGAGAAGTGCCGGGGACTAGGGCTGCAGGTGTGAGCCGGTCATGGGGCAGGAGGCAGGGCCCAGTACACATACCTTTCTCAGTCTCATTGCAGATCAGGCCTGTGAAGCCTTGGGGGCAGAGGCAGTAGAAGGGAGTGTTGTCCTGGCCCAACAAGCAGGTCCCACCATTCAGGCACTGGCTAGAGTCACAGAAGTCACCTGCAATGTCACCAGCTCCGACTCAAGAATAGCAAATCATTCATTCAGTAAAGACTGGGGGCCGGGAGAGACGCTACCATGTGCATGCTGGGTCACTGAGCTGGGGAAACCAGGTATGGTCCAAGCCTAAAAAGCCATTGGAAAAAGTGGGACAGTCCCTGGATGATGAAGAGGTGTCCCGAGTTCTGCCAGAAGCCTACACACGAAGGCCCACTGGAGGTATGGTTCGCACCGCAGTTGGAAGTTTCGAGGAAGGGACATGTGAGCTAGGTCTAAGAGATGGACTATGCCAGAATGGGGAGCAGGGAAAGAATGTTCTACAGAAAAGCAAGAGCTCAAGGGCTTGGTAAGCTGACGAACAGGAAAACAGAGGAAAAGGTAGGTAGGGGCCAGACCCGCAGGGACCTTAGGAAGGAATGACGACGAGCTCAGACTTTCTGTCCTGTAAACCAGGAGCTCTTAACCTTCCTTCAGCTGCCCACCAATATCCACCAGGGGAAAAAAAAAATCAGAGATTGTCAATTGTGTGGTAGGAGTGGGGAAGGCATTTCCCGTTCCGGGATGGAGAATATGGAGAAAAGGCCATCTGCAGAGATGTGGATGGGCTCCCCTGGGGCAGGGAGGTGTCCCGGGGCTACAGCGAAGATCCCTCCAGAGCCCAGGAGGGATGAGACAGGAGTGGGGCGGTGAGAAGCTGCCACGGGCCTCCTGGTGAGAGAGGAAAGTCAGGTGAAGCTGTGAGGAGGAAAGCAGACTTCTGAAGCACTGTAGAGGTCAGAGGAGGGCCGCAGAGGACCACACTGCTTCAAGCTGCAGCCCTGGGTGACAGCAGTGAGCCCTGAGTGTAGCACACCCAGTCCCCCAGGCGGGAGGGGCTTCTGCTAACTGACCTCAGCACCTCAGAAGGGCTTAGCCCATCATTTGGGGTAAGACACAAGAAATTGCTTTTCCTCCCCTGCACAGAGTCATGTCATCCCAGGCTGGAGGTGGGGATAGGGGGAGCAGCTCCTGAAATCCCAAAGCCCCAGAGTGCCGGGCCCAGGGCCCAGCTCGGGAGGAGACAGAGGGAGCAGGGAACACCGTTAATGAGCGCTGGAACCCTCAGAGCTCCGCCTGGGCCACGCCTGGGAGCTTAAGGCGGCTCCCAATGAGCTATTAGTCATTGGCTTTAAATAGCAGGTTAATCCCCTCCCCTGACCTGGCAGACTGTGGGCACTGCCACAGACAGACTCTTGGGAATGGCCAGAGTCCTGGGATCCCGTCCCAACAAAATCCAACTCCTCTTATCCCCAACCAACCACAGCCCTCTCTCCATTCTGCTCTAGGGCTAAGCAGTCCACTGGGGAAAAAGGAAAGTGAAAGGTAGCCCCCATTCCACAGGTCTCAGGCTGACTCACCTGCGCACCGCAGCCATGGTGCTTCCCCTTTCCTGGAAAAGCCAGATCTCCTTCTACAAAACCACCTTCAGGGCCTCAGTGTCCTGCCTTTTGGGAGATTTCCCCAGGAACAGGTTGTGGGGACAGAGAGGAGTGGAAAGGGACTTCGGAGACCCAGCTGCCTCTCTGGGTCGCTGGACAGTCACCTGCCGGGAGTCCCCAAGGGTGCGGGAGCTTGGAGGTCCTAAGGTCTGGCTCCAGGCCTGGGGGGTGACACTGTCACAGGAGGGCAGCACCAGGGCTCACCTTGATATTCCCCCCCCACACACACACACACACCCCGCTTTCTTTGAGAAAGCGATAAAGGGGGTGCCTGCAGTGCACCAACCACGGGCACCTCTTCCCAGCCCTGGAGGCAACCGCGTGGGCCCCACGGGGAAGAAATGGGGCATCCCTGGGACCGGCCTGCCGGAGGCCCAGCTGTGTGCGGGAGGCCTCCTAGGCGGGGGAGGAGGAGCGAGGAAGATACAGCAGCACACCAAGGCCGCGGGGGGCGGGGGGGGCGGAAGCCAGCAGCCCAAGGAGGCAGCCCTCTCCAAGTCCCTCCACAGGCCCGGGGTCCCCCTCCTGGAGCCCATCTAGAGGCCGTCCCTTCCTCCGCCACCCCGGCCCTGGCTTATCCCCGCAGGCACCTACACTCGGGGATGCAAAACTCAGAATGAGCACAGCAGCCGCCAGAGCTTGGGAGAGCTGCCGGAGAAAGCTGGCCGGACGGGACCTCTCAGTACGAGAGTCCTTAGAAACTTCCAGGTGGAAGACGCGCGAGAGGCGGGCACAGCCTCATTTTACAGATGGGAAAAGAGAGGCCCGACACAGCAGATTCCTTTGTTAAGTGTAAGCCGCCTCCCGGGGGGCCGCGGGGCTGTCCCCCGCCGCCCGAGTCCCCGCCTCCCGCGCTGGCCCGGCCGCCCGGGCGCAGGCAGCGCGGGAGGGGCCGAGCGCATCCCCGCGCCCGTCCGGGGGGCGGCGGGAGAAGCGGCCCCTCCGCACCGCCGGGCTCGCGGCTCCAGCTGGTAAACTGTGGCGGTGGAGGGAGGCGCGGCGGCGGACTTCCGAGCGGCGCGCGGAGGAGGGGCGAGGCCGCGGGGCGGCGCGATCCACTCACCCGAGGCGGCGAGGAGTCCCGAGGCGCAGAGCAGCGCGCCGCAGAGCGCGGCCAGCAGGCGGGGGCCGAGCATGCCGTGCGGAGCGGGCGCGGGCGCGGGCGCGGGCGCGGAGCGGGCGCGGAGCGGGCGCTCGGGCCGTGCGCGCGGGGCTCTCCCTCCGGCTCCTGCACGGGGATAAATCAGGCAGCGCGGCACCGCCCCCGGCCCGCGCGCTCCGCCCCGGCCCTCGGGAGGCGGCCCCGGGGCGGGGCTCCGCGGCCCGCGGGGGAAGAGGGGGCGCCCAGGGGTCCGCGCCGCCGGCCGCCCGCCCGCCCCGGGCCACGCCCCTCGGCCTGCGGGGCGCTGGGGCCAGGCGCCCGGTCCTGAGCCGACCCGACAGGCTTGGGCTGGGGGGGGGGGGGGGCGGAGCTGCTTGGTGTTTCGGGTTTGTTTTTTGTTTTTTGTTTTTTTTTTCAGACTTCAGAAAAGATGCTTCGCCCTCAGCCGTCAGGGGGAAAATGCAAATTAAAAGTACAGCGAGGGCCGGGTTTCACCTATCAGATTGGCAACTGTCGAATTATTAGCACACTTGTTAATGGGAGGCTGTGGGGAGCAGGCCAGAGCATGCCATTGTTGGGGGGAGTGTAAATTGGTTCACTTTCTAGAGAGAGCTACTTGGTAATACCTATCCAAGTGGCCAATGCCGAGGCCCTAAGACCTAGCAACCCCACTCACAGGATTCCTGCCGTCCAAATTCACTGTGTAAAATGGCATACATACAGAGATGTCCTAGCATATCATAGCATGTCTTTGAAATGATAAACTAAAAAGGGAATTGGCAAACTTTTTCTATAAAGGGTCAGATAGAAAAATATCTTAGGGTAAGCAGGCTATACGGTCTCCAGGGCAAACTATTCATCTCTGCCCGTGTAGCGGGGAAAGCAGCTATACACAGTCTCCCAGGAAATGAGCATGGTGGTTGCCTAAGGGGAAGGAGACCAGGGGGCCTGGATAGGGAGAGGTTTGCTGGTCACATTGACCTTTATCTAAATGACTCTTTTGTATCATAAGGAAATATTACCCATATACAAATGAATAATTTTAATGATAGTATTGCAATCAGATTAGCCAAAAAAGAAAAAAAAAAAAAACAAATGAGACACCTCCCCTCCCATCTATTTTGAGTACTAGGTTAAGACTGGAGTCAGACTTAACTACTGGCAGGAGGCTCTTAAAACTGTTCAGAAAGAGGGGGAGGGGGGTCCTAGGATGGAGTCCTGCATCAGGCTCCCCACAGGGAACCTGCTTCTCCTTCTGCCTATGTCTCTGCCTCTCTCTGTATGTCTCTCATGAATAAATAAAATCTTAAAAAAAAAAAAAAAAGCCGTTCGAAAGGGAAAAAAATCCCACAGATGATCAAGCCAATAGCCACAGAAAAACCGTTTGACAAAATCCATCACCCCTTCATCAACAAACTTGGAATAAGAGGGAGCTTCCTCACCTAATAGAGTATCTATGAAAAACCCACAACTAGTATCATACTTAACGATGAAAGGCTAAATGTTTCCCCTAAGATCAGAAATAAGACAAGGATGTCTGCTCTCACCCCTTCTATTCAACACCGCTGTGGAGGTTCTAGCCAGGCTGGAAAGAAAGAAGTAACACTATCTTAAACTTTATTCACAAATGACATGATCTTATATATAGAAAACCCCAGAGAATACACACACACACACACACACACACACACACCTATTAAAGCTAATAAACAAGTTCAGTAAGGTTGCAAGATTAATATACAAAAAGCATTTGTATTTCTTACACTAGAATTTAATATACAAAAATGTAATTAAGAAAAATTTCTTTTTTAAGAAAATAATTTCTTAGTAATTGTAAGTTTTTAAAAATAATTTATAAGATCATAAAAAGAATAAAATACTTAGGCATCAATTTAACGTGCAAGACTTATATACTGAACACTACAAAACATCACTGAAAGAAACTAAAGACCTAAATAAATGGAAAGTCATCCTTGTTCATCGGTTGGAAGACTTCTCTTGTTAAGATGACAATCTCTCCCCAAATTGATATACAAGTTCAACATGATCCCTATAAAAATTTTAGCTGTCCTTTTGCAGAAATTCACAAACTGATCCTAGAACTAATAAGGAAATGGATGGAACCCAGAATAGCTAAAGCAATATTGTAGGGAAAAAAAAGTTGGAAGAATTAAACTTCCCAATTTCAAAACAGACTACAGAGCTACAGTAATCAAGACTGTGTGGTACTGGGATAAAGATAGATATATAAATCAATGGAATAGAATTAAGAATACAAAAGTAAATCCATACATCTATGTCAATTGATTTTCAACAAAAGTGCCAAGACAAGTCATTTGGAAAAGAGCAATTTTTTTTCAACAAATTGTGCAAGAAAGACTGAAGAACCACAAAAGAATAAAGCTGGACTCCCAAATCACACTTCATATAAAAATTAACTCCAAATAGATCAAAGACCTAAATAAATATAAGAACTCAAACTATTAAACCTTTTGAAAGAGAGCAGATGTAAATCATCATGACTCTGGATTAGGCAAAGGTTTCTTAGACGTGACGCCAAACACACCAACAACCAAAGGAAAGAATAGATTAATTGAACTGCAAAATTTAAAACTTTTACATGTCCAAGGACACTATCAAAAAGGCAAGAAGACAATCCACAAAATGAGAAGCAACATTTGCAGATCACATGTCCAATAAGGGTCTAACATCAAGAATATTAGAATATTAATAGCTCATAACAGCAAAGGACAACCCAATTTTAAAATGGGTAAATAATTTGAATAGATATTTCTCCAAAGAAGATATACAAACAGCCAATAAGCCCACAAAAAGATGCTTAACATTAGTAGTCATCAGGAAAATGAAAATCAGAATCAAAACCACATGAGCTACCACTTCACACACCCACTAGGGTGACTATAATAAAAAAAATCATAACAAGTGTTAGGATATAGAGAAATTGGTACCTTCACACATTACGATGGGATTTTAAAATGGTGCAGACACTGAAAACCAGTTTGGCAGTTCCTCAAAAGGTTAAGCAGAGAGTTATCATATGACCCAACAATTCTATTCCTAGATATATGCCCAAGAAAACTGAAAACATATGTTTATACAAAATCTGACACATGAATGCTGATAACAGCATGAATAGCTCCCAACTGGGAACCACCCAAATGTCCATTAGCTGATGGATGGATAAACCAAGCAGTATATCCATGTAGTGGACTATTATTCAGCCATAAAAATAAATGAAGTACTAATATTTGCTGCAACATTGCTGAACCTTGAAAACATGATGCTCAGTGAAAGAAGCCAGACACAAAAGGCCATGGTTCCACTTATATGAAATGTCCTAGGCAGGGACATCGGCGTGGCTCAGCAGTTGCATCTGCCTTTGGCTCAGGGCATGATCCCAGGGTCCAGGGATCGAGTCCCGCATCAGGCTCCTTGCAGGGAGCCTGCTTCTCCCTCTGCCTATGTCTCTGCCCCTCTCTCTGTGTCTCTCATGAGTAAATAAATAATATCTTTAAAAAAATGTTCTAGGCATATCTATAAAGACAGTAAGTTGATGAGTGGCTGCCAGGGGCTGGGGTGAGGGCAGAATGAGAAGTTATAGCTCGTGGGAGCCAGACTTCTTCTAAGGGTGATGGAACCATCCTGAAATTTAATAGTGATAGCGATTGTATAACTTTGTGAGTATTACTAAAAACCACAGAACTTCGCATTCTAAAAGGATGGATTTTGTTGTGTGAATTACATCTCAATAAAAAAGGAATACAACTCTTCAGAAATCTGTCTCAGATGACAGAGAGAGGTAGGAGCATCGTGTCCCTGCTGGTTAATGCCACTTGCTCAGGTAGAATAAAAGGTCCTGTTCATCCTCACCAGTTGCCTGGCACAAAGGCACAGTTACTCAGTTAGGTCACATTCAATCATGAAGTCACTCAACAAGCATTTATTGAGCAGTAACTGCGGTGAGCATTAGCTGGAAACCCTCACTACACATCGGTGCCACTTGGGAATATTTTTATGGAAATACAGATGACCAGGATGCATTCCAAAGCAAATAAATCTCAATCCCTGTGGAGCCCAGGAATGAGTATTTTTTAAAAGCTCCCCAGATGAGGCTAATGTGAAACTTATAAGAGAATCACTGACTAGAATCACTGAGGAAAAAGACAAAAGACCTAGGCCTTGGGACCAGGAGCTGACTGGGTGAAGGAAAGATAGAGAAGGAGGGGATTTTCTTGTAGTCCACGTAAAAGCTTCAGATTTTTGTTCATATAAATGACAAGAAACCAGGTATACTTTTATTTTTTAATCACGCCTCTACACCATCAGAGAACATATTTTGTCTTCCAGAAACTTAACAATTAAGTCCATTAAATTGGCAAAAATCGAAGCTGATAGGGTTATGGGAAAATATACATTTACACCTACTTGGTGGTACTACAAGTTGATTCAGTGTCTAAATCACAGTCTGACTTTTTGTAGCAAGACCTACAAAACTACAAAACTTGTAGCAAGACCTAAAAGACCTACAAAACCTGGTATTCTGCTTTGGGCGAATTCACTGAAAGGAAATTACCCAAATAAAAAAGTAATGTACAAAGATGCACATGGTACTACTATTTATGGTTCTGAAAAATTGATAACAGTCCAAAGTGCCCAGAGGTGAAAAGCTACACAAACGTGCTAAGACACAGCACAGTATAGTTTTAACAAGTGAAAAGGATGTGTAAGTTTGTAGGTGAAAGAACGTGCCTTGACAAAGCAGGAGGCCTGTCCATAGCCTCCGTACTCACCAAAAACATACCTAGGTCAAAACTACCTCACACAGAGATATGTATCTAAGTACAAACAACAATCGAAAGACAACGGAGTCACAAATGATAAAAAATGTTTGATCCCACGATTCCCCTCATATGAGATATCTAAAGTAGTCAAATTCATAGAGGAGCGCCGGGCTGGCTCTGTTGGAGGAGCACACAACTCTTCATCTCAGGGTTGTAGGTCGAGGCCCACGTTGGATGTGCAGATACTTTAAAATATAATCTTTAAAAAAAATAAGAGATTCAAATTTATAGGAAGAAAAAGTGGACTCATGGTTGCCAGGCGCTGGGGGAATGGGGGAAAAGGAAAGCTGATCTTTAAAAGGAAAGCATGCAGAGTTTCAGTTCTGCAAGATGAAATTGTTCTGGAGATTCTACTTCACCACAGCACAAACATAATTAACCCCACCAAACTGTATACTTAAAGATGATTTAGATGATAAATCATATATGTGCTTTTTTACAACAAAAAAAAATTAATTTAGAAGAGAAAGAGAGAATAGGGTGCCTGACTGGCTTAGTCGGTAGAGCATGTGACTCTTGATCTTTGTTGGGGGATAGAGTTTACTAAATAAATAAATAAAATTTATTTTTATTTAAGATTTTATTTATTTATTCATAGAGACACAGAGAGAGAGAGGGGGGCAGAGGGAGAAGCAGACTCCATGCAGGGAGCCCAATGTGGGACTCGATCCAGGGTCCCCAGGTCAAACCCTGGGCTGTAGGCGGCGCTAAACCACTGCACCACCAGGGCTGCCCAAATAAGTAAAATTTAAAAAGAGAGTCAATTAGGGACACCTGGGTGGCTCAGTGGTTGAGCATTTGCCTTTGGCTCAGGGTGTGATCCTGGGGTCCTGGGATCCAGTCCTGCAACAGGCTCCCCACAGGGATCCTGCTTCTCCCTCTGCCTGTGTCTCTGCCTCTCTGTGTCTCTCATGAATAAATAAATAAAATCCTTAAAAAATAAAATAAAATAAAATAAAATAAAAGAGAGAGAGAATTAAATTATTATTTTATCCTACTACTAACAGTGAGCCAAGCACCATTCCTGGCACAAAGGGAAAAGCTATCCACTTGGACCTTATATAGGTAAGATAAAAATATCATTAATATAATGTTACATGTAAAGTACATTTCAGTTTATTTTTTTAAGTTTATTTATTTAAGTCATCTCGACACTAAAGGTGGGGCTTGAACTCACGACCCTGAGATCAAGAGTCACACACTCTCTGGGATGCCTGGGTGGCTCAGTGGTTGAGCATCTGCCTTTGGCTCAGGGTGTGATCCTGGGGTCCTGGAATTGAGTCCCACATCGGGCTCCCTGCAGGGAGCCTGCTCCTCCCTCTGCCTATGTGTCTGCCTCTCTATATATATCTCTCATGAATAAATAAATAAAATCTTTATTAAAAAAAAGTTACATGCTCTCCTGACTGAACCAACCAGGTTCCCCAATTATACCTCAATTTAAAAAAAGAAAAGGAGAGGTGCCTCAGTGGCTCAGTTGGTTAAGTGTCTGCCTTCAGCTCAGGTCATGATCCCAGGGTCCTGGGATGGAGTCCCACATGGGGTTCCCTGCTCAGCAGGGAGTCTACTTCTCTCTCTCCCTCTACCTGCCGCTCCCCCTGCTTGGGCTCTCTCTCCCTCTCTCTGTGCCAAATAAATAAATAAAATCTTTTTAAAGAAGGAAAGAAAGAAAGAAAAAAAAATAAAGAAGGAAAGAAAGAGAGAAAGAAGAAAGAGAGAAAAAAAGAAAGAAAGAAAGAAGAGAAAGAAGAAAGAAAAAGAAAGAAAGAAAAAAGAAAAAGAAGGTATTAGAGTGCTAACAAGTGATACAAAGACAACAGGAGAGGATCGCGTGACATAACACGGAGGAGAGAAGGGAGACCAGTTTAGGTAGGTGACTAGCAAAGTCTTCTCTGCAAAGGTAATACTCACACTGAGACCAGAGCAGTAAAAAGCCAGCCTTACAAGGATCTGAGGAGGCAAAAGTTCTGAGAAAGAAAGAGAACCCAGACCTCAGAAACTGAGCAACACCAACAAAGTCCACTAAGTTTCAACAAAGGGGCTGTGCAATATACGTGAAGAAAAGGGAGTCTTTGCAACAGATAATGCTAGAATAACTGGATGTCCCTATGCCAAAAATAAAGTCAAAAACAAACTTCACACCTTGTACAAAATTTAACTCGAAATGGATCATAGGTCTAACTGTAAAACACAAAAATATAAAACTTCTAGAAGAAACAGAAGAAAATCTGCATGATCTTTGGTTTGGGATCAGTTTTACATACAATACCAAAAGCAGGATCCTCAAGAGAAAAATCAATATAAATTGGACTTTATAAAAAATAGAGGGTGTGCTCTGTGAAAGATATCACTAAGAGAATGAACAGACAAGTCACAAACCAATAGAAAATATTTACTAATCACATATCTAATAAAGAACATGTATACAGAATAAATAAATCTTAAAACTCAAAAATAAAAACACACGCAACCCACTTTTTTAAATGGACAAAAGATCTAAATGGGGAAAAAAAAAGACCTATGCCTGGCAAATAAGCATATGAAGAGATGCTCAATATAATTTTCCATTAAGGAAATAAAAGTGCTAATAAATGGGCACCTGGGTGGCTCAGTGGTTGAGCATCTGCCTTTGGGTCAGGATATGATCCCGGGCTCTGGGATCAAGTCCCTATGAGGAGCCTGCTTCTCCCTCTGCCTATGTCTCTGCTTCTTTCTGTGTATCTCTCATGAATACATAAATAAATATTTTTTACAAATTGCTAACAACTATTAAATATCACAGCCTACCTATTGGGATGGCTAAAATCCAGAAAACTCGACTACACCAATGGTGACAGCAATGCAGAGCGACAGGAACGCTCATTCATTGCTCGTGGGGAATGCACAACGGTATAGCCACTTTGGAAGACAGTCTGGCAGTTTCTTATAAAGTTAAACGTAGACTTACCATATGACCCCGAAGTAATCACACTCCTAGGTAATTTACTAAGCAAATCAAAACTTAGGTTAACACAAAAATCTGTTTCCTTAAAACAAATGTGTACCACAGCTTTGTTCCTCGTCATCAAAAACTGGAAGCCACCACGTCATCTTTTCATAGGTGAACCAATAAACTATGAAACCCTCATACAATGGGATACTGTTCTGTGATAAAAGAACTGAGCTATTGACACACAACAACATGGATAAACCTTAAATGCACCTTGCTAGGTTAGATAACACAGATCAAAATGCCTACATGTTGTATGATTATATTCATGTGACATTCTGGGCCAGAAAACCAGATGAGTGGTTGACAACAAGGGCTTGGGGAACGGAAAGAGGTTGACTGCAGAGGGGAGACATGGGGTGATTTTGGTGATGGGACCATCCTGTAGGATCCTGGGATGGTAAATACAGAATGCTAAGCAACTGCCAAATGCATGGAACTTAACAGCCTAAAGATTGAGCTTTAACATACACACACTCAAAAAAATCACCCAGAATGTTGGAAGACTTCAGACTGTGGTAGAAGAATCTAAATGTATTGCAAATGTATGACAAAAATTTACTGTAAGTAGTTGCAGGGGGTGGGGGCGGGGATGGGTGTGCAGAGGAATTGACCTAAATAACTTTGGGAAATAGCATTTTAACTAGAAACCATAGGGCTAAAGAGAAAAGGAACTGTACATAACCACTGACTCCCTGGGGCAGTCCAGTTGTTCCTCACAGGGATATGGGTTAACAATTCTGACATTGCTTGTGCCCATCTGGGCTGAGACAAGGAAGTGGCTGGTGAATGGGAGTAGTCAGGATTCTCACTGCTGGATAGGGAAGTTCTAGGGCGGCAAAGGAGGGAGGCTGGAACAAAGCAGATGGTGCTGGGTTTATCACAGACATCACTGTGCATTCCTGCTTAACTTCATTTAGAAATGGATGACATGTACAGAAATAATTATAGATATGAGTATAGGCACCCACAGATTAGAATGCATGCGCATATTTCCTGGCTCTGCCTGCTGACAAGGACTAGAAGCAGCAACAGCGCAGGGCTCAGACCTTGGTCTGTATTACATGTTTCCAATGAAAGAAATCGGGGTTCCTTAGAGAAATGGCCAATTCTAGGGTTAGAGCAAAGAGAACACAAAATGAGCCTGGGGCATCCAGAAAATGTTTTAACGAACAAAAGGATGAAGGCATGTGAAACATAAAAAAACTAAGCTAAAAGAGTTCCCAGGGACACCTGGGTGGCTCAGTGGTTGAGCATCTGCCTTTGGCTCAGGTCATCATCCCGGGGTCCTGGGATTGAGTCCAGCATAGGGCTCCCTGCAGAGAGCCTGCTTCTCCCTCTGCCTGTGTCTCTGCCTCTCTCTGTGTGTCTCGAATGAATGAATGAATGAATAATCTTTTTTAAAATTTAATAAATAAAATAAAAGAGTTCCCACTCACCAGAATGGGAAAGGTAAGCAATAAAATAAATAATGTGTTATTGGAATAATACCCAAAATGTAAAATAAATATCCACGAGTCCATAGCAGTACAGATGAATGAATGATTGAATCCAGAAGAAATGCAAATAATTTATGTAGCTACTCCCTCCTCCAGCAAGAAGAGCTTACTGGCCCTCCCCACACTTTGAGCCTGGACTATGCTCGGTGAATCGTTTCCAAAAAGTAAAGCAAGGGATGGATGGAAAGAGAAGTAGCTTTTCAGTGGAATGATGTTTCAGAAAATGTCTTTTCCCAGGTGGTCAAGATGAACAGAATCAGTGATAAGTCCCTCTGGATAGCATTGCCCAAAATGATATAAGAAGTGTACTTCGCCTCTCTAGTCTTCGTCCCAAGAGCCCATAACCCCAGTCCAACCATTAGAAAAACAGCAGACAAACCCAAGTTGCACGGGCATTCTACAGAACCCTAGGGGTGCCTGGGTGGCTCAGTTGGTTAAGTGTCTGCCTTTGGCTCAGGTCATGATCCGGTTCTGGGATGGAGCCCTGCATCAGGCTCCCTGCTCAGTGGGGAGCCTGTTTCTCCCTCTCCCTCTGCCACTCCCTCTGCTTGTGCTCTCTCACTCTCACTCTCTCAAACAATAAAAAAAAAAATCTTAAAAAACAAACAAACCCTAGGCCAATCCTCCACAAAACTATCAAGGCAAGTGTGAGAAATTGTCCCAGACCAAAGGAAACAAAAAGACATGATGATAAGTGTCTGTGGCATTCTGGATGCCATCCTGGAATAGAAGGACATTAATGGAAAAGTTAATGTGAAACCCAAATAAAATATGGAGGCTAGTTCTTGATAATGGGCCAATGTTGGTGGCTTAGTTATGACAAATGTGCCATGATAAGGTAAGGTGTTGACGATGGGGGAAACTGGGTAAAGAACTGATAGGGACTCCCCAACTGTCTTTGCAAATTTTTTTATAAATATGAAAGTATTCTAAAATTTAAATATTTTTGAGAAAGGCACAAGCCTAGCTGATCAGCCAAGAGCACAAGGGCCAACATATCAGCACCGACAAAGGGTGAAGGGAGTGGATGGAACCCAGAGTCAGACCAGAGCCCTGGCAGGGCCTTGTCAACCTGCATTTGAATCCTGGTTTGGCCTTATGCCAAGTGGGTGATCTTGGGCAAGTCCTCTGCTTTCAAATTTGTATGTTGAAACCTAATGCCCAGCATGATGGTGATAGGAGGTGGGGCTTTGGGAGGCGCCTCGGTCAGGAGAGTGGATCCTCATGAATGGGATTAGTTCTTTCATAAAAGAGGCCAGAGAGCTCTTTTGCCCCTTCCAGCACATTACAGGCTCATGGAGAAGGCATCATCCACGAATCTGAAAGCAGGCCTCTGCTAGACACCAAATCTGCTGGTGTCTCAATCTTGGACTTCCCAGCCTCAAGAACTGTGTGCAGTAAATATCCATTGTTTATAAACTATCCAGTCTCTGGTACTTTGTTATAGCAGCAGAATGGGCTTAGACATTCTTCAATCTCTCTGAGCCTCTGTTTTTCTCATCTGTAAAATGGAGCAATAATAATGCTTTCCGGGCAGCCCGGGTGGCCCAGCGGTTTAGCACTGCCTTCAGCCCAGGGCGTGATCCTGGAGACCCGGGATCGAGTCCCATGTCAGACTCCCTGCATGGAGCCTGCTTCTCCCTCTGCCTGTGTCTCTGCCTCTCTCTCTCTCTCTCTCTCTCTCTCTCTCTCTCTGTCTCTCATGAATAAATAAATAAAATCTTATAATAATAATAATAATAATAATAATGCTTTCCTAATGGTTTCCAGTTTGAGGCTGATATGAACATCTTTGTACATGTCTATAGGTGAACATGGGCACACATAACAGTTAGATATTTATCTAGGAATTGCTAAATCATAAGGCAAGGCATGCACATACTCAGCTGTAGTAGATCCTCCAAACTGTGTCCCAACATGGCTATACCCCTTCAACAGATTTCATGTATTTACTTTTGCACATAGACTAAAATCCACACTCTTCACCACTCAGAAAGTGGAATGTTGAGGAAAAGAAGCCAAACACAAAAGAGTACATGTTCTGTAATTATGTATATCCAAAGACAAAACTAACCAATGGCTTAGAAGTTGGAACGAGTGGTTACTCTTGCCAGAGGGCTAGGGACTGAGGGCCTCCTAGGGGCTGGAGATGTTCTGTTTCTCGCCCTGGTGGCTAGCTACATAGGTGTGTTCACTATGCGAAAATGCACCAAGGTGTGTGTTTTGAATATACATTGCATTTTAGGAAAAGCTTACATTAAAGAAAATTCTACTGAAGGACTTTAGGAAGAAGAGTGCCTTTATTTTTAAAGGTTGGGCTGCTTTGTGGAGAATGGGTTACAGAGAAGCAAGAGAGAGACGCAGAGACCAGCTAGGAGGCTAAGGCAGTGGTCCAGGGGAGGGACAGTGGGCGTTTGGAGCTGGGGGATGGTGAGTGACAGGGGGAGTTGGAAAGGATAAATCCTGGAAGTATTTCGGAAGTAGAGCTGACAGGACAGCTGGACAGGATGTGTGGAGTTAGGCAAGAGAGCAGTCAAGGATGATACCCAGGCTCTGGCCTGAGCAACCAAGTGGATGGTAGTGACTTTTATCAAAACAAATTGCCTGTCACTCATGTATCTTATCCACACTGGGGAGGCTTCTTATCTCCAGGCCTGGGCACAGTGCTCAGCAATAGGAAATGAAGCACCCCTAAAATATTTATGGAATGAATGACAAGACTATCCCCTTTGGAAAGAACAAGATCCAGGGCATGGAGGTGACAGCAAAGCAGATCATATACGAGAGAGATGTGTAAGTCGCAGGAACAACAAGGACAGAATAGGGAATACGGTGAATGATATTGTAATGATGTTTTGTAGTGACACAGATGGGGACTGTCCTTGGGGCGAGCACAGCATAGTGTAGTGAAAAGCAGACTCACCGTGTTGTATACCTGAAACTAATGTAACATTGAGTGTCAACTATACTCAAATAAAAATATTTTTTTTAAAGAGAGAGAGAAGGAAGTGCTCCCCAGGGATGGCAGCTATGTATTCAATAGAAGATGGACTCCCCTTCTTGGTGGTGGGCTCCCTGTGCTGGAAGAGACTGAGGCAAAGAGCCTGTGTCAGAAAGACAGTGCAGAAGCAAGACAGTGAGGACAGGTGACCTCAAAGGTCTACATCACCTCCAGGCTGCTGGTTTGTGATTACCTGTCAGCAATGCCCAATGCCATCCGAGTGCACGGAGTCAAGGGGTGCCTCGGTTGGCTCCCTCCCCCTCTGCTTTCCAGCATTGGTGACATCACTTGGGCTTGAGCAGAGCCACGCGGTGGGCCCACCCTCACACCCTCCAAGAGCACACCCTCTTTCCCAAACCAGATGCTCTGAACACACATCATGATCTGTGAGCAAACATCCCGGCCCAGGACCAAACAACCCCCTTTTGTTTCCAAGCCAGAGACCAAGGGCCAGGGGCCAGGGCTGGCGAATAAATATGCTTTCAGTTGAAAAAAACGTTAAAGTGTTTTCTCACTGAAACTGAAGGCATTGGCCAGATTCTGAGGTTCCTTTATGTGATTTTCCATACTTTGGCTGCGGCTTCAATGGACCGCTGTCCTCATGAGTTTCTCTGGTGACTCCCTCCACCCTGGCAAACTTCTCTTCCTCTGAACACCTGAAGCCCCGACACTCAGAATCAGCCAAGATCTATTCATAGGGGAGCCTGAGATGTGTCCTCACCGGGATCGTCTGCTCCTGAGACAGGCAGCCGGGTGTCAGGCCGAAAGAATCAGACTGGGCACCTGGATTCAAGCTCCAGCTTTGCATCTTACCTGGTGATCTTTACCAAGCAGCTGCTCAGGCACATTTATTTTCTTCCTGTAAAGCTCGTCTCCTTTCCTCCTTTCTAGGAGATCAGTGACATGAGGGAGAATTGATTCCTGAGTCCAGAGAAGTCCTAGGGGTCTTCACCTGCTAGGGAACTTGTCTACATCTGGGTTGGGTTTTGGTCTGCAGAGTCGAAAGGATGTGGAAGAAATGCCTTAGAAAGATCTATTTGTATGGGGCCCTGCTCAAAGCCTTTCTATGCAGGCCAGCTGGACATCTGGACAACCCATCTCATGAATGAGACCGGATTGAGGCCATTTCCGGAAGAACATCAAGTTCTTCCCTGGAAATTGTTAGAAAAACAAAATTAACCCCAGTAAACTTGAAGATCGAATGGGCTTTATTAAATAATTCGTGAATTGGGCAGCATCACCTCTAGCAAGCAGAAAGGAGCTCTGTCAAGCTATAGAAAAGGTAAGATTTTTTTTTAAAGCACAGAGGGAACAGGAAACAAGGAAATTATTAGCAAGGAATGCATTGTCTTAGGCAAGATTTTCCTCCTTGTAAAGGGTCTATTAGTAAATTTCCTAGAGCTGACTGGGAAATACCATATTGGCTGGTTGGTTAAAGGTTACATTCCTTGGAGGGTTGAAAGTGCACTTAAGTTAGGTATTAAGTGTTGGTTTTCTGATGTGGAGCCTTAACCTAAGAGACTCCATTTTAGGCCTGTGGCTTTCTTTTGAACAATATCAAACCCAAGGAGGGCTGGAGGCAGAGCCCCAGGAGGGCAGGATTGAGGGGTGGCCAGCAAACTGCAGGTCCAGGAGGGTTTATCACTGGCTAACCACTCAACACTCTGACATCGCCCCAATACCCAGTCTCCCCTCATCTCATCCCCCAGCTGGAAGGGCCTCTCTTTAAAGCTCTGGTAGCCTTGGGGCATCTAGGGGGTGGCTCAATGAAGCTTCTACCTTCAGCTCAGGTCATGATCCCATAAATCCTGTATCAGGCTCCCTGCTTCTCCCTCTACCCCTCCCCCCTGCTCATGTGTGTGTGTGTGTGTGTGTGTGTGTGTGTGTGTGTGTGTCTCAAATAAATAAATAAAACTCTTAATAAAAGGATCTAGTAGACTTATCTAAGCACAGATCACAGATCTGCTTGGGAACTGGTTGTCTTCCTTGTCTTACTACAAGAAAGTAGCAGTAAGCTCCCCACCT
This sequence comes from Vulpes lagopus, assembly GCF_018345385.1. NCBI lineage: Eukaryota > Metazoa > Chordata > Mammalia > Carnivora > Canidae > Vulpes > Vulpes lagopus. The sequence goes on from NC_054827.1 coordinate 112,285,949, forward strand.
TTTGAGCCAGCAGCCCTGCTTGGCAGACCCTCCTCTTTCTGCCATTTGTCCCAAGAAAAACTTAACCCTCTCCATGAGCTGAAATAGCAGACTTAAAATGTCTGACTTCTTGCCCCAAACCTACTGCTCTGTGGCTCTGGCCTCAAAGCCTCCTGAGTCCCAGGAGATGTGAGGTGAACCTCCACATAACTACCAGGGGAGCAAACTGATTGGCCCAGCCTTTGCCAAATTTCACATATGCCACTGAGCCTGGTGGGAGCCCAGTTTGGCTGTCTGGGGCAACCTCCTCACCAGAAAGGGGAATTTGGACTTTATTTCCTGCCCCAATTCCTGTGCCACACACTTGGCCATCAGGCAATAGCCTTCCTACCTAACCCTTCCTGTGTTCATTCATTCATTCAAAAATATTTATGGAGCAAATGCCAAGTTGTGTGATGTGAGAAGCCATGCAGAACCCCAGAGTTGATGCAAAGAATTTTTTCTAATTTGAATTTTAATTTATTAAGTAAACTACACCCAACATGGTTTGAACTCATGACTCAGAGATTAAGAGTTGCAAGTTCAGGGCAGCCCGGGTGGCTCAGCGGTTTAGCGCCACCTTCAGCCCAGGGTGTGATCCTGGAGACCTGGGATCGCCTCAGGCTCTCTGCATGGAGCCTGCTTCTCCCTCTGCCTGTGTCTCTGCCTCTCTCTCTCTCTCTCTCTCTCTCTCTCTCTCTCTCTCTCTGTCTCTCATGAATAAATAAATAAAATCTTTTTTTAAAAAAGTTGCACATTTCACTGACAGAGCCAGCCAGGTGCCCCAAGAATATTTTTTATTTTTTAAAAGATTTTATTTATTTATTCATGAGAGACAGAGAGAGAGAGAGAGAGAGAGAGAGAGAGAGAGAGAGAGGCAGAGACACAGGCAGAGGGAGAAGCAGGCTCCATGCAGGGAGCCCAACGTGGGACTCGATCCCGGGACTCCAGGATCATGCCCTGGGCCAAAGAGGCAGGCGCTAAACCCCTGAGCCACCCAGGGATTCCCCCCAAGAATATTTTAAACTGAAGACATTGAGATTCAACAAATGGATATCTGACTAAAAGCAGAAACTTCTAAGAAATGAGGATTGCCATAAATTTCTTCTTTGGGGCAGGTCTACTCCCAGGAAGGAGTAAATTACCAGAAATCCCCTCTCTGGAGGAGTTTTAGGGGCCTAAAGACGACAGAAAGACCACTCATACATTTATAGACAAACATTATCACAAACATTCTTATGTCCACTTTGTTCTCCTAAAGAAACTTCTTGTTCCACCTTTCCTTTTCTCTACTAAGTTAGATATATGAGCCCCTAATTCTAACCCTCCCTTTTGAGTTACTCATCATTAAACACTCCAGTGTGTACAAACTCTTTTCATTTGTTAACCAGTTTTTTGTCAGTTTAAGTCACAAGCCTCCAGGTTCAGATCTTCTATCCTTAAGAGGATAGAAGAAAAGGGTTGTTTTTTTTTTTTTTCCTCTCCAGCAGTAGTTTGTACTGAATCTTGTTTTACCCTTTAGTTCTCAGCAGGGCCTGAAGCCCCTGAGCCCCTCACCTAGGACTGCCAACCTCTTGATCCTAAGACATCCTAGACACCTTCCCATGGGCCCCTGAGGTTGTCCCTGCTCCTAGCCTTGCATACCAAGTATCTACTAACCTCAGCAGAGTAACTCCCTGGTATGTGAGTCTTGGGCTTAGAATCCACTCCTTCCCCAGCACAACCATGGGCCTAGCCTATTTGTCTTTCTGGAAATTAGATTCTAGACTCTATTTGTCTTTCTACAATCTAGAATGTTGATTGATGCCCTGAGGGCTCTTACCAGACAATATGGTGACTTTTGGCCAAAGGAGCTTTGGCACAGAGTCTAGACCCCTCAAAGTCTTGGTGAGTCACAGAAAAGCCTCTTTGTTTCCCCAATAATCCAGCCCATCATTGCTATCTCAGATACCCCCACATTCCTAAAGGGCAAACTTTCGTCCTCAGTGATAGTACCACCTACTCCTTATGGAGGACAGGACAGTGTTCCTGAGGACCTTGTAATCAGCTGGGCTGCCCCTCTGATAATGAGTGGAGTATTTTACTGCCACCCTGCCCCCACCCCTTGGTCCTGCCAGGAGCAAGAAAGGGTCCCAGTGAGCCCAGACTTCTTTCAGGCAGCTCTCAGCTACACACACAAAGACCAGCCGAGGCTTTGAAAGGATCACTCAGTAAAGGCCCAGTTGCATTCTAAGGGAGGGTAGCCCTCCCTCTCTGCCACTGTCTGGGGGTGGGGATGGGGGGCGGTGAGGGGAAGTCATTCTTCCGGTAATCTGTGTGTTTGGGAACGTAAAGTTGAAATGTCCCGGGAGGCATCCAGGCAGTTGGAAATAAAGCTCCTGGGAGCTAGTTGATCCAAACACACAGTTGTGAAAATGTTAAGGTGGCAAACCCACCAGTGAAAATGGGGGTGCCTCCTTGGAGGCGCATGCAGGAGCGAGGCAGAAACTGTGTGTCTTCACCTGCCAGGCTCTGTGAAGATGACCCCCCTCATCTGGCCAACTCCCCCAGGTACTTGAAGCAGAAGAAGGGACAGGACCGAACTAAGAAGTTCTGGGTGCCTATGAGCCATAAGGCAACATTAGGACGCAAGCAGGCCACGGCGTTCGGAGTCCTCCAAGTGGGGATCGAGCCTGGCTCTGCCATTTTTGTAATGGGATGACCAGAACCAGCAAATAATGTGTGGGGCTCAGTGCAAAATGAAAGTACCAGGCAATGAAAATACTTTGTTCAAAAATTATAAAGAATTTCAAGATGACGGCAGAAGAGCTCTTTTTTTTTTTAAGATTTTATTTATTTATCTATGAGAGACACAGAGAGAGAGGGGGGCAGAGACGCAGGCAGGGAGCCTGATGTGGGACTAGATCCCGAGCCTCCAGGATCACGCCCTGGGCTGAAGGTGGCGCTAAACCGCCGAGCCACCCCGGCTGCCTGCAGAAAACAAAGCTTTAAGCCAAGGGCAGGTCCTTCTCAGTGAGCAGCCCCATGAGACAGGTCTGCACAAAGGAAGGAGGCCTGGAGCAATCTGGGGCATATTCTTTTCCTTCCCTTTGATTCTCTTGCTTCTCCAAAGGTCGATGTTAAAGGAAGTAGTTGTGACCTCCACCGGGCCAGGTACCAGATGGAGCTAAAGTTGGGTTGTTCCCATATCCTTTCTTTATCCACAAGACGGTTATTTCCTTGAGGGAAATGGTGATCTTTTCCATCTTTTGTGATCACAGTGCTTGGCATATAGTAGGTGTTCAATAAATGTTACAGAAGCACGATGTTCTCAAGTTCTTGCTGATCCTTGAACCTGCCTCCCTTCCAAAGATGACTGGTCTACCAGCCGCTTCTCTCGATGTCCTAGTTCCTTCCTTGGGTCACGGGGACCTCAGACCTTGACCCCCAAGTCCCCACACCTACGCCAGGAATTAGATTGTCCACTTCTCTAGTTTTCTTACACAATTGCACTCTCAAGCATCTGCTTGGGTGTAACTGTACCCTCCAGTTACAATGCTCAAGAAGGTTATACAGATACTGCCCCTTACCTGGAAAAAAAATCTTATTGGTCAATCCTGAATTTCAGAGGATGGTACAAAACATTACTTTTTCTGTGAAGGCAAGACTTGGCAAGAGACCAAGACATCTCCTTTTCTCTCTGGTAACCCTCCTGTCCCCTATGTGTCCTCTCCACACTTCCTGAAAGCCTGGCTTCATCCTGGCAGCTGCCCTGTGTGGTCCAGACACCTGGGATCTTGTTTCTGCTTCCATCCTAGGATGGAGGTGGAATGGGGGCTCCAGGAGCCTCAGGCCTCTCAGATTCATCAAGGTGAGGGTCAGCAGGGCAGGCAGACCTTTCTGTCACCTCCCCTGAGTTGACCTGGCTTCATTATCATGCTACAAAGGAGCCTGGGTAACTCAGTCGGAAGAGCTTGTGACTCTTGATCTCAGGTTCCTGAGTTTGACTCCCATGTTGGGTGTAGAAGTTACTTAAAAATAAAATCCTAAAAAAATATATATAGAAAGAACCTAATTATGCTACCAAAGCTCTTTTACCAGGTAGGAGGGAAGCAACTTAGGCAGGGAGGCACACAGAAAACCAGCCAGGCCCCTTGAACTACAAGCCACAGTTGATCCAGATACTTATTCACGCTTGTGAAGTGGCCCTGGAAAGTTAAAGATGCTTTGTGAAATTCCCTGTCCCCATACTGAGCATTTAGGATCTGCCAGGCCTGATGCTAAATGTCAGAGGTGACCAGAAGGAGCTCAAAGCCCAGTGGGGGAAGTAGGACAAAGTGCAGTAAGGGCCGCATGATAGGTTCTTGCAAAGACCGCAGCAGCTCTCAGAGACAGGACAGATGGCAGACCCCACACTCCCTGCCTCTCTCTATAAGGGCCTCCAGTGGCAGCTTCGATGCCTCTCAAAGCCAGAGGTACCAGCAGAGCTCTAAACTCATCTCCTCCCTGAAGTAGCAAACGGATGCCCCCTTGTTGCGGGACCTCCCTGGAATGGGCAGGAGGGGCTCTCCCAAGGCCCTCTCCTACAGAGTTTGCTCCTAGCACCTGACTTGTGAGTCCTTGGGGTGGCTTCCTCCACACCTCTCAGAGAACTGTCACACCCCTGCTGTCCTGGACAGCCTGGGGAGAACCATTAGCCCCTTTCTTGCTCACTCCAAGCCTCCCAACCATGTTCCTGAGGCTGCCATTGAATCTCCAAGTCTGTGCCACCTCCACAAGCCTGCCACCAATGGCCCCCTCTCTGACCCTACCATGCTGCTCAGTTCTTGGGGTGCAGGCCCTACACTCTGCATACTTCATGCCTCTCTCTAGGACACCGCTGGGGAGCAAGAATTTCCTGTCCCCTTCAAGGTCCTTCTACCTAGACTAAGAGTCAAATTGACATGGACAGGTTAACAAGGAGAAAGTCGAATTTAGTTCCATACATTCTCGGAGAATCCAAGCAGCCACAGACATTCCAAAGATGGTTGGGCAAAAGGAGGTATACACGTGGTCATTCTGAACTGAGAAGAGGGCGGGGGTCCAGGCTTCAAAGGGAACAGATGCAATTCATAGGAAGAGGAGAAAGAGTAAACGTGTTGTAAACAAATGTTTGCTGGCGGCAGCTGCTCAGAAACAGCGGGACACAAAGGACTTAGATCAAAGGGCCTCCCTGCCTGCCGTACACAGTTCAAATTATAACGTAGGTATCTGTGCTGATAGCACTCTTCCTGAAGCAGCTCCTCTATCTACATTCTTTTTTAGACAATGAGGGGGAGGGAAAGAGCTTTTCTGGAATCTACCAGATTTCAATTGCTTTTTAACTCAAAATAATCTTTATGCCAAAGTGGCCCATCTTGGGGCGGCCTGCCCTATGCCCCTACACCATCCCCCAAATGGCTGACCCGTTGCTACAGATACCCTGGGTCATGTCTCCGCCATGCCAGGTTAGGGACCCATGTCCCCCCAGGAGGGAGGGTGGGCCCCAGCCAACACAACACCCTCTCCGCTCCCCAGCCCCCAGGAGTCCTTCTATTTCTGCTCTTTCAACCAAACTTCTGCCAGTATAGACTCCAGTTGTAGCCCCTCTTCCTGCTTCATCAGAGCTCCTCCCTTCATCAAATCTTCTCATTGTGCCCATCTCACAGTAGGGAGGATGAGGCACAGAGAAATCTCTCACTGCTATTTGCTCAGGGGCACAGCTGCTGGGCCTTTTGCCTGGTAGCCTAGGCCCTGAGGGCAAAAAGAGTGGATCCTGGCTTGGGACACTGGCTCTCCCGGGAAGAGAAGTTGTCAGAGCCAGCTGCAGTGAGCAGCTCCCAGGCTCCCGGCACTGCCTCCAGCCAGGCCTCCCTTACTCCCTCCGCCAGCAAGCTAGGACAGGGAGCGGGCACCCAGGGGGCACCGGAAACTGCTTGCAGCCTCCCAGGGGACCTTTCAGACCGAATTGTTTTTGAGGATCAGAGAGCCTGGAGGACACCAGGCAACAGGGAGACGGCAATGGAACTCTGCAGAGAAAAGCGTAAATACACACTTAAGCACCGGTGACATTTCCTCATCAGCCCACGCTGGTCAGCTCTCCCTGTCCCCCTGCCCCCACACGGTCCCAGAAGGCCGGCTGGCACGGAGCACGAGCACGGAGAGTTCCTTCCCAGCACGGCAATTAGCTCCAGACACGGGAGCAGATGCACATTCTCAGGGAGGCGGGGTCCCGCGGCCTTGGCAGGGCCCGCCGCAGCTGCCCACCGCCAGCAAGGGCATCCAAGGGAGTGAGGCGTGGGAGCCGGGCCCTTAGAGGGGCCACCACCAGACCCTCCGGGCGGCCATCAGGCCTTGGCAGGAGGAGAAAACATCCTCGCTCTTAGAGAGAGGAAAGAGAAAGGCAGCGTGGCCTGGCAGGCCAACTTCTGCCAGTCTCGAAGGGGTGGAGAACAAAACGCTTTTTCTCCAGGGCCTCGAATCTTCTGCCAGGCTGGGCCATTGGCTGGTTCTTTCCCAGCTCTGGGGAGGTGTGGCGAGCAGAGCTGCCCAGGGCCCATTGAGGAGAGGCGCCGAATAGGCCTCTCCTGGAGGCCCGGCCAGCAGATGAGACCTGCCCCCAGAGTCAGCCTCGCAGGCTCTGCGTCCCGGGACAGCCACATGCCCCGGCCAGGCCACATAACATCTGTGAACAGCAGGGTCCTCCTGCTAAAAATGATAAAGATGGGATACGTCTTGCGGTGAAAAAGGCAAGGTGCAGAGTGCATGGACAGTGTGCCACCATTCAAGGAGGCGGGAGAGGGGAGCCACAATGTTTAGGCGGTTTGCTTGTGTGCACCCAAAAGCATCTCCGGAAGGATAAACAGAAAATGGGCCGTTTGGGTTACCTCCAGGAAGGAAAATGGGTGGCTGGCTGAGGAACAGAGGAGGGAGGGCGACTTTTCAGGGCATACATTTTAGAGCTTTCAAGTTTTGAATTGTTTCAGTTACTATATATTTAAAAATATGATTTGAATTAGATGCACAAAACACAAGCGTAAGAGTATAGACCTCACTGGATGGCTGTGAGGGTGAGTTAATATCAATGAAATGGCAGGAGGATGCCCAATGCATGACAGGACCTCAGGAAGTAGTATTAGAGCCCTAGAGCTTATGAAACATGTGCACAAGCCCATATAGCTTGGTAGGGAAGGGTGAGACCAGGCACAGTGGTTCTTGCCATCCAAGTAGGACCTGGAGGTTCAGAAGGGACATGCCCAAAGTCACACAGCTGTAAGTGACAGATGTTGGATTTTGGACTGGATTCTTGTTCTCAGAAGGAGCCTGGGAATGTGTAGAAACTAGAAAAACTAAGATCTCTGGAGATACCATCACTAGGTCAAAATCAGACCCTTCCGATAAGGCATGACTTGCAAGGTCAGCCTTCAGAAGAGCAAGGGGACCCAGCCTTGGGTGATCAGGGCAGAAATTTGAGCTGGGGCGTAAGGGTAGGGAGGCTCACCCAGAATCTAGCCCCTGGCCAGAGCGGATCCATTCGTAGAATGAACACACACTTCTGTGCTTTCTCTAACCAGCCCCCTACTTGGCATCAGCTAGAGAGGAATCCCTTCTCAAAATGCCCCTGGCCCGTCCCTCACCCAGCAGGCACCCCATCTACCAAGAGGCACTCAGCCAGGCCATGGGGACAGCAAGAGGTCTAAGGAACCTCTTGGAGCTTCTAGTTTAATTTGAAGTTAAGAGCAGACAAGTATCTGTTCTTGGAGCCCTAGGTCTGTCACTCCCTAACTATGTGACCTTGAGTCAGACACTTCACATCTTGCAGCCTCTGCTTCCTCATCTATAAAATGGGCATTAAAAAAGCAGCTGCCTAGCTTGTTTTGAGGATTAAATGATAGTCCATAGAAGGCTTGTAAACTATATATGGGAAGTGCTCGACTATAGCTCTATCAGCTATACTGTCACGCAAGAGAGAAAGGGAAAAAGTGCATTTTAAGACAGACAAGACCAAAAGTTGGATGAGTGACGAAGCCTACACAGCATTAACATTATTGAGATTCCCAGAGGGGATGCGGGATAGTCTAGAAGGGCTCCATGATCAAGTAGAGCTTGAACTGGGCCTTGAAGCAGAGGAAAAAGGAGACAACATTCCAGGGACACCTGGCTGGTTCAGTTGGAAGAGCCTGTGATTCTTGATCTCGGGGTTGTGAGTTCAAACCCCATATTCAGTGTAGAGATTACTTTAAAATAAAGTCTAAAAAAAAAAAAGAGGAGATGACATTCCAAGGAAGAGGCTCAGTCATGGCAAAGGTGGGAATAAAGGCATAAGATCCATACATGGGGCTGAAGGGAACCAAGACTGCAGACTTGTCTTTGGGGAATTAGCCCCTCATCCTGTAAATGAAACACCAGGATCCGAAGCCAGCCTCTGCAGCCCTCTCCTGGAAGCACCCAGGCTGGGCCAGAGGCCACCCAGAATTCCTGTACCTCCTCTCTCTGGGTCCTGCTGCCAAGACCAAGACTGCCTCAAAGGATTCAAAGTCAGGGATGCTCCATTCCCGATCCTGGGAAAGGCCAGTAGGTACAGGCAGCCTGACTCTGTGCCCACTGTCTTCACAATGATGGTTCCCATCACAGTCAGACTCTTCTATGCTTGGGCAGTCAGTAAAACTCAGTACCATCTGTTCATAACAATACATGCTCATCATTAGAGCTTCAGAAAATATAGGAATACTTTAAGAAGAAAAGAATCAATACCTTCATCCTCCAACCCAGAAAGAATTTCGGTAATCATTTGACCATGTATGTCCTTCAGATCCTGGTCCTACACACACAGTTTTGACAAAGTCAAAAATTGGGGCATGTGTGATCAACATCCTTCTCAAATGGCCTCACTGATCCCCACCTCCTGGAAGTCACACCCTTGTGTGATCCCCTCCCTTTGAGTATGGGCTGGACTTGGTGACTTGCTTATAAAGAGAATATGGTAAAAATGATATAATGTCATTTTTGAGATGAGGGTCCATCTTACTGGTCCATCTTTCTCTCTGGCTCTCCTCACAGGCTGCCCTGATAGGAAGGATCACTCAGCAAGGAACTGATGGCAGCCCCATTCCTACACCCTTGAGGTCCTAAATCCTACCAACAACCATGTGAGTGAGCTCGCAAGCAGACCCTTGCCCCCATAGTCCTCAGATAAGACTGCAGCCCTAGCTGACACTTTACAGCCTTGTGAGAAACTCAAGAAAAGAGGTCTCACCACTTGTGAGAAGAGGTGGACCAGCTCAGCTGTGTCTGTGTGACACACAGAGTGTGAGATAATAAATGTGTATTGTTTTAAGCTATGTTTTGGAATAATGTGTTATGCAACAATGTATAATAATAATAAGCTATATATATAATTTTTTAAACTAATTTTAAAGCCTAACATGACAACATAAGCATTCTCCTTCATTATTCTCTCTGCAAACATCATGCTTGCATGTTGTGGAATGCTTCATCCATAATTTGTTTAACCATCCTGCCATGATAGGACATTTGAATTATTTTTAGGTTTTCACTGTGTGGTTTACATTGTTATGCATAAAACATCGTCTTTTTAAAACGATTGTATGTATGTATGTATTTATTGAGAGTGAGCATGAGCAGGGGAAGGGGCAGAGGGGGAGAGAGAGAGAGAGAGAGAATCCTAAGCTGATGCCCCACTGAGCACAGAGACAGACATGGTATTCAATCTCACAACCCTGAAATCATGACCTGAACCAAAACCAAGAGTTAGACGCTTACTGACTGAACCATCCAGGTGCCCCTAAAACATCATCTTTAAGAAGATTTTTTTAGAGTGTATTTCCATAAGAATTATTGGGTTGAAAAACATCCACACACAACTTAACAGTATGAGTTATGATAAACTCACCACCTACCTCTTTCAGGTACATCTTATCCTTTTAAATCCTGCCTCTCTAGACCAGACTTCTCAACAAAGTTGCCATAGGTCAGGCTGAGAGCCAAGGATTTTGCTGGGGTCAGAGGAGCTCTTAGAGAAGCCATGAAGCAAGAAGCTCAGGTTCAATTTTCCTTTTAAGAGTATTTGGTACTGAAGGGGCCTGGGGGTATGTATTCTATTTAATGCAAGCTCAAACTGTTTGTCTCAGCAAACCCATTCTCATTGTCTCTTAGGGTTCCCATTGACTGCTGTGTAACTTTGAGCAAGTTATTTAACCTCTGTGCCCCAATTTCCACAACATCATAGTGTTGTGTGAGAATGAAATGATGTTAAAATATGTGAAGTGCTTAGAACAGTGCTGTACATAGTGTGTATATACACTATGTACACACTATGTGTGTGTGTTCTCATTCTCAGAGAAGGATAACATGATGATGAAGAGCTGAGCAGACCTGCCTTTAAATCCCACTGATTATGAGCTGTGTGACTTTAGACAATGACTTAGCCTTTCGGACATTCAATTTGTGCATTTGCAGACCAGGCCATGAAACTAGGAACCCTTATTTGCCAAGGTTCTGTATCTAACTCTGTACAGTGTTTATAATCATATAGTTAAAATTTACATATAGTTTGCAATTGTATGATTACAGAAGAGGGCCTCCAACTTTATAAGCTTCTGAGCCTCAAAAACCCTGGTCCACCCCTAAGAAGGGTAATGCCATATGGAGTGCTTATAAAAATTAAATGAGATAATGTGTTTAATGACTTAAAAGAGTGTCCAGCACATAGTAAGCCCTGACTAGTATATAGTAGCTACTTCTTTGGAACAAGAACAGAACTTGCTTTCCTCCTTTTCTTCCTTTATATACGTAGCCACTTTGGGAAACTTCATTTATAAAAACCGAAATTTTAGAAGAGACAATAAAACAGGATGATCATTCTAGTTATAAAATGACTCACTGACTTTACTTTTTTTTTTTTTTTAAAGTAAGCTCTATGCCCAACATGGGCTTGAACTCACAACCCTGAGATCAAGAGTCACATGCTCTACCAACTAAGCCTGCCAGGTACCTCTCTGGTTTTACATTTTTAGTTGATGTTTGAAAAGCAGGGATCCATCCACCAGACAAACGTGATTATTGAGACACCAGAAGTGCTTTGAAATCCTGAGAGGACAGTCCCTGCAGGGAACAAAGAAATAAACACACCGTGGGTAGCCAGCACTACTGTACCTGCAGAGCCAAAGCAAGAGGATGAGGTGTGGCTGGCCACACCTTTCCAAGCCTAGAGGACTGGACCCTGCCTTGTTTTTGTTTTTTGTAAACATCCAAATGACCTTCTTTAAAAAAAAAAAATTTTTTTTAAGAAAAAAATTTTAAATAAAGTAATGAAGCAAAGAACCAGAGAAGGTAGGTGTCACTCACAGCAAAACCGCTAGTGATAACACAAGACGATAACACAAGATGATAACACAATAATGAGGAGGTTGAGACTGGGTAAAACCAGGAGTAAACACCAGCAAAAGGAGCAGCGGCTGATGGAATGTGGGAGGGAGAGGATCCAAGACAGGGGTGGCCAGGCAGTGAGTCAGCCTGGACGCTTGGCGGTCCCTCCTTCCAATGGCCCCTTGGGGAGGCAGGGCACAGACCAAGGTCATGCCAGATAAACCTGCTCAGGATCCAAAGGCCCTGGAAGCCCCTCCTGGATCCCTTGTTCTCTGTCCCTCTTGACTATGGCTCCCTCCTCCACATCCAAGCTATCCCTTGCTTATGATTCCAGCTTCTTGTATCCTAAACCAGAGCCTGCATGAATGACTCACCTCTTAACTGGGGGCATTTCATTCCCAGCATCCTGTGGCTTGTGTGGCTACCTCCTGACATGCCCACATGACCTTGGGCTGTACCCACATTTTCTAGACCAAATAGATCCTCCAAAAGCAATGATTCCAAGCTACGGCAACTCTGGGTAACAGAGTGGCAAAGGCAACAATGCCTTGGGCCTGCCCAGTGTTCTCCCTGGTATGACCTTGACAGTCTGTCAGTGCCATATGAGGGACGTGATAGCCACATGGCCTACCTTACTTGAGCACCGTGAAGATGAAGTGAGCTGATATGTGGGAAAGTGCCTTGCAGGAGGAAAGGTATGTCACAAAGATAGATTATGGTGATAAACTTGAGAAATTTCAAGCCCCAGCCTGACGTGGCACATTCTCCTCTGTCTCCTGCAGTTACCTGGAAATACCACATGGGCTTTTTCCCTAACCCCTAGGGCCTGTCTGTACAGGCCAGGCCAATCAGTGCTCAGAGAGGTTTCCTCAGTGCTGGGTTGGACAGTGCTTAGGGCCTTGTGAGCACGTCTCGCTGACTGTCCTCCCCCTGGGACCACGTCTCCAACTTCCTGTTGATACCTAGCCCAGGACAAGAGCCACCAGGAGGCAACTCTAATGGCTGAGCATCCTCCCAGAACGTGAGAATCCCCATCTCATAGGGGAGGGAAGAGGAAGAGGAGGAGAGAGAAAAGGAGAAGAAAGAGAAGTAGTTTTATGGTTGAAAAGTTCGGGAAATTCTGATGACCAGATCCAGCACTCTCTCCCTTCCCATTCTTGACCATCAAGAAAACGCATAGTAACCTGTGGGGTTGGGACAACACAGTGACTAAGGGTGTAGTTGGGGTTTTTGTTTTTGAAGTTGTTTTAAAGGCAATTTTCAAATACATAGAAGTAGTGTAGAACGATCAATACTTACGAACATGAGGGAGGGAGAAGAGATTTAGGGACCAACTCAATGTCCCATTTCCAGTCCTACCACCAATTAGTGCTGAGACTCTAGGCAAGTTGTTCAATCATTCTGTTTCCTGATGCATTTAAGTGGGAATGATAATTGTGAATAATCACCTTGAGAACTCCTTGTCCTGTAGTAAATGAAATAAGATAGTTCTAAGGCACTTGCTGAATGTCCCCAACAAAGTAAGTGTTCAATCATTAGTGATAATCTGTGCTAGAGGCAATATCCTAGAAGTTAGGAGTGTGGGTTGTAGGGGCCCAGGGCAGACTGCCCCAGGATAGACCACTTTGGCATGCACATTTGTTTGAGTCAAAAGCAATCAAAACCCAGCAGATTCAGGAACAGCTCTTCACTTCCCCCTCCATGGCCTGCTTGTACCAGGAAAATAGCTATTAATAGAAATTCCTGTTTACCTAAGAAATGTATCTGCATAATAGGGTAACTTTTGTTTAACAAACATGTCCTCTCACCTTCCTGCTAATGGTCTTCCTCCCCTACAAAGCCTCAGTTCCCTACCCCTCTCTGTAGCTCATATAAGCATCATGTTGCCTGACTGTCTTTGGAATTTTCATGTCTGTGTGGATTTCCCATATGTATGCCATGAAATCTGATTTTCTTCTATTAAACTGTCTCATGGCAATTTGATTTAGTCCAGTTAGAAGGACCTTGAAAGTTAGAGGAAATTCTTCTTCCCCAACAGGGTTCTGGAACCTGACTGCCTAGGGTTCGAATCCCAACTCTCAGCTTCTAGCTATGTGACCTTGGACAAGTTGCTGACCCTCTCTGTGCCCCAGTGTTTTAAAAGCATTGTCTAACACCTAGGTGTTTTGTTCGGCAAGTACATTTAGAGCACTGGGAACAGCACTTGGTGAGTAGTAAGGGTTCAATAGAGGTTGGCTTTGGTACTGTTAATACAACCTGTTGAGCTTTACTTATTTTGGCATTCCATTCACACTATACACATCCTCCTTCTGAAGTGGAATCTCAGAGTATCAGCTTTAGGAAAGCCTGGAAGAAGGAAAGAAGGAAAGTCTCAGAAGTTTCACCTCCATTGGATCACGCCCCCAAGGCTCCTGCCATTTTCCTAGCAGGAATGTCAGCCCTTCGAGTCCGCGAGTTATGTTCTGATTTGCTTGCTCTGTGTGTGGGTCACAGATTGTTCCCAGGGTATTCGGAAATGCTTTGGCACAACCTTGAGAAGCTGGAGTGACAAACCAGGAGGGCTTCACAAGTGACAACGTCCCTCCCCCCCACACTACCTGAACAGGAGGAATCTTCTCCTTTCTGGAAGACCTTGAACTGCTGCCTGACCCTCCACTGGAGCCCTGTCACCTAGAAATCCTGGAGTGGTGTCCATGGACGAGTCCATTTCCTCAATCTCCCCTCATGGAGCAAATATTCACCAGCCACCCTGAAGATGCTGGGCCTGGGATGAGGGGATGCCACATGCCCAGTTTTCCCTGGGGGACCTTGGGCTCCTCACTTACCACATCTGGGCTCTCTTTTTTCCAGAGGGGGCACCCAGATGATATCTATAGTTCCTTCCAAATCTTGCCTTCTGTGATTATATGATTCTATTTTTGATCTGAAATGCTACTATTTGAACCATCTGATTTTTTTGACAAATCAGAGGGGAGAGAGAAATTGGGGGCCTGTGGCTTCTGGAGATGGTGGTTCACCTCTCAGCCTGCATCTGCCTGCCCCACCTCCTACATGTTTACAGCAGGCGAAACCACAACTCTTCCGTAGGTTTCAGACAGTGGCCAGCTCATCCCAACTGACCCCTGACTTTGTTTATTAGGAGGGGAAAAAAAAACCACCAAAAAATCCGACTACCAAGATCCCAGACAGGCTGAACCCATGACCTAAGGGAACGTAGTGACCTAAGCCTGTGCCAAGAGGAAATCCCAGTGGCCTGGAGAGGGCTGGGCCTCCTTCTGATGCTGCGGATTGAATACCATGAACTGGCAAGAGACCCTCTTGTCAAGTTCTGACCTCTTCACCTCAGTGCCTGTTCTTATTATTGTGCTCCCATGGCCTCCTTGGCATAAAAAGACTCTTACTGTTAGCTGCATTAATTAAATAATGCTGTGAAGAAGGCCTGTTGTCAGGCACCTGGTTGGCTCTGTGGCTGAGCATCTGCCTTTGGCTCAGGTCATGATCCCAAGGTCCTAGGATCGAGTCCCACATCAGGCTCCCCACAAGGAGCTTGCTTCTCCCTCTGCCTATGTCTCTGCCTCTCTGTGTGTGTCTCTCATGAATAAGTAAATAAAATCTTTTAAAGAAGAAGAAGAAGACGACGACTAGATGTCACTCTGAAAAGAAAGCTGACCAGGAGTGGTAGGTTGAAGCATGGTCCCCATTATCCATTGTGCCCCTTCCTGTAAGAGAACTGTTCGTCCCTGCCATGAGATTTGCAGGACCTCCCTCAGGACAGACCTTCCCCACCCCATCATCAGGCCTGGCCATGTGATTTAGTATGACCTGAGAGATGAGGGTAGAAATAACATATGCCAGCTCCAAACAGAAGCTTTAAGAGCCATTTTACATTTCCTCTGGGGGGCCTTGCTCTTTCCTTTGGCCTTGAGAACACCAAGTTCCAGAAAGCAGCTCCCTCAACTTGGGTCCTGGGCTGAGAAATCATATGCGGCACAGCTACAGTCACCAACATATAATGTAAGTGAGAAGTAAGCCGTGCTTGTTATAAACCACTGAGATTTGGGAGTATTTCTTACTGCATCATCACCTAGCAGAAGCTGACTAATCCAGCAATGTTACCCCAGGTTGGTGTCAGGACTTGCCTATTTTTCTAGTGTGCCTATTCATGTTAAAATTTGAACACTGCCTATACCAAAATTTAAAGCTTTTGCTCAGCAAAGGAAATCATCAATAAAATGAAAGGCAACCTATTGAATAGGAGAAGATACTTGCAAATGATACATCCTATAAAGGATTAATATAAATGTTACATTATTAATATATTATCAGTAGTCTATATTTATATTAATATAACCAAAATATATAAAGAATGTATACAACTCAACATCAAAAAAAAAAAAAAAGAAATAATCTAAAAAGAAAATGGGCAGAAGACCTGTATAGACATTTTCCCAAAGAAGACCTAGAGATTACCAACAGACACATGAAAGATGCCCGGCATCACTCATCATCAGTGAAATGCAAAACAAAACCACAATGAGATATCACCTCATACCTGTTAGAATGGCTAAAATCAAAAGGGCAAGAAAAAATGTTGGTGAGGATGTGAAGGAAAAGAGATCTTTGTGCACTGTGGGTGGGAATGTAAATTGGTGCAGTCACTGTGGGAAACAGTATGGGGGTTCCTCAAAATAGTAAAAATAGAAATACCAAAAGATCCAGTAATCCCACTCCTGGATATCTACCCAAAGAATAGGAAAACACTAATTCCAAGGGAGACATGCACCTCTCTGTGAATTGGAAGATTATTTACAATAGCTGAGATATGGAAGAAACCCAAGTGTCCAACAATAAACAAACGGATACAGAAGATGTGGTGTATACACATGATGGAATATTACTTCACCATAAAAAAGAATGAGATCTTGCTATTTACAACAAAACAGATGGACCCAGAGGGTATTACGCTCAGTGAAATAACTCAGAGAAAGACAAATACCATGGGATTTCACTTCTATGTGGAACCTAAAAAAAAACAAAACAAATGAACAAACAAGAAAAAAGAAAGAAAGAAAGAAACAGATTCCTAAATACAGAGGACAAACTGGAGGTTGCCAGAGGGGAGGAGGAAGGATGAAATAGGTGAAAGGGATTTTTTTTAAATTTTTTTTATTGGAGTTCAATTTGCCAACATATAGCATAACACCCAGTGCTCATCCCGCCAAGTGCCCCCCTCAGCGCCCATCATGGTGAAAGGGATTTAAATACAAAAAATGGGACCCCTGGGTGGTTCAGTGGTTGAGCATCTGCCTTCGGCTCAGGGCGTGATCTCAGGGTCCTGGGATCGAGTCCCACATCTGGCTCCCCACAGGGCTCCCTCTGCCTATGTCTCTGCCTCTCTCTGTGTCTCTCATGAATGAATGAATGAATGAATGAATGAATGAATGAATGAATAAATAAATAAATAAATAAAATCTTACATAAACATAAAAAACATGAATACCAAAATTCATCTCTGAGTCCCTGTCCCATCATTATCCCACCTCTGGTGGGAAAGCATCGGGACTTCTGTGAAACCAGCTCTAACCAGTGTTCTAATCAACGAGAGCTAGACCTCAGGAAACGGCCGGACTTTGATTCAGAAAGGTGAGTCATGTGAAGGCAGTGCTGTTTCCACACGGCATGAATCTCTACATTCGTGGAACAGAAGCAACACCAAACCTGGTTGCTCTGGTTTCCATGTTACCTACCGCAGCAGCCCTGGGCAGGTGGCCCCCAAATCTGTCACAGTGGTATATTGACGTTTTTTAGTTTAAGTTACGGAAGAAATGGCCAGGGCAGGAAGAATGCTCTGACTCCTCTTCGCCTCCAGAAAGCAAGATAATCCATCTCTGATGTGAACAGTACGTCCCTGCAGCATGAAGCAGAGACTTCCAGACATCTGTACCATCAGAGGAGGACAATCCAGAGCTGGAGAAGTCTTGATACACACACCTTGTTACTTTTTCTAATTTCCTGTCCTGAACCAAATTCTGTTTAGAATTCCTCACTAATTAAAGCTCCCAAACATACATGGTTTGGGATTGTTTCTTTGTTGGTTTGCTTTTGTCTCGTCAATTCCTCTCAGGTGGTTGTTTGTCTCAAAAGTAGAAAAGCTGCCCACCTTGGTCATTTCTTTGGGTCTCAGTCTTACTATTTTGATGGTAAGTTTTATGCATCAATTTGGGTAGGCTCTAGTACCTGGTACTTAATCAAACACCACCCTAGGTGTTGCCGTGAAGATGCCTTGTAGATGTGGCTGCCTTTCAGGAAAGGATATGATCCTTGATTATGTGTGTGGGCCTCACCCAATGGGTTGAATGCCACATGGGTAAAAAACAGAGGTTTTCTGGAAGCAGGAATTCTGTTTCGCCAATTCCTGCCTGAGTTTCTAGCCCACCCTATGGATTTCAGACTAACCAATCTGGTCCTTAAAATCAATCAATCTCTCTCTTGCTCTCTTTTGCTCTCTCTCATCCCATTCTTCCCCATCTAGACCAATCCAGATTTTGCTGTAATCCCAGATGTGACCCGTTCTCACTCTTTGTGGCGCTTCTGGGACTGAGGCCTTTGGTCTCAGCTGGCACTCTGAACGCTAGCGGAGGTGAGGGAGCGTCTGAGAAGGAGGTCTCCCCTCAGCTCATTCTCAAAAAGCTCAGCACGGAGTGAGATGGGGAACCCCTCCCCATCTTCCCTGCCCCTTCAGAGTCCTCCCTTCACATTCACCCCACAGCATGACAGTCATCCTTGTTGACTTTCTTTCCCCTTTAAAACTGTCCCAGAGTATGACTTCACCCTCATTTCATCAGTATAAAAGCAATTCTCTCTTCTCTCTCCCTTTCTCTCTCTCTCTTTCTCTCTCTCTCTCTCCCTTTTTAAAGTAGTCTCCACACCCAGCATGGTGCCCAATTCAGGGCTCTATCTCATTACCCTGAGGATCAAGACCAGAGCTGAGATCAAGAGTCTGATGCTTAACCAGCTGAGCTACCCAGGGGCCCCTTAAAAGCAAAGATCTACTGGCAGTCTTTATCCTTTCAGAAATGACCTATTCTTTGAGTCTCCATTCTTTTTTTGTTTGTTTGTTTGTTTTGTCTTTCTCTCCCATACCACCCCCACTCCTGCACCTTGCCCCTTGCCCCTTCTCTTCCTCACTCCTTTCCCAAATTTTCTCTCATTTACACAAAAGTAAGGACAATCAATATGGTGAAAAACGTGGAGTGCTCTGGAAGGTGATTGTGAAGAACAAAGGTGGGAACACAGCAGACCCATGGCTCAGAAAGGCAGGGACAGGAACAGGTACAAGATATCCCCCAGAGACCCTGTGGGCTGAACCCAGGGGGCTGGCAGTGTCTGAAAGCCTGGTTGACTGGTGAAGCCACTCACACTGACACAGGAGAGGGAGAGAGTTGGGGAAGTTACGTGACACAGCGATTTATAAGAAGAAGATATATTTTGTCTTCACTGGTTCTGGCACCTAGCCCCGAAAAATTCTAGGAGTTTCCTAAGTATAAGAGCAATAAAGTTGCTCTTTGTTATTCATAGCAATCTGCTTTCAATCACACAAGTTTACATTAATGAAGGACTTATGGAAAGCCCCTAAGGACAAGGGGGCTGGTAGCTGCAGGAACCAACCTTGAGGGTTAATTAGAGGGTTCAAACTTTCAGCCCCACCTTCCTGCTCCCACCTCCCACAGTTGGGGAAGGGAGACGGCACGGTGACTGAGTTTAATCACCGATGGCTAAAGATTTAATCAATTGTGCCTACTTAACGAAGCCTCCACAAAAACCCAGAAGGATGAGTTGGTGAACAAGAATGCATCCACACACCAGGAGGGTGGTACTAGGCTCCACAGGCTCCAAAGCTCTGGTGCTCAGAACCCTTCTGCACCTCACCTATGTATTTCTTCATCTAGCTGCTCTTTTATCCTTTCTAAGAAACCAGTGATTGAGTAAGTAGATCCCTGTTTCCCTGAGTTCTGTAACCCACACAAGCAAATAATCAAATTTGAGGAAGGGGTCATGGGAACCCGATTTATAGCCAGTGGGTCAGAATCACAGGTAGCAACTGGACCCATGATTGGTGATTGGTATCTGAAGAGGGGGCGGTCTTTTGGGGACTGAGCCGCCTAACCTGTGGGATCTTATGCCACTTCCAGATAGACGATGTCAGAACTGAGTGAGCTGCGGGACATCCGGTTGGTGTGGCAAGATTATTCAATGTGGGGATCCCTCATTCCCCCCTACCCCACCCCACACATATTTGGTGACCAGAAGTGTCAGCAGTTGTAGTGTACAGTGAAGGTAGAGGAGACACCAGGGGTGTTTTATCTTTACAGGTAGGAGAAACTGTGATTTAAGACTTTTATCCTTTCTGATTGATTGATTGATTGATTGATAGTAATCTCTACGCCCAAAGTGGGGCTCAAACTCACAACCCTAAGATCAAAAGCCTCATGCTTGGGGCACCTGGGTGGCTCAGTGGTTGAGTGTCTGCTTATGGCTCAGGCTGTGATCCTGGGTACTGCATCGGGCTCCCTGCATGGAGCCTGCTTCTCCCTCTGTCTATGTCTCTGCCTCTCTGTGTCTCTCATGAATAAATAAATAAAATCTTAAAAAAAAAAAAAAAAAGTCTCACCCTCCACCAACTGCGCCAGTCAGGCACCCTGATTGCAGTTAAGATCCTAAGTCATTTGTGAGACATCTGTGTGGACTGAACAGGTAGAGGAAAATCTGGGTCTGAAGCTCATGAGGGTTGTGGAGAAGGTATGTTTGGACAGACCACAAAATACAGGAGAAGGAGAGGTACAGCTGTGGGAGGGAATGTGACTGGCCAGGGAGGACAGGTGAGTGCCTGGAGGCTTTGGGGCTGGCTGCTGGGGACATTCTAGCCCTGAAAGGACTAGCAGATTACACGGAGCCAGAAAAGAGAAAAACTAAAGCACAGGAACAGCAGCCCGGCTGGAAGTTCCAGAGGAAGAGAAGAAGGGAAGGAAGGAAACAGAGAGGCTGGAAATAATAGAAGAAAATATCTATATAAACTGAAGAAAGGCCTGAATCTTCAGATGGAAAAGGCTCAGGTATCAAGCAAGATGAACGAACAAAACAAAACCAAAGCCCAGCAAAACCCCTAGACAGAGCCTGATGATACAGTTCTCTAAGGATCATGAAGAACATCCTAAAATTTCTGGAGAGAGGAAATCAGGTCACCTACAAAATAAATATCCAGCCAGCCTCAAACTTCTCATCAGCAATATTAGATTCTAGAATATAATTGAAACAATACCGTCTGACTTCTCAGGAAATGTTTTGACCCTGCAAACCACTGTATGCCCAGCCAAAAGATCAAATAAAAATTTTTTTCAAAAAAAAATTTTTTTTCAGATGTAGAGGGACCCATCATTGACTCCCCATAGCCTTTTCTGGGGCGGGTGGGACAAAAACAAAAACAAAACAAAACAAACATAAAACCACAAGGAAATACCTTAGTGAGATGAAATTGGAATTCAGGAGAAGGAAAGTGAAATCTACTAAGGAATACAATGCGTTCGTTGGCGGGGGGGGTTGGGGGGGTGGGGGGGGTGAAATCCCAGAATGGCAGCTATCCACAGACCTGTAAAGTAGTGGCTCATTTGGCATAGGAAGTCAGGGAGTTACACCAAGAATGCTTTCAAGGAGAAAGTGGATTTAAATCGACAGGTAATATTAGGGGCACCTGGCTGGCTCAGTCAGAACAGCACGAGCCTCTTGATCTCATGGTTATGGTTGAGCCCCACATGGGGTGTTGAGATTACTAAAAAAAAAAAAAAAAAAAAAAAAAACCTTAAACCCTAATATTAATTGGTGGATGATCTTTTTCTCTACCTCAATTAAAAACAGAGGGACCGAAAAAAAAAAAAAGTCTGGGGAAAAACAGTCATGACCCACATATGTTTGTTTTTTTAAATATTTTATTTATTTATTTGTTTGACAGAGAGACATAGAGCACAAGAAGGGAGGGCAGCAGGCAGAGGGAGAGGGAGAAGCAGACTCCCTGCTGAGCAAGGAGCCTGATGTGGGGCTCAGTCCCAGGACCTTGGGATCATGACCTGAGCTGGCAGCAGATGCTGAACCAATTGAGCCACCCAGATGCTCCAACCCACATTGTTTTAAAGATTTATTTATTTACTTGAGAGAGAGAGAAGAGAGTGAATAGGTGGGGGGGGGAGAGAGGGAGAATCTCAAGCAGACTCCTCGATGACTGCAGAGCATAACATGGCGAGCTTGATCTCACCACCCTGAGATCATGACCTGAGCCATAATAAAGACTCAGAAGTTCAACCAACTGAGCCACCCAGGTGCCCGGTCAAGCAAGCTACTTTTTTTTTTTAAGATTTTATTTATTGATTCATGACAGACACAGAGAGAGAGAAACAATATAATTGTTTCAATTATATTCTAGAATCTAATATTGCTGATGAGAAGTTTGAGGCTGGCTGAATATTTATTTTGCAGGTGACCTGATTTCCTCTCTCCAGAAATTTTAGACACAGAGACACAGGCAGAGGGAGAAGCAGGCTCCATGCACGGAGCCAGACGCGGGACTCGATCCCAGGTCTCCAGGATCACACCCTGGGCTGAAGGTGGCACTAAACTGCTGAGCCACCTGGACTGCCCAAGCTACTTTTTTTTTTTTTTTAAGATTTTATTTTTTTAATAAAGATTTTACTTACTTATTTATTTATTTATTTATTTATTTATTTATTTGAGAGAGAAAGAGAGCACATGTGCAAGCAGGGGGACAGAGAGGGAGAGAATCTTGGGCTCCAGCGCTGGGCACAGAGCCCCAAGCAAGACTTAATCGCATGACCCTGAGACCATGACCTGAGCCAAAATCAGGAGTTGGCCACAAACCAACTGAGCCACCCAGGTGCCCAAAAAGATTTTATTATTAAGTAATCTTTATACCCAGTGTGGCTCAAACTCACGACCCAGAGATTGAGAATCACATGCTTCACCAACTCAGCCACCCAGGTACCACATGCTTTCTTCTTTTTTAACTAAGGCTTAAGTTATATAAAGGAAAATGCTCAGATCTTAAGAGTACTACTCAGTGGGTTGTGACAAAGATGAATGTTTACTTACCATCACTCATTGACACCACTATCAAGATGAGGAATATTTGTATCACCCAGGAGATTCTGTTGTGTCTCTTCCTCGTAGAGTCTCTCCACCAAAAGCAACCACTATCTGAAACAAGGCAATATTGGGAAGCAGATGGTGTGTAACAAACAAGAGTCCATTTGACCTTGATTGTTAGAAAATCTCTTTCAAGCAACACAAGCGTAGTGTAAAAAAACTACATGTGCTTCTCTAGGGATCCAATAACAATTATTTGTCCTAATATTATAAGTGATATTTATTGGTATATTGGTTTCCTAGAGCTGCTACAACAAATTACCTTAAACTTGGTGGCTTAAGACAATAGAAATTTCTTTTCACAGTTCTGAGGGCCAGAAATCTGAAATCAAGGTGTCAGCAAGGCCATGTTCCAAAGGCTCATCTTTTGGGCTCCTGGGTAGCTCAGCTGGTTAAGCATCTGCCTTCAACTCAGGTCATGATCTCAGGGTCCTGGGATGGAGTCCCATGTTGGGCTCCCTGCTTAGCGAGGAGCCTGCTTCTCCCTCTCCCCCTGCCCTTCCCCCTGCTTGTGCTCTCTGGCTTTATCTTTCTGTCAAATAAATACATAAAAATCTTAAAAAATTAAATTAAATTAAAAAAATTAAAATAAAACAGAGCTACCCTATGATCCTGCAATTCCACTTCTGAGTATTTATCCAAAGGAAATGAAATCACTATCTTAAAGAGATATCTGCACCCCCATGTTCACTGCAGCATTATTCACAATAGCCAAGACATGGAAACAATCTAAGTGTCCAACAATGGATGAATGGATAAGGAAAATGTGGTATATGTATACACAAAGGAATATTATTCAGCCATAAAAAAAGACATCCTGACATTTGCAACAACGCAGATGGGCCTTGAGGGCATTATATGAAGTAGAATAAGTTAAGAGAACAGAACTGAGAGTCTAGAAATATATTCATGGGCAATTGATTTTCAACAAGGGTGGCAAGACCATTTAATGGGGGTAAAGAAAAGTCTTTTCAACAAATGGCACTGGGGCAGGTTGACATGAAAAACAATTAGTTTGGATCCTTACCTCATACCATTTACAAAAATTAACTCAAAATGGATCAAAATCTAAATGTAAGAGCTAAAATTATGAAATTCCTAGAAGAAAACATAGTAGTAAATTTTTGTGAACTGGGGTTAAACAATGATTTCTCACATATGACAGCTAAAGCATAAGCAACAAAAGAAAAAATAGATAAATTGGATTTTATCAAAACCAGAAATTTTTGTATTTCAAAAAAAACAATCAAAAAAGTGAGGGGTGACTAGCTGGCTCAGTCGGTGGAGTATGTGACTCTTGACCTCAAGGCTGTGAGTTCCAGCCCCATGTTGAGGGTGGAAATAACTTAAAAATAAAATATTTTTTTAAAAAAGTGAAAAAAGTTACAAAATGGGAGAAAATACTTGGCAGATAACATGGCTGATAAGAGTCTAATA
Organism: Vulpes lagopus; assembly: GCF_018345385.1. Taxonomy (NCBI): domain Eukaryota; kingdom Metazoa; phylum Chordata; class Mammalia; order Carnivora; family Canidae; genus Vulpes; species Vulpes lagopus. The sequence goes on from NC_054827.1 coordinate 112,310,000, forward strand.
TCCAGAATATAAAGAACTTTAAAAAAATTTTTTTAAGTAATCTGTATACCCAGTGTGGGGCTTGAACTCACAACCTTAAGATCAGAGTCACATGCTCTCCTGACTAAGCCAGCCAGGAGCCCCCAGAATACAAAGAACTCTTATAACTCAACAACAAAAAGACAAACCAGTTGACAAATGGGCAAAGGATCTGAATAGATATTTCTCCAAAGAAGACATCCAAATGGCCAATAAGCACATGAAAAGAGGCTTGACATCAACATCCATGGGAGAAATGCAAATAAAAATTGCAATGGGAGGGTACCTGGGTGGCTCAGCTGTTGAGCCACTGACTGCCTTAGCCTTAGGGTGCCATCTCCAGGTCCTGGGATTGAGTCCCACATTGGGCTCCCCGCAGGGAGCCTCCTTCTCCCTCTGCCTGTCTCTACCTCTCTGTGTGTGTCTCTCAAGAATAAATAAATAAAATCTTAAATAAATAAAAAATTCCAATAAATAAACAAAGCAAGCAAGCAAGCAAGCTTCTTGACTCAGTAGAGGCTCTGAAGCTGCTCATTTATCCAGAAGGCAATAGGGTGGGGAGTGGCACCTGGCAGGCTCAGTTAGAGGAGCCCGGGACTCTTGACCTCCTAGTTGTGAGTTTGAGCCTCACCTTGGGGATAGAGATTATTTAAAGGTAAAATCTTTAAGAAAAAAAAAAAAGAAAAGAAAAAAAAAAGCAATGGGTTCTGCTGATGTAGAAGAGGGTGGGATTGAGGATTTAAAAGGAATTCCATTTCTGTCGACCCTTTCAAGTGCAGGGGAACACCCTTGGTGTGTGAACTGTTCCCAGCCATGTTCTGTTACCCAAAGGGCTCTTTAAGGGACAGGAAACCTTTTCTGGGCCGCTGCAGTGGGTCACCTTGGCCAGTGCCAAACAACACCAAAGCAGCATCGGAAAAGCCCCAGGCTTCCAGATCCTGGGCAAAATGTCTCCGTGGTTTCGGCAAATACATTCTTTTGCCATTTTACCAGTGAGTGACTCATTCTGCTGGAGGCGCCTAGGTGGGTACTTCCTGGACACCCACTCATCTGGAAAAACTGAGGTGGCTGCTGCCCAGAAGTGGGTGTCCCGTTGCCTGCAAGGGGAGACAACAAGATCATTGTCGGGAGAAATGCTTGTCTCCCCTGTCCTCTCCCCGTCTTACCCTGATGCCCTCAATGCCTGAAGGAGTGGGAAGGAACACAGAGCTGGCTCAGGGGCTGGAGAAGTGGCCTGGACATAGAAGCCCAATTTAGAACTGTAATGAAGCTAAGAGACATCTCTGGGGCTGCTTACCCCCCTCTCACTCCCTGGAGGTGCAGAACTTCCCTGGCTTTTCCTGGTAGCGGAAGCCGGGAAGAACCCATAGCACGAGACTGAGTGATGCAGGTCTGTCCCCACCCAGTCCCCACGGGCCACGTGCCTTCGGCTTGGTCTGTAAAAGCAGCCCCACCCCAGGCCTTTGAGAGCCGGCGGGGGAAACGCGTAGCCCAAATTTAAGGTGTCCTGCTTCCCCAGCACCCCCTAGCGGCTAACCAGACCCATTGCTTTCTAGCCCCCCTCCACCACCATCCAAGCAGTGGTTCTGGGATGTAAAGGACGCTCCTTCAAGTCAAAACACTTCCCTAGTGGTATCACACCCTCACACATCCACCCCCAGCTCCCCGCATGTTCATGACAGTAAATGTGCTTTTAATATCCATTGCTTGAGAACATGTCTTTGGAAGATTGCAGTTACGTAAGTAAATAAAACATGCTACTTGTCTGCTAACAACGTCCCTAGTGTAGGGATGGGTGTGCTATGTGTGTACCCAGCTCCCTTGCTATAACTGCAGGAGCTTCCCAGGGCCTCAGGACAGGGACCCACTGGCCAAGCCAGGGGCTCCCAGGTTAAAAACAGACGGTGATTGTGGCCACTACTGTCAGTAATTAGGCTCTCACTGCTGGTGCTCTGTTTCACTGGGGAAGTTCCAGAAGCTGCTGTCCTCCTTAGCCATGGCTGACTGGGATTCCCAAGGGAAGTGGGATATTGTTGGGAGTCACGTATGCTCTCCACTTCCAGGCTGGACCCTGGGACTCCTGGCAGGAGGGTCTCCTTTGCCATGTGACCTTGTCGTCATCCATGAGACTCAGGCTCTCAGTGCTGCCAGCATTCATGGCATGTTTAAGAGTGTCACAGTGCATGAGGTTAGTGGGCTCCTCTCATGATGCGTCCATCCTGTCATCACAATTCCCAGCATTTTGTGAGTTCTACTATGTGCAAAGCACTTTTCAGAACTTTTTTCTTTTAAGATTTTATTTGTTTATTTGACAGAGAGAGACACACACAGAGCATGAGCAGGGTGGAGGGGCAGAAGGAGAGGGAGAAGCAGGCTCCCTGCGAAGCAGGAAGCCTGGACATGGGGCTCCATCCAGGACTCTGGGATCATGACCTGAGCCAAAGGCAGATGCTGAACCAATTGAGCCACCCAGGCACAGGTCCCTGTCCTCCAAAACATAGTCTTATGGGAAGGGAGGTGAAAACATGAAGTACATAGAAGATAATATCTAAAATTCTGTTTGATTTCAGCCAAACCAGTTGAGCCCTTGTGTACAGAGTTACATAACACATTTTAAAGGTGCGTTAAAAGAAGATAGACTTTGGGAAGACAACAAGGACAAGGAATGGGACAGTATTGAAGTATAAGGGTTGATGGTATAAAAGATGCTAATGTTTAACCTGTACTAACCAGGATTCATTTTGCTATAAATGCCAGTTAGTCAACTCAAACTCACATAAACAAAACAAAACAAAGGAATTTATTTTTTTTTTTAATTTTTTTTATTTATTTATGATAGTCACAGAGAGACAGAGAGAGAGGCAGAGACACAGGCAGAGGGAGAAGCAGGCCCCATGCACCGGGCGCCCGACGTGGGATTCGATCCCGGGTCTCCAGGATCGCGCCCTGGGCCAAAGGCAGGCGCCAAACCGCTGCGCCACCCAGGGATCCCCAAAACAAAGGAATTTATTAGTTCACTGAACCAAATGTTCAAAAGGGTAGAAATGGGTGTCAGGGACAGCTAGATACAGGACTGAAATACCAGGAGAAATCTCTCTCCTTTTCCCTCCCAATCCTTCAATCTCTGAGCCTCTTTCTTCCCTCAGGTCTACACAGGAAGGCTTTCTTTGCAAAGCAGGAAAATGGCCCCAGGCAGATCCGGATTCATACCTTTGACTTTCTACCAAAGAGGAAAAGGAATCTTCCGTTTTGGTTCCATTCAAAAGAAGAGAAACAAACAAAAACAGAAAAGGACTTGATATGCCCACTCTTCTGCACAGAGTTGGGGGGAGCACTTTTATTGGCAGCTCATCTAGAACCAAATTGTTGGATGGGAAGAACCGTCTTCTAAAAACATAGTGCTGGTCTTGGCAAATGCAAGTGCAACAAGGTAAACTAGTATAAGCCATGTAATCTTTTTTTTTTCTTTTCTGAAATAAGGATCCACAGATTTTTTTTTAAAGTTATCTCTATGCCCAATGTGGGGCTTAAACTCACGACCCTGAGATCAAGAGTTGCATGCTCCACCAGCTAAACCAGTTGGGCACCCCAAGTGTCTATAGTTTTTAACCAATTGTCAGAGATCCCTAACCCAAAAACCTCGCTGTAGAAATAAACTTGAAGACCACCCAGTTGAATTCTCTCACTTTGTAGAAGGGAATATGGAGGTACAGAGAGTTTGGGTGACTTTCCTAACATCACACAACTATGATAGGACTCCATATTGATTTGATATGAATTGAGGAAGGGATATATGAGGAAAAGCGGTCAAAACCTGGTCTGAATTTAGAGTCAAGACAAACATTGTTTAAATGGTGATGGAATACTGTAACAAGAGAGTTTGGGAAAAACCTAAGTGTAGAATGATGTGAGGTTTATTTTTAAAAAGTAGAATTTTTAAAAAACCAATAACTTCTAAAGTCAACAAGCGCCTCTCTGGTTAAGTTCCAAGGCCTCCTCAGTGTTTGTAATCTTTGAGGAATTTTTAAGAACGGGTGAGGCTCTACCTGACTGAAGATGGGCAAATGTTCTGACTTTCCAAAAGAGGAACAAGCATTTTCTAAGAAGTGCAGACTGGCGAGCTGGACAAGGCTCCAGTGTGGGCTTGCTAAGAACAGGTTATGCCAGACAGGCCTCGTTTCCATTTTTGAGGAAGTTCTCACCCTGGCAGGTCACTCAAGGGAATACTCTAGACTCCAAGACTCCTGGCTTGTTAAATCTGAAAAAAAACCTTTTTGGCCCTAAAAAGCCAGGGATGGCAGACTTGAGACCCCAAGCTGAATTCAAACCCAAGACATTTTATTTTTTATTTTTTAGATTTAATTATTTATTTGAGAGAGAGAGATAGAGCACGAGTGAGAGAGAGAGAAAAACTTCAGATAGACTCCCTGCTGAGCACAGAGCACGGCACAGGGCTCGATCTCATGATCTTGAAATCATAACCTGAGCCAAAATTGAGAGTCAGGTGCTCAGCCAACCCAACCACTCAGGTGCCCTGAATTCTCAGACATTTTAAGTAAATGGGGAACTTTCCTATTAAATCTACCATTCTGGCTTCATGATAACACTGGTCTACATCACTGCCCGGCCATGAGCATCACCACCCTCAACAGATAAAGCAGGAATGTGCATACTCCACTTGACCCCAGGCTCCCTCATTCCCTCTTGCCTCACCCTTAGCCAGCTTCATTCATTACTGTAATCTGTTTACAATCAAACCAGAGGGCGTTTGAGTGTATGACCCTGATCTAATCTACCCACATTATTTTATAGATATAATATATCTATAGAGGAAAGAAGTTGAGATGGAAGAGTCTCTTCGGGGCAGCCCGGGTGGCTCAGCGGTTTAACGCCGCCTTCAGTCCAGGGTGTGATCCTGGAGACCCTGGATCGAGTCCCGCGTGGGGCTCCCTGCATGGAGCCTGCTTCTCCCTCTGCCTGTGTCTGTGTGTGTGTGTGTGTGTGTGTGTGTGTGTGTCTCTATGAATAAATAAATAAAATCTTAAAAAAAGAAGAAGAGTCTCTTCGAATTTCCCATGAACCAGCAATCTAGCCTGGGCTCCTGTCCACCAAGTAAATGCTAGAGAAGCTATAGAAGCAGAGAGAAGCTTGGATGTGAGAAGCCTCTCTCTGTGACTCACAGGGAAATGCAATATCCCCAAAAGGCATGAGCATCCCCAACAACAAAAAGGCATGAACATTCCCAAAGACAAGGAAACAAAAGTTCATGGGCCAAAATACCAGATATTGGAGGGATACATATTCCATTTTAAAAAAAAACACACACACATACATACATACAGAAAACGGGACAAAGCATATCACATGAAGCAAAATTAATAAATACAATAAATGTATTATTTTTTCTCTTCAAGAAGCAGCAGCAGCAATATAGTAGTAGTAGTAGTAGTAGTAGTAGTAGTAGTTGTTGTTGTTGTCGTTGTAGTAGTAGTAGTAGTAGTGTGGTCCTTAGACCAGCATCATCAACATCACTTGGGAACTTGTTAGAAATGCAAATTCTTGGTCTCTATCCTGACTTAATGAATCAACTCTGGATATGGGGCCCAGAAATTTGTGTTTTAATAAGCCCTCCAAGTGGCTCTGATGTTTGAGAACAGTGGGCCAAGAGTTTTAGGCCAATGGGCTGCCACCAACAGCATCCTATTTAACAAGGATAAATGTTAACCTCCTCCCTCACTCCACCCATCTGTCCACATCCAAAAAAGAATTAAAAAACCATTATTTACAAGGGACATAAGTCATTTCACAGCCCTTGCAAAAAAGGCTTAGGAGATTGAAAACAGAGGATTTGTTTTCTTCTATAACCTCGAAATGAACTATTGGTGTATGATGGAGACTTCCAAAAAGCCAATCTATTGAAGAGCATCTTAGTTACTTCCAAGTTTTGGCAATTATGATTAAAGCTGCTATAAACATCTTTGTGCAGGGTTTTGGGTGGACATAAATTTTCATTTCCCTTGGGTAACTACCAAGATGCACAATTGCTGGATTGTATGGTAAGGGTATGTTTAATTTTGTAAGAAACTGCTGAACTGTCTTCCAGAGTGACTGCATCATTTTGCATTCCCACCAGCAATGAATGAGAGTCTGTGTTGCTTCAAATCCTCATCAGCATGTGGTGTTGTCAGTATTCCGGATTTGGGTCATCCTAATAATATCTCGTTGTTACATTCTGTTTTGTTTTGTTTTTTAAGATTTTATTTTTAAGTCATCTCTATACCCAACATGGGGCTCGAACTCACAATCCCAAGATCAAGAGTCACATGCTCCACTGATTGAGCCAGTCAGGCACTCAGCCGTTGCTGTTTTAATATGCATTTCATTCATGAGGTATGATGTGAAGCACCTTTTCATATGCTTATTTGCCATCTGTATGTCTTCTCTAGGGAGTTGTCTTTTCAAATCTTTTGCCCAATTTTAAGTCAGATCGTTTGTTTTTGCATTGATGAGTTTTAAGAGTTCTTTGTATATTTTGGATAATGGTCCTTTATCAGAACTGTCTTTTGTGAATGTTTTCTTCCAGTCTGTGCCTTGTCTTCTCATCCCCCTGGCAGTGTCTTTCACAGAGCAGAAGTGTTACCTTTCATGAAGTCTAGGCTATCAACGATTTCTTTAATGGATTGCACTTTTGGTGTTATATTTTAAAAATCATCACCATACCCAAGGTTCTCTAGATTTCCTCCTGCAGCATTTTCTAGGGTTTTATAGGTTTGCATTTTACATTTAGGTCTATGATCCATTTTGAGTTAATTTTTCTGAAGAGTTTAAGGTCTGTGTCTAGATTCAATTTTTTGCATGTGAGGTCCAGTTGTTCCAAACCCATTTGTTGAAAACATTATTTTTCCTTCATTATATTGCCTTTGCTCCTTTATCAAGCATCAGTTGACTATATGTATAGGGATCTATTTCTGGGCTCTGTGTTCTGTTCCACTGATGAACTTGTCTATTCCTCCACACTACCATGGTGTCTTAATCACTGTAGCTTTATTTTTTTTTATTTTATTATTTATGATAGTCACAGAGAGAGAGAGAGAGGCAGAGACACAGGCAGAGGGAGAAGCAGGCTCCATGCACCGGGAGCCCGATGTGGGATTCGATCCCGGGTCTCCAGGATCGCGCCCTGGGCCAAAGGCAGGCGCTAAACCGCTGCGCCACCCAGGGATCCCTCACTGTAGCTTTATAATAAGTCTTGAAGAGGGTAATATCAATCTTCCAACTTTGTTCTTCTTCTTCAAATTGTATGGGCTATTCTGGATCTTTTGTCTCTCCATTTGGCAGGCTTTTTTATGTCTTTGTCGGATACAAAATAACAAAACATCTTGGGATTGATGACACTTTAGTTTTGATGAAATATAACAGTTTCTTGTGGATATTCCCAGAGATATCTTGCACATATAAAAGCAAATACATAAATGTATTATTTTTCCCCTCAAGTTTATTATTAATGTCTATATTGTGAGAGAGATTTCAAGTCTTTAAAAGGACCTGAAAATAAAAAGGGATGTCTGTCCCCTGATGGGTGCTGAGGGGAATTTTTCCACGTCAGATATGGCCTTTTTTTTTTTTTTTAACATTTATTTCACACCTACCACAAGCAAGGCTCTGAAGATAGAATTCCTGACCCTCTTAAGCTTGCAATCTAATAGAAAAGACACAAACACATAATAGATTCTGGTTTGATATGTTCTCTTCTCCAGACTTATACCAAATACTGTTATAACATAAGGAAAGGAGCAATTAATCCTTCCTAGGTATGAGAGCCAGAGTAGAACTCACAGAGTAAAGTGCCATTCCACTGGGGTCTTGAAGTATAAGTGGTATGTGGAAGCAGAGAACGCAGGAGAAGCACTGCAAACGAAGGGAGTGTATTATCAAAACATCAAAGGGATGAATGCCAAAAGGAGTGCTAGGAGCTGATAAAGGTGAGGTTGAGTGTGGAGTTGGTGAGGGAGAAAAAAGAAAAAACAGTGATCAAGGTTGGAAAAGCAAGTTGGGGCCTGTGAGTCTGTAAATGGTCTTGAATGTTATTTTAAGTGTTTAGATTTTAACCTATAAGCACTGAGTTCTGGTGAAGAGTTTTTATTTAAAATTTTTTTTAAAAAACTATTTTTTTATTTGAGAGAGAGAGAGAATGCACATGAGCAGGGTGGGGGGGAGGTGCAGAGAGGGAAAAGTAGACTCCCCACTCAGCAGGGAGCCTAATGTGAGACTATATCCCAGGACCCCGAGATCATGACCTGAGCCAAATGCAGATGCTTAATCCACTGAGCCTCCCAGGTCCCCTATTTTTAATTTTTTTGAAGGTTTATTTATTTATTTATTTATTTAATAGGTCCACACCTAACATGGGGCTTGAACTCATGACCCTGAGATCGAGTCATACGCTCTACCAACTGAGCCAGCCAAGCACCCCAAAGAGTTTTAAAATCAGGTACAGAAGAGCTCAGATCTGAGCTTTAGAGAGATCCTACTGACTGTGCCATGAAGGGCAGACAGGGGAGAGAAAGACCAGGGAGACTAGTGAGGAAGCTACTGAAAAAGCCCAGCTCAGATGATAGGGAATGGCAGAGACTGGCAGTTGTCTCTAATGTCCATCCTTCCCTTCTATAAGAACAACAGTCTCCAAAAGTTAGCTGGGCACATAGCTATCCAGGGTAAAGACTACATTTCCCAGCCTCCCTTGCAGCACAGTGTGGTCATATGACTAAGTTCTAGTAAATGGAATGAAAGCAGAAGTAATACACACAATTTCCTGGAGATCTCATTAAAGGACCACCTGTAAATTCTCCCCTGCCAGCTAGCTGTGATCTACCTGTGAGGGCAAGTCAAGCTACGGAAGGGCCCATGCTAAGGAAGATGACTCAGTGGTGGCCGAACAACAGAATGTTAGGAGGAGGCTAGATTCCGCCACCATAAAGCTCCCAGACCAGCCTGTATTGCTTATTCCCAGCCAGTTATGGTTATGTGACAGGGAAATAAATTCTTACCTTGTTTTAGTCCCTGTTACTTGGGGGTCTTTGTTACAGCAGCTGAACTTCAGCCTTTCAAATATAAGAACCTAAAAAAGAGTTGGAAGGCATTAGGCACTGTGGGAAAATGAGGAGTAAATAGTGAGATAGTCAATTAATTTGGGAACACAGAAAAAAAAGGAGGTTTAGGAGAAAATATAAACTCATATTGGGATATATTGGGCTTGAGTTGCCTATAAGGGTTCTAGGTAGTTTCTTTTTAAAAGATAGATTTATTTATTTATTTATTTATTTATTTATTTATTTATTTATTTATCTGGCAGAGAGAGAAAGCACAAGTAGGCAGAGTGGCAGGCAGAGGGAAAGGGAGAAGCAGGCTCACCACAGAGCAGAGACCTTGATGCAGGGCTTAATCCCAGGACCCTGGGATCACAATCTTAGCCTAATGCAGATGATTAACTGACTGAATTATCCAGGCACCCTGGCTCTAGGTTGTGTCAATGTAAGCATTTTGCTGCAGAATTTTCACGACATAATTGCCATAAGGCAATTCTGACCTAAAAGATAAATAACTGTTGATAGTTTGTTGGTTTCATCAACTGGTTAATAGTTTGCTCTCACTTCTCCATTGACTCAGTACTCCCATTCTTAAAAAGAAATCTCTCCACCCAACATGACGCTTGACTCACAACCCTAAGATCAAGTGTGATCCTCTACCAACTGAGCCAGCCAGGTATCCCTACAGGAGCTGGCTCCCATTTTTGTATTATATGAATATTAGTCCTCAAAATGGTCTATGCAATGATGCACAGTATGGAACCAACATTTCCCATATAACTTTGGAATGTCTATCAGTGGACATTTGACAATACACCAAGGACAAGCAACACTGTGGAAGGCTCTCACAATATAATATAAAGCTCAGTTACAAATATGCATCTAGTATTTGAAAATTGATACCTCTTTTAATAAAGGAAAATTTTTAGCAAATAAAGGAAAAGCAGGATGCCAAATGAGGAGGACAAATCAAGCAAAAGGGAGAAAAAGTGTAATACTCTAACACTATGAAGGAAAGATTTTGAAGACAAGTGCTTATTTTGAAGAAAAGTGCAAAAGTACACTTTTGCACAGTACTGTGCAAATAAACAGTTATTTGCACAGTACTGCCATGAATCTACACTATACATTTTGAATGTACTCAAATATTTTGTATTTCTCAATAGCGTTTTTAATTTTGTCATTCATTTTTCATGTTTCATTATGTCCTTTTAATGAATGCCCCTCTTTATTTTTTGTGATTTTATCTTTTATGGCAAAACTGTCTTACAGCCAATTAGTTATGAAGCAAAAAGGCTTGCAGCAAAGATACTGACAGTAAAAATACCAGACATGGCCTGTGACACAAGCCTGAGGTGATGTGGATACACATGAGCAAAGCTCAAGAGAAAGATAGGGATTTGGTCTAAATCTGCATGTCTAGACATAATAGGCTGTATGTAAAGTCATGAGAATGCCTTGTAAGAGTCTGTGGAAAAATAAAAAAGTCAAGGATAGAAACCTGAGTATATCAAATGTATTCAGCTGCAGGTAACAAAAAAACCCTGACTTTCACTGGCTCAAACAAATAGGAGTTCATTTTTCTTATATAATAAGTTTGGAGGTGTTGGATGTTGGGGATTAGTTAAAGTGGCCCAGTGATGTCATGACTAGCAAGGATCTCTGTAATCCTCTTGGCTTTCCCTCCTGCTGTTTCTTCATGGTCACAAGATAACTGCTGTAGCTCCAGATATCACACCCATGTTCAAGATAAGAAAAAGGAAAGCAGGGACACTTGGCTAGCTCAGGTGGTAGAGCACACAACTCTTGATCTCAAGAGAGATTTGAGCCTCACTTTGGGGGGACAGATTACTTAAAAATGCATTTGAGCCCCACTTTGGGGGGACAGATTACTTAAAAATGAAATCTTTGAAAAAATATTTTAAAAAGAAAGAAAGAAAAGAAAAAAGCAAAGCAGAAGCCTTCCCTGGGGCCTTCAATAGACATTTGTGTCCCTTTGGCCAGAAGTATGTCACATGGTCACCTTTACCCCTGTAGTGAAAACAGCATGCAAGTAATTGAAAGCATCTGTTGGCTTAGCCAGTGAACAGTGTCTGGGGAACACACCTAAGGAATATCGAAGGTAGAGATGCTAATGAAGACTGCAGAAGACTTTGGCCCCTGTGCTTGTCATGCTTCTTCCCATCTCAAGGCGTTTCTTCTCTGCTTGGAAGCTCCACTTGCTCCTCTTCACCTACTTAACTCCTACTTATCCATCAGCTCTAGCTTCCAACAGCAGCCCTTCTGAAGGAGAACAACCCCCAACTCTCACCTGGCAGATCAAACCCCATAATATAGACTGTCAGGGCACTAAGTGCCTCTACTTGGTAGCACTAGTCATACTTGCAGTTTGATTGTTTCTTTTAAACAATCATTTGAGTCACAATTGTCTCCCCTATTAGACTGTCAACTCTGTGAAGGCCTGGGCCAAGTCTGTGTTTGGTTACATTTGTCCCAAATGTTGGGCACATAATGACATTCAGTAAATATCTGTAGGATAGATGAATGGATGAATGGATGGATAGATAGATGGATGGGTGGGTGGATGGATTAGAATTTTTCAATTGAGGGATTTGTACCAATTTTGGCAAATTCATGAAAAACTAATTTTTTTTAAATTTTTTTTTATTTTATTTATGATAGTCACAGAGAGAGAGAGAGAGAGAGGCAGAGACATAGGCAGAGGGAGAAGCAGGCTCCATGCACTGGGAGCCCGACGTGGGATTCGATCCCGGGTCTCCAGGATCGCGCCCTGGGCCAAAGGCAGGCGCTAAACCGCTGCGCCACCCAGGGATCCCGAAAAACTAATTTTGAAGAAAGTTTTCCCAACAAAACATGAGTGTGTGTGTGTGTGTGTGTGTGTATAAAGATTTTATTCATTTATTCATGAGAGATACAGAGAGAGAGGCAGAGACACAAACAGAGAGAGAAACAGCCTTCCTTCAGGGAGCCTGATGCCAGACTCGATCCCAGGATCCCAGGATCATGCCCTGAGCCAGAGGCAGACGCCCAACCACGGAGCCACCCAGACGTCCCATGAGTATATTTTTTATGGAATATCAATTTGCTGTAAGCCAAGGGTTATAGCATAGTTTAGGCCTCTTATGAATACATTTTTCTTTTACTTATATTCATGAAAAGTATATTATTGAATACATTTATTAATACATTAATAAAAAGTATATCTTCATATTCATTGAAGATATTAAAGATATTTTTTAAGTGAGCAAATCAGAATATTCAGTAAACTGACTTTAGATGATTTTTTCTGCTTCTAGCATCAACAGCTCTTTGAAGAATTTTGAAAGGGAAGGAATGGAGAGAGTCAAGGGGAAGCAAGGCTGAGGGAAGCTATTTGGGAACAGCTGTGACTCAAGTGGTTTGTTGGCTGAAAAGGGGCAGTTCAGTGAAGAGAGAACAATGGCTGGGGGAGAAAGAGGAAAGTGGTTGGGAGCAAGGATTTGGGGGCGGTACTGGCAGAGAGGAGGTCAAGAGTAAGAGGGGTGAACCTTAGGAAAAATAAGTGGAGGTGGACTGCCGCTTTGCTGGCTCTCAATAAGCTACACCGTCTAGTGCTCATGCCTTTGTGTAGTCCCCCTTACATGGACTCTGGGCTTGGCCAAGTGACAAGCTTTGGCCAGTGCAGCATTAGCAAGAAGATGCCAGCAGACGCATAAGAAATGCTTGCACACTGGGCTTGTCCTCTTGGGGTGCTCCCTCTTGGAACCCAGCTGTCATGCTACAGAAATTGGACTTAGCTTTGTGGAGAGGCCACAGGAGGAGGGTCCCTGGGCTGAGAGCCCCAGCTGCGCCTTCAGCCAACAGCCAGCATCAGTTTCCAGCCAAGTGAGTGCACCCTCCTAGAACTACATCCTCAGTGGAGTGGCCCCAAACAATGCCATGTGGAGCAGAGATGAGCTGTTCCTGCCGATCTCTACCTATATTGTAGAATCACAAGCAAATATGAGTATTGTGAGTTTTGTTTCATTCTGTTTTGTTTTTAAAGATTTTATTTTTAAAGTCATCTCTATACTCAACATGGAACTCAAACTTAAAACCCCAAGACCAAGAGTCACATGCTCCACTGACCGAGCCAGCCAGGTGCCTGAGTTTTGTGGATTTAAGTCAACAAAGTTTTGGAGTTGTTTGCACTGGAATAGAAAGAATTGATTTTTCTGAGTTGGGGCCTGAATTTTTGCTTTTTTATAATTTATTTATTACATACTTATGGTAATTCCATTTAGGCTCATCAGCATTGACCTGGCAAGACCACTCAAGGTTTCAAGACCCAAGGAACTTCCTTGATGGACCCACAGCAGTGGCTTTTAGTGCAGTGGTGAAAGATCAGACTCCCTGAGTTTGAATCCAGCCTTGGCCATTCATTAGCTGTGAGATCTGGGTCAAGTTTGTGCCTCTGTCAGGGTAGATGTCACTAAGTAGAAAGTTGAAGCAAGTAAAGGTGAAGTCAAGGGCAAGGGCCACTGCCCTGCTGGGGAAGCAGCTCTGCCTTCAACCTGCTCTGATGACCACGCATGACATACTGCCTCTATCAACAGGGCTCGCCTCTCCCAGACCCTACTCCTGAGGGACAGACAAGCAGAAATAGGAGATAGGGGTTGGCAACAGGGAGATGGTCACAGAATTAGGGACCTGAGACCTGGGAGGCACGAGCATCTTCTCCTGTCTGAAATCAGAGGCGTAGCTGGGATCTAACATTGGGAGGTGGGGCTGGGAGTGGATTGGGGACAGAGGTCCCCTAGAATGTTTGACTGGTAGAGGAGCCCATCATCACCTCCATCACCACTACCATCATTGTCACCAACATTGTTGACATCCACTGAGCCATTACTATGTACCAGGTACCAGTCTATGTCTTTTATGTGTGTTAACTCATTTGCATACCCACTTTATGAAGATTATTATTATCATTTTATTTATTTTTGAGAGAGAGTGCATGAGAGGAGGTAGAGGGAGAGGGAGAGAATCTCAATCAGACTCTATGCTGAATGCAAACTCAACTAGGCGCCTGATCTCACAACCCTGAGATCATGACCAGAGCTGAAATCTAGAGTTGGACCTAACCAACTGGCACCCCCATGAGGATTATTATTATCTCCACATTGCAGCTTGGGAATCCATAGGATAGAGGGCTTTGGAAATTGGTGAAGGACATGCAGCTGGTCAGGAGCACAGCCAGGATTTGATCCCTGGCAGTCTGGCTCTCAAGCCTGCTCAGAACCACTCAGTGATACCGTTTCAGACTTTGAACACCCTCCCTATAATTCCATGGTCTTGCTTTTCCTCTGCTCCCTCACACATCTTTTCATAAGGTCAACATTTTAGCTTAAAAACTGGAAAGCTTCTGCTTTTGGAGCAAATTCTCAGGGTACAATACACCCCGTCACCCCTGCTCCCCAGCCAGCCACTCTCACTGCCCCTGCCTCTTATTATATCTATTGGCTATCTACATGCTTTCTTTAGAAAAATGTCTATTTGTGTCTTCTGCCCATTTTTATTGGATTATTTGTTTCTGGAGTGTTGTTTATAAGTTCTTTTTATATTTTGGATACTAACCTTTTTAAGATATGTATCTTCTTCCATTCTGTAGGCTGCCCTGTAGTTTTATTGATTATCTCCTTTGATGTATACATCTAAATTCTTACACTGGGGACATCTGGGTGGCTCAGTGGTTGAGCATCTGCCTTCGACTCAGGGTGTGGTCCTGGAATCCTGGGATCAAGTCTCACATCAGGCTTCCCTTGAGGAGCCTGCTTCTTCTTCTGCCTGTGTCTCTGCCTCTCTCTGTGTGTCTCTCATGAATAAATAAATAAATCTTTCAAAATAAATAAATCCTTACACTGAATGCCACCTCCTCCACGAAGACTTCCTGCTTGCTCTCCTCCTGGAAATGTATCCCTTCTTTCTTAACTTGCCTAAACTCATTGGTTTTCCCACTCTCATTCCAGCGCTTGCCATAATCTGCTTTTGTGCCTGTGCTGACAATTGGGATGTGAGCAAGGGCTCTTCCCAGCAGCATTAGGGTGTCCCAGAAAGAGTGAGTGACATGGCTGGGGACAGACAACAGTAAGACATGAAGTCCCTGAGAAGGTGGCAGTGCACCCTACCCAAGCTGTTCCTGGCACCCTAAATCAAGGCATGACTGCTATTGGTGAAAGAGTTAATGTTAGGGGCAATCTATAAGGTTGGGATAAATATTTCAATATATTTATTGATTAATTTTCCCCTGGTCCTTATTATTATTTTTGCAATCCCTCCAAATGTACAGCAAGTGCACATTGTCCAATCCTCCAAATGTATATTGTCTCTGGGCAGGGCTGTTGCAGGGCAGAAAACAAAAGTCATTGAATATCAGTCCAGAGCCTGGACTGTCTCTTAGGTCTAGCCTAAGTCCTTGAGGTTGAGAGGCCTTCCTGGAGCAGATAAAATGTCTTCAAGACAAGTGAAGGCAGCTGGGCATCCCCTCCCCTTGGACGCTAGCCCTGCAAGGACGGAGAGGTCCTGGGTCCCAGGAGCGGCACAGAGCTGACCTGGCTCTCTGACACACCCCTAAAGCTTCATGTGCAACCCCTGGGAAGGATGGCAAGAGAGCAAGTCTAGGTGCGGGAGGTAGCTTAGACAGAATTTGCAGAGTTTGAGGGCATAGGGACCAGGGGCCAGGGACTATGAACATCTCAGTAGTAACCATGTGGAATTTGTCCAGTGGTATGGCTTGGCACAGTCTAAGATTTGGGGGGCTGGAGCACAACAATGGTGTGGGAGCAGGAGAGTAGGGAGCTCATCTCTAAAGGGAACTGCAATTAAGTGCCCCCCACCCCGCCCAGTTCAGCAGAATAGTCAATTCACGAAAAACAAAGTTAAAACCTCATGTGCACCTGTGTTTGCAGACTGAGCTTTCTACCCAGTGCACCTGTTCTTACATTCTGAGTCCTGGGGATCCAATCTGTTCCTGTTCCCAGCAAACTCACTGAGTCCCATCTGCTGGGGCAGGAGGTAGAGAGGAGGGGCCAACTTTCCCTGAGACACCAGATGACAGTTCCCCAGGGAGCTAATCCTGCCATTTGCCTGGTTCCCTCAGCCTCATGCGTCAGGGAGCTTGGGAGAGTGTGCTTCAGTGGCCAGAACACTGAAGGAAAGGAGGCTGCATGGAAATCATCATAGCAGGGGATTTTCAGTCCATTTCAGGGTTATCTACTGAGCATGCATTATATGTTAGGTCCAAAGCTAGGTGCTGGTGGGTAAGAAAAAGAAAGAATGCAGGAAAGCATTGTGTCAGAGCCTGGCATACAGTAGGTGCTTCATAAATGCTATAATCCCCTGTGTTCTTCCTGGAAGGATACAAGATAAAGAAAATACCATTTCACCCTCAAGGATCTGAAGATCCTATAAGAGGTCAGGACCCTTGTGGACATTTTTCTACAACACAGGCCAAGCACAGTAACAATGTAGCCCAGGCCCAAGGATCCAGGGGTTCAAGGGAGGCTTCACAGTAGAGGAGCCATATGAGGGTCCAGCGTGTATACAGGAGAGGTGGGACATGTGGAGGGAGACAGGGGACACGACTCATGGGAAGCTGTCAGGAGACTGAGCCACAAGAGAATACATTTTGGCAGTTCCTAACCTCCAGAGTGAAAGTTCATGTACAAATCAGTTGTTTGGAATTTGGAATTCATTTTCCCATGGGAACAATACCGTAAATGGAGGCTAGGTTCTCAGGCCAGAGGATGGAAGCTGGTTTACCCCACAATGTTATTTGGCTAGATTAGTCATAGCTATTCCCCAGATCAGGGCTCAGAGAGATGGGAGGCTTGTGGCATAACTCCTTTCTGGGGGGCTGGAGCGGCCTTAGACCAACGTGGTCTTCTGGTCTGTGCTTTGGTATGGTTTAGGAAAGGATTAAACTTAAAAAGGCATTAGTTTAATTTCTATTTAAGATTTATTTATTCATTCATTCATTCATTCATTCATAAGAGACACACAGAGAGAGACAGAGACATAGGCAGAGGGAGAGGCAGGCTCCCTGCAGGGAGCCTGATGTGGGACTCGATCCCAGGACCCTGGGATCGTGACCAGAACCACACAGACGTCCTGGCATTAGGTTAGTTTTAATTGTATTTAATAACAAAGCTCTCCACTGACATACATTTATAATTGCATATTAAAGAAATAATTTGCAGGAAGTAGAGAAGAAATAAGTTGTAAATTGCTAACAAATCAGCAGCTGGGCTAGTCTTAGAATTTTACAGTCGCCAAAACAGTTCTGTTTGATGTAAAGGCTTCTAATTCCTAATCCAGCACGACTGATGTCCTTATAAAAAGAAGGAATGTGAACACAAACAGTCACACAGGGAAAATGCCGTAAGAGAGGACAGTGTCCATTATGGTTATGCTTCTAGGAGCCAAGGAATTCTCAGGATTGCCAGCAAACCACTCAAAGAGACATGAGCCAGACTCTCCCGCATAGCCTTCAGAAAAAAAACAATCCTGCTGATTATCTTATACTCAGTCTTCTGGTCCCCAGAACTGTAACAAACTACACTTCTGTTAGGTGGCCATACTTTGTCACTGCAGTTCTAGAAACCACTACAGCCATTAGAGTGGCAACAGATAACATAAAATGTAACCCCACCACCTTTGTAACAGCTGGCCCAAGGATCCCAAGGAAGGCTGTCATCTGTAGGACCAGTGCCCTATGACATGGCCTGCTCCTGGAGCTATGCCCAGCACATGCTTCCAGTACCAGCCACCCAAGCAGATCAGCTTTCTTGAAGGGTTTAAAGGAAGTGCAGGAGGGTGGTCCAGCTGGCTCAGTTGGTAGAGCATGTGACTCTTGATCTCAGGGTTGCGAGTTCAAGCCCCATGTGGGGTGTAGAGATTACCTAAAAATAAAATCTTAAAAAAAGGAGGAGCATCTGGGTGGTGCAGTTGGTTAAGTGTCCAATCTTGGTTTCGGCTCGGGTCGTGATCTCATGGTAGTGGGATCGAGCCCTAAGTCAGGCTCCACACCTGAACTCAGAATCTACTTGAAATTCTCTCTCTCCCTCTCTCTTCTGCTGCTCCTGTTCTCTCTCTCTCTCCTTCTCTCTCTCTCTCTCAAATAAATCAATCTTATAAATCAATCTTTAAAAAGAAGGGAAGTACAAGACCCTCAGAGGAGGGGAACACGGGTGGCAGAGAGGAGATGAAACAAAGAGCTCCATAAACAGAAGCCATGGAGGAACTGTGCATGGTCCCCCCGCACTCCTGAAGAATGAGAAGATGCTCACCACCACCCCCCCACATACCTAGAGGTTGGCAGAACCCCATTATCCTGGATAATGGGCCAGTCACCCAGATGCCTGGCATCCTCACCCACTCCCCTTAGAATAATCTCACCCCTGCCAAGTGAAACATCTGAGCTGGGCTCTGACCCCCTGCAACCCAAGGGAGCCTAACACATTATGACACACAGCAGGCGATCCCTGTAAAGAGTACAGGAAAAACAGACCAAGCACAACAAGAAAATAAAGGTCATCTATAACTCCACCACTCAGAAATAACCACTGTTAGTATTTCAGTGTTCCTCCTTCCTCGGTCTTTTATTCAATGCACATATTTTTACAAAATCAGGTAGTACTCATATGCTGCTTTAGAATATGGCACTTATCTAAATAGCTTCTAATAAATATTCTTCAAAATCAACAAAATTTTGTCATTATCTGTACGCTATGTTCTGTTGTGTGGGATGTGCATTGACCAATCTCCTGTTGTCGGAAATTTAGCTTGTTCCAGTTTTCACATTCATGTCCTTTGAGCTAACAATTTTACCACTGGAAATATATCCCATAAGAGTGAAACACTGGTTTCTGAGAGCATAGTTACATAAATATTTATTGCAATATTATTTTTTAAAGATTTTATTTATTTTTTTGAAAGAGAGAGAAAATGTGTACAGGGTGGAGGGGAGCAGAGGGAGGGGGAGAAAATTGTCAGCAGACTCTGCGCTGATCACAGAGCCCAAAGCAGGGCTTCATCCAACAACCCTGAGATCAAGACCTGAGCCGAAACCAAGAGTCGGATGCTTAACTGACTGAGCCCCCAGGCACTCCACAATATTATTGATAAGAGCACAAATCACCAGGACAACCTAGATATCCACCAATAGGGGAGTGGCTTAATAACCTAAGGCACATTTGTACGAGGCAATTTTGGACTGCTATTAGGGATGAGATGGGTGAATATTATTTGTACAAATGATCATGATATATTGTTAAGTGAAAATGTAGGTCACAAACTAGTTGCATAATGTGATTTTTGCTTCTGATTTAAATTTTGCAAATGGAGGTGGAGAATCTCTACATGCATTTTTCCAAATTTGCATCTATGTGTATCTCCGTAGGAAAAATAACTCACAAAACCGTTAATACTGTTCACCCCAGGAGATGGTGTTGGAGATATTTGACTAGTTACAATAACTATGAATTGATTTTGCAACTTGAGTAATGTAGTAGGAGACATTTTAAGAAGTAACAGAAAAAAAGAATGCCATGCCCCAGTGCAGAGATGGCAGGAGGAATTTCGACGTTTAATCCTTTCAGAGATGCTTGCAGAACAGTGCAACAATGACAACACAAAAAACCACAATCAGACAGAGCTGGCAAAGCCCCTTACTATTCCCTAGCCTTGAGATCATTAATCTCCCCATGCCTCAGTTTCCTTGTCTGTAAAATGGGGATGGTAACCATCTCTACCTGTCAAGGTTGATGTGAGAGCAATGCCAGGGATAATGGCAAATGGGCATTAACATTTTTGCACACTCAATCTAGTTTAATCTATAATTGGTACAATTTAAAATAATGTTCAGTGAAGGGGGAAGGAGTTATTTAACCCCCTCTGCAAGCATGTGAATTCTGCTTCAGTGGCTGCCCCCAGATTAGCTCTTCTAAGCTCCTCATACTTAATTCCCTTCTTTTATCTCTAAACTGTGACGGTGATTGGTGATTAGCGTGGTGGGCCCCTATCTGGGGATAGGAGCAGAGAGGTCACACAGGGGCCACATTCCTTGGAAACTTCCAGGATTGATTTTCACCATAAGAAAACAGCTGAGAGTGCCCAGGGATGTTCTAGGAGGAAAATGGGATTGGGGGTAAGAAAACAAGAAGTAGAATCTCTAATGAAGCCGTATGGAATCCGAGAGGACACCTGTCTGATGCATCAGGCTTCTGGAGAGGCAAGCTTCCCTGGGGTCACTCCAAGATTCCTGCTGTCATTCCCAACCTGGCCTCAGGATGGCACTGCTCCCTCTGCAACAGTGGCTTCTCTCTGCCTCTCAGGGAGATGAAACCCCAGCTGGAACCTTCCAACAAGACCATCCTAAAAGCTGGGTAAAAGAAAATAGACTCAGAGGGCATCACGGGCTAAAACTCTAGCTTGCCAGGTCTCGTTTGTGTCCTGCAGCTCACAGTCCATTTCAACCAGAGGGACTAGGATTGCCTGGTCCCCACCTCCAGATTTTAAGCCAACTACATCTGCAAGAGCTCTGGGCAAGAGGACAAGTGAAAGCTGATGTACACTGTGTCCAAATACTTTTAAGTTATTCAATCAAGCTAATAAGCTCTTAAATAAATTATGTTCCATCCACCCACCTTGACATTTATGCCTTTTCATGACAACCGAGAAGGCTGGGTTCAGATTGTTCAGACTTAGGATTTTTCAGATTCTTTAGAGATTGATGTCAGAATACAGTGGCTTGGGAGAATTGGCTCCTGGCTTCCCATCTCTGGCCCTTGATCCACCCCTTCTCTTTTCAAACCACCCCTGATCTTGCTACATTGTGAGTACCCTTGCATGCATGGCTATGGACACTCCAGCCCATACATATGATCTTTAGCCACCCCATATAATAACCAATTATATATATTATATATTATATATAGTAATACATATTATTGGTTATATATAGTAATATATATATATATATATATATATATATATATATATAGCAACCAACTAATAACCATGACCTGAACAAATGCCACCCCTTTGCTATTCTGAGGACCTAGGGCATGAGCACTGGTAGTGAGGAACACCCAGAACAGACAGACCCAGAGCCCTGCAGGCTTTGGAAGAGGGCATGGTACCATCAGGCAGGAACTTGGGGTTCTGGTACCAAGAGTCTAGGCTAGGAGTGTGTGTTAGTTTCCTGGTGCTACTATGATAAGGTCCCACAAACTGAGTGGCTTGAGACAACAGAAATATTTTTTCTCACAGATCTGAAGGCTGGAATTCCAAAATCCAGGGGGAGCAAAGCGATGTTCCCTGTGAAGCCCACAGGGAGAACCCTTGCTTGCCTCTTCCTAGTTTCTGGTAGCTCATTGGCAATCTGTGGCTTGCTGTTCTGTGGCTTTCAGCTTGCGGCTGCAGCATCTCTGTCTCTCTCTGTTCACGTGGTGCTCTCTCCTCATATGTCCATGATTCATGTGAACTAATTACATCTACAGCAATCTTATCTCCAATTAAGGTCATATTCTTTTTTTAAAAAATATTTTTATTTATTTACTTATTTATTTGATACAGAGAGAGAGAACAAACAGGGGAGGGGCAGAGGGAGAAGCAGACCCCCCGCTGAGCAGGGAGCACCATTTGGGACTCGATCCCAGGACCTTGAGATCGTGACCTGAGCTAAAGACAGATTCTTAACCAACACAGCCACCAGGTACCCCTAAGGTCACAATCTGAAGTGCTGGGGGTTAGGATTTCAACATACCTTTTGGGGGATATTATTCAACCCATAACAGGGGGTGAAGGGATCAGACTGAAGAGGTGCAGAGCAGGGCTTCTCTTGCTCTGGGGCAGGAAGAGATGACATCTTTAACCCCGCCACCATTTGGGCATGCCCCTAGGCATCTAGACTCCTAGAAATCTAAATCGTGAGAGGTCAAGCCCCCCCCCCCACCTTGGTTCCTCAGTTTTAGCGTGGATGTTCAATGAGTGGCACCAGGAAAGAGCCTGCTGCAGGTGAGACCACAGCAGTTGCCCCCCAAAACCTTTTTCTCTGAGCCCTCAATAGTATCTCAGTAAAAACAGCAACTTAACATTTACATGAACCATAGAAGCCTACAGTAACCTGGGTGGGGAAGGGAGGGGGTAGGAGCTGTCCTTTCAAAAGCACAGAGTGCCCTTCATTTCTCAAGGGACAGATAATTCGTGCCTTAATGCAACTCTTCATCTGCTCAGTCTCCAGCTGATGGGAAAGCAGGCTCCTGAAGCAGCTCCAGTGAGAGATAAGGCTCTTTGCCTGAAATAAAAAATTCATGAAGAAAGACTAGGGATCGGGCATTCGGATAGCTGCCAAGTTACTGTCCCTCTGGGGACATGGCAAGGAGCTTGAAAAGCCAAATGGAAATTTTCTCTTCTCTGCCATCATGCTCTCCTTGTTCTGCAGGGCTCTCTTTTCTGCTATGCCTGGTCATACCCTTTCCATCTTATTTCAGCCGCCTGGACCTGCACCGCCAATATCCATGTGCTAGGACATTCAGGTAGAACCCTCCCCTTACCCAGACCAGGCACCCACTAGCAATGTCAACAAAATGTGCATCCTAGAGCAAGCTCGTAGGCTGACTACCTGCCAGACCTGGAAGGGCCCCAAACTATATGGCTATTATTTGTCTCCTGCGGGGACCCTTCAGATTACTTCCTGTTCTAATTCCCTAAACCACACTTCTGATCAAAATTCATATGGTTGGTCAGATGGTCATAACTCAACTTGTGAAGGAAGCCTTGGATCTCTTGTCATGACGCAGGGCATGTAATGGTTTGGATAAAGTTAAAGGGAAAAAAATTTCTCAAACCATAAGAGTTGGGGAATTTGACTCTCATGTAGGGATGGGCTTGAGAAGTGTGAGTGGTTAGCCTGTGATATGCAAGATGGCAGAAAAGTCCCAGATGCTGTCCCAGAGAAGGTGAAGCACTGGGGTAGAAATGGGGTAGGACGGCAGGTTGTCATTGGACAGGAATCTGCCACAAAGGAAGTCCACCAGACTACTCTCAGTGAGAAGACCCAGGGGAACTTGGGTCTCTTACTGTACAGCTGCCATGCCTCCTCCCACCCACAGGAGCCACTGTCCATGGCTGACGGAAAATCTCAGTCCACTGTCCCCTGCAGGCCAGCTGGGGCCCCCACCCCAAAGGAACACAGCTTCCTCCAGGAGCTTGGGGACCTCTCTCAGGCTCCCAATGCCTTGGCTCTTGGTTACCAGTTTTTTTAGACATTCATGAAGACCTTCCCATTCCAAGAGGGATGTGACTAGGGCAGCTGCCTCTCATCACAAAGCAATCCTGCCCCACCTTCCTGTCCCTGAGAACTACCTCTGGCTTTTCAACACCAATTCTCCCAAGCAAAGGATTTGTTCAGCCATTTCCTCTGAATTAAAGATCTGCAGGAGAGAGAGAGTGCAGGTAAAGGGCTCAGTCCTATAAGACCAACCTCCACTTCAGATGCCAATCACAAGTCCAGATCCTGTACTTCTGACCAACTATTATATATTATATAGAGATTCCCATGATCTCCTTTTATATGGCTATTATATAGAGATTCCCATGATCTCCTTAGGTTCCATTAACTTGCTAGAGCAGCTTAAAACACTCAGGCATAAACCTGGTTACTCACTAGGTTACTGATTTATTACAAAGGATATTAAAAGATATGAGTCAGCAGCCAAGTGAAGAAATACTTAGAACAAGGTCCCAAACAAAGGAGCTTCTGTCCCTGTGGAGTTTGGAGTGCAGCATGGTTGCCCATGGAAGCGTTTTGATTCCTCAACCTGGAAGTTCTCTGAATCCCCTCATCTGGGGTTTTTAGGACGGCCTCATTAGCTCCCGTGACAGGTTAAATCATTGGCCATTGGCAATTGAACTCAACCTCCAATCTTCTCCCTTCCTGAGAGATTGGAAAGTGAGACTATAAGTTCTAGCTCTCTAATAACAGGGTTGGCTCCCCTGGAAAACAACCCCCACCCTCAAGTGCTTCCCAAAGTCACTCATTAACACACACAAAATATACTTTAACCTCTTTCATTACTTAGGAAATTCCAATGATTTTAGGAGCTCTATGCCAGAACCATGGACAAAGACCAAATATATGTTTCATATTATAAATCACAATAGCACACTAAGACACCAAGTTCAAGTGTATTTTGATTATTTTTTCTTCTACATGTGAGAAGTCTGTGGGGCTTTTTTCCTTCAGATTATAAAAGTGAGGGGCACCTGGATGCCTCAGTGGTTGAGTGTCTGCCTTTAGCTCAGGGCATGTTCCTGGGGTCCTGGGATCAAGTCCCGCATCAGGCTCCCTACCGGGAGCCTGCTTCTTCCTCTGCCTGTGTCCCTGCCTCTCCTTCCCTGTGTATCTCGTGAATAAATAAATAAAATCTTTTAAAAAAATAAAAGTGATTTGTACTCACATAGAACACTCAAAAACTGTAAGTATAAAGACAAATGGCAGGGGGGAGATTCTATTATTTCACTACAGAGGCAAATCATCAATATCTTGATGTATTTCTTTCCTATTTTTGCTCTATGTCCCTTTTTTGCACTTGAAATCATACCAAATACATTGTTTTGATCAAGAGTATTTTTCCATGACATTAATAATACTTTGCAAGCCTATTCATGCCTGCACAACTGTCCATAATTTATGTATGCCATAATTTGCCTGATCAATTCTCTGCTCTTGGACATCTAAGTTGCTCCTCTTGTTTTTCTAATTTAAATGATCTGATTCATATTTCTGTATAAATCCTTATCCATCAATTTCATTTCCAAAGGAAATATTCCTGGAAATGGAATTATAAAGTCAGAGTCTCAAAGGCTATGAACATTTTCAGGGCCTTCTCTCATATCGCCAAGTGGTTGCTCTGGAAGGTTTTACTCACCAGCTGAGCAGAGGGCTGTGTCTACAAGACTTTTAATTCTAAGCCCCCCACCCCGGGTCATAGGGCAAAGCCACACCAGCAAGGGGTGACTGCTGCACTTGCTTGAGGAAGGAGAACAGGCAGGACTCTCTAGAGGGTGAGGCTCAGGTCTGCCAGAGCCTGCGCTTAAAAAAAAAAAAAAAAGATTTTATTTACTTATTTTTTTTTTTTTGAGAGAGAGCACAAGCAGGGGGAGCAGCAGGGGGAGAGGGGCTCCCGCTGAGCCCGATGTGGGGCTCAATCCTCGGATCCAGGGATCGTGACCTGAGCTGAAGGCAGACGCTCAACCACTGAGCCACCCAGGCAGCCCAGACTACACTTTTAAGACATGAGTTCTGGAGGATAAAGCACACAAATCAGAAGAGAGAGATCTGTTGGCCCCTAGGGCTGAAAGGACAGTGGAGTCCTGAGGCCATACCCAAGTCCAAGAAAACAACAGTTGTAAAGAAGGGTGTTCAGGGGATCCAGTGTTGTCCATTCAGATTGGGCACGATGTGCACCAGGGGTATGTCAGGAGGAGGTCAAGCAATTGATTTTTTTTAAACCATTTAGGAACAGACTCAGGGTGGTGGTTGGCTCTAAGGCTGGCAAGAAGATAATTGGGTCATTTCCGAAGATTTTGGATTGTAAGATGGGCATGACTACGTCAAAGAAGAGATCTGAGGCTGGCCCACTCACCTGATCGATTTCTCCTGCTTATTGGATGAGTCACTTTGATTGAAGGATGATTTCCTTTTAATTATTTTTATCCTGTTCATTCGACTGTGTCAATCACAATGGCTCTTGATAGAACATGGGATCCCTTTCTTTTTAAAGATATTTATGTATTTATATATTTATGTATGTATTTATTTATTTAGAGCAAGTGGAGGGGGCAGAGGGAGACAGAGAAAGGGAGAATCTCAAGCAGACTCTGTGCTGACAGCAGAGCGTGCTGTGGGGTTGGATCTCCCAACCGCAGAGATCATGACCTGAGCCAAAATCAAGAGTCAGATGCTTAAGTGATTGCACCACCCAGGCATTCCCCCCTTTCTTTTTAAATCAAGTTTATTTTTTTCTGATTAGGCAAGTAAAACTTACTCATGGCCAAAAACCATAATATACGGAAAAATGTGAAGTATAAGGAAGAAGATAAACATCATTTGTAACCTGACCACCAAAAAGATAACTACTGTGGACATGTTGATATAAATCTTGCCAGAATTTTTTCCCCTACAGGAAAAATTTCCTCTCTCTCTGTCTCACAAGGGAGGAGGTAATCATATTGTACACATAGCTGGGTTTTTTTATTGTGGCAAAATATAGAAAACATAAAATCCACCATTTTAACCATTTTAAGTGTACAGTTTAGTGACATTAAGTACATTCACACTGTTGGGCAACCAGCACCACCATCCGCCTCTAGAACTTTTTCATCTTCCCAAACTGAAACTCCGTCCCCATGAAACACCAACGCCCCACTCCCCTCCTCCCCCAGTCTCTGGTGGCCACCTTATGACTTTCTATCTCTCTGAGTTGGACTCCTCTAAGAATCTCATAGGAGTGGAATCTGAGTATTTTGATTTTTTGCACCTGGCTTATTTCACTTAACGTAATGTCTTCAAGTTTCATCCATGTGGTAGCCTGTGTCAGACTCTCCCTCCTTTTCAAGTCTAAGTAATACTCCATTGTGTACACACTTTGTTTATCCATCTATCAATGGGGCACTTGGTACATAAGTAATTTTAAGCTGCCTTTTTCATTTAACATATTGTGGTCATTGTTTCATGTCAATAAAGTAAGATTACAGTATTTTTTAAAGATTTTATTTTAAAAAAATAAAGATTTTATTTTTAAGTAATCTCTACCCCAATGCGGGCTTGAATCCACAACCCCAAGATCCAGAGTTGCATGCTCTCCCAACTAAACCAGCCAGATGCCCCTATAGTATTAAGATTTTATTTATTTATTTGAGAGAGAGAGCTCAAGAAGGGAGGAGGAGCAGAGGGAGAGGGAGAAGCGGACTCCCCACTCCCCACTAAGCAAAGAGCCCATGTGGGGCTCAATCCCAGGATCCTGGGATCATGACCTGAGCCGAAGGCAGATGCTTAACTGACTGAGCCAACCAGGCACCCCTAGAGTATTATTTTTAATGGCTAGTTAATATCCTGTTAAGTAGATGCTAAGTTATTTAACCAGATTATAGATAATAAACACTTGATTGGTTCCAAATTTTTACTCAATAAACCTCTTGGTGCTGAACAATCTTTACAGATTTTTGTTGAGAAATATATCATACATGGAAGTATATATAATATTTAATGTATATATAAAGTTTGAAGGATAATAGTAAAAGGGATACCTTTGTACTCCCACTCCCTGCTTAAGAAATAGAACATTATCAGGACTATAGGAGCACCCTGGAGGCCCTGTCCCCAGAGGTTCCACTATCTTGAAGTTTGTGTTAGTTATTCCCATGCTTTTCTCCATAATTTTATCATAGGAGTATGTATCCTCTACCTCAAGAGACGAGATTCTAATATACACTTACAGGATAAAAGAACAAGAGTGCTATGAGCATCTTGATTCTGGCCTTCCTTTCCAGACTCAAAATATCTCTTTCTTGGGGCACCTGGCTCACTCTTTCGATAGATTATGCAACTATTGATCTCAGAGTCCTGGGTTTGAGCCACACGTTGGGTATAGAGTTTACTAAAAAATGAATATATAATTCTTTCCATCTGTGAGAACCCTCCCCCCAACACACAAGGTTGGTATCACTTTAGGATCCCTCCACCTTCCACCCCCATTCTTATCCAACCATTATGGCAAATCCACAGGAACAATGATTTCCCACAGTATATTTTCCTGAAATCTGAATAATAGGTCTAGAGTAACACTATGCTAGAGGGTTCCAGCAGAATTGTCCAGAATGGACTCTTATATCCCCAACTCATCACTTTGGGGACTTCTCCTCTAGACTAGGAGAGGCCTCCTCCTTCCTGCTGAGGTCCTCCTGATTCTTTTCCTAACAACCTATAGATAACTCAAGGGTAAAATGAATACACAAACAGTGCTCTCTAAAAACAGTGATCCCAGACACTATATTTTTATATTGAGGAGACCTTTAATTAAAAACAATTAAGTGCTTATGATTTCTGCTATCCCAAATGAATATAGGCTTTTTCATGATTATTTAGAGAAGTTCTGGTTCCCCCTTTACCTCACCCTCCTAACCAGATTATAGTTTTGGTTATCCTCAGACATCTTCTGCTTCTATCCTTTTGCAAGACCCTGTGGAAAAGGAAAGCTTCCTTGGTGATTGCAGAGAATGGAGTCTGGGCTAGTATGTTAGTGTCAGTTACCATTTACTTCATGCTGGCCATGTTTCTGGCACTTTACATAGGTTATCTGAAAAATAAATTTCACTAGTTTTGCATATAAGGAAACTCAAGTTCAACTCTCCATCCAAAGACACTGCCTGGTGGATGATCAATTTGGAATTCAGATCTGCTCTGTGCATCACAAAAGCATCTGTGTGCAAACACTATGCTCTGTATTCTGTCTTTGGAAAGGGTTAAAGTCCTGCAACATTCAGCATTTTTCACTCTGGGAGTATTAGTTAGAGACAGTTGCTGTAACAAAGTGCCACAAACCTGGTGGCTTAAAACAACAGAACTTGGGGATCTCTGGGTGGCTCAGTGGTTTAGAGCCTGCCTTCAGCCCAGGGGCATGATCCTGAAGTCCAAGGATCAAGTCCCACATCGGGCTTCCTGCATGAGCCTGCTTCTCCCTCTGCCTGTGTCTCTGCCTCTCTCTCTCTCTGTGTGTCTCTTGTGAATAAACAAATAAAATATTTTAAAAAAAACAGCAGAACTTTATGCTCCCATAGTTCTGAAGGGTAAATTTCAGGTTTGGGCATGATCCATCCCTGTGAGGGCTATGAAGGAGAATCTCTTCCCCACCTCCTAACTTCTGGTAGTTGCTGGCCAGCCTTGGTCTTCCTTGCAGTGTGTCACTCCAACCTCCACCTCTATCCTCCCAGGGCCTATTTCTCTATGTCTCTCTTTGTCTATTCAAAATTTCCTTTCCCTTTTCTCTCTCTTTTTTTTTTTAGGTTTATTTTTTTTTAGGAATTTCTATACCCAACACACCTGTCATTGGATCTAGGGCTCACCCTAACCCAGTGTGATGCCAACTTGAATGTACCTACAAAGACCCTACTTCCAAATAAAGTTATACTCACAGATATCAGGGGTAAGGACCTAAACATATCTTTTGCAGGACAAAATTCAACCCACTACCCTGGGCATTCTTTTTTATTTTTTTAAGATTTTATTTATTTTACATGAGAGAGAGAGCATGAGCCAGGGGTGGGCAAAGGGCAGCAGAGAGAGAAGCAGACCCTCTACTGAGCAGAGAGCCGGATATGGGACTCAATCCCAGGACCCTGGGACCATGATCAAATGCTTAACCAACTGAGCTACCCAGGCACCCCTACCCTAGGCATCCTTGTCAGCAAGCCATCCTCCTGCCCTATATCCTTTCTGGGACATGGCAGGAACACTACTCTCTGTTCAGACAAGTAAACAGGAGGTGCCAGAGGCCTTTCCTGAGCCAACTCCCCAACAGGAATGATGGATACAAACGTGTGCTGAGCCACTGAGCAGGACCTCTTGGTTTCAGGCCAAGAGAGCCGGCAGGCCAGCAGACAGACTGAGCAAGACCCATGGTGAAGTGTTTCCCTCTAGTGTCTGCAGCTATCTGAGGGCAGGGTGACTGTGACTGGCCCAGCGGTGGTAGTCATCCCTCCGGATGCCTTGATCTCTGGAAAATGTGGCTGGGCCCTTGGGAGGTCACAGGGCTCAGGGAGTTTGGGCCCTGAATAAAGGGCCAAAGGTCTTGCGATTCACAACTCTTTCCACTCCAGATTCTGTGGGGCCAAGGCAAGAGGTTTGTTTTGCTTTGTTTTTAGAGAAGTCTGTGCCTTTGTCAGCTCATCAGGCTACTTGGGGGGGGGGGAGGCGGGGGGAGAGGGAGGAGTAAGGGCCCTGCCATCACCCCATCACCGTGCTCCACGGGATTGTAGATGATAGAGAACCCACCCAGGTATTGGCCCATCATCCCAGGCTGGATTTCCACCTGGTCTTGCGGTTACAGACACCTCCAGGCTGCCCAGAGGCTCACGGGGGCTCCTTCAGCACCTAGGGGGTCAGGGGAACCCCTGGGAGTGCTGCCTCCACCACCACCACCACCACCACCACCAGGAGGCACGGTGAGCCGCAGCCGCTGGTGGGACGAGTCCAGGCCGGTGGTCCAGGTCCATGCAACCTGCCGCCCGCGGTGGGTGACTCTGCGGAAGGTCCTCTGCAGCTTCTACTCCACTCCTGCCATCATGTGGGTTCTTGGCAAAGAAGAAGAGAGGTTTGGGGTGACTGAGGAGCCTCAGTTCTTGTCCCGAAAATTTAGACATGTTACTATTTAAAATAATTATAATGAGGGCTCTCTGGGGGGGCTCAGGCCGTTAAGCGTCTGCCTCAGGCTTAGGTCACGATCTGGGGTCAGGCCCCACCTCCGGGTCCCTGCTCAATGGGGAGCCTGCTTCTCCCTCTCCCTCTGCTGCCCCCTACTCCAGCTCGCTCTCTCTTTCTCTCTCTTTCAAATAAATAAAATATTTTTTAAAAATAAGAATAAATACTCAGAAAATTCCTTCTTCTGCAGAGAGGCAGCATCATGGAATGGAATAGTCTCTAAAATGAACTGATCATCAGATTTATGGGTGGGGGGGTGTTTAAAGAAGGGACCTAGGCATGACCTCAAACCTAATGAATTGAAACCTGGGTGGGATACCTAGAGAATTTGTACTTAATATTTGTGGGTTTTTTTTTTTTCATTTTATTTTTTTCTAAAGATTTTATTTTATTTTAAAGATTTTATGTATTTATTTATTTATTTGCAAGAGAGAGCACACACAAGCAGGGGAGAGGGGCAGAAGGAGAGAGAGAAACAAACTCCAGGCAGAGCAGGGAGCCCCAAGCGGGAGTCCCAGACCTGGAGTCTATGACCCCAGCTGAAGGCAGAGGCTTCACCGACTGAACCACCCAAGCACCGCTTATTTTTTTTAAGTCATCTCTACACTCAACACAGGGCTTGAACTCATGATCCGGAGATCAAGTTGCATGCTCTACCAACTGAGTTGGCCAGGGGCCCCTATTTTTTTTTTTTATGAGGCTTTAATTCATTTTCATTTTTCTTGTATAAAACTATGTGGCGGTCACAGATGGAGCCTGGACCCTCCACAAGGAGACTCCTCAGTGTGGGTCTCTACAAGATGTCAGTGAATTCCCGATAGGGAGCCTTGGTGAACACAGTCTCTTTCTGTAGGTCTTGGGAATGGCATCAAAAGGGGTCTTGGCAAAGTTGCCCATGGTGGCAATGAAGCCCCTGGCTGAGGGGTAGCCATCATCAACACCTGCCATCATCAGTAGCTTCTTGGACACAAGGGCTGAGACAGTGCCATGCCCCTGGTGTTGGGGATGAGGCGCACCAGCACAGAGTACAGCAGCTAGTCACCTTGCATGAGACACTATGGGGTTTGATCATACTGTTTTCCCAGTAGCCTCACTACATAGGGATAATGGAAAGCTTGCCCAAGATGATGGCCCCATGGATGGCCGTGGCTACGTGCTTGGAGCCCTGGACACCCAGACCAATGTAACCTCTGAAGGCAACAAATGCCTTGAACCTGGTCATTGGCCAGCGCGGGGTTTGCTTCTGCACAGGCATATTATTTAAGGTCTTATCCGAGGGCTGCCCCCAGGAAAGAGTCAGTCTTTCCCCCAGGAAAGATCTCAGATTCCTTTATGGGCAGGGAGAAGAGATAGATCTCCTCCAGGGACCTGATCTTTGTGTCCTTGACCCAACATGGTGATAGGGATCCATTCTTGGTGCTCGGCCGGGACTCTTTCAGCTCCGGGGAGAGACCCTGCCTTGCATGCTGCTGCCAAAGCCTCTGTGGAAGCCGCCAGGGCCGCCTGCCAAGGCCCAACCACAGGGCCAGCACCATCCACCATTTGGTGTTTTCTCAGAGGCAAAGCAGGAGTCTGTATGCTTTTTTTTTTTTTTTAAGTAAGCTCTACACCCCACCCATGAGCTTGAACTCATGACCCCAAGACAGAGAGTTGCATACTCTTCCAACTGAGCCAGGGGAGCTGGGAATTTGTACTTGCAAACAAAAAGCTCCTGAGTTAATTCTGTTTGCCACATTTGGGAGCTACTGGTTTAAGGTAGTGCTTGTCCAACTTAAATGCACGTATGAAGCACTCAAGGGTCTTGCCAAACACAGATTCTTATTTAGTCAGTGTGGGATAGGGTCTAAGGTTCTGCATTTCTAACAGGCTCCCAGCTGATGCTGATGCTGCACATTTGTGGAGCAAGTCTTCCAGTCTTCTCAAACTTGAGAGCTCACATCAGAGCTCTGTGGAGGGCTTGTCAAACTAGATTGCTGGGCTCCACCCCAGAGTTCTGATTTAGTAGGTTAACAAGTAAGTGGGTCTCCGCTTGCTAGAAGCATTCCAGAGACCACACATTGAGAACCACAGCTCTAGGGGGAATGTGTAGGCTTTGGAATCAGGCCACAGGAGTTAAATTCCATCCCAGCAAGTGCACTGACAGATTCCTTGTTTGCTCTCCCTCTGACTGTACAACAGAATCACCTGAAGGACTTCAAAAATTCAGATACCAGTGTTCTATCCCAGATCAGATTAAACCAGAAAAGCCAAGAGACCAGAACCATGTTTTTACAAGTTCCTCCAGTGATTCTGATGTGTAGACAGGGTGGAGAGTCACTAACATACGTTGAGCCAATCTCTTCACCCAAATACAAATACTGTGAGGATTAAGTAAAAATGAAGACAGGGGCATCTGGCTGGCTCAGTTGGGAGAGCATGCAACTCTCAATCTCGGAGTTGTAAGCTCGAGCCCAACCTTGGGCATGGGGGTTACTTAAAAATAAATAAAAATAAACTTAAAAAGAAAAGATGCAAAGAATGTAGTTTGACACAGGCACACCAGGGGACCACAATGACTACTCCCCCTTTTCATCAATGCTGTCTCTGGGCCTGTCCTAGGCCCACCTTCCTATCCCACCCACAACCAAAAAAAAGCAAACCTTGTCTCTTTTCATTTTGTTTATGAATGGTTGCCTCCTCTCACTAGCATCCTTTTTTTTTCCTTTTAAGAAAAGATTCTGTTTTTAAGTAATCTCTACACCCAATGTAGGACTGGAACTCTCAACCCCAAGATCAAGAGTCATAGGCTCCATCTGCTGAGCCAGCCAGGCACCCCTTACCAGCATCTGAAGTCTATTTCCTATTTGCTCTTCCCAATGCCTTTTAAAATACTCTGAACCCTCATCACTCAATCTTGCTGCCCTCTTGTTTCCAAGAGGGAAAGGGCTTCTTCTGTCCACCCCCCCTTTTTTTTTATACAGAGAGAGAGAGAGAGAGGCAGAGACACAAGCAGAGGGAGAAGCAGGCTTCATGAAGGGAGCCTGACATGGGACCCGATCCCAGGTCTCCAGGATCACACCCCAGGCTGCAGGCAGCGCTAAACCACTGCGCCACAGGGGCTGCCCTTCTGTCCACCCTTGATCTTGAACTTTACTCCATAGAGACCCAAAGACTATCAAGAGTGTTTGGATAATCAAACCCAAAGACCTTTTCTCAGTGACTGCTCTCCTTCAATTCAACTGAACAAACATATTTAGTGCTTACTATCACTGGGGTATAAAGATGAGTAAGTCACCATCTTTGACCTCAAAGGGTGGGGTGTAAGTGTAAGACTGGCTATTATACAAGTAAGTCAATACTATTGGTGAGATAAGAGCCTTGATGTAAAGTGTGAACTATGTGGGTTTTTTTTTTTTTTTAGTTTTATTTATTTTGAGAAGGGGGAGGGGCAGAAGAAGAGTAAGTAGCAGACTCTGCTGAGCAGGGAGCCTGACCCAGGGCTTGACCACAGGACCCTGGGATTATGACCTGAGCCAAAAGCACTTAACCTATTGAGCCACCCAGGTGTCTCTGTGGGTTCTTGACCTCAGCACCCAACCTTAGCATAGGGCCCTGAGCATAAATATCTTTTGAATGAATTAATAAATGATTGACTGAATGAATGAACTCCACAGGAAGATGAGGAAAGGCTTTACACGTGAAATGGCCCTGTAACAGAGTCCCAAAGGATGAGTAGAGTTTTCCAGGTGAGGTAGTGTATCGGTGGGTATTCCAGATGGAGTCAAAGGTATGGGAGCAAGAAATAGCATGGCACATTCCAGAAGTGTTGGTGATGTAACAGGTGGACATAGAAGGTGTGAAGGGGAATGGAAGGAGGAAGACTAGGAGGTAGTTGGAAAGGAGGTGGAGTTCAAAGAGATACTGAAAGTCCTTCTGTGCCTCTGAAAAAGGGTAGAACATGGTCCCTGGGGAATGGGAAGTGGCTCCTGGGTTTTAACAAGGGAGTCAAGTGATCAAAATTGCATTTTAGGAAGACATCCTGGCAGCAACTTGAGCTACATGGAGGAGATGAAAGTACTTCAGAAGAGTGTATGGGGTAGAAAGGTGGAGGCCTGAGGTCAGAACACATGGCTGAGTCAGCTTCGGGAAGAAAGGTCTGTAGTGTAGACTAACAGGGAGGAAGAAGAGAGCAGGGGTGCCCGCCACTAGAGTCCCAGGCTACCAAGAAGTCAAGTAGAGGGAAATGAAAACCAACTGGTAGGTGTGGCAGTGAGTGGGGGGAGTCATGGTGACCTGTGCCAGAACCATTCCAGTGGAGCAGTGCAGGGAGAAATAGAACCATAGCCATGGGCATTGCAAGAACATTCCCTCCTCCCTTGGTATCCATAATCGGGTACCTGCGATCTCTCCATCTCAGTGGAGAAACAAACTTAAAAATATGGAGCCATGGAAATCAATTACTTTGCTGGCACCCTGAATGTTAGTTTTCTTCTTTTTAAAAAACCTTTTTATTTGGGGTGCCTGAGTGGTTCAGTAGGTTGAGTGTCTGCCTTTGGCTCCAGTCCTGGTCCAAGGGTCCTGGGATCAATTCTTTCATCAGGCTCCCTGCTCAGTGGGAAGTCTGCTTCTCTCTCTCTCTCTCCCTCTGCTTGTACTCTCTCTCTCTCTCT
Organism: Vulpes lagopus; assembly: GCF_018345385.1. NCBI lineage: Eukaryota > Metazoa > Chordata > Mammalia > Carnivora > Canidae > Vulpes > Vulpes lagopus. The sequence goes on from NC_054827.1 coordinate 112,345,270, forward strand.
CTCTCTCTCAAATAAATAAATAGAATCTTTTAAAAAAACCTTCTTATTTAAAAATGTATTTTTAAAAAATATTTTATTTAGTTATTTGAGAGGGAGCATGAACAGGGAGGAGGAGCAGAGGGAGAGGGAGAAGCAGACTCCCTACTGAACAGGGAACCTGACGTGGGGCTTGATCCCAGGACTCCAGGACCATGACCTGAGCCAAAGGCAGATGCCTTTTTGAAGCAAATCCCAGTGCTACATCATTTGACTCATAAACATGCCACTATGTACCTCTGGAATATAAAGCCTTTAAAAAACCATCAGAATACAATTAATATACCTAAAATCAACAATACCTTAAAGTTATCCAAGATTCAATGTGTTCAAAGTCTCTGATTGTTTCATTATTTTGTTTTTTGTTTTGTTTTGTTTTTGTTTCATTATTTTGATTTTTTTTCCAGTTGTTTTAATAACGATGCTCACAAGTCCCATATATTGCATTTGGTCAAAAAAAATTAGCTTCTTAAACTTCTTTTAAATGTACAATTTTATGGAATCCTCTCTGCATTTTTCTTTGCATTTCATTCATTGAAGAGGAAACAGGACAGCTGCCATCTTGACAGCTCTGTGGTTAAAAGGGTACTTCCTCAAATCACACAGCTTTCTTTTGTTTTAGGAGACTTTGTAGTGAAGTGTTAGCTAGCCACAGAAAAGCACATGAATTGTAAGTGTGCAGCCTGGTGAATTTTCATAAGTGAACACACCTGTGTAACCCCCACCCAGCTCAGGCAACAAAACATTACTGGACCTCCTCCTCATGCCCTCTCCTGGTCTCTGCTACCCCACAGAGGTGACCTGACTCATTCACACTATAGATTCATTTTGGCTCAATATAAGTAGACTCACACAATAAATAGAATCATACAATAGAAATTGTGACTGGCTTCTTTTGCTCCACATTATGTCCATGTTGTTGTTTCTAGCAATGGGTTTTCATTTTCACTGCTGTATAATATTCCATTGAATATGAAGATGCTACAATGTTGATGGACATGAGGGCTGATTTATAGTCTTAGGCAATTACAAATAGTACCACCATGAACACTGGTGTATGCACATTTTTTCTGGGGTGCACACTTGGGAATGAATGTTATGTTCTTCGCTGCTTAGGTTTTAATTTGGACTCTATTGCATACCACCCGTGTGACCTTAAACCCATTAGTTCAACTCTCTAGTCTTAGTTTTCTGATCTGAAAAATGGGGATAATGAATACCAACCCTGTGGCATTACTGTGAGGATTAAATGGAAGAAAACATGTCAAGCTATAAAAACAATGCCTGGGGATCCCTGGGTGGCGCAGCGGTTTGGCGCCTGCCTTTGGCCCAGGGCACGATCCTGGAGACCCGGGATCGAATCCCACATCGGGCTCCCGGTGCATGGAGCCTGCTTCTCCCTCTGCCTGTGTCTCCGCCTCTCTCTCTCTCTCTCTCTCTATGTGACTATTATAAATAAATAAAAATTAAAAAAAAATAATAAAAACAATGCCTGGCTCCTAGTAAGGGTTAATAAGTGTTAGCTCTCATTATTTCTACCTTTTTTGTGATGACTTTTCAATCTCCCTCTTTCCTGCCTGCTAGAAGTTCTGTTCTCTCACATTTAAGGTGACCTGGTCTGCTTTTCTCTCTCTCTGGAACTTATCTATTCTCATGACTTCTGCTATCTTGTGTGTGGGCAACATTGCAAAGTGTTACACAAAATGTATGACTGCAAAGTTCCTTGCCTACGAAACTTGACCTTTCACCTACTCTCCAGTCCTAGTTTTCTGGTCACAATGCGCTATTTGCCCTTTCCCTCAAATAGATCTGTTACCACGGTCTCAAGAGATCTACATCAGACTCGCCCATCCTCTTCCATATTAGAATCACCTTGGTGTCCTCTCTGACTTTTCCCTCCCCACCCCCCGCACCCCACATTTATTCTGCAGAGAGGTCCTGATGAATCTGGCTGTACCCACACCACTCTTGTCCTTTTTACTCTCTCTGTCACATTCAGACATTTATCACTTTACACCTGAACCAGTACAGTAGCCTGCTGCCTCTTCTACTTGACAGCAATCTCTCCTAAATCATCATTACCCTGAACACTGCCTCCAGACTAACTAAACAAAAGTAGTGCCTCATGATAAATAATCACAACAGAGCACCTGACTTCTGGAATGGGGCATGAGTTGCTCCATAAACCCTCTTTACAGTGAAACAACCATAACTGGTGAAAATTTTTTGAAAAATCAAAACCAAAACCATAACAATTCACAGTCTCTGAAAATTGTCTTAAGAGCACACAGCAAATTAAGAAATTTTATTCAAGAAAATTCACTAAATCTAGGTAAGAGCAGTGAGAGTCAGTGACATGTGAGCCTCAAGCTTCTCCTTCTCTCTCTCCATTCCCAGCTCAGTATGGTGGAAGCTCCACTCGGGGCAGGTGAAGTCAAGAACACAGGGATACCACCTCCCTCAGTTCTCAGTAGTGTCCCCCAGAAGGGCAGGTTTCCAGCATTTCTCATCCCCTCCAGCTTCATGTTGCAAATGCTCTATTCCAAGAAAGATTAGCTGAGAGGTTTGGTGCTCATTGCCTCTACGCATCTCCCACTCAGAAGGCATAATCTCTATCCTAGGTGTAACAGGCTGAAAAACTATGGCCTCAATCACCTTTGCCCAAGCTTGCTCACAGGGTAGAGATTCTATGGGGAGAAGGCAAGCTGACAAGACTAGAGGCTACTGCCCTTGTCCAGCACTCTGTTCATAAAGCATTGTTATCACAACAAGATAAGAAGATCATTGTGCCTGCCCACACTCTTCATGTTCTGGAGCAGTGGTTTTGCCTAGGAGAAGCAGCAAGCCATAAGAACAGAGATCTCCAAAGCTCACCTCCATGGAAACTGACTTTATTTGGAATACAATGTGGAGAACTTCAAGCATAAGGTATTCTTGAAAACAATGGAAATTTTGTTGGTAAACAGCTAAGAGGGGTCTGGGAGCTCCATTTGAGCAAGAAGTTAAACTGCCAACTGGCTAGATGTAAATTAGAATCAGGGAAGGAGACAGCTGTAGAGAGCCCTCTTGGATGGAATAAACCTTGAAGATTACCCCTGGAAAGGGGCTTAGATTTAGTTCGACAAGACTGTGGAGCAGTGTACACCCAAGACAATGTTAAACCCAGTGGAATAACCAGCCAGCAGCTGGTGGAGGCTAACAATTAGATGTAAGATACTACAGGAGGCAGACAAGTTAACAGAGAAATCAGGTAAAGGGACAAAGTCTTGTTGGTTTAAGTTTTTTTCAGATTTTATTTATTTATTTGGAAGAGAGAGCACAAGCAGAGGGAGGCCAGAGGGAGAGACAGAAGCAGACTCCCTGCTGACAAGGGGCTTGATCCCAGGACCCTGAGATCATGACCTGAGCCAAAGTCAGACACTTAACTGACTGAGCCACCCAGGTGCCCCAGGAGACAAGTCTTGTTAAGACCACTGTCATCCCAGAGAGACAGGACACATATCCAAGGCTGTACCCTCTCAGGAGTAACATCTGAGTGCATGCTATGAGGGAATTGACTATTAGAATAGTCCAGCCAAGTCACTGAACAAGTTAGCAAGCAAACAACAACAACAAACCCCAGAGTGGGAAGGAACCTATATTGAAAGTTACCTCAAATATGCCGTTTTCAAAGAAAATTATGATACACACAAAGACACAGGAATGTATGACCTATATACAAGAAAAAAAATCAGATATCAGAAACTGCCTTTGAGGGGGCTCAGATGTCAGACTTAGCAGACAAAGACTTCAAAGCAATTGTTACAAATATGGTCAAAGAAATATAGGAAACCATGTTTAAAGTGGTAAAAAGAAGGTCTGATGACAGTGTCTCACTAAGGAGAGAATCTCAGTAAAGAAAATTTATAAAAGAACCAATGGAAGTTCTGGAGTCAGGACACTTGAATAACTGAAGTTAAAAATTCATTAGGGGACCTGGAAGAGGCAACACAACCTTGAAAAAGGAGAATAAAGTTGGAGCACTCACACTTAACTAATTTTTTAAAACTTACCACAAAAACTACTGTGATCATGACAGTATAATACTGGCTTAATGAGAGACATATAGATCAGAGAACTAGAATTGAGAACACAGAAGGAAACCCATACATCTCTGGCCAACTGATTTTTGACAAGTGTGATATTCAATAGGAAAAGAAGTGTTTTTCAATAAATGGTTCTAGACAACTGGACATTCATTCACATGCACAAGAATGCAGTTGGGTGTCTTCCTTACATGACACAAAAGTTAGCTCAAAATAAGTCATAGACCTAGACATAAGAGCTAAAACTAGAAAACTCTTAGAAGAAAATACAGCAGTAAATCCTCACAGATCTTGGATTAGGGAAAGCTTTCTTCAATATGATAACAAAAGCACAAACATAAATAGATAAACTTGACTTCATCAAAATTAAAAACTTCTGTGTTTCCAAGGCCACCATTAAGAATATGAAAAGACACTTCACAAAACATGAGCAAGTATCTGCAAATCATGTATCCAATAAAAGACTTGTATCTAGAATATATAACTCGATTTAAAAGAAGGGAATAAAATATGGATATATGCTACAATGTGGATGAACCTTGAAAATATTAAGTGAAAGAAGCCAGTCTTTCACTTAATAAGAGACCATATACTGTATGATTCCATCTATATGACACATACAGAATAGGTAAGCCTGTCAAGACAGAAAGTAAATGAGTGGGTTGTCTAGAGCTGGTGAGGGTTATGTTTGGGGGATATAGGGAGTGACTTCTAGTGGGCAGGTTTTTCTTTCTGGATGATAAAAATGTTCTAAATTGACCATGGTGATAGTTGCACACTCTGTAAATATACAAAAACCCATTGAATTATACACTTTTTAAAAAAATATTTTATTTTATTTTTTTTTTTGAGAGAGAATGGGTGAGAGAGAGAGAGAATGAGGGGGCGGTGGGAGAGGGAGAAGCAGACTTCCTTCGGAGCAGGGAGCCTGATGTGGGGCTTGATCCCAGCACCCTGAAATCCTGAACCAAAGGGAGACGCTTAAACACCTGAGCCCCCAAGTGCCCAAATTGTGTACTTTAAAATAGGTAAATTGCATTATATGCGAATTATATCCCAATAAAGCTGTTAAAAAATAATCATGATAATAGTAATAGCTATCGCTCATAGAGCACACACAATATATTACTAGGTACTGTAATTAAGCATTTCACACACGTTATGTCATTTTTCAACATTATGAGATGAAGGTTGTTTTCTTTATAGTATAGATGAAGAAATCAAGACTCAAAGTGTTAGTTCACTTTCTAGAGAGAATACAACCAACAAATGCCACAGCCTGGATTTAAATTTAGATTTTTCTGCTTCTAAAGCTCATGTTCTTCAATTGCTTCCTTTGACTTAGAAGAAGATAAATCTAACTCCTTTCCATTTCATTCAACAAATGTTACCATCTATTGTGAGCTAGGTCTCATGCTTTTGAAAGTGGGTTGAAATGTATTATAGGTGATCTTGAGAAAAACTTTTTTATTGTGGAGGAATGTGTGGTGAGTTTACCTTCTCAACCACTTTTATTTTCTTTACTATTTATTTTTTTAAGGATTTTATTTATTCACTTGAGAGAGTGAGAGAGAGAGAGCATGAATAGGGGAAAGAGGCAGAAGCAGACTCCCCCCCTGAGCTGGGAGCCTGACATGGGGCTTAATCCCAAGATCCAGAGATCAGGACCCAAGTGAAAGGCAGACACTTAACCCTCTGAGTCACCCAGGCGTCCCCCTTCTCAATCACTTTTACATGGACAATTCAGTGACATTAAATACATTCATATTGTTATACAATCATCACTACCCTCCAGCTCCTGAACTTTTTCATCTTGCAAAACAGAAACTCAGTACCCTTTAAATAACTACCCATCACCCCCTCTCCCAGTGCCTAGTAGCACTATTCTATTTTCCTGTCCCTATGACTGTGACTCTTCTAGGTTCTTCATATAAGTGGAATCTTGCAACATTTGTCCTTTTATGACTGGCTTATTTCACTTAGCGTAATGTCTTCAAGGTTCCCCTCTGATACAGTATGTTTCAGAATTTAATTCCTTTTTAAGGTTGGATAATATTCCATAGTGTCTATATGCTACACTTTGTTTATCTATTCATCCATCAATAGACAGTTGGGTTTTTACCTTTAGGCTATTGTGAATAATGCTGCAGTAAACATGGGTGTACAAATATCTGTTTGAATCAAGTAGCACGAAGAAGAACATTTTATTTTATTTTTTAAAAGATTTTATTTATTTGAGAGAGAGCACAGACAGGGGGAAGGGCAGAAGGAGAGGCAGAAGCAGACTCTCCACTGAGCAGGGACCCGGATGCGGAGCTCCATCCCAGGACCCTGAGATCATGACCTGAGCTGAAGGCAGACCCTTAACTGACTGCGCCACCCAGGTGCCCTCTGGGAAGAATATTTTAAAATTTAATAGTTGTAAAATTATTTTCATTTAAAGTAGAACCAAATATAAGCAGCACATCAAGCTGGTAGTATCACTGATATTATTGCTTAGGTGTGCACAGTTTTTTCAACCTCAGCACTACTGACTTTTGGGGCCAGATAATTCTTTGTTGTGGGGGCTGTCCTTTCAGCAGCATCCCTGGCATCTACCTACTAAATGCTAGCAGCACTCCCTGCAGTTGTGACAACCAAAAAATGTCTCCAGATATTGCCAATGTCCCTGGTTGGGGGTGAACTTGCCCCTGGTTGAGAACTACTAATTCTGTATGAGGCTGAAGAAGGTATTTAATTTAAAAAGTGGGTGAATTTAATGAAACTGTTAACAACCAGGTGATAAAGAGATAGGTTCAAAATTATGAAGGCAATCCGCAGATGCCTGGAGCATGCTATGGACTGTGGTAGGATGTCCAAACACTCAGGTAGCTGAGATGAAGGCATGAACTCAGATGAAGGTATTAACTACCATTCATCCCCAGCCCTGTCTACCCTTTACATCTTCACTCCTGCTGATTCTCCACTTGGACTCTGCTCCAGACAAAACAACTTGTATTTTTCCACTTCGAGGCCTCTGTTCCTGTTGTCCTCATCTACTGGGAATGCCACCCCAGCCCCACCCCAACTTCAGCCCCATAGACCTTCTCGAGGCCTAGTTCAAATCTGTAAGAATCTAAATCAGAAGAAATTGTTTTCTCCTCTGCATAATTATTCACTTTGTTGATTATGCTTTATTGCTTACTGCTCAGTCTCTTTGGTATCTTTTCAAGTATTTGTCCTATATTAAGATGGGACTTTGATTTATTGTTCTGTTTATCTCATTAGTAGTATATGTCCTGTGCAGTAAAAATATTTACTCTATTGCTAATTCGAATATATAGAAAAACAAAATAGGGATCTTGGTATGATGTAAACAGCTTTAAAATAGCTCAATAACATGAAATTACACAAGAAAGGGTGTGTGATGCACTTATTTAATGCACAAGTTTTATTGATTCCTTTCGAGTTGATAGCATGAAGAACTCAATTTTTATTACTGTAATTAAGGATGACGTCAAGAAGAGGAATGCATGGTGACTAAGAAGTCATCTTTAGCCAACCACCTGTCTGATACTCTGTATCTGATTATAAGGCTGAAACCACTTTTCACCTGTGTGTCTGTGAGTGCACTTCATGAGCATTTTTAGTGCTGGGTCCTGTTTATGTAAGTGTAAATATTACTGTATTGTTTATCATCCAAACTGAGACTATTTGAGATGAAAGAGGGGCACTATTAAAAATTCTCCACAGCAATAGGCATAAACCCAGACTCTCCTGGGCATAAAACCACCCTAAGCATTTTTAAAAGATTTGTTAAATTTATTTGAGAGAGATAGTGAGAGAGAGCATAAGAAGGGGGAAAGGGAGAAGCAGGTTCCCCACCTGCAAGGAGTCCAATGTGGAGCTTGATCCCAGGACCCTGGGATCATGACCTGAGCTGAAGACAGATGCTTAACTGCCTGAGCCACCCATGTGCCCCCACCCTATGCATTTTTTATAGACAACTTCACATGAAGGTTTAAGAAAGCAGCCTAAAACATAAACTTACTATATTCATCACTACTTTAAACAGCCAGTGGGAAGATTTTTCCAATAACAAAACAAGCCAAACCCTTGAATTTCATCATAGTTTGTCTTGATGCAACTATTGCATACTGGGGCTTAGAACTTCTAAACAAACTTCATCTGCATTAACAAGAAGGTAGCCAGGAAGCCTGACCATAGAGAACTCTGACCTCCTTTCCTAGACTTTACATAGGCAGCATTGGGTGTAAAAAGAAAGCAGCAAACTTTGGCTCCTGAGATCTAAGGGTCTTAGACCTTCTGAGATATTTCATGAACACCCAGGCTGCAGTTTTTAGCACTGTTTTGTTAGCCAAATCCATTCTCATTTCCCTCTCATAGACTATGGTGATGAGGTCTAGTCTCAAAAACCTTAATTCAGTCCTGGGAACCTTCCTCTTTTGGTAAGGATATTCTAAAGGAAAAATTTCACCAGCTGTAGATATTGCTAATAAGAGTAATCCTGCCTGTGGGGCACCTGGGCAGCTCAGTCAGTTGAGCATCTGATTTTTTGTTTCAGTTCAGGTCATGATCTTGGGGTTGTGGGATCAAGCCCCCACAACAGCCCCACACTCAAGGGGAGTATGCTTGAGATTCTCTCTCTCCCTCTCCCCTTGCTGCTACACACACACTCATGCTCTGCCTCTCAAATAAATAAATAAATAAATGCTAAAAAAATAATAATCCTGGGTGCCTGGGTGGCTTGGTTCAGTGTCCAACTGTTGATTTCAGCTCAGGTCATGATCTCAAGGTTGTGAGATTGGGCCCCACTTTGGGCTCTGTGCTCAGTGCAGTCTGCTTGAGATTCTCTTTTTCTCCCTCTGTCCCTCTTTCCACCCATGTGCTCTCTCACTGTTAAATAAAATCTTTAAAAAAAATCATACTACTTTTGCTGAGGGGACAGATAAATGGGAACTATCTGTACTTTCTGCCCAATTTTGCTATGAGTCTAAAACTATTTATTTTATTTTATTTACTTAAATAATCTCTACACTCAGTGTGGGGCTCAAACTCACAACACCAAGATCAAAGTTACATGCTTTTCTGACTGAGCTAGCCAGGCACTCTGAATCTAAAATTATTTTAAAAATAAAGTGTATATGAAAACAAATCCTGAATTCTGTGATTACCACTTCTGAGGGACTTAAAAATGATCACTTTAGAGAAAGACTCTAAGTGGGCTCGTTCTGTGCATCTTTTGGGGGGTGGGTGCACATAGGGTGAGCAAGAGAAAATCTTAAGCAGGCTCCACACCCAGCACAGAGCCCGACCTCATGACCCTGAGATCACTACATGAATGGAAATCATGAGTCTGAAACATAACTGAGCCATCCAGGCTCCCCTCTGTGCATCTTTTTGAGCCTTTGTGATGCAATTTTGTTTTAGAATTCCTGAATGGGATGAATGTCCCTTTCTGGAACTCTTGGCTAAAGCTATGCCCCTGACTTGGAAGAGAAAAAATCCATCCAGTAGAGCAGTCTACTCCTAACAGCTGCTTTCTGTGGCTCTGAATCAAGTGGAGTAATCTTCCCAGATCTCAAGAGCCACTTTAATGCTGCGCTGGACCTAACATAACATCTCAGTTTCCTTTATCAAACACAAGCAGGAGGAGACCTGTATGGGGCCAGGCCAGTTTCCTCAGCACCTGTGCAGACATTGTATGGCCATCAAGCAGCACTATTTAAAGACATAAGAATTGGAAAACTGGAGCAGAAAAAAGTGTGCCTTCACGCATGTGCATGCACCCAGATGCGTGCATACACACACACACACACACACACACACACACAACTGGCAACAGATCTAAAGCTCTTTTTTGAGCATCTGGGTGGCTCAGTGGTTGAGCATCTGCCTTTGGCTCAGGTTGTGATCCCAGGGTCTTGGGATCAAGTGCTGCATCAGGCTCCCCCTCTGCCTAGGTCTCTGCCTCTCTGTGTCTCTCATGAATAAATAAAAACAGATCTAAAGCTCTTTTTTGAGCATCTGGGTGGCTCAGTGGTTGAGCATCTGCCTTTGGCTCAGGTTGTGATCCCAGGGTCTTGGGATCAAGTGCTGCATCAGGCTCCCCCTCTGCCTAGGTCTCTGCCTCTCTGTGTCTCTCATGAATAAATAAATGCCTCTCTGTCTCTCTGTGTCTCTTTTAAAAGTAAAAGAAAGAAAGACAGAAAGAAAGGAATAAAGCAAGCTAGCTCTTTACTGGTGGCCCAAACTGTGTTAACACGAGAGTCAGAATCTCGGGGGTCCTACTGAAGCCTGGGTTTTTCTTTTTCAAGCTGGAAAATAATATAGAGGAACAAATAGCTGAGGTGCAATTTTTTTTTTAAGGTAACATGGCAACTGACTGAAAAATACACCATTGGCAAAGGATTCTCCTCCACCTGGAATATCTTGGGTGAAGTTTCTCTCAAAGGTAGACCCAAAGGGTCTGGGGCTAAATTCAGGCCAAAGAGGCTATTTCTGTTTGCACACTAGGACTTCCGTGCCTTCAGAATGGGGACTGGGTTTCAGGAGTCCCTGGAAAATGTTATGCAGTGGTTTCTAGTTCAGTGCTGATCAGCCTTCAAAGGGTTGTTTGGTCATGCTCCATGAAACTTGAGCCATTGGACACTTGGAAGGCTGAACAGGATGAGGAAAGCTCCATTTTTCCTTGTCATAATCCTGAAATGTACTGGAAAAAAATTAACATTGCTAGAAATACCACTTCCCTTCTCTCACTGAATGCTCCTCCCATCTCAACCCCTGCTCTCTCTCTCTTCCAGCCCTACCGTGCCCTGGTAGGGTGGCCCTGTCTACCCTTAAAGGGGTTGCATTTCAAGTCAGTCAAGTATTCTATTCTTGGTAAAGCACATGCCACTGCAAAAGTAGTTTCAGTCTCATAGAATTTTAGAACTGGGCCTAGTTCCATGGACCCATGGAGGGGAGTGGGTGGGGAACCAGTCTTGATTAAAAGCCTGCTGAGTGCCAGGCACTGGTAGTGTTTACCAGGTTTATTTAATCTCGTCAACTACTGTTGTTACTCTCGGGAGTCAAAGAAATCAAGGTGCATGCAGAAAGGTTAAGCGACTTGCTCAGGACCATGTAACCAGTGTGAGTCAACAGCAGGTCTGACTCTAAGGGCTACTTTCCTACAGGCTGCCTCCCCTGGGCTTGGGTCATCTTGAGTGCTTCCAGGGAAGTGGGACAGGAGCAGGTCCACACTGCCCGGGACTTTCCCTTCGCCCTAACCGGGCTGGAAAGAGCCAGGGGCTACTGCCTCCACATCCTTTCCTCTTTTTGCTGCTCAGTGACTCACTCCCCTCGCTCCTCTCCCCCGGTCACGACCCGTGTCGTCGGCTGTATCCTGGGCTACAGGTGAGTAAGTGGGTCGGCCTGGAGCCAGCAGACTCTGCAGCTGAGCTGAGGCTAGTCGGCCTCCCTCCTCTCCACCTCACAGGACACCTGACCTTACCCAGCCCCCAAAACAAGCTCGCAGTCACAATTGCCTCCCTCTCCGCACCCGCCCCCATCAACATCAAGCACGATCCTTTACCCCACCTCCCTTTTCCCCGCCCCCCCCGGCCTTATCCAATAGCGTCTCAGCCTACGGACTAAAGACGTCAAAGGTAACCAACGGTGGAAGAGCTCTTCGCCGAAGGTTCCGCCTCCGCCCTGAGGAGCAGCTCCGCCAACCAATGGGCTGCCCGCCGGGCGCAGGGAGCTCGCGGGGCTCGTAGAGCAGCAGCTGGGCTGCCCAATGAGCGGACGAGTTCCGTATCGGGGGCGTGGCAGGAGCTGTCGTCAGGGGCGTGGCGGCAGTTGCTTGGGCGGGGCCGGTAGCGGCGGGAGCTGCACTGGCCAGGGGTTCCGGCTGCATTTCCATGAGTGCCGCCGGCAGCCGCGGAGCTGCAGGAACCGGGCTGGGGGCAAGCTGGGCCGCGGTAGTCAACCACGCGCAGGTAAAGCCACGGCCGAGCGACCTCTGCTAGGCCGGGATGGCGCCCGGTATCCGTCGGGCCAGACCTCTGAGTCCCGAGGTCCCCGTCGTGGCTCGGCCCATCGCGCCGCTGCCTGCGCCTCCGGTCCTCCGGGGCCTGTCACCTGGCGCCGCGGGGGTCCCGAGGGCAGGCTCGCCCGGCTTCGGGGAGGGAGGCAGCCTGGACCGCGGCAGGTGGGATACGCCTTTCTGAAAGCCCTTTGTCCGCTCCTGCCCCGGGTACCGAGGATGGGGACATCCCCGACCGAGGCCTCCATGCCGGCCATCCCTCCATCGGTGCTCATACCCGGGACCTCTAGGGTGTGGGGAGGGGGTCTGCCGACCCAGGCCTGGTGATGGAGGTCCGGGATCCGCTCCTGGAGAGGGCTGAGGGGCTTGATCACAGCTCTGGGTGTCCGGGGGGCCTCTGCGTTTCAGGGCTCCAGGGGGGCACCAAGGACCGATGGATTCAAGTTGTAAGGAGGCAGCTTTTGACCTAGTTGGAGGCGCGCTTATTGACCTTGGCCCCAAGCCAAGCACTGTTCTAGGCGCTTCGTGAACCTTACCCACAGAGAGCTGTCCAGCAGTGCAAGCGGCTGTCCGGGAGGCAGCCAGTGCCTCGACCTTGGAAGTGTCCAGGCACAGGCCAGATGACAGCCACCTGTCAGGGATGCTTAGAAAAGACTCTCAAAGGAGGGCTGCATGACCCACCTGTAAGGCCCTTCTCCACTCTCAGATGCACTCTGCGTATCCTTTAATGCCTAGCTTGACAAGGCTATTTCAGGGGGGTCTGTTAGGTCCGAACTGGGTGTTGAATTCACCATAATGAATTCTGTAGTTTCAACTCTCAAGAGTGGGTGTCAGCAAAGAGAATGGAGTATACCAAGAAGATAAGGTTTATTTAGCCATCATGAAACTCTGTAATTAGAACCACCCTGGGCCGCATTTCTTAATCCCTGCAATTCCTCTCTTTTGGTTGTTTTTCCCCCTCCAGTGTGTCCGTTTCACCTGCATTCCAGTAACCAGATCCAAGGGCAGGTTCCAAGAACAGGCTCATGAGAGGGGCCTGGGAGAGACTGTATAGGTTTGGCACAGTTAATGTGGTCTGCGCCCAGAGCTTTTTGAGGGCCATTTCCTTACAAACCGCGTTAAGTGGAGTCCAAAAGAGAAACCATACAGTACCTCTTTCATTACTGTCATTTGCCTTGAATGGAGAGGACATAGTAATCTTCTGAAGGTCAGGAGGCAGAGAAAGAACCTTAACATAACTTGCTGCCTGTTTCAGGATAAACTAATCTTTGAGTAACCCGTCAGAAAGCAGACCAGGTCATAGACTGTGGGTGGTCAGCATGGACTGGGGGGCGTTTTAGAGCTGATGATCCCTTAGTTAGCGCTCTGTCTAATTCGTCTTTTCAAAGGACAGGTGAGGAAACTAAGGCCCACAGTGGTCACAGGGCTCACTGGTCATCACAGAGCTATGACTAAGGGATGATCTCTCCACCCTGGATTTAGCCAGTGCATGACTTGTGTTTTACTTGTACTCTCAGTATTTAAATTCTAAGGGAGTCCAGAGAGCTGAAGCAGACAGATTTTGGTGTGAGTGCCTGGATTAGAGTCCTAGTCCTACTTCTGATAAGCTGTAACCTTGGGCAAGTTAGCTAACCTCTCCATGCCTCTGTTTTCTCACCTATCAAACAGGCATAATGATGGTACTTAGATTGGAAGGTTGTTTTGAAGATTACAGGACTTCCTATATAGCTGAAGCATTTAGAACAGTGCCTGGCACACAGTAACCACTACCGATTTGCCAAATACAATGTTCTGTTGCCTTTTTATGCTCCCCCCCTCCCCCATATCTACCATGCAGTCTTTTTCTATCAGGAACTAATTTTTTCCCCTGCCTCCTGCCCCCAGTTCATTTAAACATATTCCATATTTCACTGTCGCATAAACGTCTGTGGAGTTTTCTAAGTCACACTGCATTTAAAACATTTTTTTCTTTTATTGAATTGTGTAATTCATTTTCTTTGTTAGTCCTTGTAATTACACCTGCTTTTAGATGACAGATCTCTTTTATTCTCTTTATAAAGGGGGAAAGAAATCCCTTGAAGTGATAAACAAAGTCCCTGGTAATACCAGTCTTCACATCATCTTCCCAAATATCTTTGGCCCTCCTGCCCATTTGTCAGTGTGATGCAGCTTGATTATAAATGGATGAACATTTTTAGATTAAGATTTCATGAGCTACTGTATTAAGTGCTTTTCGGAAGTTCAAGGATCGTGTGTCAAATGCATTTAAGCAAGTTACTTAGTCATTCGAGCAGGGGCACCAGCAGCGCCTGCCTTGCCTGGCAGGAACACAAGTGTGTGACTGATTTCTGCTGGTAATGTAGCTTCTTCACCGGTTTTTCTCCTCTTCTTGAGCTTGAAATAAACGATATGGCAAGTACAATGGAACAGCTTTTCCTCTCTTTGCAATTGGAAGAGTTCCCTTTCTTTTTTTCCTTTCAGCTTCATTTCTTTTATTGTCTTCATGGTTTTGATAAATATCTTCTCTCAGCTTGCCGGCCAGTTCTCTTTTAATTGGAAGATACCTGTTACCTTTATTTCTGGCAGGAAGCCAGTCACCTTTGGTTTTCCCTTCTCTGTTTTTATGAGTTTTCTAGAACGAACCATTATTGACTGGCACCTTCTTAAGAGTTGAATTTTGAGTTTTGGGTTTTTGTCTCGGACGTTCGATAGAGTTCAGCCATCTTAGAATAATTGTTTTAGTTTCTTTGTGTGTTCATACGGGCCCCTACCTTGCTTTCTTTTCTATAACATCTCGGCGAAAGGAGTCTCGTTTGCTGTTATTCTTTAATTGTCCCGCTGGTCACCTTTTTCCTGCTAATCCCCGTCAGAGCCTGCCAAGACTATAGTGGTTCCCCTCTGCCCAGAATGCAAGATAATTTCTTTGATCCTATGAAAGATGGGGTGGAGTCTGTCTTTTTTTTTTTTTTTTTCCTAAATCCTGGTTCTTTGAAAAACCCTAGCAGGGAGACTTCCAAAGTAAGAGAATTTCGTGTGGCAGAATTTCTGCTATGATCTCCTGTTAATAGTATTCTGGTGCTTATTACAGTGTGGGTTTTGAGTACTCCTTGACCAATCTGAGAGTGGAGATGACTGGAGCATGAGGTATCAAAGCCTTCCTGTTCCATTTTGGGGTGAATTGTCCCCAGGAATGGAGCCCTGGAAATTCAAATGCCTCTTAATGTGATCTGGCTGGAGAATTTTATTTTTTTAATTTTTAAAGATTTTATGTATTCATTTATGAGAGACAGAGAGAGAGAGGCAGAGACACAGGCAGAGGGAGAAGCAGGCTCCCTGCGGGGACCCTGATACGGGACTGGATCTCAGGACCCTAGGATCATGATCTGAGCCAAAGGCAGACACTCAACCACTGAGCCACCCAAGTGCCCCTGGCTTGAGAATTTTATATAGCAGCTTTAAAAAAAAAAAAAAAAGATTTTATTTATTTATTTATTTATTCATGAGAGACACACAGAGAGAGAGAGGGCAGAGACACAGGCAGAGAGAGGGAGAAGCAGGCTTCATGCAGGAAGCCTGACATGGGACTCGATCCCAGGTCTCCAGGATCACGACCTGGACTGAAGGCGGTGCTAAACCTCTGAGCCACCTGGGTTGCCCACATAGCAGCTTTTTATGTTCCAATTTCTTTGGCCATGCATGGACATTGGTAACCCCCTGTCCTTCTATTTTTGTGTTAATACTGTGTACATGCTGACATCATCTTCCTGAAGGATCATTTTTCATATCTGCATATTTATTTTTGTTGTCTTGGTTCCAGGGCATCATGTTTTTTGGATTAAATGTCTTCTTTTTATAAAATGGCTGATGTGGACAGACGATCAGATCTATCATTACCTGTGAAG
Organism: Vulpes lagopus; assembly: GCF_018345385.1. Taxonomy (NCBI): domain Eukaryota; kingdom Metazoa; phylum Chordata; class Mammalia; order Carnivora; family Canidae; genus Vulpes; species Vulpes lagopus. The sequence continues at coordinate 112,361,319 of NC_054827.1, forward strand.
CCTGGGCACCAGACCCCATTGCAAGGCCCCCTTTACCGATCTCTTGTCATAGTGAAGTAGCAGCCAGGTAAAGAGCTTACGAGAGAACCAGAACATGTGGGTTTGCCCTGTTTCTGATCCTCTTTTGTTGCCTTTAAGTAGAGGTTCATTAAGTTCAACAAACTGAGCATCTGGTTGTGTGCCAGGCAACAGCTGTCCAGAGGAACAACCAAAGTGTTCCCTTTGCTGCATAAGGCCTGTTTTGTTTTTACTTTACATTGACAACACTTTTAACGCTTTTAATTCAAATTTTAAAACTGGCAATGCATTTATGTGATGAAAGAAAATGTTCGAAAGGCACAAAACGTGAGACAGTAAATACATCTCCGTCTGCCCCTGACTCCTGCTACCTAGTTTTGTTCCTTATGAGGCAACCAGCGTTACTGGTTTCTTCATCCTCCAGAAGTGTTCTGTGCACAGCCAGGATATTATATGCCAGGTGAATGACATTAGCAAATTCACCAAGAATATCCCCTTCCCTTTCACCCAAACGGTACCATACTGTACACACCATTTGCAACCTTGCTTTTTTCCCCCCACTTAATATTTCTTGGCAGTATGGAAAGAGAGCTTCTGTGTCATTTTTCTATGAGGGTGGTCTATTTTAAATGTCTCTTTTCCATTTCTAAGAATGCTAAGAACCAGTCTTAGTTAGGCAGCAGCCTTACATGGAGATCCTAAAGCATTTTTTGGACGTTTAGAGCCAACTATGTTTCTTTTCTACATACTGTCACTCTAAGCCTAAGAAGAGACCAGGTGACGTAGAGCACTTCTCTTAAAAGGTCATCCTATGAAGGGAGAATAGGATCATTGGGAAATGAGGAGCAGTGGACCTGGGGCCTTCCACCTTGCCCTCTGGGCAGAATGTGCTGGAATTGCCAGGGAAAGCTGGCCATATTTTCTCTGGTCTCCAGAGAAGTCTCCCGGCCTTCTTGATACATGTGTCAGTGCCTCTGTCACATCTAATCCTGGCTCCTGTACCACGGCACTGGTCCTGTTTGTCCTCACCCCAGAGCATCAGGAAGGAGCCCTGCACTTCACTGCCCGGCTTCCTGTTTGGATAGCTTTGTTAAGGGCCCCGCCTCTTCTCTCTCAGCCCAGGAAAAACCAGCTCTCCCACCTGTCCCTTTCCTAAACCAACACTTGGGAATATAATTTTGGTCATACTTATGAGCATTTTCCAAATTCTCTATGTCACTTTGCCATCTCCAAGGTCTGAACCTGACATGGTATGGCCAGGCTTTCTGACAGTAGCTCTGAGAGTTTCGGGGTTCCTCACATTAGAATTTTCTATGGCAGGATGCCTGGGTGGCTCAGCGGTTGAGCATCTGCCTTTGGCTCAGGGCATGATCCTAGAGTCCTGGGATCAAGTCCCACATTGGGCTTCCTGCATGGAGCCTGCTTCTTCTTCTGCCTGGGTCTCTACCTCTCTATCTGTGTCTCTTATGAATAAATAAATAAATAAATAAATAAATAAATAAATGAAAATTTTTTTAAAAAGAATTTTCTATGGCTGTGCTTATGTTTTCTATGCATTGAATTAAACATGGTCTTGTGGTCTTCTGTGGCTCCCAGATCTTGCCTGTTGTTCGGTTTCTCTCTTTTCTTCCAATGTGCCTTACTCTGCATCATGCTTTCATTTAGCTCTGAGTCTAATTTAGTGTCACTTTGAAATTGAACTGCCAAGGTGTTAGCCAGTCTAATCTGGAGTCATTACTTTCTGGTCTTTGCTCAGTGCTGGGCGTCCACATTATCACTGAGTTGTACCATGTGGTATGTATGTGATAGGAGAGGGAAGTAGTCTTATCAGCTATGTTTTATCCAGTATCCTGGGGGCAAAAGAAGAAGAAGCTTTGAAAATTGCCCCATTTGTGCACAATCAGTCCAAACATGTGTTTGTATACCGTTCCCTTGGTCGTGTCAGAGCATAAAAAAAACAAAGGAGGAAGTCCAACATGGGATTGCCAAATTTTCATCTTTTTAGAGAAGGAAATAAAAAACCCTTGTCATCTCCTGTGTTGCCATCTTTTTATTTATTTGTTTATATTTTTTAAAGATTTTATTTATTTCCCTGACAGAGAACAAGCAGAGGGAGTGGCAGGCAGAGGGAGAGGGAGAAGCAGACTTCCCAATGAGTAGAGAGCCTGATGTGGGACTTGATCCCAGGACCCTGGAATTATGACCTGAGCCAAAGCAGATGTTTAATTGACTGCATCACCCAAGCGCCCTGTTTGTTTATTTTTTTAAGATTTTATTTATTTATTTGAAAGGAGAGAGAATGAGGAGGAGCAGAGGGAGAGGGACAAGCAGACCCCACACTGAGTGCAGAGCCCAACGCAGGGTTCAGTCTCACAACCTTGAGATCATGAACCAAGCTGAATCAACAGTTGGATGCTTAATTGACTCAGCCAGCCAAGCACCCCTTGTTTGGTTTTTTGTTATTGTTTTTTGGTTTTTTAAAATATTTTATTTATTTGAGAGAGAGAGAGCACTAGAGAGACAGAACAAGCACAGGACAGAGGGAGAGGAAGAAGCAGACTCTCCACTGAGCAAGGAGCCCACTATGGGACTTGATCCCAGGACCCAGGGATTGTGACCTGAGCCCAAGGCAGATGCTTAACTGAGCCACCAGGGTGCCCCTCTTGTTGATTTCTTTTTAAGTAATCTCTGTGCTAGGGCTCGAACTCACAACCTCGAGATCAAGAGTCACATGCACTACCGACTGAGCCAGCCAGGTGCCTCTGTTGTTGCCATCTATTGAGAAAAGATATTTTAACACCAAAAATGTAGGAAAGTCAGTGTCCCAGAATAAAGAACAACCTTGAAAAAAAAAAACATATTTAGATTGATCAAAAGATTGAGCTGTGGAAATGGGATCATAGCATGGGGTGGGCATGGGAGGGGGGGTGTCTGAAGAAGAGGATTCTGTTCAAGGAGGTTTCTACTTTTTCAGTTTCCTTAAGCAGTGCTGCTGTTCTCTTGCTGGTACACCATGCCATTCATGCAGCCCAGCTGGCCTAGTTGTGGCATTGTTTGGTATAGATTGTCCTCAGTGTTTTCGGGAGGTATAGACTACACAGTATAGATCCCAGTTGTAACACCTTAGAGTGATATGAGACAATGCTCCATGTCTTGATTTGTTCATGCCAAAATACCATATTGTGGTTCTAAAGGACAAGGAGAAGGGGAGGTTGGATTGGGACCCTAGCCACTCACTGGAATCGAGACCCTCCAGTGTATTTGTACATCAATCTTTTTAAGCATGTGCTTAAGCTTATTAAATTCTCAATTTACTATGTCAGGTGGTGGCTTATATTGTTTCTGAGATAGATTGTGACTTCTCATCTGTGTCCCTGTGGCACTTTTTCTCTGCTCCAGTAGCACCATGACATTCTATCCCAAGTCAAGGATATTTTCTAGAGATTCCTTGAGTTCTCCTTAAATTAAGAACACTCAGACATATTGGTTTTGCATTAACAATAATTGGAGGGTGCTTGGGTGGCTCAGTCGGTTAAGTGTCTGCCTTTGGCTCAGGTCATGATCCCAGGAACCTGGGTTCGAGTTTCACATCAGGCTTCCTGCTCAGCCAGGAGTCTGCTTTTCCCTCTTCCTCTGCCTCTCCCCAGTGCTTGTGCTCACCCTCTCTCTCTCTCTCTCTCACACACACACACAAATAAATAAATAAAATCTTAAAAAAAACAATAATTGGAAATATTTTAAAAGCTTGCCCTGGATCACTGGGATAACCTCATTATACCTGGGTCCAGCCACATGGCCCCGATGCTCCCCATTTGTGTGTGAATTTCTCATGAGTTGGATCCAGGTAAGCTGCTATAGAGAAAAGTATAGAAGGACTTAGCATGGAGAAGGTGAGTAGCATTGGGGCAGCCAAGGGATAGCACAGAGCACTGTGTCCATGCAGGGCTGCAGCAGCGCTCTCAGCAGAGAGCAGGGGGCTCAAGAATGCAGCTGTCACACTGTGCCCAGTGCTTACCCACAGGACCTGCTCAGGAGGAGGCAGGAACATGGTGACATTGTCTCTGGATTTCAGGTCTGAAAGATGGCATCAGGGGCGCCTGGCTGGCTCAGTCAGAAGAGCTTGCACCTCTTGATCTCAGAGTCATGAGTTTGAGCCCCACATTGGGTGTAGAGATTACCTAAAAACAAAGAAACTTAAGTTTTTAAAAAATGACATCAGCCTCATTATATTAATGTAGTTAATCTGACTTTCAGTGTTTGAATAGTATTATTTGTATTTATTTGTACATTTGTCTTGGTCGCCATCGTTGTAAAAGTGCTAAAAGAAGTTTATGCCGAGTTTTATGTTTGTACATTTTAAGAAACAGTATAATAAATAATAATTGAATAAAAGTAACATAACTCTAAGAATTGAATAAAAGCCCTGAGGCGATCTGTCAGGACTATATTTTCCTCCAGGGGTGGGGGAGCATCTAGCACCTGAGTTTGAAGAATCCCAATATAGGAGGAGCCCTAAGCTCTGTGGAGCAGACAGAGGTTTCCAGTCATATTTGTGTCATGTGCAGCTCCTTCCTGTGTGCTGAGCACTTTGGGAATATTAGTTGAGTTGAAATGAAGAGTTAGTTTGCATCATTGGGGTCCTGCCTTAATAAAGAGCCTGTTTGTATGTGCAACCGGCAGTAAGTGTCTACATTAATGGAAGGGAGCCCTTCAAAAGTAATATCTTTGGTTATTTTTGCTTGTTAATTTTGGAATTAAATTTGGAGTTCATTTTCTAATGAGATTTGCATGACATGCACACTAGTGGGAGCAGCCTACAACATATTTGCCATAAGTGACTATTATTTACCATAATCATCCCAAGGACAAAAGAGTCTTGACTATTACTGTAGTTGAACGTACACTTGAACCTCAGTGACTATAGGAAACTATTTGGAATGTAGCTAAATAATCATTCATTCATTTATAGGTGTTTGTTATGGGAATTTTAAAGATATACAGAAATAGAATCCTATAGTGACCCCCCCACGTACCCATCACCAGCTTCAGCAGTGACCACTCCTGACCCCTCTATTCTAGCCACTCCCCAGCCCATGTTAATTTGGAAGTAGATTCCAAACATCATGTCCTTCTATCTGTAAATATTTCCATGATATCACCTAAAAAATAAGGATCCCTTTATTAAACATGATTATAATACTATCATTACACTTTTAAAAAGTAACAGTGATTCTTTACTATCAACTATCTAATCAAATTTGAACTATGTGTTCAAATTTCCAATTGTTTAAAATGTCAGAAATACTTTTCTTTTTTAAAAGGTAGTATTTTATTTATTTATTTATTTATTTATTTATTTATTTATTTATTTATTTATTTTTTAGAGAGAGAGCACAAGCAGGGAGAGAGGGGCAGAGGGAGAAGGAGAGAAAGAATCCCAAGCAGGCTCCACACCCAGCATGGAGCCCAACTCAGGGCTCGATATCATGACCCTGAGATCAAGACCTGAGCCAAAATCAAGAGTCAGACACTCAACCAACTGAGCTACCCAGGCGCCCCTCTTTCTTTCTTATATAACTGGCACCATATTGTGCATGTTCCCTTCCTAGCTTTGTTCACTTAATGTGGAATGATGCATTTTAGTAAATTTCCATATGCAATATGTGGTTTCCTATTAACTTTCTCAGGCATCCAATGATGATGTTATTCTCTCTAAAATTGAGGGAGACACAGTATTCCTAGGAGTGTGTGATGCACCAGAGCCTTTCATTTGTTCAGCAAACATTTATCAAGCCCTCTTTCTGCTGAGCCTCTGCCCTCTGACCCTTCCATGGTGCCTGCACACCCTTTGCCCCACCATCAGGCCATGCTTGGCCCAGAGGCTACTGTCCATCATTGCCTGCCGAGCTTCCAGTTCCACACAGCTAGCTCCCTGTGTGGCCTGAACTATGTTCCCACTGTGGACTTCAACTTCTCAGCTTCCAAATACCTTGGCTGTGATGCTTTTCTCTATTCTGATATTATAAATAAAGTGCTTACCCTCTCTTGTCAATGACCTTGAAGAATGTGCCCTTCTAAATAGTAAGATGATGGGAAATGCCAAGTAGCATGTAGCCAAGGATATTTTCCCCAATTTGGAAAACAGAACCCCTTTCCTGGGTCTATCAGTAATATCACTCATCAGACTACTTATTGACTCTGCTTAGAAAGCTGAATGTTGCAGGGAAATTGCCAGAGAAATCTTATCTTTGCCACCAGAGAGCTTCTAAGAGGAATGCAGATTTTTTTTTTTTTTAAGGCTCTCTTTGGATGGGAGAGGCCTCAGAGACCATCGCTGGGGCTGGAGTAGTCAGGATCCATCCAGCTCTGCGAGGGGCCTCTGAGATAGATACTCCTAGAGCCTTACACACAGCGTGTCACAAGGAGGGTCCCGGGTCTCAGTTTCCTTGCTTGCATTAATAATAACTCACAGAACTATCGCAAATACCAAATGAGATAATGTCTGAGGATGCACTTTGTAAACAGTACGTTATGTAATTGGTCTCTACTGTCAACTTCAGGGCATTTCGTGACATGTTTGAGGAATAACTGAGGTCATGTATTTAACTCCCAAGCATCCGATAAATAGTGGAGTTACACAAATAGGCATTTTTACTATCATCTGGTTCTGACCCTTCATTTTCAAGATACAGTGATTTGGTAGCACCAGCCAGAGAACACTAGCACTACTGGGTTCAAGGGATGACAGTCTTCAAACTCTATCCTGTGGGTTTGCAAACTTCATCTTTTTCTCTGGGTGGCTGATGGGGAAGCAAATGGTCTGGAGTGGGGGCAGGAATGTGGATGCGTGTGACCCACTCGTCCCCTATAGAAGATGTTTAGATTGGATTGGTCATGATCACTCACAGGCAAGTGTAGAAGCAGGACCAACCAGACCTGAAGCCCTGGACATGCGGCTCTGGACTGATTCTCTAGCCTTGTTGGATAAAGCAAGCCCCTCCCCTGCCTTCTCTAGTGAGGACACCACTGCCAAGTTAGCACTGGGCTTGCATTTTTTCATTTTTATTGTAATAGCAGGACACTCTTATCACCCCCTATTTAATGGGTAAGGAAGCTGAGGTGCAGAGAGGTTAAGAGGCTTGCCCAAAGTCACACAATAAATGGTACAGTTGCCATTTACAGACAGGTCTGTCTGTCCCCTAAAGCCTGTGAATTTCTCCGCCTTGACGTGAGTTGCCTCACTACCCCGACATCATCAGTGTATACCCACAGAAAGCATCTAGATGAAGTAGAAATATTTGTAACAACAATTGTTCTGACCTATTTATACAGATTTGTTTCACATACCATAGATATTTGAGGAGGGATTTTTGCATTTTCCTTAGATGCCAGAAAGGATCTCCATGTTACAATTCCACCAATGTTTCAATCCGGGTTAACTAACCTAGGATTAATTGTATTTGACTTTTAATTTTCTGGATTACGTCCTAAACTCATGTTGGTGGGAAAATGCCATAGGTAATCTTGTTGCTTTGGATGTTTGGAGGAAGTTAGTAGAAGTTGTGAGTCTTCTAGCGGTATTTGGGTATTTAGCTGAATGCCAACAATCAATGGGTAGCTTTCTTTCTTTTTTTAAATGAGTGGCTTTCTGTCTAACTTTTTTTTGGGTGCCTTTCCTTCCTTCTACTCCCTAAAACAGCCCGTTTGCTCTGATTTCTCTTTCTTTTTATGTGAACAGGTTTTGAAGTAGATTGATTTATAGCTCTTTGAACCTGCCAAGATATGCTTCAGACAAACAAGGGAAAAGGTAAAAGAAATATGGTATTGGACAATAGCTTCTCTGAGTGATGGAAAGGGGAAAAGATTCATTTAGATGGATAATTATTTGCCTGAATTCTGAGATGGTCTTTAAAATATCCAAAAGCTGCTGACAGCCCAGGTCACATTGAGCTTTGTCTTTTGCTCCACAGAGTGTGGCAGTTACAAAGATCTGTACCTCTCAGCCTAATGAAATAATCTCCTCCTGAGAAAATTCTGCTTAAGGGATCAGAATGGTGATGCGTTAGGCCTTCCCACAGACTTGGCCAATAAATATGTACTGAGTGCCCCACTGCGTGCTCAACACCATTAAATTTAAACTTGTGTAGAATTTACATGAGGATTGAATTAGAAGGGCATAGACCAGAATCCCCAATAGAAACAAAAGGAACATAAGTCATTACTTTTATGTAGAAATGAGGCTTGCACATTTTCTAGTTATGAAAGGGGTATTTGCAAAATGCAAAGGTGGGAGACAGTATGATTTTTAGGGCCTTAAGGGGATGGGCTCCCAAATGAAAATTCCCGTATAGATCAGTAGATTGTTCAAAACTATTTGAACTATATTTTAAAAAAGAAAAATGATTTGAATGCCATCGTGGGCTTGCAATGATATTCAAATGATGCATGACAACGCTTGTCCAGTGCCCCATGGATCAGGTTACACAGAGCCAAAGAAATGCTTCTCACACCTCCTGCCATGTGCACTCAGACCTTCAATGTGTCTGCACAGCACATACAGCCACAGCCAAATATGTGTGGGACGCCACCTTTTCCTTGTAAGTAAAGCCCTGAAATTTCATTTCACAATGAATCACCACCTCTGCCCCTACATCCTCCCTCTTGCCCTGTCTGCCTGTCTCCTGACTGTCCAGCATTCTTGGGTCCTGGCTCAGCCAGTGAGCCCAGCCTGATGTCTGTACCCCACCCCTGCTTCTCACCTCCTGTGTCCCATCTCTTCCCATGAGTCCCTAGCTATCTAGTCATCCTCCTTGCTTCCTTTGTCTGAATTCCTCTAGTATTTGTAGTTGGTACTTTAGGATTCTGTACCTAAAATACTCATAGAGCTGCACTATTTCCCAGTTATTTCATGGATGCCATGTATTATACTTCTTTCATACTCTTCACAGAGTTTAGAATGAAGCTAATGCCTTTGGTACCCTTGGGAGCTGGGTGGAATATCAGAAGGAGGGTGTAGATTTACATAACATCCTCCCCACCCCTGTGATATTGACATACTTTTTTGGTGGGGCTGGGGTGGGGACAGCTCTGTCCTCTCCACTTACAAACCACTGTTTTATCCATGAGGGTGCTTCCAATGTATACAGGTGTATCAATTTTTGAGAAATGAGATCACGTTTTTTTCCCCATTATGGAGAAGCAGTTTCCTCATTTTTGATGAAAGAGTCTTTCTTGATGGCTGGCTCCTCATCTCTTGGGAGACATGTGTGCGTAGGGGAAGCCCAGGAGAGGAGGAACCCCTGTAAAGTGAGCTAGCAGTTGAGATGCACCTGCCTTATGGTGCACAGTATTGAAAACTCTCCCCTGCGGTGTTGGGTGGAGGTATATGGAGGTGGGCTCTGAGCAGATGAATGGCTGACACAGGTAAGCTTTAGATAGAAACCAGAGGAGGAGGAGGCCGCTGGGTGACGAGGGGTAGCAGTTGGGATTTGCCCTTGGGCCTTAGAGAAGGCTGAAAGCTTGTTTCCCAAGGCTGGGAGAGATGTTTGTGTTGGATGGATGAGGAGACAGGAACATTTGAGGATGTGAACCTACTTCTATCTGTTTACTTCGAAAAGCAGTCTAGGTAGCAGAGACCCCAAATATATCAGCCCTTTCTGTCTTAGAGCTTTTGAATTTTTGTTTTGCTATCTATTTCAGTGTTATCAGTAAAGGATCTGATAAAGCCAAGCTCAGGACTGCCTGGAGGACCCAATTCCATGTTCTTCATGTGTTAAAAGTCCCTAGCTATTGCTTTAAAACTAACATTTTTATCATCTTGAAATATTTAATAAGGCAGCTTTTCTCTAAAAAGCTCAAGGCATTTTATAAATTTTATCCTGAGTATATCTGTGGGTATTTTGTAATTATAAAGCTTTTTAAAAATCTACGTAATTTCATTAACTGCTTTCCCTTTAGTAACCTGTAATGTATGCAATCTCCCTCCCCCATTTTATAGAAGAAAAAGAAACTTTCATAAAACATAGATAATTTACCTAAGGTCACCCAAGGTCATTTGGCAGAATCTGAACTCAAACGCAGGTCCTCAGATTCTAAAAGCTCTTGTTCATTTATGAACAACATGGGCTCCATGAAGCTAGGGTAAGCTTCAAAATCCTCAGAGAGGGCAAGTGATCTACCCAGAGTTGCACAGCACAGCACATTTTGAGAAGAGAAGCCACCGGTGTGGAGACACAAATGGGATCCCTTCCCTCTTCTCACAGCCAGAATCCTGCACCTCTGGGTCTTTCCACTTGGGTTGTGACCCAGAAGCTGGGGACGGGGCTCTGTTGAGTGCCCAGAATCAGCAGAACTGATGGCAGATGCTAGGCAGGGCCTCCATGGAGGCCCAGTGCTGGACCTGGCTTGTTTAGTACCAGGTGGTGACTATCTCACACTACCCTTCCTTTCATTCTTAGCCCAAGGACCCGAGTGTGAATCAGTCCTTCCTATTTAGCTAGTGGATTTTATCTTCTAAGACTTGGGCACTTGTCACAATGGAATCCATGTGACCTTTAAGCCTGCTGTTCTAAGCTGGCATGAGATCCTGTTTCTACTCACAGCGTCTGAGGTATGTATAAAACAGAAATAAGTAAAACGTTCCTTAAAAAGCCATGCACAAAAAAATAAATAAATAAAAATAAAATAAAATAAAAATAAAAATAAAAATAAAAAGCCATGCACATTGTATACCCTTGCCTCTAGAACCTTCTCAGTCTTGGAAGGGCAAGGGGCCCAGAACCTTTCCTGCTTTCTAAGCCTGTGTTAAAGGGTCTGGTGGCTGAGCCCCGAGAGGAGCTCTTGCTTCCACAAGTGACAGAATTTATCATCAGAGAGCCACAGAGCCAGGAGGACCTAGAGAACTGGTGAGCTAGCCCTGTGGGCAGAGTCTCTCTCCTTTGGGAAGGAGGCAAGGGGCTTGACCTGTTGGTTAGGTCTTCTCACACATCTACTTCTTGACACTAGCTGCCTGGGTGAAGGGCAAATGCCAGAGCTATAGTGGGCTGCAGGTGTCAATGCTTTTGTGGTGGGGTGTGCACACTGGCTGTCTTAGCCAGGTCACTGTGCTCTGCTCTGGCGCTGGGGGCCTTGGGAAACCAGAATGCTCAAAAATGGAGATTCCCAGTTACATTTATTTCTCTCTTTCTGGGTAGCTGTAAGTCTCCTGTTTTAGCTCTGAGTGACACTTGCCTCTTTGCTTTAGTGAGTTCCATGGGGTCCGTGGTTCTTTAGTCAAGGGCTGTGCCAGGCACAAACTACATCTTGCCTCTAGCCACTTCCTCTAGTTTCCTCCTTCTGGCAGTTTGTTTGCAGACTCAGAAGACTGAATGAGATCTGAACTGTTCCTAGGACAGGCCCAGGAAATTTCTTTAGTGCAGTAAATCTAGAGAGGCTCTTCTCTTCAGTTGTACCCTTCCCTTAAATATTCCAGCAAACTGAGTGCTTAGGTTTCTTAGGTTCTAGTAAACTGAGATGCTTTTGATATTAGAGTTTAATTACAGTATAAGGTTTTTTTTGTTTTGCTTTTTAAGTAGGCTCCATGCCTAGGAGGGAGCCCAGCGCAGGGCTTGAACTCACAACCCTGAGATCAAGACCTGAGTTGAGATCAAGAGTCAGACGCTTAACTGACTGAGCCACCGAGGCACCCTACAGTATAGGGTTTTGTTTTGTTTTTTTAATATGTTAAATATTTATTCATGAAAGACACACAGAAAGAGGCAGAGGCATAGGCAGAGGGAGAAGCAGGTTCCCAGGGAGGAGCCCTATGCAGGACTCAATCCCACCACCCCGGGATCAGGACCTGAGCCGAAGGCAGACGCTCAACCACTGAGCCACCCAGGTGCCCCCAGTCTAGGGGCCTTAACACATGTGCACAGCTATAAAATATCTTCATTAAAGTGCCTGTCTTTTTAGAAAAGTCTAGGATTTCCACAGAGGAAACACCTGGCTTATGATTTTTTGTTTGTTCTCAGGTAAGGATTGAATGGTCTCTCTGTGATAGTGAGAACAACTTTGCTTGTGATTTTACTGAGTGCTTTACCCATTTGTCCTCCAGTGAGAGTACAGCAGGGATGCTTGCTCATGGGAGAAGCCAGCTTCCTTTCTGTATTTGAAGAAGAGCCTGTAAAAGTACTCAGTTAAATGTGCGTGCTTAACGGTGACTCAATCTCCAGATATTTTTAGGTCAGTGATTTTCTTTTGGGAAAACTCGTGGGTTAGTAGCCATTCCTGACATTTAAATGTGAGGTTCACATTTCTCTCATAGGGTAACTTTCCTCTTACTAGGAACTTGTAGGACATCTTCCAAAATTTCAGCAGGTTGAGTGCGACCTTATGACTTTGTGGAAGAAGATGGTTAAAATTAACAGTTACCACATGAGTGAGTTCACACAAAGGCAATTTCAGGGCCTGAATTGTGGCCTACTGAGAATAATGTTCATATCAATGTGTTTAGTTCTCTGTTGATCCACCCCTTCTCTTTCCCAAATTGTGTGTGACTTCGGACGGTCCTTTCATTTTGTGGCACCTGATTTGGGAAAGATGTTGCACGAGATTGCCGAGGGGCTTCCTCCTTCCTTGCAGCCAGCCAGTCTGGTTTGCTGAATGAGATCTAGTCTAGATCTAGTCATCAGTGCTCAGTATTCAAAAATAAATACACTTCTCGTGGCATCTGTTGGAAATAGGATTGGCCCTGCCATTGCCAGTGCTCTCCATCACTTTGGATTTGAGGTAGTTACTCTGAGGACAGCTCCAACAGAACTAACTCTCCTTGGAGAGAATAGGCAGGCCTGGCCCAGCCTGCATATGCCAAGAGTGGTTCTGTGCTGGCAGAGAGGCTCACCCAGGGCATCAAAACCTCACTGTGAGTGAGAGCAGGGCCGGAGTCAGCCCAGGTTGCCAGAAGGGCATGGTTCTGGGTAGCCCAGGATGTACCTTGGCTCCTTACAGCAATGCCTCTGACACCATTCCAGCCCCATGGCAGTAAGAGTGGATGGCTGGGCTTTCTCCTACCTCTGGACTTGCTTCTCTCCTGCTGTGGAGTTGTTTTTTTATTTTATTTTTATTTTTATTTTATTTTATTTTATTTTTTCCTCTAACTACTCTGACTTGTTTAGTTAAATGGCAGATACAGTGGAGGAGAAACTGGCCCTCTTCCTCCCTGCTTTCTCCTCAAAGCTGTCATGTGGCCTCCATCTAGAGTCGATTATGTTTTGTCTAAGCTGCCATCAACAAGGCTAATGGACTGGGGTGACATGAGGTTTTTGTTGTCAGTATGCTTGGCCTTCTGCTATCCTTCTCTTGACACAACACTACTCACAGGGCAGTTTTGAGGAGCAGAGTCTGCCAGAGGCTCCCAGTGCCGGCCTAGGGTTTTATTTCAGGGCGTTGAAGAGGTTAGTCAGCAAAGCCACGCCAAGCAAGAGTAGGTTTACCTGCAGGAAGGGAGTGTGTGAGGGGACAGGCCTTCTTGGGAAGAGAGGGACCCCCAGCAGGAGAGAGAGGAGAGGGCTCCAGGTTGTGCACTGCCAGAACCCCCTTTAGCACAGAAACAAGAACACCTGTTGGAGCTGTTACAGAACGTGATGAAGAACACATACTATCCAGTGATTCATTAAGTTGAACATGGTTCCATGTTAGAAGAATAAAGAATAAAGTGACTCTTGGGGTTAATTGCAGACTTGTTGGAGGAAGTCCAACCAGTCGGCCAGCCAGTTCCTTCACTGTCGGTGAGGTCTCTTTGTCAGGTAGGAAAGAGTATCTCTTGGGATCACTTCTGCCAGATGTGGGAGTTTACTAAGGAAAACTGGAGGAGAGGTTAGCAGTAGTGATGGTACAGCTGATATTTGGAAGCACTTACCATATGCCAGGATTGTTGTAAAATACCATCTCTGTATCAACACCTTTAGATGAGGGCGAAGGACAAGATCTGTAACTGGTGGGGCCGGGATTTGACCCTGGGCTATCTCATTGCAGAGCCTCGACCTAAACGAAATCCACATCCAACCAGAGTGGAAGAGGAAGAGAGGAAATCTTTAGGAGTTTGGTTCGGTTTGGTTTTCCTTAAGAGGTATTTATCAGGGGACCCACAGAATTATTGGAGCTTGTTCTAATATGTCAGGTCCTGTTGAGTTGCCAGGGAGGGAGACACCCCCTCCCCAAATGTCTCCATCTCAAGGCTTCCATAAGTCACTGGTACAAGGAGAGGAAAGGGTGGTCTGACAGCCGAATCAAAGAGGCAGAGAAGCCAAGCCAATAAATATTTGTGCACAGAATACCATTTATATTGTGTTAATAAGTAGCCTGTGAATGTTCATGTCAGTTAGCTGATTTGGGTCTGAATTGATTGGAGCTTGTCTGGGTAAGGAGGACGTGGCAAAGGGTATCTTTGACCTGTAAGGACAGAATCAGACGACTACGGAGTCACGGGAGGTAATTTGGGCATATTCTCTCACAGTTCTGAGTAATTCTGAAATCAAGGTGTCGCCAAGGTGGGTTCCTCCCTGAGGGCTCTGAGGAACAGTCTGTTCTGTGTTCCTAATTTCTCTTGATTGCCAGCAATCCTTGGCATTCCTCATCTCAGCGATGGCTTGCACTAGTCTCTGCTTCCACCTTTAAAAGGTCTCTGCACGTCTGTGTCTCTGTGTCCAAACTTCGCAGTCCTGACAAGGACACCAGTCATGGGGTCAGGGCCAACTCTAATCAGCGTGGCCCCGTCTTACCTTAATTACACCTGCCAAGGACCCAGTTTCCGAAGGAAGCCATGTTCACAGGTCCCAGGCAAACATGAATTTTGGGGGGAACACTGTGCATCCCACTTCACCCTGTAATGTGTTGTCTGTGTTTGAGCTCTCTACCTGGTTTTTTTCTTTCTTTCCTCACTGTAAGTTTTGTACCGTCAGTGAACATTAATATTCTGAGGCTGAAATCATGGCTCACCCATGCAGGTAGAAGGAATATGACAGAATTTTTGGCATAAATGTCACAGCTAAGAAGGCATAACTGTTTGCCTTATTTGAAGGAAGAACAAAGGCCATGAAGGTAGTCGTTCTTGGGAGTTTTGTTGTTAATAGTCCACAAAGTAAGCTGGCAGACAGGGCTGTCTCTTGTTACAGGGCACAGAGTTTTTCCTGTGCTCTTTAGCCAAGGACTGCAATTCTATCCCTAGAATCTCGGAAATTCTGAGCTGTCGGAGACCTTTGGCATCATCTACTTCTAACCTAATCTGCTCACTTTAGGGCTGAGGTCTTTAGGGCTCAGAAAGGTTATGGGACTTGACTTATTCATGGTCCCTGGCTAGGCAGGAGCAGAGCAGGCACTAGGACCCAGGTCTCAGAACCCCAAGGCTGGAGCTTCTCCCAGCCCTGGGGCCCCCATCTCTCCAGGCATCTGTGTCTCCATCTCAAAATAACACCCTGAGCCAAGGGAGAGCGAAGAGAAGCCCTGGCCTTTGCACTGGTGGAAAGACTGCGCAAGCACGTCATAGAGACTGAGACACGACCTAAAGTTCCGTTACAGTTGGGCATTTGGGGACCCCTTGTATGTTGGGTTTCCTTGTTAACGTAGAGACTGCACACAGAATTTTATTTCACTGGTCTTATAAAATGACCAGTAGGAGCAGGAGAGGTGTGTGGCTCTCTGGCTGAGGAAAGACTGGATCAGGTATGCAGTAAGCCCAGTCCTTCCTTGGGTTGGAGATGGAGGTGGGGTGTGGTGGGGTGGGGTGGAGTGGGATGATGCTTCAGCCCCCAGGCTGGTCTGTATGGCCTTTTCCCCACCGGAGCTCCTTGATGTTCATGGTAACCCGATTTTGCCAGCCCAGGAAAGGGAGGGGGGGCACACGAAATAGTACAATGGCAGCTTATTTTGTTATGTCTGGAACAAGTTCAGAATATTAATATTTTGTGGCAGGTCGAACTTGGAAGGAGAGAACGCCATAAAATAAAATGTAGCAAGATAAGTTAAAATCAATGTCAAGAGTTTTGTTCTGAAATTGCCAGTTGATTAATGCCGGGTTGTTTTTTTTTTTTTTTTTTTAAAGTTTATTTATTCATGAAAGACACAGAGAGAGAGAGGCAGAGAGACAGGCAGAGGGAGAAGCAGGCTCCCTGCAGAGAGCCCGATGTAAGACTCAATTCCAGGACCCCAGGATCACAACCTGAGCCAAAGGCAGAAGCTCAATCACTGAGCCAACCAGGTGCCTCAATGCCTGGTTTTATACTTACACATATATGTATTTAATATATGTATTAAATATGTATTTGTGTATAATCTGTCTCATTGCAGAGCCTCGACCTCAAGTATATACTGTAAACACTCACATTCACACTTACACATATGTCTTCCAAATCCTATACTCAAGTCCCAGTTGTAGATCTAGCTACTACGTAAGTCCTTCTCTGATTAATTTTCCCTAGACAAAATTATTCTCATCCTCAAGTTTCTAAAGTATGGACAGCCATAAGATAAGCTTCTTTTTGAACCCTTGTGCAGTGCTGGTGGGAATGCAAAGTGGTGGAGCCACTGTGGAAAACAGTATGGATGTTCTACAAAAAGTTAAAAAATAGAGCTATTCTATGATCCACTAATCATGATACTGAGTATTTACCCCAAAATACAAAAACACCAATTCAAAAGGATACATGCACCCCTGTGTTTATCACAGCATTATTTGCAATAACCAAGATAAGGAAGCAGCCCAAGGGTCCATCAGTAGATGAATGAGTAAAGAACATGGAATATATATACATTCCATATATATGTGGAATGTTACTCAGCTATCAAAAAGAATGGAATCTGGCCATTTGCAATGGCATGGATGGAGCTATAGAGTATAGTGCTAAGCAAAATTTCAGAGAAAGACGAATTCCATATGACTACTCATGTGGAATTTAAGAAACAAAACAAATGAACAAAGGAGGAAAAGAGAGAGACAAACCAAGAAATAGACTCTTGACTGTAGAGCACACACTGATGGTTGACCAGCAGGGAAGTGGGTGGGTGGATGGGGAAAACAGGTAATGGGGTTGAAGAAGCACACTTGTCATGAGGAGCACTAAGTGATATATGGGAGTGTTGAATCCCTATGGTGTATACCGACACTAATGTTACACTGTATGTTAACTGAACCAAAATTAAAATAAAAATTTTTAAAAAGATTAGCTTATTTTCTCCCAGTTAAAATGAGAATTGTACTTCATTGCGGGCCAACACAATGTTTAACACAGTGCTAGGTGCACAGTAGGTTGCTGGGTCCTTGAGCCACTGGAGTTCAAGGGAAGTGACCCTGAGGACATGTAGTAGAACTGTCCTGCTTCTTGGGATGTCAGATTCAAGCCTTGGATCAAGGGTGCATATTTGGACCATAATAATTACAAATCTCTCATAGGATTCCCTTCACTGAACTGAATTCAATTTAAAACCCTTGGTGTTTTTTGAGGGTTGAGGAAATTAATTCTCTACTGCATTTGCTATTAAAAAAACGTTGTAGGAGGACATTGCCTATCACATCACTCAAGAGCCACTTATATAAAGTCCCACAGAGGGTGTTTTTTTTTTTTTTTTAATGATTCTCTGCCAGAAAAGCCCTCCTTCCCTTCCATATCTGTCATGCTTTCTGGGATAAGAGCACAGGACACGTTGTCTTTCTTTCCACTTTGGAGAACCAAGAGTTTGGGTTTCTCTTTTTACTCTTGTAGTCAGCAAGCTCAGGTCCATTCTAGGCTTACTCACATCTGTAATTGTTGTGTATGTGGACAGAGGTATTCTTCTTGTCTAGAGGTTTGTAACTCCTTCTTAGGTTTTGTTAGTTGCTATTTTAAGGCTTTTTTTCTATTTTCCTATTATTATTATGAATTTTTATTATTTTCTATTTTCCTATTATTATTATGAATTTTAGAAAAGAAAAAAAAGAAAAATTACCTGTACTCTAATGACCAAGTGATTGTAGCATCCAGAAAGATTTGAATATATAGTGTTTCCTTCTGTATCATTAGAAATTGCAGACAAGGGGTGCCTGGGCTCAGTCAGTTAAGCATCCAATTCTTGCTTTCAGCTCCGGGTGTGATCTCAGGGTCAAGCCTCACACTGGGCTCTGTACTTGATGAGTTTGCTTGTCCTTCTCACTCTGCTCTTCCCCCTGCTTACACACTCTCCTCTGTCTCTCAAATAAAAAAATATATATCTTTTTTTTTTAATTGTAGACTTGAAGACTCTAGATGTAACAATGGCTTAAACATGCAAGGGATTATTCAGTTCTGTAAAAGAAACCCGGAGGTAGTCAGTCTAAGTCTGACATGGTAGACCCATGAAATCATCAGGGGCCCCAGGCTTCTGTCTTTCCACTCTGCTGTCCTCTTAATGGGCTCCTCGAGCAACCTCAAGGTTACTTCATGGCCAAAGATGGCTCTGGGGTTGTAGCCACATCATCTGCATTCCAGGGATATGTGAAGGGAAAAAGGTAGAAGAAGAGTTTACCCCCTGCTTTTTAAGGAGGCTTCGGAGAAATCAGACCAGCACCTTCAGATTTGGCTAGAATTAAGTCACATGAACTCATCTACCTGCAAGGGCAGCTGGGATCTATAGTTTTTTCCAGCAAGGCAGGCCCATTTTACAGGTTTCTTAGTGGGAGGAAGGAGAGCCTTCCTTTTGGGAAGCAGTCAGCTATCTGCCACATTTCTGGGCTGTTCTACATGTGTATTATTGAAACCATCCCAGATAGTTTGTGGAAAAAGTCAAGGTGTAGATAAACGTCAAGGTGTGGATAAACAGTGTGAATAACAACAAAACGTATCACATCTTATGTACTGCTTTGTCTTTCCATAATTTTTCTGTGAATTTATTATTTATACATATACCGATTAGTGTATGCTTTGAATATTCAGTCAATACAGACTTATGCAGGGCCAGAGGGATCTTAACACAGGTTTCTCCAAGGGTCACATATTTTGATGCCCATAGGAACCACTACAGCACCATGGGTGATTAAGCAGGTGATGGGGGGGTGGTCAGTGTTGTGGACCGTATGGAGTGGTGGGGACCGTGACAACACAGAGATCACAGGTCCTGTCTGGAGGGGCAGCCACCTTTCAGCTCCATCCATTTTGCCAGATGAGAACCAAGCTTGGTGTTGCCAACTCTTATGATTTTTTTTTTCAAGAAAAACCAGAAGTTTGAATTTTTATTTGAAGTTCCCCGGTATTTATAACTTGCCGGCTAAAAAAACAAAAACAAAAACTTGCCGGCTAAAAAACAAAAACAAAAACTTACCGGCTAATAACCTTAATTGTTTAAAATGCTAGCCACATGCAGTGCCATCCCCATGGGCTGCTGATTTAGGATCTTTGGTCTGTTCGATCCTTGTCTAGCCAGCAGCTGAACCCTGGAAAGGTCAGGTGCCTTGTGATGTGGCTAGAGACTTTGCTCTTTAGTCCCCACCTCAACAAAGCCTGGTCCTCTGTGGCGAATTGGTCTCAGAATATGAAGAAATAATAAAAATTTGAGGTTGAGCATGACTACTCTGAGGGTTAATTGAGTCTCCCTTTCAAGTGGCTTTCATTTCCTTTTGAAGTCATTTTGATGTTGTGGAATCAGAGAACACTGGGCTCGAATTCCAGCTCTGCTCTTACCACTGTTGACTTTGGGCAAGCCTCTGGTGTGTCCTCTATGTCTTTTGTCCCATCCATTTTCTTTCTTGCCTGCTTCTCTTTCTCTCTCTTTACTTTCCTTTTTACAGTGTGGTGGTGAAGAGGAGGGCTCCTAGAACCTGAATGAATCCTGGTTTCTCCACCTACTAGCTAGGTGGCCTTGGGCAAGTTACTCAAACTTCTTATGCCTCAATTTCCTCGTCTGTGAAATAGGGATAATAATAGTACCTGCTCCATAGGGTGCAGTAAGGCTGGCATATGTAAAGTACCCGGGACGGGGCTTGGTGCATAGGTAGCACTGTATAAACACTGGCTGTCCTCTCTGCCCTCACCCTTCTCTTTTCTGCTTGGAAGTGAAGCATTTGCAGCTCAGTGGGCCCAGCTCTGGGTCCCCACCCACAGAGAGCACTTTTAACTCCTGACACTCCTCCACAGCCAGTCCCCAGCCCCATCAAGACCTGGCAGGCTGTGTAGCTTCCCATTCCATGCCTTCAGCACTGTTCTGCTTCTGGTCCTGGGCCTCTGAGCCCATCCGTGTTCATATCCTCTTCTCTCAGCTCACATTTCCACATTTCGTTCTGTCGCTGCTGTGTGTTTGGGAGACAAGGGATGAGTCAACCCACTGCTGCCTTGACCTCAGGCCTTGCTAATAAGTTATTTCCTTGGTCACCCAGATGCTACCTCTCAGGCATTTCTGAAGATGACGTTATAAGATATAGCATGAAAGCCATATGGGTTTGCTTTAGCCAGAATCCTGGATAACTCATCCTGGAAACCAGAGAGACTGTCAGTTTGTGGCTCCACAAAGAAGTCCCCCAGCAGGTTTGTTCAAATGGCCAAGCAGCCAAGAGTGTGACACACGTGTTAATTAAAGAAATGGTCTTTCTCCCCAAAGACTTGAAATGAAGAGACTTGGATGGTGCTTTTATTTTAATTAAATTGCTTCTTTCTCATCCTTTAGAATGTGACCATCTAATCTTTTCAGCTTTTAGGTTAATTTGAATAAGAGATCTGACCTGAGTGGCCCAGCTGTACAACTCTTCAAGGATAGTTCATATTTGCAGTAGAGAGGAACCAGGGACATAGGTATGTATGGTTCAGACTTTTTGTTTGTTTGTTTCTCTTCTTCATTTCCCCTTATGTTACTAAGTAGGGAGAGGAAGTGGGAAGGGAGGGACTTATTTTTTTAATTCAATTAAGTTACACTGATTGATGAACAAAGAAACTGGTAAAGCCACCTGCTGCATTTCTCTGTTCTCTTTCCACTAAAGGGGACAGGAAAGAGCGTGTTACCAGCACCATGTCAGAGAAACTTTGGAACTCCTGCTGGATCTTATTTGGGACCTTTCATTCACTAGACTTAAAAATCCATATTAATGAACAGTAAGCTCTTGGATATTTGTCTCCTGCTGGCTTGACTGCCTTAGGTGGCAGGGCTCCCACCTATAGCACACTTTGTGGTGTTGTGTGCATTTTTAGGCCACACATCCCTTGGAGAACCTGATTAAATCTGCAGATTGTCAATCTCAGGGTTGTGAGATCAAGCCCCGAGTCAGGCTCCAGGCTCAGCAAGGAGTGTGCTTGAGATTCTCTCCCTCTGACCCTCCCCAGAGCACATGCTTGCACTCTCTCTCTCTCTGTCTCTCTCTCAAATAAATAAAACTTTAAATCCACAGATCCTTACCACAGAAAACCACATATAAACCTTCACATATAATTTCAGGGGGTTCCTGGACCCTAGAATCCTATAGGGAACCCACAGACCCCAAGTTAAGAATCCTTTTTTAGGGGTTTATAAAGAGCCAGCCTTTAAGGGACAATGGTCCTAGGAATGAGATTATACATCTCCTAAAGTTAGGTTTTTAAGGCAACTCTAAGGTGATAAAGGTTCAACGGTTGATGCAGCTGGAAGGTTTTTTTTTTTTTTTTTTTTAAGATTTTTATTTATTTATTCAAGAGAGAGAGGCAGAGACACAGGCAGAGGGAGAAGCAGGCTCCATGCAGGGAGTCCAACGTGGGACTCCATCCCAGGACTCCAGGACCACACCCTGGGCCGAAGGCAGGCGCTAAACCGATGAGCCACCCAGGGATTCCCTGGAAGTATATTTTGATTCAAAATCATATTGGATACATTTTTCTAAGTT
The DNA here is from genome assembly GCF_018345385.1 of Vulpes lagopus. Lineage (NCBI taxonomy): Eukaryota > Metazoa > Chordata > Mammalia > Carnivora > Canidae > Vulpes > Vulpes lagopus. The sequence goes on from NC_054827.1 coordinate 112,383,163, forward strand.
ATTTTCTTGTTCTGATGGTGGAAGGCTAGTTGAGTCCTGAACTATGATGGCCTTTCCTCACTGAGTTGGAACACCACACCTGCCAGAGGTCATCAGCTGTGTGTTCAGGTCCTGTGTTTGCCAACATCACCCTGACTTTAGAAAAGGGTCTCTCAGGCCTCTTTGGCCTCATTGTAGATCTCTGGAGAGTTCATTCGGTCATGCCCCACACACATTTTCGGGAGATTGTTTGGTCTTGCCCGTTCTGTCTGCACTGTTGGCCACCAGAGTCCTCGTGCTGACTGTTTTTAGCAGAGGCTACTTGACACCATTCCAGGGAAGCTGTTGCCATGGCTACCTTGGCTGTGAGTTATCAGCTCGTGGTTTCCCTGATTTTTAAGGTAACAGCTAATGTTCTGTTTTCCTGCCAAGGAGCAAAGAAAAGACTGGATTTTTGTTGCTGTTGTTGATGTTTCATTTTATGTATTTGGAGGGGATGTGTGTGTGTGTGTGTGTGTGTGTGTGTGTGTGTTGTATACAAGATAAAGCTACCTTAAAATTTAAAATATTAGGAGAGCTTGAGGAAAAGCCAGACCTGCATACACATTTCCTGCACTCCCAGTTTTTAATTTTGGTCTGGATTTTGGACTAATGGCTATCATCAGGTACCTTCAATGGGGAAAGAAATAAGTGGAGTTCTGTTTCACTCTGCCTGAAACCCCCAGGCTCAAGGATCACTGCCCCCCTGGACCAAGTCCAGACTTGATTCCAGCTCTACAACCCCTACCCCCACTCCCCATAGCCCAGGAGCAGATGGCAGTCAGGCCCAAGTTGTTTTGTCTCCTCTTGCTCTAAAAGTAGGGGGTGGGGCCAGCAGGCCAGACCATCGTACCTGTGAACAGTAATCTTCCCTCCCATATCTCTGTCCCAGACTGTAAACATGATGCCTTACACACACCTGGTGCAGAGCCATTCAAGGCTGCCTGCTTGTGGAATTCCGTGTGCCACCTCCAGTCCAGCTGGAGCCTCTTTGGCTGGACTTCTTTCTCCTGCTCCCAAAGGATGCTATTCTCAGCATTTTCTAATTTGCTTATCTTAGAAGTACTCATTAGATTTAAAAAAAAACAAAAACAAAAACAACTTAAACAGTTTATCAGTGCTCAAGACTGTGATTTGGGTTCATGCCAGTTCATTGGTGACTTAAAAGCCTTGATGGCAATTGCCCTGAGTGGCCCTATGGACATATCTGGATTGTGACATGTCATCGCTAGCTTTGCCTCTTAGTGTGGTGGGCTCCACCCCTCCTCACTGTGCTCCTAACTCTGTGTGTGTGCTTCTGCTCCCTAGATCAAGATGAATGCCATGCTAGAGACCCCCGAGCTCCCGGCCGTGTTTGATGGGGTGAAGCTGGCTGCAGTGGCTGCCGTGTTGTATGTGATCGTCCGGTGTTTGAATCTGAAGAGCCCCACAGCCCCACCTGACCTCTACTTCCAGGACTCGGGGCTCTCGCGTTTTCTGCTCAAGTCCTGTCCTCTTCTGACCAAAGAGTGAGTAGATCGCACACCCCACTGTATGCCCAACCGCTGATCTGTTTGGCTAGTACAGTGTTCAAAGAAGAATCGTCTCATGTTGTGTCCTTATGGCATCCATGTAAAGTAGTGTCATTAGTGTTAAAATAGCCACGGTCTCAATACAAACCTGGTGTTTGAATCCTGGAGGACAGGGGACAGGGTCAGCTTTTTTTTTGCCTGGAAATATCCCTTTCTCCACACTGTGGTGTCAGCATCCATGATAAGGGCTTTGCAGAATGCAGTAGTCATTTTTAGGGAGATACAGAAAACTTGGATAGTATTCTAGGCCTTTATCAAGTACGCTGTTGCCAGTCCTAGGATGGAGGAACCATTTACCTAAAATAATTAATAAACAAAAAAAAGCACAGATTGACTGGTTGGGTACTCTCCATCTGCATTATTGAAAAATCTACTGAATATCGTCTAAGAGAATATTTGCATTGTGAATAAACCGGGGTTTCCCTATGTCAGCCCCAGGACTATATTTTGGAGGTGGCAAGGGTGCCTCCTGTTTCTGCGAGGGGAAACATAGTGGCAAAGTAACAGGAATCTGCATTCCCTGTCATCCCCTATTTTCAAGAGGTGCGTGGTTAAATTTTGCCCCTCTTGATGTCCTCTGAATAACTCTGTCTTCCTTCAGGGCTCTGGTCAAGCCTGGAGCATGAAACATTCTCTGCTCTCCTGGGTCTGAATTCCTTTATCCTCGCTCATTATTGCTGATTCACTGTTATGCTTCTTCAAACTGATACCATTCGGCCAAGCGTGCCTTAAAAGGGGAGCTGCTTATAGAGCTGTCTTACTACACTGTGTCCCCTCAGCACGAGGACTAAACTCAGTGAAGTTTCTAACACTCGGTAGATAGTAGTGGGAGCTTCACCCCTCTCCTGATAGAATCTTTCACCCTCTCTGGAGTTGAGGACAATTGGGTAAATGATTTTCTTCTAAGAGTGGACAAGTGAGCAGCTGACACATCTGAGAGTTTGGGTTCTTGCTTTGTCTTGTGCAATTGTCTAGTTGATTTTTATATGCTCTCAGCCAAGGGCAAAGAGCTGCCATTGTGAGCTTTGGGTGTTTGCAGTGTTTGCATGGACTTTTCTCACTTTTAACAGTGATGCCAGGACCCAAAAGTTACTATCACCTAAGAGTGACCTATAACTCAGTCACGTTGCCTAATACTTGTGTTGAGTGCCACATACAGTATAAATGTCATCCTGTTGACTTTGGAGGGGGCTTCACATCACTGTGGGAGCAGAGTAACCCCACAACTGGGTACTAGACAAGGCAATCTTATTCAGCAGTGTATGCAGTGAAAAAGCGTCTCCTCTAGCAGGTGTGCACAAAATCTGTATGCTTTCTGCATCGGCCGGCATCGTTCTTCACCCCTGGATTTAGAGGATTCACCAGTCTGGTCTGACAAGTAACATTTGCACCTATTCTCGTTTTGAGTGGGACCCAGCTAGACTCAAGTCTCTCAGCCATCTCATTTTTAGAGAAAAAAACAAAAGTATTAAGTCAATATGTAAGTGAATAATGTAGATGAATGTGAAGTTCTACCCAGCATTGGTTCCTGAGTAACCAGAAGAAGCCACAGAAAAGCTACTATTGTCTAGGCTTCAGAAAGACATCATGGATCACTTGATCCTGTACTAATTGTTCAAAGTAAAAAAAAAAAAAAAAAAAGTTCATCATGGCAGGTTTTTACCTCTTTTCATATGAATTTCGTTTAAAAAAAAAATTAAGACCAACTGTTCTCTTTCCCATTTTCCCCCCTGGCACATACCCTCTCTGAGCTTTAGGTGCTGGTGTGGCATTATGTGACTCTGTTGAGATGGCCCTGCCCACTCTTCTGGTGTGGAAGTGTGTCCTGGCCACAGATCTCCTTGTACCTCATGGCAGTGTCTACCACTGTACTACCCTTGTCATTAACCCGTCGCCTGATCTATCCTAGTAAAACCCAAATTAGGAAAGAGTGGAGATCAGCCTCAGTTACTTAGCTATGTCCCTATAGCAAAGGGACAAGTTCCCCAGAAACTGTTTCCTTCCAAGATCTGTCTCTTTGAGAATAAAACCAGCTTCCTTAGAGCATGTTGGCACATTAAACAGCTAAATTCCAAACATCCGAGCTCTCTGACTTGACCATAACAAATGATTAAAGAACAGAAGGATTCACTAACCTCCTTTTAGCCTCTATTTTAACTAACCTCTTATTTAAAAAAAAAAAAATTTTTTTTAAAGTAGCCTCCACACTGGAGCCTAACGCAGGGCTCAAGCTCATGACCCTGAGCTCAAGACCTGAGCTGAGATCAAGAGTCAGATGCTCAACCGACTGAACCACTCAGGTGCCCCAACTAACCTCTTATTTTTTATTTAGGTTCTAATTTTAGGAATAACTATATCCTGCACTTATGTAGCTTATCATGAGAATGTCTTTACAATACTGCCTTTTGTCCTCGTTCCTGCATTTTGAATTTGTTGAATGTCTCTCATAGACATTGTGCATTTAATCTTCTTTTTTTTTTAAGATTTTATTTATTTCTTTGAGATAGAAAGAGAGAGAGCAAGCACAAGCAGGGGGAGCAGCAGAGGGAGAGGGAGAAGCAGACTCCCCACTGAGCCAGGAGCCCGATGTGGGACTCAATCCCAGGACCCCGGGATCGTGACCTGAGCTGAAGGCAGCCACTTAACACACTGAGCCACCCAGGTGCCCCAGCATTTAATCTTTTTTTTTTTTTTTTGAAGATTTTATTTATTTATTCATGAGAGACACATAGAGAGAGGCAGAGACACAGGCAGAGACAGAAGCAGGCTCCATGCAGGGAGCCCGATGCGGGACTCGATCCTGGGTCCCCAGGATCACACCTTGGGCTAAAGGCGGTGCTAAACCGCTGAGCCACCGGGGCTGCCCGCTTTTAATCTTTTTAATGACTTTGACGTTAGACTCATTTTTCCTCTCATTTGAAGAAACTTCCCAGGAGCAGAGAGGGTAACTGAATCCAGTCTTGATCCCTCTCTTATCTGTGGGCAAGTGGACAGACTCTTCCCAGGGTACAGAGGAAAGAAGTGAGCAGAGAGCCTAAGGGGCCCGCCCGAGATGAGAGCCTTTAGCAGGACTGGCCCCAGAGTGGCCTTCGAATTCCCACGTGACCCTCTTTCTATTTTAATCCCTCTGTCAGAAGCCACTGTCCTTCATGTTCTTTCTCTGTGTCACATTTCTGTAACAGCCTCCATATATTTGAAGCTGAGGGCAGGAAACATGTCTGTTATGGGTAAAAGTGCTTCTCTTGAGACTTTGAAGATTTTTTTCCTAGAGGAAGCCTGTCTGCAGCCTTCACAAACAATTGTCTGGGCTAGAAAGTTCAGTTAACTGATTTACCACAAGCTAATGGTGTTACTCGGTAATCCTTACGGAAGGCAGGTTATTATGGTTATTATGACTTCTGTGTGGAATCAGAGCACATCCTCCTGCTGTTCTGGTAGAGAAAAAAAAGCTGATGAAAGGTGAAGATTGAAAGCATGTTATGAGAATGTTTTTTTCCTTTCTTTCAGCATTAAAGTTTACTTTTGAATCTGTTTTAAGCTAATCTAGCCAAAAATACATTAGAAATGCATCTTTTAATGTCTAGAGGAAAACTTTGCTTACATGGGATGATGTGTCTCTTGTTCACTTAGCAACAGATCAATATTTACCTAGTGATTCACTTTTTTTTTATTCGCCAGAACTGTTTGCTTTCAGTAGAACAAGCAGACTAAAGCTTGGTTCAGAGTTTTGAGAAAATCTACATGATGCTACAAATCTCCACTTTTTTTGTGAATTAAAAATTTAATGCATATTCATTTTCTAAAAAAAAAAAAAAAGGTAAAGCACATGAAAATCATCTATAGTTCTCCTACTTAGAGATATATCCCATTATTACTTGGGTGAATATCCCTGTGGGTTTTTTTTTCTTTTGCAGATACTTCCCCCACCTCCCAAAATCAGGGATCTATATAGTGTTGGGTGGCCTGCTTTAATACTGAGTGTGCCATGGACATTTGCCTACGCTGCTATGTATGCTCTAACATTTTATTTTTAACAGCTGCAGAATTCTGTCAATCATTCAAATTTCCTAATGGCTGTTGGCAGCAGTGGTGTAGAGAAAAAGCCTTGAATTGAAATTTGGACTAGAATGGCAACCTACATCTTCTGCTTTTAAACTAGCCACAGAAACGTGGACCAGGTGACAGCCTGCCTGGTTCCTCCTGTGTAAAATGAAACAGGCAGCATTCCCATGATGCCTTTTAACACTAGCAACCAAGTCTAGTACCACTGTTGTCACTAAGCATCAGAGAAGTCCTCTTAGATGAAAGACCCAGGGGTGAGGGTCATGGCTACAGAGTAAGAACGAGAACCTGAGAGAAGGTTTTCTTGTGTATCTGCCTTCTCCTGATTGTTTCCACCCCTGCGTTCTATGTTGGGCTGGCACTAGCCCGCTTGGACTTTTGTTTTCATAAGAACACTTTTTTCCCCAGTCTTTTTTGTGCATTCATGTTTATTATTTAACAAAATTGACTGATACCATACAAACTGTTCAGCAACTTGAAAATTTCAACTAGAAACATACTGCATAAAAAATTCCATCGAGAACTTAAATTTAATGCCATTTCATCATATAAAGCATCATAACATATTTAACTAGTTTCCTATTTTATAAGGCAGTTGTTTTTCCCTTTTTATATCTTTGTAATTATAACCATTGCTGTGGTGGATACATATTTGGATCTGATTGCTTCCTGAATTCTTGTTAATCTATCTGCTATATAAAAAGATGTGCTCTGTTTAAGGAATTTTACATAAATTGCCAAACTGTCTTCTGGGGGAGTTTTCACAGGTTATAATCTCAGCAACATTGCTGGTTTCTCTTTTCTTCATATTTTTGCCTCTGTTTCATCATCTGCAAAACAGGAATAATAATAATAATATAACAATAAAATTCTTTCCCACTTCCTAGGCTTGTTAGGAAAACTGATTGCAATAGTATTTGAAAATGGTTTATTTAAAGAATTAGAAGCTTGAAGTTCCAAGGTCCTGGTGGAGAATTTTCCAATAACCTGCTATTCTGTGTCTTACTGCGTCTTCCTTCAGCCTATCCTGGAGTTGCTGATTCTCTCCCCTGTCCCGCCTCACTGATTTCTTATGTGCTAGACATCCAGCCAATCGCTTTACATTCAGTACAAATACAAGAGTCTGAACTCAAGTCAGCTTATGCAGTTGCATCTCTTATTTATCTATTTTATCCTGAAAGCTCCACATGCCTTATTAGTTGTAAATAGCATCTCTCCCTCCCAGATCTTCCAGCCTGCTCTGTGTAAGGCCCAGAAAAACCCAGGGGGGTTACATCAAGGAGGGGGATGGGGCATTCCCTTTCTTTATGTGCTCTAAATAGAAAGGTATTTTAAGCTATCATTTACCTATAGTACAATGAACAAACCTTAAGTATACAGTTCAGGACCTTTTGCATATGTATCCACCTGTGTAACTCCCACTCCCTTGGGCTTTCACATGAGTGCCCTGAGTCACATCCTTGCCTCAGCCCCACCCATGTGTCACAATACCACTTGAACTGGCTTCCTCAAGCACACCAGCACCCTATACATGCTGCAGGGTAACCCCAACCTACCTGTGTGCCTCATCACCTCACATTCTCCCATTGCCCATTGAGTGCCTGTCTCCTGAGCTCCTGCCCTGGGCTATTCCCATATCTCCTCCTTTCTCTCTCCACCAAAGTGCTTCTTACCCTGTAAGAAAACCTTAGCATCTGTTCTGAGAAACTTTCCCCGATTTCTCCCCACTCCTCTTCAGTCAGAATGAGCCCCTCTTCCTTCTTCCTGCCTGTGTGTTTCCTCAGCATGTAGCTTTGGTGTCCATTTATCACATTCCACCTTGTTTTATGGGAATTCATATCTATCTCTTTTCTTTATCAATAAAGTAGGTGTATCCCAAATGCAGAGCCACATTCTTGATGAGACAGAACAGGATCCGTAGTGCTCCCAGATCTTCAGTATAATGCCATTCTGTCTTTTGTTTTCCTTCAACAGGCATAGGTCTGGGATGTTCCCATTTTTGTGAGTGCCCTGTGTGCTTGGGCAGGAGAAACCACACTTCTGCCTCCAGCTCACGCAACCAGCCCTGCCCAGGGGCACAGGCGCTCCAGGGAATTGACTGTATCTTGAGCTCTGATGGAATTTTATTTGGGGTGGGGAGTCACTTACCCTGTTTCTGAAAGACATGGATTGTTGTTTCAGTCTTAAATTAAAGCAGGGCAACTCCAGATATATGCCTAAAGGCAGCTTTCAGCCTCTACCCTTCTCTTGGGCCTTGTCAAAGTTTCCATCACCAAGCCCTGGTTTGGAAGTGAAGATAGGAAGCAGGTTCCCCATCTCTGGAAGCCTGCTGTTGAAATTTATATATTCCTTGTGGGAAGCCAGGCTTCTGGTTTTTCACTCATTAGCAAGCCTGTCTGTGTGGATCGTAGTCTAGCTAAAGATGAAGGTATTTAGGAGCGTGGTGGAGTGCTTAGCTAATAGACCAGCCTAGAAACAGACAGTTGAAGGGCTTTCACTGGGCATAAGAGACAACCAGGAGCCCCTTCAGGGTCTGGAGAGGGGAAGCAGTGTGATCAAAACCACAGCCACATGATTGTAGGCTCTTTCTTTCCTGGACTAAAACATAACAGCTTTCTTCTGCACCCAGCTGCCACCTGTACTCTTAAGACCTGGGTATTACTGTTCTCCGTGGGGTGTGAGGTATAGGAGACTTGGAGATGAAGGTGCCACCCATTCCAAACTGAGCTGAAAATCAAAAACCATAGCTGACGCTGCATGCATGGTGCCCTCTCTGTGCATTTCCTCTTTGAAGCTGCTTCAGATACTCGGGAAGAGAATGGCAGAGACACCATGACCTTTCCATAGACTGTTAATGGGTTTGTGATCTATGCTCTTCCCAGTTTCTTCTTTGCACTCACCAGAGTCCAAACTCCAAACAAGAATCTTGCTGAACTGTTGCGCTCATTATAATTAGTCCCCATGTTTGGTTTCCTGCCATGAGCCTTGGTTAACCAACATCTGAGGAGTTACTCCTCTGGTTCCATTGTTGGAGGTATTAAAGAAGGATTTTTTTTTTTTTTTGAGAGGGGCAGAGGGAGAGAGAGAATATTAAGAGGCTCCCATTGTGGAGCCCAACTCGGGGCTCGATTTCACCCCCCTGAGATCATGTACAACCTGAACCGAAATCAAGAGTCAGACACTTGGAACCAACTGAGACACCCAGGTACCCCAAAAAGGATTATTTCTAAAAACTTTTTCATTATAGAAAAAGAGGTACTTTCTAGAGGCACTTTTTTGTTGGTTTTTGCACAACTATGCTAATTATTTCTGAGACAGCAGAGCAGATCTGCTCTTGATTTTTCTCTCAAACGGTATCAGTTCCATCCCTCTTGCTTCTTACATCTTCTACTTCCTAACAGTAAATATTCATTTTTCTTTTATTCTCTCAATAAAAGCCTGATTCTATATATAAAAATACTGTATTTGTCACAGATGTTCAAGATACACAATTTTTGTGTACCAATGATGTATTAAATAATTAGAGGGGCACTTGGGTGGCTCAGTCATTTAAGAGTCTTGACTCTTGACTTTGGTTCAGATCATGATCTAAGGGTCATGACATTGAGCCTCACGTTGGGTTCCATGCTTAACAGGGAGTCTGCTTGAGATTCTCTCTCCCATTCCCTCCACCCCTCTCCCTGCTCAAGTATATTCTCACTCTCTCTCTCTAAAAGAGAGAGAGATATTTTAAATATCTAATATCTAATATTTTAAATATCTAATATGTTAATATTATTGAAATTTAAATATTTTAATATTTTAAATATCTAATAATAATTTTAATTAATATTAAAATATCAAATATTTTAAATTAATTAATTAATTAGAAGTACACTACAGAGAAAAGCACTAATTCAGAGCACTCTGATAGTGCAATATTGAGTTATTGGAGACCCTCCACTCCTCGCATTTTCCTTCCTTGCTTCCTCTTGTAAGGCTGCCCATTTGCAGCAGCAGTGCCAGAGGAGACATTAGGGTGAGGGGCTTGGGTACAGACAACTGATGTTTGCAGTCTTCAACAAGACACTGTGTAAACGCAGCTTCGCACACTCCCTTCCAGTCAGATTGCTTCCCCTTCTGGGAAATTCTGGAGCCAGAGCAGCTTATTTATAGTGAGTTCAAGTTGAGAAGAATTTCATTATTTGGGGCTTAAATTCCTCTTAATTCCCTCTTGTTCACAGACACATTCCAGATCAGATTTTGATCCTTTCCTCCTTGGCTGAACACTAGAGCTTTGTGCTTTTTATAGGATAAACTCCTAATTGCCAAGTGTCTTAATTCCACTGACCTAATGTTACCCATTTTAAGAACTGTGCAAGTATTTCCTTAGATACTTGTGGTGAGCCATTAACAATTGATAAGTCGATCTGTAGTGCTCCCAGTGCACTCCTTCTGTAGGCACCAAACCTTCAGAGCACACTCACCTGGAAATCTACATTGTAAAAGAACTCTTGAAGGATGAAATATTCAAAATCATCTTTACTGGGACCAATTATTGATGGTCAGCATGAATGAGGTTACGTTTTCAGACAACTTTGTCTTAAAATTGCTTGTGTTTCTAATGAAATGACCCAAACCCAAATTGTCAAGGTGAGAATCACTAAGCCCAGGACACTGTCTTCCATGCCTACGCTAACCAAACAACCCAGTTTTCCCAGAACTGATGGGTTGTAGAACATGGGGCTTTCAGTGCTAAAACCAGGGAAGTACCAAACAGGGGTGAGTTGGTCCCTCTGTCTGTTACTCACTGTCTTCTGCCCTCAGATAGTGAGGTTTTTATAAATGGGTATGCATTTAGGTGCAAGTAGTTAGTTCACCAGGATCCAGGTTTAATTTAACTCTCAAATGTTGCCCAACTGCACGGTCTCTGCCCTAGCAGGTCACCTGTCCAGCAGGAGGCCAGGAGGAAAGTGCTATCATCCTTGAGGCCCCTTGTATTGAATTAAGATGACCAGGCTGAGGCTATGGAGAAATTCTAAGCTGTTCTTTTTCTCTGCCCACTGCCTGCCTGGCACATCTCCCTTCATTATGACAGATAGTTCACTTGATACTATAGAACAATATCTAATTTTTATAACATTTTTAAGTGGGCTCCATGTGGAGCCCAATGTGAGTTTGAACTCACGACCCCAAGTTCAAGACCTGAGCCCAAATCAAGAGTCAGATGCTCAACCAACTGAGCCACGTAGGTGTCCCAGAACAGTGTCTACTTTACTGATACAGTATAATTAGGACAGTAACATGGACTCTTTTCTAGAGGGTGAGTGAGTGGGATCACTGCTTCCATGCAGCACTGTGGTGAAGAGCTGACTGCAGTTTGTCCTCATCTGAGGCACAAATGCAGGAAGTCTGCTCCTCCTCAGCAGCCTCAAGAATAACTTCCCTGCAGATGGAGTCTGTCCGGGGCACTGGGCCTTAGGATCACAATCTACCAGGTAGCAGAATATTCACTCAAGGAAGGAATTTTCTGGGGTTTCTAAAGGAGATCTGCCCCTCCATGAAGTCCTAGGAAACGAAGCTTTTACTGCTACAAAAAGATAATCCTTGATGAATTGATGTTTCATGTGATTGGATGCAGTGCCCTCCCTGTTGCCACCAGGGCCGTGTGCTCCTATGAACTGTTCATCTGCCCAGCATGGCTGCCTGTGGTGCGGTCTCGCCATGATCCACGGAAATGAGTCAGCTCTTGTGGCAGCTTTTGAACCACCCCAAACCTGTGCCCATGCCAGTTTCTAATCATGGAGTGAGGGCTCTAGGTCAGCCAAACAGCTTCCCTTCTGAGGTAACCATTAAAAGAAGCCATCACCCAGAGCATTTGGGAAGCCTTCTTGCCTGGAGGTCAGTGGTTGATCCAGAACTATCTGTGGCCTCCTGGGAAGGGAGAGATCCATGAGAAGCAGCAGGTTGTGTATTTTTCCACCTTTCTGCTGGCTACTAATGCCATTGCCACAACCAACCTGACATTTCTGTGACTTGTAGCACCAGCTGGCAAGACCCTGAACTGGTGTTTTCAGCCAGATCACAAAAGCTTGAAAACTAATTCCTTACTAATATGAACTGAGAAATTGTGTGTATGTGTGTGTGTATATATATATATATTTTTTTTTAATTTGAAATCTGCCAAGCCATAACAGTTGGGACTTCTCCTTCCTCAGCATTTCAATAAGGGAAATTCCTCTCAGTGAATAAATAGACCTCTATATTTTTTGAGTTTAGACAATTAATCTTTAGTACCCTGCTCTTCCAGTCTCTTCACATGTGGCCATCACACTCATCCCCTCTCATACACACATAATCCTTTTTCTCATATTTCCACCTTCCATGTCCATCAAAATCCTGTCCATCCCTCAAGGTTGCCTCATATGCTGGCTCTTCCCATAACTCTCCAGCCCTGACCCTGTGCTGTCCCTATGGCTCCTACCTGACGACAGGAAGAGAAACAATATCTTTCCATGTGTGTATTTCTTTTTGGATCAGCTCTATTCTGAGAGGCTTAAGGAGGATGACTGTCTTAAGATTTTCTGAATTCTCTATGGCTGCTATGTTGCACACACTCAGTGCACACTAATGTTTGTAGATACCTTTGGAAGGAACCCATGTGATGAAGTGTCAGAATGAACAATTCAGTTAAACACTAAAAGAATTTAGAGAAAAAGGGAGATAGTACTGTGGAGGCTTGGATGTTGAGGTTTTGAGTGACCCTGTGAGATGAGTTGTCTTGGATGAGTGGGGCGATATGGGTAAAGGTAGAGAGGTCAGTGTGAGCAAGAGCCAACACTTCTGATAGAAAACCAACTTTGCTCTCCAGGCCAGCACTTCTCATCTACCCACTTTTCTTTATTTGTCCTGTCAGCCTTCCAGCCAGCCTGCTTGGGTAAGGATTTGGCACATTTCCTCATTGTCACTGGTTTGCCCTGACCTCGAAGCCACTCTGCTCCTAGTCCCATGCCCCCAGATCCTCGAATCTTCATGTGGCTGGACTCAGACCAGCTCTCTTGTGATTCCTAAAGATCTTCTTGATGCTCTTTGTGTGGCCTTTGGACCTGCCACCCTTTCTGCCCTTTGCTCACTGTGCCCTTGGTTTTGTTTGCTTCTGTGCTCTAGCCCCATCACTGGCTTGGTCTCCACAGCTGCTTCCTGGCCAGTCCATTGCCAAGCCCCTATGTCAGGAGGTGGTGTAACAAGAGCTGTCTGATTATAGCAGAAAGCCCCGGTCTTTGGGAGAGAAAGAGGTCAGGATCACATGGGGGCTCAAATTTCCAGAAAGGAAGAGTTTGGATTTGATCCCATGAGCACTTGTGTCATTAGGAAAGAATGGGAATCAGTTAGGTGTGGTGGATAATGGAATGTCCTTGGGTGTTGGCAAAAAGGGCTGAATCACAGATAATGTTAAGGTTGCTGAACAGCAGAGAGAATAGATTGGTGAACAGAAATAGAGAAGTCACAGGGAAGCTGCTTTCTGAGAGAAAGTGGTTTAGTTTTGGACACTCTGTGGGATATGCAGGTGGGCAGGCAACAATGTGGCAGCAGAGCTCCGGTATGAGCTGAGGGCCAGGCTCCAGATCAGCTGCCAGCCCGGGATACGAAGGCAGAGAGCAGGAGAGAGACTGAGGATTGGTGGTCCATGGCAGGTTAGGGCAGGAGGAAGAGCCAGTGAAGGAGCCAGAGACAGGCAGTAAGACAGGTTCAGAGGAGAAGCAGGAGCCTTGAGTGTCATAGAAGCCAGAGAAGGAAGGCATCAACCACAAAAAGGAATGGTGAGGGCCAACCAGAGGCCTTTGAACTGCACCAGAATGACAAGGGGACTTTGAGGCTGACTGTTGCAAACGGTGAGGAAAGAAGTCAGCTTAGAGCCACCAAAGAAACTGGTGTGGGAACAGAGAGCTGAGGAAGGAAGGAGGAAGACAGGAAACTGATTGAATTGGCTGAGAAGACCAGACTGGATGAAATTTGTACCAGGATTGTGAAGGGGACGGCAGAGGTGCTCGGGGAGGGGAAGTTAGCCTCCCTAGACCCCGCCACGCCCAGGAGCCCTGACTCTTCTCCCCACTGGCTGGGTGACCCCACCTTACCAAGTTTCTACTTCCTCACTTGTAAAATGGGGGTTATAATACTTCATAGGTTTGGTATGAGGATAAGGAGAGACAGCATATGAAATGATTTATAGGATGCTGAGCGTGCGTAAGACTTCAGTAAGCATAGCTGCTATTATCAGAGCTATTTTTATTTTTTAAAGATTTATTTATTTTAGAGAAAGCACATGCACATGTGTGTGTACACGAATAGGGGTGGGGAAGGGCAGAGGCAGAGAGAGAATCCTCAGCAGACTCCCCATAGAGCAGAGAGCCCAACTCAGGGCTGGATCCCAAGACCCTGAGATCCCAAGACCCTGATCTGAGCTGAAATCAAGAATTGGACACTTAACCAACTGAGCCACTCAGGCACCCCTGGAGCTAATTTTATACTAATAATAGCTAGATTGGTGGTGAAAATGACAAAGGGCATAATATATGAGTTCATGCAAGTATACTTGAATATTGATGAGACTGCCATGGACAAGTGGGTATAGGATACACCTAGATAATTTTCATAAGATGAAATACTATCAGTAAACACCAAATAATGTTCAGCCTTGGTAACAATGAAATTTCTAAAAATGAAGTATTATTTGATACTCAGAGGAAAATCTGGCAATATTCTCATATTATTAGCATGAAATTAAGTTGGACACAGTATTAGTCAAGATAGGCTAATGTCTATCCTAAATCATTCCAGTGTCTTAAAACCACAAACACTTACTTCTCACTCATGCTACACCTTTACTTTGACTGGTGGGAGGGCTCTGCTGATTGTATTCTCACCAGGCCCCAGCCGATGGAGGTGTCACCTCAGCATGTACATCCATGGGCAGGAAAAGGAATGAGACAACTCACATGCTGGCTTTTAATGGCTGCTACCCAGAAGTGACACTGGGTCATTTTCATTTCCATTTCATTGGTTAAAGCAAGGTTCATGGCTAGGCCTAACTTCAGAAGACATACCCTGTGTCTGGGGTAGTGGTAGGGTGATGGTGATGGTGTCGGTGGAATAGCCACAAAAGTCACTGCCTCCTAAGCTGAACCTTCTCAATCTGCCTCTCCTCCTCATTCCATTGCTTCTACCTCCATCCCTTGTTTGGACTGACACCATAGCCTCATCTCTATTCTCTGCCCCTTCTAGTTCACCTCACAGGCTGCTAAAATATCCTCTGAAGCACAAATCTAAGCATGTCAGGGCCCCGCTTTAAGCTGCCTGTAGGGTGAGGTCCAGCATCAGCCTGGTTCTTTGTCCTTCTTGTGCCTCGTGTTCTAAACACATTGGGTCACCCTATGTTTCTCTCCTGCCTGGGTCTTAACACTTGCCAATCCTTCTACCTGAGGTCCTTCTACACCTTTGCACAGCCTCCTTATTTGAGAGCACACAGATAGCACCTCTGGGGGGGAAGCCTCCCTGGATGTACTCCTCCACACTCAGTCAGTGCTTCTCTTCTGTGTTGTCTTGTTGCTTATGGGACTTCCATAACAGAAGCACATTTGTGGGGCATCTGGGTGGCTCAGTGGTTGAGGGTCTGCCTTTGGCTCAGGTTGTGATCGCAGGGTCCTGGGATCAAGTCCCACATCAGGCTCCCCACGGGGAGCCTGCTTCTTCCTCTGCCTGTATCTCTGCCTCTCTCTGTGTCCCTCATGAATAAAAAAATAAAATCTTAAAAAAAATAAGCACATTCGTTTGCATTAAAATTTTTAATTAGTCTGCATCCCATGATAAATTGTGACCTAAGTTACTGTTCACAGCAGCAATAATAACAAAGACTGTCATTACTTGGGTGGCTACTGTCCCTTAGCTGGGAAGTTAAGCTACTGTCCCTTAGCTGGGAAGTCTCTCTCTTCAGAAGAGACAAAATTGTTTGTCTCTTCTGTGTTGTGTCGTTGCATATGGGACTTCCATAACAGAAGCACATTTGTGGGGCATCTGGGTGGCTCAGCAGTTTAGCGCTGCCTTCAGCCCAGGGTGTGATCCTGGAGACCTGGGATCGAGTCCCACATTGGGCTCCCTGTATGGAGCCTGCTTCTCCCTCTGCCTGTGTCTCTGCCCCCACCCCCCCCGTCTCTCATGAATAAATAAATAAAATCTTAAAAATAAAATAAAAAATAAAATTAAAAAACACAGAAGCTATTTAAAAAAAAGAAAGAAAGAAAGAAAGAAATAGGTGTCATTATTCCTCACCCGACCTCCGTGTTTCAGTTTTTAACTAATGAGTAAATGTGACTCAACAAGATGAGTTGAGTTGCTCAGCATCGCAGAGTAGCATTGCAGAGTGTCAGGACTGAGACTGGACCCTGCTTCCTCTGATCCCATAATCCCTGTTTTTTTCCCTGTACCTGTGTCCTCCCTGCCCAGTGTAGTATCCAGCACATAACAGGTGTTTCATAAATGCTTATTGGGTGAATACATAAATACACAGATCATAAATAAAGGAATAAAAATGTTGATTCCACTATGATGAATTTAAGTCAAAGGAATCATTTAAACACAAAGAAAAGCTAAAAGCCTTGATTAAAAGTAGTAGATTCAACACACGTTTATATTCACCACTTCCTGAATTCTCACTAATGTGATACCAAAGAGTAGAAAGGCACAAAATCTCAAGAACATCAAGAACAGAAGAGGAGATAAGAGCAGGCAGGTGGAAAGCAAATGAACAAGCAGAAACTAACATAGAAGAGCAGAGAAGGCAGAAACCCAGACCTGCAGTGTGGGAACCCTACAAGAACACAGTTGAGTTGAGGCCTCAGGAACCAGAGGTTCCCGGTACCTGTGAGGATGGAGTGGGAAACATATCTGAAAACAAACAGATTGGTGGGAAGGCCCCCAGCCTCCTCCCCACTCACACAGCCAGGTGATGGCTCTGCTTCTGCCTGGGCAGGTTAAGAGTGGGAGAGAGGCACCAGGGCCATAAAGATGCATGTGGAAGGCCCCAGCCATGACCAGGTTCCCCAAGGAGATAGGAGGCTTCCCCTCTGAGAAGACTGACCGGCTCAGGAGAAGAGTCCCAGAGTCACTATTATTTGAGGGTCCTCTAACAGAGAGGATGGAACCCACAGGTTGACAGGATGTGGGTCTATGTAGTCAGATGGCTGTGCATCTACTTTTAGGGCCTCACCCTGTGGTAGGAGCAGACAACCAGGAGTCGCCGGGCATAGGAGGAGAGCCTAGAAACATGAGAGACAGATCTAAAGCACGCAGAAGAAAGGAAATGGAGGAAACACAGTGAAATGAGCCAAAGTAAAGTTAAGAAAACCTGTAATGAGCATACTTGGAGAGCAGAGAAGGTACACATCTGCGTGGCAAGAAGAGACTAAAATTGGAGCATTCCAAGAACAGGAAGAGCTCTTGGAGCACAAATGAAGAAGGTTGATAGAGGGATTTAGAGATAAAATTGAGGCTCTCTTCTAGAAAGTAGAATGAACAGACAAAAGATGGCAAGTGAAAGAGAAATCAGAGGGTCAGTCCTAAGAAATCTAATATGCAAATAATAGTGGTTCCAGAAAGAGGCTAGAGAAAGCAGAGGAAGAGAAATTATCAGAGAAACATCCCCTAGCTGGCCCGGGGGTGTGGGGCCTAAAACCCCAGATTGAAAGAGCTTCTGAAATCCTAGCCCAGATAATGAAAAAGACCCAGCAGAGGCTCCTGATGATGTTTTGGAATCCTGACAACAAAGCCAGATCGCCAGACTCTCAGGGTCAGGAGACACATGAGGATCAGGCGTCAGAATGACCCTGGATGTCAGCAGGAGACCAGAGGCTGGGGGACAGTGGAGCAAGGCCTTCAAAATCCTGAGGTAAAAATGGATTCTCACTTAGAATTCCATACCAGACAAATTCACCCTAGTGTGAGGGTAGAAGAAAGGCATTTGCAGATATGGGGAGTTGGTCTCAAAAAAAAAAAGGCTTTCTTAATCCCCAAATTCATTTTTTCTCAAGAGGCTAAATAGAAGCCAGCCATCCTCCACTACAAGAAGGGAGGAAGCCAAGGAAGATTGGCCATGGGGCCCAAGATGCAAGAAGAAGATGAGGGGCCTCACAGGATAGAGGAAGGGCTCCCCAGATGGTGTCCTTAGGAGAAAGTGAAACCAGTGATGGCCTGAAGCCTTTGTGCAGAAACGTTGTGTCCCACAGAGTTTGGAAATAAGCTAGTGATTGGGACGCTGAGCTCATGAGGGAATGCCAAAAGTGATAACCTGGAAGAAATACAGAGCTTTACAAAAAAAAAACAGGTACAGCACGTGACTTAGTTGTGACTGACCTTTACAGAATCATCTGAACCCTGAAAAAAATTTTTTTAAGATTTTATTTATTTAGTCACACTAAATAAATAGTGAGAGACACACACACAGAGAGAGAGAGAGAGAGGCAGAGACACAGGCAGAGGGAGAAGCAGGCTCCATGCAGGGAGCCTGATGTGGGACTCGAACACAGGAATCCGGGAAGGCAGGCACTCAACCACTGAGCCACCCAGGCATTAACGTAACCAAAGGTCTTGTCATAAGGAGGTTGAGAAGAGGGAAGGAGGAAACAATGTGTGTTTTCTGGGCGGTGGGAAAGAGCCAACAGCCTCCATAATGGGAGATGCAGTAGGTGATACAGAAATTGTCAGGCAAGGACCAGCAGGCCACACATGGCATCCAGAAATATAGAGGCAGGTGTGGGATGACAGGGACCATAAAAGAATTGAAAATATTTGTCTCTCAGAAGCAGGAATTGGGAGGGGAGTGGGGTCAGGGGGCATCTCGTTGGACTCTGGACACATAGGTTGACAAAAATGAAAAAAGAAATCTGGAAAGGGAAAAACGAAATATGGGGAGATATTCTACCAGCATTGTTTATGGTAGTAGACATGGGCACAGACACATCACATGCTGGAGGCACCGGCGGTGTGATGCAGGATGTGTCAGGTCAGACACACCATGGGGTTCAAAGGCAGGGCTTACTGCTTACTATATCTTTGGAAACTGGGTTTCCTGGTCCATAAACAAAGGGGTGGTTCCAAACAGTAAGATTTGCTGTAAGGGGTAAGTCAGATTATGTAATGTGCCCATGGAAGGTGCTACACAGATGTTTGCTCCCCAAAGTGTAATTCTACCCTGATGTACAGGGTAGGATTTTGTATGGTCATCTAGAACTTAGGGTAGTGACCATGTGTATGAGAAAGCAGGGTCTAAGTGGGGAAAAAAGCAGAAGACAAAATTATATATCTGTATGTTATTATTATGACTATATAAATATCCTATATTCAAATAGATAGAAGGGAAAATAAAAAGGAAACAGCAATGAAACCCTTATTAGTTTCATAAGGGCTGTGAGAATGTGGATGAATTTTCAACTCTTTATTTCTTCTAGCTGTTTCAAACTGATATGAAATAAAATCAAGAGGCCTCCAAACATGCATTTCATCCTTCACAGTTTTCAAAGTCATGTGTTATAAGTATAGTCCAGTTATAACTATAAGCAGCAAGGCTAGCCGCTTTCACATTTTCCCTTCACCTGCAAAGAGATACTTTGCTTTAGCAGAACTCTCTAGAACATGCTCACCTATATGGTTTTGTGGTGCTCTGTCTTGTTGTATGGACAAGAACAAAGGTTGTCTTCACAAGGGTGGAGTTGTTGACTATTTGAGGAAATATTTTTCTGCATCCTCATGCCATAGAGGGTGGCCATTTCAACAGAGCTCAAGCACAGCCACCCACAGTGGCTTCTTTCAGCTTTTTGAAGCTGTGTTCCTCTCCTTGAGAGCTCCAGAGCAGCTCCATCATTTCCTTTTTACTTTCAACTCAGGGCTCACCTTGCTGCAGAAGCAGTAGCTGTTTCCCGGAAGTTCTCCCAAGCAGCAGAGTGTGTGATTTGGTTTTCTCCTACAGCATTATCCTCGTGGACGGTGGGCTCGAGTGTCCCTTTAGCCTGTGTTCCCAGTTTTGTGATTATTCCATGCAAAAACAGCACTTATACACACACACACATACACACACACACGTTGCTTTTCATTTCATTGCACAGAGTAGCATGCTATACATAGACTCTTGGGCACCTTGCTTTTCTTGATGAAATAGCACCAAGAGATTTTTCTACATTAGTGTACGAAATGCTTCCACCACATACGTCTTGGCTGCTTGTTATTCCACAGTGGAGAGCCGTTTGTTTCATCCGTCCACTGACGGAGGCTTCACTGGTTTCTAGCCTTTTACTTTCACAATGCTATAACAGATAATTTTACGTTTATGTTTTGATGCACACATGTCCAAGTAGGATAAGCTGGAAGCACAGTTGCTGAGTGCAAGGGTCATGTACCTGGAAGACATGGTTGGCTAGCGCCCCCAAGCTTGTCACCACCAGCCCTGCATGAAAGCCCCGCCTCTCTTTCCCCAACACCTTGCCAACAGAAGGGGTTCTACTTTTTTATATTTGCCAGTCTGGTAGGTAAAAATCCTGCTGTGAATTTTATTTGCGTTTCCTCTTATGAAAGAGGCTTTACATCTTTTTTACATTTAAGAACTATTTTTATTTCCATTCATATTAACTGCCTATTGGTAGCCACCACCCATTTTCCTGATGGTCATTGGTCTTTTTCCCAGTCACCTGGGAGAGCTCTTTATGTGCTGAGGACATTAGCCCTTTGTGGTCTGAGTTGCAAATATTTGTTCTCAGTTTGTCCTTTTTCTTCTGATTTTGCCTCTGGTGGTATTTGCCATGCAGATTTTTTTTTTTTTTTTAATGTTTGCATAGCCAAATTTTTTTATTATTTCCTTTGGCTTTGGGGATTTCAATTTTTCTCAGAAAGGCCTTCATTGTATGATTCTTTTTTTAATTCCACACTTTTTTCTAGCACATGTACGGTACTATTTGGTTTTGAAATGCACGGTCTCTCTGGAAGGTATCCTGGCGCAAAGTGCAGCTCCACCTTAATTTTTTTGCTGATGGCTATCCTTTACCCAGCACCCTTTATTGAACAATCCCTCTTTACCCCACTTACTGAAATGCCACCTTTTTCTCTTGCTAAGTTTCTTGGATGTATTTAGGCACATTTCCAGTCTGTTCCATTCTGTCGATAATCCTGAATATATATCATTCGCAGATTTGTAGTTTTTAAATATGTTTTACTATAAGCAGTGCGGGGGGTGCTAATCCCCCCTCACTACTCTGCTTTTTCATGCTTTCCTTGGCAGTTATAGCCTGTTCAGTTTTCCATATGAACTTTATAATGCTTGTTTGATTCCAAATATGATTTTTTTTTTCTGTGTATCTGTTAAACTTCTAGAGAATTTAGGGAGAATTAACATGTCTGGTGCTGAGTTTTCCCATGCAAGTTTATTTGTTCCAATATCTCCAGAGCCCGAAGAGCATTATATAATTTCTTTCTTACCTTCTCATGATCATAAACTCCCTGGGAACAGGAATGGAGTCAGGTTTCAAATGCAGGTTATTAGTAATTATATAAATAATTACTGACAAAAGAAACGTATTTTTTATTAAATATTTTAAGAACCCCTCTTTTTTCAAATGTCACAGCTTGCCATTTTGTGAATTATTATCTGCACATGAAAGTAAAGCAAGATACATGCTTGGTATCACTTGCATGCCAACATTTTAACTCTTAGAAGTCATGTCTTGATTCAAGGGTTTCTAAAGAGCATTCCAGGTGGATCTTCACATTACATAGTCTGGGTTCCCCCAACTGGGAATAGTAGGAGATACAATGTGACTTTTCAGCCTCCATCATCCCTCCTGCCTGGGTCTGGCACAGATTTTAAAGTGGCCTTAGGCTGAGAAGCCAGACAAGAGGCAATCCTGGGGGTACCTGGGTGGCTCAGTCTGAGTGTCCGTCTTGGGCTCAGATTGTGACCTCGGGGTCCTGGGATCAAGCCCCACATCAAGCTCCCTCTGCCCTTCCCACTGCTGTGTGTGTTCTCTCTCTCTTTCTCTCTCAAATAAATAAAATCTAAAAAAAAAAAAAAAAAAAAAAAAAGCTGTCCTGGATTGGGCAAAGAGCAGATGGTTGACATCTGTGTGGGTGAAAGGAGAGGGGTCTCTGTGGGGGAAAAGGGACAAAACAGAGGTGTTCAGTATGTTGTGCACATGTCCTGTTCACTCAGCACAAGCAAGTTTTCCAAATCCATAATTTAGCAGTAGGAAGGGTGAGGCCAGGGAGGAGCATATTTTGGGCAAAGTGTGGATGAGCCAAGCTAGTCTGCAATACAATCTCCTACTGGCCCTTGGCAGAACTAGCTCTTTCATGGATAATATTTGTTAGGTAGAACCCTGGAGCCTCTTAATAAGCTACCAACCTACCAACCTTCTGAAAGCAGTGTCAAGACCAGATTGAGATAGACAAGATCATGCTTTCATCTTCGTAGGGCGGGGTGTGGCCAGTCCTAGAAGCTGTTTGTGGAGCAGAAAAATAATGAGATCAGATGCATTTGACATGTGAATACAATTCTCAGGGTTTCTCACTGCTTTTCTTTGAACTTTAAAATTGAGTTTATTTTTCCTTGAAGCAAAAAGAGTGTGATTTCTCCTTAAGTGGTTTTACTGTAACTCCTGTGCCTATTCTCTCTAACATTCATGTTTTATAGCTTACACAGGACACAGGGTGGGTCATCGATATGCCACCATGGCTGGCACCTGTCCCGTGTTTAGAAGCCAGTTCCAGGAACAGAAGATGACTTCTCTCTTGTTTCCTCAGGCCACTTTTGGTCATCTCAGGCAGAAACAAAACATCTCTGCACTGGATTTTTCCTGTGCAGAATCCTGCGATTCAGGAATAGAACATTTCTAGCAACAACAGTGAAAATGTAATGTGTGACAGCTGTGAAGAAGTATTTGCCGCCAGTGGGGGAAAATGCTATGTACAAAGCAGATTTCTGATGAGCCTATTAATGGGTGTTTGGGAAGCTGAATATGCCACTTGCCACTTTGAGATGAAAGGCCCGAAGCAAATGATGAAATCCTTTCCCTGCCTCCCCAGCAGGACTAGGGTGGTATAGTGCACAGTCTGCTTTGTGTCTGGAGAAGGCTGAGGCCCAGTGAGGTGGGCTCATGCAGATCTGCTGGCTTCCGGTCAGCCAGGCTGGATGAGGGGACACAGGGCACAGAGGGAATTGTGGGGGTCCGTGGTAGAAGCAGTGGGAGGTCCTGGGCTCAAGGCCTGTGGAGGGGAAGCTCTGGCAGTCAAGATCCAGGATAAGTATCTATGAAATGTCCCCCTTATCTCCGGAGGGCTCTACACCTTCCCTGCTTCTTTACCTGCCTTTTGTGTACACACACACACACACACACACACACACACACACACACAGGAAGGCCTGGAACTCAGTTTTCTGATTTCTGGAGCTGCCACAAAGCTTTGTTCCCTGTGTTCGTGCCCTTCCCCCATGCCTACTGATGCTCATCCTAATTAATTTATTCTCCCTCATTAATGTAGGATAAAAATGCTTCCCCAAATCAGGCACCTCTCGCCTTTCCACAGTGCCTCCATCCTCTCTCCTGAGTCTCATTACCTCTGGGGAGACATTCAGTATGATTTTGTTAACATCCTGGCATCATCTTAGAAATAATCAAATGTGAATATTCAAATTAATTACCCTTCAGATGGATATCCTGCACACACACAAAAAAAAACTTCACTAACATTAGGGAGTCAGTTACAGTTGTGAAAAACATTGTAAAATCAAAGAAACAGTTTTTGCCTAATGTATGTGAAGAAAACCTAGGAGAAGTTCTAACAAATTCAGTTCTCAATTAAGAGAAACATTATTTAATACAACATTCAGACAAATGCTCAAACAGGAAAAACCAGGCTCAAAACTGTTTTTTATTTTAGCCTCTGGTTGAGGGAGTTGCTGTGGCACAGTAAGAAAGGCTCTGAAAGGAAGCCAGACAATTGTCCCCTAGTGCCGACACTGTGACTCAGGCAAATCAAGGCTGTTTTCCTCATCCGTACAATGGGGGCGATGTCATCACTCAGAGCTGTTATTATGTCGTTCTGTCCTTGACACAGAGATTAGAAGTTCAGAAACGTCCCTACTCTCTGAGTGCCTTAGACTCCCTGTCTTAACACAGGCAGAGAGGAGAGCTCTGGTGTTTGGTGTCTCATCCTCTTATAGAGACACCAGTCTCATCTTAGGGCTCTACTCTCATGACCTTGTCCACACTGGCTTACCTCCCAAAGGTCCCTCCTGCACTTATCATTACATTGCAGGGCAAGACTTCAACACGTGAATGTTGAGGAAGCACGTTCAGTCCTCAACACTCCCCATCATGCACTGAGTTAAGTTGGTATTTCTCAGCCACATGACCAAACCTCCTCATACGATCACCTCATTCTGGCTTTCTGACCCCAGTGCCTGCTCTTCTCCATGACAGTAGTTGTCTGTTCTCACGTGCTTCCACCCCCAGATTGTGAACCCTACAAGGGCAGACACTATTGAGTCAAACTCAATATCTAAGAGCCAAAAGAATGCATAGTCCAAGGCCAGGCTGTCCCAGTCACGGGTCTTTGGTTGGGTCCCAGAGGCCAGCCTTGAAGCCTTTCCGGTCCATGAAGGATGGACCTTTCAAAATAAATCTCTTGGCCTGAGTAAAGGTCATCTTTCTGCTTGGTGGAACAAATATTTTTCTTGAAATAGAAAATTTGTTTTTCTTTATCTGAGTGTGTACTCTGAGCAGAGTGGAGGGCCGCTGGAGATGGGCATTTCCTATGAAAACTGAGAAAGGGTTCTGAGCCCATGTCTCCTGAGTTATCCCAGCACCTGTCTTGCTCCTGGCTGGTGCTTGGCACAAAGCCAGCCAAGGACACTGTCAGCAACTTGAAGATGAGATTCCCAGGACAGTGTAACTCCTGTTTTTGGCTCTGTCGTTGAAGTGTCCCTTTGGTCGGGGTTTGCTGACAGAGAGGGAAGCATGAAGGGCAGATATAAAATGGCAGACCTGCACCTGTAGGGAAGCAGCCAGCATAGGGAACAAAGGCAAAGCCTGTGGACTTGTGAGACTTCCCATCTGGTACTGAGTTCACTAATGGTAATATTTTATTTTTATTTTACTTTATTTTATTTTTTAAAGATTTTATTTATTTATTCATGAGAGACACAGGCAAAGACATAGGCAGCAGGAGAAGCAGGCTTCCTGTGGGGAGCCTGATGCAGGACTGGATCCCAGGACCCTGGGATCACAACCTGAGCCAAAGGCAGACACTCAACCACTGAGCCACCTAATTATACCAAATTATATATAATTTGATATATTTTTAAAGCTAGAGGCTGACTGTTGACTATTTAAGATATGTGAATAACCTATTGGTTCTAGATAACTCTAATATTTTTAAAGGATGACTAATGGAGTCATAGGAGCCTCTGTAATGACAACATCTACTTGTTCCCATCATGGCTATTTTATCATCCAAATAAACACTGGACACGGTGGGCAAGGACCCAGCTGAAGTCTTAACTCTACCTTGGTTAGCTTAGTGACCAGGGCCAAGCCATTACCTCTCTGGCCTCTGAGTCCCTGCGGTAAAAAGAGGCTAACAACATCTACCATTTCACAAACCTTAATCAAAGGCAAATGAGATCATAAACAAAAAGAGCTTTGAAAAATTGTGAAGTTAAAAAAAAAAAAAAAGAAAAGAAAAATTGTGAAGTGTTGTAGATAGATAAAATGGCTGCTTAATTTATCATGTTCTGTGTTCAAAGAAAGAGGTCAATATATTCGTGGTGATAGAGCCACGGTGACTATCTCAAACACCCCTCACTTCCTCTGCTCAAAAGCCCAGTTGAACCTCCTTGATGTGCCCACAGTCACTAACGGAGAGGTCCACGTTTCACTCAAAGTGATATTTCTGTGCTGTAGTAAGATTCCAGCAGCCTTGGCCTTGGGCTATATCTCATTTTTGCAGATAATTGGAGCATGGTAACTCTTCCTTTGCATTCCCTTTGTCTACATGAAACCATGAGCCCTGTTATTTCCTTCTTATAGAGTAAAAGCAGGACTGCTCAGGTGTCCTCCCTGGAGTTCCTCGGCAAGTGGTCTGCCCAGCCACCCCTCCACAGACCCTGAGTGGCCCCTGCATTATGGATCTTCTCCTATCCCCAGCTTCTTACCCCCCCAGCTCATACCATCTTCTTTGTTGGTCCCAGGAAGGAGGAACATACAGGAAGAGAGTGTGAGCTGACTCCTAACCACTTGCACTCCCATTGGGAAAAGTCAGGAGGGGCTGAACCCAAGGACATTTAAAATACAAATATTTTCATCAAAGTTAGGCTAACATTAAATCATTTCAGAGAATATTTTCTGGAACAATTTTACTGAACCAATTTGATTCCATGATGATTTTTCACTGTTACACAGATCTTATCTTCGTCAGGTTTGTTTTCTATTTAAATTTTACAACAAAGCTTGGAATCAGTTTTTTGTCCATATTATGTGCTACTGACTATAGCTTCTGTTGTAGCAAGTTCTTTTGTGCCTGTTATTGCCACTAATGCAATTCTCTAGGTTAAATTTGCAAGCCTAAATTCCATTATGAAAACTGGATTCTTCTTCTTCTTCTTTAAAAAAAAACCTGGATTCTTTTGTCAATAATTTTGTTAAATTATACTACAGACAGTTTTGACTGTTGCCAATTTTATTCTGATACGATTTTTTCCATCCATAATAGCCATGGTGAAGTGAACAGGACTGATTGTATGTATTTATTTATCAACTAATTCATTTTTTAAATTATGATAAATGAAAAAAAATAAATAAATTATGATAAATGTTAAAGACAGAAGTAGAGATACAGTAGAAGGACATGGCCTAGAGTCAAAATAGTAGGGATATTCAATATCTCTAGGATGGCAATAACAATTTTTTTAAGATTTTATTTATTTATTTGAGAGAGAGAGTGCACAAGTGGATGAGAGAGGCAGAAGGTAAGGGAGAAGCAGACTCCCCACTGAGCAGGGAGCTCAATACATGGCTCAATCCCAGGATCCTGAGATCATGACCTGAGCTGAAGTGAGCCGAAGACAGACACTTAACCAACTGAGCCACCCAGGTATCCCTGGCTATAACAATTCAAAACAAAATTAAAAAAAAAAAAAAACAAGGGTTGGTGAGGATGTGGAAAAATTGGAACCCCTCGTGTATTGCTGGTAAGAATGTAAAATTGTGCAGCCACTATGGAAAAGAGTTTGGAGGTTCCGCAAAAAGTTAAGCATAGAATGACCACATGACCCAGAAATTCTGTTCCTAGATATATATCTAAAAGGACTGACAACAGGTATTCAAACAAAAACTTGTAATCAAATGTTCCTAGATATATATCTAAAAGGACTGAAAACAGGTATTCAAACAAAAACTTGTAATCAAATGTGCACAGCAGCACTGTACACAATAGCCAACAGGTAGGGGGAAAAAACCCAATGTCCATCAGCTAATAAATGGATAAAGAAAATGTGATAGGTAAGGTATACAATGAAATATTATTCTGCCACAGAAAGGAATGAAGTACTGGTCCATGTTACAACATGGATGAACCTTGAAAACTTTATGCTAAGTGAAAAATCACAAGACAAATAGTCACATATTCAATGATTCCATTTATGTAAAATACCCAGAATATGTAGTTCCATAGGAACAGGAAGCTGGGTTGCCAGGGGCCACAGGGAAGCAAGAATGAGGAGTGACTGCTTAACACATATGAGGTCTCCTTTGGGAATGAAGAAATGTTCTGGAACCAGACAGAGGTGATGACTATGCAGTATTGCCATTGTACCAAATGCCATAGTATCGTGCACTTTAAAATGGTTAATTTCCTGTTATGGGAATCTTACGTCAAAAAAATAGTGAGGCAAAGGGATGGGTTGCACAAAATGTGCTACTGTAAGGCCAGTAAAAATCATTGACCAGGAGTCATAAAAACTCTACTTTTCTAGATTTCTTTTTTTAAAGGAAACAGCAGAAACTCTTGTATGCGATGAAGTTTACATTCAGAAAGCTGGGTGTGTGAGAGAGAACACCACTTGAGCAAGTAAGGTGCCTGTTTGTGATCTATACTGTGTTACAGGAGAAGCAAAAGCTTCAAAGTTAATGCATTTGGGAATTATAGGAAATGCTGAGGTGGGACCAAGGACAGAAAGAAGAGACTTTGAAAGAACTAGGTGGGAATATGATAGTTTGGAGAGGCTTGTGGGATATCGGGGGCACTGAAGAAGCCTCTTGAAGCAAAGACAAGGCTAGGCCAAGACCTGGTAGGGAGCATTTGTCACTTTCTTGCTGCCCCACATCCATTCTTCCTCTCCAAGCACACACAGATTTCCTTTTGGGAAAGTCCTTCTCTCCCATTGCATGCAGGCAATGGCATGGAGATGCCCTGACCCCACCCACAATTACCTTCTTCAAGACAGCCCATTCCTGGGGCATTGCCTCCTGGGGAGCTGCTGACTGCGTAAACAGCACATTTGTCCAGCAGCCCCAGTTTCTTTCCCGGAACCTGACCTCTTTGAGCCTGGTCCTCCAACCTCCTGTCCATTTGGCGAGCACCCCAGCATTGTCCCTCCTCAAGTTAGTTGGGGGGTGGATTGTGTTACTTTAACCAAAGCATTTTGTCTGAAACAAACATAAAATTTTAGCCAAGGAGTAACTGCTGCTGAGCATCTGTTTCACTGGAAGGGACCTGCTAGGAAGGAGGGGTGGCGGTGGGGTTCAGTCTCTGATGCCATATGTGTGCCAACCTTGTGCCAGTTTGCTGGAGGGCTGCTGGTGAGAATCAGAGGGAATGACAGCTAAGTCTGGATTCAGTGGCTATAAAGTAGTTTGACATCATCTAAAAACCCAGGTCCCATAGGAAAGAATTGATTAGTTACCCACAGATTGAGGGCAAAGATAAGCATTAGCACACTTTTTTCCAGCTCTTTTGTAAACAGCCTGCCAGCCATCTGTCCTTGCTAGTGTGAGCTCTGTCTGCCTGAAGGCAGTGTGAGTGAGTGAGTGTGTGTGTGTGTGTGTGTGTGTGTGTGTAGGGACGTGAGTGAGAGGGAGGTCCAGATTTTCCCTTGTGGGCTTTCCCATTGGACAATTCTGTTAGGCTAGCCAGGTGTTACTTACAAATAGATTCAGAAGGTAAGGAGCTGCTGGCCTCTACATTTTGTTGTGGTCTAGCTTCTTTCTTAGTAATATTTGTTTATTTATAACAACCATTTATTAATCACTGGCCATGGCACAACATTGGATAAACTAGTATATGTGTTAGTACAGAAGACATCGCCTCTGCTTTCAGGGAGTTAGGAGTAAAACATGACCAGATGCTAACTCTAAGAATAGCTTTTTTAAAAATGTAGAGATGCATGCAAATTAGTGTAGTAAAAACTGAGTATTAAAATGTGAAACAAGCTATAAAGTTTTACTGTAGGATGTAAATACCTGAATAACAGAGAGATAAAGCATGTTTTTTTAATAGGATAAGTAAAAACTGTAAAGATGTCAATTTTCCCCCAAGATAATGTATAAGTTTGGTGTGTTTCCAATTAGAAATCCCAAAATTTTCCCAAAACAAGCTAATCCTGTAATTCATCTGGAAAATAAAATGCCAAAAATCTGGCAAGAAAATTTTGAAAAAGAAAAGGAGGCCCACACTGTGGGCCAATGCTCAAAATAGTCCATAAAGCTATATTAATTAAGGCAGAGTCATATTGGCACAAGAATAGACAAATAGATCAATGAATCAAGAAAAGAAAATATAGAAAAATATCTTAAAAAAAAAAGAAAAGAAAAATATCTAAATATTTAATTGGGAACATGGTATATATTAAAGATGACAGTTGAAATCAGTAGGGAAAGGATGAACCATTTATGGTGTAAAGTCAAGTAGCTGTCAGGAAAAAATGAATTAGATCTTCACTTTGCACCTTTTACAAAATAAGAGGATTTAAGGGTAATACGTTTTTTAAAACTAGAGGCATAATAGAAGGAAATATTGGAGAATATATTTAAGATTAGGTGCTAGAATAACTCCTTTTAAAACAAAATGTAAAACATAAAGGTTTTAGTAGAAAAACCTAACAAATTTGGGGCACCTAAATCTGGCTGGCTCAGAGGAATGTGTGACTCTTGATCTCGGGGTCATGAGTTCAAGCCCCATGCTAGGTGGAGAGATTACTTTTAAAAACATATCTTTTAAAAAGAGAGAGAGAAACTAACAAATTTAACCACAAGGTATGAAAGTTATATAAGGTGGGTGGGGGGGACTGGGTGACGGGCACTGAGGGGGACACTTGATGGGATGAGCACTGGGTGTTATTCTATATGTTGGCAAATTGAACACCAATAAAAAATAAATTTAAAAGAAAAAGAAAGTTATATAAGATAAAATTAAAATATACAATAAACTGGGAGAAAGCCTTTGCAACATATAATAGAAAATGATGGGTGTAGGAGTGATAAGAACAGTACCTACAAATCGATTGGAAAAAGATAAAAATGTAACAGGAAAATGGACAAAGGGTACAGTTTACATAAGAGAAATGAATGACTAGTAAACCTATGAATCAAGAATATGCAAATTCAAGTAAGAAACTTGCTTACCGCAGATTGGATCCATCTTTAAAAACACAAATTGATGTTAAATACCCATTTTTTACCCATCAAGATGGCCAGAATGTAAAAGATTGACAATGCTAATTGTTGATGAGGGTGAGGAAGACAGGTACTTCCATGCAAAACTGTTGGGAATGTAAATTGGTCCATCTGTTTTGAAAGACAGTTTGGTGGTGCCCTAATTTAAAATGCACACAGTGCTCAGTTCTATGTCTCTAGGCCCCCTAGGAGATACCTCTCTTCATTGGGTAGTTGAGCCCTAGCTCCTTTACAGCATGATGCCAGGCTTCCAAGGAGATAAAAGCGGAAGCTGCCAGGCTCGCTTGAAAGGCCAGACCCAGAGTAAAGCAGATTCCTCCATGTTCACTTTCCAGCATCTCTTAAGTGCTTATATGGTTATATAAATTTCAAAATACCCTATTGTTTTGGTCCATATTTCCTCCTTGACCTAAACCATGTAACTAACTCCACTCATTCTAATTGGTTTTTTTTAAAGATTTTATTTAGTTGACAGAGAAAGAGAGCACAAGCAGGGGGAGGGGCAGAGGGAGAGGAAGAAGCAGACTCCTCACTGATCAGGGAACCCAATGCAGGACTCGATCCCAGGACCCCAAGATCATGACCTGAGCCAAAGGCAGTGGCTTAAGTGACAGCCAACCAGATGCCCCACTGGCTTTTCTTTTCTTTTCTTTTCTATTTTTTTTTTTTTTTTTAGTTTTTCATGTGATCTGTAGGTAACTCATAAACAAATGAAAACACACAGCAAAACTTCACCATGGTAAATATTGTCTAAAAATGCAATGCGATAAACTCTGGTGTTGTGTTATTGTAAAGTTGATTGAAAACAGTGCTTTATCAGTAGGTGGTATTGTCATAAAACTAAAGATTGTAAAATGCCCACTATGCACAACTGACCCCACACTGAAGTGAGAACATGACAGGTAATCCTGAGACAGTCACTTATTCTCATGCATACACGTGCATGCACACACATAGACATATGTGCACCACCAGGATTTTCTCTGAGAATGGTGCTGGATCACCTGGAAAGAGGACAGTAACCAAACAGCAGTCATGCTACAGCCCAACTTATATGAGAATGTATATTTTTTTGTATATTCTTTTATTGGAGTTCGATTTGCCAACATATAGTATAACACCCAGTATTCATCCCGTCAAGTGGATGTATATTATTTTTTAAGTGTATCTGTGCCTTCTCAGATTTACTAAGGGGAAGTGTGTGGAGTACCCTGGGAGAGACACAAAGATAAATGAGCCTGGCTCCTGCAGGTGATGGGAAGGAATGTGCTTGAAAAGAGTCCTCATGTCAATCAAGCCCTCTGGCTGCCAGGATGGAGCTCTGCCAAGGGGTCCTTTGCCAGGGGACACAGAGGTGGGGCAGCTCCCCTAGTAGCCTGATTGGATAACCACCTGTGTCATCATTCCATGGGAAGTCTGTGACCAGCCCAGAGAAAAATTTTATTTTATTATTTTATTTTATTCTTCCATAATTTTCTGAGATTATATTGTATTTAAAACAAGATCAGAAGATACATATATGAGCCTGAATTCATATTTCTTCTGTTTAACCTCAGCACGTTTCTATTTTTAATTTATATTATAAACTAAATTTTCTTTGAATTCCCCTCTGGGAGCAACCAGGAATTTGGCTTCTTGGATCACTTGTCTCCCTCTATGCATAATTTTTTGACCAAAACCCTTTATAAATCCTATATCTAAATCTTGTGTAATACTGGGTTATCCAGTTGATGTTATTTTTATAGGCTTGCTTTTTGTTGCTCTCATAATCTCCTCATCTCTTATAAATGCTTCTGTTTTCCAAATGCCATGGCCTCTGCACTAAGATTTGCACCTGTGGTGTCATGCTGGCAAATGGCTTCATGTCCCAAGGTCTTAAAATACTATTTCCTCTCCTCCCTACACTCACAGAGGAAGTTCGTCTGGGAACTGGCTTGCTTAAGATGATCACTTCTCTTCAATTTGTGGAGACTTATTATTTTTAAAAAAACAGTAAATCTGGTAGAATTTAAGGAAGGTTTTTAGGATCAACTGGTATGATAGAAATAATAGGCATGAATTGGGAAGCAGGTTAAGGTAAACCCTTAAGAAAATGCTCACCATGGCATGCCTGGGTGGCTTGGTCAGTTAAGCCTCTGACTCTTGGTTTAGGCTCAGGTCATGATCTCAGGGTCCTGGGATCGAGCCCTGTGTCAGGCTCCCCACTCGGTAGGGAGTCTACTTGTCTCCCTCAACCCCTCCCCCTGCTCTTTCTCTTTATCTCTCTCTCTCCCCCCCCCCCAAAAAAATAAATCCTCTAAAAAATCTTTTTTAAAAATCTGTATTATCTACAGATTACAGAGATGTAGGATGGATGTCATTACCATATTTTATGTTCTATGACTCAAGTGTACACAGAACACAAATCTGGCCAACCACCAGGCCTGGGCCTCCAAGCTGAGCAAGAGCAACCAGTGGCAGTTCAGGAAATGGGATCATCCTGCACTGTGGTTGTGAACTAGAATCATTTCTTAGTTGTAACAGAATGCTTTGTTTTCCCAGTAATTAACTAATTTGAGGTTTTTGCATTTACTCCCAGGAACCAGCGTCACTCCGTGTGTTCATGAAGGACAGTTGTCAGGGTGGTGTCATGACTTGCTTAAACTAGACAAGCCTTTATCCTTCATCTAACCCAACAAATATTTACACTGCTTCCCTTCCAGCACATTCTCCACAGGGTACACAGCACCTCATAACACACACACAAGGCACCTACAGGCTCTTGGGAAAGCTTGCTGCCCTTCCCAGTGTAATGGAGAGCAGGTGGTTTGTTTAACAGGGTGACCACTGTGGCTGGGGCCTGTCTTGTTAGAGGAAGGCAAAAAAGTGAGCATTTAGTGAATGTAGGCAGCGTGATAGCTGTTTTATATACATTAGCTCATTTGATAATGAGGCTAACCCCGTCAAGTAGCATGTGGTCAAAATGTATAACTTGCTTTCTTTTTAATCTACATTACAGCAACAACCCATATTGAATTGCTTAACACTGTAAATTTGAAATCCTGCCTGAATAAGCATGTCCTGATGATTTCTAAGGCTAGTCTGATACGGGGTGTATTAGTAAATGGGGAAAGGAGGTAAATCATGGCATGAATATAAGGTAAAGAAAATCCCATATTTATACTTTAGTATGCAAAACTTGTCAGGAAAAAAAAATTCAAATAGGTTGAAAGATTTTGGCTCAAAATGTTTTCCATGTGTTGTTCAAGGAGTGTGGGGGAATTGACCTTTCCTCTCCTCCTCTCTTAGATACATTCCACCGTTGATCTGGGGGAAAAGTGGACACATCCAAACAGCCTTGTATGGGAAGATGGGAAGGGTGAGGTCACCACACCCGTACGGGCACCGCAAGTTCATCACCATGTCCGACGGAGCCACTTCAACCTTTGACCTCTTTGAGCCCTTGGCCGAGCACTGTGTTGGAGGTAAGCTACTCTAGGTCTACACTGTGGCCCATTGGTCAGTGAGGGAGCACAGTGTACATGCTCCTGTCACTGGCTCAGCATCACACCCAGGGGCTGGTAGGAAGCCTCCTGAGGTACATCATTCAGGGGCAGCCAGCAAGGATTCACACTATCATGTGCTTGCCAGTCACTACATAGGGCCCCTCAGACAGCATTGCTGAATGTAGTTAGTCCTCCCATGACATACAGAAGCTTGGTGTGAGGGGATGAGGGAGAATGTGGAGCCCAGGTCCCGCAGGACCAGGCCTCTGCTTTGATGACAGCAATAGAAGCCAGACTCTTCTAAGTGCTTTGTAGATACTATTATCCCAGTTAAGCCTTATAGCAACCCTGAGAGGTTGGCGCCTTATTATCCTGACTCTACTGATAAAGAAGATAAAGCTCAGAAATTCGGGATGGCCAATCTTGTTTGTTGGTAATAGCAGATGGTGGAGGCTCTCAGGTACCTCTGCATACATTGCATGGATGAAAAGACACATTTGGGCCCATTTATGCAGGGGTCTGGGATACCTGTCTGTCAGAAACCACTCTGATTACTGTTGCTGCTGGAATTTGGCATTGCTCTGTCCATTCTATATAGTGAGCACCTGTTATAAAGAGCTTTGCAGTGAGGAGGTAGAGTTAGGATGGCAGCTGCCTCTGACTGCTGCTCTTGTAAGAGGAGGACATGTCTTTTCAGTTCTGTAGTATGCAAAGCACCTAGGTTTGGGGGGATTCAGGGTTTTATTTTTAAGATTTTATTTATTTATTTATTCAGAGAGAGAGCATGCATGCATGCACAAGTAGGGTGGGAAAGGCAAAGGGAAAGAGAGAGAGAGAGAATCCCAAGCAGACTCCCCACTGAGCATGGAGCCCAATGAGGAGCGTGATCTCACGACCCTGAGATCATGACCTGAGCCAAAATCAAGAGTCTGACGACAACTGACTCAGCCACCCAGGTGCCCCAAGGCACTTTGGTTTTTACAGGAGCTTGGTAACTACTTGGGAGGAATTCCAGTAAACCTCTTGCACCTTTCAGTTCTTCACAGTAATCAGCACTGCCAATTAGCTAATGACAAAGGTTTAAGTTGATGTTCCCTTTGCCTAGAATACTCATCCCCATGGCTGCTCCTTCTTGTCATTCGGGTCTCAACTCAGATGTCACCTCCTCAAAGGGATGGCCCTTGCCTCCACTCACTACTGTTCTCTTCCCAGTAAATCCATCACACCTTCCTGCTTTAGCTCTTCATGACACCTGCCACTCCCTTGGAAGGTAATTCATGGTCATGATAGAAAATTCAAAAGTTACCTTTAAGATACACAGAGAAAGTCTAAGTCTCTCTTCTACTCCTACTCCCCACCCAAGCACCTCCCCCATGGTATCCACTGTTCGGTTTCTCATGTATTATTCTGGAGCTAGTGAATGCATTTCTAAATATAGATATCTTTTCCCCTCCCTGCAAATGGCAGTATATCATAACCCTTTCCTGCACCTTGCTTTTCTTCCACTTAATACATGTTAGAGAGCTTGCCCTATCAGTATATGCAAAGATGTCTCTCATTATTTTTAAGGGCTACATAACATTTCATCACTTGGATATGCAATCATTTATTTAACCAGACCCCTGTTTCTGGACATTTAGCATGTGTTCATTCTTTTGCCATTATCACCTCTACTGTACACATCTTGTTCTGTATATGTACAGGTGTATCTGTAGACAAATACCTGGAAGTGAAATTCCTTGATCAAAGAAGCCTGTGTACACACTACTTTTCATTTTTCTATTTGTTCATTCCATCATTCATACAGAAATTAGGAGTAAGGTTTGGAAACTTGTACAGTGGTAATTTTAAACCTGCTGAATCTAATAATAAAAAAATTGAGATTTAAATTGTTTTCATTTCATCTTTCTAGTAATTTTTATCATATTTTTCAAAATTAGCTGTGCACGATCAGATATTTTAAAAATTGACCCTTCACCATAAATAGTTGAGAACCACTGATCCAGACAACTCCACCTGGAAGGGAAAGATGCTCTTCCCCAGAGAATCGAGTGAAAAGATGCATGTCAGGTTCCCTCCTACTGTTTTCTCTGCCAGTGATGTGTAATTGTGGCCCTTTATCTTCACTATTCATTGGATATGTTGGGATCTCTTTCTTCACCTGTAGATGACATTACCATGGTCATCTGCCCTGGCATCGCCAATCACAGCGAGAAGCAATACATCCGCACCTTTGTCGACTACGCCCAGAAAAATGGCTACCGGTGCGCCGTGCTCAACCACCTGGGCGCCTTGCCCAACATTGAGCTGACCTCACCACGCATGTTCACGTATGGTAAGTACAGGCATGGCCAAGTGGAATCCCCCTTATTGTTGTCCTCAATACAAGCATGCTGTTATTTCTGTTCTGCTTTCCCTTTCTGGGTTCAGAATTTATGCCCATGTAGGGAGGCAGTGGGGCACATGGTTATACCAACAGCCAGTGGGTACTGGGCATTTATGATGCCATACTTCCCATCAGCCTTTTAGATGGGTACCCGAGCCATGCCCAGCTCATCATGCCTCCGAGAGACAGAGTGCAAGTAACTGGGGCGGGTCTTCCCCACCGCCCCCTGCAGGTAGGGAGGTGTCAGAGCAGGGCCAGGAGCCCCATAGCCAGTGCCCTGTATCACACTGCACCATCCTCAGAACTCTTGTGACTGGCCAGCAAGGGTCTCGAGGAGGCACATGCATGTCTGTGGGAAGGGATTCTGGCACATCGACAACTCATAGGATTTCAAGTTCCTTCAAGAGAGGAATTGGATCTCATAATTGAGACAAATGCTTCTTGCCTTTATTGAAGTCCTGCATTAGCTCTGTCTTCCGGACTGCCAGTTCTTGATTCTTATTTAAGTTTCCCTTCATATTATACATACACACATAAATAACAAACACATAAAATATGTGAGTATGCACAAACATTGGGGTTGTTTATAACCAGATAAATTATTATGAGTTTTAATGGGAAACAACTGAAAATCGCATCTATAATCTCACCATAACTATAATTTTCTATTTGTTTATTTTCCCATTAGTTTATCTGTGTGTATGTAGTTTTTATTTAGGTGCAGTCATAGTATGTATATCTGTGATGGCTTAATTTAAATAATCTTATATTCACTAGCATAAAGGTGCATAGTTGTTACACTTAATCTTTTTAAGAGCCACATTGCTGTTATTCCCCCATTATAGTTTATCTAACCATTCCTCTTTGGAGTCCATTTAGCTTATTTAGAGTTTTTCAGCATTCTAAATAATGATGCTATAAATATCTTCTGCATAGAATTTGTTTTTCTCTTTAATGACTACTTTGGGCTGAATTTCCAGGGCTAGAATTTCAAAGGCAACATTCTGGATGCATATTTGTACATATTGTCACATTGTCCTTCCAGCAAGGTTGTTCTGGTGTATGCTGCTACTGGTGATGTGTAGGGCACAGATAGGGAAGCATGAGCGGGGGCACCTGCTCTGTGCCAGCCTGGCTGCCTCGCGCCCTGCTGCTTCTCTGCACTCACTCCCACAACTAAAGACACCATGTTACAGACTCTTCTGTTCAACAGTTTGGTGAGTGGCCCGAAGATATAGGTGAAGATCCAGATTTACAGATAAGTCAGGCACATTGTGAGTATGTGGGAGACAGGATTGCGTCCAAAAGGCAGACATGGGCAGAATCTTACAAAAATGAAAACAATGTGGGGAATGATTATAAGGTCCTGAACTTGGATGTAAAAATCCATCTATACAAGTTGAAGATGGGGAGACATGGCTTGGCCTTAGGACCTGAGACAGAGACAGACTTGGGAGGGCTCTCTAATAGCACGATATACCAAAAACAAGACAAGAAATGCCAGTGAGGGCACTTAATGTGTGCCTGAACCAAAGCTGATGTCTCGTGCAGACGTAATCCCTTTAATTTCCACAGCAACCAGCGAGACACTTAGTGAAATTGTGATGAAAAGGCACACAGAGGCACAGAGAGGTTAAGTCATCGGGCAAGACAGAGAGCCAGGGAGCAGGAGAGCTAAGAGGAGAGCCTGGGGCTGGCTCCCATCTCAGAGCTGGGAGAAGCTCTGTGTGTGTGTGGCCCAGGTCCCCACCCTGGGAATGCTGTGCTAGGGACCCCAGGGGGAAGGGACAGTAGATTGGGAGGCATCTGCGCACACGCCAGGGAAATTGGGTGAGGAGAAAAGAAGAGTAGGCTCAGTGTGGCACAAGGTCACAGAGACAGGACCCTGGCCTTGCTGCTGACTGGTGGTTTAGCCTTGAACAGCTTACTTAACGTTCCAGATTCCTCAACAGCCCCAAATGGGGGTTTACAATTTTACACTTAAACATGGGTTACTAAGGACTTAGCAAGCAGCTGAGCGCCTACCATAGTAGCTGTTCACTAAATGTTCGGTTTATTCTTATCCAGATACTTGCAGATCTGTTCATTTCTATCCAGATACTTGCAGATCTGAGCAAGGGATGAGCCATGCTCTCTGTGGCCCAGATAAATATGTTCCTTCAGCAAATAATCACACGACAGTGGGGTGGGTGAGGTCGCAGTGAAGGGAAACCAGCATGTCTCCATAGGCAAGCAGTGGTATTGTGGTAGGATTGTTCTGGGAACAGTATTTGAACTGGGTCCTCAGGGTCCCAGGGGTTGGAGCTCATAAACAGAAGGGAGTGGGCTCTTGGGGTGCATGGTATGTCTAGGCTGGTGAGCTGACTCCCAACGAGGAGAACCCACTGGGCCAAGTCAGCGCCCTTCTAGGGAGAGCTCAGCCCCACAGGTTTGCAGTCAGTTAACTGCTTCCTTTCATTTATTGTTGTTACTGTTTTTTCCATCAGAATTTTAGAAGAGAATTCCTATAGTTTGCTGTATTCCTGTATTTGTCCAGAAAGGCAGATCTTCTATTTCTAGAAGATATGTTTCCCCTGCAGTTTTTAAAAAAACCTTTCTGTTAGAGAAAATGTTCAAAATACAAAAGTGGGGAGAACAGTAAAATGAGCCCAAACAAACCCCTGTGTGCGCACCACTCAGCATCAACGGTTACTCCACTTATGGCCAGTCTCATCTCATCCATAACCCCCTTCCTGCCCTTTCCTTCCTTTTCAGAGATTATTTTGGAGCTCGTCCTAGAGAGCCCTTCCTTCCATCTGCGACTATTTTAGTGTAGGATGCTAAGCGACGCGGACTCTTTGTAAACTGTTTTAATTTGCTAGGAGCTCTAACAAAATACCACCGTCTGGGTGGCCTAAACTACAGACGTTTGTCTTGTCACAGCACTGGAGGCTGGGAGTTCAAGGTCAAGGTGTGGGCAGGCTTGGTTTTCTCTGAGCTTCCCTCCTGGGCTTGTAGGTGGCCATCTCCTCCTTGTCTTATATGCCCATGTGTGTGTGTCTCCCTCTATCTGTGTCCTGGTCTCCTCTTATAAAGACACCAGTCAGGCTGAATTAGGGCTCAACCCAACTGACCCTGTTTCAACTTAATTATTTCTTTAAAGCCCCTTTCTCCAAATACAGTCATATTCTGAGTCAGCGGGGCTAGGACTTCAACAGATGAATTTGTGGTGGACACAGTTAAACTCATAAAATAACATAAGCACAATACCACCATCACACCTAAGACACCAGCATTCCTTAATAGCAGTTCTGTTTCTCCAGCTGACTTCTTTGTTTTTTTCTTTTGTAATTACTTGGTTCAGGATCAAAATCAGTTCCATACGTTGCTGTTTCTTGAGTCTCTTATTTTTTTAGTGTTACTGTCCCTCCCTCTTTCTTCCCTTCCTCTACTTTTCAATAGAAAAGGAAAAAGAAAGCAGAGCCATCTTAAGCCTTTTTTAAATCTCCTTCCCTGCACTTTTCATAGATCCCTCAACCAAGTCAGCCTCGTCCATGAGGGAGGACCGGATGAGACATTGAGGGGGCTCTGGTTCCCAGGACATGCTGCAGAGTGTATGCCGACACCCAGCACTGGCCTGAGCTCTGTATGGACAGCCCTTCTCTGGTCTTCACTTAGCTGCATCTTGTCGTTTGGGTCTCGGCTAAGATGTCACCTTCTTGGAGAGTCTTTGTCCCCTGCCCTCACCCCTTAATCATTCTCTAATCCCGTGTCTCCCTGACTCTATTCCATGGGAGCCAGCAGTCTTCATGCTCCCTGGTGTGGCTCCCCGTGCCCCGAATCCTGCTCATCCTCTAGAAAATGCTCACTCTGCCAGGGCTGACTGAGGACTGAGGTGAGAGGTGTGAAATGATCGTTTGTAAGGTGATCTTGGCAAACCACATCTCAAACACGAGAGCCTTCCCTTGTGCAAGCTGCACTGCTCTTGAGCAGATAGCAGGCCATCAAGTCACCGTGAATACCCCTTTTGGGCCTTTTGAGACTGATCTTGACCAGAGGAAAACTAAACAGGGTGTGAACAAGAAGCCTTCCATTCTTCTTTTCCTGTTACACACCCACCTTAGACCTGAGAACATTGTAAAAGACCTTGCCCCACTTAGACTAACTGTTCCAGACCGCATAGGCACCAATCCCTTGCCATTGGATATCTTTGCTGGTGTGATTAGAAATTGTTAAAAACAGATCTCTCTCAAACAGAAGAATTTCCTAAATGGATACTTACGCATTCTTGTGACTTAAGAGTCCTTCATGCTGCCTTTGAAGGATGAAGTCATTAAGGAAAATCCTGCATGACAGCAGTTCCCATTTATTTCACACTGACGAATGCCAGGGCGCACCAAGCATATGCATACACTACTTAGCCCGATCCTCACTGACATCCAGAGGTAGGTGCTAGTGTCCTCACGCCACAGGCTTGCCTGGGGTCACCCAACTAGTACGTGACAGAACCAGCATTCAGATCGTATGGTTCTCAACCCCAATTAGCACCAGCTCTGTGGTGGTGCATGCTTCCTATGCAGGATATTGTTCCTGAGGACTACACAGGAGCAGGGAGATGGCTAAGCATAAAAAAAAAGACTTTTCCCCCACTGTAGTGGCGGTGATCATTATTACTGTTTACATTAATAGTATCACTTACATAGTATTTGTTGTGTGGCAGACACTGTGCTGAGTACTTGATAGGATGTATTAAATGAGACATCCTCCCTTCAACAGACCAGGAACCTGAGGCCCAGTGAGGTTGCATAATTTGCTCCACAAGGCTGATGAGTGAGTGGTCCAGATTTCCAACCCAGACAGTCTATCCCTGAAGCTCATGCTTTTGAACAATGGCCTACATCCCTTCTCTGTGTGAGAGACTGCATCCTGCCCATACATTTCACAAGCAAGGAGATTGTTCCCACCCAGACACATTTTAGGTTTAAGGCAAAAGTGCATCCAGGAGCTTCTCAGAGCCACAACAATGGGTCTGGTGCTCTTTTGTTCATGGAGCATCCCAGAGACATTTGTGGGGCCAGCACCCCCCATGTGGGGAAAACAGGAAGTGTGCAGAGTGCCTGCCATCCTGAAGCTACCAGGCCAGTAAGGAGTTGCTCCCCCTGGCACAGTCAGAATCAGTCTGAGCTTCTTGGCTGAGTCTGTCTAAAAAGAACGTTGACCAGACATTGTCTTTTTCAAGGACAGTGACCAGATCTTGGTTTTCAATTTTGTATGTGATTTTTCACGTTCATCTCCTACAGGTGGTATGTCACTTAGAGAGAGATGCTCAGGAAATGCCTGCATAAGGAAAGAGCCTAGGTTTTCGAGTCCAACAGATGGGGGTTTGAACACCTAGTTCACCAATGTTGTCGAGAAAGTTAGTATTAATATAAACAAAAGTGTGTAGCATGGAGTCCAGCAATTGGCAGTAAATGGCAGTGACTTTTGTCTTTACGTTTTCCTCTCTTGTTTTCTGAGAACCAACCTAGGGAGAACAGGTGAAAGGTGACTTGAGCAGCCAAATGATCTCACCTCCGCCTCAGCCTCATGCAGTTAACTGCATGTGAACTTTTGCAAGGATTCATTGAGAAGCTGTGCTTGCTAAGCAGAGAATCCTGTCTTGAGTGTGCTATAAGTTATGACTGTACAGAGACAGCCTGGCCCTGGTGGTGACCTCGAAGGATACAGTCTGTTCTTTCTGACTTCACGGCCTGCAGAACTGGCCCTGCGCAGTGCGCTGGGCCCCAGGGCTGGGGTCACATACCTCCAGCTCAATACTGCTGGCTTCTGAGGGCGCAGTCAGCTCTCACAGTCACTGTGGGCAAGTCATTTTTATTGTAGTACCTGCACTTTTTGCTGTATTTTAGCCTTCTAAAAATTCTTTTCATTCTTAAAAAAAATTCCTCTCCACTTGCTACAGTGTAATTCTTTTTTTTTTTTTTTTTTGAGAGAGAGAGAGTGCAAGCAGTAGTGAGGGGTAGGGGTTACGGAACAGAAGAAGAGGGAGAGAGAGAGAATCTTAAATAGGTTCCACGCCTAGCACAAAGCCCAAGGCTGGGCTCCATCTCATGACCCTGAGATCATGACCTAAGCCAAAATTAAGAGTCAGACATTTAACCAATTGAAGTGCCTCTATAGTTCATATATTTTTTAAGCTAGAAAATATTAAATATTTCTTTTGTGACAGATTAAATGAATTAAATTAAATTGAATGACATTAACTGATCTGACCATAAATAAAATGTGAAACTCTTAGGATGACAAGTGGAACCCACAAGAGTGAAATGTGTAAGTCTTTTAAATTTCTTATTGAGCTTGGGTACTGTACTGGATCAGACCAAGTACCCAACCTTGTCATGGAGGAGTCAATAAATAACACTTAAAAATGATAGAAGATATAGAAGTCTTGAAGATTTTTTTTTGAAGTGTGTTTATTCTAAAAAGCCTAATCTTTAATTGAATCACTATAGCAGTGGACATGATGGCTTCCTCTTTATTGACTGAATTGATTTTTTTAATGCAGACACTGTTTGGAATATAAGTAGTTTTGTCAAGTGGTGACGCAGGAGACCAGTAAATTAAGGAAGCATTTTGTTTCATCTTTGTGTCTTTGGCTCAATGCCTTCTCCCAATCTTCCAGGATTCATGTTCAGAGCAAAGTACAGTGGCATCAAGTCCATCACCCAAGGAAAGAACTAAAAACCAGAATCACCCAGCTGTGGTTGTTCTGACCTCTGTTTTTCTTGAAATTGAGCCAAGTGACAAAGACCATGAGTCTGATCTTGACTATAAGAGAGAAAATTGAAGATTTTTAAAGTCAGTTCTATATCAGATGAAAGGAATAAAAACAGCCTGGAATTGGCCCCCACAAGGTGACCAAGTCCTTAGGATCACAGGCCTCCTGAGAACTTGGTAGTCATCTCTGACCAAACAACGAGCTGGGGGTATTGTGGCATTGAATGCTGTCCCAAAAGATTTAAATTGCCTCCCTTGTGAATTTACACACAGAAGTGGGCCCTTCCCTTCTTTCAAAACATTTGAATATCTGGCATCAGAGAGGAGGTGTCTGGGATCCCAGCACTGTCTTCTGTTGCATAGAGAAGTTCTCTAATGTCCAACTGGGTTTAATACTGGAAATTTTTGTTTTTTAAACTATCTTTTGGAACCACAAGGGAAAGCCAGAAAACTTTGCCTTGCCTTGCTTAGAAGGTGGCATTTCAGTCTTAGAAGGGTGGGAGAGCCTGTACCTGGGGGGACCCCATAATTTAGCATCCCAACAGGATTACTTTTGAGTGTGAAAGAGGCCCTTAGTAATGACTGCATCAGAATGACAAACTCCAGGAATCTCCCAGGCAGACTAGAATGTAAGACCACCCTGGTTGGCATGCTGTAGAGATCACCCAGGATCCAAGACATTTTGCCATAAGGGGGTACAAACAGTGATTTTTAAGGAACTTCTGTTTTGTTTTTACTGCTCAATCTACCTGAAGATCTTTGGTTAGGTCATGAGCATAGATGTTTCTATAAGATTCTCATAGCATTTTGATTGATGCAGACTCAATTTTGAATTGTATTCATGATTCCAGATTGACAACCACGAGTCGCATGGCCTCTACAACAGTTGAGTGTTACAATGGCAGGAGGACACGGTGGGAAGATAGGAGGAAGGAGGAGATGGGTGGAGAGAGAGAGAACATGACTGTGAAGGTGGTGAATTTGCAGAAGCTCAAGCATCTTGGTAAACCATCTGGTGAGATCACATGCTGGGAGTCACTGCGTATCAAGATGGTGCCAAGCGGCCAGCATTAGGGAATGTGATGGGGGCAGTAAATATCCAGAGTAGAATTGTGGAGAAGCAATGACAGGTTCTGGCTTCTGGGATCAGACCTGGATGCTTACCTTTCAGCCCAAAGAAGGCAGGTTTAGGTATTTGGTACCTGGGCAAACAAAGCTAAAAGCTTTCCTTTGTGAAAATCTGTTTCAGAGATAAGGACAAGACCAGCTCATCTGCTGCACAAAGGGGGCTCTCATTTTATTTCTGTAGCTGTTTTCCTCTTGAGTGACATAGCTGTGCAGTGGCTATCACAGCTCTGAGAAATGACAGGGGCTGCTGGCCCCCAGATGCCTGCTAGGAGCCATGTTGTTAGCCTGTCCAGATCATTCTCTTGGATTACTCTCAGGGGGAAAGATATTTAGGTACGCCTTTCCTGTCTCCAATACAGTCATCACAGTCACGCTGGCCAGTGGTGTGTGCTTTCGTGCTACATGATTCAAACCTCTTTACACAGCTAACGTGTGGCACACCCACCACGTTCTAGCCCAGGCCTGGCATGGGGAATGTGG
Source organism: Vulpes lagopus (assembly GCF_018345385.1). NCBI lineage: Eukaryota > Metazoa > Chordata > Mammalia > Carnivora > Canidae > Vulpes > Vulpes lagopus. The sequence goes on from NC_054827.1 coordinate 112,427,789, forward strand.
AGATGACTCAGTCTCCATCCAAAAGGAGCACCAAGTTTCTGCATCCCCATATTTGAGCCTACTTAGTCACGTTAGTGCCTCTTGGAAATGGCTTTTGTGAAAGTAGTTTTCGGGTAGCCTTAGCCTTGTCTTTCTTTAGGGGTGTGAGGTTGAAGAAAAGCTCTTTCCTGTTCTCAGCAGGTTCTCTTTCCAAGATGGCCCTGTGGTATTCACCTCTCCAAAGCCAGGCTAGTGTCTTATGTTTCATCTTGCCTTTAAAAGCTGCAGCAAGATTAGATACCCAAATCTTATTACTGGTGCTAATCCCATAAGGATTAAACACACAGAGCCTCATTAAAATCCTTCTAGTATGAAAGAACAGGTCCCTGTAGCTTTTAGTAGAACAGTTCAGGGAGCAGCTCTCAGTCACTTGAGGGCATTTGGTAAACTGTCATCAGGTGGAAATCCCAGAAGGACCCAGCACCTAGTAGAAGACATATCCTAGAGCTGAGAACACTGTGCCCTTGCCTGGGAGAGATGGCAGCTCTTCACACAACAACCAACAGCTTGTCCAGCAGTAGGCAGGGCTGGCTCTTTATCCAGATCAGGTGTATTTGGATTTAATTAAATTGAGGCTCCCCAGGTGCCTATGCGATTAGCTATAATTGCTGCTTGGTAGTGTAGCAAATCTGAGTTTTGTAACTGTCACAGTGACATCTGAACATCTGCTCTAGGTCTCAAATAGTCTCAAAGCCAAATAAAGATAGACAGGTCCTGGGGTGCCTGGCTGGCTCAGTCAGTGGAGCATGTGACTCTTGATCTCGGGGTCGTGAGTTCGAGCCCCACATTGGGTGTAAAAATTGCATAAATAAGTAAAACTTTTTAAAAAAACTTTTAAAAATACTATTAAAAAAAGACAAGTCTAAAAGGAATCAGATGAAGAAAAAACAAAGACTTTTAATAATGAAAAAATAAATCCCTGCAGTACTGTTACTTGTGTGGGTTTGTGCTATGAGGCAAAGGACTTGGGATTTGGGGTTAGATGTAGGTCCAAAGTCCAGCGCTCCCGTTGGCTCACTTTGTGAGGTCAGGCAAGTCACTTCATCCCTTCGGATCTACTTCCTCTGCTGTGTTGGTGTTCCCAGGACAGGGCCTGGGGCACAGTGCATGCTGGCTTTCATCCATTCATTTAGGTCATACTGACTGAGTGGCCACCCAGTGGCTGGCCCCACGGATACAGTGAGAAACAAGACCAGGAGCATCTTTGCCATAAAGAGTATACCACCTAATAGAGGTTCCTTCATATTAGAATAAAACATAGGGTTGTAGATAGTCAAGGGATAAACGAAATTAGGTAGAACCCCAAGAAAATGGTGGAAAAGTAAAGATTTTAGTAACAATTTAAAATAAGTCCCATTTCTTATGCAGGCAAATGATGTTCCCATTGCAAGCAGCACAAACCTCCACTCCAGTGTGAGGGATGTGCTGAGTGTCTAAAACCTAGGTTAAACTGGTCTAAAGGGATTTAAACATATTGTTTTTTATTCTTTATTTTCATTGTTTTTTTTAACTAGCTGGATTTTTGTTGAAAAACAGGGGCACCTGGGTGGCTCAGCAGTTGAGCGTCTGCCTTTGACTCAGGTCCTGATCCCGGGGTTCTGGGATTGAGTCCCGCATCAGGCCCCTTGCAGGGAGCCTGCTTCTCCCTCTGCCTGTGTCTCTGCCTCTCTCTCTCTCTCTCTCTCTCTTTCTCTGTGTGTATCTCATGAATAAATAAATAAAATCTTTTAAAAAGAAAAACTAGTGTATGTACATAGTAAAACTATTCCAGCGGTGCAAAAGTCTATATACCATGAATCAAGCTGTGTCTCCCTCTCACCCTCAGTCCCCAATTCTCCTCTCCAGGAAGTCGGTATCTGCTGTGGCTTTTCAGTGAATATTCAGTCAGATAGATTGTGCTATAAGCCCTTTCAAGCCCAGGCGCACACTGGAGATGTGGCGTCTCCCACCCTGATCCATGAGGTGGTCAGAGGCACTCCATGTCAGCAGGTTGGTCTCAACTTCATTGTTTTTCATAGCGACTTCACTGGGCTTCTGCTGATGGGAATTTCTACTCCTTTACTGTGACCAGCAATGCTGCAGTGAACATTCTTGCTCACATATCTTTGCACTTACGTGCATACCTCTTTGCACACCTACAGTATAAAGCCCCCAGAAGTGGAATTGCTAGGCCATTTGTACTTAGACCAGCACTAATAGATGCTACCACGTTGCCTTCTGAAGGCTGTGCCAGCGTACACTCCCTACATCAGTGGACAGGCCAGTGGGCCAAATACCCACACCCCCTTCTGATCTGGGGCATTGGTGACCTTTTTCTAGCAAGGGCAATGGAAAATGATTCCTAATCATCTTTTAAACTTGCATTTAAGTCTGAGTGACATGAAGCAACTCTTTGAACTGCCTATTTGAAAGACAAAAGAAACAAAATCAAAGATATCCTCCACTTTTTTTGTCAACTAGGACAATGGTTCTCAAAGTGTGGTCCCTGTACCAGCAACAACATCATTGCCTGGGAACCTATTAGAAAGGCAAATTGTTAGCCCACCCAGACCAGATCTCCTGAATCAGAAATTCTGGAGGTAGGGCCCAGCAATCTGTGTTTGAACCCTTTGCTTAGGCCCCAGCCTTAGAGTTCCTGATTCAGGAGATGGGGTGCAACATGAGAACATGCATTTGAACAGCTCTGCAGTGCTGATGCAGCAGGCCCAGGGACCATACTTTGAGAACCACTGACCACTGCTAGTGCTTAAAACATACAGTGATCTAACCTTGATGCTACTTTTCTGGTTCACTCTTTACAAGAAAGAGTACCAGAAAGCACCTGTCTGTATTCAAGGCTTTAAAGATTGGGCATTTGGTGGACCTGGAAAAGGTGCCTGGTGGTGTAGAGGGGGGACTCACCCCTGCTGTAGAAACCTGGCTTTTTTTTTTTTAATAAATTAATTTTTTATTGGTGTTCAATTTACCAACATACAGAATAACACCCAGTGAAACCTGGCTTTGAGGATATATTCGGAAAGCTGCTACTAGGCCAACAACCCACTTTGGAAGCTTCCAAAAGGTAGAGCAGCGCCTCCACATGTGAAGGCTGCTTACTGAAGGGGACAGGAAGTCTGTAAAGGGATGGCCCAGAGACAGAGCAAGAGTATGCTTCAGAAACCACTTTCCTGTATTTGCCAGAGCTGGAGAGGTCCTTTCTCCTCACATGAGTGGTCCTGGGCCCTGATTGTACTTTGGAGGCACCTGGAGATCCTGTAAAGGACCTCCCAGGCCTGGGAGGACCGCCTGTGGACAGCCTAGGCATTAGTGTTACTGTTTTTCAAGATCCCCAGGTGATTTAATGTGCTGTCAGATCGATGCAGTTGGATCGAAGAACACTGCTTTGGGAGAAAAATCTAGAAGCCTAGATTGGCCTTTTCAAGTCTTAAGCTATAATTACTTGTTTAAAATAATTTAAACAATAGTTTAAATGGTTTGGGCAATGTTTATATGGGTGTAAGCATGTATAAACTCATCATGCACTTCCTATTACATTATGCCTCATCAAATAAAAATAAAAATAAAGAATAGAGTGGGGGTACCTGGCTGACTCAGTTGGTTGGAGTAGGACTCTTGATCTGGGAGTTGTGAGTTCGAGCTCCCATTGGGGGTAGATATGACTTAAAAAAAAAAAGAATAAGGCAGATTTCTGTGTATTATTACATAATGGTTTCCAAGACATACTGTTAAAATAAGAAAAACAAAGAAAACAAGGTATTAAATAATCTGTATGCTACCATTGACATTTTTTAAAAGAATATAAGAAATTACCTGTTACTACATCTCTAATATTTTTTGAATTTTGTGCCATATGCAAGTTTTACCTATTCAAAAAAAATGTTAATGCAGGTTCCTGGGCCTGGCCCCCCTCTTACTGAGTCTCCAGACAGCTGGTCTGGGGGTGAGGCCCAGGGCTGCCCCTGTCTCACAGCCCCTCCAAGTGATCCTATACCCCCTGTAGCCTGAGAACCCCTCTGCCTGGGGTTGTGCTGGTCTGGCGGGGGCCGCATCCCTCTATGAAAGGAAGCTATACAAGGCGCTTGCCCCAGGCTTCAAAGGCAGCATCTCCCGTGCCTTGCCAGGTGTGAGAAGCAGCTGGTCAACCCCCGCGAGGCATGGCAAAACCTCTGAACCGCTGCCTAGGTCAGCGGCCTGTTTGAACTGTAAATCCAGAGTCTCCTCATGCTGGCCTGTCACGGGCATGTGTCTTGCCAATGTCCCTGACTTTCCCTGTTGGGCTTTATTTTAAGTTGGCCTCCTGAGGAGCCTGGGGTTAGGTCTAGGAAGGGTGTGACAGACCCCTTCACCCATGCGCGGTGCTAACCTCCTCCTCTTAGCAAAGCCACGGAGAACAGAACATGGCTTTGCGGGCTTCCGCGTGGGACCAACTGAGATCATCTCTCTTGGACAAACCAGGCCCTCTCCACGCAGGGGTCTCCTCTGTGTGCTTCTCAGTGAGCCTGCCTCTCTTGGCACTCTGTCCTTACATCATCAAGAGCTTAATATTCTAATCCCGTAGAGAGTCCTGGCCGTCCCTCCAGACTGAAGTTTGTCCTTCCTTCCTTCCCCCACGCTGACAAGATCCTGTAAATAACATTCACTTGGTACTTTTCTTAACACCATGAGTCATCATACACAGGGGTATAGCATCCTGTTTTGCAGCCAAAGAAGCTAATCCCAAAGGGTCTTGCTGTTGCTTTTGTGAACAGACATGCTCGCACACACTCTGAATATCTATTTCAATTTCCATGAGCTGCTAGACAGGCTTTTCCACAAGCCCCCTTAAGGGAGCATTGCACATCTGCCCATGATGAGTGGCATCATGGGCACCACTAAAGGCTGGTTCTCCTCTTGTCCTGAGAACATCTGGAAACTTTTCTCCAGGTCGCCAAAGTGTGTGAATATATGCCCCTTTCTCTCTCTCTCTCTCTCTCTCTCTCTCTCTCTCTCTCTCTCCTACACACACACACACACACACACACACACACACACACACCTGTCTGTCAGCATCTTGGCGCTCAGTCAGGAACCTTCCAGCTCTCTGCAGCTCATTTTGTTGCACCCACAGTGATTGGCCTCACCTCTCTGCCCACAGGCTGCACCTGGGAGTTTGGAGCAATGGTAAACTACATCAAGAAGACATATCCCCAGACCCAGCTGGTCGTCGTGGGCTTCAGCCTAGGTGGTAACATCGTGTGTAAATACTTGGGAGAGACTCAGGCAAACCAAGATAAGGTCCTGTGCTGTGTCAGCGTGTGCCAGGGGTACAGTGCACTGAGGTGAGTGATGTCCACTGCACGCTCCCACCTGTCCCCTCCCTTGGTCAGCACTTGTGTGTGGAGATGCCCCAGGACACCAGTACATATCTGTGAAGACCAGACTGAGCAGAAGCATGTGGGTTTTGCTTTCATATCATACACTGGAGTTGTCTTACCAGACTCCTTAAGCCCGATCTACAGCTGTATTTGGGGATCAGCTCTATAACTGAATAAGGGCTTTCCCCTTAATAGCTGTGGTTTCCCTACAGAGTCTCTGTGAGGTGACTTAGTCTGTTAATGCTCTAAGAGTTTTGTAGAACCGAGAGTTTATTGGAAGAACACAAGAGACTGGCAAGCCAGAATCTGAGACCTCGGCCTTATGATCCCAGATCCCTCCTGCCTACCAGAGAGTTGACCCTCAGATGGCATGGGGAAGGGATCTGTAGAAACCACGTAATCTGTGCCCTCACAGTGTCCATCTCCTATCGACATCCTAGACATCACCACAAGGGAAACGACCTGGCTGGTAAAGGTTTATCTTGCCCCTAGTGTCCTGCCAACAGAGCCCTGCAGGATGAGCCCTTAGGAGGGCATTTTCATCTGCTCTGACTCCCCTGGAGATGTTTCATCCCAGATCTCTTGAGGGTCACCACACATGTGCGTGTGTGCACGGACCCACACACACACACACACACACACACACACACACTCATTCACATACTACCTTCTCCAGACTCTTGAAATGCATTCACATTTTTCCCTTACTCCCTCTTCACAATGTCTTTTGTATTTCAAATGAATGTGACCAGTTATTAAAGATCTCTTGAAGAAATCCAGAATTGCACAAGAAAGTTTTAAAAAGTCTCCCTTATTGATCCAACCTAATGCCCAACAGTCCTTATAGTTAATAAATGATTCCTGCCTTTTGGCCTTGCCTCTATCTCTCATAGTATAGTTTCAACCTTTTGCAGCATTTTCTGAGGGATAGAGGCTGCCTGTTATTTCCAAATATGTATTACTGGAATTTGAAGCCAGCATATCCAAAGGGCAAATGCAGGCCCAGAATTCAGGCTCTGCCCACGAGGCATAAAGTTGGCCCAAAAGGAGGATTTAAACGTGCCCAAAAGAAGACTTGAAACACATCCCCGAAGGAACCATTCCTGAGTTCTAGGGCCGAGGCCTGGGTTCTCATTTTCCTCACCTGCACAATGGGGACAGCAGTAATACTACATAGTACCTACCTCACAGCACCATTGTGAGGGACAGAGGCATACACATGTATGCAAGACAGGCGTGTATGGTCCGGGACTGGTAATTACTGTCAGTCACTGTGAGTCAAGAAGTGTAGGTTAGGCCACTGGGTCATAGAGACCAGTCCGGTGAATTGCTGTTTCACTTAAGAGTCACTTGGGGGATCATAGAAATAAATTCAGTTTCTTGGGCCCCAGTCTTGTTGATTTGGACTCAAGGATCTGGGGTATAGAGCCAGGACTCTGGATTTGGACACATTTCACAAGTAACTAATGATACATAGCCACATTTAGCAGTCATTGGGCCTAGGGACCTGAGTGGGCCCCTCCCCTTCAGTCCTCCTCTGTGCTCTGGAGAGCCAGATGAAAGGACACATCCCTTTATTTTGGCTTGCCTAGAAATACCCAATTCCCAATTCATAGCCATTATGGAGCTGGAGTTAACCGAAGTCCCATCCTGCCTAGTCACTGGGATAGGAAAGGGCCTACCTACCTGCCTGCTCTCACCTGACAAATGGTACAGTTTTCAACAAGCCTGCTATGACCTGAAAAATTACTGTGAGCACACACTTTGTGTTCAGAGAGCACAGCATTTGATAAGTAGGAGGATGCAGGACAAGTTTGTTTTCATTTTCTTCCCCCCAAAGCACAAAATCTTAAGTGACAGCATCTGCATTTCATTTTGCTGCGTGAGCGCCACCTGCTGTTGGCAAAAGCAGGTGATCCTTGCATTGGGTGAATGAAGGTGTTTGCAGGAAATCTGTGCAAACTTAGGAAACAGGGACTCTAGAATCTGTGAGGCACTGTGAATACCACCCCTCTTTGTGACCTCAGAGCTCTTCAGACTTTAATCACGTACTGTCACATCAACCCCGTCCACTGAGGAGAGAAAGAGGCAGCTTTATCCCATGGAGCACAGAGGATAATGCCAGGGCTCAGATCCTGTGGTCCCACATACCGAAGTGGTGCCTGGTCAAGGAGACCCCATCACCCTGTGTGTGCAGGTGCTGCCTGGGGCTTGGATGCCCTCAACATCCTAATGAGATCTACTCACCGAAGGACAGTGCCTTACTTTAAACAAGTGTCACCTTTTGTTTCTGCCAAGGCTTGAGGGCAATGAGCCTTCTCAGCACTGGGACGATGGCAGCCATGTTTCCTTTACGCCGAGGTGGAGCAGGGAGGGCCCGGCTGCCTCTGCAGGGGCCACACAGGAGTCCATTCCACCGGTAAATCTCCCCTAGTTGAGTCCTGAGAACCGCTTGTCAGTGACCCATCCCCTCCTGCTGGCTTCTCACCCTGATAGCGCACCATCCCTCTAGCCAGAGCCCACCCAAGGCCCAGAAGCCAGCACCCGCTTGCCGTAGTTAGCAAAGCCTAGCCGCTGCTAGAGAAGCTCACATTTATGCTGTGCTGAACCGCTCAAAGGGGTGCACGGGTACCCGAAAGGTACCTGCTGCTTATGAACTTAGCATCATTCCCTCCACACAGAGAGCTACTAACTAGTCCTGGAAATGTGTATGATCAGACTCAGTCTAATTCTGGTGGAATTAATCATTTGAAGTTTACTTATGAAGACTCGTGATTATAAATTCATCCAATGAGTAGTGACCAGCCAGGAGTGTGAGAGGGAAAAGAAGTGGTACCAGCAGGTTACCTGCAGGTTAATTCATCCCTTGATTCATTTGGTTCATTCAGCTAGACACCCTTCTAGGTAATGAGGACACAGCCTCCAAACAAGACAGGCCCCTCATGGGGCCTAAAGAAAAGGGAAGGGAAGCTTTTCTGGACTGGTTTCAGGTAAAATCAATTCTTCATTCCTAAGGAAGCCCTCAACAATCTTGCATTGCAGATCTGCCAATCGTACTATGATCAAAATACCAGTATTTCATTGCAGTTTGGGTATGAGACATAGTCTGTGTATGAGGACATCACAGCACTTATGATGTTTGCAAAGCAGCAAACCAACAAGTAAATATCACTAATAGATTACACACCATGCCAGGTGGGGCATCTGGGTGGCTCAGTTGGTTGAATGTCTGATGTTTGATTTCAGGTCATGAGCTCAGGGTCATGGGGTCACACCCCACACTGGGCTATGCACTCAGCCTGGAGTCTGCTTGGAATTCTCTCTCTCTCCCTTTCCTTCTGCCCCTCCCCCTCAATCTCTCAATCAATCACTCAATCAATCAATCTATCAGCTATCATCTATCTATCTATCTATCTATCTATCTATCTATCTATCTATCTATCTTAAAATAAAATATTACCACTAGGCATATGGTGCAAGGAAATCCTAAGTCAAGTGAAGGCCATTGGAGAGGGATTTGGGCAGCAGGTGAGGGTAGAGAGGACAGTGGTACAGGGCCCAGGCGAGGGTCAGGGGCCCCTTGGAGAACAATAGAGAGTTAGCAGATCTCCCTAAGTGTAGTCCTGCCCCTAGCTGAATGGGTGTGTAAGCACCACTTTCTGGCAAATGGTGTATGTATTCTCTCTTTTGCTTTGAATGGGCAACCTCCAGGCTGTGGATGCATTTATGGCAAGAACGAGGGCTGTCACTCATAAAGTCCTTCTATAGAGTTGTCCCTTCATCAAGTCTGTGTTTATAGTGCAAGAGCTGTATGACAGTTTTAACGATCAGTAGTTTTGTATCAGAGCCAAGCAAAAGGGGAAAATCTGCTGAGTTTAGACAAAACTCTGTGGGCAGAACTCCAACCTAGGAAACAGCTTGGCTTCTCCACCAGTGGGTTGTGAAGCTGACCAAATGGCTTGCCCTTAGTATCTTGGGGATTTCTGTTTCCTTTTTATTGCTAATTTTTTTCTATCAGAAAAATGAGGGGGACATCCCCTTTCACTTAGTAATCACATTCCTATAAAAGTACATCCTAAGGGAAAACATTCTGACCAGGCAGAGAGCAGTTAGTGGGTGGCCATCCCTACCTTTGTCTGAGCTTCATGCCCCATCCTCCCTGCAAAGCCTAGCAAGGCTGGAATGAAGGACTCTGGGCCCACTCCCCAGTTCATAGAGGGGTGCAGAGATGGTTTTCTTTTGCCTGCACTCTCAAGCTGACCTCTCCGCAGATCAGCCCTGCCCCGGAGCCAGCGGCCAGCCTAGAGCCCTTTCACCTGGTTCTCTCAAGTCCAGAGGCTCCACCATCCCTCCTCCCAGAAGCCACACTGTTCAAGGGTGGTCTTGGCTTTGCCGCCACTACAGTATGACTCTTGTAGGGCCAAGCTAGAGGTAACCAACACCTGTCCAGCATGAGAGAGAATTGTAAATTATGACCTACAAATTACAGTGGCAAACAAGGAAGATTCTATTTTTTTAAAAAATCAAGAAAATCTATAACATTACAGAATATATATATTAAAAGTAGTGGGGGCGGGGCCTGGGTGGTTCAGTTGGTTAGGTGTCTGACTCTTGAGCTCAGCTCAGGTCTCAATCTCAGGGTTGCGAGTTCAAGCCCCGTGTTGGGCTCCACGCTAGGCACGGAACCTACTTAAAAATAATGATAATAAAATAATAAAATGAGGGGGAAAAACGTAGTGAAGAAGGCAACTATGTAAAATTATGGTAGTAGGATAGGGGAAATGGGCAGTCCTACTTCAATGAGTATAGACTTTCATATTCGCACGATAGAAAAGTTCTGGGGATCTATTTATTACACAACAGTGTGAATAGACTAAACACTACTGAACTGTATACTTAAAAATGGTTAAGGTAAATCTTATGAGTTTTTTACCAACATGATTAAAAATTTTAAAAAGGGGGATCCCTGGGTGGCTCAGCGGTTTGGCGCCTGCCTTCGGCCCAGGGTGCAATCCTGGAGTCCTGGGATCGAGTCCCACATCAGGCTCCTGGCATGGAGCCTGCTTCTCCCTCTGCCTGTGTCTCTGCCTCTCTCTCTCTATCATAAATAAATCTTAAAAATAAATAAATAAATAAAATACTTATCTTTGAAAAAAAAATTTTTTTTAAAGATTAAAGACGGGCAAAGTCTGGAAGAGAAACTCCCCTCCCCAAATAAGAACAATTTTCTTACATTGGTGTGGTAGCATTCTGGTGCTGTGATTTTGCAGTTTCATTAGCATGTTACTTTTAAGGTGTGTTTTAATATTGCCTACATCCACACCCTGTAAATTCATCACCTGCCTTAATTTGCAGCACACCTGTCTTCTTGTCCCTTTCTGGCCTGTCAGAGTCACGGGCTCCCAGTCTCACAGAACCTTTCTCCCACTGTCTTCTCGAAGACCCCAGAAAAGCACTTTGATCACTGTCACAGCCTCTCAGCACTCTGAGATCTTATTTATGTGAGTCAGGAGATTTGGGTGTTAGGTGCCCTCTTTCCCCAGCTCATTCTCTTCTGACTTCAGTTCCTTTTAGTCAATGCTTGGTCCACTCATTGTGCAAAGAAGGAGTTGGGAAGTTGAGCTTTCTCTGAGAAGCCCTCCAGCGGCATAAAGCAGTCAGCTCAGCTCTTCCTTACCCTAGTAGGTTGCCCTGCATATGACTGTAGGTGCCCATTTCGTTTGGACCCTCTTCTGTGTGATTTAAAAATCCATATCCTGGGGCACCTGAGTGGCTCCAACAGTTAAATGTCCAGCTTTTGGTTTCAGCTCAGGTCCTGATCTCAGGGTTGTGAGATCAAGCCTGGCGTGGGGCTCCATGCTCACCGAGGAGTCTGCTTGAGATGCTCCTTCTCCCTCTGCCCCTCCCTCTGCTCATGCTCTCTCTTTCTCTCTCTCTCTTTCAAATAAATCTTTAAAATTAAAAAAAATCCATCTCCTTCCACAACTCTTGTTTAAAACTCTTGTAAGTATTCCAAAGGAAATCGCTCACCAGGTAGCTGGGAAACCAGTAAAGATAGTATCTTATTATTTAATGTTACATTGATCAGACATAAAGGCATTTATTTGTTTTGATAATAGATAGGTAGACAGATGGAGGGATAGTGTTCTTTAAAAGTCCATATATAGGGGGATCCCTGGGTGGCTCAACGGTTGGGCGCCTGCCTTCAGCCCAGGCCCTGGACCACTCCAGGGTGTGGTCCTGGAGTCCCGGGATTGAGTCCCACATCAGGCTCCGTGCATGGAGCCTGCTTCTTCCTCTGCCTGTCTCTGCCTCTCTCTCTCTCTCTCTCTCTCTCTCTCTCTCTCTCTCTCTCTGTGTGTGTGTGTGTGTGTGTGTGTGTGCGCGCGCGCGCGCCTCTCATGAATAAATAAATAAAATCTTTTTAAAAAATTAAAATTAAAACATTAAAAATAAAAGTCCGTATATTTCCCCTGCTGGTTTGGGGGATACTCTCTTCCCCTCATTTGCATCCTCAATGACAGAATCACTTTCTGAGGTCCTTGCAATTCTCAGGAGGCATCAGCCTTCTCAGAGTCATCCTGAGCCTTCCTGAAGTAGATGAAACCGGCCTTCCTGGAGAATTCAAAGCCGTCCCCTGCCTGTAATTATGACCTGGCTGGGTTCTCCTGGGTTCCACATGTCTCTCCTGTGTCCTCAGCCAGACCCTCTCAGTGGCTCAGCCCAGGGAGCACTTCCTGCTGTCTCCTCTCTCTTCTGGAGGATGTAGATGTCTAGAGACAAGTCAGGAACATGGAGGTTCTGCTCTTTGGGCAAGTGAAGAGACTCATTCAGTGTCCAGAGAGCCAGAGTCCCCTGACTTTGGTGCCCATTTTGTGGCATGCCTCAAGCGACTTAAAATTCGTTTCTTCCATTGAATCAGCCAGGTCTCATCCAAATGTTCTCTGCATGTTTTTTTTTTTACCTCAGACTTTGAGCTCAACAAAGGTGTTTTCTTGCCAGAGAGGACTTCTCTGCTTTTCTTTCTAGAAGTTTCCCTCATTTTGAGTAGCCACCCGGGGTCCTCCACAGGAAGACCAGTTTCTTCCAGTCCTGGTCCCATCTTTGCATGTCCTGCTGACGGCTGCGAGATCTTGTATCCTCTCTTGAGTGACATTCACCGTGTGCATGCTCTGCCCAGTGGCCTGCCACCATCAGGAACCATGATGGTTTCTCCTCCCCTTGCCTTTCCCATTTGCTGGCAGTCCACCATGTCATCAGGGTTTCAGCTGAGTGTTCTTTCCCCCCACATCACCACCATTCCCTTTAAACCTCCTGCCGGACTCCTCTGGTTTCCAGGCAGACATTTGCCCCATCCTTAGGAGACACACGAGGCATCTCTCCCAGGAGCCTGTACCCCAGGTCTCCTCAGCTGAGGCCAGAATCCAGACTCCTTCCTAACACCACCAGCCGGCCAGCTCTCCACTTCCCCACATCCACCATTAAGAGAAGCAGCAGAAACACCACTGAGGTCCCCCAGGGTGGACTCTGCACAGCCTGTGCTAAAGCCATCTAGAAACCCCAGCCGTAGAACAATCTGGGTGTGAAATGGATTCTCTTGTTCAACCCCCTGATTTGTCAGATGAGAAAGCTGAGGTTTGGCGAGGTGAAGTGGCCTTTAGAGTCTGTAGTGGGGTCAGATGGGCTGTATTCAGGTCTGTGTCTTGCCTCCTGGGTGGCCTGGACATCTTGTAAGACCTTCATACCTTCATCTTGTAAAACCGCCTACCCAAAGGCCCCAGGCTCATCTGCCACACCAGCCTGGTCCTGTCTCCTGCCTCCTCTCGCTGCAAAAACAAGACAATGGGAGTTTGGCCTCAGTGGGAACTGCATGAGTGAGGTTTGGCGGGGCTTTGTGGGTCATGGTTCCATATAACCTGCCAGCTTCTTTACTGTCCCTGGAAATGGTTGTGGAGTCTCATGGGTTTAAGCAGTTAAAACTAACTCTGACTCTTCTCTGTAACTCTTTGACTGTCCTCAGTGGGGCAAATCATTTTCAGTAGCTCATAATTCAAAATGATTTTCTATTTTTTTTCTCTTTCTTCCTCCTCCTCCTTCATTATTATGGAAAATTTTAGGCACATATAAAAAAGAGTAGGATATTGAACTCCTGGGTGCCCATCACCCACTTCAGCAATGCTTAGTTCATGGCTGTTCTGCTCCCTCTACACCTCAGGCACACTCCACTCCCCTAGAAATTGGATTATTTTATTTTATTTTATTTTATTTTTTAAAAAGTTTATTTATTTATTCATGAGAGACACAGAGAGTGAGAGGCAGAGACACAGGCAGAGGGAGAAGTAGGCTCTATGCAGGGAACCTGACGTGGAATTCGATCCTAGGTCTCCAGGATCATGCCCCAGTTGAAGGCGGCGCTAAACTGCTGAGCCATCTGGGCTGCCCCAAAATTGGATTATTTTAAATCAGATCCCAGGCATCATATCATTTCATCTGAAAATATGTCATTAGTTTACACTAAAAAACTCTAAGGACTTTTTAAAAATAGAACCACAATATCATTATCATACCAAGAAATGAATGATTCTCTAATAGCCCATTTCTACCCAGGGGTCAGATTTCCTTGATTGTCTCACAGAAGTGTTTTAACGGTTGGCTTATTTGAATCAGGATCCACATAATGCCCAAGCATTGCTTTTGTTGATCTGTCTTGTAAGTTTGAGTCTCTACATTCCCCGCCCTGATTTCTTTCCATATGTTGGTGGTGGTGGTGGTGGTGGTGGTATTGAAGAAATTAGTCCTTTAAAAAAATGTTTGGAATGAATGTAGTTATAATACATTGCTCTTGATTAGGTTTTATTAGGCCAATATAAAATTGTTTCAGTTCCTGTGCTCGCTTCGGCAGCACATATACTAAAATTGTTTCAGTTCCATAATTTATACCCAAAGGTTATGAAAGCCCCCCATGGATGCTGAGTGGTAAAGCAGAGATGCTAGGAATCTGTGTCAGCCAGCAAGATTGGGGGAGATGGTGGTTGCAGCATCCTCATCCCAGTCCTCCTTGACCCTGGGCCCCTGGGGGTCCCCGGAGCCTTTCAGTGAGTGGCTCTTGTCTTTTAGCTCAAGATCCTCTGCAGGGCTGGAGCAGCTTTCATGTCTTATGTGTCTGGCCGGCACCCCCCACTTCCTTCCCTCTGCATCCCCTCTAATATGCAGGACATACTAACCGAAGCAGTTAGGAAGTCAGCAAAGGCAGAAATGGCCAAGGGCCAGAGAAAGCTGGGACAGTTGGCTGCCTGAGGAAGGGGCAGCTGGGTCCAAGGTCGGGGGGAGGGGTGCTGGCAGAGGAAACAGGTTTTGGCTCATGGATTGGGTGACTCCCTCCTCCCTCCTCACTCAGACCAAGAGGCAAGTGTCCAGATCCCTGCCTTACTTGGGGTCCTGCGCACAGTGATCTGACCCATCCTTTCTATTTCTGCAACATTTGGGAAGCCCCTCATACATTTACAGAATGGTCTTTTGACCTTTGAAGGCAGTGTTGGTTTTCCCCTTGAGCCTCAGCCCTGGCTTTCAGGAGTACATCACAGACCATTAAAGCCACAAACCCTTTTCACTTTTAACCTCTCACTACCTCTTATTTTTTTAACCACAATTTATGGAAAATATTTGCCGTTCCAAAACTGAAGTGTGGCAGCCTTGTGGAAATTGCCTCATAAACCCCTGGATTTTTAGGGGAAAAAAAATTCCCCAGTCCCCTCTTTAGCCATCTGGCACCAAGGGATTCTGTGTGAGAATGCTGACACCCAGATTCACTTCCAGGGTAGAAGCACGCCTTGAGACTCAGACGTCTGCGAGGTGGGGGTTAGCATGGACTCTGTGGCAGCTGCGTTTGGGTTTACACACAGGAAAGAGGGCACAGAGCAGGAAGGGCTAAACCAGCTGGAGGGAGGAAATCCACCATGCTGGCGCACAGAGAAGGCCACCCCTTACTGTCCTAGTGTCACCCAGAGCCAGTCCCTTGACCTCTCTGAGTCCATTGTGGTCTCCTGATCTAGGGAGGGATATTATCTGCCTAGTGCCACTGCTGGGGGGTCAGGAAGTGACCCTCATGTCAGGTAGGCCTGGTCGTGCTAACTACACACACTAGCTCCTCAGAACCAGCCCCCACAGCCATGTCCAGAAGGAGTGGATTGCCACTCTACCTTTCCTTCCGTTTCCTTGCCCCTTGAATGTTCTAAGCCTAATCAAGAGAGCTCAAATGGTATGATTTCCCTTTGGTTCTCAAACAACAACAAAAGAGATTCTTTTAGGCTCTGCCCTGCACTGTGCCTCTCCATACCCAACCTCCCCTTACATACACCTGTAATTAAACCAAGAAAGTCTTCCTGCAAGGTAGGAAGCCAAATAGAGGTGTTCAAATGCCAGTACTGGCGAGCTCTGTGACTAAGAGAAGGCTGCCATGCTTGAGGAGGGTGTTAGGACTGTCCCCCACAAAGCCTGTGCCACTACAGGGCTTTCTCACTGGGACTGCATGTTCAGCAAGGCTGTTTGGTGTCTCCACAAGATCTCTCTAAGCGACAGTTTGAAGCCATGTGCAGAGACCCATGTTCCAGGGTCGGGAGCCAGTGCATCCCTCCAGGGCACAGCCTCTCACTCTGGCCTGCCGTTTTTTCAGGGCCCAGGAGACCTTCATGCAGTGGGATCAGTGCCGGCGCTTCTACAACTTCCTCATGGCAGACAACATGAAGAAGATAATCCTCTCACACAGGTATGACACCTACACTTACTTTGGAGTCATTAAAAGCCAGAACTCTTGTTTCTCAAAAAAAATAAAATAAAGGCAGGGAGGGGTGTTGCAGATTCTCTGCTGGCTGCTCTGTGACTTGCTTAGAAACAAACTTGTCCCAAGCTGCCATATTCACCGAATCCTTTTCTTGCCCTCGTGATTCCCACTATATCCGAGATAAGAAACCCATCTCCATGATTCTTTCCCACATTAGAGCAATCCTCAGGGTGGCTTGTCATAGTGTAGGAACCTTCCTTCTTGGGCTGCTCTTGGCTTAAGAATCAGGAATCACTCTCTGCTGGCTTGTGGGGTTCTGACCAGCAGCTGCATGACAAGAGTCCCACCACTGGGCACCACGTAGTGTCCACACTGCCCCGGTCACACCTCTGTACATTCCCCATGCTCATCTTGCCTCACTCCTGCTCAGAATACTTTGGTAGGGTAGCCCCTGACCACTGCTTAGACCAGTGGCGTGCCGAAGTCAATAAATAATTAGCGATGATTTTATTGTTACAGTTGTTATAATGGATGCCATCCCTCCCTCTTCCCACACACCTGCCTTCCCTCTAGCTGGACTGGGCCACATGGAGGCTCATGCGCCCTCTAGCCTCTCCCACTCCCACACCACTAGGGCCTTCCTGAGAAGGCCCTTCCCATCATGTCTGCCTGTTCTTTAGGTCCATCTCAGTTCTCCTCCATGAAGCCAACTCTTTCACCCCCGTGTTGTTCTTCTGTTGCTTCCCCGGGGTGAATTCTGTGTCTTGAACTAAACTGTAAAGTGCAGGAGGGCTTGGGTTCATTTTGTTGTTGTTGTTTTTAAAGGTGTTATTGATTTATTCATGAGAGACAGAAAGAGGCACAGATATAGGCAGAGGAAGAAACAGCCTCCCACGGGAAGCCCAGTGTAGGACTCCATCCTAGGACCCCGGGATCATGACCTGAGCCAAGGCAGATGCTCAACCACTGAGCCACCCAGGTATCCCTGGGCTCATTTTGATTTCCCCGAGAGCCTGGCATGTTATGGGCACTCAGGGCCACCCAATTTTAGGTGGAGGGGTTGATGTCATCATGGAAAAGACAATCTGACTGAATGATCCATTTCTTATTCTCTTTATTTCAATGGTTAAAAGAAAATATGGTACTGCCCATCCCAGCTGAGCACACCAGATTGGGCTTCCTGTTGGCGGGATTTACATGGAGTCTGGGCGAGGCTGGTGCTTGTGGGCCCTTCAGACCACCAAGCTGCTGGGCCCTGGTGACAGGCAGGTGAAGGATAGGAGACTTAGGTCCCCTGGGCTGACTGGATGTAAACTATTTTCACTCAGCTCATGGCGTCTGGGCCCTGAGTCAGCCATGGCTTCGCTGAGGTTCCTATGGGGCTGGGGGTTTGCTGAGGTTCCACAAGGGGTGAAGCCAAGCCTCTGACACCAAGTGCAGGTCCTCTGCCTCTCCACCTCTGGAATGGATGGACTCCTCCCAGGGAACATTTGTTTTACTACAGGGTCCAATCTTGCCACTAATTAGTCCAAAAGGTCCATCATGTAATTCTTAACAAATTGAGCCCTCTGAATATGCTCTAGGTGTATTTACATTTTAAAAATCTACTACAGAAAGCCAAACATTTAGAAATTTTAGGGCCACTTCAAATTGTGGATTCTAAACTCAAAATATATAATCTTCCTAATAGTCTTTTGGGGGAAAAAATGCTAAATAAATGTGTTCCTCTTTGAGAGAGGTTGTGAGGAGATTCCAGAACATCGAGTTTCCATGATGACCTTTCTCACCATAGGGCCAGACCATAAACTCCTCCTTCAGCTGTGTGCTAGAAGACCTCACAGGACATGAAAGTCTAAATGTGTACATTTTGCTCTCTACCTTTATTATCATCCTCTCAAGATAAATCTTTTTCTTAATAGAAATAATGACTCTTCGGAGTATATGTAAGCTTTTTTAGCTGACACATTGGAAAGCCGTTGACTTGCCCCAATGCTAGATAGTTTACCACTGTCTTCCTCATTAAATGACAGAAACAACTTCCAAAGAGAAAGGGGCAGTGTCACCAGTGTAAAGACAGGCCCCCCCACAGTTTGGCTCACCACTTACCACTCACCATAGAGCCCATCCTAAGACCTCCCCTGCAACAAAGAATTTGTAATAGAGTCGACCCTTGAAAATTTTGGATTTGAACTTCGTGGGCCACCTATACATGGATTTTTCTCAGGCCAGTGCTGTAAATGTATTTTCTCTTCCTTATGACATTCTCAATAATGTGTCCTTTTCTGTAGCCCATTTTATTGTAGGAATACAGTATGTAATACATGTAACACACAAAATACATGTTCATCGACAATACTGTTGGCAAGGCTTCTGGTCAACAGTGGGATATTAGTTAGGTTGTGGGAGAATCAGAAGTTCTATGTGGGTTTTTTTTACTGTAAGTTGGCGTCCCTACCCCCACATTTTTCAAGGGCCAACTGTATTCGCCTAGGCTCAAACCCAATCTTTAGTGTGTCTAGCTGTCCTGGAAAAGGAAAATAAGATCTTGGCAGTCATCTTTCTTCAGTTATTGAAAAGTCAACATCGCAAGCTCCATCCTCTGGGACATTCTGAAGGCCGAAGGCATCTACTTTTAACTTGCCTCCACATGCCTTCTCAAAGACTTGTCTCCTGGCTTGCGTCTGTGTGGGTAAGCAGGCTCTGCTGTGGTGGTTTATCATCTGTTCCTTAAAATGTTTTTCAGTTTTATTGAGGTATAATTGACAAAATTGTAAGATGTTTCAAGTGTACAACATGCGGATTTGGTTTATCATCTGCTTTTTATTGTTTACTATTCTGTCATATTCTAGGCAAGCTCTTTTTGGAGACCATGTTAAGAAACCCCAGAGCCTGGAGGACACAGACTTGAGCCGTCTCTACACAGCCACGTCCCTGATGCAGATCGATGACAATGTGATGAGGTGTGCTTGGGGATGGGGTGCCAGGTGGGAGGTAGCAAGGCAGCACTGCCCAGCACGAGGGCTTTCTTCACCCACCTTAGTGTTAAGGGGTTTTTTGTTGTTGTTTTTAAAGACTTATTTATTGAGAGAGTGAGTACAGGGGAGAGGAACAGAAACAGGAGAGAGAAACTCAAGCAGACTCCTCTCTAAGCTGAGCACAGAGCCAGACATGGGGCTCAATCACACAAACCATGAGCTAAAACCAAGATTCAGTCAGTTAACCAATTGTGCCACCCAGGTGCCCCAGGGCTTTTTTTATTCTTTGAATGTCTAGGGTTTTAAACTGAAGACTGCACAGAAAAATCCAAATTTCTAGTTGCTCTTAGAAAACAAGAAGAGGATCTCACTACTCATTCCACGCTCTTATGTGGCATAACTGGGCTTGAACTGGGGAAATGGGGGGTGCGTACACCCTCTTTGTTCAGTCCTTACCCTACCTGCTGTGCTCTGACACAGGGGCAGGGATCAGGGGCCAGATAATTTGCATTGGCAGGAAAAGGAAATATTTCTTGTACCTGCCTATGTCTCTATCAAAAGCAAAAAACAAAAAATAGACCAAGAGGTCTGTGTGTTGCAAGAAAGCAGAGCCTTTCTTTGGGGGCAAGAAGCCTCTCTGAGTGTCATACACAAACCCCACCCACTTTGTTCCTTTATCTTTCACTTGCCTGCCCCCTTCAGGCATCTGAGGCTGAGACCCTGACACCGTCCTCTTTCCTGGTACGCATAGTATCTGTTTGAGCTTAGCTTTAGCTAGAAAAGATAATGTTGATCTCTGACCTCACCTTTCTCTTTAAAAACCTCATCCTTTTTACTTAGTGACCATTCAGGCATGATCTAAAGCAAGCTAGTGTTTATCTAATAGATAGGCAGATACTGACCTGAGGGTATTTACCTTCCTTATGGGATTTTAGTAGCTTTCTTACACCAAGTAGCCTTGAAATATGCCTGTTAACAGTTAGGCAAAGAGAACAGAAACCAGAAAATCACTGGTACATTAAGAAGATGAGAATGGAGGGAGGCCCGGGTGGCTCAGCTATTGAGCATCTCCCTTCGGCTCAGGGGATGATCCCCAGAACGGGTTCAAGTCCTGGGAGCCTGCTTCTTCCTCTGCCTATGTCTCTGCCTCTCTCTGTGTGTGTCTCATGAATAAATAAATAAATTTTTTTTAAAAGAAGGTGAGAATGGATACCCACCCTCACTGTATCGTGTGACTTTATCGTGGTATCTAACGAGAAAGGAACCATCTTTGGACTTTGTGTAAGCCCCAAAGAAAAGTTCTTCAACTCTTCCTAAAGCTCTTCCTTTTGAATAGTGTTGGATCATAGCAGTTTCCATGAAAATGGCCAGTTGGGCAGCCTCCTCATTAACTCGTCACCAGTTAATACTGGAGGATGGGAGTGCTTCCCCAGCCCCCTAAAACCACAAAAGGACTGATGTCACAGAGGTGATCACTGCTATTGGCCACTCCCTGTCATGTGAACCTTCACAGTGCAGCCTGAGCTCTCTGGGTCCTTCCCGGGCAGAGACATCTACAGAGCCTGGCAGTGGGAGAGATCCACAATGCCAGGGGAGGCATGGTATCTTCAAGACCCCAGTCAGAATAGAACAAAACCACCACTGAAAAACCAGAGGCACTAGTGTGTGTCAGAGGTTTCCAGAGAGTTTCCAGAGATCCTCTGGCCTGGGCTTGAGTCAGCCTGCTGGTGTCAGAGCTCCAGGCTCAACAGAGCACAGGGCAGAGCAGACATGCTGCACTTCGTGCTGGAACACGGAAGGTTTTGTTAAATGTCAATTTATCTCTGACTACTGCTCCATGGGTAGACAGAATTGGTAACTCTGAATCTCTGTCTCGTATCCATTACCTGAGACAGGTTTCATTCCAGTAGTTCACAGTCGTCTGGGTGACTCGGCCAGGAAGAATTCTATTGAAGAGAAAAGTTCTCGTAACTGCCTTTGAATGTCAGTTTCCTGGCATCTGCAGTGACATCTGGTTTTCTACTGACTCACAGGTGTCACATCTGCTAATAAGTACTGTAGCTAGCACTTAACTGAGTAATTACCCTAAGCCAGGCACTTTAATGCCATGAATCTCAGTACTATTAGCAAAAGTACCATCTCTAGCTCCATTTTACAGAGGGAGAAGCTCAGAGAGGTTGAAGAGTTTGCCTACGATCACAGAGCCTGGAGGTGGCAAAGTCACCATTTGAAGCTAGGTGCCAGAGCCAGAGCTCTCAAGCCCTAACTCTGGCACCTCTGTAGAGTCTACCGATGTGACACATTGGCGTGGGCTTGGAGCGGGGTAATAAAGTCCACTCAGCATCCCATCTTATGACAAGCATTGCTTTGTCCTCCTCTTCTGTGTGTCTGTGTCCCAGGAAGTTCCATGGCTACAACTCCCTGAAGGAATATTACGAGGAGGAAAGCTGCATGCGGTACCTGCACAGGGTGAGTGGCAGTGTGAACTCAGAAGTAGCAGCCTCTCAGAATCGGTGGCCCGTCCTCTGGCTTCATGCATGGTGCACCAAGCATGTTCCTCAACTTCCCTGGTGGAGGCTCAGCTGGAATTGGGCTTGGACATCTGTGGCTGTTGACTTGGGTTTTGTTTTTGCACCAAACCCTATCCCCCTGTGACTTCCAGATATTAATCCCAGAGTGGGCCTTCAGGGCAGAGCGGGACCAGTCTGCTCCCGTATATGGGGAAAAGCCCTTAAAGTTACTGCACACCATGTTTTTCTTAGTCTTCCTTTGGCAATGTAATCTTGCCGGCTTCCTGCCTCAACTCCTCATACATCTGTGTAGGTTTCTTACAATCGTAGACCTGTCTTTGGCCACTGTGTATTTTCTTAGTGTGGTGACTAGGGCTAAACTCAAAGTTCCTGCCATGATCTGGTGAGTGCAGAGGAAAATAGATATATTTCTGTATCAAAATGGTGAGGAAACAGGTCTGGTGACAAGGTAGATCAGTTTATATGAACACAGTTCTTAGCAGGTGCAGTAAACTTTATGTGGACTCAGTGAAGTTTGTGGCTGACCGTAAGCCCCCTGTTTTTCACCTGTATTCCCACCAAACCAGTCTCTTCTCATTCTGCCTTTGTACAATTGCTCCTTTTACTCAAACACAGGACTTCGCGTTAATCCCCATCAATGTCCACCTGGTGGTTTGGTCCACCACTCGTACAGCTGAAGCAGGTGATTGTGAATTGCAGTTCTGCCGCCTGTCATATTGGCCACCCCTCCTCACTTAGCACCATCCCCCAGGCTTTGGGCATCTTCATTTAAGCCACAATGAAGATGCTGAGCTGCCTAGAGCCAGTGTTAGAGACCTCCAGGTTAGTACAAGCAGTAGGCTGTGCTGTCTGGGCGTGGCTGTTCAGTAGTATTTCAGTGCCCTCCTCCCATCAGCCCGTCTCCACTAAAATGAAGAGGCCTATTTTACAAAAATGGCTGCTGAGTGCTTCCCAATATCCACCAACCTACTCCTGTTTCTTGCCTTCAGATTCTTCTAGAAAGTCTCCTCTGTCTGGAGGGGAGCACCCTCCCATTTTTCCCACCCACAATAGAAATGGAATGAACGTGTATGTAACTCTTTGTAAGGTCATCATTCTGGAAGGTGGGCTAACTTGAGATACTGCGAAGATCATCAGAGACATTTGCCAGTGAGCCCCACCAAGCCACACCCTCACTCACTCAGAGCATGTGGGTCACCTAGAACCCCAGCACACCTGCCAGGGCTGCCATGAGAGCAGTTATAATTCAGGCTGCTGCCCAGGAAGACAAGGTGCCTTTAATCTACCCATGCCACACACTGAGTCGTGACCTCCTTCCCTTTTTATCAGTGACGTGTCCAGTAGTGAATTTGAACCTTGAATCAGGGAGGTCTAAAAAAGGGAATCGATCATTTATTTCTGCCTTATTTTCTGGTTGCAGATTTATGTGCCTCTCATGCTGGTTAACGCAGCTGATGATCCATTGGTGCACGAGAGCCTCTTAACCATTCCCAAATCTCTTTCAGGTAAGTACTCCTTCCTGCTGCCTCTCCCCCAGCCATTCAGCACATTGCCTTGGTAAATTGTGTCACCTTCACCCTGCTGTCATCTCCTGAAGGCCAGCCTCTATGGGGAAGGACATCCCCTGGCAGAGTTCTCGTTCAGCCTGGCCTGATAGTCCTGGGGCTGTGATGGGGTCTGGGCAGACCCTTCTCATGTCCTGTCCTGGGGTCAGGGATGAGTGTCATTTATATCCACAGCCAAGAGGGGTTTGAGGGAGTCCCCTCGTGGTCTGTGAAATTATCATTTCAAGGTTATGGTTCCATTAAGTCTGAGAGTTTGACTTAAAGAGAGATTTCGACTTAAAACCTGACATGAGGGGTGCCTGGGTGGCTCAGTTGGGTGGGTGTTTGCCTTTGGCTCAGATCATGATCCCAGGGTCCTGGGATGGAGGCCCACATGAGGCTCCCTACTCAGCAGGGAGCCTGCTTCTCCCTCTCCTGCTCCCCCTGCTGTGCTCTCTCTTTATCTCTGTCAGTTATTTTTTTAAAAAAACTGGTATGAAAAGCAAAACAAATAAGCCAGTTCTCCTACCTCTTCTGACAGCTTCTCCATCTGCTTTGAAGATAAAAATATAAGCAACTGAGAAAGCAAAGTACTTTGTAGCTCATGGGAGCATGGCTGTGCATCAGGCCGGCTGGGTCTTGCTGCACACCGGGGAGGGAGACACATGGGAATTCCAAGGCCACTTTGCACTGCAGTTCCAATCCCAGGGGCCCATTTGCCCGCCCTCTGTAGCCCTGTGTGGTTACATTTCTTTTGTAAATATCCTGCATTAACCAGAGCAGGGGGCACGTCTGATTGTCTCCAACCCCAGGCTAGACAAGTAAATAATCTGGCAGGCAGAGACCTAGCCAGGGCCCTGCCCAGATTGGAAGTTGCATGTGATGCAGGTGTGTTGGGTGACAAACGTTGGCTCTCACCAACTGCTATCGAGCCATAGGCTCCCTGCACAAAAGCAACTCGCTCAGCCACATGCAGCAGTGAGAGCAACAGTGCTGCTTCCTTCTGGTGTCCAAGGCAACAGCTAGAGCTCTCATGCTGTCATGCAGAATTTACGAAATAACTGAAAAGGAATAATAAAAGGGGTCAGACAAGAAAAGAGCCCCACAGAGCCAGAACCATCCCTCCGAGGCCCGGAGCAGCCAGGCCCCTCTCAGTGTGTCCCCTGGGAAGACAGACATGTCCTGCAGTCCCTGGCTGCACACAGCTGCCCCTTGGCCACATCTCCAGCAATGCCTTCTCCTAGAGCATGCAGGGCTGACCCACCCGGGACTCATGAAACCAGGCTTCAGGTCAGCGGTGCTCAGCAAGGCCATTTCGTATATGTCACTGAGCATCTTCCACACAACCTGTGGCTTTAAGTTCTGGTTTAGTCTTTTTTTTTTTTAACTTTTAAGATTTTATTTATTTATGAGAGACACAAAGACATAGGCAGAGGGAGAAGCAGACTCCCTGCAAGGAGCCCAATGTGGGACATCATCTCAGGACCCTAGGATCCTGACCTGAGCAAAAGGCAGATGCTCAACCACTGAGCCACCCAGGCACCCAAGTTCTGGTTTAGTCTTAAAAGATAAATGTCTAGGGACGCCTGGGTGGCTCAGTGGTTGGGCATCTGCCTTCGGCTCAGGGTGTGATCCTGGGATCCCGGATCAAGTCCCATATGGGGCTCCCTACAGGGAGCCTGCCTCTCCCCTCTCCCTCTGCTTGTGTCTCCACCTCTCTTTCACTGTGTATGTCTCTCACAGATAAATAAATCTTTAAAAAAAAATAAATAAGTGTAATGAAAAAACATTGATTCCACTGAATTGAACTTGTTCCCTAGTAAATAATAGCATAAATGTGAAGAATCCCTACTCAAAGCCTGGTCCCCACCCTTAGCACTGGCATCACCTGGGAGCTTGTTAGGAATGCAAAATCTCAGCTCCTCATCTGGGCCTGTTAGAGCAGGATCTGCTTTTTAAGCTGATATCACAATGATTTGGAGGCATGGTGAAATTTGGGAAACATCTGGCTATATAATCAAATGATGTGGTAAGCTTTAGCAATACCAGTGCCTGGGTTCGTTCTCTCTCTCTCTTTCTCTTTCTCTTTCTCACACACACACACACACACACACACACACACACACACATCCAAATTTGAGAACCACTTAGATTTCAAAGTATTTCTTTAGCTGGTGCTCATTCCGCCCCCAAGCCAAGCTGCCGTTCCAATACCTGCTAGATCCCACAGCCTTGCCCAGCCCACCTAATCTCCCTCCTGCTCTGGTGAAGGACGAAGAATGCGTAGAAGTCAAATGCTCTCTTGGTGACCTTTACCTGTGGGGAAAGCCTGGGCCACCTTGGCCAGCTTGCTTTGGCCCTGCCTGCCATGGAGCTGACCAGACAGTGATTCACTGAGCTGCCTTTTCCCTGCAGAGAAACGGGAGAACGTCATGTTTGTGCTGCCTCTGCACGGGGGCCACCTGGGCTTCTTTGAGGGTTCCGTGCTGTTCCCCGAGCCCCTGACGTGGATGGATAAGCTGGTGGTGGAGTACGCCAACGCCATTTGCCAGTGGGAGCGCAACAAGTCACAGTGCTCTGACACAGAGCAGGTGGAGGCCGACCCAGAGTGAGGCCTCCCAGACTCCGGCGCGGTCCAGCAGCCTCC
Source organism: Vulpes lagopus (assembly GCF_018345385.1). NCBI lineage: Eukaryota > Metazoa > Chordata > Mammalia > Carnivora > Canidae > Vulpes > Vulpes lagopus. The sequence goes on from NC_054827.1 coordinate 112,453,659, forward strand.
CCTGGAATCCGCGTCCCTCACTGGCTGTTTCAGGTCCCTGTCTCCCTCAGTGACCTGGATCTGACCTCACACCGTCCATGGGGACCACCCATGCTGGCATACCCATGCTGGAGTAGGCTGCTGTCCCTGGGAGCTCCAGGCTATTTTTGTGCTTAGTTACTGGTTTTTGCCATTGCATTGTTATCCACGGTGACAAGCGACAGGATCCTCACCCTCCTGTCCACTTTCAGCATTTGATTGCTTTTCAGCCAATTACATCTAGTTTCCCTATTAAAAATGTGTCTGAACAGCAGTTTTGCTTTGCCAATCAAAAGGCTGGCCCCCAAGAGCAGTGAAGGCTGTGTGCTATTTTGTGGTGGTCGTGTGTGTCCTTACGTAGGCCCTGGAAAGCCCTTGTCAACATAAGCCAACACTGAAGAGGCTGGTCAGCCTGGGAGCCTAATCACCTGGGCCTCCCACGCTGCAGTGTAGCTCCTTACATGGCCAAGTTTCTTGAGTCATGAGCCAGGTTTCTCCCTTACAATCTTCTAAGACAGTCTCCCCACACCTTTGCCAATGATGAGGGTTATCTGGGGCACTGGTTAAAAATTCAGCCTCCCAGGTCCCTTCCCTGGAAGAGGCCGATTCAGTGGGTCTGGGAAGGGGTCTGGAGATTTTAATTTTTGACAAGTGCCCCCGGTGATCCTCATCACCAGGCAAAATTGGGAAACACTTTTTTTTCCAGGGCCTTTAAATTAGAAACATCTTGGTAGCTAATTTTATGGAAATTTATAGGTAGATGTGGCTCTTAGTTCCCAGGGGCCTCCAAAAGCGGTGGCGCCTATCACGTCCAACTGCCCCTGCGTGGTCACAGTGTGATGTCTCAGGAGAGGGCCTGGTGGGCAGTGAAGAGTTTGGGCTACACCAGACTCTGCTTTTCCCTGGCTGTATGACCCTGGAAAGGTCCCTCTGAACTTTATAGTCTCTTCACCTGTAAAACAGGGGACTTGGACCAGGTGGATTGCCGAGACCACTGCCAGTTCTAAAGATCCATGACAAACTCAGCTTGCTGAGGTTTGAGAGAACATCCCTCCAGGGAAGTGATTCTCCTTGTCTACACCTGTGGATGTCATTGTTTGCCTTCTTTTTTTTTCTGTCCCTCATTTTCATATAAAGAGGTGTTTGTTTTAAACATTTAATGGTAATTTTACTTTTTTAACCCAAGTCTTTCTAGCTCTGGCTTTTGGTGCCCAAACCATTCAAAAGCTGGATCCGAGTTTGGAGAAAGATCTTTCCAACAGAAAAGGGTGTTATTTTGAAACCAGATTTTTAATTTAATAGCCCATATTTATAGTCTGGTGGATGGATCTTTCCAAAGTGTGTCTTTTCAAATGAAAATGTCACTCAAGGTTTCAAGTACTCCTTTTTCCCAGTCCTGTGGTACTTGAATATCTAAAAAACCCTGCACTTTGAAAAGCAGTTGCTATCTGGAACTAAACTGAACTCTAAGTAAAATTGCCTGGATACACTTTTTTTTTTTTTTAATGTCCTTGCTTCATCTCCTTTGCTCCAGGACAGGATTATAAATAGTGGGTGTGTGTGGATGTTTCAGGGGTAAAGGGAGCCCTATGAGGGCCTGGATAGACTCCTCATAGCCGCAGGTGGATATTGTTTGGGTGTCAGTCCACGTGACTCTGACGATAACGTCTGTAACCTGAAGTTTTCTGACAATCACCAGATCATCCTAATATCAAGAACAGCCACTGTCTCAAAAGATTGAGATTTCTGTGGTCTCCACATTGCTTTGTTGTAATTCCTCACACACACCAAATTCATTATTGTGACATGCCCCCCCCCCCGCCCCCAACTGGTATTTTTCTAGTACATTTCCTTTCCCATGTTCTTTTAGCACACATTGGCACTTTATCATCTACTCCCTCAATTTGGAAGCTGGTCCCTCTCCTCTGTTGCTTTTCCCTCCACCCAGTAACACAGCTGTAACCTAGAAGATTCATAGTCCTGCTTCCTGCTACTGCCTTTGTTTCTCAAGACCCTTTGTGTGAAAGTAGGTAAACGAAGCGATAACTGAGTGGGGCCAAATCACCATTCCAGGAAGCAAAAGGTGCCTTTTCCTTTGCCTTAGGTCACATCTCTTGACCCATTCTGGCAAAGTAGTGGCCAGGTGCCAGCTCCATTCAGCAAGAGGAAAGACAGTCCTGTTGTCCCACACCAGGGGGGCTGGCAAGGGACCTGGCAAGGGACCAGAAGTGCTGGTGATGGTGGTGCTGGTGGTGGTGAGGCAGGGCGTGGGGCCTGGCCTTTGTCGCCACGACCAACCGGGATTTACCCCACAGGCCTGTGGGGGCAGCTTCCCAGCTGAAATCTTTCTAGTGTGTGGACTCTGAATGGCACTCACATTCCATTTTGGCTCAATGAAATCAACTGAAGTCCTTTGTTCAGGCTTCAGGCTCTCGGCATGGAAATGAGAATGTGACCGCAGCAGTCTTACAGGAAAATTCTTGTTTGTCCCTGAATGAGAGCACAGAGGCATTGAATTTACAGAGATGCAAACCTGCCTAATAAACGGGAGCAGCATTTTATATGTAGGTCAGCTTTTTCCTTCCTCCAGCTTTCTTTGCTTTTCTTCCTGAAGTCATTCAGTTCTGATGACAACAAGAGTGCTCTTCTTGCTATGAAGGTCCTGTCTGGCCTAACACAGGGCCGAATTTTCAAAGAGCATTTGAACATCCTAAAATCAGAATTACAGATACAAGTTGCATAGACCTAGACAATCCTATTGCAGGGATAACACATTAAAAACCAAGGAGGAAAAGCACCCATATTTCTTCTGGCAATGCTCCCTGCCTCTTAAACAATTTGAAGACAGCTAATGAGTAAAGGATTCCAGTCAACTTAAGATCACCTAGAAAATGATGTCAAGTTTCCTTGGTACATTTTGTTAGAAGGAAGTTTAGCAGACTTCAGGAAAAGCTCCTCTTTTCCCTGCTGCGAGTTTGCACCAGTGATTCCAGAGCACAAGGAAAGCAGAATGTTGTTTGTTGTCGCTAGATTCTTTGAACCCCTCTGCAGCTTTATACCCTTGCAGGGGACCCTGTGACATACCATATAGGGGAAATAGACCTGAAAGAGGAGCGTTCCTTTCTTGAGCTAATGTTATGGAACCAGGGTTCAAGAGACCTGGGTTCTCATCCCAATTGTCTCTAATTCAGGTTGGATTGCAGGCAATCCACTTCTCTGAGCCCCAGTGCCCTCACCTTAGGCCACCTCGAAGACCACTAATCTATTTACACATCATTTGCCCAAGCACTCCCCACTGCCTTCCACAGCCCTTGCGAGTGGCAGTGGCTGTGTCAAGCAAGGCTCCAGCCTCATCTTGGGGGGACTTGGAGACGAGGGAGCTTCGGCACTAAGTCTTTGCCAGTGAAGATCCACGATATTGCCCAAAGCCCTGTATCTCTGACTGACTTCTCTTTAGAATTTCCATTGTCCTCTCAATATCCTCACTGTCCCAAGGGTGGTCTTATGACTGGGACAGGTGCTGAACATTGGGAACAAGGCAAATGTCCCAACTTTTTGTGTGACTCAGGCAGAGCATTGAGATTCATAGTCATATTTCCCAGGGCAGAAATCCTTACCGCCCAGCCTTTCATTCTGAAACTACAAGTCTTCATTAAAGCTGAGCTTTCTGGATCGCTGAGCTTATATGCCTGGCATCTGAATGAGAGCTTTCTTTGTAACTGTGTGACTTTGAGATCACTTTGGCCAGCTCCAGGGAAACAAGGCTTGTGTTCTTGTTTATGTTTGCCAGGCAAGCAGATGTCTGAGATGTGAGAGGCTTTTCTTTTCCTGCAGCATCAATTCTTAGAGCTCAAGTCAGGATCCCTGAAACGTCACATGGAGTCAAAAGAACTCAGGGCTTTGTCCTCCAGGCAGGACAGGAGAGTTATTAAAGAGCATTTCTCACTGCAGCACCACACACAGCATCATCTGGAATTGTTCACTGTGCCCAGAAAGCCTCACTTATAGCATATCCTCTGGTATTCCAACAATATTGTGGCACCAGACTTCAAAAGCTGTGGAAGTTTAAAGCAAAGCCGCAGCAAAGCCAGAGAATCTCTTCTTGTGGCCTGTATGTGCCTCATTCTATTAGGTACCCTCACCCCTCGACTTAGAACTGGCCAAATGTCTCATCCCCTGATGCCTCTCTCTCCCTTCTCAGCCTTGCTCTGTTGTTCAAAGCCACTTCAAATTATTTGGATGCTTCAAAAAGCCACAAAATGTGGTGTGTCTGTGGCATTTAGAGGCCTAGCAGTCGAGAAGAAGGATTTTTTTTCCTCCCTCTGTTATCTAAGCAGAAGGAAGGAACCCACTTCTTCATAAACTGGGATGGATTTTGCCAAATTGTACTTTGAAGCTGAGGGAAGGGGAACTGGCCCCTGCTGGCAGTGAGAACTGGAAGGCTATCCAGAACAAAAGTTGCTCCCTCTCCCTGCCTCACTGCTGCTGCCTCTAGGTACTGCACCCTGGGAGTCATCCCCAGATGGCCCTTGGAAGCAGGCTGCAAAGTCCAGCACACCAGCCATTCTCAGCCTCCCAGACAGTAGACAGCTGCCCCTTCTGGAAGACTCAGCCTCCCCCTGCCACTCTGAACTGTCTTTCCTGGCATGTATGTGTGGAGAGCGTTCGTGTATCTCTAATGAACAAGCTGGAGTCCATTTCTAACTGGTGGGTTAAGTCTTCTACTTTAACTCTGGTTGATTGGTAATAAAATCTAGGACCTACCTTCTCCCCATTCCTGTCCCCACTAGCCAAGAAATCTATCGCCATAAATTGGGGACAGTTCACCTCTAGCACCTGCAGAAATAGCCTTCATCTCAATGGGCATGCTCCCTCCTGACCACCCATGTTGGGGAGTCCCCAGTCACTGAGAATAAAGAATAACTGCTGACCTCCTGGGTCCAGCACCAGCCACTTCTCTCGCAGACTGTTCCCGGGGACCTGGTCTATCTGAGTGTAGGACTTAGGTCTTGTCTGGCTTTTTTTCTTGGCCTCTTCAGTTTTCCTAAAGCACAAGTCCATGTAGAATCCTGTCGCCTCTCCACACCAGTTCCAGATGATCTGGGTCTCTCCCACTGCCTCAGGAAGACCTTCACTGTACCTGAGCTTTTGACTTCTGCCACTGCAGCTGCCTTAGCAACACCAGGGCTGGGGGGCGGCATGGGGAGCCGGTTCCATTTCTCCTTTTCCTGGTTGGACTCTCTCAACCACGTTCTTCTGTGCAGATCTGCTTCCAGATTGATTTTTAAGAACCATCACTTTCACATTCCTAATTTTTGTTTGTTTTGTTTGATTTTGTTTTGATTTTTCTGAAACATACAACGCTGCCCTGAAAATCATGTGTTTTTGAGTTTGTGTTCTGAAAGCCTCCGTGCTGCTGGATTTTGGGAGGGGAAATACAGGATCCTCCAGCACAGAGGCATTTAAGATTTGCAACTAGCAATGCAATTTTTTCTAAATATGAGGATATTTACCTTTATTAAGAAATTATACAAAACAACAGTGTCCTTGATCATGTTACATTCTCATACTACTTTTGGCTCTATTTTGATTCTGTGTGGTGGTAAATGAAGATCATTACAAACAAAAACTGTAATTTTATTATCTTTGATTCATGGAATTTCTTTACTTAAAAAAAAAAATAAAAGGCTAAAAATGTGGCGTGGCCACGTGTCCTTTGTACAGTGGGAGTTTCTGTCTTCCTATGCTTGCACCAAATGTGAGCTCAAAGGAAGAAGGCAGGGCAGCCAGGGTGGCTCAGCAGTTTAGCGCCTGCCTTTGGTCCAGGGCCTGATCCTGAAGACCTGGGATTGAGTCCACATCGGGCTCCCTGCATGGAGCCTGCTTCTCCCTCTGCCTGTGTCTCTGTGTCTCTGTGTCTCTGTCTTTCTCTGTCTCTCATGAATAAATAACTAAAATCTTTAAGAAAAAAAAAAAAAAAAGGAAGAAGGCAAAACACCAAGTTCTTATCACAAGTGATTTTGTCCCAGCCAAAGAAATGACCAGCCCACAGGTGTCTTCACAGACTCAACGTCTCCAGGCAAGAAAGCCTGGGCATGAGATACCAGCACTGGAGTTACTTGCTCTCCAAAGCGAACCTTAGAGATAAAATGTAAGGCCAGATGTAAATGGTAGTTGCCATGCGTGATTTGGATGCTTTCCTAAGGATGTTCTTTGAAAAGACTGAGTGAACATGACCCAAATCAAGATTATATTGGATTGGGGGTGCCTGGGTGGTTCAGTCAGTGAAGCCTTTGGCTCAGATCGTGATCCCAGAGTTCTGGGATTGTGTCCCGCATCCTGCTCTTTGCTCAGCAGGGAGTCTGCTTCTCCCTCTCCCCCTCTCCATGTTCTCTCTCATTCACTCACTCTCAAATAAATACATCTTTTTTTTTTAAGATCTTATATATTTATTTGAAAGAGAAGAGACCATGAGAGAGCACAAGCAAGGGGAGAGGCAAAAGGAAAGGGACAAACAGTCTCCCCACTGAGCAGACCGCCTGACGTGATCCCAGAACCCTGGGATCACAATCCAAGCTGAAGGCAGACAACCAACTGAGCCACCCAGGCACCCCTCAAATAAATAAATCTTTTTAAAAAGGAGTATCTTGGGTTGATTGATTGGTGGTGGTGGTTTCTTCTCCTTTGTATCTGTCTGAATCCAAGCTGAGGGTCTTCAGGACTGGCCCCACCAGGAGAGGTGTACTGCCCATGCTCTCCCACCCCTGCACTCAGTTTTCTTCCCTCCTGGGCTGTGTAAAACCTCTGTCAAGTTAGGTGGAGTAGGCAGTGTTCGTTTTGGAGGATGTGCATTAACGTGACCTAAGAATGCCCAAAATCAAATTTCACAGTGCATCCCTCTCTGGTAAGCAAGCTCCCCCAATTCCTTTCCCCCACCAAATAGCCAGATTCTTTTGATCCAAGAAAACCAACCTGTAAAGAAGACTACCTATGAAAAGTGCCAGATGGAAGAGATTTCAGGTCCAGGGTGTTGGGTTGGTTGACGACAGCAGCTTGCCAAGGTGGTCAGCACAAAGCTGAGCATCTCCTGAGGCAACCCTGTACATCTGTGCTCCGTAACATTTAGAATCACTCACCAGGGATCCCTGGGTGGTGCAGCGGTTTGGCGCCTGCCTTTGGCCCAGGGCGTGATCCTGGAGACCGGGGATCGAATCCCACTTCGGGCTCCTGGTGCATGGAGCCTGCTTCTCCCTCTGCCTATATCTCTGCCTCTCTCTCTCTCTCTCTCTGACTATCATAAATAAATAAAAATTAAAATAAATAAATAAATAAATAACATTTAAAAAAATAGAATCACTCACCATCCCAATGGTGCTATTTGTTATTATACTTTTCATCAACAGGCCCCTCTGCTCTGGCACTATGGGGGAGTAGGGACCAAACTGCATTATAGGCAGTTTGGCCTTGAACTCCTGAATCTCTCCTCAAAAGAAATAAGTTAAACCCCCCTCTCCTTGTGGCTACTCGCACCAGAAACTTCCTTTTTATCCATGCCCTCTATCCCATTTATAAATGCCCAGCATCTCTAGCAAAGACTGTATGGCTTCCTCTTAAGGTTACCTCCTCCTTTATCTGATGATGGTTGGTAAAACGGATCTGGAATAAATGAAGTTCTGATTTCATTGTTCCTCTTCCCCTTCCTACCCACACCTCCCCCATCTCCAGAAATAAACATCTGATGCAAAGCATGAGTAGTGATGGGGCCAGATGGGTTTAGAGCCAAAGTTGTTGGTTAAGGTCCCATCCTAGCCATTTCCCAGCTCTCTGACCCTGAGCTAGATTTAACCTCGGGGTTTGAGGTGGGGGGGTTGTTTTTCACCTGTAAGAAGGGAATAATTTTAAGAAGAATGCCTATCTCTGGATATTGAGAGGCTCAAATACAAGAATATTTTTCAACATGCTAGTGTTATTTTGGGCAGTGGTTTTGGCTTCATCTGCTTGGTTCCCACTCATAAATCACCTCCTGGGACAGTGTAGAAACCAGAAGAAAAGAATGTGTGGCTCCAACTGGGATGTCTTAACTGCTGGGCCCACGGGAGAGCTGAGTGGGCTTGGATATGGTTTTCAAAAACACTCCCGGGCTTGGCAGTGCTGGCCAGCCACGTGTGTGCATCATCAAGCCCCGATCCCAGTCTTTTCCTTCCTTAATATGGTCACCTTCAGGAATCAAGTATACCCACCTACACATTTCCTGCCTGAAGCCAGGGCAACTTCTGGGCACAGCCCCCAAGGAGGAAATTGTTCTCATTCTGGGACAGATAGCCAGCATCAGCTGCTGCATTCCCACAGCGGCTTTTGCAGCCCTGCTTCTCTGTCCTCTCTGCTCAGGGAAAAGAGCCAAGTGCAAAGTTTGCTTTTTAAATCCTTAGATATTAAAACGTGCCTGAGTGGCTTCCTCCACATCCTCACTTCCTCCCTATGTCAACACACAGGACTTGCAGCAGTGCATATTTGAGCCACCTGGGAAGCTTAGAGAGATGTTGATGCCCAGGCCACACAGACCAAGTACATCAGGGTCTCTGAGGATGGGGCCCAGCCCTCGCAGTGTTAAAGCTCCCCAGGGAATTCCAGCCTGCAGGGATCTCTTTAAAATAAAGAGTCTAATTTGGCAGATCTGAGGTGGGGCCTAAGACTCTGCACTGCTAGCAAGCTCCCAAGTGGGCCAGATACCACCATCCTGGGACCTCATGGTAAGTAGTGAGGTTCCTGGGGATCCTGTGAGCTTCCAGACCCTGCACTGGAGCCAATATCAGAGCTACTCCCACCATGGTAATTGGGATTGAAAGATGGTCCAGTTCACCCCCTCTGGTGACTTCAGCCCTTTCCTAGCTGGCTTAAGACCCTGGCTTCCTCTTCCAGGAAGTTATGCAGACAAACAGGTAGCATTAGACTTCTCCAGCATCCTGTGCAGTGTGGCCAGTCTCGTTCAAGGCTCTCTGAAGCTGGTGGCCCATTGCACTACTTATACCTCCATCCACACCTTGATAACCAATTGCCTTTATCTGCTAGCTGACAATATTCCCCAAAGGTCCACATGAGGATGGCAGAAATTCATCTTTGTGACTTTGCAAACCATCACTTTGTTCAAATTACTTCTATGTGGCCGAATCCTCACCTCATCCCAAATGTCTCCAGCAAGAAAGCCACTCAGGGCAGCAGACAGCTATCATAAAACTCATGTTTCGTTGTCCCTCTTCCCATACTTGGTGGCTTTCAAAGGAGTATTTTATTGTCCCTCTTCTCTCATTAACATGGCACTGGTCACCTTTTGTGAGGCTGAGCATTGCTGATTTTTTTTAAGATTTTTTTTTCTTAATTCCTGAGACACACAGAATGAGAAGCAGAGACACAGGCAGAGGGAGAAGCAGACTCCCTGTGGGGAGCCCAATGTGGGACTCGATCCCAGGACCCCGGGATCACACCCCGAGCTGAAGACAGACGCTCAACCACTGAGCCACCCAGGTGTCCTGACTGATTTTAATATTAACATTCAAGGTCTTCAAACACATTCTCCCAAAGGTGGCACTACCTTTCCGGACAAGGTCTGACCCATCTCCCCACCTCTTTCCTGCGGGTCTTGTCTCTGTGCCTGGAGGGGCAGTATCAGGGCATGACCAGCAGAGGGCAATGCCATCCCACAATCGGAGCTGACTCCCCGGGTCCCAACCCCACACCCTCTTCCTCAGAAAGCCCCTGGGCTTTCTTGCCAGACCCTCACCCTGAGCTGAAGCTCTAGCCCCACTGACTGTAGGGGAGACCTCAGCATCCCTTTGGCATCTGAGAGGCAAAGCTTCCGCAAGAGCATCCTGGTCAGCATCTGCCTGCAGTTTTCTCCACATCCTGATCTCATTAGTAAATTAGAGCCTCCATCAATCAGAGGATGGGCCTGGGCTGCATTTACAAGGGCTCCTGGCAATTAGGGATGACTGGAAAGACAAGTCTTTCAAGAGGAATCAGCCTCTATTTCCCTTAGATTTGGGATGCAACTCTTTATACAAGACAATTAGAAGTATAGCCCATCCCCAGTCTACCAACACCTTGACCGTAGGGTCACCTGTGCTCCCCATCCTGGCCAGTGCAAGTCTCCATTCTCTGATCACTTGACCCCTTGGCACAACTGCATGGTGGTTCATGCCCTCATACTTGAAGTATCTTCTTAGCTCCAGATATTCTAGGAGATGCCCTGGGGCACAACCAGAGTAGCTTCACTCTTAGGCTTAAATACAAGAGTTCCATGTAAGATTTGATTTGGAAAAGGGGACCCTCACTTTCAAAGGGGTTTGAAGAAAGAGTTTGAGGGAAATCCTCACTGTCAAGCCTCCCACCCCTCCACCCACGATAATTTGCTTCGATTCCTCCTCCAGCTCGGAAGCCCTATGTAAATATCATTGATGACCATGGACTGTCAACTGTGGTCATTATTAAGAAGGCAGCTACCTGGATGATGAGCATACACTGCAAACCCTAGAAATGAAAGAAAGGATATAAGAAATAAATGCACCTGTGTGTACACTCACACTCACATGTACACACACATACCCATACTGGAAACCAGATACGAGGACTCTGAGCGAATCAGAAAAATATCTGAAGGAGTGAAAACAGATGGTGTCTGATTGAATCTACAGCCCAGGAAAATAGCTGAAGGTCCTGCCCCAAAAAGTAGATGCAATATCAAGGGTGCTTCACACCCACCTAGGATGATCACTGAGGTATCTGGATGGGTGTAGCCAGGCCATCCGACCCTCAACCACCACACTAGCCAGGCTATAGGAACAAGTGTGTGCCCCCAGATGGGCAAGGCAGTGGAGGATCTTGGGAGAAGTCCCTGGCAATGCCCACGAGCCCAGCCAACCTTTCTCCAGGAGGGAGAGGGGTGCTCAGCACCCAGAGGCCTCTGAGAGGAGTCTCACCAACAGGAGCATGCTCAGGGAGGCCTGGGTGGCTCAGCATCTGCCTTTGGCTCAGGTCATGTTCCCAGGGTTCCTGTAGGGAGCTTCTCCCTCTGCCTATATCTCTGCCTCTCTCTGTGTGTCTCTCATGAGTAAATAAAATTTAAAAAAAAATATGTACAGCTGGAAAGTCAACTTTTATCACTGTAAAGACTGAAGACAAAACTTTCCCTGGCTGACAGTAGGATGAGAAGGCTAGGAGATGTCATCTGTCACACCTAAGTGAAGCTACCAGTCAAGGAAAGGGGTCTAGAGGAGAGAGTCTTTGGTGGAAAGACCCCAGGTAGGAGGGGACACAGCTGCCACCCTAGGAATGGGTCCAAGCCCCTGGCCATCACTGTACAAATCACACTGCGCCCAACTGAGAAGACAGGCCACCCCAAAATGGAGCCATTTCGAGGCCACTCCCGCCCCAGAATGCCACGTGAGAAAGCCCTCCCCTGCCTGCTGGCCACCAAAATTATTGTGTTTGCCAGATCATTTTGTAGCCACTCTCTTTTATCCTTTTATTGGATTTTATTGTATTTTATTTTGGCAGGGAAGAGACCTTTAAATCAATCTCTTTGCCTGTTTTCACAGACCCTAAGAGCTAAAACTGCTAGAGAGGAAATCGAGAAGATGGCAGTCTTTGAAACTCAATCCCACACACAAGTCACTGTCCTAAACCTCGAGGCAGTAGGAATATAACTGCCCCCAATTATTCTTGTTCAAGAAAACTCCCCCTGTTTCACTGACTTGGGAGGAGAGGGACACCTGAACTCATCCAAGTGTAGGGACGTTCAGGGGGGCCACAGCCACCTTAGGCAGTCCTTTTCCCAACTTCTGGTCCAGGATGACTGAGGAGAGCCTAGAGATGCTAACTACAGGGTGATGGCAGGAGACACCCTCAGAAGGCTGTGTTCTCAGCTTGGGCCCGGGGACCAAAGAGCTGCTCAGCAACCACCTTGCCATCATATTTGGGCAGTGTGCCCCCAAAGTCAGCGGGCAGTATGTCTTCATCAATCTCCTGGAAGAAGCCAGAGAGGTCATCTCCATGGACAAAGACCTGCAGGGAAGGAAGCCAGGGAGACAGAGCTGAGTGGGAGGTGCCCTGAGGAGGAGGGACGGAGGGGAAGGCCACAGCATGCCATATCTGCCTGGTGGTGTCCATCTCCACCGTCCTCCATGTTGTGCTGTCACTCAGCTCAGAACCATGGACAGAGCCCGAGGAGGGCCTGAGTGAGGTCCCTTCCTCCTTTCACCATCATCCCCTCCTTGTCTCACGAACTCTTTCCTCTTACACGCTCCCATGCCCCCACTGGCCAGATAAGCACTAAGCACCCTCCAGGTGTGGCCATGCACTCACTCTTTGGAGCAGCTTGTTCTTCAGGAGGGGCTTGACCATGTTGTAGGTGGTGGTGAAGTACCATGGTTGGTGGATGAAGTGGATGGCTTTGAACCGCGCTGGGAAGGAATCCTACAGGGACAGAGAGTGCCCCACCCTGTGGCCCCTGTGGGTTCAGAGGCTCCATTCACACCCCCATTGCCTCTCCCCACGGCTCCAGGACACACTTGTCTCCTAACATGGTTGCCCCAAAGGATAGCCCACTAGGAGTTCCATCCCTGGGCCAGCAACTGGGGAGCTCTGGCTTCACCAAGGCTCCAAACTGCAGGGAGGAAGCCCCAGGGGCCAAGCAGCCCAACCCTCTCCCTGCCGATGCCTAACACCTCGCGATTAAGTACAGTGAGGAAATGAAATGGGAGCCTTGCTTGGTTTTTAGGTGATGGAGCTTTTTCAAACTAACTTGCCTGCTGACTGGACTTACAATTATTATAGAACCCAGGGACACTACTGTCACACATCACTGTCCTCCAATATCCCTTCATGACACCCATCTCACACTCCTTTCCCAGGTATACTTAAAGCAGATTTCAGAAGGCTTTCTGACACATCAGTATATGCAGGAGTGAGTCAGGGATGTTAGTTATAATCCCTTTCCTGAGACAAATTCACATTCAAAGAGAAGAGGATTCCAGGTCAAAAGGTGTAGGCAGAAAAAAAAAAAAAAAAAAGGTGTAGGCAGGTTCAAGTCTGACCTCTGCCACTTTAGAGTTTTATGACCTTGAGAAGTCACTCAACTCTCTGAGCCACCGTTTGAGCCAAGGTTTGTAAAGTGAATCAGGGAAGAGGGGAGGGTCTGCTCTCAAGGAATTAAAGAATGAATATGAATGCTTGGCACGCTGTCGATCACCACGCAAGTGTTTGTGGTTTGCTCATTATGGTGCTCGGCGGTCTGCTTCTCGGGTCACTGCCCGCACCATTACGCCGGGAACCTGGGCCCAGCTTCCCAGCCTCCTGATCTGTGAGAGGCTCCTACAGAACTGAGTGCTAAGGCCTCACCTGGAGCATGTCCACCATCTTCCTGAGATCGGAAGCCCGAAGTCCAGCAGCCTGCTGCATGGTAAAGCCCTTAAAGTTCTCAATAATGCAGAAGCCATTAATTTGAGTTTCCTCATTCTCTAGTAGCTTCTCCAGGATGAAGCAATATGCCTGCAAGATCTTGGATACAGAGTGAACAGGTTGTAAGACTCAACATGCCAAGATAATTGAGGGAAGAGCTAACTAGTACATCCCTTACTGGAGGAAACTTGTCACACTCCTTAAACTGGGACATTCCACCTCTGTGGATGTGCCCCAAGAAAATAACCTTGAGTGTCATATCCATGGCTAGAAGCTGGGGTGTTTATCCCTGTACCCTTATAATAGTAGAAATGTTAGAAGCAACCTAAATGCTCAACAATAAGGGACTGGTGAAATTATGGTACATTCATGCCGTGGAATATTCTGGAACAGTTAAAGTGATATCTATACAATGATACAGGAAAATATTTATTCATGATATACTATGGTAGGATATGATTCCATTTTTATAAGAAAAAGTATGTGTAGTGTGCATGTATGTGCATGTTTCTTAAAAAAAGTGGATCGGAAGGATGTCAATGGTAGAAATCTCTGGGTAGTAGAATTGTAGATGATTTTTAGTTTATGATTTTTTGCATTTTCTAATGAGCATTTTCTAATTACATTTCTAATGTAATAAGAAAAATATTGTTTTTAAGATTTTATTTATTTACTCATGAGAGACAGAGAGAGAGAAGCAGAGACATAGGCAGAAGGAGAAGCAGGCTCCCTTTGAGAAGCCTGATGCAGGATTCAATCCCAGGATCCCAGGATCATGCCATGGGCCAAAGGCAGACACTCAACCACTGAGCCACCCAGGTACCCCCAAAATATATTTTTTTTTAAATTTTTTTTATTTATGATAGTCACAGAGAGAGAGAGAGGCAGAGACACAGGCAGAGGGAGAAGCAGGCTCCATGCACCAGGAGCCTGACGTGGGATTCGATCCCGGGTCTCCAGGATCGCGCCCCGGGCCAAAGGCAGGCGCCAAACCGCTGCGCCACCCAGGGATCCCCCAAAATATATTTTAAATAATCTCTTTTTAAGATTTTATTTTTGGGGGTGGCTCAGCTGGTTAAGTGTGTGACTCTTTTTTTTTTTTTTTTAAATATTATTTATTTATGATAGTCATACAGAGAGAGAGAGAGAGGCAGAGACAAGGCAGAGATACAGGCAGAGGGAGAAGCAGACTCCATGCACCGGGAGCCCGACGTGGGATTCGATCCCGGGTCTCCAGGATCGCGCCCTGGGCCAAAGGCAGGCGCCAAACCGCTACGCCACCCAGGGATCCCCAAGTGTGTGACTCTTGATCTTAGCTCGGGACTGGATCTCAGGATCATGAGTTCAAGCCCTGCATTGGGCTCCACACTGTGCATGGAGCCTAATTTTTTTTTTTTAAAAAAAGATTTTGTTTCTTTTTTTAAAGATTTTAGTTTTAGGTAATCTCTACACCCAATGTGGGGCTCGAATTCACAACCCTGAGACCAAGAGGTGCATGCTCCAACTAAGCCAGGCGGGTACCCCAAGAAAAAATATTGTTAAGTCTCTTCCACAAACACACACATGCATGCACACACACCCCTCAGTCCTAACGCCAGTATCTTAGTGTAAAACACCATAGGATGTTGGCTAGCTCCAGGACCATTTAACTCTCTCTTGGAGATATTAGCCAATGCAACCAAGTTTTTTTTTTTTTTTTTTTTAATTAAGGGCATAAGTAGAAAATGAAAAGAAAAATTGCCTTTTATATTTATATAATATGTTAGCATTCTTGGAAAACCCAAGAGAATCTACTATAAAACTAACATAAATAACAAAATAATTCAGGATATTAAATCAATATTCAAAAACAATAATTTTCATATATTTCAACAATAACCAATCAGGAGATACAATGGTAGAGAAAACCCCATTTACAGCTACACTTAAGACAAACTTAAGGAGAAATATGCATAATGTTTGTGAAGAAAATTTTAAAGGCTTCTAAAAATTTAAAAGTAGGGGGCACCGACTGACTCAGCGCATAGAGCATGCAATTCTTAATCTTAGGATCATGACTTTGAGCCCCACATTGGGTGCAGACATTACCTAAACAAATATTTAATTTTAAAAATAATAAAATAAAAAAATAAAAGTTCAAAAGTAGGCTTATAAAAGGGACTGCACCCCTCATCTGTGGACAATATGGCTGGCCACGGGTATTGCATTCGTAAAGATGCTAACCTCCCCCCAGTGTGTTCCCAATAAAAATACATTTCTCCTAGAGCTAGACAAGTTAATTCTCAAGTCTTTAGGGAAAAGAAAAGTCTATAGGAAAAAGTGGACAAATAAAAATAGCTATAAAAGCCCTGAAAAAGCGGAATAATAAGAATAGAATTAACCCTAATATATTAGACATTCTACACAATCTCTGTAATTGAAACAGTGTGGTATTGGAGCATGAATCGACAGAGACCAATGGCACAGAATACAAATCCAGAAATAGACCCAAATATATATGAAAATATAGACTATGATAAAGATGGCATTTCAAGTCATTGGGGGAAAAGATGGACTTTGGCTCAGGTCATGGTCTCAGGGTCCTGGGATCGAGCCCTGTGTCTGGCTCTCTGCTCAGCAAAGAGCCTGCTTCTCCTTCTCCCTGCTTGTGCTCTTTTGTCTCTCTTTCTTTCTTTCTCTCTCTCTCTCTCTCAAATAAATAAATAAAATCTCTTTAAAAATTAAATGCAGAGACCAAAAAATACAAAAACACTAATTCAAAGGAATACATGCACCCCTATGTTTACTGCAGAATTGTTTACAATAGCCAACCTAGGGAAGCAGCCCAAGTGTCCAACAATACACAAATAGATAAAGAAGATACGTAGATACATAGTGGAATATTATTGAGCCATAAAAAAGAATGAAATTTGCAGTGGCATGGATGGAGCTGCAGAGTATAATGCTAAATGAAGTAAATCTGTCAGAGAAAGACAAATACCATATGATTTTACTCATATGTGGAATTTAAGAAATAAATGAGCTAAAGGGAGAAAAGAGAGAGAGAGGCAAACCAAGAAACAGACTCTTAACTATAGAGAACATACTGATGGTCACCAGAGGGGAGAGGGTAAATAAGTGATAGGGATTAAAGAGTATACTTACCATGAAGAAAAAAAATAACATGACAAAAAAAAAAGAAAAAAGTCATATGGTCAAATAAATAAATATATACAGAGAACTCAGGCTGCTTAATGGGTTGAAACTTTGGCTTTCCAGAATCTCTCCCAACCCACCGTCTATTAATCCCCGGGCTCTGTGTCACTCTCAGCTTTCAGCACTGGCAGGACTGACCCACACCTCACTTCCACCTGGCCGGGGTACCAGGGAGCAACGAGGAATGGGCCAGTGGCCCCCCTGTGAAGCTGCTGGGTCTTCTGGCTGCCCTGGCTCACCCTAGCCCTGGCTCCCTGCCTGGGAAGGTCAGCCCCCACTGACCTCATCGAAGGTGATTTCTTCGGAGTCCCAGTTCTCGATGTTGAAGAGCATGACCACTCGGCCATACTTGTCCCGACTGGGGAGGACCCCAGGATAGCCGGCCTCGACGGTGCAACGGACAGCCTCCAGGGACAGGCTGTCGAAGAGCTCTGGGTACTGCAGCCGGAAGTTCACGTAGCCTGGCAAGAGGAAGGCAGAGGAAGCCCTCAGGGAGCCAGCCCATCTGGGGGTGGCACAGGGCGAACTTCCAGAGACCTGGACTCCTGCCTGGCTCCTCCACATGCGTCCTATGTATCGTGACTGAGCAGGATACGCAACCTCTCTGAGCCCCTTGTCACTTCTCAAAACGCAGGAGGATTCTATTGGCCTATCTCACCAAATTGCTGCAGTAATCAATGAGATTCTAGGTATGAACATCATTTGTAAATTGTGCATGCAGGAAATGTAATCCTAAGTCTAAGGACAATTATTACTTGTTATTTTCTCTTGCCCACAGACAGAGGCACAGGCTCCCCAGGTGGGCACAGGGTTAACTGAGTAGCGGTGAGAAGACCCCAAGATAAAACCCCAACTCGAAGCAGAACACAAAGGCCCTTCCTGATTCCAGAAGCACTTCTATCACCTACAAACCCACCCTTACCCATCCTGAACAAGTCTGCTCCCTCTCTACCCTTGAACTCTAAAGGAACCAGGCCCAGGACAGGTGTTCGGGGAGCCTTTGCCTAGGAAATGCCACTGACCTCCTCACTGTTCCTACTGCACTCTAGGTATACCCCCATCACCTTGCTGTTCCCTCTGCCCTACTGCTCTTCCCTCAAGATACCTCATTTCCTTTGCATTTTTCTTCAGAAGTTCCCTCTGCATGAGAGCCTTCCTGGCCACTTTACCTAAAACTCCAACCTCTCAGTTCCTTACATCCACCTCCTTTATTTTTCCTTGTTATCCTTCCTTTTTTTTTAATTAAGATTTTATTTATTTATTCAGGAGAGACAGAAAGAGGCAGAGACCTAGGCAGAGGGAGAAGCAGGCTCCCCGCAGGTAGCCTGATGCGGGACTTGATCCCAGGACCCCAGGATCACAACCTGAGCCGAATGCTCAACCACTGAGTCACGCAGGTGTCCCTCCTTTCTTACTACCAGTCTATGTAATTGTATTTTATTTCTCTGGTTTATTATTTCTGCCGTTAGTGCATGAAGTCCATGAAGGCAGACAGTTCTTGTCTGCTTTGCTCTCTGCTGCATCCTTTGACCTAAGAGTGGTTAGCACAGGTTGGCTGTGAATTAACATTTGGGGAAGGAAGGAAGAAGTAAGAAAAGGAGAATCGTTAGGCTGTGGAAGACCTGCTCGGACACCCCTTCTCTCACCCCGGCACCAAGGCACCAAGGATTGGATTTCCTCAGGAAACTTGTCTTCAGCCAGACAGCAGGGCCTGGGCAAATCTGTCCTCAGGGCTCCTTCCCAGGGCTGGCACCATCTCCAGTCCCACTCTGCATGAGGTTTTAGGTACCCGCAGGGCCGTGGGCACACACTGCCTTTCCTGCAGCACTCCAGCCAAAGCCTAGGCTGGGCAGGAGCGGGGTGGGGACTGCTCTCCAGGACCAGGAGATAGAAGGGAGCCAGACCTCTAGGAATGTGGGAGGCTGTTTAGTTCACAATCCATGTTTCGGGTAGGGATAGGGAGGCACAGAGAAAGTGACTCTCACAGGGCAGGGAATGAGCAGGAATGGAGGGGACAGTCTGTTCAGTGCCTGGGTGAGAGTCAACGCCATTCCCACCACCTCTGCGCCCGCCCTCCAACCTTCAGGAGGCTATCCCTCCAGTGCCAGCCTCACCTCGAAGCAGCTCGTAGGCACGCCCCACATGGAACTTCCGCGCGCGGATGAAGCGCAGGAAGAAGGCACTGTCCCTTCCCTGCACCCTCTCAGCCACCGCCCTGGCCAGCTCCTGCCCGGTGGCAGCCTGCGCCTGCACCAGCTCCTGCAGCTCTCGCACCACCTCCTCCCGGGTCTCCTCCCTCTCGTTCAGCTCGTCCTTGGCCTGGAACAGGGTGGGATGGAGGCAGCAAGTCACTGGCAGGTGCACGGGTGCAGAGCAAGACACACAGGCTGGCTGGCCACGGGGTGGAACGTTGCCTCTGGGGCCATCGCTCCTTGGCCCCCAAGAGCAGCATCTGCACTGGCAGCACCTCAGGCCACCAGTTACATTTGCAGAAAATTGGGTCAAACTGCCCATCCTGGGTTTGTTGGCCAGAGACCACCAAAGGTGTAAACGTTTCCAACGACAATAGCCTCCACTTCCTGGAGCCCTTACATAGCCCTCTGCTAAGGCTTTTAAATACCGCAGGCCACAACCTATCACCATAAAGTGCTTATTTACGTCGCATTTCTCAGGGTGAGCAGACTAAGACACATAGCGGGGAAGGTGACCCAGGCAGGAAGGGGCAGAGCTAAGGCTCACACTCAGGTTGGACTTTCAATCACTTCTTTCTGCAGCTTCCCAGGCTTGATTCTGATTTTTTCAAAAACAAAGATACCCCCAAAGACAGTAGTCTGCCACCCACCCCTGCCCTAGAGCCTCATATTCCTTCCCTTGGCTGGGCCTGAAGAACCCTTCCCCAGGCCTCAGGCAGCTCTGTCCTTGGGCAGCATGAAAGGGGAGAAGGCAAAGGAGGGGGACTCAGGTCTGGGAGAACTCAGCACTTTTCCCTTGAGATGCATAGGTTAGCAGAGATGGAACCTAAAAGCCCAGGTTCAGCTAAGCCCTGAGATAGCTCTGCCAATTTCCACAGAGCACAGTCTGATCCTCTCTGAGCTTGTGCAACAACCTTCTTTCAGAGGTACATTAGGCAAGACTCAGAGAGGAAAAGCAACCTGTTCATGGTCATACAGCAAGTTGAAAGTTAGGTCTGATTCTAGAACTCGGCCTCTTGCCTATCCAATGAGGGCAGCAGCTGGATTCCTGTTCCCCTGGGCCACTTGCAAACTAATGTTCCCCATATTTGAATCTAGGATGAGCCCTTGTCCAGAGGCCCTACATCCTGGCATTGATAACAAGGGACTCTGTTGGTGCTGTAGTCTTGGATTAGGCTGGCCTGGATGTCTGGTCAGCCCAGGAGGTCATGGCCCTGACCTCCAGGATGGCCCCTAGAACAAGCCAGTCCATTAGGTCTAGGATAGCCTAGAGCACTGGGGCTGGACCCGTCCTACAGGAGAGAGGATGTTATCAACATTCCCCCCTTGTTAGCCTGCCCTAGCCACCCCTCCCCACACCATGGGCCACCTCACCTTCTGTAAGGTATGACGAGGGAGCTGGCTGCAAGGGCCAAAGACAGGCCCATGGTCCTTGGTTGTAAGCCGCTCCAGCTGGGCACGGAGCTCCTGTTCCTCTTCAGGGACCACACGGAATGTGCCCACCTAGGCAGAGAGAAATCAAGAAGAAGGAGGGAGAGCCCCCATCAATCCAGTTAAATGGGCCTGCTCAGACCTTAAATTAGTACTTTTGTGCAAGGTCACTGTTAAGCCTTCTCCCTTTGGGTGGGGTCATGGACCACAGAAAGGTTGTATGAATGGGTGCACATAACCCTGAGTGGACCAAACAATAGAGAAAGGGGAGGTAGGGAGGGTGGGAAGATAGATGGAGGGGAGACCAAGGCACAGGGATACTCACGCCTTCTGACATGCTGCCTCTGGGAGACTCAGAGTCCTCAGAAAAAGAAGGGCCCCGCTTTTGTCCTGGCCTCTCCAGGCAGCCTCCTCCCTAGGGCAAGAAGTCAAGGCTGCAGTGGTCTGGACAGACCATTCCATTATTGTCTCAGAACAGTAGATCTCAAACTTTTGAGTTCATGAGGATCACCCGAGGAATCTGGTAGAAATGCGGGTGCCTGCGCCTGCACCTTGTGACTCTAAGTCAGGAGGTCTGAACTGGGGCCCAGGGATCTGTATTTTAAAGCAGGACCCCCAGATGGCCCTGAAGAAAATGATCCTTGGGCTACACTTTGGGAAACACTCCTTTGAGAAGGAATACACACAAAAATACTGCAAACCTTTGCTCTTAAGGTGAGTTGGTCCAACCAGGGAAAAACTAGCTTTGGCCTCTATTCTGAAGTTACATGATCACTGCAGCGTAAGGCAATCCCCCTCCTCCTGTCTGTGGCCTTCCTTCTCTTTCCCAAAGGGGATCTCAGAAACTTCCCAGCCTAGTGGATGGCCCCTTCTCCAGTGCATTCATTCTCAGGAGGGGTGATGACTAGTCACATAAACAGATTACTGAGTGTGTGTTCTGTGCTTTGTGATGTACTGGGTATTTTTAAATCCATATCTCAGAGCCAGAGCTGGCATTATTCTTCCCATATTACATAGCAAGAAGCAAGTCCCAGGGAGAATAAGTGAGTTGTCCACTGTCACACAACCAGAAATAGCCAAGGATCAGGCCTTGAGCCCAGGCTGTGACTTCCCATCAGCACTGAGACCCAGCCCTTTGTGGCATAAGTTGGACCTGGGTTCAAATTCTGTCTCTTCCACTTGCAAGCTATGTAATTTAACCTGAGTCTTGGTTGTCCCCTGTAAAAGGGAGGTGGAAGGAGGGTAATGAAGGTTAAATTAAATACTGTGCACAGGAGCAACGCTTGGCCACCAGAACAAATTGCCCACATGACAACCTGCTCAACCCACTGTGTAATTTTGGAGACAGCTCTCCTGTTTCCAGATTTTTTTCCCTCTCTTGCCTAAACATCCCTTTTAAGGGGCCATCACCACCCTGCTCCTGTCTCTGACCAGGTTTCCACTGGTGTCAGTTCTGTCACCTATTCACTGTTGATGAGCAACAAAGTTGGGACTTGAACCACCACTTTGACAGTTAGAGCCAAGACCTCTCCAGACAAACTCCCTAGGGAAATGGGTGTTGCAGAAAACCCTTTAGGGTCAGAGAAACCTGGGTTTTAACTGAGAATTGTCATTTACCACCTGTATGACCTTAGGCAAGTTATTTAACCATCCTGAGCCTCAGAATTGGCCATAAAAACTGTACCTACCAAATAAAGTTGTAATGAAGATCCTACCATTTTTATAAGGTACCTAGCTCAGTGTTTTGCTCTAAAACATGATTTCCCTTCCCTTTCTTAGCATCAGATTGATCATTACCCTAGTGTGCCCAGAGACACTTGGAGGATCCCAGGGAATATCTGAGGATCTCCTAATTCCCTGCCTCTCCCACTCCCTAGACCCAGCCAGGGCAGGGAACCCACCAACAGGAACCAAACCTAAGCTTTCTCTCTGGCTGGCAGGAAGTTTTCCAAATGTGTGGATGCAGAGATGGACTGCAATACTGATGTGGCCTCTCTTACTTGGGTTTTGCTGGAACAGGAATGGAAAAGCTGATATAATTGTCTTGAGGAGCTTAGATGAGAGAGATAGTGGCTAGACACCCTCAGCCAGTTAAGGCGATCATTAGGACAAAATAGATGGTTAAAATCAGTACAGCAGCTCTTTTTAAAATATGCCCAATCTAATTAATTTTGAGTTTTTAAAATACTGATTTATGAACCGTATACAGTGAAAAAACATTCACCCACCCCCATTGCATACTGAGGCTGTTCCGTGCCATCTAAGGATGCCCAATAAAATACAGAAAGCCCCCATCCCACATCCATTTCAGATGAACAACAAAAACCTTGGAAGTATAAGTATGTCCCATGAGACATTTGGGACATACTTACACTAAAAGAAGTCTTTATTCATCTGAAATTCACATTGAACTGGGTGTCCCATATTTTTTATTTGCTAAACCTGCCATCAGGGTTGATCTAGCACAACTTGGAGAATGGCCAGTTGGTTTCAGTTTTACAGGCAGCCTGGTATGTGGTCTCCCCACCCCCAACTCCTCACCCCAGTCCTGGGCTCCCTGGCCCAGCCAGACCCCTGCCACTGACTTACCTCCCAGCTCCTCCTTAGGGCTACCTGGTGCCTGTGTCCTCCTCCTTCTCCTCCTTGTTGGGGAGCCTGGAGGTTGCCTCCACTGGGGGCGTGGTCCGATCAGCAGGCTGGGATTAGTATGTCACAAGGAAGTTCTCAAGGCCCACAATTTCCTGTTAAATCAGGCTTACAGGGAGACCCAGATTGGGGCAAGTGAAGCACCAGGGGGGAGAGGGGATCAGCCTGGGCCTGGCTGCAGCCACCTCAAAGCCCTCCTTTGTGTACTTCTGCTCCCAAGTTCCTGCTCAGCCATGTGGAAGCCCAGCAGTGGGGGTGGGATCTGGGCCAGTCACATTTCCTCCTCCTTGCTCTCTCTCTCATTGGGGGGCGGGGGGGTGGGGGAAGGGTCTGAGAAAGCACATCCCAGGGTAAGACATGCAAGAGATGGAGGGAAATTTTAAATGTGATTGTGGATGCAGTGGCAGCTGTGGTAGCCTGTCACTCTTCTGATGTCGTGGTAGGTGTCACTTCCACAGTGAGTGGGGCCAGTTGGTTAAGGCAGAGTGGGAAGAGGGCAAGACAAGACAAGCCACCTTCTAGGCCACCCTTCTGCTGGGGAATCAGACTGCCCACTTTCAAGTCCTAACTCCAGCACCTTCTAGCTGTGAGAATTAACTTCAACACCCTGACTGTTTCCTTCTCTGAGAAGTAGGGATAATAAGAAGACAGGCTCATGGCTTTAGTAAGGATGAAAGAGCTTAGCTTAGCGCCTGATGAATGCTGGCAGTTACTCCAAATACACAATCAACATACATCTGGGTGGAGGGGACCCATGTTATCCAACCCTCAACCCAACCCTCTGTAAAACAAGAAACCCCTCTACTGCCCCTCAGCAAGTGACTTCCCAGTCTCTGCTTTGGTATTTCTCTGCTCAGGGTCGGGGAGGATGTGAGATGATTACTTTAGGGTATTCTTCCTCTGGGATTCCAAGGGCAGGGAGCTCCCTGTTTTTACTACTGGACAACCCTCCTTGTGTTAAAACTCATCCTTGGTCTGACCCCCAAGCAGCCTTCTCTAATGTCACCCTTGGTCCTGATTTTGCCTCCTGGGGGCATCTGGGACAGGGTCAAGATTCTGTGCACAGGATGTTTTCCAGAATCCATTCCCAGAAATGCTTTTTGGTTTTCCCCAGAAATAGTTCTTAGTTTTCAACCCATTCCTACTTGGATGGGTTTGGTATCCCTTCACTCTCCTGTGCCCTCTCCAGACGTCCTGGGGCTTATGAGAGTGTCACTGAGGGGCAGCCCCTGGGAGCAGTGCCTGACTCCCACTTATCTCTCTAGACCCCTTCCTCTAGAGCAGGCCACAATGCCTGGGTTTGGATCTTAGGATGCAGCTAAGTAACCTTGAGCTCTTTCCTTGTGACAGCCCCTTCCCTGGGCTTCTGCTTGGGGTGCTGTCTCACTTTCTGGGCTGTTTCCCTCCCAGTCCTTCCTGGAGCTGGAGAACCCCTCATTTCTATCATTCTGCTCCCTGGGGGGAGCATTATCCAATACTGAAGCCACTAGCTGCATGTAGGAATTTAGCATCTGAAATTAGAAAATGGCACCAAAGAACTAAATTACAATCTTAGTGAACTTAAATTTAAATTAAAAAGTTGGTACTAGGTCCAGTTGTTGGAAAATTGCTAAGTACGTTTGGAATAACTTAGGTGTATGATCATACTTTTTTAACTATATAAATACTGTGATCAGCTATTTCTGATAAAAAGTTCAACATAAGGTGTGCTGTAAATATAAAATATCTACTGGATTTTGAAAACTGAGTACCAAAAAAGGGCATGATTTTTTTTTTGGATTTTTATTTATTTATTTTAGAGAAAGAGTGGGAAAGAGTATGTGTGCACAAGCAGGGGGAGGGCAGAGGGAGAGAGAATCTTAAGCAAACTCTCTGCTAAGCACAGAACCCAACTCAGGACTTTATCTCAAGACTGTGGGATCATGACCTGAGCCAAAATCAAGAGTCAGAGGCTTAACCAATTGAGCCACCCATGCACCCCAGCAAAAAATTTTCTTATTAAGGATTTTTACATGACTTAGCATTCTGAAGTGGTAGTGCTTTGGATATATTGGGTTGAAAATATATTAATTTTGTTTCTTTTTCCTTTTTTTTATGTGGTTATTAGAAAATTTAACATTTTTCTAATTTTAATGACTTCCGTTGTATTTCTAATGGACAGTGCTGGTCAAAACATTGATACTCATTGAAGTGTGGCTTGTAGACCAAGAGTATCAGCATTGTTTGGGAGCTTGTTAGAAATGCAGAGTCCCAGACTCTTCCCCAGACAGGCTAAATCAGAATCTGTGTGTTAACAAGGACCCTCCCCTGCATCCCCCCCGCCCCGACCCCTGTGATTCCTACACACAGAAAAATTTAAAAGGTTCTGCCCATCTCCCCCTCCTGCCTGTGCCTAGCATAGTACGTTGCCTGACCTCTCATGTCCCATCAGCTCTGAGGATTGGTAGGGAAGTAAACTGGGGACTATCCTTGCCACCATCCTCTTCCTCTTTGGGCAGGCCCATGGTGGCCTGGTTGAGGGTGTAGGAAGCAGAGAGAGGAGGACAGAATGGGGAATCCTAACCTGATTCTAGGCGACAGTTGCTCTCAGGCCTCTGCTGGACATCTGTAAAACAGTGTTACGGGCTGAGTTGTGTTCCTCCAAATTCACATACTATCCTCCAGGACCTCAGAATGTGACTATTTAGAGATAAAGCCTTTAAAGGGTATGTCAGGGCAGCCCAGGTGGCGCAGTGGTTGAGCATCTGCCTTTGGCCCAGGGCGTGATCCTGGAGTCCCAGGATCGAGTCCCATGCCGGGCTCTCTGCATGGAGCCTGCTTCTCCCTCTGCCTGTGTCTCTGCCTCTCTCTCTCTCTCTCTGTGTCTCTCATGAATAAATAAATAAAATCTTAAAAAAAAAAAAAGGGTACGTAAGGTAAAATGAGTCCTCAGCAGAGGCTCTAATCTAATGTGAGTGCTGTCCTTATATGAAGAGGAATTTTGGACACAGAGAGTTACAGAGGGAAGATGATGTGAAGACACAGGGAAAAGATAACCATCTACAAGCCAAGGAGAGAGGCCTCGGGAGAAACCAGTCCTGTGGTTGCCTTGATCTTGGATGTCTAACCTCTAGAATTATGAGAAAATACATTTCTGTTGCATAAGCTACACAGTCTGTAGTACTCTGTACAGCAGCCTTAGCAAACTAATGTAGATGTGTTAGAGGATATGCCCCCAGGTACTTCACAGAATGTGAGCATCGTGGGAGACCAGGGGGACAGGTGACAGCTCAGGCTGCCCCACACGAAGGAGCCGCAGAAGGCCCAGCACAGGCTACTTAAAGCCAGCTGATGGGGTGCATCATGAGGAACACTCCTGTGCACCAAGAACACTTGTGGGTTAATGGCACAGACCTGACAAGAGAGGTCTAGAGCTTTTATGGATGCTCGCAGGCCACGAGGCCCTTTTTAGGAAGCAGAGCTTTCTGTGGCATTATTTTCTGCTCCCAGCCCTGCCTCTACCCTGCCTACCCCCACCCCCAAGAGTCACGTTCCTGTCTAGTTCCTGTGGGAGAACAATAGTGCCCTTGTGTGAAGGGAGACATGCCCTCATTGGCTCAGACACCTGTGCTGACCATGTTGGCAGAAACTGTGGGCTCCCTGGCTCTCTCTCCCAGGCTAGAGGCAAGCAGGGAGGGGGCTCAGATTGGCTGTGCCCCCATTCTGTATTGTGACGGGTGCCTGACCTGTGTATCTCTCATCCAGTCCTCCCAGATGTGAGGGAGAGAGTATGTTCTCCCTTACAGAATAGGGAGCTGAAAATCAGAGAGGTGGGAGGCCTTGCCCAGAGCTACTTGGTTGGTAGGGAGTGGGGTCCCGGGTCACTCTAAAGACCTTTTACCATTCAACACGCAAGGCTGTGCTCCCTCCTCCAGAAGGGAGAATGACACAGGTGCTACTTCCTCCTAGCTTCTGGGGGAGGTGACATCACCTCACTTTCCTGGAAACAGCCCCAATGGGCCAGAGTCTGGTCACTGCCATTCCTTTTTGGCCAGTAATTGTCCTGGAAAAAAGGAGGGCCCTATGGAATGCCCTGGCCTCAACCCCTCCTTTGGAAAATGGGAAAACCCAAGTTGAGGGACATTCTGTACCTTCCCTAAAGTTTCACCGTGGTAATGAGAGTGCCTTGACTCTCCCACAAAGCTAAAAAGCTGCAGGTGTCCCAGAGCCATGCTCATTCCCCAAAGAAGGGTTGGCCCCGTGGCAGTGGGGGACCAGGCAGTGCCAGAGATGAAAACAGTAAGGATAAATAAAATCTATCAGTATGCCCATTCAAAACACATTATAAGTTTAAAAAGGTTTAACAACATGAGTTAAAACAAACAAGTGCTGTCAGGTAGGAACTTGGCTTTAACTTCCCACCACCCAAGGAAAGGATGTGTTTGCTGTGGACTGAATTTGTGTCCACCCCCCCACCCCCAAATCACACACTGAAGCCCTACCCCTCAATATGATAGTATTAGGAGGTGGGGCCTTCGTGAGGTAAATAGATTTAGAGGAGGTGGGGCCCTTGTGATGGGATTCGTACCCTTATGGGAAGAGGAAGAGATACTAGAGTGCTCTCTTCACACAGACTCATTAGGGGAGCCCCTGAGAGGGTGGCCATCTGCCAGCCAGGAGGAGGGTTTGCGCTAGAACCTGACCACGCTGGTGCCCTGATCTCATACTTTCAGCCTCCAGAATGACCAGAAAATAGGTATATGTTGTTTATGCCACCCAGTCTGTGGTATTTTGTTACGGCAGTATTTGTAGGAGGGAAGCTGTAGAAAGAGAGAAGTTAAAAACTCAGGTCAGAGAGGGGTAAGTGAGAGTGAGGTCCTTACTGAGAAGGTGGGAGGGGGCGGGACTCAATGCCTCAGTAGAGGTACTAGCACTTGCCTGGGTGGTTGAACACTCTCCCATTGCTACAGGGAGCTGAAGGAAAGAGTTGGTGCTGGTGACAGTGAGTTTAAAGATTTGGGTCTCCAGCCCCAGTGGCCCAGGGGTTTGGCGCCGCCTTCAGCCCGGGGCGTGATCCTAGAGACCTCGGATAGAGTCCCACAACAGGCTCCCTGCATGGAGCCTGCCTCTCCCTCTGCCTGTGTCTCTGCCTCTCTCTCTCTCTCTCTCTCTGTGTGTCTGTCATGAATAAATAAATAAAATCTTAAAAAAAAAAGATTTGGTAGTAAAGCTGAGGTCATTGGTCAGGAGTGAAAAAAGAGAAGAGTTTGAAATCATCCTCATGAAGGCAGGAAGGATAAACTTACTAGGGAAGGTTGTAGAAATGTTGAAGGCCCCCCTGGAGATCATTTACAGTAGCTTCTTGCAGGCACCCATGAGCACAGCCATGCAAACTGTCCAACACAACCCAGCAGCCCAGGTGTCGCTCCCACGGAGGGAATGGCTGGCTTCATAAAGGGGCAGAGTTTGCCAGGTGGGTGGGATGGGAGGACCAGCAGGATGTTGATGAGTTGTGACTTGGGAGGTGGTGCAGGATGGGGCCAGGAGTGTGAGTGGCTCAGGTGACCTGGATGCAAATGGAGAGATAGGGCCAGAATCAACCCAGAGGCCCTGTGTAAGATGGATGACCACCCCACTTCTGCAGCCTTTCTGTTTCTGTGAATTTCACTCCTATTGATACCTCCTGGAATCATACATATTTGTCTTTTTGTGACTGGCTGATTTTACTTAGCGTAATGTCCTTTGGGTTCATCCACATTGTAGTAAGTGACAGCATTTGCTCCCTTTTTAATGCTGAAGATATTCCTTTGTATGGATATATTGCATTCTGTTTATTCATTCACTTTCCAGGAATATTTGGGTTGTTTCCACCTTTTGGCCATTGTGAACTATGCTGCTATGTGTGGGTGTACAGGTATGTGCTTAATACCCTGATTTCAATTCTTCCATATATGTATACCCAAATATGGGATTGCTGGAGGAAACTAACACTATGGTGTGTTTCTAAGTGCTAGGCTTTCTTATGTGCTACCATGATTATTCTCTTAAGCAATGTCACCCTTAAATCCAGGCAACTGGAGTTCATGGGCTGGGTAGCTCCATGGGCCTATTAGCTCCCTTCCTAGATGATGAGATCAAGAAGCCACCAAAACCCACATGCCTTCCTTCAGAAGGTGTACCCACCCCCTGGGTACCTTCCAAAACATCCCCAAACTCATTTCCTTGCTCTATCAAGCCCCTTCCTAGGTCCACCCTCTCCAGGGTAGGCCAGCTAGAGTGCACAGTCGTAGGCCTAAAGGGTAGCCAATGTCAACTCTAGAGGTGAAGCATGGTGTGAATGGATCTTCAGGCTGTTTGTTTACATGCAAGCATATGAAGTCCCTCATACTACAGGACCCAGTATCCTGAATGATAGGAGGCCTCCATTTGTCCTTTTCTCTGGACTCTGGACTCTTGCAAATATCAGTAGTTATAATGTTATCACATACAAATGTGAACTACTGACAAGGTCTGGAGAACATTTAGTTCTGCTATTGTAAGCCTGTTTTTAATTGGCTGTGCAGTTTTTTTTAAGACTTTATTTATTTATTCACAAGAGACACAGGAGAGAGAGAGGCAGAGACCCAGGCAGAGGGAGGAGAAGCAGGCTCCATGCAGGGAGCCTGACGCAGGACCTGGGACTCCAGGATCATGTCCTGAGCCAAAGGCGGTCATTTAACCGCTGAGCCACCCAGGGATCCCTAATTGGCTGTGTTTTCTAAAGTCAGGGTATCACTAGCTGCCCAGTGTAGGAGTGTAGTTGGTTGAAGCAGATGAGTAAGATTCACTGCCTAGGAAGGAAGCCTGAGCCAGGGTGGAAAACATTGTTATTAATTTGAATCTGTTCTTTTCCTTTGCATATGTAACACTCATTAGTGCTAATGGAAAACACAGATGCTATATTCATGCAACAAGGAGAAAAGACACTGTACTGTCAATGCCACTGGGTAGACACTCAGGCAGTTCAGTAACTGCACCTGGGATGCACACCTGGAGACTCAAAAAGGCAAATGAGCTGTTTGACTACACAAACACATAAACTTGTAGCTGTATGGCCCAGTCAGTCCCATAAGCAGCCTAGAAGGGAGGCTTCGTGGGGAGAAGATGAGGTAAAGTCATCTGTTTCCTTGGCAAGCTAAAGGATCCCTTTCAGGAGTCATCTTTCAATTCAGCTGTTGTGCTTTAAGCACATATAATAGCTTGATATTGGCCCAGAAACGTGATAGAAGTAAAAGTTGCTTAAGATGGGTCATAAGCAAGCACCTGGGTGGCTCAGTCAGTTAAGTGTCTGCCTTCAGCTCAGGTCATGATCCCGGGGTACCGGGATCAAGCACTGCATGGGGCTCTGCTTCTCCCTCTGCCCCTCACCCTGCTCAATCATGCTGTCTCTCTGAAATAAATGAATAAAATCTTATTTAAAAAAAGAAGCGGGCAGCCCGGGTGGCTCAGCGGTTTAGCACTGCCTTCAGTCCAGGGCCTGATCCTGGAGACCCAGGATCAAGTCCCACATTAGGCTCCCTGCATGGAGCCTGCTTCTCCCTCTGCCTGTGTCTCTGCCTCTCTCTTTCTCTGTGTGTGTCTCTCATGAATAAATAAATAAAATCTTTAAAAAAATTTTTTTTAAAGTAAATAAAATAAAAAAAGAAGCACTGGGACGCCTGAGTGGCCCAGCGGTTGAGTGTCTGCCATTGGCTCAGGGAGTGATCCCGGATTCCCGGGTTCAAGTCCTACATCAGGCTCCTTGTATGGAGCCTACTTCTCCCTCTGCCTATGTCTCTGCCTCTCTCTGTGTGTCTCTCATGAATAAATAAATAAAAATCTTTTAAAAATTAAAATAAATAAAATAAAATAAAAAAAGAAGTGTCATAAGCAAGGAGCCGGTCTGGACAACTGAGAGGCATCATTCTCTTCAGCAGCTGTTTCTTCCAGAATTGGCCAAGTAGACCCATACCACCCTGGGGACCTGGGGGTGGGGTGCGGTGTGAGGAGGGTCAGGCTCCAGACTGAATGCCTCTGATCTTATCATTCTTTCACATGCCATTTGGCAAGTCCAAATCTGAAGGACTCATCATCACCATTCCCCCACCACCAAACCTGCACCTTTCCCTGTGTTCCCTGGGTTAGCTCCCTGACAGTATCAACCCACCCTCACCTGTCACTCAAGCCAGAATATTCCTCAGCTCCTCCCACATCTCCCCAAAGCTGGTGCACTAGCTAGACTTCCTAATCTCTCTCACATGTGGTCCACTTCTTTCCTTCTGTCCCCACTGCAACCACCTATTTCCAGGGCAACTTATAGCCCCCTAAAGGGTCCTAGCTTCAGTCCTCTCCACTCCCATCACCTCTCTTTTAGACTCCAGGGCACCCACCTGCCAGAGAGATTTTTCTACAATGTAAATATAGTCACGTCCTTCCACTTCAGCTGTTCTCTGCTACCACTGGTATGAAAAGGACTTCCAAGCCCCTGCCTTCCCACCCCCTTACCCCAAGCACCTTCACCTCCCCAACTAGCCAGGGGTTTGCTCACCTGTTGCTCTCAGGCCCTTTGCACAAGCTGCTCCTTCAACCTAAAATAGACTCTAGATCTGCCGCTCCATTGCTCTTTGCTGTACTGTTGGTTGTTCATTTAACAAATATTTACTGAACACATAGCGCTTTGCTAAGCTATGCGTTAAATGCTGAGGTTTTGTAGGCTGAAGAACAAAACCAGGTGGGACTGGCTAGGTGGGATTGACATCTTAGGGGTGCTAGGGCACGTCCCCTAGCACAAGGAGTAGGACACTTTCATCTGCCTTCCAGGTGCTTCCAATGCAGACCTGTAGGGGCCATCCTTTCATTTGGCCCCTATCAGCACTGACTCCTAAGCTAACAGTAATCAAGAAGTGTTACCCGGTCAAAACCACACGCTAGGGACGCCTAGGTGGCTCAGTGGTTGAGCATCTGCCTTTGGCTGGGGGTGCTGGGGGAGTGATCCCGGAGTCCCGGGATCGAGTCCCATATCAGGCTCCCCAGAAGGAGCCTGCTTCTCCCTCTGCCTATGTCTCTGCCTCTCTCTGTGTCTCATAAATAAATAAAATCTTTAAAAACACACACACACACACACACACACACACACACACACACATACACACCGCTCCAGCAACGTTCCAGCCACGCTGCGCATGCTCTCCGCAGTCCCGAATGCGAGTTTGCCTGCTGCGCCTCCCCGCGACTGCGAGTGGGAACGTCCGAGGACTCCCTGCCCCTTGTGCTTTAATGGTACACCCCACGCGCATGCGCCTGGGCAGCGGAACTAAGCCGCGGGAGGCGGGGCCTGTCGTGTCTCGTGACGGAAGTGCGGCTGCGTGCGGCAGAGCGGGCTTTTGGAACTTTGTTGTGGTGAGGCCGAGGTAACCGTGCGGAGGGGCTTCGCTGGCTGCGCGGGCGCAGGGACTCGGCGCCGGGGTGGGCGCCCGCGGGGCTGGGAGGGCTGGAGGGCTGTCGTTTGCAGCCGGCGTTCTGGTGTTTCCTCGGGCCTGTCTCCCGCCGCGCCCCCTCGGCTTCCCGGGCGTGCTGCACTCTCCGCTCTCCTGTTAGGTTATTCTCTCCGTCGGGGCTCAGCTCCTGGGGCTGGGACGTGTCACCGTGTCTCCCTTCCTTGGCTATCGCCGGCCGCCTCGCTTCCGAGTTTGTGTTTACATATTGCTGGGGGTGGGGGTGGGGGATGGGGGCGGCGCGAAAACCCGCGCGTTGCTGGTCCCGGAGCCGCGCTGGTCTTAGCGCCTCTGGGCGGAGTAGTGCGCGCGCTGCGGCGCTTCGCAGCCGCCTGGGGATTCCTCAGCTCTGGTTTTCCGCCGAATTTAGCAGATGCACCTGCTGCTATCGCTAGTTTTCAGCATGTTCTTCTGGCTGCACGTCTCTCTGCATTTACTCAATCCTCCCCGCCGAGGCCCTGCCGGGGGCGGGGGGGTGGCGGGTACTAAGAGCATGGGATTTGGGGGTCTGGAGCCAGACAGACCTGAGTTTCATTTCTGCCTCTGCGGGCCAGATTCCAACCCTTGGAGAAATTATTTAATCTCCCCAAATCCCGAAAGCTCTTCATCTAAGTTGGGGTAATAACCCCTCCTTCATAGGGTTGGTATGAGGATCAAATCAATGAATGAAAAGGGCTGGGCCAAGGGGCTTGACGTTTCGTTGTAGGGACTTCAGTAATTCGTTTGCTCAGCAAATATTTATGGGGCACCTATTACTAGAGAGGTACTGTGATTAAATAGTGGAGGTTCAGGGGCGCCTGGGTGGCTCAGCCAGTTAAGCGTCTGCCTTCTGCACAGGTCGTGATCCCAGGACCCTGGGATCGAGCCCCAGTGGGGCTCCCTGCTCAGCGGAGAGCCTGCTCCTCCCTTTCTCCCTCTGCCTGCAGCTTCCCCTTCTTGTGCCCGTGTTCTCTTTCTCTCCCTCTCAAATAAATAAAATCTTTTTAAAAAAGAGAAAAGGGTAGTGGAGGTTCATGGTAATAAACAAAACCAGACATGCCCCCCCTCCCCCCAGCCATGGGCTTTATAGTCAAGTGGGAGATGGTCCTTAATCTAGTAATTACAAATGTCATGATAAAGGTGTACAGATGGTAAGAGAAATGACTGTTGTCTTGATATAACAGGAGAGCATTTAGGGGCACCTGGGTAACTCTGTCAGGCTTTGGGTTCTTGATTTGTTTCTCAGGTCTGGATCTCAGGTTGTAAGATGGAGCCCCTGGTAGGGCTCAGCGGGGAGTCAGCTTGAGATTCTCTCCCTCTCCCCTTGCTTGCTTGTTCACTCTCTTCCTGTCTAAATAAATAAATCCAAACGCAGGGCATAGTTAACTTAGACTGAGTTTCTGGGGAAGTGTAGATTGAGCTGAGATCTGAAGGATTTGTAGGAATTGGGGGGCAAGGAATGAAAGGAGGGGTATATATAAGGGTTCCAGACCAAAAGTCAAGTGTAAGGACCTGTGGCAAGAGAACTTGGAGGTTCCTGAAAGCAATTCACTGTGGCTGGGGAGTATAGCGATGAAGGGGATTTAGGTGTAGGCCAGACCCTGCAGGACTTCTTTATCCTAACTTTTGGAAATTGCACTGGTAGAGCAGTAGAAAGGCTCGGAAGAGTTTTAGGGTGAAGATGGAATGGCGGTGGAGGGAGTTTAAGCCACATAATCTGGTCTGTATTTCAAAAAGATTAGTTGCTGTGTGGGGGACAGGTTAGGAAGCTTTTGTAGTAGTTCAGGTAAGAGGTGACGGTGGCTTTGGAGTGATGTGGCAGTAGTGGATCTGAGAAATAGATTTGAGAGATGTCTAGGAGGTAACATTGCCAGGACTTGTAGTGGATGGGAAGGATGAAGGTGAAATTGTTAAGAATGTTGTCCAGGCGTCTGGTTTCAGTAGCTGGGTGGAGAATGGTACACTTCATGGGGATAGGAAACAGGAAGAAATACAGGAGGGGGAGTAGGTCTTTGCACCAGTCTGCATTTCCCCCTTCCCATAATTTAGTGCATAATAGCTGTGCACTAAATCCTGCCTCTTGGTATAAGTCTATTTCATCTCCTTTGCACGCCCCAGAATCACCACCCTAATATGGGCCTTTGAGTCCATCACTAAAATAGCCCTGATTAACTTCCTAGTCTGTTCTTTGTCCTTACTCTCTCCCCACTTTAATCAAGGTGTTGGTGCTAGATTGTTTGCTCAAACACTTTGTTCAGTCTGAAACAGGCAGAAATTGAATGAGGCAGATTCTTTTTTGGTCCAGAAATTTTGGTTGCTATTATTTACAGATTAAAATCGAAATCTCTTAATCTGCCATTAAAATCTTGCACAGTTTAGGGGCACCTGGCTTGTTCAGTAGGTAGAGCATGCAACTCTTGATCTTGGGGTTCTGAGTTTGAGCCCCTGTTGGGTGTAGAGATTACTTAAAAATAAAATCTTAAAAAAAAAAAAAAAGATTTTACATGGTTTATTCCCAGCCTATCTTTCTAGCCTTCCTACTCATTACTTCCATACTTGAACTTCATACTTCTATACCTCATTTTCTCTTAATAGGTCATTCAAATTCTCCTACAAAGGCCTTTGTTCATGACATTTTCCTTCCTGGTAGCATATTAAGTACTCCATCTGGTTGTCTTGACTATCTAAATTTAATCTCTAAGTTCCAGTTCAAGCTCCCTGCCAAGAAGCCTTTTTGACCTCTGGGCACACAGTTATGTCATTAGTCTTATTAACTTCTCATTTGTTTTTATGCCATTTAATTGGCACTTTGTATTTACAGTGTTGTTGATATGTTAATTTATCAAATATCACTTTATTATGTGCTTGTGATACATATTCTTGTGTATATGCTTATAATTATTATTTGACGGCAGCCCGGGTGGCTCAGCGGTTTAGTGCCGTCTTCAATCCAGGGCATGACCCTAGAGTCCCAGGATCGAATCCCACATCAGGCTCCCTGCAAGGAGCCTCCTTCTCCCTCTGCCTGTGTCTCTTCCTCTCTCTGTCTCTCTCTCTGTGTGTCTCTCATGAATAAGTAAATAAAATCTTTAAAAATAAATAAAATAATTATTTTTTGATATACTATTAAGTGGCAGCTTTGTCTAGGTAGTATGCTAGGTAGATGCTAAAAAATATTTAAAATGGGGGCAAAAATTATGGCACTACTTGTCTAGAGGGCAAATTTCTTTTTTTTTTTTTTTTTTAGAGGGCAAATTTCTAATATGGAAATATGGAAATGCCAGATTATTTTGGTTTGGAAAAGAATCACCTACTCATACTAGTTAGTAGTCCTTAGCCTAATGAGTACCTGATGTGTACATGGTCTATAATATGTATGAAATACTCAGTTAACAAGTAGGGGAGGAAAACAGGCTTGTTTACTGCTGGAAGTTTCATCCAGTTCTGACACTTTCCCTTACAGTTCCCTGATATGTGCAACGATGGACCAGAAAATAATATCTCTGGCAGCAGAAAAAACAGCAGACCGACTGCAGGAATTTCTTCAAAGTCTGAAAGATAATGATGTAAGTATTAGGAAGCACGTTCTGCTAAAAGCAAATGTCAAGAATGATGACAAATTCAAAGGACATTTAGAAAAATTATTCTGCCACTTGGTCTACCCCTAACTGTTCTTAGGAGACAAGGTTAGTTAATAACAACTCAGATGTAAAGAAATGGGGGAAAGGAAGAGAGATAGACAACAAATAGGCAACGTTTATATACAACCATATGACATTTAAACATTTGTGCAACTGTGTATATATAAACAAATTACTGTACTTTTTTTTTTTTTAAGATTTTATTTATTTATTCATGAGAGAGAGAGAGAGAGAGAGAGAGAGAGAGGCAGAGACACAGGCAGAGGGAGAAACAGGCTCCATGCAGGGAGCCTGACATGGGACTCAATCCCGGGTCTCCAGGATCAGGCCCTGGGCCGAAGGCGGTGTGAAACCGCTGAACCACCCAGGCGTCCCTGAAGTCAACATTTTAATGGGAAACCCTAGAGGTATGGTAATGAGACCACTGAGACCAAGAACCAGGCAGCATGCCTACTCTCTCCACTACTGTTCAACATTGTCCTGGTGTGTTAGCCAATGCAGTTAACCTAGAGAAAACAAAGGCAGAAGAATAGGAAAAATTATATAAAGCCATCTGTCTTTGCAGATGTCCTACTAGTATTCCTAGAAAACCAGATAGAATCTGTGATCAAACCATCTACAAGAAGCAAGGTAGAAGGGTACCTAAGTGGCTCAATCAATTGAGTGCCTGCCTTCTACCGAGGTCATTCTGGGGTCCTGGGATCAAGCCCCACATGGGGCTCCCTGCTTACTGGGGAGCCTGCTTCTCCCTCTCCCTCTGGTGCTTCCCCAGCCTATGCTCTCTCAGTCTCTCTGTCAAGTAAATAAGTAAAATCTTTTCTTTTTTTTAAAAAAAAAAAAAAAAAAGAGGGCAGCCCAGGTGGCTCAGCGGTTTAGCACCACCTTCACCCCAGGGCCTGATCCTGGAGACCTGGGATTGAGTCCCGCGTAGGGCTCCCTGCATGGAGCCTGCTTCTCCCTCTGCTTGTGTCTCTGCCTCTCTCTGTGTCTCTCATGGATAAATAAATAAAATCTTTAAAAAAATAAAATTAAAAAAGGCAAGGTAGCAAAATCAAAATTATGTGAAAATCAATAACATTTCATACACATAAAAACAAAGTTCATATAGAAAAATAAAAATAGCTGGGAAAACCCTGAAATAGAAGATCTCTGAGGAAGGACCAGCCCTGCCAGATAATGAACATACCGAAAACCATCACTAATTCAGTGTGGTATTGGTGCATGAAAAGACGACCAGATAATGGAATAATAAAGTCTCAAAATAGACCCAACTACATGTAAAATCTAGTATATGATAAAGTGATATTCCAGATAATTGGGGCAAAGATTGTATTTAATAAATGGTGTTGGGACAACTAGATAGGAAAAAAAAAAGATAAAATTGGTTATATTCTTTATATACTGTCCAAGAAAACCTCCACATGAATCAAATCTAAATGTAAAAATCAACTCTAGGGATCCCTGGGTGGCGCAGCGGTTTGGCGCCTGCCTTTGGCCCAGGGTGCGATCCTGGAGACCCGGGATCGAATCCCGCGTCGGGCTCCCGGTGCATGGAGCCTGCTTCTCCCTCTGCCTGTGTCTCTGCATCTCTCTCTCACTGTGTGCCTGTCATAAATAAATAAATAAATAAATAATTTAAAAAAAAATCAACTCTAGAGTTCCTGGGTGGCTTAGTGGTTAAACAGCTGATTTCAGGTCATGATCTCAGGGTCCTGCATTGGACCTGGGCTGCAGGCTCCATGTTCAATGGGAGTCTGCTTGTCCCTCTCCCTTCTTCCGCTGCCCTTCCCCCTTTTTGTGTGTGTGTGTGTGTGTGTGTGTGTGTGTGTGTGTGTACATGCTCTCAAAATCTTTTTTAAAAGTCTAAATACTAGGGACACCTTGGTGGCTTAGTAGTTGAGCATCTGCCTTTGGCTAAGGGCGTGATCCTGGAGTCCCAGGATTGAGTCCCACATTGGGCTCCCTGCATGGAGCCTGCCTCTCCCTCTGCCTGTGTCTCTGCTTCTCTCTCTGTGTGTCTCATGAATAAATAAATAAAAAATTTTTAAAAAGTCTAAATATTAGAAGAAAACAAGATTCCTCTTTTTTTAACTGTAGTGTAGAAAAGGCTTTTCTAGGACTCAAAATCTAGGTATGCTAAAAGATTGATAAATTTACCTACATGTAAAGAAAATTTACTTGACAAAAACACCATACACAGAATCAAAACACAAATGACAAATTGGGAGAAGATTTGCAGTGTATCACAGTTGAAGGATAAATATCCCTAATTCATACATAACTTACAATAATGGGGGGGGCAAAAATCCCGTAGGAAAAGAGCAAAAGGAGCAAAGAAGATAATCACAAAAAGACATAAAAATGACTGTAAACATAAGAAAAGATGCTCTACTCATAAGAGCAAATTAAAATGAAACAGCTACGGCTGCCTGGGTGGCTCAGTTGGTTGAGCATCTGCCTTCAGCTCAGGGCATGATCCTAGAGTCCTGGGATTGAGTCTCGCATTGGGCTTCCAATAGGAAGCCTGCTTCTCCCTCTGCCTATGTCTCTGCCTCTATCTCTGTGTCTGTCATGAATAAATAAAATCTTTAAAAAAAAATAAGTAAAAAATAAAATGAAACAGCTACTATTTCTTTCCTGTCAGACTAGGAAAAGAAATGAACACCTCTATACATTCTTGGTGAGACTGGGGTAACAGTCACTCATACAGTGCTGGTAGGAATGCAGAAATAGTAAGACCGTGATTAGAATTTGATGCTATTTAACAAAACTACTTATATGCGTTTCCCCTCAGCCCACTCACCCCACTTCTAGGAATACCCTAAAGATGGCCCTCCAGCAATACGAAGTTATATTATGCACACAGTTATTCTTTGAATCTGTGAAAAAGAATGAAGTTCACTCTGGACTGATTGTGATTTCCAGGAGATATTATTAACTTAAGATGAAAAATGTGTAGTATTGTACCTTTTATGTAAGAAAGAAGGAAATAAAGCATACATGTATCTGTGTATCCTTAGAATAAAGAAACTCAGGAAGAATTCTATAACCATACTGAAGGTGGGGAGGAAGAGAAAAAAAAGGAACTAATCCAAGTATTTGACTCTGTGCCCTCAGCCCTGGGCAGGGGATTGAAGGGAGAAATACAAATAAACCATGAACTTTTTAAATAGGATTTTTTTTTTTTTTTAAGATTGGTTGAGACTTAAGATTGGTTAAGTCTGGTTGAGAACTCCCCTTCTCTGAGGGCTGTGTCAAGGGCTGACTATTCTGTTGGAGGTTTCAGGTGAAGCAGTCAGGTACTTCCTTATGTATTTAGGAAGGGGGAGATGGACTCCAGTCCAAAAGACCAGGCAGATGTAGTTCTGGAAGAGAACAAATTCACGTTTTATTAGTCTTGGCTTCTGTGACACTTCATTTCTCTGGATATTGACAACCTTACTTCTCAGTGTTTGTTGGCTGCTGCTCCTCCTTTTAAATCCCTGAATATTGGTGCTTCTCCTCTCTTTACATCTTTCTCTGAATGATCTTGTATGGCTCATTGTACTCTTTCTTTTCAAGCTTCATTGTGGCATTATACTGTTAACTACTTGGCATTTCCAATTGAACTAAGAAGTAGCTCTGAGCCCCGCATCAGAAACTGGTACCTTGCAATTCGTTTTAACAAACTCTGGGTGATTTAGATGCTAAATACCGAATTTTCACCATGTCAATGGCTCATGCCACCATTCACCCAGTTAGTTGCTTAAGCTAGAAATGTTAGAATCCTTCTTGATTTCTGTTTCTTCATCACACCCTCTTTTCACTGCTCACCCATGAGGAAGTCCATCTTAGTCCATTCAGGCTGTTATAAGAAACTATGGCAGACAGGGTGGCTTGTAAATGAGGAACATTTATTTTTCCTGGTTCTGTAGGCTGGAAGTCCGAGATGAGAGTGCCAGTATGGTCAGATGAAGGCTCCCTTCTGGGTTGCAGACTTCATCTTATATCCTCACAGTGGAAGGAGATAGGAAGCTCGGTGGGCCCATTCATGGGAGTTCTACCCTCCTGACCTAATTATCTCCAAATACTATCGCATCAGGCATTAGGATACCAACATACCAATGGGAAGAGGGTGGAGAACATAAACATTCAGAGCACAGCGAAGTCCTATTGATTTGAGCTCTCAAATACATCTTCAGTCTATCTCATCATCTTTTAGTTTGCCAGGGCTGCCAATTACAAAAGTGCTACAAACAGTAGTTTAAACAAAATTTATTTTTAGAGTTCTGGAGACTCAAAGTCCAAAATCGAAGTGCTCATAGTGTTGGTTTCTTTGAGGCTGTGAGAAACCTAGCTTCCAGGGGTTTGCTGGCTATCTTTAACTTCTTAGAAGAAGATAGAAGTTAACGTCCTTAACTTCTATCACCCTGATCTCTGCCTTCATTTTCACATGGCACACTTGTTATATATGTGTCTCTCTGTCCAAGATTCCCCCTTTTATAAGGATAGTTGTATTACCACCAACCTTAATGACCTCAACCTAACTAATTACATCTGCAACAGCCCTCTTTTCAAATAAGGTCATATTCTGGGGTCCTGGGAGTTAGAACTCTAACATGAATTTGGGTGAGGGGGCACAGTTCAACCAGTAGCATCTCCCCTGCTGTCTGGGCTACATCACTATCACTTTTGAACAGTGTAGCAGTCTCCTAACATATCCCTATTTCACTCTTAAACCCCACACACACAAGCCATTCTCTACATAAGGAGCAAGACTGATCTATTTGAAAACATTCTTTCACTCTCTTTTCTTTCTTTAGTAAGTTCTGTTGTACTTAGACAATTATAGAATGAAGATATGAATAAATTTCAGTCTGACAGCCCTGCATCATGTTAAGATCTACCTTGCTAAAAAAAAAATAAAAACAAAAACAACAAAAAAAAGATCTACTCTGCTCTATCTAAATCAATGTTATTTGTGATACTTGAAGTCTCTGAAGGGTATGAACCTGACAGATGACTCACATTGGGAATTTAAGTCATTGGAGTAGAGAAATTATTACCAGAGACTTGTAGCTTTTTCGTTTTTTGATTGCAGTTGGCTAATCTCCTTCAGAATCAGGCAGTGAAAGGAAAAGCTGCTGGAGCACTCCTGCGAGCCATCTTCAAAGGTAATAATTAATGCCACTTCTACCCCCCTGGGTTGGGTGCATATACTGCTACTTTTTTTTTTTTTTCTTTTCTTTTCTTTTCTTTTTTTTTTTTTTTTTTTTTACTGTTTGAATGAAGCTTTCCTATGTTTTCAGGATTTTATAAAATCAACTACAGCAGCAGTCTCTTGTCTTGTGGATTGAAATAATTTTCCTGAAGGAGGTTCAAGTGGGTACCTGAGATTGTATTGCTGGTTTGGGGGCCCATAAAGGACGCACATCCTAAAATCCACTTTGGTTTACTTGTGCTTTTAAAATGGTAGAGAACAGCAACATTGAGTATTTAATCTGTGCTTAACAGGGGGCAAGTGAGCGTTGGGGTTTCATGATTTGGAATATCTCAGTGACTTCTATATTATGTTCCTATCAGCACTGAATGAGGATGATGATTTCTCTGTAACCCTGTCAACATTTGTTACTGGCTGTCTTTTTCATTGCAGTCCATACTAGGGAAGATGAAGTGGTATCTCACTGTGGTTTTGATAAGCATTTCCCTGATGGCTAATGATGTTGGGCACCGTTTCATGTGCCTACTGGCCATTTGTATATCTTCTTTGGAGAACTGTCTACTCAGATCATTTGCACTTTTAAAAATTGGAGTCTTTTTATTATCGAGTTATAATCGTTTCTTACATATTCTAGATATATGTCCCTTATTAAATATATGATTTGCAAAAATTTTATCCCATTCTGGGTTGTTTTTTCACTTTTTTGATAGTATGCTTTGAAGTGCAAAGTTTTTTGATGTCCTTTTTTTGTTTTGTTTTTTGTAGCTTGTGCATTGGCGTTTTATCTAAGAAACGATTGCTTAATCCAAAGTCATGAAGATTTAAACTTATATTTTCTCTTCAAAGTTTTATAGGCTTACCTCTTACAGTTAGATCTTCGATCCATTTTAAGTTTATTTTGGTGTATGGCGTGAGGTAGGAATCCAACTTCATCCTTTCTTGTTTTCAGTAGCCCCTTATCTGAAAATCAGTTGCCCATTAATGTGAGGGTTTGTGTCTAGACTCAGAGTGCTAGTCCCTTACTCTGTGTGCCTCCTTATGGCAAGACCATGCTATTAATCACTGTAACTTCGTAGTACGTTTTAAAACTGGGAAGTTTGAGTCCTCCAACTTTGTTTTTCTTTTTCAGGATTATTTTGGATATTCAGGGTCCCTTGTGTTTCCATATGAATTTTAAGATTAGCTTATCAGTTTCTGAAAAAGAAAAGCTGGAGTTTTAGCAGAGATTGTGTTGGGTCTGTGTATGGATTTGAGAAGTATTGCTATTTTAGCATAAGTCTTTATTACATGAATATGGAATGTCTTTCCATTTACTTAAGTTCTCTTTATTTCTCAGTAATATTTATAATCTTCAGAATATAACTTTTACACTTTTCTTAAATTTTTTCCTAAATGTTCTATTTTTATTATATTGTAAATGGGATTTTCTTAATTTAATCATCTGATTGTTCATTACTAGTGTATAGAAATGCAGTAGGCTTTTTTTTTTTTTTTTAAGATTTCATTTATTTATTCATGAGAGACACACAGAGAGAGAGGCAGAAACATAGGCAGAGGGAGAAGCAGACTCCCTGCAGAGAGCCTGATGTGGGACTCAATCCCAGGACCCTGGGATCATGACCTGAGCCAAAGGCAGATGCTCAACTACTGGGCCACCCAGGTGCCCTAGGTGTAGTGTTCTACAGATATCTGTTAGATCTAGTGTGTTGTTTATGTGTGTGTCCTTGTTGATCTTCTAATTGTTCTATCCATTATTGAAAGCAGGATATTGAAGTCTTTAATTATTGTTGAATTGTCTATTTCTCCAGTTCTGTTGGTTTTTACTTTGTGTATTTTGGAGCTCTTTTGTTAAGTACTTATATATTTGTAATTGTACATACCTTGATGATCTTTTAATCATTATAAAATGTCCTTTGTCTCCAGTAATAATTTTTGTCTTAAAGTCTACTTTTTTCTAATATTTATATAGCCAATCTAACTCTTTGGTTACTGCTTGACTGGTAAATCTTTCTCTGTCCCTTAACTTTCAAACTGTATACCTTTGAGTCTAAATTGTGTCTCTGGTTAATAGCATATAACTGAATTTTTAAAAAATGTATTCTGCCAATCT
This sequence comes from Vulpes lagopus, assembly GCF_018345385.1. Taxonomy (NCBI): domain Eukaryota; kingdom Metazoa; phylum Chordata; class Mammalia; order Carnivora; family Canidae; genus Vulpes; species Vulpes lagopus. The sequence continues at coordinate 112,497,014 of NC_054827.1, forward strand.
CTGTCTTTTGGTTAGAATGTCTAATCACCTTATTGTAGTTATTGATAAGGTAGGGTTTACATCTGCCATTTTACTCTTTGTGTCTTTTTTTAAGTGGTGTGTTTGTTTTTGTTTTTTTAAGTAATCTCTACACCCACTGTGGGGCTCAGCCTTACACCCTGAGATCAAGAGTTGCATGCTCTGCAACTGAGTTAGCCAAGTTCCTCTGCTTTTTCTGTCTTATGTATTTTTTAAATTTATGTGTTTTTGGGACACCTGGGTAGTTCAGTGGTTCAACATCTGCCTTTGACTCAGGGCATGATCCTGGGGTCCAGGATCGAGTCCCACATCAGGCTCCCCAGAGGGAGCTGCTTCTCCCTCTGCCTGTGTCTCTGCCTCTCTCTCTCTCTCTCTCTGTGTGTGTGACTATCATAAATAAATAAAAATTAAAAAAATAAAAATAAATAAATAAATAAAATCTTTTTAAAAAAACTGTGTTGTGTTTAAATATTTTCTAGTGTACTATTTTCTAGTATACTATTTATTAAATAACAGTCTAGTTCAGATTAATACCAGCTTAGTTTTAATAGTTTATAGTACTTTGTTCTGTATGTAGCTTCTTTCTCCTCCTTCCTCTTTTGTGTTGTTATTGTCATACAAATGACATCTTTACACATTTATGCCCATCAGCACAGATTTATAATTACTACTTTATGCAGATCTTATAAATTAGCTAGGAGAAAAACTATTTACAAATAAGAAGTACATTTCTATTGCCTTTTGTATTTTCCTATGTAGTACCTTTACTGGTGCTATTTCATGTGGATTCACGTTACTTCCTAGTATTCTTTCATTTCAGCCTGAAGGATTCCCTTTGGCAGTAGGGTAAGTCTTCTAGCAGAAAATTCTCTCTGTTGTTTATCTGGGAATGTCTTAATTTCTCCTTCATTTTTGAAGGACATTTTTTCTGGTTGTAGAATTCTTGGTTGATAGTCCTTCTTTCAGCATTTTGACTATGTTACTGTGTTTTTTTCTGCCTTTCCGTGTTGTGTGGGTGGGGGGGGCAGGGAGGTGTTTTGTTGCTTTTGTTGTTGTTGAGAAATTGGCTGTTAATTATATTGACTATCTCTTTTCCAGATGACTTGCTTCTCTCTTATTGCTTTTAAGATTCTGTCTTTGACCTTTTTTAAGTATACAGTTCAGTGGCCCTAAATACAATAATTACTCTATCTGGAATTTTAATACTGTGTTGAATAGAAGTGATAAGAGTAGGCATCCTTATAGTTTTCATGTTTTATGGAGATGCTTTCAGTCTAATAATTGGATATGGTGTTAGTTGTGGATTTTTCATATATGGCTTTTGCTATGATGAGGTGTCTTTGATTTTGACTGTTTGCTATGGTATGTCTAAGTGTACTTCTTGTGTTTATCATTGGAATTTATTGAGTTTCTTAAATTTGTAAATTAGCATTCATTAAAATTGGGAAGTTTTTGGCCATGATTTCTTCTTCTTTTTTTTTTTCTTCTGCAAAAAGCTTTATTGTCTCCATTTGGTCCACGTTTTGGGAAAGGCCTCCGGGATGGTTAAAAAGCTGCCTAGAGGCTGCAGGGAAAAAGGTTCAGGCACAAGCCCTGGCACCGGAGGTTGCCAGAGGAGCCCCTCAAAGGCTGCTGCTGATTTCTTCTTTTTGCCCCTTTCTTTCTTTCCTTTCTGGATTTTCATTGTGTCTGTGTCAGCATTCATGATGATAGCCCACAGGACTTTGAGGCTCTGTTCATTTTTCTTCACTTTCTGTCCCTCAGATGATAATCCCAGTTGCCCTATCTTTAAGTTCTGTGGTCCTTTCTTCCATCAGGTCAGATCTCCTATTGAGACTTTATCATAGGTTTTTCAGATCAATTATTTTTTTATTCCAGAATTTTAATTAATTAATCAATTTACAATTTCTTTTTTTAAAGATAGAGCATGCATGCATGTGCATGCATGTATGTGTGAGTGGGGGGAGGGGCAAGGAGAGAAACTCAAGCAGAGTCCATGCTGAGTTCAGAGCCTGGAGTGGGGCTCAAGCTCATGACCCTGAGATCATAACTTGGGCTGAAATCAAGAATTAAATACTCAATTGACTGAACCACCCAGATGCCCCTGCTTATTTATAATTTCTGTCTCTGTTGATATTCTCTACTTGGTGAGATATTTTCTTATATTTCCTTTAGTTCTTTAGGCATGGTTTCCTCCTCTTCTTTGAACATACTGAAAACAGCTGATATAAAATCTTGTAACCTAGCATCTAAGCTCTGTCAGGGACAGTTTCTATTGATTTTCCTTTTTCCTGTTTACGGGCCATACTCTTGGTACATTTTTTTTTTAAGATTTTATTTATTTTTTTCATGAGAGACAGAGAGAGAGGCAGACACATAAGCAGAGAGGGAAGCAGGCTCCTCGCAGGCTGCCCAGTATGGGACTCAGTCCTAGGATCCCAGATCACGACCTGAACCAAAGACAGATGCTCAACCACTGAACCACCCAGGTGCCCCCTCTTGTGATATTTTGTGAGAATTCTGGAAATCAGATAACCACTCTCCTCTCTTAGGATTGTTGTTTTTGATAGTTTTCATTATTTCTGTCAGTTTTCTTACTGCTTTTATGGAGGAAAGGATTTTCTGAGGTCATTATTATTCTGCCATTCCTGCTGACATTACTCAGTGATGATGTTTTGAAGTGGAATATGTAAAGACATTTAATTTGTGTTACTGGACCCAAAAAGGCTCTGAGGTATCTTAGAAGGTATTTCCCCTTTTGTACTATAAGCTTATGTTAAAAATTTAATGATATAAATAAAAATTAATGATATAGAGGAAGAAAAAATGACATTTTAGTTATCTAATTTAAGTACTTTTGTAAAGCTCCTAAATTTTGCTGTTCTAAACACTATAGCAATCAGTAGTTTGATAATTCTACTTCTATATTAAACTATAATGCTGTTCACTTTTCCTGTTTGCCCTTCAACTTTATAAGACTTCTTTTTTTCTTCTTTCTTTGTTTCTGTACCACTCGTTTAAAACAATAAGGTTCCCCCTGCTCTGAGGAAGCTGGAGCTCTTAGGAGACTTAAGATATACATTTGTGGTATTCACTTGGTGGAATCAGGGGATTTGCAGAAAGAAATAGCATCCGAGATCATAGGATTACTAATGCTAGAGGTAAGATGGAAAACAAAAACTTTTTTGGTTTTGGGTAAATTGGCTGGAGGCAGGGAGGGTTGTAATTTGTTAAGGGTGGGAAAACTTAAGTGTGCCAAACATGGCATAGTTCCTCCTATGAATAAGAACTGTTAAAAAAAAAAAAAAAAAGAATAGTTGATGGATGAGCCATAAACCCATGTTTATGTTAATTTCTGATATTGTGGGTATCTGATATCTTTGAAGGGTATTTGAAAACATTGGAAAAAAATAAAACATTGGAGAACTAATTTAGGATTTTGACCTTTGAAATCTTTTACAATTATAAGTTTCTCTAGAGCAGAACGATTTCCTGGATCCCTTAAAGGACCAGTTCTGGGTTTTAGTCCCACTTCTATTAATTCAGCAAAAGACACTGCTTTGTGGAAAGAGATGCCAAGACTCTATAGATTTCTGCTTAACATTTTCTTTATCCCATGAATTTTTAGGCTCATAATTTTCCAGGACCATTGCTGGTGGAATTAGCCAAGGAGTTTGTTGGTGCTATCGAAGAGGGCAGCTTAACGAATGGAAAATCTTTGGAGTTGTTACCCATTATTCTCACTGCCCTTGTTGCCAATAAGGAAAATCTTGCTTATGGAAAAGGTAATTTTCTTTCAATTTTAGTGGCATTTTCGGCTAGTCACTTAATCAGATTTATTTCTCAGTGTATTTTGCATTTCTAGGTGTACTGAGTGGGGAAGAATGTAAGAAGCAGTTGATTAACACCCTGTGTTCTGGAAGGTAAGTCTTAAAATGTGTAGCGTTTTCTCAGACATACAATTGGCAAAAAAACAGGATTACTGTTTATATCAGGAATTTGTATCATTAAGTTTTTAGTCTTTTTTTTTTTGTTTATAATGTACAACTATAAAACCATTTAGTCTGTGATGAATTTTTAAGAAATACCTATATTTTCTGTTCTAAGACTACAATATAGTTTCTCTTTACTTGACTGTTCATCTTAAAGCAGTTTTGTCCTCCAGTGTTTTATGGACTCCCAAGGTCCTTAAGGCTGGGAAGTCACTCTGCTGCTGTATATCTTTTATATGTTTTTTGAACGGGTGGGATATATAAATAATGGTTGTATCTTTAAACCAGAAATATGAGAATCTACTCTAAGGAAAGATTCCAACATAATAAGAAAATACTCATACATACAAATGTTCAACCCAGAACTTTGTGACCCGCTTAAGCATTACAATGATAGAGAAATGTAGGTTATGGTGTGTAACCTATGTTAGGTAAGATAGAACACTCCATGAAACTTAAACCCATTAAAAATGAGATGCACAAAACCACCAAAGATGAAAACTTCTTGCTATATAGTCAGTGAAATAAAGAGAATACTTGGTTGTAAAATAGAATGATTACATTTGGGTACATTAAAAAGAAACAGAAGGGAGCCCCCAAGATTATGTAAGTCAGAAGTAACAGCTTTTATGACATTATAAGTATGTATCAGCTCACGTGTGCTTATCTATTTGTTTTTAAATTAAAAATCTTAAAAAAAAAAAAAAAAACGGGCAGCCCTGGTGGCACAGCGATTTAGCGCCGCCTGCAGCCCAGGGTGTGATCCTGGAGACCCTGGATCGAGTCCCACGTCGGGCTCTCTGCACGGAGCCTGCTTCTCCCTCTGCCTGTGTCTCTGCCTCTCTCTCTCTCTCTCTCTCTCTCTCTCTCTGAATACATAAAATCTTTAAAAAAATTTTTTTTTTTTTAAAGAGGGGCACCTGAGTGGCTCAGTGGTTGAGCTTCTGCCTTCAACCTAGGTCATGATCCCAGGGTTCTGGGATTGGGTCTTGCATTAGGCTCCCTGCAGGGTTGTGTCTCTGCCTCTCTCTGTGTCTCTCATGAATAAATAAATCAAATCTTTAAAAAAAGATTTTTTTTTAAGTTTTAGCTTTAAATAATCCCTATATACCCAACATGGGGCTTAAACTCGACCCTGAGATCAAGAGTCACATGCTCCTCACAGAGCCAGCCAGGCTCCCCTTGTTTGTTTTTAATACACTAAAGAGTTTATTCAATACACAATGTAATATACCTTGCATTTTTCATTTAACACATCTATTCATGTCGGTATATACAACTCTACATCATTCTTTTTAATAGTTCCATGCTATTCTGTTATAAGTGGCTAATCTCCAGTTGTTAAGAGTAGGGTTTTTTTTTTTTTTCCAACAAATAATATATGGTAATTTGGGTTTTTTGCTATTATAAAAAGTGTTGCAATGAACATCCTTACATATCTAGGTGACCTTTTATAAGCATGTACTTGGGATATATTTCTAATACTAATTTGGGTAGGGGATCTGTGGTTATTTGCATTTTTAAACTTGATAAGTATTGTCAGCATGTCTTTCCAGAAGGGTTATATCAGTATATACTATCTAAAACAGTATGTGGAGAGCATTTGTTTCCCAAAAATTCCTAGTACTATCACCAGACTTTTATTTTTATAGTTTTAGAGGTTAAAAGCTGTTATTTCATTGGTTATTTTATCTTGTTTTCCGGTGGTACTTGAAATGGCCTTAATTTTTTCCCTCCTTATTAATTTTTTCAAAGTAATATGCAAATAAGTTAAATTGAGATAAACTTTCATACTCGTCATTTTCTTTAACCAGATGGGATCGGCAATATGTAATCCAACTCACTTCCATGTTCAAGTAAGTATCATTTTCCCTTTTCTCTTTATACCCTGCTATTTGAACTTGCCTGCTAGAAATTGAAATTTAGGAAGCTCACACACTGCTTTCCCCCAAGTAAGAGTATTTGTACCTCTCTTTTCTAAGATTTTCTCTCCTCTTTTTACTTTAATTGCTTAAAGTATAACTATGATTTCTTTTCCAATGTGACTTTGCTTATGTATGTTTTTTGGTCCCCTTTAAAGTTCTCTCTTTGATAAAAACCAAAGGACAAGTTATAATATTCTGGTATCTCCCAAATTAGGCCATAGCTCTGGCCTTGAGAGTCTTTGATCCACAGGGATGTCCCTCTGACTGCAGAAGAGGTGGAATTTGTGATGGAAAAAGTGTTGAGAATGTTCTCCAAGTTGAATCTTCAAGAAATACCACCTCTGGTCTATCAGCTTCTGGTTCTCTCCTCAAAGGTATAAATAACAAATATACAGATGTTTTTAATCTCTGGTGGAATGATCAGTTGGGTCATTCAGCTTTTCATACTCTTGGCTTACATACTAAGGCATAAATGCTTTCATTTCATGTCTGATGATATGGGTAAAAGGATCATGCTTCTCAGCCTCAGAAAACCTATATGACTCTTGTACTCTCACAATCTGTGTATGCGTGGTAGCAGAAGGGATGAAGATCTCAAAGAGGGTGGGCTATCGGCCCCTTAACCTAAGTCTAACACTAAGATGCATTTCAAACACAATTTCAACAACAAAAAAATATTCTATAAATGCTTAGTGTGACTTCAGGTTGTAATTTACCTATTTAGGAAGTTCAACTTGGTGATCTTATCTTTTATGAGGAGACCTTACCTGTTCTGTATTTTTTTAGGGAAGCAGAAGGAGGGCTTTGGAAGGAATCATAACTTTCTTCAGCGAGCTAGATAAGCAGCACAATGAGGAACAGAGTGGTGATGAGTGAGTAATACAGTACAGAAATAAAATCTTTTTTACAGTTGCATCTTATGTGTGTTTTACCCTTGTTATTTAACCTTCCAGTCCCTACCTTCACCTCAGCACAGAACTTCCCTAGTCCTCTGAGCTGCTCAGTACTAAAGCAGCCTCTTCGCCTTGCTCATTTACAGCTCTTCAGGAGCAGAGCAGTAATTGTTGTGTAAATTGCAAGTTAATAAGCTATTTTTGTCTATTCTGAGCCAGAAACTATTTGGCCTTGGGGCAACAGTGATGAACCACTCAGGCAAGGTCCCTGTTCTCAAGGAGTTTAAGTATTGGTGAGAAGAGAACAGGAAATAAATAAAAATATTAGGAAGTGCTATGCAGGTAACTCAAATGGATGAAGTGATAGTGACAGTGTAGCTACTTAAGATTGAGTGGTCAAGGGAAACCTCTTGGAGAGCGTGCCACTTTAACTGAAGCCTGAATGATAAGAACCACAATATATAAATCAGAGAAAACATTCTCAGCTAGTGGAATAGTTAACGTGTCTGAAAAAGATTTTTTCTGAAGCACCTATGCCTGGTGCTGTTCTAAGCACCTTAACCTCACAAGAACCCTATTTTGCTTCTACTTTATGCATGTGGAAACTGAGGCACAGAGGAATTAAGGAATATCCCAAAGTTATATATAGTAGTAGAGCTGAGAGTTCAGTCAGGGCAGTTTGGCTGCAGAGCTCATGCTGTTAATCCAATTGCAGCCTACCGCTTCTACTCTAGGGTAACTTTGTTATTTGGCTGGAGCAATTGATTAGAAGGTGGTCTTATATACTGAGTTAGGAAAGACTGAAAAGCAGATGTAAGACAAAATAAGCTCAGTTTTAACCATGTTAAGTTTCACATGTGTATTAGCATCCCATATGGAGTTATTAAGCAGAGAGTCTGGAGTTAGAGGGAGAGGTCAGGACTGGAAATAAGAGATTGGAAAGAACTAAAGCCACAGGACTGACTGGGGAATCCTAGGGAAATTGTGAAGAAAAAGAAAATCAAGACTGAGCTCAGGAGCATTCCACCATGTAAAGCGAGGATGAGCCAGCAGGAAAAAAAAAAAATGGAGAAGAATTGAGGGACAGTACACCAGAAGAGAAGAGAAGAGAGTGTTTCAAAAAAGAAATGGTCAACTGTTTCATGTCTGCTGAGGTGTTAAGGTGGAACTAGATTATTGGTTTTGGCAACATAGAGGTCATTTGTAATTTACAAGAATAGTCAATTGAGAGTGGGTGGGGAGGGGCAGAAGCCTGGTTGAATTGGATTTAACTGAGAAGAGGTAAAAAAGTGTAATTAATGACAATAGACAATTCTGTCAAGAAGTTTTGTTATAAAGGAGCAGGAATAGGGCAGTAGAATTTCTATTTGCTGCCTCCAGTGATAGTATGAGTTCACCTTGAGTTGGTCTGCTTGTTCAGCTGAGTATCTGTACTTTTGTCTCTTGCTCAAACTGTAGCTCATACTTTTCTGTTGAATCTTTTAGGCTGTTAGATCTTGTTACTGTGCCATCAGGTGAACTTCGTCACGTTGAAGGCACCGTTATCCTACACATCGTGTTTGCCATCAAACTGGACTGTGAACTAGGCAGAGAACTCCTGAAGCACTTAAAGGTAGCTACAGACTTATGGTGATCTAGGATCTCTTTATGAAATGGATATTTGAACTCAAGCCTCTCTGATATCCCTTAATTATAGGAGACAAGTGGAAGCATTGTACGATGACCCTGGATTTAGAGGGTGCCTTTTACTTTGAAAATAGGAAATAAAAAAATTAAATTAAATAAAAAAAAAGAAAAGAAATATATGTCACTACATTCTTAAGCAAATTCCATTTTAAAACTGTGCCTTAAATGTTTTGATGTTTAAAAAGAAAAAAAATGGGGACTGTTCAGCAGGAAGCTTAACATTTAATCATAGTTCCATTGTCGTCTTATGTGAGCTTCAACCTTGAGCTCTGTTTCCCCATTTAAGAATTGGGATATTGCCTATTTTTAGTAGTATATTATAGGGTTTTATGAAAATAAGTCATTTATCATTAAGTATTTGTGAAGTGGTAAGGTAAAAACCAGAAGTGTTTCAAACTCTTTTAAAGAAAAGTAGTATACAGATAAAGGACCTATTTTTTCCTTCAGCATTTTATTTAGAAATTTTTAACCCACAGAAAATTTGAAACACTGTAGCACAGTGAGCATCTATATGCCTCTCATTTAGGTTCACCAGTTTTTAAATATCTTGCCACATTTACTTTATTTCACTTTCTTTCATATGTTATTATTATTATTATTAATTTTTTTGGAGGGGGGAATCATTTAAAAGTTAGAAATCAGGGGCACCTGAGTGGCTCAATCAGGTAAGCGTCTGCCTTCGGCTCAGGTCATGATCTCAGGGTCCTGGGATGGAGCCTCGCATTGGGCTCTCTGGTGTATTTCTTTCTTTTTTTTTTTTAAGATTTTATTTATTTATTTTGGAGAAAGTATAAGCAGGGACAAGGGGGGGGGGCGGAGGGAGAGGGAGGAGCAGACTCCTTGCTGAGCAGAGATTTTTTTTTTTTATTTATTACCTGAGAGAGAAATATAGCCAGAGAGAGCACAAGCAGTGGGGAGAGGAAGAAGCAGGCTCCTGCTAAGCAGGGAGGGGCTTGATCCCAGGACCCTGGGATCATGACCTGAGCCAAAGGCAGATAATATATTGAGCCACCCAGGCACCACTCACCAAGTTTTGTGTTTCTTGATCTACTCCACTGTATTTTTGTATGTTGGTTTTCTGTTTTGTCTTTGGGTGTTGTTGTCTTTTGGTTATCATTTATTTTAGGCCTCAAAGACCTATTTTTAAAATTTTACTGAGATATGATTTTTTAATTTTTATTTTATTTTTTAAATTTAAATTTGATTTAGTTAATATATGGTATATTATTAGTTTCAGAGGTAGAATGTAATGATCCATCAGTTGCATATAACACCTAGGGCTCATTACATTAAGTGCCCTCCTTAATGCCCATCACCCAATTACTGCATCTGCCCACCCACCTGCCCTCCAGCAATCCTGTTTGTTTCCTAGAGTTAAAAGTCTCTTTAGGGTTTGCCTCCCTCTCTGTTTTTATCTTCTTTTTCCTTCCCTTCCCCTATGTTCATCTGTTTTGTTTCTTAAATTCCACATATGAATGAAATCATATGGTATTTGTTTTTCTCTGAGACATAATTTACATAACATAAAACTCACCCATTTTAAGTTTACAATGCAGTAATTTTTCATAAGTTTACCTTGTTGTGCAACCATCACCGTAATCCAGGTTTAAAACATTTTCATCACCCTGTAAGATCCTTCAGCCCATTTATTGTAAAGTCACATTCCCAGCTCTCCTGTCCCAGGCCCAGGCAACCACTAATCTACTGTCTCTATAGATTTACCTTTGCTAGACAGTTCCCATAAATGGGATCATACAGTATATGATCTTTTGTGTATGGCTTCTTTTGTTTAGCATGAAGTTTTCAAAGTTTATCCATGTGTTGTAGCCCGTGTCAGTATTTCATTCCTTTTTCTTGTTTAATAGTATTCCATTGTGTCGATCTATCAGTTGGTTTAGCTGTTCACCAGTTGATGGACTCTTGACCTGTTTCCAGTTCTGGGCTGTTACGAATAATGCTGTTATGAACATTCACATGCAAGTCTTTTTGTGGACATGTGTTTTCACTTCTCTTGAACAGACACCTACAAGTGATAAATATATGTTTACATTTTTAAGAAACCACCAAAGTGGCTATGTTATTTTGCATTCCCAAACTGGCACTGTATGAGAGTTCCTATTTCTCAACATCCTCACCAACATTTGTTACTGTCTTTTTTATCATAGCTGTTTCAGTGTGTGTGAAACAGTATCTCACTGAGGTTTTTCTTTGCAGTCTTTTAATGACTGATAATTGAGCATTTTTTTGTGTGCTGAGTAGCTGTTCTGATACCTTCTCTGGGGAAATGTCTATTTAAATCTTTTGCCCATTTTTTGATTCTGTGTCTTATTGAATTTTAAGAATTCTTTATGTATTCTAAGTCCTTTATCATGTATATAGTTAGCAAGTACTTCTCCCAGCCTGTGGCTCATCTGTTTTCTTAATGGTGTCCTTTGAAGCACAAAAGTTAGAATTTTTATGGGGTCCAGTTTTTCAATTTTTTCTGCTATAAATTATGCATTTGGGTTGTATCTAAATAATTTTTACTGAATCCAAAGTTTTAAAGATTTTCCAATACATTTTGTTTTTAAAGTTTTACAGTTTTAGGTCTTAAGTTCAGGTTTCTGATCCATTTAAGGACCTGTTTTCAGTAGGTTTTTTTCTTCTTTTAAGATGTAAATAATGACTCCTTTTTGGTTTTTCTGTAGGCAGGACAAGATTTCAGTAATAACATATGTCCCTTCAGCATTGCCCTCCTGCTCTCTGTAACAAGAATACAAAGATATGAGGAACAGGTATTTATTACTGACTCTTTGGTTCTTTCTGTAGTTGATATGGAGTACAAGAACCCTTTATTAGCCTTCTGCTGGCAGAAAAGTCCTCTGTAAGGTGTGTAGGCCCACTCTGTTTCCTGGGAGCTGCCTGGAGATGTCTCAGGTTCTTGGTTTATACCTTTATTTCTTGTGGGTGGTAAGCCCAGTGGTAAGATGGGAATCAGAGTGGAAGCTTATCACACAGTCCGGGTGGTGAGATGGGAACTTTAGCTGGGAATTCACCTGCGGTCTGTGATGTTGCAGCTTTCTAAGAAGTTGTCCCTGATTGAGTTGAAATTAATGAGAACCATTTAGTTGCAAATATGGAAATATAAACTACTTTCCCCTTTTTTATCATGTGTGTTCCCTGATTGTGGGTAATATTGATATTGATTTTTACCCTTTTCTTCTCTCTCTCTCTCTCGAAGAGAGAGCAAGGCAGGTAGGGAGGAGCAGAAGGAGTGGGAGAATGAAAGAATCTTTTTTTTTTTTTTAATAATAGTGAATTTTTTTTTTAAGATTTTATTTGAGAGAGAGAGCATAAGCAGGGAGAGGGGCAGAGGGAGAGAGAGAAACAGGCTCCCCACTGAGCAGGGAGCCCGATGTGGGGCTCCATCCCAGGACCCTGCGATCATGACCTGAGCTGAAGGCAGATGCTTAACTGACTGAGCCACCCAGGTGTGCCAGAGTGAGAAAATCTTAAGCAGACTCCATACCCAGCGTGGAGCCTGACATGGTCTCACAACCTTGAGATCATGACCTGAGCTGAAATCAAGAGTTGGACACATAACGAAGTGAGGCCACTCAGGGGCTCCAGCCCTTTTCTGTCTTAAGGAATGCCTACCTGTCTTCAACTCTTAAACACCCACTGAAAGTCATGATTTTTGTATCATACTCACCTGGTAAAATAGCTATCTTAGGGACACCAATATATGGCAGCAAGTAGGAAGTTAACAAAGTAAAGATTCTAAAGCATGGGCTATTATTTTTTGCTTCATTTTCCTATTTCTTTCATTATTTTAGGTGTTTGACCTTTTAAAAGCTTCAGTTGTAAAAAGCTTTAAGGATCTTCAGCTTCTCCAAGGTTCAAAATTTCTTCAGAATCTAGTCACTCAAAGGTCTTGTGTTTCAACCATGATCTTGGAAGTCGTAAAGAATAGGTGAGTTCCTGAACCAAACCCCAGTAGGTTCATAAGGTATTTGGTGTTAGAAAATGCACCATGATGTCATATGTGGGGCTCAGCAGAGAGAACCGATGATGGTGGCTGTTGTCTTCACAGATTGAGGTTTAATCCCTTGAAATTGGTCAAGCAAACTTTTCCTGTATCAAAAAATCCTTAAATCCCAAGATTTGATTTCTTGGCCACCTTGATAGCAAGAATACAAAACTAAACTAGGTGCCTTTGACCCTGTCATGATATTACAACTCTTTCTTGGTCTGAGTCTTTATTGGCTTTTTAGGTGAGCTTAAAAAAAAAACACACACACACATTAAAAGTTTTATTTGCTTTAACTGTTGAAGTTTAGGGCCGGTGGAATGAAACTGAATCAGCAGTTTTAGACAAATCCATTTGATTTATTTTTTTATTGGAAAGAGAGAACATGAGTTGGGGAGAGGGTCAGAAGAAGCAGGGAGCTGAAGGCAGACACTTAAGTGACTGAGCTACCCAAGTGCCCCTAAACAAATCCATTTTGAGGGGATCCCTGGGTGGCGCAGCGGTTTAGCGCCTGCCTCTGGCCCAGGGCACGATCCTGGAGACCAGGGATCGAATCCCACGTCGGGCTCCCGGTGCATGGAGCCTGCTTCTCCCTCTGCCTGTGTCTCTGCCTCTCTCTCTGTCTCTCTCTCTCTCTCTGCGACTATCATAAATTAAAAAACAAAAACAAACAAACAAAAAAAACAAAAACAAAAAATCCATTTTGGGACACCTGGGTGGCTCAGCAGTTGAGCACCTGCCTTTGGCCCAGAGCGTGATCCTGGAGTCCTGGGATCAAGTTCCATATCAGGCTCCCTGCATGGAGCCTGCTTCTCGCTCTGTCTCTCATGAATAAATAAATAAATTTCTTTAAAAAAAAAAAAAAGAACCTTAATACACATATTTATCCACTTCTTTCAATAATCCTTATAAAGATTGTTAAGCAATAATCTGAGTATTGTCATATCTGAAAATGTTTTGATTTTTGCCCTCCCACTGAACAATAGTTTGATGTAAAATTTTAGGTTTATAATCATTTTCTGTTGTCTTTTTGCATCTAGAATTACTGACGGAAAGTCTGATGATTACCTGATTCTTTGTACTATTGCAGATAATCTTCATGGGCACTTATAAGACTTCACTTCTATTTTTGATGTTCTGAAATATAACACAATTTACATAGATTCCTTTTTAATTCATTTCTGCTTGATACATGCCCTTTCAATTGTAAGGATTCATGTCTCCTAAACTCTGCTTTTCTCCTTATTTTCTTTAATTAATCCCTCCCTTTTTTATCTCCATTCCGTCCTGTTAGCTGTTGGAATGTCCTTGTGTGCTGCGTTTCTTAATTTTTCTTTCAAGCTTTTCATATTTTTGTCTTTTTATGTGAAATTCCACAAAAATCCCTTGACTCTTTTATTTGATTAATTTGTTCTTCAGCTCTGTTTATTTTACCTTTAGGTTTATCTGTTGAGTTTTACACTCTAGCAATCATGTTTTTCATTTCTAACATTTCCAGTTGTTTTTTTTTTTTTTTCAGTTGTTTTTTTCATAACAGTCTGTTTTTTGTTTCATGCTATAATATCACTTAAGGGTATTTATTAGACTTTTAAAAATCTTTTTGTTCCATTAACCCTTTCCCTCAGGTGTTCTCTTCATTGAATTTTGGTGCTTCTCTTTAAACGTGCTCTTTTCCCTTATATTTGGTGATTATTGGTTGTCTCGTTGTTGGTGTTCACTGTTAGTTTGTCTGACAGTGCTGTACTGTTTAATACGGTTTACCTCTGATGTGAAGATAGTAGTGGGATATACCAGGGGCTGACCTCCCTAATTCTCCAGCATGTTGCCATACTCTCCGCCACTGAGGCCCAAGCTCCTCTACTCACAGATCCCACCTAAGGACAGGCCTCATTTTTGCTCACTTCTTACCATAAACTGGGGGTGCAGTGGGCTGTTGGGGGGAAGAAGGTAGAGAAGAATGCTGTGTACCTAACTGTTCGTGCTGGGAAATTCCAGCTAGTCCTCACACCAGTTGCCCTAAAGTCCCTTCCTGTTCCCAGCATATCTGCTTTAGGTATCTGCTTTGGGAACTACCCCTTCATTTTGCACCATGTGGTCTGTGGCTTCATCTTTCATTCTTGTGTTACATTTCTTTCACTTTTTAAGGATTCTTTATAATTTCTCGTCAGTCAAAAACACATCTTAATTTTCCATATTATGGACTGTGTATGTGCACCTTATATAGCCACATACATACAGATGTGTATCTTTTCCATCATTTATAGGTATTGGGAGTGAGAAAAATAAAGCATGAGCTCAGTCTATTATCTTGATCCCAGATCTCCAGAGTATGAATATTATTAAAATCTGTCAAAATATTATGAGAATTTTCACAAGTGTGGCCTTTATTCTTTAATCCTATATTATAATCCGTTGCTGTTTAGCAGGTAGATATAATAATATAGAGGTTATTATAAGCATATCATTTCCAGTACTGTGGGTAACATTGAAAGTTATAAAATCACCAAGGATTCTACTGCTGTGCAAAAGGTTATTTGTAGGTTTACCTCATGCTTTTGAAACCAGATCATACATTGATTTGTACTGTAAGTGTGCATGTGATATAAATATATAAATATGAATGTAAATATTCATGCTATAAATATTTACTGTGTGCCTTCTAAATGTTAGTCTTAAGCCAGGCTGTATGGGTAGAAATATGACTACAAGATGGTCTCTACCATGTAGAAACTCAGTCTAGGGAGAGAGGCAAACTTTTAAGCATGGATAGAATATAAGTGTTGTTAGTGTCATGGGGGAAATAGAAGAAGCAACAATTAACTTGAGTCATGAAATCCTGAATGGAAACATGTAATGGTCAGTACACTGAAATATTCTAGTTTCATCTGTATGTTTTTGAATATTCTGTAGTTTCTGGATTTTCCCAGTGTTCTATCAGTGGAAATACTGACAGGAATTCCAAATTCCAACAGATAAGTACGCATGAAAAAAAAGGTTCATGTGAAGAGTGTTGGTGATCCAGATCAAGTTTTGAGAAATGTGTAAACATGACAGTGAATGTGAAGGTTTTTCTTTTTAACTAAGTTTTGTTTTCTAAGTTTTTCTTTTTAACTAAGCTTTGTTTTCTTGCAGTGTTCATAGTTGGGATCATGTTACTCAGGGCCTGGTAGAATTTGGCTTCATTTTGATGGATTCATATGGGCCAAAGAAGATTCTTGATGGAAAGACTATTGAAACCAGCTCAAGTCTTTCTAAAATACCAAACCAGCATGCATGTAAGCTGGGAGCTAATATTCTGTTGGAAACTTTTAAGGTGAGTCTCCAGTTAATTCTGTAAAATTATATTATCAACAGGGCATGACATTAGTCTGGGAGTTTGGAGGACAAGGATATTTGAGTATGCAGCAGTTTCCAGGAACAGAGGTTGGGATAGTAATTAAAACATGACAGATCCAGCTTGCTGGAATATTTACTTTTTCATCCTTTATTTATATGAGCTCTTCATTTATTTTAATTTCTCCTTTTTTCTGCTTCTTAGAAGTTTGAATATAAATTAGCTTTCCATGATTTCCTCTTCTTCCTCTAGTAGTAAATCATTTTTGATCATTTTCTGTTTTAGGGGGTGCTTTTGGACGCTATTACTTTATATAAAAGATAATCTTTTAGGTGGCTACATCAAGCTTGAAGAATCATGCTTATTGGTTCATTGTTTTTAAAGAAACCAAAGTAGTTCTTATATTTTTTGAATCTATTGCTATATAACAACTGTCCTCTCAATCTTAATTTCTGAAATAGCTTTCAAAAATGCATTTCCTTTCAATTAAAACAAAAGCTAGGTTATGTCTGAGGCCAAACAACTTTGTTAATGATTCCTCTATGTCATTTTCTTGACATCGAATTAATGTAGCTACATGCCAAAAGTATATGCTGAATATACTATTTGGAGACTAATTTAAATGTGAATCTAGCGTTCTGATCCAGAACTATGAAGCGAATGCATATAATAGTCCTTGACTGTTGTGTGTTAGATGATATAAATGGCCCTTTTTAATAGTAATCTGATTAAAAGAGTAAGAGATTTTAATTTTTTTTATTTTAAATGTTTTTTTTTAAACTAGTGAGGTTCTCTTTGCTTTCACACAGATGTTATGTTGTCTTTGTCAAAGCATCTGTAGAGCATATAATTTACTAATAATCTATTGTTAGTCTGAAGTCTGAAAGAAATTAGTCTGTACTTTGAAGTAATCAAGTTGAAGTAAGAATTTTAATGAAAATTCGAGTGAAAGTTCAAAACAGGTCTTTTTTTTAGGTGACTGCTGTGCTTCCAGAAACTGAGGAAGGGTTTGGTAAAGATTATTGAGATTTCCAGAAATTTTCATGGGCTTTTAAATTTTAAGATGAAAGTCATGCATAGCATACTGTCAGATAATGAGTATTGGCATGTAATGGGTACCTTAAGTAGAAGTTTTCCTTTTTGATGCTGAACCTAAGACATGGCAATACTTTTGTGTGAGCTCTCTCTTAGGCTAATAAACATGGTAGTTCACCCTGCTAATGAATCTTCTGAGAACAGAATGAGGATAGAATTAAGTGATTCTGTCTTTCCAGATGACTTACACTATATTTGTCTTTGAAATAGTCAAGTTTTGGCTAACATGAATTGATGCAATTGTAAGCTGAAGGTCACTATGGAATATTTTATTGACTGTTCTATTCTTTTTAGATCCATGAGATGATCAGACAAGAAATTCTGGAGCAAGTACTCAACAGGGTTGTTACTAGAGCATCCTCTCCCATCAGTCATTACTTAGGTATTGAACTGTGAAAAGGTGTGAAAGTTCTAAGGAATATTTTCATGCAAATATACTGTTTTGGCCCTGGAATTTTTTATTTAAATAGGCTCCATGCCCAGCATGGAAGCCAGCGCAGGGCTTGAGCTCACAGTGCTGAGATCAAGACCTGAGTGGAGATCAAGAGTCAAATGCTTAGCCGACTGAGCCACCCAGGTGCCCAGGTCCTGGAAAAAAAATTTTAATGTTGCAGTAGCTTAGTCCAATATCTTTGATTATAATGCCAATAAGACATAAGTGTATTTATATTGTTTGTGGTCATCAAGAAGGAAAGGAGCATATAACCGATGAGTGAAACTTCTATCTTGCATCAGCTCAGTCTCTTCAGTTTTACTGTTTCTGCAGTGAGTGTTGTCCTTACACTGCATCTCATTGACCTCCCGTTCCTTTAACCCTTGACATTCTGGCTTCAATTCTCTCTAGTTTGATGCATATCTTCTAGTGCCAAATCCACTGGTCTTTTCTTAGCCACTGACTTTCCTAATTTCTCTTCTTTCAACACAGTTTATAACTCCCCTGAAACTTGCTTAGATAGGTTCTCTGAAAACTAACAGTTTGCTTCTTACCCTGCATGTGATCAATTCTTCTCTTCCTCCTTTAATGGTTCTTTTCCTTCTACACTTAAGTGTCAAGATTTTGCAAAGTTCAGTACTTGACACTTTATTCTACTTTTTTCTTTCTTTACAGCTTTATTGAATTATAACTGAAGTACAGTAATATATACATATTTAAGCATAACAGTTTGATGACTTTTGACATGTATAGCTACCATTTTTTAGAATTGTATGTAAATGGACTCCTACTGTATGCACTCCTTTTTTTGTCTGGCTTCTTTCACTCAGCATAATTCTTGTGAGATTTTTCCATGGTTGTTGCATGTATCAGTAGTTGATCCCTTTTTATTGTTGGTAGAATATTTGGTGAGAATATAATCTCTCTTTTTATTCATTCACTTGTGGACAGGTTATGTAGGTTGTTTCTGGTTTGGGGCTATTATGGATAAAGCTGGTATGATATCTGGTAGTGGAATGCTGCATCATATGGGAGATCTACGTTTAATAAAACTGCCAGACTGCTTTCCAAAGTGGTAGTCCATTTTATATTCCTACCAGATGTTGCTAGTCACTCCACATTGTAACTAATACTTGGTATGGTTAGTCTTTAATTTTAGTCATTCTGATAGGTGCATGATAGTATCTCGTGGTTTTCAAATGTCTGTTCAAATCTTTTGTCAATTTTTAAAAATGGAATTGTTTGCCCCCTTATTACTGAGTTGTAAAAGTTCTTTACATATTCTAAATACAAGTCCTTTGTCAGATATGTGTTTTGCAAATACTTTCTCCTAGTCTGTGGTTTGACTTAATTTTTTTAACAGTGTTGTTTAAAGAGCAAGTATTTTTAACTTGTCAATTATCAATCTATCAGTTTCTTTTTATAGTTCCTGCTTTTTATGTCATGTATTAAAGAATCTTTGCCAAACAAAATCACAAAATTCACTAAGATTTTTTCCTATGTTTTCTACTAGAAGCTTTATAATTTTAGCTCTTATACTTAGATCTGTGATCCATTTTTGTTAAATTTTATGTATGATGTGAAGTAACAGCGTCCCCCCACCATTTGGCTATCCAGTTGCTTCAGCACAAGTTTTTAAAAAGATTTTCTTGTTTTTATTGAATTACCATGGCATCTTGGCTAAAATCAACCAACCATATAAATATGGGTCTATTTTAGGAATCTTCTGTTCCAGTTATCTGTTATTGTCTTGATTACTATACCTTTGTAATAAATGAAATAGTGTAAATCTTTCAATTTTGTTCTTTTTCAAAATAATTTTGGTTAATCTAAATGCTTTGCATTTCCAAATAAGTTGTAGAATTAGCTTGTCAATTTTTATTTTAAAAAACCTGGTCAGAGGGCAGCCCGGGTGGCTCAGCAGTTTAGTGCCGCCTTGAGCCCAGGGCCTGATCTGGAGACCCGGGATTGAGTCCCATGTCAGGCTCCCTGCATAGAGCCTGCTTCTCCCTCTGCCTGTGTCTCTGCCTGCCTCTCTCTCTCTCTCTCTCTCTCTCTCTCTTTCTCTCTGTGTCTCTCATGAATAAATAAATAAAATCTTTTAAAAAAAATAAATAAAAATAACTTAAAAAATTAAATTTAAAAACCTGGTCATGTTTTGATTAAGATTGCCTTGAATCTGTGGATCAGTTTGGGAGACAGTTGACATCTTAATAATATAAGTCTTCCAACCCATCCATGAAAACAGTAGAGATCTCCTTTTATTTAGACCTTCCTTAATTTCTTTTAGCAATGTTTGTAAACTTCAATGTGAATCTTGCATATCTTTCAGCTTTATCCCTATTTCATTTTTTTGATGCTATTGTACATGGTATTTTTAAAATTTCAATTTCTTATTGTTAACTGTTAGCATGTAAAAATAGAAATGGTTTCTTTTTTATACTGATCTTATATCCTGCAGCATTGCTAAACCCACTTTATTAGTTATAATTGCTTTTTGGCAATGCCTTAGGATTTTCTGTATAGAAATCATGTCACCTATAAATCAGAACATTCCTGATATCAGTGGTTTTCATCTTCTTTATCAGTTTGGCTTAGGGACTTGTCAGTTTTACTCATCTTTTGAAGAATGACCTTCTGGCTTAGATGCTCTCCAATGTTCTCTGTTTATAATTTCTTTGATTTCTGCTTCTTATTTCTTCTTTTTTTAAAAATTTCATTTATTTATTTGAGAGAAAGCACAAGCCAAGGAAGGAGCAGAGGGAGAGGTAGGGGGAAAGAATTTCAAACAGACTCTGCACTGAGCTTGACACAGGACTCGCTCCCATGACCCTGAGATCATGACCTGAGCCAAAACCAAGAGTTGAATACTTGACAGACTGAGCTACCCAGATGCCCTTCTGCTTCTTATTTATTTTTTGCTTGCTTTGGGTTTATTTTAGTCTTGTAAGTGATTGAAAAAAAAATCAAAAGAAGGGTATTTCATGTCCTATGAAAAATGTAGATTTCAGAGTTTATAGTACAGTACAGTATTATTGGAATATAGCCAAACTTGATCATTTGTGTGTTATCTATCTTGCCTTTACAATATACTAACAGAGTTGCATAGTTGTCATTGATAGCATGTGGCCAATAACGCATAAAATAGTTACTATCTGGCCCTTTATGGAAAAAGTATGCCAGCTTGTAGTCTATTATATTCACTTGGATGTGTACATTGCTTTTTCTTCCTTCCTGATGTTTCAAGTTTCCTTTTGTTTGTGTGAAGGGTTTTAACTAACATTAGCTTAATAAAAACTGTTGTTCAAGTTCTCTAAATCTTCTGGGTGAACATTGGTAGTTTGTCTCTTTAAAGGAATTTTACCATTTCATATGATTTATCAAATTTACCATGAAGTTGTTGAGAATGTTCCTCTTAATGACTGTATGTTCTGTATTGACGCACATCAATATTCTTATTCCTGATAGCCATGATGTGCATCTTCTTTTTCCTTCATCACTGAAGCAAGAGATTGATCAATTTTATTAATCTTAAAAAAACAGCTTTTGGTTTCATTGAATTTCTCCTTGTTTTTAGTTTCATTTATTTCTGCTCTTTTTTGTTGCCTTTCTACTGCTTACTTTGGGTTTAATCTGTGCTTTTTTTGGTTAGAAGCTTGGGCATGAATTTGAGGCTTTTTTTTTTTTTTTCCCAAAGCAAGCATTAAATTATAAATTTCCATCAAAAATTGCTTTAGCTACATCCCATAAATTTTTAAAATTTTCATTCAGTCCCAAATACTTTTTAATTTCCCTTGTGATTTGTTCTTTAACCTATGTATCATTTTTTAAAAGATTTTATTTATTTATTCATGAGAGACACAGAGAGAGGCAGAGACATAGGCAGAGGGAGAAGTAGGCTCCATGCAGGGAGCCCAATGTGGGACTTGATCCCAGGACCCCAGGATCATACCCTGAGCCAAAGGCAGACACTCAACCGCTGAGCCACCGAGGTGTCCCAACTCATCTGTTGTTTAGAAGTATATTGTTCAGTCTTTGAATATTTGAAAATTTTCCAGATATTTTTCTGTTGTTCATTTCTGGTTTGTGGTTATAAAACATACTGCCTCTGACATGAATGGCTTTTTATAATGTTTATTTATTTAAGTAATCTCTACCCCTAGTGTGAGGCCCAAACTCACAACCCCAAGGTTAAGAGTCACATGCTTTTGCAGTGGAGCCAGCCAGGCACCCCTACGACATAAATTTTTAAAAATTTATTGTGACTTGCTTTATAATTCTCAGAATATGGTCCATTTTGAAAAATGTTCTGTTTACTTTGGAAAGAATATGTATTCTGCTGTTGCTAGGTGCAGTTTTCCATAACTCAATTATATCAGATGATTCAAATCTTCTATATCCTTTTAAGATTTTCTGTCTACTTCTGTTAACTATTAAGAGCGGAGTATTGAGGGATACTTGCATGGCTCAGCGGTTGAGCATCCACCTTTGACTCAGGGCATGATCCTGGGATCCGGGATTGAGTCTCACATCGGGCTCCTTACATGAGGCCTGCTTCTCCCTTTGCCTGTGTCTCTGCCTCTCTCTGTGTGTGTTTCTCATAATAAATAAATAAAATCTTAAAAAAAAAAGGAGTATTGAGGTATCTGCTTTGTAATTATCAATGTGTCTGTTTCTTTTAGTTCTATCCATTCTTGCTTTATGTGTTTTTAAACTTTGTTATTAGAGACATACTTGTTTAGGATTGTTATGTCATCTTGCTTAATTGACCTATTAATCAGTATGAAATGATCTTTTAGGGTGCCTGGTGGCTCAGTTGGTTAAGACTCTACCTTCAGCTCAGGTCCTGATCCCAGGGTTCTGGGATTGAGCCCCACATCAGGCTCCCTGCTTTGCCAGGAGCCTGCTTCTTTCTCTCCCTCTGCCCTTGCCCTTGTGCTGTCATGCACTCTCTCTGTCAAATAAATAAATAAAAACTTTTTAAAAAGAACAAGAAAAGAAAGAAATGATCTTTTTTGTTCCTGGGAATACTATTTGTTCTGAAGTCTACTTTGATATAAATATAACTTCTCCAGTTTTCTTTTAAGATTTATTTATTTGTTTGTTTTAGAGAGAGAACATGAGCACAGGAGGGGCAGAGGGACAGGGAGAGAGAATCTTTTTTTTTTTTTTTTTTTTTTGGGAGAGAGAATCTTAAGCAGACACTCTGCTGAGCCCGGAACCCAATGCAGGGCTTGATCTTACAACCCTGAGATCATGACCTGAGCCAAAACCAAGAGTTGGATGCCTAACTTACTGTACAATCCAGACTCTCCTCTGCAGTTTTTGTTTGATCAGTGATAGCATGGGTTTTTTTTCCCCCATCTTTTTACTTTTAACTTATTTATATCTTTTTAGTTAACATGAGTTTCTTATAGAAAACATACAATTGTGTCTTTTTAAATCTTTTTTGATAATCTTGGACTTTTTAAATCAGGGCATGTCATTTACGTTTAATATGATTTTTTTAATGTGATTATCATCTGGCTCTTTTTTCTTCTGTACTTGGTTTCCATTTTCCTCCTCTTCTGCCTTCTTTTGGATTGAATTTTTTTAAATTCCATTTTATCTTGCTAACTTGATTGCCTCCACCTCCATTTTATTTTCTTTTGTGTTTGGTTTAGGGTTTATGATACATCTTTAACTTACTAATACCTTTAAGTAGTGGTATACCCCAACAGTATACCTCCATTTCTTACCTCCACTCCTGTGTCTTGTGCTGTTCTCATACATTTTATTTCTTTAGTTATTGAATTATATCTACATTGTTGTTATGTTTGCTTTAAACAGTCAGTTGTCTTTTGAATTTTTTAAAATAAGAAAATATCTTTTATTTTTACCCATGCATTTACCATTTCTGGTGCTTTTGTGTAGACTTACTTTCTTTCTTTCTTTCTTTTCTTTCTTTCTTTCTTTTCTTTCTTTCTTTCTTTTCTTTCTTTCTTTTTTTAAGATTTATTTATTCATGAGAGACAGAGAAAGGCAGAGGCAGAGGAAGAAACAGGGGCTCCATTCAGGAAGCCTGATGTGGGACTCAATCCCGGGACCATGGGATCACGTCCTGAGCTGAAGGCAGACGCTCAACCACTGAGCCACCCAAGCACCCCTAGATCCAGATTTCTATCCAGTATCCTTTTCTGTCTGACTACCTTTAACTTTCTTATACTGTTGATCTACCGTTGTTGGATTCTTCCGTGTGTCACAAAAAGTCTTCATTTAGTGTTAGCTTTTTGAAAGATATTTTTGCTGGGTATAGAGTTCTAAATTGACAGGGTTTGGGGATCCCTGGGTGGTTTCGCGGTTTAACACCTGCCTTTGACCCAGGACGCGATCCTGGAGTCCCAGGATCGAGTCCCGCGTCGGGGTCCCAGCATGGAGCCTGCTTCTCCCTCCTCCTGTGTCTCTGCCTCTCTCTCTCTCTATGTCTATGAATAAATAATAAATTTTAAAAATCTTTTTATAAATAAATAAATAGACAGGGTTTTTTCCTTTTAGTGCTCTAAAGATGTTACTTTACTGTTCTTTTGGTTTTCATCATTTCTAATAAGTCAACTTTCATTAATATCCTTGTTCCTCTCTATATAATTTCTTTTCAGATTTTTATCGGTGGTTTTAAGCAATTATGTGTGCTTTAGTGTAGCTTCCTCCATGTTTCCGGTGATTGGAGTTTGTCAAGCTTCTTAGATTTGTAGGTTTTTGGTTTTCATTAAGTTTGGCATATTTTGGGGATCCCTAGGTGGCGCAGTGGTTTGGCGCCTGCCTTTGGCCCAGGGAGCGATCCTGGAGACCTGGGATCGAATCCCACGTCGGGCTCCCGGTGCATGGAGCCTGCTTCTCCCTCTGCCTGTGTCTCTGCTTCTCTCTCTCTCTCTGTGACTATCATAAATAAATAAAAATTTAAAAATATATATATTTTTTTAAAGTTTGGCATATTTTGATATATTATTTCTTGAGAGATTGTTTGGAGGTTCTAGCAGGGGAGCACAGCTGCTCATATACCCTTGACCAAAGAATAGTTCTCCTCTATTGGGGATGGTCGTCCTCTTCGACCGAGCAGGCAGCTTCGGGAGGAACGCACATGGAGAGGTGAGAGAGGAAGGGGACACCCGCCTAGCTAGCCAGATCAGCTGAGAGATCAATGGGGTGACAGATGTTGCAGCCAGATCACCCTCACATCCTGATATATTATTTCTTTAAAAAAAATTTTCTGTTATCTCCTTCCCACCAGCACACACTCGCCGCATCTCCCCCAGCCCCACAGCATTATGTATATAGTAGGCTGCCCCACATTGTTAATGTAGCTCATAGATTTTCTTTTTTAGTCTTTTTTACTGTTTTGTTTTAAATCGTTTGTATTAGTATAACTTGAAGTTCCCAAATCTTTTTTTCTGCTATTGTTCTCGTCCAGTAAATTTTTCATCTTGAGACATTTGTATCATTTTCATATTTTTCCATCTCTCCTTAGCATTCCTTCTTTCAGAATCCAGTTTAAATTCTTCTCTTCACTCTCCTAAAACACACCAATTCATAATGATCTCCTCTTCCTTTGAGCTCCTCTTAGACTCTCTCTTTAACATTTGCTAGGAAATAAACTGTATTTGGGATTATTAGATATCTGGTATTGATCTGTTATTTACCTCTTTCATTCTTTCAAGATATATTTTTCTTGACTCCAAACTAAATTAAAATTCTTGAAGGAAGAGAGACCAGGCTTTATGGTTTTGTATATTTATATTTTGTATATTTACATACATATTTATATATATTTATTTATATATGTATATGTATATGTGCTTACACATAATAAAAGTTCATAGATATCTCTTGATTTACTTTAGCCTGGAAATAGGAAGACATCTGCTACTTGTCAGTCTAATGGATTTCTTCCCTTCTTTTAGATTAATTTTTGTAGTCTTAATATTATCACAGAAGAAAGTTTGAAGTATTCTGGTTACACTGACTATAGAAAAATTATATAGGATCAGAGAAATTTATTTTGTGGTATATTTGACTTGGGAAAAGAAACCAAAAACTTTTTACCATTTCTTTTCCCGTATTTATTTTTCTTTTATTTGTGTTATACTATATGTTGGCATATCGAACTCCAATAAAAAAAATACCCAAAAAAAAGAAATATCTTTATTGTTTGAGGCAACTTACTATAAATTTTGTTTTTCAGATCTGCTTTCAAATATCATCATGTATGCACCCCTAGTTCTTCAGAGCTGTTCTTCTAAAGTCACAGAAACTTTTGACTATTTATCCCTTCTGCCCCTTCAAACTGTACAAGGGCTGCTGAAGGCAGTGCAGGTAAGTCTTCTTACTCCTTAGGAACTTGACAAAACTGAGGTTGAACTCTACCTAATGGAATTCTTCATAAATGTGATAAATTCTATATCCCTTGATTCTAAAGCATAAAATTTTGTTTTAAAAGGGCAGGAACCCTGAGCTGGACTCTGTTTCCAAGTTTACCCCTTCTTCCTGGCACAATGCTGTCTCCTTTGACTCATTTTCAAGTCAGTGAAGTGATTAGAAAATTGAGGACAGGGATGCCTGGGTGGCTCAGTGGTTGAGCATCTGCCTTTGGCTCAGGGCATGATCCTGGAGTCCTGGAATCAAGTCCCACATCAGGCTTCCTGCATGGAGCCTGCTTCTCCCTTTGCCTATGTCTCTCTGCCTCTCTCTCTCTCTGTGTCTTCCATGAATAAATAAATAAAATATTTTTTTAAATTGATGACAATAGGTTTTAAAAGCATTCACAATTAGTTTAAATTTAATAATTAAAAGTATGCTATTGTCCTTATTACTAAGTGTCATACTGAAACACGTATTTAAAAACAAATTTCCTCCTATAAGCCAGATTATAGCAGTATTAGGTAGAAATGAGCTAAGGCTAATAAATTTGGGATTTTTTTACCCACTTATTCTTTGT
Source organism: Vulpes lagopus (assembly GCF_018345385.1). Taxonomy (NCBI): domain Eukaryota; kingdom Metazoa; phylum Chordata; class Mammalia; order Carnivora; family Canidae; genus Vulpes; species Vulpes lagopus. The sequence goes on from NC_054827.1 coordinate 112,523,370, forward strand.
CTTTCAGCCTCTTCTCAAAGTCAGCATGTCCGTGAGAGACTCCTTGATACTTGTCCTCCGGAAAGCCATGTTTGCTAGGTATGGAGCATCTCATGAGACCCTCGCAAGTAATGCCTTCTGATGTTACTCACTGTCCTCCCTGCTATCTTCTTGTACAACCTGTTAATAGTGGTCATGCACATGTCCGACCCAACAGAACAGCTTTCATCAATAAGGCCTTGTGCCAAGTACAGGCTTCCTCATTCAATCGTCTCATTCAGTCTTCAGAGTAAACATATAAAATCAGAATTATTATAGTTTCCACCATACAGATCAGGAACTCTGACTTAGAGAATATAGGTGACTTTCCAGAAGTCAACCAGAGGTTGGTGGGGCTATAATTCAAGCTTTTGATCTCATGTACTCTATCTGCCCCTACAGTAATCATCAGGACAAGGTTCTAGTGCCAGTTGGCGATAGTTCTGAAGAGGAAAACATCTTAATTAAAATATTCAGGAAACTCAGTCTAATGAACATCAAAACTGTGGTCTAGTGATTGTAGACCATATAAACTGTTAAGTGGTCTGAGGTTTTTTGGTTTAGCCAATGCCTCCTGACCTCCTTCCTTTATTTCTTAGTGTATAAGCTAGAGATGATGATACTACCTTCTAAAAAGTATTATGAGCCCACTAATAGGTGGAAAGCATTTGGTACTTTAAATAAAAGATGATCAGTATCACATTGGCTCTATTACGTTGTACTTGTGGATATCCAGGGGAACAGCTAGTAAGTAACCATATGCCATTATCCCTCTTCTAGAATTGACTTGTTATTCCTTCCTTACCCAGAAGCCAAGATGTATATGTCGTAGTATGTCCATGAATTAATCAGAGCCTCACTCAGATGAGTATATCATTTTTCTGGATGGAGAGTTGACAAAGCCTCAAACACTGTACTCCTCTGTGAAGAAGGGAAGTGGTCCTTCAGACACAGAAAATCAACAATTCCCTTTGCTATTTCATATTTATATTTGAGTTATTGGCCCATCAGATAGCTTCTCCGTACTCCTGTGCTTGTTCTCCATGAAGAAGAAAGTATAGGTAGTGTCTTGAGGTTGAGTAGATAGTGCAGAGTCAGCCGAATTCCTCTACCACGAAACTGCCAAGAACAGCTGATGGCTTATTTTGAGTACATAAATTCATTTTATTTTGCTCTGTGCTTCATGGCTTATTCCTTCCCTGTACAGAACCAACTGGATTTTTTCTGATGCAGAAGCCTTTTCCTGTGAACTTAGTACTATTTGTTAACTACTCTTTCTGTCCCTGAGCTAGCCAGCTTGATGCCCGAAAATCTGCAGTTGCAGGCTTTTTGCTGCTCCTGAAGAACTTTAAGGTTCTAGGCAGCTTGTCGTCCTCTCAATGCAGTCAGTCCATCGGTGTTAGCCAGGTAAGCAATGTAACACATGGCACCACAGATTGTTCACACAGCACTGTAGTGTGCTTTGGTGCAGGAGTTGATGATGTGCAAGCTGTACTTTTTCCCTCCTGGTCTGGTTGTACAAATGATCCTGAAACTGAGAGTCTGAATCTAGATGCTATTATTATCCTCATTTTTAATAGTTTGTTTACTTTGCACATGAACTTCTGTTAAGCCCAGTAATCTGAGAAAATAAAACTTTTTACAGTAGGTGGTTAAATGTCTGCCTTCAGCTCAAGTCATGATCTCAGGGTCCTGGGATCAAGCCTTGTGTCAGGCTCTGCTTACCAGGGAGTCTGCTTCTCCCACTCCCTCTGTACTCCCTCTCTTTTTCTGTCAGATAAATAAATAAATAAATAAAATCTTTAAAAAAAAAAAACTTTTTACAATTTTTTGGTAATCCAGACTTTATCAGGAATCTTTTTTTCTTTTGAGATCTTATTTATTTGAGAGAGAGTGAGCACGAGCTGGGGGTGGGCAGAGGGACAAGCCAACTCCCCATTGAGTGGGGAGCACAACATGGGGCTCAGTCCCAGGACTCCAGAATCACAATCCAAGCCTGGGGCAGACACTCAACCAACTGAGCCACCCAGGCTCCCCTATCAGGAACCCTTTATTGATCTAGTGTAATTATACAAAACTTTTGTTTATAACTTATGGGACAGATTAAATATTAGGAGCATGGAATCTTAGTGTATTGTTATCAGTGTTCCCATCTTAAGGATGAGGAGACTAAGGCCCAGGAAGGTTAAATAACTTGTCCAGGGTGATACAAACAGCTATGGGCAGAGCGGGAATTTGCTCAGTTTGAACTACCTCATGGACAGGCCTGTAGTAAGGGTTAGGCATCTTGGTCTACAGTTGTTGGATTTATGATGTAAATCAAACAAGGGTTATTATTCTTTGTCTTGTCCATTTCTAAACTAAATGTCTTGTCCATTTCTAAACTACAAATTACCCACTTCTAAACCTTCTAAACCAGGAATTTATAGATACAAAAACTAGATTCTGAAGACCTTTAAGGGAAGCATCTTAGGCCTTTCAAGTAAAATCAAGTATATTATGACTCCCAGATTCTACTGTTGTGAAATCATCTGTGTGCCTTCTTCAGCAACTGACATTGTCAAGGAAGACCTTAAGGGTTGGAGAAAATTAATGTTGTTAAAATACTTGAAAATTCTTATCTCAAACCAGAATAAGAGTGACACTTCTCATAGCCTCATGATGATTGTAATGTCAGCCCCAGTCCTGGATTTTGGTATGTGGGGAAAGCTAAGTCTAAGATTCTTTGACCAAGAACATGGGTTCATTTTAACTCCTTTGTGAAAATTGATTTGTCAGAATACATAAGAACTGGCCTTTCTTCCTTTCAGGTCCATGTGGATGTTCATAGCCGTTACAATTCTGTTGCCAATGAAACTTTTTGCCTCGAGATCATGGATAGTTTGAGGAGATGCTTAGGCCAGCAGGCTGATGTTCGACTCATGCTTTATGAGGTAAGTAAAGAGTGGAAGGAATGCAACTAATAATCCATTTTTATTTTAATAAATTTTTTCTGATTATAAAAGTATAGTTCACTCCTATTTGATGCAGTTAAGATTGGTAGTTTGTGATGGTTATCCAAAAGGTTGTTAAAGGTGAGGAATCATAAAGAATATTTGAAACAACTTGAATGTTTTGTTTTAATTTAATTTGAAATATTTTTTTTAAAGATTTTTTTTTTTTTTTTAAAGATTTATTTATTTGAGAGAGAGAGAGAGAGACCATGAGCAGGGGAAGGGGGAGAGGGAGAAGCAGACTCCACTCAGCAGGGAGCCCAGTGTGGGATTGGATCACAGGACCCCAAGATCATGACGTGAGCCAAAGGCAGCTGCTTAAATAACTGAGTCACCTAGATGCCCCTTAATTTGAAATATTTAAATATACTGGTACATTGTGTGGGGCCAAACCTTTTTTTGTTTGTTTGTTTTTTGCTTTTTTGATTATGAGTCTGTCATTTAGAACTTCCTGTCTCTCAAACCAGAACCTTAATTTATTGCCTATAATTTCAAGGTTTTGTTTACCTAAAGTGAGAGAAATACAAGATACTTCAGATACAGTCTTAGTATAAAAACCTTTTAGATAGGTTTAGGGTTTTTTCCCTAATTTTGTATAATTTTCTTACCCTTAATTTATCAGAATTGGTTTTAGAAACTTATTTATTCCTTCCAAAACATTTAACCTAGTTTTTATAAATCAGCTTCTTTTTCTTTTTGTGTTTGATTTTTAACAATTTACAGGATTCCTGATTATATCTCATAGTGACCAGTACAATTAGCAAGAATGAGTCAGGCAAATATAACTACTGATTTGTGATTAGTATATAATTCAGCCAGTGAGACTAAAGTATGCCATCAGGGAGGATACACTACCATTTCAGACATTTAATAGACCATGTACTTCAAAACACAACGTTTCATATATAGATGGAGAATAGCAGATAATCTAGCAAGTATACTAAGTGGAAGTCATTTCAAAGAGCAGCTATTATATTAGGGTTCCTGGATGGCTAAGCCGGTTAAGCATCTGCCTTTGGCTCCTGGAATCAAGCCCCGTGTCAGGCTCTACTCAGTGGGGAATCCGCTTCTCCCTCTCCCTCTGCTGCTCTCTCTCCCTGTTTGTGCTTTCTTACTCGCTCTCAAATACATAAAATATTTTTTAAAAATAAATTTAAGAGAAAGAGCAGCTTTTATAATACTTTCATTCAGCATTCTTAAAATAGCATTTATTGAGCTATAGTAGTTGCCAGGTGCTGAACTTTTCAGGCTTTTTGTAGGAAATTTTTAAAATAGAGAAAAATATTTCTTAAGATTATTTTAATGGTTGGGGGAGCAAAGGGGCAAAGCAAAAGGGAGAGAGATCTTAAGCAGGCTTAAGCAGAAGGGAGAGAAATCTTAAGCAGGTTTTGTGCCCAGTGTGGAGCCTGACATGGGGCTTTATCTCACGTCCCTGAGATCATTACCTGAGCCCAAATCAAGAGTGGGATGCTTAAACAACTGAGCCACCCAGGTGCCCTTTAATTTCAATAGTTTTAAACTATGACTGGGAAATTTTGGATGGGAAGAACTATCATAGTCCTTTACATTGGGGTGCTTTGGGCCAGGAGACACTTTTGAAGCACTGGAAACTAAGTGGACAGAATGTCCTAGAAGGGAAGGTTGTTAATGAAGGATGAGAGAAAAGAATGAGGCCTGGGACATTCTTAACTGTAAAGGAGCAAAGTACTCCAAAGCCAGAAGTGACCTATTGTTTAAAAATTGTAGCAGTTATGGTCAGTTTATAATCTAGTTCTCAGTGATCAGAGGTCTCTTTTTAGTTCTTAGGGAAATAACCTAAACTTCCTGATTTATTTCTCCCTCTGCGAATATGGTCTTAGTCTTTTCCAAAGAATTGAGAGTAGGGTAAAGAAAGAGTATTGTTTTAAAGTTATGATTTTTCGGGATCCCTGGGTGGCGCAGCGGTTTGGCGCCTGCCTTTGGCCCAGGGCGCGATCCTGGAGACCCGGGATCGAATCCCACGTCAGGCTCCCGGTGCATGGAGCCTGCTTCTCCCTCTGCCTGTGTCTCTGCCTCTCTCTCTCTCTGTGACTATCATAAATAAATAAAAATTTAAAAAAAAATAAAAAATAAAGTTATGATTTTTCAAATCACTAGTATATCTGTTAAAGAGCTTACTGTTTGTTTCCTCTTAGGGGTTCTATGATGTCCTTCGAAGGAACTCTCAGCTGGCTAATTCAATCATGCAGACTCTACTTTCACAGGTAATATATTTTTTATTATTTTATGGATATAAAGAACAGATAATAAGGCATGGAGAGATGATTGACATTTTCCAGACTTTTCAAAATATAAACTAATTCCCAAATAGTATCATGGTTGGTACATTGGAAACATACCTGGGTATGCTATCCTGCTGTTTTATTTTTATTACCACTTACCTGTCCACCCTCTTGCCATCATCTTAAGTTATCCTCCCAGTTAAGGTGTGCACCCTAGGTCAGAAGGGTTTCAAAAATTTTTGAAAAAAATTTTTAAAGATTTTACTTATTTGAGAGTGAGAGAAAGAGCATTGAGCAGAAGAAGAGGGAGAGGAAGAAGCAGACTCCCTGCTGAGCAGAGATTTTAATTTATTTACCTGAGAGAGAGGAAGATAGCAAGAGGGAGCAAGAGCAACTGGGAGATAGAGAAGTAGGCTCCTGCTAAGCACGGGGGCCCATGTGGGGCTCGATTCTAGGACCCTGGGATCATGACCTGAGCCGAAGGCAGACACTTAACCAACTGAGCCACCTAGGCTCCCCAGAAGAACCTTTTAAAGAACCATTTGTATAAGGGCTATCAGCAGCTCTGTCTGTCAGTTTTACTTCTAAAAGAAAAGAGGGATCTGGGGATGCCTGGGTGACTCAGCGGTTGAGCATCTGCCTTTGGCTCAGGGCATGATCCTGGAGTTCCGGGATCAAGTCCCACATCAGGCTCCCTGCATCAGGCATCAGGCAGCCTGCATCTCCCTCTGCCTGTGTCTCTGCCTCTATCTGTGTCTCTCATGAATAAATAGATCAAATATTTTTTAAAAAGAGAGAGATCTAAAGTAAATATAGCAAAATAGGCATGTTAAATCTGGGTTACAGATGCATGGGTGTCTATAGGTTATTTTCTGTACTTTTTAGTTTAAAATAAGATTTTTTAATTAAATATTTCACAGGATTATCACCATGAAAAGAATTCAGCTGGAGAATATCTGGCATAAATAAGACCTTTTACCATGAACATTTATTCATTAAGCATTGTTTGAATCTTTTTTTAAATTGCTTTATTGAAATATAATTTACATACCATATGATTCACCCATTTAAAGTGTACAACTAATTTGGTTTTTAGTGTATTCAGAGTTGTACAGATCATCACCACAGCCAATTTTAGAACATTTTTTTAAATTTGTTTTTTATTGGCGTTCAATTTGCCAACATATAGTATAACACCCAGTGCTCATCCCGTCAAGTGCCCCCCTCAGTGCCTGTCACCAAGTCAACCCAATCCCCCACCCACCTCCCTTTCCACCACCTCTTGTTCGTTTCCCAGAGTTAGGAGTCTCTCAAGTTCTGTTACCCTCACTGATATTTTCACTCATTTTTTCTCCTTTCCCCTTTATTCCCTTTCACTATTTTTTATATTCCCCAAATGCATGAGACCATATAATGTTTGTCCTTCTCCGATTGACTTATTTCACTCAGCATAATACCCTCCAGTTTCATCCATGTCGAAGCAAATGGTGGGTATTTGTCATTTCTAATGGCTGAGTAATATTCCATTGTATACATATACCACATCTTCTTTATCCATTCATCTTTCAATGGACACAGAAGCAATTTTAGAACATTTTATCACCTCAGAAGCTTTACACCCCTCTGCTACCACCCCCTAATTTTCTCATCGTTCTCCTACCCACCTAGCCCTAAGCAACCACTAATTTCTTTCTGTCTTAGTAGATTTGCTTGTTGCGGACACTTCATATAAATGGAATCATAAATATGTGGTCTATTGTGACTGATGTCTTCCACTTAATGTTTTCACGATTTATCCATGTTGTAGCATCTGTCAGTACTTCATTCCCTTTTACGGTTAAATAATATTTTACTATATACTGTTTGAATCTTTTTATATATTGAGAGTTTGTCTGTTCATAACCCTGTCAGAGCTTCCCAAGTATAATCTGAAACTCATAGGGCAGGGAGACACCAGCAAAAGAGGCAGGCCACTCCAGGTTGGTAGGTAGCAGTTTTAAGAAGCAAAGGAACTTGTCTTGGACAGCAGCAAGATTAGTGCATCTCCACACTCATCTGCTACATTGTAAAAGGTTAAATAAAGGCCTTAACTGGGTTCAGTCACATAGACAGTGTAGGTGTTCTCAGCACCACATCAGCATCTCAAGGCCATGTCCTCGGAGCAGCCTCTGGGAGCAGGGAAAGCAAGCAGAACTCACATTCCAAGGACAGGGGAGGGAATGGTGAGGACCTCTGATCCCCCAGGTCTGGTCATGAGTAAACTGGTGACATCTTCTTGGTTAATTTCCCAACAGAGCTCATGATGCTATGCTATTATGTACTGAAAATAACAATACCTACTCTATTATAGAGAGAGCCAAGTGTTTATGAAGCACTTTATGTGGGTGATCTTATTTGATCTTACAAAACTATGTGAACTAAAAATTGTTACCTCCATTTTAGATTCTGAAAGGTTAAGTAATTTAATTTGTCCAAGGTCACACAGTTAGGAAGTGGCAAAGCTGGAATATGAACTCACGTCTTCCTGGCTCAAGATCCCAAGCATGAAAAGCTTCATTAAAAAGCACTAGATTAAAAACAAGGAGAATCTTTTCAACAAATGATGTTGTGAAAACTGGATGTTCACATTCTGAAAATGGATTCTTAACTTGCACGGTGTACAAAATTAACTGAGTATGGATCAAAGACCAAAACATTAAGAGCAAAATTATAAACCTCCTAAAATACAAGGGAAGGGGTTCATGACATTGGATTTTTTAACGATTTCTTGGACATTAACCAGAAGAACAGGTAATAAAAGAAAAAAGAAATAAATTGTCGTCATTAAAATTAAAAACCTTTGTGCAAAAAACACTCTCCACAGAGTGGGAGAAAATATTTACAAATCATATATATGATAAGAAATCAATATCGAGGGATCCCTGGGTGGCGCAGCGGTTTGGCGCCTGCCTTTGGCCCAGGGCGCGATCCTGGGGACCCGGGATCGAATCCCACGTCGGGCTCCCGGTGCATGGAGCCTGCTTCTCCCTCTGCCTATGTCTCTGCCTCTCTCTCTCTCTCTCTCTGTGACTGTCATGAATAAATAAATAAAATCTTTTAAAAAAAAAAAAAAGAAATCAATATCGAGTAAATATATAGAACTCCTACAACTCAACAACAAAAAACAACCCAGATAAAAAATGGGCATAGAAAAAAATGGGCTTGAATAGACATTCATTGAAAATATATATATACATATATATATATGTATATGTATGTATATATATATACACACACACAAATAGCCAATAAACACATGAAAAGATGCTCAACATCACTAATCATTAGGGAAAAGCAAATAATATAGCCACAATGAGATGCAACTTCATACCCATTAGGATGGCTACAGTCAAAGTGAAAAATAATAAGTGGTGGTGTGTGTATACAGAAATTGGAACCCTAGTGCATTAATGGTGGTAAATGGTATAGCTACTATGAGAAAAAGTATGGCTATTCTTTAAAAAAAGTAAGCAGAATTACCATTTGATCCAGCATTTCCACTTCAGGTATCTGCCCAAAAGAAGTGAAAACAGAGATCTTAACATTTTTAATCCAATATGACACCCTCCTTTGAATGGGAATGTCTAGTCAATTCACATTTAATGTAATTATTGTTATGGTTGGATTTAGGTCTGCTGTTTTGTTACTTAATTCCTTTATTGACTTTAACTATATTTTTTTTATTTTTTTTATTTTTTTTTATTTATTTAGTTTTTTCTTGCAAGGGGGCTTATTTTATTTTTTATTTATTTATTTATTTTTATCCAATTTCTGTTTTTTTTTATTTATTTATTTTTTAAATTTTTATTGGTGTTCAATTTACCAACATACAGAAAAACACCCAGTGCTCATCCCGTCAAGTGTCTGCCTCAGTGCCCGTCACCCATTCCCCTCCAACACCCGCCCTCCTCCCCCCTTCCACCACCCCTAGTTCGTTTCCCCGAGTTAGGAGTCTTTATGTTCTGTCTCCCTTCCTGATATTTCCCAACATTTCTTCTCCCTTCCTTTATATTCCCTTTCACTATTATTTATATTCCCCAAATGAATGAGAACATACACTGTTTGTCCTTCTCCGATTGACTTATTTCACTCAGCATAATACCCTCCAGTTCCATCCACGTTGAAGCAAATGGTGGGTATTTGTCGTTTCTAATTGCTGAGTAATATTCCATTGTATACATAAACCACAGCTTCTTTATCCATTCATCTTTCGATGGACACCGAGGCTCCTTCCACAGTTTGGCTATTGTGGCCATTGCTGATAGAAACATCGGGGTGCAGGTGTTCCGACGTTTCATTGCATCTGAATCTTTGGGGTAAATCCCCAACAGTACAATTGCTGGGTCGTAGGGCAGGTCTATTTTTAACTCTTTGAGGAACCTCCACACAGTTTTCCAGAGTGGCTGCACCAGTTCACATTCCCACCAACAGTGTAAGAGGGTTCCCTTTTCTCCGCATCCTCTCCAACATTTGTTGTTTCCTGCCTTGTTAATTTTCCCCATTCTCACTGGTGTGAGGTGGTATCTCATTGTGGTTTTGATTTGTATTTCCCTGATGGCAAGTGATGCAGAGCATTTTCTCATGTGCATGTTGGCCATGTCCATGTCTTCCTCTGTGAGATTTCTCTTCATGTCTTTTGCCCATTTCATGATTGTATTGTTTGTTTCTTTGGTGTTGAGTTTAATAAGTTCTTTATAGATTTTGGAAACTAGCCCTTTATATGATATGTCGTTTGCAAATATCTTCTCCCATTCTGTAGGTTGTCTTTTAGTTTTGTTGACTGTATCCTTTGCTGTGCAAAAGCTTCTTATCTTGATGCAGTCCCAATAGTTCATTTTTGCTTTTGTTTCTTTTGCCTTTGTGGATGTATCTTGCAAGAAGTTACTGTGGCCGAGCTCAAAAAGGGTGTTGCCTGTGTTCTCTTCTATGATTTTTTTTTTTAATTTTATTTTATTTTATTTATTTATTTATTTTTTTTATTTTTTATTATTTTTTTTAATTTTATTTATTTATGATAGTCACACACACACAGAGAGAGAGAGGCAGAGATACAGGCAGAGGGAGAAGCAGGCTCCATGCACCGGGAGCCTGACGTGGGATTCGATCCCGGGTCTCCAGGATCGCGCCCTGGGCCAAAGGCAGGCGCCAAACCGCTGCGCCACCCAGGGATCCCCTCTTCTATGATTTTGATGGACTCTTGTCTCACATTTAGATCTCTCATCCATTTTGAGTTTATCTTTGTGTATGGTGAAAGAGAGTGGTCCAGTTTCATTCTTCTGCATGTGGATGTCCAATTTTCCCAGCACCATTTATTGAAGAGACTGTCTTTCTTCCAATGGATAGTCTTTCCTCCTTTATCGAATATTAGATGACCATACATTTCAGGGTCCACTTCTGGGTTCTCTATTCTGTTCCATTGATCTATGTGTCTGTTTTTGTGCCAGTACCACACTGTCTTGATGACCACAGCTTTGTAGTACAACCTGAAATCTGGCATTGTGATGCCCCCAGCTATGGTTTTCTTTTTTAAAATTCCCCTGGCTATTCGGGGTCTTTTCTGATTCCACACAAATCTTAAAATAATTTGTTCTAACTCTCTGAAGAAAGTCCATGGTATTTTGATAGGGATTGCATTAAGCGTGTAAATTGCCCTGGGTAACATTGACATTTTCACAATATTAATTCTGCCAATCCATGAGCATGGAATATTTTTCCATCTCTTTGTGTCTTCCTCAGTTTCTTTCAGAAGTGTTCTATAGTTTTTAGGGTATAGATCCTTCACCTCTTTGGTTAGGTTTATTCCTAGGTATCTTATGCTTTTGGGTGCAATTGTAAATGGGATTGACTCCTTAATTTCTCTTTCTTCAGTCTCATTGTTAGTGTATAGAAATGCCATTGATTTCTGGGCATTGATTTTGTATCCTGCCACGCTACCAATTTGCTCTATGAGTTCTAGCAATCTTGGGGTGGAGGCTTTTGGGTTTTCTATGTAGAGTATCATGTCATCGGCGAAGAAGGAGAGTTTGACTTCTTCTTTGCCAATTTGAATGCCTTTAATGTCTTTTTGTTGTCTGATTGCTGAGGCGAGGACTTCCAGAACTATGTTGAACAGCAGTGGTGAGAGTGGACATCCCTGTCTTGTTCCTGATCTTAGGGGAAAGGCTCCCAGTGCTTCCCCATTGAGAATGATATTTGCTGTGGGCTTTTCATAAATGGCTTTTAAGATGTCGAGGAAAGTTCCCTCTATCCCAACACTCTGAAGTGTTTTGATCAGGAATGGATGCTGTATTTTGTCAAATGCTTTCTCTGCATCTAATGAGAGGATCATATGGTTCTTGGTTTTTCTCTTGCTGATATGATGAATCACATTGATGGTTTTACGAGTGTTGAACCAGCCTTGTGTCCCGGAGATAAATCCTACTTGGTCATGGTGAATAATTTTCTTAATGTGTTGTTGGATCCTATTGGCTAGTATCTTGTTGAGAATTTTTGCATCCATGTTCATCAAGGATATTGGTCTGTAATTCTCCTTTTTGGTGGGGTCTTTGTCTGGTTTCGGAATTAAGGTGATGCTGGCCTCATAGAACGAATTTGGAAGTACTCCATCTCTTTCTATCTTTCCAAACAGCTTTAGTAGAATAGGTATGATTTCTTCTTTAAACGTTTGATAGAATTCCCCTGGGAAGCCATCTGGCCCTGGACTCTTGTGTCTCGGGAGGTTTTTGATGACTGCTTCAATTTCCTCCCTGGTTATTGGCCTGTTCAGGTTTTCTATTTCTTCCTGCTCCAGTTTTGGTAGTTTGTGGCTTTCCAGGAATGCATCCATTTCTTCTAGATTTCCTAATTTATTGGCGTACAGCTGTTCATAATATGTTTTTAGAATCGTTTGTATTTCCTTGGTGTTGGTAGTGATCTCTCCTTTCTCATTCATGATTTTATTAATTTGAGTCTTCTCTCTCTTCTTTTTAATAAGGTTGGCTAATGGTTTATCTATCTTATTAATTCTTTCAAAGAACCAACTCCTGGTTCTGTTGATCTGTTCCACAGTTCTTTTGGTCTCGATATCATTTAGTTCTGCTCGAATTTTAATTAACTGTCTTCTTCTGCTGGGGGTGGGGTCTAATTGTTGCTTTTTTTCTAGTTCCTAGTTCCTTTATGTGTAAGGTGAGCTTTTGAATTTGAGTTCTTTCCAGTTTTTGAATGGATGCTTGTATTGCGATGTATTTCCCCCTCAGGACTGCTTTTGCTGCGTCCCAAAGATTTTGAACGGTTGTATCTTCATTCTCATTAGTTTCCATGAATCTTCTCAATTCTTCCTTAATTTCCTGGTTGACCTTTTCATCTTTTAGCAGGATGGTCCTTAACCTCCACGTGTTTGTGGTCCTTCCAAACTTCTTGTTGTGATTAAGTTCTAATTTCAAGGCATTATGGTCTGAGAATATACAGGGGACTATCCCGATCTTTTGGTATCGGTTCAGACCCGATTTGTGACCCAGTATGTGGTCTATTCTGGAGAAAGTTCCACGTGCACTTGAGAAGAATGTGTATTCAGTTGAGTTTGGATGTAAAGTTCTGTAGATATCTGTGAAATCCATCTGGTCCAGTGTATCATTTAAAGCTCTCGTTTCTTTGGATATGTTGTGCTTAGAAGACCTATCTAGTATAGAAAGAGCTAGATTGAAGTCACCAAGTATAAGTGTATTATTATCAAAGTATTTCTTCAGTTTGGTTATTAATTGGTTTAAATATTTGGCAGCTTCCACATTCGGGGCATATATATTGAGGATTGTTAAGTCCTCTTGTTGGATAGATCCTTTGAGTATGAGATAGTGTCCCTCTTCATCTCTCACTATAGTCTTCGGGGTAAATTTTAATTTATCTGATATAAGGATGGCTACCCCTGCTTTCTTTTGAGGACCATTTGAATGGTAAATGGTTCTCCAACCTTTTATTTTCAGGTTGTATGTGTCCTTCTGTCTAAAATGAGTCTCTTGTAGACAGCAAATAGATGGGTCCTGCTTTTTTATCCAGTCTGAAACCCTGCGCCTTTTGATGGGGTCATTAAGCCCGTTCACGTTCAGAGTTACTATTGATAGATATGAGTTTAGTGTCATCGTATCTATTCAGTCCTTGTTTCTGTGGATTGTTCCACTGAACTTCTTCTTAAAGGGGAATTTTAAGAGTCCCCCTTAAAATTTCTTGCAGAGCTGGTTTGGAGGTTACATATTCTTTCAGTTCCTGCCTGTCTTGGAAGCTCTTTATCTCTCCTTCCATTTTGTTTTTTTTTTTTTTTTTTTTTTTTTTTTTTTTTTTTTTTCTTTTTTTTCTCCTTCCATTTTGAATGAGAGCCTTGCTGGATAGAGTATTCTTGGTTGCATGTTCTTTTCATTTAGAACCCTGAATATATCCTGCCAGCCCTTTCTGGCCTGCCAGGTCTCTGTGGAGAGGTCTGCTGTTACCCTAATATTCCTCCCCATAAAAGTCAGGGACTTTTTTTCTCTTGCTGCTTTAAGGATCTTCTCCTTATCTTTGGAATTTGCAAGCTTCACTATTAAATGTCGAGGTGTTGATCGGTTTTTGTTGATTTTAGGGGGGGATCTCTCTATTTCCTGGATCTGAATGCCTGTTTCCCTTCCCAGATTCGGAAAGTTTTCAGCTAGGATTTGTTCAAATACATATTCTGGCCCTCTGTCCCTTTCAGCGCCCTCGGGAACCCCAATTAAACGTAGGTTTTTCTTCCTCAGGCTGTCATTTATTTCCCTTAATCTATCCTCATGGTCTTTTAATTGCCTGTCTCTTTTTTCCTCAGTTTCCCTCTTTGCCATCAACTTGTCTTCTATGTCACTCACTCGTTCTTCCACCTCGTCAAGCCTCGTCATTAGGACTTCTAGCTTGGATTGCATCTCATTTAATTGATTTTTAATTTCTGCCTGATTGAATCTAAATTCTGCAGTCATGAAGTCTCTTGAGTCCTTTATGGTTTTTTCTAGAGCCACCAGTAGCTGTATAATAGTGCTTCTGAATTGGCTTTCTGACATTGAATTGTAATCCAGATTTTGTAACTCTGTGGGAGAGAGGGCTGTTTCTGATTCTTTTTTTTGAGGTGAGTTTTTCCTTCTAGTCATTTTGCTCAGTGCAGAGTGGCCAAAAACAAGTTGTATTGGGAAAAGGAGAAAAAGAGAGAGAAGGAAAGAAAAGAGAAAAAGAAAAAAGAGAAAGAAGAAAAAAAAGGGGGAAAGAGAAGAAAAAGAGAAAGAAAAAGAAAGGAGAAAAAAAAAGGGTGGGGAAGGGGAAGCAATCCGAAATCAAGAAGAAAGAAAGAAAAAAAAGCACAAAACAAAAACAAAAACAAAAAAACACGGGGGAGTATCTTCCGATTCTGTATATTTTAAGTCCCTTGACTTCCCTTGGAACTGGTCCGTCTCGCTGGTCTTCTGGGGGAGGGGCCTGCTGTGCTGATTCTCAGGTGTTAGCACTTGGGGGGGCTGCTCTGCCCCTGCCTGGTGCAGGGCTCAGTGGGGGTTGTTTACCCCGTGAGGCCCCGGGAGGAAGCCACAGTGGCGGGGGCAGCTCTGGGACCCTGGAGTCAGCTCCCGCAGTAGCTCCGGGGCTCTCCGTCTGCAGGGCCTGGGGGCTCCCGGGCGGGCCGCTGATCTGCTCAGCTCCAGGCAGGAGCGTCCTTGCTGTCCTGGGCCCTCCGTCCTTGCTGTCCTGGGCCCTCCGGGCCTCTGCGTGTCCTGGGGGAGGCCGGATCCTGGGCTGTGTCCCGGCGCCCTGTGCTCCGGGGCCTGCGCTGTTGGATTCGCGCTCCCGCCCGCAGCCCCTCCGCGGAGCCGCCGCCCGAGCCCCTCCGAGCTGCTCCGGGTCCCGCCGAGCGCTGCAGCCCTTAGGGAGCTCGGCGCATCTCCCCGGGGCGCAGTTCCTCTGTTACTGTCCCCGGGAGCCCGAGGGCATCCCCGCCTTTCTGGGGATCCTGCTCCAATTCCCGGGGAGCCCCTTTCCGCGGGGAAGGTTGGTGCAGCTCCTGCTCCCCTGGGACGGGGCTCTCCTGTCCTGGGGACACTCGCCCCGGCCTCAGCCCGGCTCCTCGCGGGGCCCCTCCCCCTTGGAGGCCTTTTGTGTCCTTTATTTCCTTTTCCCCGTCTTCCTACCTTGATAGAAGCGCGAACTCTTCTCACTGTAGCGTTCCAGCTGTTCTCTCTTTAAATCTCAGGCCGAATTCGTAGATTTTCAGGATGATTTGAATGTTTTCTAGGTAATTTGTTGAGGACAGGTGACTTGGAGACCCTACTCTTCTGCCATCTTGCCCCTCCCCCCTATTTTTTTTTATTTTAAATATTTATTTACTTTAGAGAGAGAGCAAGAATGAGAAAACCAAGTTGGGGGAAGGGCAGAGGGAGAGAATCTTCAACCAGACTCCCTGCTGAGCACAGAGCCAGACATGGGGCACCACCCATGACCCATAAGATTGTGACCTAAGTTGAAACCAGGAGTTGGGCACTCAATCACTGAACCACCCATGTGCCTCTTTTGTTGTACTTTTAATTTGCTCTAGAGATTATAGTATGCATTTTTAATTGATCACTATATATTTAGGTTAATACTGAGGTACTTCCAGTAAAATATAGGAACTTTGATCCATCCTCCCGCCTTTATGATATTGTCATACATGTTACATCCCAGCAAGCCAGTGTTATGTTTGTTTTAAATAGTTATATGTATATCTTCCATAAAAATTAAGAAAAGAAAAAAGTGTACAGACACGGTCTCTCATATATACCAACTTTTTACCATTGCCAATGCTCTTCATTCCTGTGGGTTCAGGTTTACCATCTTCAATAACTTCTCTTCAGCCTGAGGAGCTTTTTTTTTTCAGTATGTCTGTTGTATAGGTCTGCTGCCAGTGACTTCTCAGTTTTCATCTCTATAGAGCTATATCTTTTTGCCTTCATTTTTGAAGGATAGTTTCACTGAATACAGAATTCTTAGTTGACAGCTTTTTCTTTTGGTACTTTAAGATGGGATATGTTATGGGTATGGGTATGTCATTCCATTGTCTTCTGGTTTCATTGTTTCTCAAGTTGCTGATTCCTGAGTGAACCAATTATTGTGTCTTTGTTTTCTGTTTTTTCTATGTCATTTTTCTCTTGCTCCTTTCAAGATTTTTCTCCTTCTCTTAGGGTTTTAAGGGTTTGACTATATGTTTACATGGGATTGTCTTTGTGTTTCTATTTTGAGTTTATTAAACTTCATAGAACTCTAAATTGATGCTTTTCACCAAATTTTAGAAATTATCATTATCTCATCAATTTCCCCCCCTCACTGCTTTCATTCGGGGACTTCAGTTGTACATATATTGGAGTGCCTGATTTTTTCCCGCAGATCTTTGCGATTTGATTCATTTTTTCTTCAGTATTTTTTACCTTTCAGATTTGATATTTTCCCTATCTTCAGGTTACTTATCCCTTCTTCTGCCATCTTAGATCTGTTTTACTTATGGATGTGTCTTCTTTTTTTTTTTTTTTTTAATTTTATTTTTTTAAAGATTTTATTTATTTATTCATGAGAGACCCAGAGAGAGAGAGGCGCAGAGACACAGGCAGAGGGAGAAGCAGGCTCCACGCAAGGAGCCCGATGTGGGACTCGATCCTGGGTCTCCAGGATCACACCCCGGGTTGCAGGCGGCGCCAAACCGCTGCGCCACCGGGGCTGCCCTGGATGTGTCTTCAATTTTAGGAAATGCACTTTTGTATCTATTGAGAGGCAACCATATGATTTTTCTCCTTTAATGTGTTACTGTGGTGAGTTGTATTATTTGATCTTCTAAGCCAACATTGCAGTCCTGAGATAAACCCAAATGATTATAATATATTACCTTTTTTGTACATTGTTGGATTCAATTTACTGATATTTCATTTAGAATTTTTATGTATATGTTTGTAAGAGAGAACGACCTATAGTTTTTATTTCTCATACTCAATTTCTTGGCTTAATATGAGCTAAATGATGATTAATGTGAGTTAAAATGATTGGGGTGGGACACCTGGGTGGCTCAGTGGTTGAACATCTGCTTTGGCTCGGTGCGATCCCAGGGTCCTGGAATCAAGTCCCACATCGGGCTCCCCACAGTTAGCCTGCTTCTCCTTCTGCCTCTCTCTCTCTCTCTCTCTCTCTCTCTCTCTCGAATAAAAAAATCTTTAAAAAAAATTTTAAAATGACTGGGGAATATTCCCTCTTTTTCTAGTTTGTGTAAAATTTGAAATGATCTAGTTATTTCTCTTCCTTCTCCTCCCTTGTTTGGAAGATACATGCTATTTCTTTAATCTAAACTTTAAATTCTTGGCTTTTGATTCTTTAGGCCACACAAGTGATGTGAATTCTAGCCCAAACTACATTTGGAGATTAGCTTATGGTTCGAAATTCCCAGAAGACGCTTTTTTCCTCTTCTACTTAAAATCAAGGCTTATTTTGATACATATCCCTTTTAGTTTTCTCCATGCAATAGATTTTTTTTTTTTTTTAGGTTTATCCATAAAGTATATCTCCTTTTGAGAAGTCCAGCTTTGTGTGAGGTTCTGTGATTCAGTCTTCACCCCATGAGGGCCTTAGGCTTTATCTTCAGGTCCATGAGCTCTACAACTGTAGCTTTAGGCCTCCAGGATTGGCAGATGCTGCCAGAATAAACACTGGCTTCAGAGTTCATTTGCTCATGTAGTTGCTAGATTCATGCTTTATAACATTTTCTAATATAATGAGATATTTGAAGACTTTTCTTACTTTCCCATTGTCTTAGCTATGTTTTTAAATTTTTTAATGCATTTTTAAAATTGTTCTCTACCAAGAGAATTTCTCTAGACCCCTTGTCCACCACTTTGCTAAAAATGGAAGTTCTTTTTCTCTTCTTCCCCTTTTGTATGCCATTGCTTTGTTATAATTCTGCTGAAGAAGCTACATTTGAAGTTAAGATCTCAGATGTGTAGAAATTATTGGAAGGTCCTATACTATTTATCAAAAGCTTTCCACTGGGCCTCAGGCCTGATCCCATATGATCCTATATGAAATTTATATCCTATTAACTATAGTGGACCTTTCAAACTGTAATAATCAGCTCATCAACATTCACACACTTAACAAGCATAAAAAAATTGTGATTGAATGCATAGAGCAGTGCTTCTCAACTCAGGTTAGTATGTGGACCAGTAAAATTGTTCAGACACTAAAAGTATAAAAAAAGAAAAAAAAAGTAATCGCTAACATTTCTTGAGCTCTATTTTGTGCTAAGTAGTGTTTTTAGCACTTTACATGTATTGACATGTTTAATCCTTATGCAGTCTTAGATGTTTATAATACTAATAATCTTCCATCACAGATGAGGAACCAAGGCATGGATGCCTCTATCAGAATTATTAATAAGTGGTCATACTGGGACTTGGACTCAGCCATTCTGACTCTGAACCTGTATATTGTTAACCATCAAGCTATACTGGAAAGGCTGATTACTTTTAACAAGTTTAGGAATTGGTATGAGAGAGTATGATGTTTTGTGGGAGAGTTAATAAAAATGGAGTAGGAAAGAGCTCAACATGATATCTGAAGCAAGGGTAAAAGATGTGCGTGAGCCCAAACAACACAAATTTTGTTGCATTGTTCTTTGGACACTTGAGACATATGTCCTAGAAGACATAAGACATTAAAGGCGCCATTAGTTTGACCAGTTAAAGAAGTGAAAAGCATTCATGAGCACTGGTGTCTTTTTCTCTTTATCATACATAGTTAAAACAGTTTTATGAGCCAGAACCTGATGTGCTGCCGCCTCTGAAGTTAGAAGCTTGTATTTTGACCCAAGGAGATCAGATCTCTCTACAAGAACCACTGGTGAGACTTTATTCCTCCTAAAACCATTATTTTTACTGTTAAGTAAAAACATCAACCCTGCTGATAGAGTTTAGTCTTCAGGAAGAGAGATCTTTCCTGAAAGCACTCTTCTGGTTCTCCCAATGAAATTTTACTCTTAAATCTTCCCTCCTTGTCTTTTCTGGCCAATCATTATGTTGGATCTATTAAAAGTATCTCCGTGTCAGCACTTTACTAAATCAAGGCATCCATGACTTCCTCCAAGGAGCATTTTGTCTCCCATTTATGGCTCTTTGACTATATAATATACTAAAATATACTTTGGGGGACGCCTGGGTGGCTTAGCGATTTAGTGCCTGCTTCTGGCCCAGGATATGATCCTGGAGTCCCAGGATCGAGTCCTGCATTGGGCTCCCTGTGTGGATCCTGCTTCTCCCTCTGCCTGTTTCTCTGCCTCTCTCTCTCTCTCTCTCTGTGTGTGTGTGTGTCTCTCTCATGAATAAATAAATGAAATTTTTACAAAAATAAGTTAAGTAAAAATATACTTTGGAATGGGGAAGGAAGGTCACCTGGTAGCAGACGAACCAGGGAACCTACTTAATTAGTCTAGAGGGAGTATATGATATATACCGAGCACTCTTGAATCTTCAGGGCAACTAGGACAGGTGTTTTTCTGTTCTTGTGCTCTAGCCTCAGAAAAATGGAAAAAAGATAAAAATTTAAAATTCACTACCCCAAGTAACTAGAGCTCATGAAGGGGATAGGGAAATGGTCTTTAAGTTGTCAGATTCTGCTTTCATAAATAGCCCTTCTTGTGCCTTGAGGTGGAGATGCTCTGTTGGTCTCCCAAAGATTCCCTCGACATAAACCCCTACCTTTAGAACAGCATCTGGTACTGAGGAGTCAGAAAGGATTTAACTTAACAACCTGGCTCTGGTATTTTTACTAGGTCAGAAATAATACATTCTGATGTTGCATTCTAATGTCCGATACTTATAAAGCCAGTTTCTGGGAAAGGTCAGAAAAGAATGCCTTTGTTGGTTCAATTCATTTTTTCCGGTTTTGTTATTTCAGGTTGACTTATTGTAATGGTAATGAATAACTTACTTCATTTAGCCTTATAGATAAGAATTATTTGTTGATTATCAACAGCCTCATAGGTTACCCCTTAAGCCCTCAAAAATGTTTACTGTTTTCTTCTACAGGATTATCTGCTGTGTTGTGTCCAGCACTGTTTGGTCTGGTTTAAGAGTAGAGTGATGCCCCTACAGCAGGAAGAAGAGGAGGAAGAAGGGTTCTACCAAGACTTAGAGGATATGTTGGAATCTGTTACTAGTAGAATGATTAAGAGTGAACTAGAGGACTTTGAATTGGTAATTGCTAAATCTCAGTTGTATTGAATGATAGAGGTTGTTAATACCTCATTGGGGGGGGGGGGGTGTTTTGTTTTGTTTTCAAGATTTCATTTTTAAGTAATCTCTGCACCCAGTGTGAAGCTCAGACTCACAACCCTGAGATCAAGAGTTGCTTGCTCTACTGACTCCCAATAGCTCATTAATTTTTATCTTGTGTCTTTTAGGATAAATCAGCAGATTTTTCTCAGAACAGTGGTGTTGGCATCAAAAACAGTATCTGTGCTTCTCTTGTGATGGGAATTTGTGAGGTTCTAATAGAATACAATTTCTCCATAAGTAATTTTAGGTAAGGTATTGCTACTACTCTCCTTGCAATTTGATGAATACTCCATTTTTTATTTATTTTTTTTGTTTTTAATTCTAACTGTACTAGGCAGTGAACATAACCACAGGTCATGACACTGCCTCTTAGATGAATATCTAGTCTACCAGATTATATTCTTTCTACCAGAGAGCACCAAACATTTGCCACAGGAGTAGCATGCTTTCATTTATTCAAAATTCCCAGACCCTGAACTCAAGAAGTTCTGGTTTCAGTAGGGAAATTTTGTTTGGTAGTTTTGAGCTTTTGTGCTCTGTATTGACTGGTATAAATAAGGGAGAAAAAAGGTAACTCAGATGGATTAGAGTGATTTGGAAATTAATGCAGATTTATTCATTTATAATCTTGTGTTTAGAATAGAACATCTAAAGAAACATTGTGATATCTTTATTATTGGGTGTGAAAGTAAACCACAATATTCTGATGCTTGTCCTTAGTGGTCTCTTTTTCTTTTTATACAGTAAGAATAAGTTTGAGGAGGTTCTGAGCTTATTTATGTGTTACAAGAAACTCTCTGACATCCTTAATGAAAAAGCTGGTAAAGGCAAAGCTAAAACAGCCAACAAAATGGATAGTTTTTTGTCCATGAAATTTGTATCTGATCTTCTCACTGCTCTTTTCAGGTAAGTTTGTGATGGAGTGCTTAAAGATTTTTGTGCAATAAAGGTATTAACAGCTACCAGCTTCACTAGTATTATCTAATTTGGATTCACAATTCTTTTTTTTTTTTTTTTTAATTTTTATTTATTTATGATGGTCACACAGAAAGAGAGAGAGGGGGATCCCTGGGTGGCGCAGCGGTTTGGCGCCTGCCTTTGGCCCAGGGCGCGATCCTGGAGACCCGGGATCGAATCCCACGTCGGGCTCCCGGTGCATGGAGCCTGCTTCTCCTTCCGCCTGTGTCTCTGCCTCTCTCTCTCTCTCTCTCTGTGACTATCATATAAAAAAAAAAAAAAAAGAGAGAGAGAGAGGCAGAGACACAGGCAGAGGGAGAAGCAGGCTCCATGCACCGGGAGCCCGACGTGGGATTCGATCCCGGGTCTCCAGGATCGCGCCCTGGGCCAAAGGCAGGCGCCAAACCGCTGCGCCACCCAGGGATCCCTGGATTCACAATTCTTAATGTATATATAATAAGTAAGAGGTTTGTAGGTTTCTTGAAATGAAAGTTGGATAATTTGGGACACCTGAGTGGCTCAGCAGTAAGCATCTGCCTTCAACTCGAGGCATAATTCTGGAGTCCCAGAATTGAGTCCCATATCGAGCTCCCTGCATGGAGCCTGCTTCTCTCTCTGCCTATGTCTCTGCCTCTGTGTGTGTGTGTATGTGTGTGTCTCATGAATAAATAAAATCTTAAAAAAAAAAATCTGGATAATTCTAGGTAGGCACTCAAGAACTACCTTGAATTATTAATGGAAAATTCAGAAACAATGGACTACTGAAGAAAAGAAAGGAATGGCTTGCAGTAAGGCATTATAGGAAAATCTGCCTAAGTTCTAGCTACTGTAACAGTGTAAAAAGGGAAGAAAGAAAAACCTGAATTGAAAAAACAAAGGAGGAACAACAACAAAAAACATGGGAAACTAAGACTGAAATTTAAGTCTTACCAAAGCAAAGGGATTGGGGGAGGGAATAAAATGAGGTCACATAGAGAATGAGGGTTGTAGAAGGGCAGCTATGGCTGTGACTGGATGTGCTGCCTGGGGTCTGTCATTAAGAGCTTCATAGGTCCTGCTCTTCTAAACAGTCCCTAGAAAACCTAATTCCAGATCCCAGTAGCAATAGGAGAATCTCTTCTTTCTCTCTCTCTCTCTCTCTCTCTCTAGGGATAGTACCCAAAGCCACGAAGAGAGCCTGTCTGTTCTAAGGTCCAGCAATGAGTTTATGCGCTATGCAGTGAGTGTAGCTCTACAAAAGGTACAGCAGCTAAAGGAAACCGGGCATGTGAGTGGCCCTGATGGTCAAAACCCTGAGAAGATCTTTCAGAATCTCTGTGATATAACTCGGTAAGTCACTCTCACCTTCAGAAACCTGTTCCACTTGCTGTGGAATCTCTAAGAGGGGAAATTTGGGGGTAGGAATGAAGGCAGTTTGAAGTTGGAAATGCCTTTAGAGTAAAAGTACAATCATTAATATTGAACCTTTTTTTCTTGTCCTGCTTTGATGTGGAATATTAGCCACATAGAAAATGTTATTCTATTACCAGGAATAAAGAGGGATATTACATAATGACCAGTTCATCAGCAAGTAGACATAACAACTTCAAATGTGTATGCACTGGGGATCCCTGGTGGCTCCATGGTTTGGTGCCTGCCTTCAGCCCAGGGTGTTATCCTGGAGTCCTGGGATCGAGTCCCGCTCGTGCTCCTTGCATGGAGCCTGCTTCTCCCTCTGCCTGTGTCCCTGCCCCTCGTTCTCATTCTCATTCTCTCTCTCTCTGTCCCTCATGAATAAATGAATAAAATCTTTAAATAAATAATAAATGAATAAGCACCTAACAACAAAGCACCAAACTACTT
Organism: Vulpes lagopus; assembly: GCF_018345385.1. Lineage (NCBI taxonomy): Eukaryota > Metazoa > Chordata > Mammalia > Carnivora > Canidae > Vulpes > Vulpes lagopus. The sequence continues at coordinate 112,546,788 of NC_054827.1, forward strand.
GAAGCAAAAACCTATAGAACTGAAGGAGAAATAAAAAAGTGGTTCATCCTCTCTCAAAAATCAGTAGAGAACTGGTAGGTAGAAAACCAAGAAGGACATGGAACACTTGAGCCACACTGTCATCCAGCTTGATTTAATTGATATTTATACAAAATTTAACAACAGTTTCAAAATGCACATTTTTTCATGTGCACGTGGTGTATTCATCAAAATTGACCATATTTGGAGCCATAAAACAAACTGAACACATTTTTAGAATAGAAATCAGTATGTTCTCTGAGCACAGCAGAATTTTTTTTTAAAGATTTATTTATTTAGTTTAGAGAGAGCACAGGTGAGAGGGGCAGAGGGAGAGCGAGGAGAAAGAGCATCTGGAGCAGACTCCTCGCCTAGCATGGAGTCCAGCATGGGGTCAATCTCTTGACTCTGAGATCATGACGTGAGCCATAATCACAAGTTGAATGCTTAACTGACTGAGCCACCTAGGTGCCCCTGAGCACAACAGAATTAAACAAGAAAGCAGTAACAAAAATATTCTTATTTTGTAATATATTTTTTAAAACAACTGGATTATCCTTGTAGATTTGGAAATTAGATGCATTCTAAATAACCCATAGTCCAAGAGGAAGTTAGAAATCAGAAAGTACCTGGAACAGAATGAAACTGAACACACTGCATTTCAAAATTTCTATGATCCAGGTAAATCAATGCTTAGGAAATTTATAACTGTCAATGGTTATATAAGAAAAAAAAATTTCAAAGCTTCCACATTAAGAAAAGATTAAGATGAAGGTGAGCAGAAGGAAGTTATAAAGACAAAATAAAATCATTGAAAAAAGAAACAACAGAGAAAAAGAATAAAACCAGAAGCTGATTCTTGGAGATCAAGAAATGCAATAAATTGTAGCCAGACTGATGAGGAAAAGAGTGAAGACACAAAGTACTGATACCAGATATGAGGAAGAGGAGATAATCACTACTAATTCTACAGTCTGTAAAAATTGATAATAATAGAATGTTAACAACTTTATGCCAATAAACTGGATTACTTAAATGGACAAAGTTTTTGAAACTCAAGAAGAAATAGGCAACCTGAATAATCTTGTGACTCTTTAAAGAAATTGAGGAGCACCTGGCTGGCTAGTCAGTGGAGCATGTGACTCTTGATCTTGGGGGTTGTAAATTCAAGCCCCATGTTGGGTAGAGAGATTGCTTAAAATTAAAATCTTTTTAAAAAGAAGAAATTTAATTCGTAGTTCAAAATTTTGCCTCAAAGAAAACTCCATATCTAGATGAATTACTGGTGAATTCTACCAAACATTTAAGGATGAAATAATATACCAGGGTGCCCGGGTGGCTCAACTGGTTAAGCATCTGACTCTTGATTTCAGCTGAGGTCATTTCAGGGTCTTAGGATCAAGTGTCAGGCTCTGCGCTGGTCATGTAGCCTGCTTAAGATTGTCCCTCTCCCTCTCTCTCTCTGCCACCCCCCTAAAAAAAAGAGTACTAATTTATGTAAATTATCCCAGAAAATAGAATAGGAAGGACATGTCCTAACTCGTATTATGAGGCCAGCATTACCCTAATGCCAAACCCAGTCAAAGACATGATAAGATGGCTACTAACCAATTTCCCTTATGAATATAGATATTAAAAATATTAACAAATTGAGCCCAGCAGTTTGTAAGAAGGATGATGGAGTTGAGTGGAATATTTTCTCAAGAATGCAAATTGGCTCAAAATTTGTAAATCAGTCAATATAATTCAGCATGGGGATCCCTGGGTGGCGCAGCAGTTTGGCGCCTGCCTTTGGCCCAGGGCGCGATCCTGGAGACCCGGGATCGAATCCCACATCGGGCTCCTGGTGCATGGAGCCTGCTTCTCCCTCTGCCTGTGTCTCTGCCTCTCTCTCTCTCTCTGTGACTATCATAAATAAATAAAAATTAAAAAATAAAATAAAATAAAAACCTTTAAAATATATATATAATTCAGCATGTATCAACAGATTAAAGCAAACACCTTAAGGGGACGCTTGGGTGGCTCAGCAGTTTGGCGCCTGCCTTTGGCCCAGGGCGTGATCCTGATGACCCGAGATTGAGTCCCGCATCAGGCTCCCTGCATGAAGACTGCTTCTCTCTGTATCTCTCATGAACAAATAAATAAAAATCTTAAAAAGAAAAAGAAAACACCCTATGATCATCTCAAAACATGCAGAAAATTTGACATAAATTTATGATCAAATCTCTCAGCAAAGTAGAAATAAAAGAACTTTATCGGGCAGCCTGGGTGGCTCAGCGGTGTAGTGCCACCTTCAGCCCAGGGTGTGATCCTGGAGACCCAGGATCAAGTCCCACATCAGGCTCCCTGCATGGAGCCTGTGTCTCTGCATCTCTCTCTCTGTTTCTGTCTGTTTCTCTCTCTCATGAATAAATAAATTTTTTAAAAAATAAAATAAAAGAACTTGATCAATCCAATAAGGGGAATCCACAAAAAACCAATCAGCACCATACTTAATGATTAAGTGGACTGAATGCTTTCCCTCCCTGTGCTCTCACCACTGCTCTTCAACAACATACTAGAGGTTGTAGCCAAAGCAGTAAGACAGGAAAAAAAAGTAAACAGCATCCAGATTGGGAAGGAAAAAATAAGTGTCTTTGGGGATATTATAATTGTCTACAGAAAACAAGAACAGTATTTTTTAAATTGTGTTTTCATGTACATGCTAGCAGTGAACAATTGGAAGAACTTTAAAAACAGAACCATTTACTGTAGCATCATAAAATACGAACTTCCTGGCAATAAGTCTAACATGTAAGATTTATGTGATGAAAACTCAGAACATTAGAGCAATCAAAGAAGACCCAAGTAAATGTAAAGGTACCCAGTGTCCACAGAGGAGAAGATTCAGTATCGTCAAGGTGTGAATTCTTCGCATATCAACCCGTAGATTCAACAGTTTCTCTTTTTGTTTTTAAGGATTTTATTTATTTGTTTATGAATGAATGAATAAATGAGAAAGAAAAGCAGACTCCCCACTGAGCACAGAGCCCAACACAGGGCTTGATCCTGACTCTCCGGGATAATGACCTGAGCCAAAGGCAGATGCTCACCTGACTGAGCCACCCAGGCGCCCTCAACACAGTTTCAATCAAAATCCTATCAAGCTTTACTTTAGTAATTGACAAGATGATTCTAGAATTTTTGTGGAAAAGTAAAGGACTTAGAATAATTAAACAAGTTTGAAATAAAAACAAAAAGGACTAAAAAAAAAGAGGATTCACACTGTCAAGTCAGATGATAAAGTTACTTTATTTAAGATAGTGTGGTATTGGCAGAATCATTGGAGCAGAATAGATCAGAAATGGATTCCACAAATATGGTCATTTGATTTTTTACAAAAGAGATAATTTAATGGTCTTGGAACAGCTATCTATGTGGGAAAAAAATGAACCTTTATTCACTCTACATGTCAAACAAAAAATTAATTTGAAATGGGTCAAAGACAAAAATGTAAAACCAAAAATTGGTTCCCAGGATCAGGTCCCACATCAGGCTCCCTGCAGGGAGCCTGCTTCTCCCTCTGTCTGTGTCTCTGCCTCTCCCAGTGTGTCTTTCATGAATAAATAAAATCTTAAAAAAACAAAATAATAAAGCCAAAAATTGTAAAATATCTACAGGAAATTAGAACAATTTCTGTGATCATGTTTTAGGTAAAGATTTCTTAGAGCACCAGAAGCACAAGCTATAATTAAAAAAAACGTTTAATTCTGCTCTTTGGAAAACACTCTTAAGGAGATTAAAAAGACAAGTCATAGATGAGGAAATACTTGCAAAGCACATGCCTGATGAAGGACTGGTAACCAGAGTATATAAAGAACACTCAAGCTTAATTCAATTTAAAACAGCAAACAACCAAATTTAAAAATGAGTAAGATATTTGAACAGATACTTGACCAATAGATGGCTGATAAGGACACAAAAGGATAGCATAATTAGTTCTTAGGTAAATGCAAATTAAATCACAATGAGATATCACTGAATATTAGAATACCTGAAAGTAAAAAGACTGATGATACTTGGCACCTCTGTCTGGCTCAGTTAGAAGAGCGTATGACTCTTGAACTCTGGGGTTGTGAGTTCTAGGCATAGAGATAACTAAAAACTTTTAAAAATAAGCAAATATTCTTTTTAAAAAAGGCTGACAATACCAAAATGTTGTGGATGTGGAGAAATTTGAACTCTTATACACAATGGGAATGTAAAACAGTACAACCACTTGAGAAAACAGTTTGGCATTTTCTTCAAAAGTTAAGCACACACCTACCATATTATCTACAGATTCCACTCGTAGATGTTTACCCAAAAGAAATGAAAGAATATATCCATATAAAGGTTTTTGATTAAAAAATAAATAAATAAAGGTTTTTGATTGCCCCTTTATCTGTAATAGCAAAATTTGGAAACCAAACATCCATATCCAGTTGAATGGAGAAACTGGTACATCTATACAATGAAATATTCTACTTAGCAATAAAATGAGATTATCTACCATACATGTAGCAACAGAGGGGAATCTCAGAAGCATATGCTAAATTAACAGCTAGATTCAGAAGGCTACATACTGAATGCTACCATTTTTATATACTATTTTGTAAATAATATAACCATAGGGAGAGGAATCAGATCAGTGATTGGAAAATCGGGAGAGAACTGACTTACAGAGCAATGTAGGGGAACTTTTGGGATGATAGAAATATCTTGATTATGGGGATGATTACATGATTGTATAAGTTTGTTAAAATTCATTGAACTGTACATGTACAGGGTTTGAATTTTACAATATATAAAATTTTACCTCAGTGAACCTGACGTTAATAAAATCACTTTTCTGTGGCACCTGGCTGCGTCAGTCAGTAGAGTGTACAACTCTGGATCTTGAGGTCTTGAGTTCCATCCCTGTGTTAGGTGTAAAGATTACTTACAAAATAAAATCTTTTAATAAATAATCACATTTCTTCTTTTCAGGGTCTTACTTTGGAGATATACTTCCATTCCTACTTCAGTGGAAGATTTGGGAAAGAAAGAAAAAGGAAAGAGCATCTCACTGTTGTGCTTGGAGGGTTTGCAGAAGATATTCAGTGCTGTGCAACAGTTCTATCAGCCCAAGATTCACCACTTTCTCAGGGCTCTGGGTGAGCTTTTCAGTTTTGAATAAATTGGCTTCATCTGGGTTTCTTATTCTTAACCAAACCTCTTGATTCTATTTACTAATCTACCACACGACATCTGAGAGCAGGTCCCAGTGTTGCTAATGAGTGACATCTAGTGGATTCAGAATTGGCATTTACTGGATTTTACACATGACCACAAATAGTGACTGGAAATTGGAAGATAGTGCTAAGAAATTGCAGAATGTTAGGAATATATTTAATTCTGCCCCCAGACCTTTTTTTGGCATTCTAAAATTTTAGCTTAATATTAAAAGGCCAAAAAAGCATAGTGAGTCGGTCCATTTCAAAGATCACATTCTTTTCCCTTTCCTAGATGTCACAGATAATGAGGGAGAAGAGGCGGAAGGCAGCGTCAGTCACAGAGCAGCATTCCAGATCCGGCAGTTTCAGGTAAGTAGCCTTGGCAAGCTGCTCTGCTTGCCTGAGGGCCCCTGCAGAGGGACTGTTAGCTGGGCCAGCTGGTGGGAATGGGCAGACAGAACGCAAGTAGGACAGGATTTCTTCTGGGTCATCATCTAAGCCACAGGACATAGCTCTGCTGAGTGGAAGGTAATGCCTGTAAAAGGATTCTGGGGAAGGGGGCGCCTGGATGGCTCAGTAGTTGAGTGTCTGTCTTCAGCTCAGGTCGTGGTCCCGGGATCCTGGGATGGAATCCCACATTGGGTTCCCTATAGGGAGCCTGCTTCTCCCTCTGCCTGTGTGTCTCTGCCTCTCCCTCCCTGTGTCTCATGAATGAATAAATAAAATATTTTTTTAAAAAGGATTCTGGGGAGGTTGGGTGTGAAAACCACTCCAACCTACAGCACTGTTGCCTCCAAGAATTACTGTTTGAATCGATATGAAGAGATAGCCAGGAGCCCATTAAGGTATGGAGTGTGTGTCTTTGTTTCTGAGCGTGGTATAGTTTGACTTTGTCAAATTGCACAGAGACTGGACAGTGAATCCTGTTTGTTTCTTTTTTTTTTTTTTTTTTTTTTTTAAGGATTTTATTTATTTATTCATGAGAGACACAGGCAGAGGGAGACACCTCACAGGGAACCCAATGCAGGACTCAATCCCAGGACTCCAGGATCGCGCCCTGAGCCAAAGGCAGATGGTCAACTGCTACGCCACCCAGGCGTCCCAGCCCGTTCATTTCTAACCAGTAGTTGTCACAGTATCAGGATTTTCTGTCGCAGAGGATTTCTGTATTTAACACATAATTTTTTAAAGTTTCTGCTCTGTGCTAGGGACTGTTCTAGGTGTTGGGGATGTAGCAGGAAACAAAAGAAACAAAATCCCTCTCCTTGGGGAGCTTACAGAATGGGGAAGAGGCTGGCACACAAAATAGAAGAGTATTTCAGGTGGTGAGAGAGGAATGGGGCAAGGGAATCAGGGAAGGTATGCAGGCAGGGCTGGGGCTGGAGCTAAATCGGAGATCAGTAGACAGGCCTCAGGAGGTCATGAGCTACCCCCAAGAGTGGGTGCAGTATTCATTCCTAACATGTTTGGCAGGAGGTTAGAGTCCACAGTTCTCAAGAGAACACTTGGATTTGTGGTCAGGAACAGGGTAGGAAACTGCTTGTTCAATCCAGGTTTATTTTCAGATTTTGTGCTCTCTGAATTTTGGTAGCTTTGAATCCTTTCTGTCCCAGCCTTAGGAATCTCCGGCTATATGTCTCTGCTCCATGACAGGAACATACCTGCTGATGTCTCTGTGTTCCTTTCTTTCCCAGAGGTGCTTGTTGAATTTACTTAGCAGCCAAGAGGAAGACTTTGACAGCAAAGAAGCCCTCCTCCTCGTCACTGTTCTCTCCAACTTGTCCAGGCTGCTGGAGCCATCCTCCCCTCAGGTAGAAGCCCCAGCTCAGTCCCACCAGCAGCCCTCAGAAGGCCAGGAGTGTTGCCTCACAGGGTTGAACTGTGTGGTTCCCTTATACATGGACTGTTGGTTCCCTTATACATGGACTGTTCCTAATACGGTACAGAACTGTAAATGTATTTTCTCTTTATGACTTTCTCAATAACCTTGCTTTTCTCTAGCCTACTTTATTGTAAAAATACAGCATGTAAGTACCTATAACATACAAAATAAGCACTGATCGACTATTGATACCATCAGTCCGGTTTCTGGTCAGCAGGGGACTGTTAGTAGTTATGTTTTTCATGAGTCAGGAAATTCTACATGGATTTTTGGCTTGGCCAGGGGTCAGCACCCCCAGCCCCAGCTTTTTTTTTTTTTTTTTTTTTTTTTTCGCCCCTGCATTTTTTAAGAATCAACTGTATATATCTCAATGTCTCCTTTCTTTTTTTTTTTTTTTTCAGTGTCTTCTTTCAAATTTATTTTTAAGTAATATAAGATCTGGGTAGTATTCCTTTTCTTACATAGTGTTTCTACCATGACATAATTATCTGCAGCCATACAGAACAAAAACCATACTGCTTTTTGTTTGGCTATTGCCCTGACCCTTGTCAGCAGTAAGCACTATAGAAAAAAAATCATGTTTATCTTTGGTGCATCCAACCTTCTTAGCTTGTGTGTTTACTCATTCTTGGTGTTTGCTCCTTTCTAAGATGAAAGTGTATTCATTATCATGAAGGTAGCTGACATCGAGCAGTTTTGACTTTCTTAGCAAGGGTAGCTGGTATGGAGTTTGGGAGAAATTCAACAAAAGGTGGTTAAGTCAGAAAGCATGTCTACAGTCCCAAAGCAGAAACGACTCCGTGGGATGGGTTGTGTGTATATGCATGTCAGTGTGCACACATGTGTAGGAATGTGGACCCCATGAGCGTTCACACACAGAAGAGAAGGGCTGCATTTTGTGGGTCTGTTCTGTTCAGGGGTGATTTCCTCAGAGGATGACAAAGAACATCCTTGATGCCTTGAGCACCTAGGGTGCTCCTACCACATCTGCTTCCTGATCTGTGAGGAAGACTGGCTCCTTGTGTGAGCCCTCTCTTCAGGAAGAGCTAGTAGCCTGGGAGGATGGCAGTGTGTCCGAGTGCTGAAAAGCAAGCCTGAGCTTCCTGTTGGAGATCCCGGCAGCCCAAACAAAGCCCCCTTGCTGGCTACTCCCTTTGTCCTAGCACCACGCTGCTCCTCCCCACCTTACTTTCTGCTTGTCATTTTTGTGCTGCTACTGCTGCAGCAAACAGAGCACTAGCAAGGAGACAGCCACAGGGAAATGGGGCCTGGGAGATCTGAGGGAAAATAGGCAGATTTAAAAGGCTTATATAGACAGGAAAATTTTTTTAATTCAAAACTCATCACCCACCATCCCCATAACTTCAGATAATCTCTTTCCAATTTTTTAAAATCCGGTTTTGAGTGGGTAATAAAGTCCTATGATTTGAAAACTGGAAATTATTAGTTTTGCAGTGAGTAGTCCCCCACCTTTAACTGTCCACCTCCACCTGTTCAATTCTTTTCCCCAAATAAGTGAATAACCTTTTTTTAGTTTCTGGTGTATCCCTCAAGAGTTCTTTATTCCTACAGAAGCAAAAACAAATATAGATCTTTATTCCCAACCCTGTTGTCCGTCTTCACCCAGAAGTCTGTTTGCATCCTGCTTATTACAATTAACACCGTATTGTAAAGACCTTTTTATATCGTTCACAGAGACTTTTCAGAATTAGCTTCTGAATTTATTTTTTACTCCAGTAGGTCAAAATTTGAGTTTTTACTTGTCACTCTGTACTTAGGCATACTACCTCTCATTGCCCTTGTAGCTGAAAACCTGTCCCAAGGAACTGCCGAAGCACTGAGCTGGAACAGGTATCTGCAGCGCAGGACGCTGCCACCAAGACCTTAGGCCTCCTATCCTTACCTGAGAAAACTCCAGCTGGTTGTTTGCCTTTCCTTTTTTTCCCTACTCCTTTCCAACCTCTGGTCTTTTGGCTCCTAGAAGCTGATTCAGGGATCTCCATTAGACTGATCTTCTTACAGATACGGCAGTTGTGGAGAGTGTGAGGCATGGAAAAGGAAAAGGCTCATCAACCCCAGGCTGTGGTCAGGAGGGGAGAGGAAGCTTGGGACAAGAGCCCAAATGACAGGACCTTCAGTCCTTAATGAGGCTGTGAACTTTGAGAATTGAGTCATATGGTATTATATTAGGAGAGAAGGACCAGTAATTCTCATAATTTTGGACCTATTTTTAATGCTGATCTTAGTAAATAACCACTTTAGATCCAAGCACATGTTTGGGCAGGTGATAAGAATTGGAAAGGTCTAGAGCTCTTGTAATCTGAACACTGAGCTCTGTCTGTCTCTTCACATGTTTCTTTAATACCTGTGATCTCTAGTTTGTGCAGATGTTATCCTGGACATTGAAGATTTGTAAGGAGAATAGCTGGGGTAAGTTTCCTTCCTTGTTTCCCTTTAGACTATGTAAAATCATCATTATCAAATAGCATTTAAAGATGGAAAGGTACTCATTACATAGTCACAGAGTGACCAAAATGAAAAAGCTGAAATACCAAGTGCAGAGCAGTTGGCCCTCTCGTTCACCGCTGGGGGAAGGCCACGATGTAGCCACCCTGGAAGACTTGGCGGCATCCAGTTACATCCAGCAGTACCACCATGGGGAGGACACAAGGGACGAATTCTGCAGGCAGAGACTCACATGTCTGTCAGCAGTGGAGGGGGCGAGGGAGTGACAGTGTGCACACATAGTGAAACACTGAGCAGCAGTGAGAATGGTAAAGCACCAACACAACATGCAGGAATTGCACAAACATGCTGTGGGACCAAAGAAGCCAAACACATAAAAAGTACTTCCTGCATGATTCCATTTAGATAAAGTTCAAAATCGGACACCACTAGATGTGATGGTAGAAGTCAAGATAGCAGGTTCCTTGCTGGGGCGAGTGAGGTAGAAGGGGATTTCTGGGGTGTTGGTAGTGTTCTGTTTCTTTATCTGGGTGCTAGTTTCCAGTGATAGTGACTGGTGAATAACAGGAAACCTCTGCTTTCTTTGTGCCTGTGGACAGATGCACCTTTGTGGGAGAGCTGCCTTAGGTGGACTGTGTGCAGCACTAGGATAGTATATATAGGATGTGGCAAGCTGTGTTTCTGGTTTGGCATCTTGTACCTTGAAGACTGACGGGGTTAGAACTTAACCTTTTAATTTTCTTTCCTTCCCACCGTTAGAGGATGCCTCATTTTGCAAGGGCTTGATGAATTTGCTCTTCAGCCTCCATGTTTTGTACAAGAGTCCTGTCACCTTGCTGCGTGACTTGTCCCAGGATATCCATGGGCTTCTTGGAGACATAGACCAGGTAGGTACCACAGGTGTCGCCACAACACTCCGAGTGGGGATAGGAGCCTGGGACCAGCCTTACTGCAATCACATCTCTCTCTGCCTCCTTAGGATATAGAGGTGGAGAAAACAAACCACTTCGTGATGGTGAATTTGAGAACAGCTGCCCCTACTGTTTGTGTAAGTGTGGAACCCCAAGCCATGGGAAGCCGCCTTGCCATTCCTTCCATTTTGTTCCACGTAAAGAGTAAATGGTTGTGGCTCAAGTCCTGAGGCCTGTTACCTGCTCGCATGTGGCCATGCTTGTTACGTTTAGCTGTGCTTGTCCTGTAGCTGTGCACAGGAGCCATGCCAGGCCTTCTTTTCTTTCACAGTTACTTGTTCTGAGTCAGGCTGAGAAAGTCCTGGAAGAAGTAGACTGGCTGATCACCAAGCTTAAGGGACAAGTGAGCCAAGAAATTTTATCAGGTAAGATGCATTCGGGGTAGAGTCCCAAGGATTATGGTAAGAGAGAGCCCACCAAAATCCAAATTGGATTGCTGCAAAGAAGTGCAGCTCAATTTGTTTCTCAGTTTGAGCCAGATTTCCAGTGTGATGGAAAAAAAGCAGATCATAGTGTGGCTTATGATAGAATGGCTATCGATTCACTCTGCACGATGAATTGCATGCTCGTTGTCCCTACAGGTTTCCATTTAATCATGGATAGCTGATTTCTAAATCTTCTTCACTTTAACTAGGAAATAAGGTCAGTGGGTTTGAATGTGCCAATTTCATTTCCTTTCAGAAGAAGCCTCTTCTCAGGCAACCCTACCAAATCATCCCGTGGAGAAAGCCATCATCATGCAGCTGGGAACTCTGCTTACATTTTTCCATGAGCTGGTGCAGACAGCCCTGCCATCGGGCAGCTGTGTGGACATCTTGTTAAAGGACCTTTGCAAAATGTACACCATTCTCACGGCACTTGTCAGATATGTGAGTATCAGAGATGACCTGAGTCACTCCTGCTGTGCTGCCCTAGCCAGCTGGAGACTAGGCCAGGGCAGCAGCTTACTGCTGTGGAACGCCCCTGCATAGAGCTCTCACCTACCACCTGGGCAAGTTGTGGTTTGATTCTGGTTTGGTCAGTAGGTGGCAGGTGTCTTGACAGGCCAGAAAAAAACCAAGTTGATGGCATAATTCTAAATCTGCTTGTAGAGGCCTTGGCGTTGTGGGGGTGGGGGGGGCTTCTTTATGTGTTTCACTTCTTGAAGTGAAGAGGATTACACTTACAGGTGTGTGTGTAAGTATATGGCATCTAATTGATGGTGAATACCTCCTTCAGTGCTTCTGAGACTTAATCTAATCTACAGCTGTAGAATTCAGTCCAACTCCTTATTGCACACGAAATTACACTACTTTTTTTTTTCTTTTAAGATGTTATTTATTTATGAGAGAGACAGGCAGAGACACAGGCAGAGGGAGAAGCAGGCTCCCTGCAAGAAGCCCAATGTGGAACTCAATCCCGGATCCTGGGATCACAACCTGAGCCGAAGGCAGACACTCAACCCCTGAGCCACCCAGGTGTCCCTTAATTACACTATTTCAAACCAGTCTGGGCACTAAAGAGGTGTTTAGTCCTCCTTTTGTTCTTTAACAAGTCAGTGTTAGATGCCTTATTACAGGTCAGGTACTTGGGTGGGAGAAAGGTGTTTTTGTTTTTTTCTTTTTAAATACAAGGCATACGCTGCCCTGAGTTTGAGTTAATGCTCCCTGGTGTCTATTAACAAGGACCTCTGCTCTTGCAGTGTTTTTAGTCCTCAGCAGACATTCAGAAGGTGATGATGGGAACTAAGTGACTTAGTTCTGATTCTTGCAGTGATCCATATTAAATACTCAGAAAGGCATAGACAGCCCAAGAAAGATGGTAGACTACCATGTGATGTCCCCAAACAGCAGTGCAGCCATCTCTGAGAAGGTACAGCTCTGGCCACATGATGTGGCTCCTAAAATTCTGTAGTGGAAATACTAAAAGCCTCTTCTCTTTACTGTCATTGTTTAAAGGAAAAGACAGCAAAGTCATTGGTTTTTTTAGATGCAGGGGCCATCAGCCTGAAGGATTTTTAAAGCAGTAAGCTGAACCAGTCAGAAATGGAAACCCTTCATTGCCTGTTGTCTAGGAGGCTCAGGAGCTTTGAGGAGGGGCAGAGGAAGCTTTGTGGCTAGGATTCCCCATAAACGTGTGCGCTTGTTTCCTTTTCCCCCTTCCTGTCAGCTGCAGATCCCACTCCCCTAGCTCACTGACTCACCTGTAGATGTCGGGATGCTCTTAGAGGACCTAGGCTAAATCTGGGAATCTTTGGTATCTTAGTATCTGCAGGTATGTCAGAGCTCCGGAGGAATTCTGAAAAATATGGAAAAGCTGGTGAGTTGAAAATTCCTTTCCTAGGAATGGGGGAAGCCTTCTGTTCCTACAGTTAAATTGATTTCCTTCTCTTTTGCTGCAGGTGAAACTGTCCGGTTCTCATCTGACTCCCCTGTGCTATTCTTTCATTTCTTACATACAGGTAAGCGATTCAGAGTCAATATCACAATAGATCTTCCGGTAGGGAAGGACTTCTTGTGTCCCCAGGGGACTGCCTGACCCCTTGAGCCCAGCGTCCAGGCAGATTCTTCCCTACTTACCGTAAGCTAAAGACACCCACTTGGGACCAAGCCAAGGCTTGAGGTTTTCTCGGCAAAGAAATCTTTAATTATACAAAGAAAAAAAGTTTTTCTTAATTTGGAGAAAGTGTTTGATAGGCTTGCATTTGGAGCAGGGAAGGAACACGCATGCTTGAGCTGTGACTTAGTTCATTTCTGGGTGATTCTAAATTCATGCCATTGGCCATCCTTTGGTGTGTGAGTAAAGTAGCAGTGAGCCCATGGGCCAGATGGCACAGTGTATGTGGGAGTAGCAGCCCTTTCAAGGAGCGGAGGGCATGTGGGCTGTTTCTGCCAGACAAATTAATGAAGTTCTCCTAAATAAAGTAGTAGGGTCTTTTAGGATTAGGAGAAATTTTAAATATCCTCTGGTCGCAAATACCACCAGGTTCTTGTGATACCTGAGACACTGTTACTGTTAGCTTAAACCAGGGATTTTAGGCCCCTGCATTATTGACATCTCTTGAGCCAGATAATTCCTTGACTTGGGGCCTCTTCCGTGCATTCTGGAACATTTAGCAGCATTGCTGGCCTCCACCTACTAAATGCCAGTAGCGGCCCCAGTAGCAGACGTTCAAAAACGTCTCTAGAAATTACCAAATGTCCAAAAGGGCAAAATCACCCCCAGTTGAGAACCTCTGGCTTAAACGCATGAAAACACATGGTCTCCCGAGGTCCCTTAGTCCCTGAAGTGAAGAGGATTGCAGGGCAGTTACTGATTGTCAAGGAATCAATCAGATGTGCACTAATGGGTTAACCTGGGCCAAGAGTCTAGAACCACTTGTTAAAGCAACCGATTGTGACCACTTTTATAGCAATGCCCTACTTGCTTTCCGCCTATGCGTTGTGCACAGACCTTGTTCTCTGTGAAATGTGCTTCACGAGCAACCTTGAAAGACTAATGAATGGTTCCATTAATTACAGTTCTTATCTAGAAACCAGGATTGCATTTGTCACATCTTTCGGAGAGCTATTTATTCTCTTAGAGCCCCTTCACCACCACCACCATCGCCCCCACCCCAGCCTTGGCTCTCAGTGGGAAGAAAGCAAAGAAAACTCGTACTTTCAGACCCTTAGCATCCTGCTCAGAGCTGTGCACCTGTCTGAGATGCCTCTTCTGGCTAGGATTCTAGCCCTCCTGACCCAGCAGGAATGGGCAATCCCCCCAGTCGATAGGGAGTGCTTTAAGGAGTTTCAGCAGGGTTCCATCGTGGGTCCCACCTCTGGAGACATCTCGCTTCCCATTTGGTCACACGGGTTCTACGGTGCCTCCCTGACCCTCTCTTAAAAGGGCCTCACCCTCCAGCCTGTTCGAGGGCTAGTAGTAGACTTCTTCACACCAGGCCCTCTGGAATCCCTGTCATTTCTCAGTTTCCAAAACGTGCCACGTGGACTAAGCCTCCTGCCGCTCACATGGTTGCAGTGGTACAGTTCTCCCTATTTCCGGGTCTCTGTTTTTGATCCTCTTACCTGTCCCATGGGGCAGGTGTGTACATTCCTAGCAGGCACAGCACATCCCTCCAGGTAAAGTCTCCTGTATTTTGTGTAGCCCTCATGTGGCATGGATCTTGACTCTCATCTGCCTTATCCTTGGTTCCCTTTATTCTTTCTCCAGGAGCTCTTTAGTCTGCAATATTTACGACACAGGGACGTGTTCCTATGACCTTTAAGCCTTTCTCAAGTACATAACCACCTGGCACACAAGACATGTCTGGTGTCTGCCTCTAAGTGAGAAGACAGCAGGCCCTGGGAGCACTCTCTGGCTTCCTCTCCTTTATGGAAACCCTCTGAGCCAACTGCCAGTTGGGAAATCACTATTCCTGCCGCCATCCTGACTGTCCCCACTGTGACCATCTCTGGACCTCGCCAGTCCCTTGGCTGTTCTGGTATAAGAACAGTCAGTCCCGTCTTCCATGCGCTAGTTCTTTTTAAGATTTTTTTAAATTTATTCATGAGAGAGACAGAGACCCAGGCAGAGGGAGAAGCAGGATCCTTGCGGGGAGCCCGATGCGGAACTCAATCCCAGGACCCTGGGATCATGACCGGAGCCAAAGGCAGATGCTGAACCACTGAGCCACCCAACTGCCCCCTCCCTATGTGCTAGTTTTTAAGACCAAGACTGTAAACCTCCCTCCAGCAAAAACCCCAGAACATCTGAGGATCATAAATGTCAGAGTGTTTCCCATCTTCCAGCATCTGCCGTCCGTTCTCTTCACGCAGACTTGATTCCTTTACAAACCCCCATATTCTGCTGTAATCCCCTTTTTAGAACATTACCAACAGCATCTTCAGGAATGAGAGAATTTGTTTCTGTGTTTTTAGAACAAGAGTCAGAGCCTAACATGTACAGGAGAGAAGAAGGGGAAAGCCCCAGTTGTTGCCACGGCCATGGTAAGCAGCCGCTGCTCGCACAGCAGCCCCAGGGAGCTGTGGAAATGGGCAGGGACAGAGGCTGATCACACAGAGCCCACGTGCAGCAGGATTCCATTTATAGAAGGGGCCTGGGACAGGCAGAGCTAGAAACAGCATGTATCAGCGGCTGGGGAATGCCTGCTGAAATGGTCCGAGATTCCTCTGAGGGAACGAAAATGTCCTTTGATCAGGGTGGTGGTTGCACAACTCTGTACTGACCACTAAGCCGTGCAGTGTCGATGGGTAAACCGTGGCATGTGTGCACTGTAATCGCGACTGCGATTTTACAGAAGTGGGGGGAGCTGCTTCTCTGCTCACAGGTTTTGTGTTCAGAGGGAACATCTTTCTCCCCTGAACCAAAAACCACAGTTTTCAGTAAGCACCTGATGATCTTAAGCTTTCTTTAAAAATGACTTAGGAAAAGTTAATGAGCCCAGAAGATGCTCCTGAGAGGACATGGAAGAGGTGAGGCAAGAGCAAGGACCAGGGTGTTCTAGGACGCTGCTGGCAAAGGTGGCTGTCTAGTCTCGGCAGCTTGGCAGTAACCGCTGGATTTCAGGAGCTGCCCTGGTGCACTTTCCAGTTCTGCTTGCAGGGAGTGGAGACTAAGGCCTGTGTATAGGATGGGCCTAGCAAGGCCTCAGATGCACACTAAGTGGACTGGCGAAACAGGCTATATAAATGCATTTATTAAAAAAATAAACTTAAAAAATTAAAAATAAGTGGATTTATACTGTAGAATACGACATGGGCAAGAGGAACACACGAATTTAAATGTTCACATACACAATTCTCTCCAAGATAATGTCCTTCCCATCCCTTTTTTTCCTCACATCCTCGATATGGTCCTTCTCCGTCAGCCAGCCTACATAAACACTAAATACTGAGAAATTACAAACCGGATTCAGGGCCATCCTTATGGTCCTTTGAGATTTAACTGCCAGAAATCATAGAGTATTGGAACATAGGGAATTCCCCTTTGCTTGGAAGGCTACTAAATGCTTCAGAGGACAACTCCAAAAACCCTTGAACCTGAAACTTAGGTTTTCTCCTCTTTGCCCCATAGGCCCGAGTCCTTCGGGAAACCAAGCCAATCCCTAATCTCATCTTCGCCATTGAACAGTATGAAAAATTCCTCATCCACCTTTCAAAGAAGTCCAAGGTAAACCTGCTGTTCTTTGTTACTATTTCCGTTTACCTGGGCGGGTCCTGGCCCACAAAGGCAACACAACTGCCTCTGGGGAACTGGGGAAGAAACTAGAACCCGGTTCTCTGTGACCTGATGACCTGAATCCAGACATCATGTAGGAACTAGGAAAACCAGGTCAGGAGGGTGTGCATGCCTGGAGGAGAGGCTGAAGGGCCTGTCTTAGCCAGAGGGAAACGTGCCCACACCTGCGATTCTGTCCTAGGTGAACCTGATGCAGCACATGAAGCTCAGCACCTCAAGGGACTTCAAGATTAAGGGAAACATCCTGGATGTGGTTCTTCGAGAGGACGAAGATGACAACGAGGTCAGTGCCTGCTTCGAAGTTGACCCCTCTCCTGCCCGATGGCAAAGCCTGGCTGGGAGCAGCACGGAGAAGGCTGAGACGGTCAGGCATGGCCAGAACCAAGGCCTGTCACAGAAGTCACCCAGAGTGGTGCACATTTGGGGTAGACCTTTCTAGAAAGGGGGCAAGGACCCCAGTTCTTATGTGGGTCTTCCCCCATGACCTTCTGAACTATTAGGAAATTACTAGCCCCAGAGTTACAGCTCCAAAACCAGTTCAGTTCCTTTTCCTGCCTCCCTTTGGCTGTATGGCTGCAGCAGCAGAGCCAGGGAGCTCGGGTTTGTCTGAGATGGAAGTCAGTGAAGTTTACATGAGACACCCTCATGTCTGGCTTCTCAAACATTCTGAACCTTCGTGCTTCCAATGATCACATTCCGGGCCATAAGGCACCTGGCCTGTCACAGAGCTGTCAAGGGGCTCAGCTACATGGAGGCAGCTGTCTCCCTCCTTGCCCCCTCCCAGGAAGGGCTGCTCGGCCACTTGGGAGGCGGTCCTCTTCATCCAGACGGAATGACCTAGGAGTGGGAAGGGGGAGAAAGCAGGACTACCACAGGCTTAGATGAGAAGATAAAGGATTTTTATTTCCACTGCCTCTGAGCAGGCTTATCACATTTGAGCATTACTTCTCTCCCCCTCTAGGGCACTACATCAGAGCACGAGGGACAGAACAAAGAACCAGCCAAGAAGAAAAGGAAAAAAGAAATGAAATGCCTGAGTTAATGTGAACTTTGGGGCTTCTGCTTTCTTTTTTACCCAACAAGCAGCAGTACCCCCTTGTCCTACAGCCTGCACCAGCAGTGGCATCTTGGCTCTGAACCCAGGAGCTCCACTGCACCTTCACTCGGAGGCAGTCCGTTCTAGGCAGGTCCTGCTACCGAGGAGGGCTGACCTCCCGCAAGCCCTTCTGCACAAGCACAGCGCAAAGCCTGGGTGTGGGAGCCCACACCGTCCCGACGAAGCTCCACGGGAGCAAATACAGGGCACCTCCAGGCAGAGCTAGGGTCCAGGCTGGCTTCACTGTTCCAAGGAGCCTTTGGTGAGTTCAATTATCTGGTAAATATCCAGCGCTTCACCTGAAAGACAGTGTAGAGAGGTTAGGACGCTTCCTCCAGGACTGGAACCCGTGTCCGGGAGCGAGCAAGCAGAGGACCTGTCAGGGACGGTAATGCTATGTTTGGGACTGTCCGTTTTCTGTATAAGTAAGTTTGTCTAAGCTTATTTTCTTTTTAAATGTATCTTTCTGCTTTACTTGTTTGATATTCATTGCACATTCTCACCTAAGAATGCACTTTAGCTTTAAATAAGAAATCTTAAAATATGTTTCTGCTGTGGTTGCAGAAGGAATAATAAACAGTACAGAGGGAATACTTGAGTCCTGGTTTCTTCCTCCATGTGATTATGTTCTCTTTAGACCTGGGGCACTGTCCACTGAACAGCCCACCCACCGTACATTCCGTGCACAATCAACAGATGTGTGGAGCTCACCCTGGGGAATCCCGTATCTCCTTTCCATCCCAGTTGGGTTGGAAGGGGTTTTACAATCCATGGTCACTTCCTTCCTGAGGCACTGGTCAATATCGACTGTGCTGAAAAAGGCGACGGACTGGGGTAGGTCATTGAGACCCAGCTTGTAGGCGAACATGCACCTGCAAGAGACCCGACCTCCTCTCAGGCGCGGCCCGGCACTTCCCCGTCCCCCTAGCAGACCAAAATGCAGTGAGAGACTCCAGACACACCTCTTGTCCTGCAGTTCAGTACACTATTGATGCAAAACATTTGACTTTTTGTGTATTTGAATATCGAGTGGCCCAAGGACTCTGTTAGCTTTGTCAGGCACGACCCCCCAGGGGAAGATGGAGAGGGACCTCTACCCATTAGGAGAGATCTGCTTCCCAAACTAGTTCTGGATGGCAGACTCACACAGAACTGTAATTCCTGAATTCAAACATGTAAATTAGGAATTTTACTATGAATTTTCTCATTCACAACGTCTTCTGGTGGTAGTCTGAATCACAAACTTTTGGCACTTAAGGAAACACTTATGGATTTAAAAAAAAAAAACCTCTCGTTTGATTTTTTTTTTCCATTTGATTTTCAAAACAAAGGTATGCATCTAGGGGAGTACAAGATGGCAGCTACTCTTGGGACACCTGACCTCCTCACTATCTCTCATCTAGTCTGAGTTTATGATATTTTCAAACCCGAGAAATTTAAGTTGAAGCCTGTCTTTTTGAAAATTTTTTCAACAACAGAAAAAGAAACACTCATTCCTAGGAAGATGAAAACGCAAAGAGCATGCTCAGCCTGGTCCAAAGGCCCAAGCGGCCACAGGCCCCCACCTACCTGGTCAAGAGGTTGGTGATCTGCAGGGCCAGGGCTGCGCGGTAGCGGTCCTCCTCTCGCACCAGGTAGCGGACCTCATCGTGGATGCTGATGCAGAAGCGCCCGTCAATGGCAAATTCCTCAAACAGCCACTTCATGGCCACGAGCATGAGGTGTAAATAGTCCACAGCAGAGCTCTGCACCACCCAGTTCACACGGCTGGTCATAAACTTGGGGGCGAAAGGGGCACAGGTTAGGAATTTTGCCATACCCTGGCTCACTCTGGGCAGCGTGGAGGGGTGGGAGGTAAGGGAGCCCTGCCCTTCCCTGTGACCCCTCTCCCCCCACCTCCCCCCTCCAAGGAGAGCAATCTACCTCCCCCTGGACAGCCGAGGGCTCCAGGGCACGGCTAATGCGGCAGCCCAGCACCGGGGTACATGGGGTGTCAGACATGGCAATGCTCTCCAGCTTATTGAACATTTCTGATTCTGTGCCCCCCCTCCACGCTCGCTCGGCAGCCACCTCCCACTTCTTCCAACGTGACCTGGAGACCAAAACAAAAAAGCAGGGGGAGGCAAGCTTTGCCTTTCAGCTTCTCGGAGTGAAGAACAAAGCATCCCAGCTCTCCAGGGACCAGCCCGGACCCTCCCTCCATCTTTAATACACAGAAGGCTCTCACTTCCTCGAAGCTTCTCTCTGGATCTTGCGCAGATCCTGCAGGGAAACCCAGCCATCTTCAGTCCTGTCCACGGGGAGGTCCAATTCCCTCACCAGCCACTCACCCTCCTCCGACAGCCGATACCTGGGGGCAGTGTCGCCACCGTCACTCCCGTGGGAGTGCTTAGCCCAGTACTCATGACCATCCCCGGAGGCTCCGTTCCCAAGAGTGAATAGGCTGCAAGAAGCCAAGTGACTTGCCAGGAAGAGGCGAAGCCCAGACAGGACCCCAGGCTTCTGTGGGCTATGCCTCCGTAGCCCAGTAACGCCATACCCCAACACAAGAGCCAGCAGGGTTACTACCGTCCTGACCCCAGACACTGAACTGCCTGGTGCCCCACAGGCACCATGTTTTAGCTCAGGAGGCACAAAAGAGCTCCCAGCCCAGAAGGGAGGGACGGTAGGCTATGGCCTACTCCCTGAAGGGAATGGGCACTTGGGGAAGACAACATACAGCTGGGTCGGGCTGACACATCGGTTCCCAGCTCCGGTGCAGCCTCACAGCCCCGGTGTACCCCCTCAGAGCTGCACCAGGGCTTCCCCATGACCTGCGCCCTCCGTCCAGACTCCCCTGGAACCCCTTCAGAGGCCTCCAACCGAGGCCTAACCTCCGCTGTCCTCACGGCTCTCCCCTGCCTGCCCCCAGCACACAGTCCCCACACCTACCACTGTACCCTCGCTCACCTACCACCCCCCCTTAGTCTCCCTCGAGGAGGCCAGCTAAGCAAACACGGCCACTGCACAGCATCCCCAAGGAAGGTAGACATGCACTTCCCTCCCTCACGGCTGCTTCGGAGCCCACAAGGTGGTACTCCCGGGGCAAAGAGGCTGGAACAGGCCCAGGCGTCCTCCTACAGCAAAGTCAGTCCCAGGTCTCTGGGGTTGGCGGCTACCTGCTGCTGACACTACCACCCCACCCCTGCCCCTGCCCTCATGTGTTCCCTGCAAGCGTGTTCACAGCGCCGCACCACTGCAGCTGTTGATCTGCTACCTTGGTGGCAATGTCAAGGTGCAGCCTTAATTGTGAGAGAAACTGTTTAAGATAATTAAGTAAGGAATTTCCACAACCCCAGGACCACCATCCTGGAGCCAGGTCAGAGATCTAGAGGGAGAGAGGCCCTTGTTACGCGGAGCAGAACACGCAGAGGGTGCTGTGGATGGGGGGAGGGACCCTCACCGGCGAAGGCCCTTGGTGACGGCGTACATCTGCTGGGCCTTCTCAGCCGCCTCCTGCCGTGTGAGCCGATGGTTGAACTGCATCAGCAGGCGCTCGGCGAATGGCTGCCCCGCCCCATAGATG
This sequence comes from Vulpes lagopus, assembly GCF_018345385.1. Classification (NCBI taxonomy): domain Eukaryota; kingdom Metazoa; phylum Chordata; class Mammalia; order Carnivora; family Canidae; genus Vulpes; species Vulpes lagopus. The sequence goes on from NC_054827.1 coordinate 112,568,239, forward strand.
CGGCCATAGTTGAAGATCTTGGCGTGCTCACGGCTGATGCCCACGGTCGCGGCTGTCTTACTGTGCAGGTCGGTGCCCCTGCTCTTCCTGCCCTGCAGGGTCATCCAGCCAAAGGCCGTGCAGCCTGTGGAGCGGTGGGGGAAGACAGGCTTGAGAAAAGCAGCTCGGGAACACGCTGCCAGCAACGTGGCCACCGCTTTGGCCCAGCCCTGGCCCAGCCCTGGCCCCTGCTCACCATGCATGCCAGCAAAGTGGGCGTCTCCCAGCACAGCTGCGATCCACAACTCCTGCGAGTCCACGTCGGCGCCCACGAGGACATAGCCAGGTGGGGCCTGCACCATGGCCTTCAACTCGCTGCCTACTCGGTCAGGCTGCAGAAGAGGGAGGTCAGGCCCTACCCAGACACCCCAGGGAGACTCCCGCCCCCGCATTCCCTGAAGCCAGACTGGACTAAGAGCACTGGGCTTCTCCTGACGGGGGCTGGGGCCCAGGAACTGCCAAGCACTGCCCCAAACCCCGGGACGGCTGCCTGGTAGCAGCAGGAAACCACTCCTCCCTCCACACCTGCCTGGCTCTGGGCCCCACCTCCACTCCACCACAGCCACACACCCCTCGTGCCTCCTCAATGTCTGTCAATGAGGGGGGCCCAGATCCAGTCGGCTGAAGGAATGGACAAGCAGCAGAGCTACTTCTGGCCTGAGTCCTGCCTGCCCCTGATCTTAGGTTCCTTTTCCTGCTCATGGAAAGCCCTCCACACCCCAGTTTCTAGAGACAGAGGAGAGGAAGAACAGGGATCGGAGGTGCAGAGGGCACGTACCCGGGCATTGCTGGCAGTGAGCCATGTCGGCTCCACAGCCCGGCGGGTGATGGTGCCAGCAGTCACCACCTGCGGCAAGATGGCCCCATAGCGGCCTTCCTCGTCGTAGTCTGGGTGCCTGGCCGGGGGCAGGATATATGAGTCCTGGCAGCTTTGGTCCCATGTCCCACCCTGCTCAGTTCTCCTGTCCCCACAATCACTAGGCAGCCCATACCTGGTCACAGCACGGGGCAGAGCTGACCTGGGAAGCCACACCACCATCTGGGAGCTGTGGGGACAGATGGAACTAAGGCTCAGAGCAGCCCCAAGGAGCAGAATCCACCCCCACGCCCAACTCGGGGCTACTGTGCTCCCTCCTGGCCCAGCCTCACACTCTTCCCACTGACTTTAACCAGGGTGGGCTGTGACACGGCCAAGGCCTGGGGCCCCAGAATCTGCCATCCAGGGTCATACGCCATCCAACAGCTTCTGCCCTACAGTGCTTGTGAGGCATCTGACCTCAGCCCTGCCATGAGTGCCTCGGCCACACGTGGAGTGGACCTCAGCGGTGATGGCAGCGCCCTTCTGGCAGCAGCATGCATGCTGTTGGAGCCACGGCCCCCCAGTGCCAGCCCTGCGGGGGGGACCCTAGCTCCCAGGCCGGCAGCCTCCTACGCTCCTCAGCCACATCAGGGCTTCAGCAGCTACGCCATATCTGGGCCCTACCGCACCATTTTCCACACAGACATGGAAACAGAGGCCACGGAGGGACTTGCCTGCACTCACATGACACCAGAACCACAGGCAGCCAGACTGTGGCCAGGCTTGTCCCTCTAGTGCAGCACGGATGGGGTCGGGGGCCCCTGGGTGGGAGAGGTGCAGGAAAGGGGTCCCATTTCTGCCCTCCCACAGCAGCCCACCTGATTCGTTTATGGGCGTTCCTCCAGAAAGAAATCATTTTGTTGATCTCTAAGGCACGGGGCCCACTGGCACCTCCTGGGCCGGCCTGCAGGGTGCCATCCTCCATCTTGGGCAGGAAGTCCTTGGCGAAAGGGCTGCCCACATTGCAGCCGCTACCATCCTGCAAAGGGCAAAAGCATCAGGGGCTGGAAGCTGGCGTAGACCCCTGGCCAGGGAGCCCCCTGGTGCCCCATGCTCCTCAGCTCTGCCCACACTGAGCCCAGAACCTTGAGCAGAGCAGTCTGGGGCACACCTCTGACTGCAACACACATGCAGCACAGAGACATACACGGGGGTGGAGGGTGGGTGTTTCCACATTCCCAGCAGATGCCTCCAAGTGCAGAGAGTGCTGACCCTTATGTGTATCTATGATAAATTATTACTACCTAGTAAAGAGAACTGTAACAGTAAACTGTAATAAGTTACTGAACTTGGCTCCTCTCTCTCAAAATCTCTCATGTACTGTATTCACTCTTCTTACCCTGACATGAGTGGATACAATGCCTCCCATAAAGCAATGAAGTGAGGCGAGTGCAGCAGCGTCAGGCTACTAGTGACCCTCTGAGGACACACCAGCAGGAAGGTCATCTGCTTTGGAACCACAGGTGACCCGAGCAACAGACTGTCATCGGTGGTGGACAGAGCCCATTGTGTAGTGGTGTCAGACACCAACAGGCCCCGTCATTTAATCGTACCACCACACCCCTCGCTACCCCATTTCCAGGAGGCAAAGACTGGGAAAGATGGGGCCCCAGCAGGCAGGCCTGACAGAGGAGTCCTAGGGAACTGCCTAGGAGCACACCCTATGCCACTACGCGTGTTGATCCCGTGCAAGGGTGGTTCTGGGCTGAGTCACTCTGGGGCCTGGGGGCTTGAGACACAGGGCAGCATGGGACAGGCATGAGTCAGGACACACACCTTGTGAGGCAGCTTGAAGAACCAGCAGCCGGGGATGTCCACATCATTGTAAGGTCCGTTGCCATGGTGATAGGCTGGCTGGCTGGCTCTGGGGCCACCAGCAGCAGTCTGTGGGGGCCACACACCTAGATGAGGCCCTGCTCCAGCACCTGCATTCAGCGAGGGCCATGGGGTAGGGTGTGGGAAATGGGCCTGATGTGGCCAACAGCGTGCTGAGAAATGGCAGGATGGCCTCAGGCTCCCTCCTTGGACTCCAACAAATACAGAGCCACCCAAAGGGAAGGCAGCAACATGCATGCTGCCTTCCACCCCCAAGCCTCCACCTCCCTGCCCAGGACCTTGGGAACTCTCTGGCAGGGGAGAGTTACTTGGGCACAAGAGCCAGAGAACCCCAGAGCAGAAGCCCTGCTCACCAGAGCCGGGGGCTGACTGAGGCCTGCCCTTCCGCAGTGCTCCACCCTGGTCTCCACCTCTGCTTCCACCTCCACCTCTGCTTCCATGCAGCCCAGTTCTTCCACCTGGATGGGCTCAGGTACACAGGAAGTAAAGTAGGGGGACTGGCTGGCCCAGCTCCACCCACCACACGCAGACAGCCAGCCCAGGGGGAGCCACCCAGTGCCCTTGGGTTACCACCCCCACCCAGGAGGTCCCCCCCCATCCTTGGGAGGGAGCAGAGACTCTAGAACCCAGGTTCGGGCTGCCCTCACCGTCTGCCATACGGCGCTGCCGTCGGTGAGCAGGAACTCCTCCGCCAGGCCTGCCTGCTGGGGCTCCGGCTGCCGCTTCCCCTGTTCAAGACAGTGCTTCCTGTACAGGGACTCGATGGCTCTGGGCAGAGAACAGCAGCAGCAGCCCCTGATTACTGGGGGCCCACTCCGGGCCAGGGAGCTCACTGGGGCCTTGCACAATTCCTTTTGCTTAGGCCTCAGAACCAGCTCTGAGGCAGAGGTGCGCAGTGCTCTCCCCCCTGGTTTTCAGACAGGGAGTGACAAATCACAAGTAAAACACCACGCGGTGGCAGGTGAGGATCCAGGGGCTGCTCTGACCCAAATCTAAGCTCCTCACCAGCTCAGCTGTTGCCTTCCCTGGGAAAGCTCTGGAGGCCGTGCAGCCGTCCCCACTAGGCTCCAGCCCCTTCTGTCCCCAAGGGCCCCACAGGTGACTCAGGCTATCCTGCAGAGCCAGGGTTCCCAAACTGGGCCACGTCAAGTGCCATGGCTTGTGGCTTGTCCCCCACACCTGCCTGTCAAAAGCCTGAGGTTTAGAATCTCAGACAAGTCAAAGGATTTCCCTAGGCCTTTATTTTGCCAACTCTAAAATGGGGATAGCCATTCTATGTCACGTGGCTGCCTGGAAACAAATGAGAGAGCACTACAAAAGGTTTCCAATCACAGAATATAACTAGTGCTCAATCAGTCACACACAAAAAAGAAAGACAGCCCATATCCCCGGCTGTCCCTGACAGCACCCGCTCTGCAACAGTCCTGTGAAGGCAGCTGTGCCAGTGGACCCGAGCGGAGGGCTCTGAGCCCCAAAGGTAAAAAAAAAAAAAGATGTCCACCAGGACTCTCAGACCCCAACTCTTCCACTAACCAGAGCTGGGCTTGGGTTTTCCAGCAAGGGGAGGGGGCCCTAGATCCACCCCTTCCTTCCCTGAGCCTGAGCCTCACCTGTACGGGCAGGCCACCCCAGCTGAGGCTGGGGCGGTTTCCGCTGGTGCCTGAGCCAGGTTGTCCCGCCGCCCAGGCACCAGGTATCCCCAGCCATGCTGCTCCGAGTAGTGCAGAGGGAAGCCATCCCAGGTCATCGCCATGAGTTTTGGAGTGACCCGCATCTGCAGGCTGAGGAGACTGGGGCCCGGGGTCCATGCAGGGTCATCTAGCCGGGGGCAGAGCTTCCGGTACCACCTATGCCCCGCCAGAGGAGAGCAGTGTCACAGTGTTGGGGATGGACAGCATGTGACCACAAGCCAGGTTCTCTCTCCCATGACCTAACCCACCTGTCCACCCTCTAAAGCCCCAAGGCTTTCCAGTAACCTCAGCCTATAGCCACAGGCCCCTCCCTCGGGCATACACCCATAATCCCCATGAGCTCCCCTAGAATAATTCAAGTATCTGAAAAGGAAAATCCTAGGTCAGGCCCACTGGCCTCATCAGAAGCCAAGGACCTACAAGGATGGCCCAGCACCGAGCTCCTTCCCCAGCTCCAGTCCATACAGGGTAACTGGCCAGGAGACAGTGCCACACCGCTGCTTCAGGAACACAGCAGGGCCTTCAGAGCTCCATCTCTCACATGCTGTTCACCAGGGCCAAACCCGAGGGGGAGCCAAGGGAGGCACCTGGAGCGCACAGCTTAAGGAGACCTCACTCTCAGGATCCTCCAAGTGCCAAGTCCACACCCCATTCTTAACCCTGGCTGCCCCTATTTTCTCATCTCTGCCAGTCTATGAGGCTCAAATAAAAAAAATTCCCTCCCTCAAGGAAGCCATCCCTGACTTCCCCAGGCAGACTTAGGTACTGCCTCAACACTGCTCACTCTTCCTTCTCATCATGAATATGAAGGCCAGCTGCACTGCTTGGTCTTCACGCCTAGCTCCTCCCAGGGAGGAGCAGCTCCTAGAAAGGAGCTGTGTTCCTATCTGCACCCCCAGAGGTGGTGGTGGTGGTGGGCCGAGCACACAGCAGGTGCTCAGTGCAGTTGTACTGAATGAGACCAGGGAGCCAGGGGTCAGAGTGAGCAAGTGACTGGAAGACAGAACGAACAGCAGCAGGTCAGTAAGGGCCACACACACACCAGTGACAGAGAAGCCCTAAGGCAGGGGAAGGGTAGACTCTACATATATGAGGAGCTAGGGCTCACCCAGGGTGTCCAGGAAGGTGCTGGGGCCGCTTTGGCAGGCTCTCTGCGGTCCCCTTCAGGTGCTCCAAGCAGGCGCGGGCCGTGACATCTCGCTGAACCTCCTCCTCCTCACTGGGAGGGCCAGGGTCTGCACACAGTAGGCATGACAATCAGGAGCAGAAGGGTCTCTCAGGAAGACCTGCCCAGCCGACTCATCTCTGAAGGCCAGAGAGATCCCTTCCAACCTTCCCAAGGACCATCCCCACCCCACCTCCCGCCCATGCTCCCCACCTTCCTGATCCTTGGGGTCCCCAGCCCCCTCGATGGGCAACTTGCTGGCTGCAGTTGGCTCCTTCCTCTTCACCTTCTTTGCCTTCTTCTGCTTAAACTCTTGCAGGTCCCACTCCAGATCCCAGAGCCAAGGGTCCTCCTTGTACCTGCAGAGCCAGTCCACCAGAGAAGCTTTAGGCCAATCCAGAGGCAAGCCTCTGGCCTGCCCGTACTCACCTAGCTCCCACACTCCCAAGGCCTGGCTACCTCTCCCCTGAGAGCAGCTGGCAGGCATCATTGGCCAGGTCCATCAGCGACTTCTTCATCTCCCACTGGAGCTCCTCATAGGTGTTCTGTGCCTCTGCCAGGTACCGCTCCCAGTTCTGGTTGACAGGCAGGTAGGAGACCCCCATCTCCAACATGCCAGCCAGAGTCACCGGGTGGGGACACCTGGGGGAGGGGGGGACAAACACCAGGGTGGTCATAAATGACCATAGAAAGCAAGGCTCTGGCCCAATCCCTGAGCCCGTCTAGCAAGCCTCAACCTAACTACCCATGTGACGTAGGTCTGAAGGGAGACCAGGGTCTCAACCACAGCTTGACCCCAGATCAACGACTTTGGAGGTGTGAGACACTGGCTGAGTAAATGGCTCCGCCTCTCTGAGCCTCAGCTCCTTTATCTATGAAGTATCTAAAGTACCATCCCGTCCCCAGGAGAAATAGGAGTTACTCCTATTAGGAGTTAGGAGTGAAAATGAAAACGGGTGCCATCTCCTGAGTAACGACCATGTGCCAGGCACTGTGCTAGGTCACAGACAAACCTCACAACCAGGGTGGTCAAGTAGTATTTGCTTCACAGACAAAAACACTGAGGCTCTGACAAACCAAGTGACTTACCCAAGGGCAAAAGAGTGAGGGAGGACAGTCAAGATTCAAACTTGGTCTAGGGGATACTTGTGACTGACCACACCGTAAGAGTGACTAACAAACATGACCAGGATCTGGGTACATAGAGAGAGGGTGCTGAATCACCCGGGAACACACATGAAACACAACCACAGCCCTTGGCGCCCCCCTCCAAGACCTCTAGAAAACCAGAGTCCAGGACCCAGGTGGCCACCACTACACAGAATAGCTCTGTTCTTTCAACCCAGAAAGGCTAAGGTCCATAGGCTGAGAAAGACCCAGTACCACCTTCTGACAGAGGACCAGATACTAGGACACTGCCAACCCCCAGGGGTTCCCCCGGGGACTCCCCCTCACCTCTCCAAGAAGAGCGGTAGCTGCTGCTGGAAAATCTCATAGGTAGCCCACACGTCCTGGGCACAGTACTGCATCAGAGCCTGGCACAGGCGACAGGAAGGAGCTGGGTGGGCAGTTGTCCCACTACCATCGCCGGTCTCAGGGTCAGGTATTGCCACTATACTCCCTGGGGTCAGCTAGGTCTGCCCCCACCCACCTCCCCAGAGTCCCTCCCCAGCACTATACCTGGAAGTTCTCACGGATGTCCTTCATGCTACCCTTGACAAACAGTTCTCGAGGCTCCTTCTCTAAGGGAGGCCCCCCCACATAGAGGCTATGCACATCTGCCAGATTATTGATACTGCTGATATCCAGCCAGTCCCAGGAGGAGATCTGGCAGGGGACAGACCAAGGAATACAGCAGATTAGCTCAGCCCTGGGTCAGACAAGCAGGTGAGACAGTCCCAAGTGCCCGGCTCCAGCCCCCCACAGTAAGCACTCACCACCGGGCCACTGGCTTTGTTTTGGGACTTCTGGCCTCGCTGTGTGGGGTGGCGGGCCTTGCGCTTGCCCTGCTTGGCTGCCATCCACAGACTGCGCTGGAAGCCGCTGAGCCCTGAGATGGCCATGTGCATGCTCATGGTGTCCAGGAAGCGCATGCGGGAGCCCTGAGGACAGAGGCTGCAGCTGAAGCCACTCAGCCCTGCTTTGGTGCCGTCACCCGCCCCGCAACCTGCCTCAGCCCCCTCCCATCACACAGCCTTCCAACACTAAAGCTATCCCCTCATGCTTACCCATGCTTCCCCTCCAGCCATGACAGGCTTGCCCTCCCAAATCCCAGCTACCCCTGAAGGTACAGGCCTGGCTCAATTCCAACACACAAGTCCTTCCCAGCATCCAGCAACAGCTCTGAGGGCTGCCTTGGGAACAGGGTAGCCAAATCGAGGCCATCTGAGCTCCCAGACTTAGCCCCCAGCCCCAGCCTGTAGCTCACAAACTGCAGCTCCTGCTCAGATCGGTAAGGCTGACCTGAAGCTATACGCTAAGGCTGCTCACACCTGCCCTGCCTCTCTGCGGTAGTTGTGAGAACTAGATAGAAGAGCACTTCTTGTAATATTAAGAATGCCACAAGCACACTTTACAAATAAGGAAACTGAGGCTCGGGAACATGAAGGCACTCACACCACTTTGTCCCTGGCAGAGGCAGGACGTGAGCCCAGGCCATGAGCCCCGGCCATGTGGCCAGACTCTCCAAAGACCCATGCTAACTCTCAAACACCACACAGACAACAGGATTACTCGTACTCTGCGACCACTCAGGTCCCGTACCAGGCAAGTCCAGGGGAATGAACAGCTGGGCCCAGGGACCAGGGGCAGGGCTGGCCAGCAGGAGGCCCCGCAGCCACTACAGAGACACAGGAGACCTGGCCAGGAAAAGCAACGCCTTCCCTAGCCACCGAGGTCAGAGCTAGGCCACCCCCTACCAGAAGCTACCCCAGCCCCAGGAACCTCACCTGGATCAGGTACTGCTCCCTGATATGGGCTCGATCAAAGCAAACGTTGTGCCCCACAACTAACTGCTCCTGCCAATCACGCTGGGTGGGGCCGCCTGCGCTGGCAGGGACCTCCAGAGGAATGAGGTCAGCCGGCGACAGCTGGCTGGTCCAAGAGTAACGCTCTTCCACCAGCCGCCGGCTGCACCAGGAATACCTGAGGGGGGCGAAAGGCAGCAAGTTCGGCAGGAGGCATGACACTTCCGCTCCACGACACCCACAGCACAAATCAGCTCCCATGCTAGCAGCTGGGACGTAGGCAAGACCAGGTGGGTACTCCCGACCCTCACAGAGCTAGAGAGCGGCTGGGGGTGTGTGGGGGGAGGCCAAAAAACTCCTTTACTTTTCGCGTCCACAGATACAGATGGAGCTAAATGCCACAGTACTGGATGTCCTACAAGGGCACCAGGGCCTGGGCCAACAAGGTGTGTGTGAGGTCCGGCACTCACAAAGTCTGTGCCGTTTCCAAGCCCAGTCAACCCCTCAGGTCCATAAGCACAAAACAGTAGGCATTCAAAATGCCAGTAAAAGAGACGATTACAAGCGGCAAATTAGGGGGGTCGGGGGGGGGAGTGGCAATAGAAAGAAAGACAAATGCCACACACGTACAGGATGAATCATCTAACAGCTGGAGATTCCAAAGGCCCAAGAGAATGTCCTGCACCTCGGAGCAGGTGCTGGGCCTGAGCTCCCCCTGGGGGAGCCAAGGGCAAGTGTTAGGACTGGAGGGGACTGGACTGGACGACCACCTGCCCACATGATGGGTGAACTGAGGGCAGAGTAGGAGCACTGCCTGCAGGCGCTGGACCCTGACGCAGGGAAAGGCTGGAGGGTGCCCAAGATTCACAAGGCTGAGCGTGGGGAAATGGCTGCCGAGCCAAAGCCCACTGTAAATCACAGGTGATGCCAAAAGGTCAGAGCCACTCAGCATCAAATGAGCGCCGGGGCCACATAGGGCCCTCACAGCTATGCACAGAGCTCCAGGCAACCCTGGCAGGGGGTGGGGGGGGCATCTGCCTCCAGTTTCAACAGACAGTGGTTTCTGCAGGGAAGGGGGCTACTGGCAAAAAAGGGTTCCTCTACTGGCAAAAAAGGGTTCCTCGTTTTAAACCTGCTAAAATCTAACCCACACTCCAAGTGGTGGCGATACACTCAAGGACTCAAGTTGAAACATCCTCCCCATTTAGAGCCCTTAAAAACAACACTGAAAAAGACGCCTGAAGATGTCAAATATTTAAGGCTATGGTGACGACAGAACTCTAGGTGCAATAAAAGGCTAGACCGGTGGCAAGATCCAGGTCTACAGCTGCGCATGAGAGCCATCTCACTACACATTTGTGATAAAAGAAGCCAATGTGCCAACACCTTCGGTACATTTAAGAGGAACCAGATCAATGCCATCAAAACTCTATGCTCATCCTGTGAATCTCAGACAAATGCTGGCCCCTGTGCAATGTCCCCTAGGGTGACAACCAACGTCCTCAGCCACAGCTTTTGGGAAGCTGAACCCTCCACTGCAGCCCCGAAATCTTGGGCTGGCCTGGAACTTAAGGTTACACAGCCATGGCAGGGACGTGCCCAAGCTCACAGGGGACTGCTCTGATGGCCCCATCCGGTACCCTGCCCACCCCCCTACACAATCAGGCTCCCCAGGAGAAGGTCCCTGTGCCACCAGGCATATACAGAACAGCGCCACCCCCCGTACTGGTGAGAATGGAATGAGGATGAGAGGAGGACAGGGAGAGGGAGGAGGAGGAAGAGAAAAGGTGGACTTCAGGTAAAATGGCCAAGAATGACCAAGAGATCAAAACACAAGGCTTTCTTGTCACTGGTCTCCTAATTTTCCCTCAGCCACCATAGCCTGCTTCACCTTCTCAATCGGTGGCTGGTACTCCCTCTGTTTTGACCATCAAGTTACAAAGTAAGCACGGAGATTCTCATCTCAACTGGAACTAAATCAATGCGGAACCTGGTTTTGCTCTTTGCAGCCATTAATGCCTACCTTATCTATTTAGCCATGTTTTCACCATTTTCAACTGCATATTTAACATTTCGCAGCTTTCTTTACAAAGATGTAGCTTCCAATAGGAATAAAGAAACTGCTAACTTTTGTGCTGGCCATGCCTGAAAGCATTAAGGTTGTAAATAGTATTTTAATCCTGGAATGAAGAATAAAAAAAGGGGAGAAACAGGACTGCCATCATTGTTTGAAAAAGAAATGTGGGTAGCACTTAGAAAGTTATTTAAAAAGGAGAGAGAGAGATTTGGATACACCTGTTTGGGACCAAAATGCATCTGGGAGGCTGGGGGCAGGAAGCAATGGTCCTCAACTGGGGGCAATAGGCTAGGTGTGGGGGAATGCTACCTCGGGTGGGAGTGTGTTTGGTGACACTGCGGAGATACTTGGTCCAGTGTTTACGGGAGTGGCTGGGGAGGCTAAATGTCTCATAACGTCAGGGACAGCACCAAATCAAGGTGACCTCAAGTGGTCTCCCACCACAGTCCCAAGTACAACCTACTGCTGTTCTCCACACAGCCCCTATGCCACCTGACTTGTGTTTGGATATTTGTTTACTGCCTTTCTGCCAGAAAGTAAGCTCTGTGAAACCTGAGGTCAAGCCTATTTTACTTGACTTCACCACAGAATCTGCAGTCCCTAGGAGAGCACCGGAGTAGCACAGACTGGGAGCTCAGTAAAATTCACTGAACGGAACTACTAAGCTGGGACACCCCCCACCCACCTCCTGTACATGTGAAGTCCCCAGCGCCCAGCCCCTACTCACCAGGCCGAGGGGGATATGGCCACCGCCAATGTGGGGCAAGTTCCCTCTGCCAAGCAGACCTCCACGTCGAACACCAGGGCCCGCTCCTCGGGGATGGCCACGGGTACGGCCTCCCCCGCGGGGCCGTACCGGGTCCAGCCCTCCACCCAGGCCCAGCTCGGGGGCCGCGGGGGCGGCTGGGCCTGCAATAACGAGTTGGCCGCCTCCAGGTAGGGCAGGCTCTGCTTCTGGGCCAGGAGGCGGAAGTGCTGGTCCAGGCTGCCCCCGTAGAGGGGCGGCAGGCGCAGCTCCACGTCCGGCAAGGGCGTGGCCGGCTGCCCCCAGAGCCCGTGCCTCTGCAGGTGCTCGATGCTGCGGTGCACGGCGGCCTCGCCGGGCGTCTCCCCGCCGCTCCCGAAGATTTGCTCGTGAAGCCCTCTCGAGAGCATCTGGATGTGCAAGGGGTTGTGCCGCAGCTGCCCGCCCTCCGAGGACCGCGCTGGCGGCGGCGGCTGCTGCTGCTGCTGCTGCTGCTGTTGCGGCGGCGGCCCGTCGCTGGGGACGGGGGCGGGGCCGGAGCTGGAGACCCAGCGCCCCGGAGCTGGCACTGACCCTGGCGCGACGGTGGTGGCGCCGGCCACCCTCTTCCAGAGCAGGCGACTCATGGTAGGTGCAGGGAGCCCCCCGCTGGGAGTCAGGACACCTGGCTTTGGGCTCCAGCTTGGCTGCTTTTACTGGCTGAAAGACGTGGAGGGAGACACGTCCTGTCTCTGTTTTCCAGTCAGTGAAATGGGTCTGACCATGCCTGCCTTCCACCCACAAATTCTGAAGGAGACAGACGACAGCAAGTGTTATTTCTTACGCGTGCGGCCCGCATTCCGCGCTAAGTAAGCCCTCGCTCCTCGGGCACTGACTGCGTCCCAGGCAGCGTGCCAGGCGCTTTAGGGGCAGGTTCTCCGTGGGGCATCGGACAACCACGGCAATTACCAAGAGCCCTCCTGAGGACACGGAGGTGCAAGCAGGTTCATCAGTGAACTTGGCGGCGGGCGGGGGGGGGGAGGGGGGGAAGCAGGGTTAAGAGCGATGGTCCGGGAGGAGGACGCGGCGGCGGGTTTGAATCCCGGCTCCGGCTGTTAGGAGATGCGTGACCTTGGGCGAGCTCCCTAAGGCCCCAGTCTCCTGCTCCGTGAAATGGGGGTACGGATTCTACCTGTCACACAAGACCGCTGTCCGAGGGACTCAGGGCGAACAAGTCGCGAGACCCGACCCCCGGCGAACGCCCGGCAGACGGTGGCTGCCATGACGGTGGCCCCGAGGGCCTACGCCGCCAGGTGCCAGGCCCCGGGATCCGAAACCTCAGGGCGGGCCGCCGGCCCCCCGGACCCCCACCCACCCCCGGTGGCGGCCCCGCGGCTTCGGGCTCCCCGCAGCCCCCGCGCGCCCGGCCGTGCCCGAGCCCGAGCCCGAGCCCCGCGGCGCCGCGGTGCGCCCTGGGACAAGCCTCCGCCCAGCTCCGGGCCTCGCTCCCCGACTGGGAGGGAGGGGCCGCGCCGCCGCTCGGCGACCCGGCTTCCCCCGCCCCGACTTCCCCGGGCCGACCCGCCGGAAACCTCGGTCCGTCCGGTGCTTCCCGGGCCGCGGCTCCCGACCCCAGGCCGACGGCGCGGCGTCCCTCTCCGCGCGGCCTACGCAGCCTCGGGGTGGCGTGTGGCCTCCAGCCGACCAGTCCGCCTCGCTGGCAGCCGCAACTTCCCGTCTGCGCCCCGCTCGGTCCCGCGGCTACCGAGAGGCAGGCGGGAGACTCCCGGCGCGACCAATAGGAGGGCCGCAAGTGGACCGGTCCGGCCGCAGGGGGGAGAGGGGAACTTCCGGGTGGGTTCTCCCTACGGAACTCTGAGAGCCAAAGTCCAAACTCCCCCCTGCCCAAGCAACAAGTGGATTGGTCCCAGGCAAGCCGGTGGGCGGTAATGCTACTTACATTGCCCGAAGTGCACTAGGCGTCGGGTGGCCGCGTGGCCTAATGGATAAGGCGTCTGACTTCGGATCAGAAGATTGCAGGTTCGAGTCCTGCCGCGGTCGCGAGGGAACCTGTCTACAATTTTTGGTTTAGTCCTCCTTAGGAAAGTTAGCGTCGGGACCTAGGAAATGTTAACGTCTGTTTCCACCCCACAAAAGACCTGGGAATACCCCGATCCTCGGAAGTAACTGCTCCGGCTCTACACGCCCCAGCGAAGTTGTTCAACTGTGTTCCTGGCGCGGGGGCTCGTTTCTAAATTGTACCCCCGACGCAGGGGGAGGAGCCAGGAGGGCGAGGGGCGTCTTTTACGGAAATCCCACTTTACAATCGGTTGGTACGTGGGAATGACAAGGGTTCGCAACTGGAAGGGAGCCGCGTCCTGCCCCGCCCCGTGCTCCCTGTCTCCATCCTGGGCAATCCTGATGGGACAACGTGCTCTCTTTCCTGGAACCCGATTCAGCATTGGTCGCAAGCCCCCGCCTGCGGAGCCTTCCAGTCTCTGCGGTCCTTCCTGCCTCTCCATCCACCTCCTCGTGCTCCAGGGGCCGCAGCAGCTCTGCTTTCCGTGCTCCTTGGTCCGAGGTTGATAGACTGTAAAGTACCTGGTGGAATAAGGCCCACGTGAATAACAAGAGCCTGGAGGTTGGAGCCGGGAGACCCAGCTGCGCGGATTTGAGATCAAGAGAGATTTGAGGTCGACCTGAGTTCACAGCGCTGATTATGGACCAAATTCAGGCCTCGCTGAAAATCATTCCCCACCTTCCAGCCTATGCGTGTGTCAGGACACCCTGAGCTTATTTGACAAACTGACTTCGGTATTGTTCAAGGGTAGGGTGGGGAGATACCCAGGCAAACACCCTCCTCGCGCCGGCCCCCCACGCTGTAGCCCCCAAAGAGGCCCTGGGAAGCCCCAGGCCAAGGCTTGGGAAGGCAGTGCTGAGGCTTCGTTTCTCCATATATCTCCCCTTTCTTTATTTTGAAGTATGAAATATTTTTCATAAACCGTTCTGGGTGTATTTCATAAACACACAAATGTTTTGATTTTCTCCTGGGGGGAAAAATACAATCAACTGCAAATCCACTGTATTGTAATCTGTTTGTTGTTGGGTTTGGTTTTGGTTTTGGTTGGGTTTTTTTTTTCCACTTAATCTTATACTGTTCACATTTTTGCAAAATGCCAAGAGAGGATCTCAGCTTAAATCAGGGAGTGAGGAAAATGCTTGCATTATTTCTTGTAATCTGCTACCGAAATTTAGCTTCTCCTTCACTGGTGAGGTTAGATGACCAGCCACAGTCCTAGTACCTGAGACTTTGTTCTCAATAGCAATCACAGATATTTTCATAACACATTCCAGTTGCTGCAGATTTTTCAAAATACTGTTTATACTCATCTGTACTTCAAAATAACCATATCTCTAGGTCACTGCTAGAGCTTGTCATTTAATGAGTTAATTAAAAAATGCATATTACCAGGACGCCTGGGTGGCTCAGCGGTTGGGCACCTGCCTTCAGCTCAGGGCATGATCCCGGAATCTGGGATGGAGTCCTGCATTGGGCTCCCTGCATGGAGCCTGCTTCTCCCTCTGCCTGTGACTCTGCCTGTCTCTCAGTCTGTGTCTGTCATTAATAAATAAATAAATCTTTAAAAAATGCATATTACCAAAAAAATGCATATTACCTATTCTAATATTTCATCATCTTTGGATTCCTTTGTAATCCTCTGTCTCTTATGCATTTAAAAACATTATTCTAGGAAGGTGTCTATGACACACACACACAAAAAGCTAAGAACAGACCCCTGGCCTAACCAAATGGCATTTCCAGGGGATACTCTTCCTTGGGTCTGCCTGGTATCTCCTGGTAAAACAACCCTCCCCTTAGGTTCAGTGGCAGGAAATGTCGTCGATCAAGATGCCTGTCCCATCACAAGGCTGGTTCAGGCCAGCCTCTGTGCCCTCACCTCAGAATTAAAATCTTCAGCAAGGAGGGACACCTGGGTGGCTCAGTGGTTGAGCATCTGCCTTTGGGTCGAGTGGTGATCCCAGGCTCCCTACAGGAGACTGCTTCTCCCTCTGCCTATGTCTCTGCCTCTCTTGTGTCTTTCAAAATCTTAAAAACAAAACAAAACAAAAGTATTGAGAACAATGCCTGACTCAGAGTAATTGCTCACAAAATGTAAGGTATAGGGACGCCTGGGTGGCTCAGTGGTTTAGCACCTGCCTTGAGCCCAGAAAATATCTGGCGTGATCCTGGAGTTCCAGATCGAGTCCTTTATCGGACTCCCTGCGTGGAGCCTGCTTCTCCTTCTGCCTGTGTCTCTGCCTCTCTCTCTCTCTCTCTCTCTCTCTCTGCCTCTCTCTCATGAATAGATAAATAAAATCTTTAAAAAAAAAAAAGTAAGGTATGATCATTCTGTGTCAGCACCTCTGCAAAAGCTGTGCCCGGGCTGAGCACCTCCAGGGCATCTGTCCCTGAAATAACCAGACCTGCCTGACCTGGCTTCAGAAGGCAGCAGGCACCAATCTCTTTTGAGCTGTTTCTAGCAGAAATATAAGGGCAAGGGAGCAAGGGAGGGCTCATTTGCGGGGGTCAGCTCATGCCATGCTGGGTCTCCATCTACCACATATGGGATCAAACTGGCATGTATATGAAATTCGGGATGAGAGTTAACAGGCTGGCACCCAGGTGGCTCAGTTGGTTGAGCATCTGAGTCTTGGTTTAAGCTTGGGTCATCATCTTAGGGTCCTAGGATCGAGCCCACATGTCAGGCTCTGTGCTCAGTGCAGTCTACTGGAGATTCTCTCTCTCTCTCTCTCTCTCTCTCTCTCTCTCTCTCTCTCCCTCCCCACCCCCGCCCTCCTACCCCTGCTCAGTCTCTCTCTCTCTCTCTCAAATAGGTAAAATCTTAAAAAGAGAGAGAGTTAATAGGCTATTTTCACATTAAGCTTTGTAGTTCAGGTGGATATTTGATTATGTCAGACCTGTGTAGTCTAAGGCAGGAAAAAAGGAAATTGATGAAAACGTGAACCATTGTTTTTGTGGATGAGAAGTTCCCTGACAGGAAGAGACTGTGCCCTATCCGTTTTTCTGTTCCTAGCATGGAACTTGGCACACAGAAGCAGATGCTTGTTGTCCCCACCGCCAATGTCCCTCTCTGGCTTCTGGCCAAGGGCTGAGGAGCTCTCTGTCCCTGGAGCCAGACACAGGGCTTATTAACTGAGCTGAGCCAATCAGGCATTCCACCAAGAAATGAACAGTTATTTCCTTCATATCATCTAATAGCCGTGAATGTTGAAATTTCCAATGGCAAGAGCCTCTTTTTGCTTTAGCTAGTTTGGGTTGGATTTTCTGTCACTTGTGATGGAAAGAGCTCTCACTGATTAAGTGCTTGTTAAATATTTGCTGAACAAATGAGTGAGCTTTTTATTTCATGTCTTTTTCTAAATTCCACTGAAGTGAATTTCCCTGAGAGGAGACCAGGCTATGCATAAGATTCTTAACTTGCAAAGTGCTCTGCAGTTTGTAGTTTGCAAACCCTTATGATTCCACCTTAGCTCCCCCACTATTTATGATACCGGTGATGTCTCTGACACAGGTAAGTATTTTAAAAGAAAACTTGAAGGGCACCTGATGGCTTAGTCGGTTAACTGCCTCCAGCTCGGATGAGGAGCTGAGTCAGGAGCTCAGGCCAGGAGCTCAGGCTGTGATCCTAGGTCCTGGGATGAGCCCTGCAGTTGGGCTCCCTACTCAGCGGGGAGTCTGCTTCGCCCTCTCCCTCTCCCTCTGCCTCTCCTCCTACTTGTGCTCTCTCCTCTCTCTCTCAAATTAAAAAATAAAATCTTAAAAAAATAAACATAAAAGTAAAAGAAAACTTGGTATATTTCTACCATAAATTGAAAACTATCACATTATAAATATAATTTTAATATATACTACTACAGGGGCAGCCCCCGTGGCACAGCGGTTTAGCGCCACCTGCAGCCCAGGGCGTGATCCTGGAGACCCAGGATCGAGTCCCATGTCAGGTCTCTGCATGGAGCCTGCTTCTCCCTCTGCCTGTGTCTCTGCCTGTCTCTCTCTCTGTGTCTCATGAAAAAATAAATACAATCTTAAAAAAAAAGATTTCATACATTAAGATATGTGAAATAGTCAATGTATATTTGATATATCAACATGGTAATATGTAGTAGTATATATTATTATTTTTTAAAGATTATTTATTCATTTATTCATAGAGACACAGAGAGAGAGACAGGCAGAGACACAGGCAGAGGGAGAAGCAGGCTCCATGCAGGGAGCCTGACATGGGACTCGATCCCGGGTCTCCAGGATCAAGCCCTGGGCTGAAGGCCATGCTAAATCGCTGAGCCACCCGGGCTGCCCAACTTAACATATGAAATCTTAAAATAACAAATACCAGTAAGAAATTCAACCAGTTTACAAAAATCCATACCTGAAAACCTGAAAATAAATTCCTCCATCAGAAGAATGAAACTGAAAAAAAAAAAAAAGAAGAATGAAATTGTATGAACAGTAGGTAGAATGGAGATAGTTGATGACTCTTAGTTTCAGATAAAGTTTTAAATCAATAAGACAATTTCATTTGCAAAAGTTTGATGTTAATCAACCTCAGGAATTTCAATCCACATTTGTATGTCACCAGAAAGGCAAAAGGTATTGTACTGCCTTCTCTGACACACTTTTGCATATTTACACATATTTCACCTAGTAAACAGGTGTCAATTTCTGACGTGGCCATTCATACAAACTACTGAAAAAAAGTGCCCATAAGAGTAGAGCTTGCACACAGGGACCCATCTTGCCGGCCATGCTATCAGCTTAATCTGTCTTTCTTGTTTTTTTTTTAAGATTTATTTATTTATTTATTTATTTATTTATTTATTTATTTATTTATTCAGAGGGAGAGAGAGAGGCAGAGACACAGGCAGAGGGAGAAGCAGGCTCCCTGTGGGGGAGCCTGATGCAGGACTCAATCCCAGGCCCCCGGATCACGACCTGAACCAAAGGCAGACACTCAACCACTGAGCTGCCCAGGTGTCCCATATCTTTCTAGACAGAAGGACAAAACCCTAAGTTCCGGAGAGATGAGACCTCCACAGGCTCCGAGCCCTGGCTAGGGCCGTGTGGCCTGTTTTGCCAGCTGCAAAATTGCAAATCCCATGTCATTACCTATTAGATCCCAGCCTGCAGAGCAACACCCTGTTGGGATGAACATGGCATGGCCCACTGGAGGGGTAAATAGGTTTCTTTATTTATATAATTTTTTTTTTTTTTGGTAATTAGGTTTCTTGCAAATTGTTGCAAAATATTTTAAGCTCAAAACATAGGCTGTAACATGAAAAGAAAGGCACCACTCTCTCTGCAGAGACATTTCCTTTAAGAAGTACATTGGGCTAAAACTCTAAGCACCAAGAACTTTCATAGAAATAGCCTTGCTCTCCTGTTAAAATGGGACAGACTGAATCCCATCCCAGGAACAAAAAACAAAAAGGATTAAGTCATCCATTCACATGGAGTAAAATGAGAGCCAGACTCCGACAACAGGCGTTTGCGTGTAGGGAGGGGAACATTTCAACATCCTGTATCTGGAAGAAAGTAGCTACCTTGCTTTGGCATTTAACTGTCATGATTTCAAGAGAAGATGCTGCCTTTTATCCTTCAGGGAAAATGATGAACAGGTTTGGGAACTGTAAAGTATCATTCAGTTTGGATTGGTCTAGTTATTTATTTATTCCCTGCTTTGTTCCAAAAAGACTTTCAGGTGGTAGAGGTTAGTAGTGACCACACCATCATTACCGTTTGAGCTCAGGTTGGCATCTGATAGGGTCAGCAGCTTTGGGGTCCTGTCAAGAGGCTCACCAGGGCCTGCTACACCACACTCCTCAGGAACCTGGCTGTGCTCTCCTAGCCACACTGGCTGGACCCGGGCAGGTACCTGAGCCAGCGTAGCCATAGACCAACCAGGTCTGAGAGACCAGACTGAATGTCAATGAAATGGGCTCAGCCAATAGGGGTAATCCAAACTTGATGGTAACAAAGCATCCTGATTGCATCCTCTTTCAGGAAGTGTGAAAAGGGACCATGGCCATTTTTATCTGTGAAGACAAAATGCCCAGGGCCACTAGAACCACCACTGCATCCATGCCTGCTCTCCCCACATCGCTTGGAGAACTGTATGGAAGCAGAGTCTGCAGTTCGAGGCATGGCCATGACCGTAGCAGAGGTGGTTGCTTTGCTAGAGGGCCAGTTCTAGAAGTTGTTCTGAAGGCCCAGCCAGGAGACCATCCTCCAGCCCTTCCAAAAAGTTTTAGGTATCTAATTTCCTGTTCTAAGTCTCTTTCATATTACAATTCTGGAAAGTTCTCTACTTTCTGAAACCAAAATTGCTTGATGCCAGGACCCTCCCCTGGGCTCCCATCACCCTGTGGTATGGATCTCATGTCTCCTTCCCGCCAACCATGGGCCCCCTGAAGGCAGGGGCCACATCTTGTTTCTTCTATACCCCAGCACATAGCACAGTGCCCTCACAAAGAAGGTGCCCACTCCATATGTACTGTGTGAACCAATGACTGCCCAGTGGCAATGAAGTTTTTCACCTCCACAGCTGTCGTATCATTCAGATTTCAGAGCAGGAACTAGGAAACAGTCTGGTTATTTCGAAAAGCAAAAAGAGATGTGACACAGGGCTTTACTCACGTGGGTAAGGATGGTTGGGAGGGCTGGAGGGGCAGCCGCCAGCAGGTGACTTGCTTCAAGGTCACACCACCACCACAGCTGTGATCTGGAGCCAGATTCTGGAGGAAAGGAGGCCACTGTTGCCACGGCTACCACTTTTCCTGCCACCAAAATGCAAAGCGGGTGACTGGAGGGCGACACACTCAGTTGGGCTGTGACAACAGTCTTGTCAGCCAGAGCTTGCTGGTCTGTGCCAATACCACAGAAAGATGGTCCCTGCCTCCTGTGACCTTTGAAATCTCTCCTGTGTATCTCTCATAGGCAGAATATAAATCCCAACCAGGGGTATCCCTGGGTGGCTCAGTGGTTGGGTGTCTGCCTTCCGCTCAGGGTGTGATCTTGGAGTCCCAGGATCGAGTCCCGCATTGGGCTCCCTGCATGGAGCCTGCTTCTCCCTCTGCCTGTGTCTCTGCTTCTTTCTCGCTCTCTCTCTCTCTCTCTCTCTGTGTGTGTGTGTGTGTGTGTGTGTGTGTGTCTCATGAATAAATGAATAAAATCTTTAAAAATAAATAAATAAATCCCAACCAGAACCCCAGCTGCAAGGGCATATGTGAAGTGTAGTTCTTAGCCTTCTACCCCCTGTAATTCTCGGGGAAACAGAGAAGAGCATGGGAATGGAGGCCACGTTCCAGCAGACAAGATCTAGCAGACAAGCCTGGACCATCGTATTTGTACCTCTACTATGACATGTGTCATCTTCTGCCTGGCCCAGGACCTGGGAACATGTGCATGGCTCCCAGCACTGAGGGAATGGGCTGCTTCTTCATCACCCTGGACCTCCTTTACCAGGCACAGTCTGAAGGCAAAAAGTGCTCTATTGATGTTTCTGGCCAAATTCTCCATCCATTTCTGAGGGCTCCCAGGGATTAGGATCCTGCAGAGTCTGGCTACCCCTTAAAATTGCCAGCAAGCTACCACCCCATCTCCTCCCCCCCTACTCCCAGGAATCAAGAGGCCAAAGAGAGGAGCTGCTGAGCACCAGGGCCTGGAACAAGTACCCCCTCAGCTCAGGGACCAGCAGCATCTTGGAAAGCAGAGGGTATGGGCCAGCAGGAAGTCAGGCTTGGACCAGATAGAAAGAGGAAGCTGGGAACCCTGCCAGTGAAGCCTGGTGGCTCCAGACAAGGGGTACGCCCAGTGTCAGGAGGCCTGGGCAAGACATATTACTGCAGGAGTCCACAGGAAGAGAAGACATGGGTCAGCTCTCCCTCTCTGGGTTTGCAGAGAGCCTCCATAGCCCCCAGATGTGAGCAAAGCCTGTTGAACTGTGACTAGTGCTTGAGAGGCAGGGACCCAAAGAGGACTGAGTCCCTATGCAAGGGTCAGAGAAAACATAATGGCTCCCTTGACCTGCCAACATGGGGCTCCTCACCCCTCAACTATAAGTTGGTGGAATCGGCTGTTCTGATTCATCCTTACTCAGTATCTTATGAGGGCGCGAGCATGTGTTGGGTCCCCTCTATAACCCATACCTGACAGAAGGCAGATGCAGCCCACCCAGTCAATGTTCTCTAGCCTTCTACCAGTTCTGGGTTTGATGGGCTATGAAGAGACCTGGAGATGGGGAATCTAAGATCCAGCAGGTGGGGGCCAAGAGAGGAGGGAGGACCTGTGGTAGCTGCTGACACACTCCAGCTCTGATCAGGAATGGCAGTGGTTCAGAAGGGTCTTCCCCAGGGCTTAGCTGGGAGCCCAGGGTTGGGCAGGGGAGGCTGGGTCCATCAGGGAATGTGCGCCCCCAGGGTCAGATGGGTGCAGCAAAGGCTGGCTCTCACCATCCTGTGACCTCACCTCCACCCTGGAAGTCCTAAGGGGAGCACCAAGTCTCCATCTGTCCCCAGAAATGCAAAGAGCTGGCACCATGATGCTTCCAGGGGATGACGACACAGACTTCTTAGTTCAATTCTGTTGCAGCTTTTGAATTGTGAGTTGTGAACCTCTTACCTCTTCAAAAATAATGTATATTTGAATATTAAGCTAAAATATTATTCAAGAAAGAAAAAATGAGGGGCACTCAGGTGGTTCAGTGGTTGAGCATCTATCTTTGGCTCAGGTCATGATCTCAGAGTCTGGGGATCAAGTGCCGCATCAGGCTCCCCTTAGGGAGCCTGCTTCTCCCTCTGCCTAGTCTCTGCCTCTCTCTGTGTCTCTCATGAATAAATAAATAAAAACTTTAAAAAAAACAGTGATTTTTCCATCTCTAAATACTATCCACAGGGATCCCTGGGAGGCTCAGCGGTTTAGCGCCTGCCTTCGGCCCAGGGCGCGATCCTGGAGTCCTGGGATCCAGTCCCACGTCGGGTTCCCGGCATGGAGCCTGCTTCTCCCTCCTCCTGTGTCTCTGCCTCTCTCTCTCTCTCTCTCTCTCTCTCATAAATAAATAAATAAATCTTAAAAAAAAAAATACTATCCGCATCTATAGTTGACACATTCAGGGGCAGGGGCACTCAGGTCACTGTGATTACTTGGGCAGGCCTATATCACTGCTCCCCACCCACCCTGATATGCATCCCTGCCTCCCATAGGTGGCCTGAAAAGAGTTGCAGGTGCTACTCTGGTTGCACCTAAGAGCAGCAGGTGATCCAAACAAGGCGCCCATCATTCTCTGCTTGGGATTTGTTTTAAACCATAGCTAGAAGAGGGGGCCAGGTCTCAAATCTGGTGAATGTACAATTAGAGCTGCTACAGCCATGCACTTAGGATGTGGAGAAAGCTGGTCTGATCTTCAGACAGGAAAGAGAAGGGCTGGACAAGACCTCAATGACATCGGGTTCCTGTTGTCCCTTCTCTTGCTGCAGCTTGACAATAAGAGCCAATAAATTCCCCCTTTGTCTGCCAAAATTGGCTTGAATCAGGTTTCTGGTGCTTGTGGCCAAAAGAATTCTGAGTGACTGGCCTTCCCCTCTGTAAATAAAGGGGCTTGTTGGGTTGGTCTGGGGGGCAAAGCCCTTGCCCCAAACCCACCTCTGTACACTGGAGTGAGCCAAGGCCTGGCCTGGCTGTGACTGTCCCCACCCAGGGGCAGAGGGACCTCAATATAGACCATTCTTCTCAATGTCAAGCAGACTATCTGTCTTGGAACACTGCATTCAGGAGGTTGGGCCAAAGGAAGATAAGGCATTTACTTGGTCATCTTCTCTGGCCCTATCCTGATGTTACCTGCCCTGCTGCCAGGCCTGTTCTAAGTCTCTTTCATATTACAGCTCAGGGCAGGTGGGCACACAACCACAGCCTCCTGTGAGTAGGGAATTAGTACATATCACAGTGACTCAAGTGCACAAACTTCCTGGGAGGCCATTACTCTCCCATTCTAGAGATGAGGACACTGAGGCCCAGGGAGATCCAGTATGATTTGCTTGAGGTCACATAGCTTGGACAGATGGAGCCAGGATCCAATCTCGTTTCCTTCCAAGACCTCCACTCGTCTGTGCTGCAGGGTCTGCTGCTCTTTAGGGACCTTTATATCCTCAGGGTCTCTAGCCACAGCCTCCCGGAAGAGAGAAGGAAATCTACTCCTTTCCAGTGGTATGGCCACCAGGAAACAAGGTGACACTCTGCCTTCTTGCTTCAGTTCTCACACCACAAACAAGTGTCCTTTTGGCAGTTTGCTAGGAGCCACATTTTTCCTATTTTTATGCTCTTTATATGTGATTTTGCTGTTTAAAATGCCCCCAAGCATGGTGCTAACGTGCTATCTGGTGTTGCTAAGCCCAAGGCTAAGATGTGCCTTACAGAGCAAATACAGGATAGATACGCTTCCTTCAGGCATGAGTCATTGTGTTGCTGACCCAGAGTTCAAAGTTAATGAACCAGCAATATCTATTAAATAAGCTGTCTTTAGGTAGAAACACACATAAAACGAGCTTACGTAGTTATGTATTGATTCAATCAATAAAGCTGTTGTGACCAGAGGCTCACAGGAACCTCACCCTCTTTTGCCCTAGGAGCAAGGATGCAGCATTTGCTAATTCAGTGCTCTCCACAACTTTATCCAGTTGACTACCGCGAATAAGGAGACTGGACTATCCCTTAATCTGGAGGGATGATTGCGATCCTCATTTGAATGAAAGGCAAATGTTGCAGAGCACTGGGGACAGGATGATCCCACTTTTGTTAAAAACAAAACCAAAAACCAAACGAACAAAAAAACTGAGCAAAGTTTTATACATATATATATTTAAAGCCCTCCAAGTGTGTGTTCTAGGTTTGTTGGAACATGGAGAACAGAGTGGAGGCAGCAACCTGGCCTCCCCGGGTGGAGGACAGATGAGCAAGGAGAGGGAGGATGATGACGTCTTTTCTCTCTCCATTGCTCTGCATCCCTATGAGAGGCGTGTATCACTTTTGTCATTTTTAGAAGTTTCATACAACAGGAAAAAAAGCTGGAACTGCTGCCTGCTGGGGGCCTTTTCTCTGGGTGGTACCACCCATGGATACAGATGGAGTGACTGTGACATTAGTTATCCTCGCTCATGTCCCTGACCCCAGCCTACACCCTCAAGATCCTACTGGGGACCTCCCACCTGGGTTCAAGTTTGAGTGGCACAGTTTGTCAACCATTGAGGCCTGTCTGAACGCCAGTGGGGCAATGACCTGGCTTCTCTCCTGGAAAAATTGAGGGCTGTTATTCCTAATATCCCAGGGAACTTCGAAGAGTGGACATGGGAAGGAGTTAAAAGCTGGGTTCTTGGGGCACCTGGCTGGCTCAGCTGAGGGAGCATGTGATTTTTGATCTTGTAGTCATGAGTTCAAGCCTCATGTTGGGCATAGAGATCACTTAATAAAGAAATATTTTTAAATTAATTAATTAATAAAAGCTGGGTTCGTCACACTGTGTGACATGTGATGAGTTACTTAAGGTCTCCTGGACTCAGTTTCCTCATCTGTAAGGTGGGAATACCAATGGTGCCTATGTATCAAAATCAAAGCAAACTGCTTGCCAAATACCTGGCCCCATTGAAAGGACACTATGAAGGTTAGCTATTGTTGTTGTTCTATCAGAATTTATAAATTTTCAGAAGGTTCCTATTGATGTGGGAACAGAGGACTAGCAGAGGACAAAGCACAAGCCTGGGGCAGCACATTGACAAGTCCTTGAAACAGGCAGAGGGACATTCCTCTACTCCTCTATGGACTCAAATGCCTCAATGTTAATACTTTGCTAAGAGCAAAAGGCAATCCCAGCCCAACCCCCAGGATCCTCTGTCTACTTTAACATATAAAAATTCCTTTAGAAATTTCCTTTATCTCTACCCCCCAAGATACTTGTTGGCGATCATCCCCCAAGCATATGGCTCACCGATACACACCTGAAGGGTCTCATGACTCAGGTTTTATTAGATGGTAAAAGTGACCTTGACCCAACAATAGCTAGCCCTCTCAAGATCCTGGAAACTTTGCTTCCAAAATTCCTTAGAGAGGACCTATCCCCAAACCCCTCCCAACTCCCAGGTATATAATCAGCCACCCTCCACAGGTCCAGGGCAGCAGCTCTTCCTGCCCACAGATCCTGTCCCAGTGCTTTAACAAAACCAAGCACAAAACCACCATTTTGCACCAAAGATTTCTCAAGAATCATTTCTTGGTCATCAGCTCCGGACCTCACCTATATTCCAAAACTTCATCACTATATTGAGATTTATAAGAAATCCTATATATATATCTGGCCCAGGATTCAGCTCACAGCATCCCAAACCCTTGGGATTTCCTGAACAACAAAGGCGATGGGAGCATCTTTTGGTTGAATATTTGGTCTCTAGTCCTCAGTTCCTGAGATCACTTCAGAACCATAAAGGTGAAATGGGTGTCTTGTCATTCATAACAAGCCCCTTTCAACCACAGCTGAGCTTATGTTAATAAGAGGACTTTGGGAAATCCCCTCAAGACAGGTAGGCATTGGTTGCCAGGGGAATGGACCACAAAGAGAGGGGTGGGAGTCCCACCCTCTAATTTCCCCCCCAAAGAGGAGATGTTTGAAAGTTCAATCAGTCACCAACGGCCAATGATTTAATCAGTCCAGCCTATGTACTGAATCTTACATAAGAAAATAAAGTCATGGGTGCTTGGATGGCTCAGCTGGTTAAGCAGCTGCCTTTGGCTCTGATCGTGATCCTGGAGTCCTAGAATAGAGCCCCATGTTGGACTTTGCTCAGTGGAGAGTCTGCTTCTCCTTCAACCTCTGTGCTCTCTCACACTCTCTCAAGTAAATAAATCAAATCTTAAAAGAAAAGAAAATCATAAAAACTCAAAAGGCAGGTGTTCAGAGAGCTTCCAGGATGGTGGACCCAAAGGTTTCTATGTGCCACTCTGTGTGGCCCCAACCACTCCAGCGACAGAAGGTACTGTGCTCTGGATCTCACTCTATGTATCTCTTCATCTGGCTGTTGATACATAGCTTTTAATATTTTTTGTAATAAACCAGCCATTTAGTGAGTACACCACCGTGAGCCACTCTTGCAGATTAAGCAAGCCTAAGGAGGGGCTCATGGAAACCTCTGATTCACAGCCAAATGGCCAGAAGCACAGGTAACAATCTGGACTTGCAATTTGCATCTGAAGTGGGGGCGGTCTTGTGGGAGTGAGCCTTACCCTGTGGGATCCGGTGCTGTCTCTAAGTAGACAGTGTCAGAATTGAGTTGAACTGGGACACCTGGGTGGCTCAATGGTTGAGCGTCTGCCTTTGGCTCAGGTCATGATCCCGGGGTCCTCGGATCAAGTTCCACATCAGGCTCCCTACAGGGAGTCTGCTTCTCCCTCTGCTTCTCTCCATGTGTCTCATGAATAATAAATAAATAAATCTTTTTTAAAAAATGAAATGAGTTGAACTGTAGAAGACCTAGCTGGTGCTGGGGAATTGGAGGTGGTGTGGGAGAAACCCCCTACACACATCAAAATTGGTGATTCGAATCCAAGCTGGTAGGACAGTGGTACAGAACTGTAGTTCCCAAGGGTAACATGAAATTAGCCTTCTGGCTCCAAGTCCAGCGCAAATGGACTATGTGAATCTAATTTTTTTAAAGATTTTATTTATTTATTTGAGAGGGAGAGAGCACAAGCTGGGGGAAGAGCAGAGGGAGAGGAGAAGCTGACTCCCCACTGAGTAGGGAGCCCGACTTAGGGCTCGATCCCAGGACCCTGAGATCATGACCTGAGCCAAAATCAGACGCTCAACTAACTGAGCCACCCAGGCACCCAAGTCCCATTTAGACCCAAACTGGCCCTGACCACGACCCCTCATACGGATAAAAAGAATTCAAACCTTCCATGAACGCATCATGCAGAAATAGTCACTAACATCTCGGTGGGCGTACTTCACGATGTTGCTATATTCCTAATATAGGAGTTCTGATTGTGCACCCACACACCTGACACTGCACAGTGATTATTTTTCCGTGGTTACACATAACCCTTGACACAGTGTTTGTGACTGCCCAGACATTTCAGCTGTTTTCCATTTGTCTTCCCCACTCCAGATGGTTTATGTGGATCTGTGGGCTTTGCTGAGGTGATGACAAACTGGTTTGCAGGGCTGGGAGCCGCCCCTGTGGCACAGAAGGGTGGCGTCACTATGTTTCAATTTAGCTGAGATACAAACAGATGCCACTTGCACAGGCTGCTGGGAACATGACCTTGATTTATGGCACAAAATCCCTCACGATCTAGAACCAGCCTGTCTCTAGAACAAACAGGCTTTGGACAGATGAAAAATGGGGCATTTTCATCGGGGAGATGGGCATTATGATCAACTGTAGCTTGGGATAAGATAGTGTCTACTTTTGGCCTCAGAGCAGGGACAGGACAGGAGAAATACAGAACGGAACTTCCCTCCGCAACCAGGCTGTAATCGGGGCCAGTGTCAATCTGGAGCAGTCCCAGTGTCCAGGGTGAAAATAGAACTTGATGGTACATAAGAAGCCAAAGGCAGATTCTGGAGTATGTGATGGGGTGGGGATAGGCATGGACCAGGACAGGATAGCAGGTTCTCCATGGAGCAAGGGGCCACACCAGACTTCAGGGAAGGGTGAAGGTGACCCAGTGACCGGGTAAGACCATAAACCTTGGGACACAGAGGGGAATTTTCTTTTCATTATGACAATCTCCATGTTGAGGGAGCGGAAGCTAGCTGAGGACAAAGCAGAAGCTGACACCCTACAACCCCCACCCCCAGGTGGAAGAACTGTGACATTCCTCAGGCACTCCAGGCTGCCCTAAAGCTAAGGCAAGGAAAAACAAATAGTTAACTTATAGAGATTATAGTCCTAAAGACAGGAGTCTCTCTCGGTTTACAAAATGTCTCAGTGATTTACAAGAAAAAAGAATTCTTATCAACAGCCTAACTTTCAGGGCAACCTGGGTAGCTCAGCAGTTTAGGGCCGCCTCCAGCCCAGGGCCTAATCCTGGAGACACGGATTCGGATTCGAGTCCTGTGTCAGGCTCCCTGCATGGAGCCTGCTTCTCCCTCTGCCTGTGTCTCTGCCTCTGTGTGTGTGTGTGTGTGTGTGTGTGTGTCTCTTGAATAAATAAATAAAATCTTAAAAAAAAAAAAACCAGCCTAACTTTCAGAAGGAAGCTCCCAACTATCTTAAATGTTAATACTTTACTAGAAGGAAAAACAACCTTGACAATGGCCAGGCCTCCAGTATCTTATAGGTCCTCTTTAGCATACAAAAGTTCTTTTAAGGGATCCCTGGGTGGCGCAGCGGTTTGGCGCCTGCCTTTGGCCCAGGGCGCGATCCTGGAGACCCGGGATCGAGTCCCACATCGGGCTCCCGGTGCATGGAGCCTGCTTCTCCCTCCGCCTGTGTCTCTGCCTCTCTCTCTCTCTGTGACTATCATAAATATATTAAAAAAAAAAAAAAAAAAGTTCTTTTAAAACCTTTTCCTTACCTCCCCCAACTCCCAGGTATATAATTAGCCACCCCTCACAACCCTGAGGCAGCAGCTCTTCCTGCCCACCCGTCTTGTCTCCCCGTGCTTTCATAAAACCACCACCATTTTGCATCAAAGACTCAGGACCTCTCCCCACCAAGCCTCACCTACATTCCCAAAAAAACATTACCTGCACCCCAGATCCATACTAGCCCTGATAGGCTGGAGTCCACCAGCCAAGGTGGGAAATGGGATTGGGATGTAGCCCATCTGCTGGGGCTAAACTGTGTCCCCCCAAAATTTATATGTTGAAATGCTAACTCCCAGTACCTTGGAAGGGCAACCTGGGTAGCTCAGCAGTTTAGGGCCGCCTAAATGTGGTTGTATTTGGATAAATGATCCTTAAAGAAATAATTAAGTCAAAATAAAGTCATTAGCGTGCCCCTAATCTAATCTGACTGGTGTCCTTATTAGAAGAGGATAATAGGAGGGGCGCCTGGCTGGCTCAGTTGGTGGAGCATGTGACTCTTGATCTCAGGGTTGTAAATTCAAGTCCCACATTGGGTGGACAAATCACTTTAAAAAAAAAAAAAAAAAGAGGGAATCCCTGGGTGGCTCAGTGGTTTTGTACCTGCCTTTGGCCCAGGGCATGATCCTGGAGTCCCGGGATTGAGTCCGGCATCAGGCTCCTTGCATGGAGCCTGCTTCTCCCTCTGCCTGTGTCTCTGCCTCTCTCTCTTTGTGTGTGTGTTTCTCATGAATAAATAAATAAAATCTTTAAAAAAATAAAAAATAAAAGAGGAGGAGGAGATTAGGATACAGACACACACACAGGGAAGACCATGTGGAGATACCAGAAGGAGATGAAACAGGACATCTACTGCCTCCATTTTGACCACGAACTTGCTAGTTGGGCTCTTCTTTCCGGATGGTTGATCCCCGAAGGTGGAAGACCCTGAGGGGCAAAGCACCCAGTGATGAAAACAGAAACTACCCGCCTCAAGCAAACAAGGACTGCCCTGAGCCCACAAGACCCTGCCCGTGACTGACTCTGAGATTGTCCTTCACTTGCCCACAGGATGCAGCGCGGGCCCATCTACCTTCGTCCTACATTGTCCTTCTAGAAACCTGGAGGTATCATTCGCACTTTGGAGACAGTCTTAAGGGACACTGGTCCCACATCCCCCACGTTGCTCTTATGGAAACAAACGCCTTTCCTGTTTCATCTCTCTCCCTTTGGATTCCGTCAGCAGCGAGTGGCCAAGCCTGGTCTGTCTGGGAGCCCTGGAGCTGCGTGTTCTCATACCCCTGCGCCCCAGCTACAAGGGTGGCCACCTAGCAGCCGTGGACGGTGGTCTCAGAAGGAACCAACCTGGTCACACCACGAGACCTTGGAGAAAATAAGTTTCTGTGGTTGAAGCCACCGCATCTGTAGCACTTTGTT
This sequence comes from Vulpes lagopus, assembly GCF_018345385.1. NCBI lineage: Eukaryota > Metazoa > Chordata > Mammalia > Carnivora > Canidae > Vulpes > Vulpes lagopus. The sequence goes on from NC_054827.1 coordinate 112,598,663, forward strand.
ATGGCAGCGGAGGCAAAAACCATCTCTTCCAGAAGGTGGAGTGCTGGGATCCCTGGGTGGCGCAGCGGTTTAGCGCCTGCCTTTGGCCCAGGGCGCAATCCTGGAGACCCGGGATCGAATCCCACATCGGGCTCCCGGTGTATGGAGCCTCCCTCTGCCTATGTCTCTGCCTCTCCCTCTCTGTGTGTGTGACTATCATAAATAAATAAAAATTAAAAAAAAAAAAAGAAGAATGTGGAGTGCTGACGCTGGGCAGGAGGGAATGGCCACTACATGGCCAGAATTGTGCCAAGCATGGAGTGAATAAACCCACACAGTCCCAGCCTGGGGACACACAGTAGCAGATGATCACAGTAGCAGAAAGTACTTGATCAATTAGTAGTCTTCCCTTCTTTGCATATGATCTTGATTCCTACTATTCTTTGGGTGACTAGAGAAGGCTGCTGGAGGGCATGGGGAGCCTAAAGCCACCCTCTGGCCCACCAATGGCACTGAATGGCTGGCCACCTCGCCCCCCCCCCCCACTTCATTCCTCAGTTCTGTCCAGTGCTCTCCCCTGTGCCCTCACCCCCTGACGCGCAGAGCTAGTTTGCCCACTCTTCGGGACCATCGGGTTTCTCAATTATTTTCTTTGAACGCTTTTTTTTTTTGAGATGCTAATTTTTTAAAGTTTTTTTTTTTTAAAGATTTTTTTAGGGGGATCCCTGGGTGGCTCAGCAGTGTAGGCCCTGCCTTCTGCCCAGGGCGTGATCCTGGAGTCCCGGGATCGAGTCCCACATCGGGCTCCCTGCATGGAACCTGCTTCTCCCTCTGCCTGTGTCTGTCTCTGTCTCTCTGTCTTTTAAAAAAAATATTTTTTTTAGATTTATTTATTTATTCATGAGAGACACAGAGTGAGAGAGAGAGAGGCAGAGGGAGAAGCAGGCTCCTCACAGGGATCCCAATGGGGGACTCGATCCTGGATCCCAGGATCACGACCTGAGCCAAAGGCAGGCACCCAACCACTGAGCCACCCAGGTGTTCCTCCCTAAAAAGATTTTTATTTATTTATTTGAGAGTGGGCGAGAGCACCAGTGAGGGGGAGAGGCAGAGGGAGAAGGAGAGGCAGACTCCCCGCTGAACCAGGAGCCAAAGATCATGACCAGAGCCAAAAGCAAACGCTTAACCAATTGAGCCACCCAGGAGCCCTATCTTTAATCTTTTTAAAAGATTTTATTTATTTACTCAAGAAAGACACAGAGAGACAGGCAGAGCAGAGGGAAAAGCAGGCTCCCTGCGGGGAGCCCAATACCGGTCTCAGTCCCAGGACTCCGGGATCACTCCAGGAGCAGAAGGCAGATGCTCAACCGCTAAGCCACCCAAGTGTCCCTTACTTCTGATTTTCTTGGTAATGTTTTCTTTTCTCTTCTATATATTGTTATTGGTAAGGTTTCCAGTCAACAGCAGGTTAGTTATAGTTTGGGGAAGTCCGAAGTTATATGTGGATTTTTGACTACACAGAGGTCAGTGTCCCTAACTCCCATGTTATGTGTGTGCGTGCGTGTGTGTGTGTGTGTGTGTGTGTGTGTTTGCGCGCAGAGAGAAAGAGAGAGAGAGAGGACTGGAGAGAGCCAGAGCCAGAGAAAGAGAGAGAATGCTAGATCTAGGCATCTAGAGATAGAGACTTGGAGGCTGGCAAGTCTAAAATCTGCAGGGCAGATCGTCAGGCTGGAGACCCAGGGCAGAGTCGATGTTGCAACCTTGAGCCCAAAGGCAATCCAAAGGCAGAATTTTCCTCTTCAGGGGACCTCAGTCTCTTCTAGCAAGGCCTTCAAATGATTGGACAAAGCCCACCCAAATCATGGGGGATCATCTACTTTACTCAAAGTCCACCAATTTAAATGTTAATCACATCTTTAAAAATAGCTTCACAGCAACATTTAGACTGATGTTTGACTAAGTCACTGGTCATGATGGCCTTGCCAAGTAGACATAAAATTAGCCACCACAGGGCGGTTCTGGCTTCCGGAGGCACCTCCCACTTCCCGCCTGCTTTTGCACAGGCCTGCACTTCAGATGTTCCAGAACAATGGGCAAGTAGCTCCTCAGTTGTTTCTCTCCAGGCCTTGTCTATTCACACAGTCCGATGATCGAAGACCCCACCGGCCACTTTAGTCTGTCAGTCGATGCCCCTTTATTTTATTTTTCGATGCCCCTTTAAATGAATGTGCTGTCTTTGGTCAGGTTCTGCCAAAGCATACCGGAAAGCAAGCCTCAGCATGCTACTGAAGTGCTCCAGGAGAACTGGGAAGGGTGTAGGGGGAAGCAGGTCAGGGAAGGGGCAGAAACAAGCAAGAATGGGATTTCCAGCAAATTCTGAGTCTCAGCCTATCCCAACAGAGGTCTCCAGGGTGTGAGTTTGTCCTTGAGGGAAGTGGGCTTTCACACTCCTGCACAGGACATCATTGGTATGGGCTGCTCTGGAGCTGGAGGGGAGGCCGAAAATCAGCTCTCCACTCCTGCAGCTGACAAAACTCCAATCCTCCTAAGGAGACTGCAGGTGCTGGGACCTAGAAGGACGGATCCAGTAAGCGGGACGGGAAGCAATCTGAGTAGAGAATCAACGGTGTCCTCTTCGGAGCTAACCTGAACACAGTGCCCCAGTGTGGTGGGACCACGCAGCTTGGGAGACTAGCACAGGCTGAGCCTCTGGGAGGGCTGGAGCTGTGTCTCTACCATTTCACTGGCAGGAGCACCCACCGCACTGCCTCATCTGTGCCTTATTTTCAAGAAACACTTGTGAAATTAACAAAGAAAGGAACAAAAAGGATACCGATCAGGCACCTGCACAGGAAACAGATACTATTCTGGTAGTTTAAACAGAAAGGAATTTAATAGAATTTAATTTAAGGAATCCAGCAATTATAATACTGTTAGAAGGACTGGAGAAGCAGTTGTGGATTGGATATGCAAGGAATGACTCTGAGAATGCTACAAAGCTAGCCTGCCAGGGGCACTAGTGGCTCAGTCGGTTAAGCATCGACTCTTGGTTTCGCTCAGGTGGTGATCTCAGGGTTGTGAGACTGAGCCCATGTCAGGCTCTACACTGGGCATGCAGTCTGCTTAAGATTCTCTCTGCCCCTCTTCCCTGCTGGTCTCTCTCTCTCTCTCTTAAAAAAAATAAAAAACAGGGGTGCCTGGGTGGCTCCATCAGTTGGGTGTCTGCCTTCACTCAGGTTATGACCCTGGGGTTCTGCAATGGAACCTTGCAACAGGCTCCCTGCTCAGCAGGGAGTCTGCTGCTCCTTCCGCTCCTCCCACTGCCCCCACTTGTGCTCTCTCTCTCTCTCTCTCTCTCTCTCTCTTTCTCTATCTCAAATAAATAAATAAAATATTTAAAAAATAAAAACAGGGACTCCTGGGTGGCTCAGTGTTTGCACATCTGCCTTTGGCTCAGGGCATGATTCCGGAGTCTGGGGATCAAGTCCCACATCAGGCCCCCTGCATGGAGCCTGCTTCTCCCTCTGCCTGTGTCTCTACCTCTCTGTGTCTTTCATGAATAAATGAATAAAATATTTAAAATAAATAAATAACATTTAAAAAATAAAAACAAAAACAAAAACTGCCTTGCCAGAGGAGCCTCTATTTCCACCACTGTCTAGAAGGTAGAGAATTAAGATGTGGTTCAAGAAGCTGTTGGCTTTAGGAACACAGTGATGTGGTTGTGATCCAGGATCAGAAAGTCACCACCATCAACTATGAATGTGCCTATACATACTCAGAAAGTTAAAAACTGAGCACTGGACCATCCTGGGGGAAAAAGGCCCACATTGCTCAAAGGTAGCCAGAAGATGGGTCCCCACCTCATCTTCTCTTCCACATTGCTTCCAGTTAGTGCATTCTAATTCCTACCCAGAATACGAGCTCCAAGGGAGTCTAGATAAGGAAGTTTTAGCTTTCCACAGTACAATGTGGTATTTTATGAGCTTTGTTCACATCCTTGCCACCAAATTATGAGCTTGTGATAAACTTATGGTCCACAAGGAAGCTCATTTTTTTCCCTCCAAAACCTGCCCTGGGGTAGACTGTGTGGGATGTTTACATGCAATAATTCAAAGACTTTTGTTGCAGTCTCCAGGAAGAGAGGTGTCAGAATTTGCCATGGGAATAATGAAAATAAACAGAAACTTATAAAGTATGTCAGCAGTTTCTTATCTCTAGAGGGTGCATCAAATGTTGACTGTGTCTTCTGTGTCAGGAACTGAGAATGTGGAGATGAGTTAGACAGGTTCCTTCCTGCACTCAGCTTCCAGTCATAGAGACTTACTATGAGTCTGGTAAGCTACTGGCTGGTTGGTTTTATGGACATTTGGATTATTTGAATGGGAAATGGGACAATAGAAAACTATCACTAAGAGGTAGTGGGGGCACCTGGCTGGTTCAGTTGGTGGAATGTGCGACTCTTGATCTCAGGGTTATGAGTTTGAGCCCCACATTGAGTGCAAAGATGACTTAAAAATAAAATCTTTAAGAAAATAATAAGAGGCAGTGTAACATAGTGGTAAAGAACTTGGACTCTGGGTTCTCACCCTGGTTTAGCCGCCGACTAGCCATGACTTTGGGCAAATTACTTTACCTCTCTATGCCTCAGTTCCCCCATCTGTTGAATGAGACTAAAAGCATCTGTGGCATAAAGCAGTTGGGAAGAGTAATAACAAAGCACCTAGAATAGTGTTTAGTGTAATATACCCACCTAGTGAGCATGAATGCTACCAAATTCTCACTTTGTGAGTAAATCTGAAAAATATAAATCATAGAACATTTTTTGGTATATTTTTTATTGGAGTTCGATTTGCCAACATATAGCATAACACCCAGTGCTCATCCCGTCAAGTGCCCCCCTCAGTGCCTATCACCCAGTCACCCCAACCCCCCACCCACCTCCCTTTCCACCACCCTTTATTCATTTCCCAGAGTTAGGAGTCTCTCATGTTCTGTCACACTCACTGATATTTTCACTCATTTTCGCTCCTTTCCCCTTTATTCCCTTTCACTATTTTTTTTTTTTTTTTAGATTTGGTCTTGGTTTTATTTTTTATTTTTTTTTCCTTTTTTCTGATTTTTTAAATTAATTTTTATTGGTGTTCAATTTACCAACATACAGAAAAACACCCAGTGCTCATCCCGTCAAGTGTCCACCTCAGTGCCCGTCACCCATTCCCCTCCAACACCCGCCCTCCTCCCCTTCCACCACCCCTAGTTCGTTTCCCCGAGTTAGGAGTCTTTATGTTCTGTCTCCCTTCCTGATATTTCCCAACATTTCTTTTCCCTTCCTTTATATTCCCTTTCACTATTATTTATATTCCCCAAATGAATGAGAACATACACTGTTTGTCCTTCTCCGATTGACTTATTTCACTCAGCATAATACCCTCCAGTTCCATCCACGTGGAAGCAAATGGGGGGGGTATTCGTCGTTTCTAATGGCTGAGTAATATTCCATTGTATATATATACTACGTCTTCTTTTTTTAAAAAAATATTTTATTTATTTATTCATGAAAGGCACAGAGGGAGAGAGAGAGAGGCAGAGACACAGGCAGAGGGAGAAGCAGGCTCCCTGCAGGGAGCCCGATGCAGGACTCGATCCCAGGACTCCAGGATCAAACCCGGGGCCGAAGGCGGGCACTAAACTGTTGAGCCACCCAGGGATCCCCTAGATAGACCACATCTTCTTTATCCATTCATCTTTCAATGGACACCAAGGCTCCTTCCACAGTTTGGCTATTGTGGACTTTGCTGCTATAAACATTGGGATGCAGGTGTCCTGGCGTTTCACTGCATCTGTATCTTTGGGGTAAAAGATACAATACCAAGCAGTGCAGTTGGTGGGTCGGTCGTAGGGCAGATCTATTTTTAACTCTTTGAGGGACCCACACACAGTTTTCCAGAGTGGCTGTACCAGTTTACATTCCCACCAACAGTGCAAGAGGGTTCCCCTTTCTCCACATCCTCTCCAAAATATGTTGTTTCCTGTCTTGTTAATTGTTCCCATTCTCACTGGTGTGAGGTGGTATCTCATTGTGGTTTTGATTTGTATTTCCCTGATGGCAAGTGATGCAGAGCATTTTCTCATGTGCTTGTTGGCCATGTCTGTGTCTTCTTTAGTGAAATTTCTCCATGTCTTTTGCCCATTTCATGATTGGATTGTTTCTTTGCTGTTGAGCTTAATTAAGTTCTTTATAGATCTTTGATACTAGCCCTTTATCTGATATGTCATTTGCAAATATCTTCTCCCATTCTGTAGGTTGTCTTTTAGTTTTGTTGACTGTTTCTTTTGCTTTGCAGAAGCTTTATATCTTGATGAAGTCCCAATAATTCATCTTTGCTTTTGTTTCCCTTGCCTTCATAGATGTATCTTGCAAGAAGTTGCTGTGGCCAAGTTCAAAAAGGGTGTTGCCTGTGTTCTCCTCTAGGTAAATACTAGAACATTTTAACGTCCATCAATAAACATCATTCTGAGCCAGCTGCGGAGCCACTGTGAACTGTGCTTGTCATAATTGCCACACGGTGGCGCCCCTGCTGCTGGCACCACAGAAATGTTGGTATTAGGCCACTTCCTCATAGAGTGTTGCTTGAGAGGGGCCCCTGTCCTCTTGACACAGGCCAGGTGCTGCCAAGATTGGAGGCCACACAGGGGAGGAAAGCCAAACTTGGGAGGACGGGGTTTGGGTCAGGGAGCTGGCAATGGCACAAGGCAGAACCTACTCAAGGCAGACCGATAGAAAAGGGCTTACTACAAGACTTTCCTACCAGGGAAGGGACAGAAGCCATCTGGGAAAGTCTTGGGTCCTCTCTGGTGCCCTATGGCCTTTTCTCTGCTGGCCTCTCTACTCATCTGCTCCATTCTCAGCTTCTCTGCTCCTTTGTCACCTAGGCTGACCACAGTACCACCTTCATCAGGCCCACTGTAGACTCTCTCATCCTGGGTCTTACTTCAATGCTCAGGACAGACTGGTGGGCCAGATGTTAGCCTGGCTGGGCTAGGGGTCAGTAGGAGGGCCGGTGGGGGGGAGGATGCAGAAGATTCAAACATGGCCACTTAGCCCACCCCCCCCCCCCGGGTCTTTAGCTGACAGGGGGAGCAATAGCAGATCATCTAGGTCAGAGGTTTCATGGAAGACTTTCAGTCACAATCATAAATACACTCAAGAGAGCAGAGTATTACAGATAAAGGGTCTGTCAGTGCACACAAAGGCAGGGACTGAGCGGTGCCAGAATCTGGGCCTTGGGGAAATGGAAGACATCTAGGATGGCAGGAATGTTGGGCTCACAGAAAGGGCGCAATGGGTCATGTTACCAGGCATGGGCGGTAGTGAGGGGGCTTGTTTGCCCCTGGGGAACTTGGGGCTTTCTCCTGAAAGTAGTGGAACCCCGCTGAAGGATTTCAAGCACAGAGGAGACATCATCAGGCTGACATTTTAAAGATTTGATTGATTGATTGATTGATTGATTGATTGATTTTACAGAGAGAAAATGTGCACATGCATGTGAGTAGGGGGAGGTGCAGAGGGAGAGGGAGAGAATCTTGAGCAGGCTCCACACCCAGTGCAGAGCCCAATGTAGGGCTCAATCACACAACCCTGAGATCATGATCCAAGTTGAAACCAAGAGTTGATCGCTTGACTGACTGAGCTGCCCGAGTGCCCCCAGCCTGACGTTTTAGAAGGCTCTGTGCCCAGTGGTATGGATGACATGCCACTGGACACTACTTGGGATTCCTGGGTGGCTCAGCAGTGGAACATCTGCCTTCAGCTCAGGGTGTGATCCCGAGATCCAGGCCCATATTGGGTTCCCCACAGGGGCCTGCTTCTCCTTCTGCCTATGTCTTTGCCTCTCTCTGTGTCTTTCATGAATAAATAAATAAATTTTTTTTAAAGGATACTTCTGAAATCATGGTAGGGTGGTCCATACCTTAGGCTGAGACTTGGCTCTAGTAGTTTCTAGATGTGTGACTTGGAGCAAGTTACTTACCCTCTTTGAGTTTTGCCTTCAGAAGTGCCTGGCACATAGTAGGAGCTTAGTATGTATTTGTTGAGTGAATGAATGTCAAGAACCCTCAAAACTTAGGACCAGATTGAAAGCAGATCACCATGCCTGGGTGGCAGAGATGCTCCTGCTGCTGGAGGTGAGAGTCTGGGGTGTGTGTGGGGGGGATATCTCAAAGATTCCACATCCCCGGCCCTGCCTGCATAGCCTCTCATTTCCACTTGTTCTTTTCCCATTCACCCTTGGAACATCAGATCCTTGGGCCTGATGAGAAAGGGCTTTTATTTCTTAATTTTCTGAGGTCCTAAAAAAATGAGAGGGACCCTGGCTGAAAGGAAAACCACAGATGGGAAGGGTGAGGCTGGAAGTAGACTAGACTGTCATTGCCATGGGACAAGGGGCACAGCTTGCCTGGCTGCAAGAACCTTGAGAAAGGTCCTGAACCTGCTCCATCCACCTCAGTCTCCAAGGGACCTTCTCCAAAGGGGTCAGGATAGTAGACTCTCTGGGATGCCTGGGTGGCTCAGCAGTTTGGCGCCTGTCTTCAGCTCAGGGCCTGATCCTGGAGTTCTGGGATGGAGTCTTGTATTGGGCTCCCTGCATGGAGCCTGCTTCTTCTCCGCCTGTGTCTCTGCCTCTCTCATGAATAAAAAAATAAAATCTTAAAAAAAAAAAAGTATAGTAGACTCTCAACCTCAGGTAGGAGAGGAGATGACTTTAGGCCTGGCGTCCAGCTGCTCACTCACTGATATTCCCACTTCCATGAGCGCCCGGTTTCTGGTTCTTGATGGGTGGGAGGGCCCTGTGCACATGAGCAGGTGCTCTGCGTGGAGTTTGAGAGGCAGAGAGGAGCCGAGCGGCAGGGAAGAGCTGCCCAGGCGTCCGTAGACCTGCATCCCTGTCCGGTCTATCCAGACCCCAAACCCGCAGGTCCATGCCGGCGGGAAAGAGCTCACCTAGGCGGGGCGGGAGTCCACTCCGCCCAGTGTCCGCCGCCTAAGCCCTGCGCGCCTGCATCTCCCAGGAATGACCGCCAGAGGGCGCTGTTGGACAGCGTGCAGAGCGGCGCTCTGGGACCGGAGAGCCGCGAGGTCAGGACTGCAGACCCGAGTGCCTGAGACGGGTGGGGAGGACGGAAGGAAGAGGACAAGGGGTGGAAGCCTGGGAGACCCTCAGGGGTTCCTCTGTCCTGCAAGAGCCTTAGCGTAGTCCGACCAGGCCTTGGAGGTGCGCGGGCCTCACACTCCCCAGCTTCAGATCTGGAACGGGGGTGGGGAGGATGGGGGGGCTGCCTGGGGGGCATGCAGGGAGGCACCGCAGAGACCTCAGGGGAGGCCAGTCTGGCTTCCTCCGCTACCCATCTAGGCCGTGGCCCTAGGGGTACCCCTAGTTTCTTGCGGTCTTGGCCTAGGGGTCCGAGGGGGGGGGCGCTCTGGAGCGGTAACTATGCAGCGGTGGCCGCCCTCCCTCTCTGTCCAGTGTTCTTCCTCTGCGGCCCCGTGCCTCCATAGGCGACCTTTCTCGGGTGAGGGGTCCCACCCTAGTACCCCCACCCCGCCCTGCCCCTGGGCTCCTCTGAGGCTCTGCCCTGGAGCTTAGCTCCTGGGGAGGGCATGGCCGGTTCTTGAACTGGACAGGGCGGCCTGACCACTCACCTGAGTGTCCTTTAGGGCTGGGCATCTATCGATGCTTGCCCTAGACTCAGTGACCCCATAACCCCGGAGTAGGAGGGAGAGGATGGGGGCTGAGCGAAGGAATCTCCAGGTGCCAAAAAAAGATACATTAGGGGATCCCTGGCTGGCGCAGCGGTTTGGCGCCTGCCTTTGGCCCAGGGCACGATCCTGAAGACCCGGGGTCAAGTCCCAAGTCGGGCTCCCGGTGCATGGAGCCTGCTTCTCCCTCTGCCTGTGTCTTTGCCTCTCTCTCTCTCTGTGTGTGTGTGACTATCATAAAAAAAAAAAAAATACATTAGCAACAACGGACCCTTTCCTGGACATTCCTCCTAAGGATGCTGGCACCTCTGAACCTCGGTCTTAAGTGGGTTCAAGCTGAAAGTGCAGTCTCTTCTAGGCCTTTCACTAGCTCTGAGAGCACACATCTTTGTTCAGGACCTGGGGGACACTCACAGAGGCACACAGTGAGGCACAGCCTGCTGGAGCTCCATCCCCCAGGTGGACAGCAAGGGGTTGAACTCCCTGGGGGACTCACACTGTCACTGTCTCCGGGGGTCCTGCGGCAGGAGGGTGGGAGAGGGAGCGTGGTGTTGGAGACAGATAGCCCTGGCACCAGCCCTGGCACCCTAGGATCCTTTGATCCTTTTCCCAGCTGGGGAAGAGTATCTATACTGGTGAAACTGGCCTTTGAGGACAACATAGGGCTGGCACTCCCCCGAAACTGGACTGCCTCCTTTCATTCCCTTTAACTCAGGGAAGCTTCCCTTAACTGGAAGCAGGGATCTGGCCCCTGAGGGAAGAGGAAGGGGAAATCCAGGCTGTAGGAAAGCAGCTTGGAGGCTGGAGAGGTAGAAGGAAGTGTGCCGCTGTTCCCTCAACCTCCACTGTGGTCAGGGCTACTGCTTCCCCAAAAGCTGCTCAGCAGGTCCAAGCGCCAAGGGGCAGACAACAGGATTTGGACAGGACTCTAATGAGGGTGTGAAGGCCTGGACAGAGTCAGCCAAAATCATAGTAGGCCTGCACTTGTGATCCAGTCCCTCCAACCAGGGTGAGACCCAGATAACCCAGTCGTGGACCAGCAGCATTCTGTGACTCTGTGGCGGCATCCAAAAAAGGCAGCTGAGGGCGGGAGTGGAGAGGATGGGAGGGGGCTGCTGGCGCCCGGTTTGGCGGGCGCCTCAATGGGCCGCAGGGGCCAGAGCAGCGGCCTAATGGATTCAGGCCTGCCGGGCAGAGGCGCACCCGCCCGCCTGCTCCTGCTCTCAATAGCGGACAATGGAGTCCCGGGGTGACCTGAACAAAGAATTTGGAAGTAGTTAAACTGCAGAACACGTTCTGGGCCTGGGTGCCTCCTTTCAAAGAGAGCGAAGGGAAAAGAAAAGAAAGCCCTGGGGGGTGGGGGGGGGTTTGAGAGAATGCCCAGGGGAAAAGTTGGTAGGTCGCCCTAGTTGCCGCCAGCTACCAGACGCCAGGAATTCAATAGGATATGGGGGGAGGGGGGGAGTGGCCCAAGTCTGCCTGACCACAGGGAGAGGCTGAGAAAGTGCTCCGGGAGATGACTGGGGTTCCCCAGACTCCCCATCCCCCTCAGACTTGCATTTTGGGTCAGGCTCTGAAGCTAGGCTGCCCAGGAGGCCTGGGAGAAGCTTCTCTGGGCTTCAGGGGGCTGGAATAAGGGTGAAAAGATGGAGAAGGGGAAAGGAGTGTGTGGGCTCTGCTCTGGTTCCCCAGCAGAGACTGTAAATGTAGTCTCCCTGGGTCTAATGCTGGGTCTCTGCGAGGCCTCTCTGGCATTATCTCTCTGGACAGGTTTCTCTTTCTGATCCCTTTCTCAGAATTTACTTTTGTTCTTCCTTTCCCAACCAGTTTAGAAAGGCTGGGTATCCCCAGCCTGTTTGCTCTCCCCACCTCATACAAGCAGCAATCTAGATTCTTCTAATGAGAATATTCTCTTTTTTTTTTTTTTTTCTTTTCGAGTCAGGCTTCTAGGTGTAGAAATTAAGGCCAATTATTATTATCTCTTATATTTTTTCTGAACTTTCCAATTTTTCTACAATGAGCACAGTCACAAAATGGAAGAAGGGGAAGAAATTTAGAAAAGTAGTGAGTTACACTGATATCCAACCAATTTAGAAGAGGAGAATCCGGAGAGATTATGGAGACCGAAGGAGTAAGTAAAAGGACAGGAGAAATGGTCAGGAAAGACATTGGGGTGGGGCATGTGTATTAGAGGGGGAGACATCCTCTTTCCCTCTCCGAGCCCTTTCCTCAAGTTGCTTAGAAAAGAGAGAAGTAGGGAAGAAGAAAAAAGCCGTAGAGGCCACTGCTTCTTGGAAGCGCTGCCTCTGGAATCGGAGCTAGATAGCACGCCCCAGCTAGGCGGTTCCCTCCGGTGGGAGGCGCTCGGTTTGCAAGGAGTTAACAGCGTTGCTCGTGAACTTGGCCTGTCTGTCTGGCTCGTGATGGATGGTGAGACTCGCTGACAAGTTCAGCCGGAGGGACCTCCCCTGCTGTGGAGGCGGGAGAAACACGTAGGCGGAGGGGACCCTGGGCGAGCGGCCGGGACGCGCGGGTAAGACTGTGGTTTGGCGAGGGAGGGCGACCGACAAGGCGCCTTGACCACTCGCCTCCTCCCCTGGAGCCTGCCTCTACCATCCTGAAGCACCAAAGTTTCCCGGAGCTTCGCGCTGTAAGCCCCGCCATGCCCTGCCTTCCCTTGCGGGTGCCGCGGGGCGGTGGGAAGCCGGGCGTCGGGAGCCAGCCTCTCGGGAGGGCGACTTCAGCATTTGGACAGCGGCTCCGGGGCGCCGTCCGCCCAGCGCTCGGAGTTTGCAGGTGCACCGCCCGGGGCGGGTGGGGGAGGGGGGCGGCAGCACCGGGTCTTGGAGAAGCTGGACCGAGCCTGGAGGGTACCCTCGGCTCCGAAGGGCACACCTTTCTCCTAGCCACAATATCCCTTCCGAGCTTACATGGGGTCCCCGGGACCGGTCAGTCCGGCGTGGATACCCTCAGCCGAACCAACGCTTGCTTAGAGCAAACGCTTGCAGCCCGGAGAGTAGACGCCCCCATCTCCTCAGCTCTCCATTCTCCCCAAAGCAGCCTGGATCCCTGAGCTCAGAGCTGCCTGCGAGGCTTCCAACCCGCGGCTCGCCGCCACCTCCCAGGTCGTTGGTCGCTCCGGACGAGCCTGGCAGCGCGCGGAGGCGGGGGCGGGGGCGGGGGCGGGGGAGGGGTGGGGTGGGAACGGCAGGCTTGAATGGCGCCGCGACTCCCCGGGCAAAGCTGCGAGGCACGCGGGGCGGGGGAAGGAAGCGCCGGGGCGCGAGGCTGGGCGCCCCTCGCAGCTTGCCTCCGCCCCCTCCATTCCGCACTGGTCGGGGCGAGGGGAGGGGGGCGGGGGGAGCCGCGCTGACGTCACTGCGGGCCGTGCCCGCCCGAGAAGGCGGCGCTGGGAGCCGCTCAGAGCCCCGAGAAGCCGCGCGCCGCCGGGAGCCCCCGCACCGCCGCTGCCGTGCCCGCCTCCCGCGGCTCCCGGCCATGCGCCCGCCGAGGCAGGGGCTCCCGGAGAGCGGCGGGAGCCGGGCCTGAGCCCGCGACCGCGCCTCATCAGGGGCCGCGGAGCTGCGGTCCCCGCAGCCGCCCCACCCCCGCCGCTGCCTCGCGGGCCCCCGGCCCCCTTCCCGGTCCGTAAGTGCCGCCGCCTGCTGTGTCTCCGTGAGGCTGGGGAGCGGGGGCTAGGGCGCGAGGGCGGTAGCCTCGGCTAGGGCAGCACCGGGGAGCTGGTCTGGACTGGGAGAGGGGGCTGGGGCATCCCTGCTCTGCCCCCTCGGCGGCTGGGGCGGCTCGGGGCTTCCCGTCGCCGGCGGGGTGAGGGGTGCGCTCTGACCGCGGGTGGGAGGCAGGGCTCAGCCTCTGGGGCCTGACCCAACATCCCCAGCAAATCGTCAAGGCCAAGGTCAAGGGTCATGGGGCAGTGGGAAGCGCCCAGAGGTGAGGACTTCGGCCTTTCGGGTGTGCAGAAAGGGGAGGGGCGAGGGGCCCATGGAAGTTCTGGGACTGCAGACCGGTTTACCAAAAAGGAAAGAATGTTTCCAAAGTGAGGTTCCCGGGAGTCTCCGGACCGCCCCCTTCCTCACCTCTGCCCCTTACTCTCTTCTTTCTTTTCATCTCCTCCCTAACAAAAAATAATAACCCAGAAAGTGGCTTCCTGAAAAAAAGAAAATTTAAAGAAATAATGCAACACACAGCACCCACTCTAGACAAGATTTATGGTACACTTTCCCCCTCTGTAATGGGAAGTTGTTGGGAAAGCCTTTCTGCTCTGCTACTCCCCCCTGCCCCCCTACCTCCCCCCATTGCCCCCCCTTCACCCCGCACCCCTTGCCTGAGAACAGGCCTTTCAGATCTGTTGGAGGGTGTCTCTGCAGCCTCCTCCAGCCCAGGCTCCAGTGAGCTTGGGAAGAATGAGGGCAGTAGTAGAGGATGAGGCTGTGGAGGGGGGCTTCTCTGGGAGACGGCAGTGGGGGAAGAATCCAGGCTTGGCCCCGGCAAAACAGAGTGGTAGCAGAAGCTGAGAGACTCTGTGGGGTCAGGTCATGGGAGTAGTGCATACATTCGGAAACACACGATCCCAGTCCTGTGACTGGGGAGAAATTCAGGTGCCAGGGCTGAAAGCCTGCTGTCTCCTGGACATGGATTATTTAGCTGCAGAGAGGGAAAGGATAGAGTTTGAGGGACTGGCTTTTAATCAAGGGACAGAGGCCAGAGGGTTAGGCTAGGTGAGCACTGAGGGGGCAGGTGTCGTGCAAGGTTCAAATGCAGGAGCTTCCATTAGCAATGCCAGCTGCTGCAGACCCCAGGGGAGGGGTGCCGTTGTTCCCAGGCCTTTTCATTAGAGGTGTTTCTGGGTTTCTGCCCAGCCTGGGCCTCCTGGGCCCACACCCTGCATGCCTGAGCCTCAGCTTCTGAGAAAAGGGAGGCCAGATGTAGGATCCAGAGAGGGCACTACAGCCTAGCTGACCATGTGAATAGGAGAGTGGGTGTGGATTCCTGGGGACCCTGGGTGCAGGGAGCTGGGTCCATCTGGGTCCAATTAGTTCAGCGCTGGATGTCCAGAATCCACACAATAGGAAGACAAGCTTAGTCAAAACGTAGGCCTGAGGGAGGAACAGGGAAGGAGGGAACAGTGGGAATAGGCACCCTGGACCTACCTTGGATTGTGACTGGTGATACTGTCCTCCGATGGAGGAAGGAGCTCCATTGGTCTCAGGCTCCCAGCCTCTGGACCAGGGCAAGTCTAGTCACAGGATATTGGGTGCCTGCACAGAGCTGTTGGCTAGTCACAACTACTCACTCTCCTTCTATGTAACCCCTTAATTCTGTGTCCTAAATGGGGGCTGGGGCACACTCCTGTGGGTAATCATAGGACCCTGCACTGATCTGTGTAACCACCAACAGGAAACAGGGACGGGCCAAAGCCAGCTTGGACCCCAAGCAGCTGAGGTCCCCAGTGGTTACAAGACTGCTCATAGAAACAAACGTGTGCACAGGCAAGCTATCTGCCACCTGCCTTAGATTGGCTGCTAGATGGGTATTTGGGCCAAGTGTGTGTGTGCATGTGTGTGGGGGGTGAGTCAGTGTTGTAGTTGTAAGAATCTGAAGGGGTACAGGGCACAGTGTGGCTGCAGCAGGAATGGGCATTGCTATAGATACAGCTAGGGAGGTGGGGGCCAGGATCCTTTCTGTCCTTTGATAGAGGTTTGAATATGAAACATGGAGTCTCTAGCCCTTGGTAGACATGCCCAGGAGGGAAGCCTCCTCTTGAGGAGACACCTGCGACTGGGGCTCTCCCTCTGGCTGCTGTTACTTTTTGCTGGTAGCTGCTGGTGTCCCTGGAGCTCATGTTTGGGGAGAAATGAGGAGGTTTGGGGCAAATGGAGTGGTGGAGAGAGAGGTCCGGTAGCCGGTTCTCAGCACCGTGGCCAGGGCCAGCCACCATCATCAGCGTGTTGCTGTCAGCACCCAGCATTCAGGCAGACCCAGTGCCTGCTTTCCCTTGATCTTAGGGCCTGTGCTGCAGCTCATGGGCCAAGGCTAGGCGCTTGGTTTGGGACAAAGTGCATAGAACGTGCAGCTGAGAGGGTGATGGGCCAGGGTTAATGGGGTCCTCTTCAGTCCTGTTTGGAATGGGCCTGCCCGGCATCCTGCCACCCTCATCTGATGGTGCCAGATGAGGTGTCCCTCCACCCGGCATCAACCTGGACCATTTCCTGGCCCCTGTCTAAGTTGCGCTAAGCTGTGGAGGCCAGACACCAGGCCACAAAGACTGCAGCCAGTCCTGACCCACCAGAGCAGTGTTTTCCCTGCACCCTCCAACCTCAAGGCCAGGATCCTACATCCTCACCGTGACCTCCTTCATGGGAGTGGTGCCATGATGGCCAGGTGCTGAAGGTGGAGGTGGAAGGATTCCAAGACAGTCCCACTGAAGCAGAGCACAGAAGCCCCCAGCCAACCTCACCTGCTCCCCACCAAGGGACTCAGTTTCCCAAAAAGGGTAGCAGAGTTGTGGCCTTGATGATGGTAGCCTCCCGTGCATTTGAATTGGATCCAAATCGGGCTTTTAATTCTTTCTCCCAGAGCCCCCACTCCCCTCAGCTTGCCAGTCGGGCCTCCGGCGCCGCTGTGTTACCGTGAGCCTCGCTGAGGAGCCATTTTGTGCAGCATCCTGCTTAAATCACACTCGGAGGGGCTCCCTCCTCGCTCTCTCTCCCCCCTTGCTCCCTCTCTCCCTTCCCTCTCCCGCAGGTGAACCTTGCTTCTCTGCCCCTTCCCGCCTCCGCAGCCCCACCCTTCCCACCTCGGGTGGCCCAAAAGGACTGGGGCTCAGGAGGCCACCCCCACATACACCAAGAAGGGGAGACAGTGCAGGTTCCTGGAGCTGCAGGAGGAGGGGAAGCAAGGGGCGCCTCCCAATTATGGTAATCCTTTGGAATTAACTGTCTCGGGCCCAAATTCGGGTGGTTCCTTCCCCAGGGCTGCTGCCTGCTTCTCCATTTCTCCACTGTTGCCGCTCGGTCTGGCTCGTGTTTGCCTTCTGGAAAAAGGAATGTGTATGCAAAATGGGATTTGGAGGGAGATATGTAAATGCCAGGTCTGGTCTGACACAAGCCGGCTGGGATGGGAGTGGGATATAGGCTGCCTTGGATTTAGGGTCAGGATGAAAATAAAACAAACCTGAAATATGTGGTGGGGCAACGGGAACTTGAAAAGATCAGGAAATTGACAAGATGGAGATGTGTCATTTTTAGGGAAAAATAGGGGAGTAAAGGATATTTAGAGAAATCATGAAATCCTTTCCAAACCATCCTCTTTTGCTCTCTTCTTTGGAACCCATTCTGCAGGGATTTGCCTAGCTCAGAGTGGCTCAGTGCCCAAGGCCATACTAAAATGTACCCTCATAGGTATCTCTGCCCAGCCTTACAGTGGTCCTCACAGACCACAGCAGTAGGAGTCCCCTGGGTGGAAAAAAACCCATGTGTATTAGACCACCAAAAGCTGGAAATTCACCTGCCTGTTTTGCTTCTAGATCTCCCTCTGTGTCTTGGACTGAAATTTTTTCTGGGGGCATCTGAGAGCAAAGATATCACATTTTTTCATATTTAATCTTGTGCATCCTGAGGATGAGTGGCAGGGGAAGGTGAATCCCAGCACCCAAGGCTGAAGGGTAGCCACAGCATTAAGGAGGAAGCGGGTGATGGTTGGGGTGAGTGAGAAGAAGGCTGCAATAGGGCTTCTCCAGGTCTGCTGTTAGGCTCAGTTGGGGGTGATCCCGGGAGATCCAGCGTGGCAGCTCCTTTTCCCTGTTGACCCACTTGCCAGTGAGTAGGTCAGGTGTGTGCGGAGAGCCCTAGGAGGAGGGCTGAGGCATGGCTTTGTGTTTTCATTTTTCGGTGAAACATAAATTTAACCAGCAGCCTAGTTCATCTACCAGCGTATACAATCGGCTGTACCTTCCTAGACGTTTCAAGAGAGGAGGGACCCAACAGCCTGGTACTGGGCACCGGGGCCTGGCCCGAGTGTAGCATAGCTCAGGAACACTATGGGTGGGACACCGATCCTCACGCTTGGTTCCTGCCTCCACTCTCAGTTTCCGCGCGTGGGCTGGTGCTGGAAGGTGCTGAGCGTGGGGAGAAGAAAAGGGAACCTAAAGGTGAACCGGCTCTTACCCTCGGCTCTAGGCATCCCAGGTGCGCACTTGGCCGCCCTGGAGAGACCTTTACCACTCCCCACCACGTGTGCCCCCAGACCTCATCACCGCAGGTCCCTAACTGATGGTTCGCGGTGGCTGCCAGGCTCCCCGGGACTTGGGGAAGGCAGAAGAGTTTGGGGGGAAGGCCAGACGGTGCGCACCCAGGAGCGCAGCCCCACCGCTTTTGAGGGCAGAGTAGGGGCTCTCTCGGCCTCCGGGAAGGAAAGCCGTGAACGCCGAGGCCATTGTAAGGCTGGGTGGTGCGGAGCGCGGGAAGGGGGCTGGGATTTGAATGAGAGCCTGTGATTGGCGGATCCCTGGACTGACGTCACTTCCCCGCGGGGCGATTAGCGTGCGAGAGGAGGGCTGGCGGTCCAGTGCGCTGGGGGCGGCCGCGGCGCCCGAGGCTGGCGAAGCGCGCGGCGCGGGTGCCCTCGGTGCGCCCCGGGACGCCGTCGGAGCGCGCTGCCGGCGCCGGTGCCCGGACGCACGGAACGGGGAGCCGGGGAGGAACGCGCTAGGAAGGCGAGGGAGGGCGGGAGAGAGGGAACTGGGCGGGGGCTGCCGCCCTCGGCTGTGGGAGTCAGTGTGTCTGTGTGTCTGTCGGTCCCCTCTGGCTCTCCGCGTGCGCCTGGGGCTCCGGGAGCGGCGCCCGCTCCGGTTCCCGCTCCCAGAGGCAGCGGCACGTGGGGCCCACGGCGCGGCAGCGGCGGTGGCGAAGGGAGGCCCGTTTCTCTCTTTGGTTATCTAGCTGTATGAGTGCCACAGAGCCGTCATAAAGCTAGATAACCGAAAGTAGAAATGACTCTCACAACTTCTGCGTGCGAGCGCCCGCCCCGCTGGCCGCCCCGGCCCGCACGAGCCAGAGGAACCCAGAGGAGCCCAGTGCCGGCCCAGCGGACTCCAGCCCGGCGGAGCGGCCGCGCCCGGACCAGGTACCTGACCTCGGCTCTCTCTCCAGGGACACTTTCCGTACCCTGGAGGAACTTGCCAGCCTTTTCCCTACTCCTCCTCTTTCTCCGCCCCCCACTCCATCCCCCAGCGGCGGCGCTGGAACCCCAAAGTGGAGAGGATCGGGGGAAGGGAGGGGGCTGGGGTTGCTGAAGGGTCGCTGGCGGGGAAGGCACCAGCCTTGCCTTCACCCCATAAATCAGGCTGGAACAATCCTCTCCCGGAGCTGCGGACGGGGATTTTGGGATGCAAATGCGATGGGAGAGAGACGGCGGCCGGTAGGGGGTGGGGGTGGGGGGGATTGAAGGGGTGGGCAGGGGGCTGCCCCGCCGCTAACAAAGCGGCCTTTATCGAATTATTCGACGAGTCAGCCCCTGAGCGCCATTAGCATACGGCTTGGGGGTTGCCGGAGCTTCGCCCCTCGGTGAGGTCAAGTTCTTGATAATTTGATCACTTTTCACGGGCTCTGGCAGCTGCCTTTGTGTGCAGTTGGGGGGTCTGTGTGCAGCGTGAAGCGGAGCAGAACTGGCGAGGAGTGCGCTCAATGGCTAGGGGCCGAGGCGGGGGCCTCCCTCCCCGACGGGCCGGCCCTGCCCTGCATACAAACCAAGCTCCGGCGGGCGGGCGGGCGGGACCCAGCCCAACCCCGCGCCACCTCTGCAACCAGCGGCGGCCAGACCACTCCCGCCCGCGCCTCCTCAACTTCCCTGAGTGGTTAAGGTGCAGGCAGGCTCCCAGCGTCACTCAATCCCCCCCACCCCAACATAAGATGTATTACAATGTCTAGCAAATAAAAAAGCAATTGGGGGAAATCTGCATTCGGTTTCCATGGCAACCCAATGCAGCACACCCGGCCACTCAGGCTCCCAGCCCCTTTTGGCTGGGTGTGGGGAGTGGGGCTGCCCCTGATCACTGTTAGAGGATCTGGGTCCCACATAGCAAACAGTGCTGGGGTCCCTCTTGAGGTTCTTGCCTACCTCCAGGTTTCTGTCCTCCCTGACACCTCAACTTGTCCTGAAGCTCAGGGCTCCCAGAAGCTTGGGAACCACCTAGGCTGCTGGCTGGCGATGAGTGGTTGTAGAGCCAGCCCTGAGTGCTTACCTTAACCTTGCCTTAGGGAAGAAAGGATCCAATATAGATTCAGCCCCCGCTCCTGGTTTGGAGGGATCTCTCAAGGTATATGGGGTTGTGAGTGATGTGATGAGCAATCTGGAAGGGACTTGAGCCACCACCCAGACATGACCCTCCATCATCATGTTGCACTTATATACACCAGGAAACATGTGGAAGACGGAAACGACTCCTCCAGAGTCAGATAGCTCAGAAGTGCAGAGCTGGGCTCGGGTCACTTTACTCCTGGTCACTTCCATCTTGGCCCCTCATTCCCCAGAGCCTCTTTCTTATTTATAAGGCCCGTGTTCCCTGCTCTACCCCGAACCTACCTAAGTCCCCTTGTAATAATAGAAATCTTTTTCCACTCTCATTCCTTCAAGCCTGCCTCCCCTTGCCCTCCGCCCCCACCTTTTTTTTTTTTTTGCCTTTGCTTAACACAATTATTTTGAAAATAGGTTAAATGTGTAAAAGGGGAAAATTCAAATATTATGAAAGGGAAATCTATTGGTCCTGGGAAGAGGAACTTCGAGGCTGAGGTGGACGGTGGAGGGGTACTTTTCTCTGTGCCACATTTTAAATTTTGAACCACGTGAATGTGTTGGCTATTGAAAATAAAAATGAAATAAGAAAACAAAAGAATAGTCAGGAAAGTCAGTTGCTCTCCTCTGTCCCCAGAGGTAATCACCAGGTAGAGGTTTTCATGGATCCTGTGTGTCCCACCCCACCCCCCACTTTTAAAAGCCAGTTTCTCTTTTTCCTTCGGAGAGGCTGGGGAAGGGTGGCAAGTGCCATTCAGAATCCACCAGGCCAGGAGCACAGCATACCCTGGGCTGCCCCTCCCTTCCAAGTGCACCTGGGAGCCTATGCTACGATCCTGACCTCATTTCGGAGGAAACCAGAGCAGCTCTTCCCGACCCTCACCCTGTGCTGCCTGCCTGCCTTGCTAGCCAGCTGGCCCCGGGCCCCAGGGCTTCCATCTTCCTTTCCCATCATCCCCATCCCTTTGCTATTTTGCAAGAACTAGTCCTTCTAGTAGCCCAGTGGTTTTGCAGCCTCACAGCTGTGTCTATACAGTTCAAATGAGTTTTCTGTTTTTTATTTTTAAACAGCAAGATCCCAAACCGTCTGGGCTGTCCTGAAATCTGGGTCCGGGGGAGGAGGAGTCTGCGCAGGGGAGAATGCGGTTTTCTTACCGCTTTCTACGAAAATCCGTTGATGCAAACCTTCCAGATCAGGGGAAGGATCGCGGCAGCGGGCCAGGCTTCAGCGGACAGAGTGCGCTGGAATCCTAACCTCCCCGACCCCGCCCTATACCAGAACCGCCTTCAGAGAGAGGCCAACCCTCCCGATTTCGGCCTCTGGCTATGAATGCCTTCCCCCAAAGAGCCACGTTCAAATCCCCTCTGGACACTTGAAGTCCCAGGAACAGGGTCATAATCAGGTGCCTGGCCCCACAAACCTCCATCAAACCTCTTCTGATTTGCAGGGGCCTGAAGGAGCCCGCTGGGTCTCAAGCCTTCTCAGCCCTCGTCCCCTACCTCCCACCGCCCTGCTCCCCCTGTCTCAGGGAAGCCTTCCTCAGGCCTTCTCTGGCCACTTGGCTCCCCAGATTGGGGCAATTTGAACTTCACCCTTGCCATAAGTCAGCACTCCTCCTCCCCACCCTGCCCCAATCCCCAAAGGCTTTGGGGAACCTGAAAACGCCATTGAAGCTTCAGCTCGAAAGCCAGAATTGGTTGGGATCTCAAAGATGCTCCTCACCCAACCCCTTTCATTCGACATCTAGCAATACCGAGCTTGGTAAGGCCCAGGGGCTCGCCCAAGGTCGCACACCAAGCCCCCGGTGGGGCGGAGATCTGGGCAGCTTCCATGGGGAGGGAGGCATCAAGGGCTTCCTTCTCACCGGTCCACGAACTCCCAACCCTGAACGACTGACTGTAGGATCGGGCGGGCCTCCGCCCCGGCGAAGGGAGAGCTGGCATCACCGAGCGCCGCCGAGAAGTCAGGCTGCGGACGCGACCAGAGGAGGCCTGCTGCAGACTGGCCGGGGAGCTCTCCGCGGCCGCGATCTGACCTCCCGGGAAATGGGACCAGAGCGCGCAGGGAGCGAGGCCAGGAGGCCTCCCAGGGCCCAGCCGCGACGCTGAAAAGCATGAAGGGTCGGAATTAGGCGCTCATTTAGCGAGCGTTACTAATCCGAAGTTACAGCGCTAATTCCCTGATCCGGCCGCTCCCACACGCAGCGCCGGGATTAGACGCGCGGCCGCCGCCCCGCCCCGCCCTCACACCCCGGATCGCGCCCGCCCCGCGCCCTCGGGTCCGCGGACTCCCGGCTAATCCGCCGCGCGGCGCTCGCCCGGCCCGAACGTGCCGCGGGGCGGGCCCGGCCAGCTGGGGTGTGCCGGCCTGCGCGCCCGGGGCCGTGGAGGCGGGGAGGGGGCGGCCCGGCGCGGTCGGTGCGCCCTCGGGGACCCGGGCGGCGCGGCGCGGGCCGGAGAGCCGGCCGGATGGCTCCAGCCCGGGTCTGCGCTCCCACGGCGGCCGCCCCTTGGAGGCCGCGGCGCCATTTTAATAGCCTTCGTTCCCCCGTTGGCATCGCTCGCGCGCGCGCGTGTCGAGGTGTCTCTGTCCCCCATCCCGCCTTGACTTTAGCCCCCGCGGTCCCCCCACCCGCGCCAGTCTGGAGAGAGTGACCAATCAGCTCCGGCCTAGGGTGGGATGAGCGTCACCATGGCGACGGCCAGGGCGCCCTGGCAGTGCCGCCCTTCGCAGAGGGCGCGTCTTCTCTGCGCCTGGACGGGTGGGGAGGAGAGGAGGAGACGGGAGGAGGAAGGCCGTGGCACCTGCCCACGCCCACCCCGTTCTGCCTGGGGTCAGTGGAGATTGGGTCGGGCTGGGGGGTCAGAAGGGAGGCCGTGGGCAGGGCCTTGGGAGAGCTCCCAGCTTGTGCCGAGGGGCACCTGCCAGACTTCCCCATTACTCCGAGGTGGTTCTCCCCTCTTTCTCCTCTTGGCCCAGAGGCCCATCTTGGTCTATCTCTCAACCTCCTCTCTCTCTCTCTCTTCCTAAGACAGTGGTGTTCAGGAGCTCTCACAGCTTTCCCCCAAATTGGCTTGCTTTCCAGTGCTGTGATTTGGGTTCCCCTCTGAGTCTTAGTTTTCTCCTCTGTGAGATGGGTTGGTGTGCAGGCTGTCCTCATGGAATGCATCCAGTACACACTGGGTGCTCTATCAAGGTTAGGGCACCTTCTCCCTAAGCAGGGGAGGCAAGACTATCCAGGACAGAACTCAGAACTTGAGGATGTCCTTTCTGTCTGGGGACAGCCAACTTTAGGTGTCTCATGGCTTCCAAGAGCCAGCTTTTTCATCGCTCTTCCAGGCAGCTGGGAATGGAGAGAAGAGGAGGGTGCTTAAAAATAGAGCCAGGGTGGGGGCTGTGGCTGGAACAAAACCTTGGTCATCGGCTCTGAGAATGGGCCGCTGCCACTCCTATAGCACTGGCTCCTTCCTTCCAGGCCGGTCCGGCTTAAGCACCACTTAAAGTGGTCCCTGCATTCACTGGCCGGCCCCTCACCGCAATTGAGCCGCAGGGGTTTGAAAAGAGGGCCAGGGCCTCAATGACAGGACCTTGGGCCAGGCTAATTGGTTTTGGTTCAAGGGGATACTGGATTTGTGAAAAGCTCCAAACTGCCTTTCCCACGCCAGAGCCAGGCCACAGCTTTAAGGGGAAAGGCTTGAGGAGCTTGGGGCCATTCGAGAAAGCTGGGAGCCAGGTGCCTCCAGCTGATGATCCCTTCCTAATGGCCAACACATTCCACCACTTGGAGGGTAGGGAGTTGTTCCAAGGGACTTCATGGGTGCAGGCAGGTTCTCCTAACGCTGTCTCTCTCACACACACATGGTGGTGTCTAGAAAGGAGCCCTCTTCTCTGAGCCTTTGACACACTCTAGTTGTGAAGTGACCTTGCTTTTCCCCCACTGGAATCATCCAGTAATCGGCTAGCTAATAGTGCAGTTGGTCTCAAGATAACCCTCTCCTATCTCCCCAAATGTTCCTAAATCACCCTGGGCATTGGCAACAAGGTAGAGATGAGGAGCAGGGAGGCCTTGAGGTTCTTTTTTTTTTTTTCATTTTAAGAGCAAGGGTCAGCTATTTCTCTACATTTAAAAATTAAGCATTAATTGTATCATGACAAGTCTATCATTATTGTAGGAAATACTCGTGTAAATACTTTGGAGTGTGTATCGAGGTATACCAAATATCTATGTGTTGGGGGCAAGTGATTACATGTTTCTGTATATAGTATATGTATTCTTGTATATAAGGTCTGCGTTATCAAATCACTTACTTATATGACCATCAGTTATGTTAAGGATGGTGGCAGGGTTGAGTGGGAGCTATAAAAAAAATATCAGTCCCATTTAAAATGACGTTGCATTGACTGAGACCCGTTTTTCATGGCTCATTGTGTGTTGAAGGGAGCATTTCTAAGTAATCAGCTAAAGAAACCCCCTACCTTTTTATGATCCTCCACATTTTTCACCATGTTTGCCCACTTGAGGCACATAAGTAGGAGAAAGGTACTTTGAAGAGATATAGAACTCTGTGTATCACATTTTCCATTTTTTATTTCAATTTTTAATTGCCCAGAGCCTAATTTCTTTAGGCCTCTGCTGATTTGCACATTTGAGATTCATGTGTAAATATGCATGTGGCATGTGTGCACGCCTGGGCCTCCTTATCACAAAGTGTGCTCTCTCGGTGTTTAAATACACACAATCCACATCGACACACGATTATGGGCTTGCGTATTTGCCTCTTCTCTAGAATCAGGTTAATTTTCCCTTTGCTAATCCTCAAACCCATTAAGTCCCCCACCCCCACAAAAAAATTGCAAACCCTACCACAGGCCAGTGGCCTCACCCTACTTCTCCAGCAGGCAGCTCTCCAGGCGGGGTGCTGAAGTGAAGGTTCCTATTAGGCAGACTTCATTAATGTTACCAAATATACCCCAGCACATTTACTCTTCTACTATGAAGTATTATCATAAATAATTAAAATTAAACTGCACTTGTCAAAATAAATGAACAAAGTAGAGTTAGTGATGTTTCTGCCTTGATTTGCTTGCCTTGCTTTCCTTATTCGCTAATTTGAAGAAAAGGAGAGAAAGAGGGAGAGAGAGAGGAAGGAAGAAAGAACAGACTGCTTTGGGAAGGGGAGAGGCATGGAGAGGTGGAGAGACACCGAAGGAAAGCCCTGCAAGTCGTCTGCCCTTACTTAGGTTTCCAGTCATTAGGGCGCTCTGGGAGGCTGGAATGCAGCCTCTAACGTCAGCTCATAATGAATATTGAGGTGTGGATGTGGAAGGAGGGATTTCTTTGTTTACTGAGGAATAGCCATGGGAATGGGGGAGAGGATTGCCTTTGGGGATTAAGGAGTGGGCTTTGTTTTTATGAAGGGCCTTACTTCTTTTCTGAAGTTTTCTGCAGCTAATTGATTCAATTCAGACATTCCTTCTCCCTACCCGGCCAGCCGAGGCCATGTGTTTGTGAGATGTGCACAGCCCATTTCCCCATCTGCTCTGGCCCCTTTCTCCACTGTGACCCTTGAAAAGGGTGTGAACCTTCACATGGGGAGATCACCGGCTATGGAGAAATCAGTGAGGGGCTGAGACCTTTGTATGTATATTTGTGTGATAGAAGCCGCAATATGTAATACATCTGCATATGTATTATTCAAAGTATGATTTACATATAGAAATAGATCATAGGTGTGTAGTTGTTTGGGTTCTGACAAGTGCAGTTACACCCATGTAGCCAAGGCTCAGACAGACAGCATCTCCCTCCCTTCCAAAAGCTTCCCTCCTGCCCCTTCTCAATCAAACCCTGCTCACCTCCCTTCTGATGTCTCTTACCTGGATTAGTTTGACATGTCTAGAGTTTCACAGACATGGAAATGTATGCTAGGACTCTTTTTTAAGGTTTTATTTCAAGTCTGGAGGGAGCACTGTCCTCAGAGGCCTGGCAGAGTGTATGTCTGGAGATTCCATGTTTAGGGTCACATTGAACCTGGGCGTTAACACTTTTCCCTCGGATGGGCCCAGAAGTCAGACCTGTAATTATATTTTTTGGGGGGTGGGAGGTGGAGGGTGGAGCTGATTTGGGCTGGTCTTCTGCCAGGACAGCCCTGTTCTCACCCAAGGTTTGTTAATGAGCCGGGGACAGGTGAGCCTCACACATTCCAACTTGCCTCTCTTCAGCGGCATCCAGGAGCCTACGGAGAGCTATTAATGGAAGGTGCCGGCTTTGTGCTAATTAGAACTTCCTTTCAGCTTCCATCTGTACAGGCACTCCAACCCCTCAGTGGTCAGCCTCACCCGTCCCCCACCCCATCAGCTTGCAACCTAGTGTTACACACACATACACACACACACACACACACCATGAATTAGGGTGTGCTGTGAGTGGAGCTGCTCTCTGTCTCTGGCCAAATCCTGGGGCTTTGTCTGTCGCAGGAATGCACAGGGTGGCATTTCTGGAGTTTTCTCTGTCTTGTTAGGGTGGAGATGCACTGCCAGTTGGGCAGGGATTCCTCCTGGCTAGGCTGGTCTCACATCATTGATTTGGATTCATTTTGAAAGGGACCTCTCCTCCTCTGCCCTCTGGAGAGTGTGGCTGCAGACCTCGTGCCCTCCATTACCCCCATTCCTGGCAGCTCCCAAGTCCGATTGTACCCACCCCATCTAAACCTTCAGCTGCCATCTTTGTCACCCTGGGCAGTCTGGGGGTGGGGCTGTTTCCCTGGTTCTCTTCTGAAAAAGACCAAATTTGTGTTTTCTTAAAATTTATCAGGCCCAATGGGCACAATTTTTTTTAATGGATATTGTCTTTTAAGGAGGTTTCATTGAAAAAAAAAAAAAGAAACATTAACGTCACATTAGCGTCATTTAAAGAAAAAGCGCCTTTCAGCTTTGGAGGTTGAGGGAGTTACGTGGCTTTCTGTCTGATTATCACTTGGGATGAAATCTTTTTCGGGAAACCAGAGAAAGGGGCATTTCCTTGCAATGATCCTCTTTTTAGTTCCTGAATCCCCTCGAGTCCTCATTGGGGTTGTGCATAAAAATATCATGCCAGCCTGCCCCTTCATCTCATTTTCTCCTGCATGAATTATCCTGGTAATAATGCAGGTCACCCAATTCTTTGACTGTGTAGACTGGGATTTTAAAACTCAGGAGTGGATTGTTGGCCAGCATGAGGCTTTGCCAGATTCCCCCAAGGTTCTGGATTCAGGCTAGAGAAGGATGGAAATGCCTCTGGGGTGCCCAGAGAGGCTGCAGGAATTCCTCATTCACTGGTCACGGGGTGAGCAGGGGGACTGGCCTGTGGCCTTTTTTTGTCCCTAGGGGTGACAATTCCTGAGCCGAGGCTCTAGAGTGGAAGACCTGGGACAATCCTAGACTGGGTTATTAAACCAACAATCCAAATTGCAGAAGGGCAGCAGCTGGAGGGTGGAGGAGGACACCCACTCTGGTGAGGCAGGGTTTTTTTGGGGGGGAGGGGCATGCTTTTGCCATCACCACTCAGTGTATCCTTGACAAATCATCTCACCTCTCCAGATTTGTGTTTCCCCTCATCTATGAAATGGAGGTAACATAAGTAACTGCACCTCCAGGGATCATGTGAGAATTAAGTAAAATATACAAATAAAGTGCCTGACATAAAGTGGGTGTTCTGCAAATGGTAGCTTTCTCCAGGCTTGGGGCAAGGGGGGCATAGGAATATCTGGATATGAGCTTCAAACCTCCACTGGCTGAAAGAGAGAGAAAGCACCAATAAATGGCCAGAGTTTCATGGAAGAATTGACCAGCTCCCTTCTTTCCCCAGTGCCCACCATACCCATCAGTCCAGGAACTGGGAAACAGATTAGGACTCCAAGGAGCACCCCTTTGGGAGGGAGGATCTGACGGGTGTAAAGTTCCCTGTTAGCTGGCTGGGGAGGTGCACCTGCAAGTGTCAGAGACTTGAAAGGAGCAGGATCCAGGTTAGCTTGCCAGGCCAGGCGGGCGCCGCCAGGAGGCCCACGTTAGCTCGGGTTCCTGATTTCTAACAGCTGGGCTCCCGGTAAATGGCCTGGGGTCCGGTTCCGGCAGGTTCCGAGGCTCAGGACTCACGAGCAGCAGCGCCGTCGGGGAAGCCAGGGTGGTCCTGGGGCGGCTGTGGGCAGGCTCTCCGTGATGCGCTCAGCCTTAGGTGCACGGAGGTGTCCCTGGCCCGCTGGAGGCTAAGATGCTCAGGGCCAGGACGGAGCCCCCGGGCGAACGTGACTGAGGCGCTGGGTGCGCCCAGCAGCCGCCCCGGGCTGCGGTCGTGACCTGGAGGATGCGTGTGCCCCACTCCCACCTTCGAGGGGACCGCATTGCTCTTCCAGGCGGGCGTGGGGGGCGCCTGATGTCTCCTTTCTGTTTTACAGCGTCTCCCCCGCAGTCGCCTCCCTCCTCGGCGCGCTCTTCTCGGGCACGAACTCACCCTGGCACCCGTTCGTAGGAGGGCGCGCGGTTGGAAAGGTGAGTGGCCAGAGCCGGGGCGTGGGAGGGGGAGCTGCCCGCTGCCCGCTGCCCGCTGCCCCGGGGGCGCCCAGAGCGGGCTTGGGGGCCGGCAGCCCGGAGGCTGGGAGACGCCGCGATTAGGTCGGCGGAGCGTGCGCGTCTTTACCTGGGTCACCAGAAAGGCAGCCCCACCGCGGCCCGGGCCCGGGCCCCGAGCCGGTGCCGTCGTCTCCGGGTCCCTCCGCGACACGCCCACGCCCACGCCCACGCCGGGGACTGGCGCTAACCAACCACACACGTCCACGGGCACGCTGTGCTCTGCGGTCCAGGCCGGCGGAGCACGGGCGCGGGGCGGCCTCCCGGACACCGGGGCTCTCCCCGTCGGTGTCCGCGGGAACCGGAGCCCGGCGCCCGGGGTGGCGCGGAGGCCTCTCGCGGCTGCGGGGAGCCCGGGGCGCCGGGACGCCGCCTGGGGCCCGCAGCCTTCGGAGCGCGGGCGCGGGGGGCGCGCAGCCCGGACCCCGGACCCCGGCCCCGGCCCCGGACCCGGCGGGGAGGCGGGGAGGCGGGCAGGGCGCCGCGGGGCCGGGAGGCCATTTTGAGAGCGAGGAGCGGCCGCAAGATGGCTGCGTGGGCACGAGGTAGGTCGCGGCGCGGCCCACGGAAGCGGAACGCGCGTGGAGCGCGCCCTCCCGCCGGTCCCCGCCGCTGCGCTCGGGCGCCCCTACGGCGGCGGGCCGGGCCCTCCGTCGCGGCTGGCTGTGCGCCCCGGGCCGCTGCGTGCGCTCGCGCCGGAGCCGCCGGGAAGGACGCGCGCGGTCCGAGCCCTGCGCGGCGGCCGGGGGTCGGGCAGGGGCGGAGCGGTGGCGCGGGGTCGCGGTCCCCAACCGCGCGTGCTTCGCGCTCTTCCATTCTTTCCGAGGAAAGTCGGGCGCATGGCCGACGCTCGCTCTCGCCCCGACACCGCGAGGCCCGGGTGGCGAGCAGAGCCGCCCTGCCCTGCCCTGCCCTGCCCTGCCCTGCCCGAGCTGGCGGACGGCGTCTGCAGCGCTCGGGGCCGAGGACGCCCCCGGCTGCCGCCCCCCGCCCCAGGCTCGGCCAGCTCCCTCCCTGGCGGGGCTGCGGGCGACGGGGGTAGCACCTCGGAGCTCCAAGCTCGGAACTCGGGAACTCGGGCCCCCACCGGGCCACGACCCAAGGTCAGAGCAGTCAGTGGCTCAGCAGCGGACCCCTTCCCACCGGGTGAATTATTTAAGCGGATTTGCTGGGGTTTTTTTGTAACTGCCCCAGTTGATCCACCGCTATCCTAAGACAGGTCCCACGCATACGCATTTGGGCAGGGTGACTAAGAAACCCCGGTTCTGTCCGTCTGTGTCTACTGAGTCTCGCCTCGTGCCTTGCCGGGTACTGAGGCACTTCACAAGTATTTAGGCCTCCCTGCGGTAGGTAGGGTGGTGGTGATTCCCTCTTTGTGACGTTGGCTGTAGCTAGGATGTGGTGGGGTCAGGGCTGTCTGCCCCAAAGCCTAAGTTCTTAAGCACAGGCTCTGCCCATGCATATATACACACAAACACAAATTCATCACTACTGTGATCTCATCCAAGACTGTCCTGAATCCAAGCCCCTGCCATCTCCACATAGCCCCACCTCACATATGAGAGCTCTCCTGTCATACCCCACTTCCCCCCAATCTTCTGGCCTAAAATAAATGTTGTATCTAATATTGTGGTTGTTCTGAGCCTCCTGGCAGCCATGACAAAGAAAACGTGAGGATTTATAACCTTGTTTTTAGAAGAAGAAGAAGAAGAAGAAGAAGAAGAAGAAGAAGAAGAAGAAGAAGAAAGCTCACGAGGGTTTTTAGAGATATGAGCATTTCTTCCCCTGTAAGATTTATAAAAAACTTAAGAAGAAGAAGAAGAAAGCTCATGAGGGTTTTTAGAGATATGAACATTTCTTCCCCTGTAAGATTTATAGAAAACTTAAAGCTTGGTTATTATATAGGTCAACTGCTCGTGTCACAGAGGAGGAACCAGGCCCAGAGAAGTTAAGTGATTTTCCCCAAGGTCATAAAGTTGGCTAGAAGAGTAAGAAGTAGGATCCAGTCCAGTTGATTCTTAGTCCAATTTCCCATCCTCTTGTGAGCAGGTTTTAGTGGGTTTCTCAACAGTGAGACTGTTTAGTTCTGTTTGGTGACCCCTCCATCCTCTACTATAAACTCTTCGGACCTGAGTGCTGTCCCGTTCCTCTCTTCGCCCTGCAATTCCTGGTGCTGGGCTGTGCTGGGCTCGTCATTGGGGATGTCCTCAAATATTTGATAAATGCACGTGTGGTTCTCAAAGTCTCCGTCTCTAGTTCTTGGATATGGCAGTGGTGGTGGAAGGAGAGGTTCTAAGGAGGTTTTTGAAAGGACTCAGTTTTTTGAATGTTGCATTTCTGAGCCCATAAATTCCTTAGACCTCTTTCTTTTAGCAAATGGCATGTGCTAGGTACTTCCCCATATTGGCAGTGGTCTGGCTCCTAACTGTCCTATCACATTAGTGGGAAGCAGTTATTTCTCTCTTGAAGGACTGTGCTGTCAAGGAGACCTCCAAGTCCTTTTAGTGGAACTAAGGAGGGTTTCCTGATTACGCTGACACAGTCACCATGAGACCTGGTGAACACATTCTTTTGTCTTGGGGTAGAGAGCCAGCCCTTCTGGGTCAGCCCAGGGTTTAGTTCCTGTGACCTAAGCACAAATAGCAGAATGTAGCTCATCAGATCCCCAGAACTTAATACAGATTGGTAAATTTCCATGGCTTCCAAAATGTAGCCTTTAACCCTGGTATGATAACTGTAGGTGCTAAATAAATTTAGTGAGCCTCCCACAGACAGATTCTCTGGAAATTTGTACCAGAAAGTTGTCATGCTTAGGCATGGAGATGGGGTCTCCTTCTTGGTGAGGAGCCCCTATTGGCGGAAACACTGCAGCAAATCCTGACCATCATCTTTGGGCTGGCTCTTGCTAGGCAAAGTGGGGTAGAGAGCTGAGGCCAGTTTGCAGCAAAAGCCCCAGCTGTGGAAGAAAAACAGGGTTCAGCTCCCCAGATTAGTTACTGTCTACAAGGATTAAAGGCCCCAAATAATGGCTGGCCTCTCCCCTCCTCTGTGCCAAGGGAAGACATGTAAATACAGCCACACGCCAGCTTAGGCAGTAGATGTGTATAAATCGAATTTAGCAAATCAGATCATGGTTTAAATGCACTATTTAAAGCAGTCCTGCAGTGAAGCCTTTTACAAAGGGAATAATCATTTTGTGATGCTAATCATCAGCCTCCAATTTATCTCCTTTGTAAGTTCAGATGTTGGTGCACTGGGTGTTCTGAAATTGGGGCGCTCTTGTGTAGGGCTCGGGTGGTAGCTGTCTGCCTTCTTTTTTTGACCTCTCATTTTAAATGGGTGCATGTCCTCGTTCCCACTGGGGGCCTCAGGATGCTTGTCACTTAGCCTGATAGTTCTCATCCATCCCATTCATCTTTTTATAATCTGATAGAGCCCACCCTTCAGCTGTTCCTGGCCCCTTTTCTGAGATTTGCACCCTTCCTGGGGGAGATACAGGCCCTGCTGTTCTCAGGGCATTAGAACCAACTCCTTCTCTGATCTGAACCTTCTTTTGTTTCTCTGAGCTTCTAGTACCTCTGGTGCTGCTCATAAAGAAGATCTTAGAGTCCACTAGACACACAGCAGTGCCTGAATTTAGTAGGTGAATGAAATGCAGGCGCCCACTTGCTGAATAGGCACTGTCCAAAATACTCTCCCCATTCACAGCAAAATAACTGAGGCCTGGATGTTAAAGCGACTTTTCCCACAAGTTAAAATCGGGACTCAAAGGAGAACCTGTCTCCTAATTGCTATAAAAGTGTTTTATACACTAAGCTGTAGTGCCTTTCTTTGCAGAGAAAATATAATAAGAGACCATCTGGGTGGGAGAGAAAGAATGAAGGGAAAGAGATGGATCAGAGTGGAATAAAGGAAGTGGGCAGGAAGCTGGGGGGCCGCGAGGAGCCTGACCTTGCTTAGCTCACAGGCCCTGATATAGTGTCTTTGTCAATGCTGCCACTATTGGCGCGTTCCTCGGTAATTATGACTGTGTGTTGGCATGGCGACTCAGAGTAAGAAGACTAGAAGCACGGGGTAAATGCACGACTTGTTCTTGCCTTCTAAAGCAGAGAGGAGCTTTTGTGGGTAGTTCCTCCAGGGAGACGTGGTAGAAAATTCACCAGACCCAATGCTGGAGCGTGGGCATTTGCAACCCAAAGAGGCTGGGTGGCCCTGATCGAGCGTGGCACACCCCAGAGCGCCTCATCCAGACCTGCCTCCAGTGCAGAGGTCACACAGAACCTCCCTCCTGTTCTCTTCTGTTGGTCTTTGTTCCTGAGCTTGTGATGTCAAGTACACCCATGTCTTCTCCCCTCCACGTTGTCTGTTTTAAACAGGTTTCTGTTGCGGGCTCCCTGAAATAGATTTACTGTAAACTCATCTATCTCGTAGGTGAGTATGAAATTGGAAGGCTGAAAGGACAGGCTGACAGGTCCAGCTGTAGGGATGAAGTTTGAGGCGTCCCTTCCTACCATGCTGCCCACTCCTCAGAGATCCTTGGGCCACGTCCTCATCTGAAAGTCGGGGAGGTTGCTGGAGTAAAGAGTTGTGCTGTGCTGTCCAGTGTGCTAACCACTGGATGTTGATCTCATGTTCAGCTCATGAGAGGCGGTCAGTGCAACATGCCAAAATGATAATATTGGGTTAAGTAAAATACAGTAGGAAAATTAATTTTACCTGTTTCTTCTTCCTTTTTTTCTTTTTTTTTCTTCTTCCTTTTTAATGTGGCTTCTAAGAAACTTAAAAGGATACATGCTGCTCATATTTTATTGGTCAAGACTAGAAAATTAAGACCTCTTCTAGCCCTAATGTTCAGTAACTAATCCTGATCTATCCCTGGAAGGTCCCTGGCCACAGAGAGCTCTGTGTATAGAAGGCCATGGAAATGCCAGGCCAGAGGCCACTAGAGAGGCTCAGGTCTAAAGAGGCTTTTAGGGGTGTCCAGTATAGCCCCTTAAATGGGGGTTACCCCACAGTCCTTGAAGGTAGAAAGTGTGACTCTTCAGGCAACACTGTTTTTCAGAATCTAGGGTGGGGGAAACAGAGCCAGTGGGTAACCCCAGAAGTCTTTGGGTGGAGGTGTAGCAGTGCCCCATGGAGTTTGTATGGGCACAGATGTAGGTGACAGGAGGGTTGTCCTGGGGGTGGATCACCTCCCCAGGCCCCATCCCTGTCCTTGCAGTGATTTCATAGTCCCCTAGGTGTGTGGAAACCATAGGGCATGGGAAGAAAACTGTGTGTCCCAAGTTCATGCCCAAACCCACTCTGAGCAGGTTCCCTTTAGCCCAGAGCTCTCTGTTACCCCTCCCCTGGCTGCCCCTCCTCCCTGAAGCTTGTGTTGCTCTAGGCGAGCTGAAGCTTCTGGGATGCGCCTTGGCTCAGAGCCAGCATCTTCTTTGAGAGGCCTCCTGCCCTGGCTCCCTGCCAAGCCTTGGGTCTTCAGAGAGATTTTCTGGGGGAGGCTCTGGGCTCATCCTGCTGGCAG
The DNA here is from genome assembly GCF_018345385.1 of Vulpes lagopus. Lineage (NCBI taxonomy): Eukaryota > Metazoa > Chordata > Mammalia > Carnivora > Canidae > Vulpes > Vulpes lagopus. The sequence continues at coordinate 112,632,839 of NC_054827.1, forward strand.
AGGGCACAGGGGCCGTCTCACCTCAGAGGACTCCTGGCTGTAGGTCCAGCCTCGCTTCCAGCCCCCTTTCCCCTCTTACAGTTTTACTTTTCTGCCCCAGAAACCCTGAACTCCATTAATGGTCTCCCAGCCTCAGTGAGCCTTGAGTTTATGAAAAGACAGCTCCTCGCATGAGCCTGGGAGGTGAGGAATGGGCAGCCAGGAAATCCTAATGAGTCATGATAATGGTGAGAGGAACCATTTATTGAGCACTTACACTGTGCCAAGTTCTGTGCTAACGCTCTGCATACTTTATCTTCTTTAAGGCCTGTCTCTTAGGGAGCAGAAAGAGTGGTAAATGAAACCGAGGGCCTGCTCTTCTCTAAGCCCGATGTCATGGGATGATGGCATGGGCTATGCCTCAGGAGCTATAACCCTTGAGTAGGTGGTAGTCTGAGTCCCTGTGGGTCCTCATTTCCCAAGGAGTCTGCCTGGGCTTTGGGGAATAACATGAGCTGCTTTCGGTGGCTAGAGGGTGGCTCTGTAGTGTCTCCTGCTTTGGGCTGACAGTGAGCCTGGGGAGGAAGGAAGAGGGTAGGGGGTAGGAAGGCTCAGTGCAGGGCCCCGGGGAGCCTTGGTGAGGTACTAGGAGGGGTGAGAAGTGTCCAATCCGATCCTGGCTTTCTCCTGTGTGAACTGTAGCCCGCTGTACCTCAGTTGATAAAATCAGGGGTTGGCCAAAGTCTGCCAGTCCAACCGTGGCACCAGGACATTTTTCGCTCTCAGGACAAGGTTGAGCCTCTGCTTTCTGGAATGTTACATCCCCCCAAGGGAGCAGAGTCTTCTGGAGGAGGAAGGGATCCACGTCCTCTGTCCAGTCTTATCTGGTCCTTAAGCAGAGAATGCTGGACCTTCTTCCTATCCCCTGAGTTTGGTGATATGGGAAGTGAGAGGTGAGAGATGCCTCCAAGGGCATACCATTTCTGTGATGAGTGCCAGGGAGAGGGGCGATATAGAGCAGAAGGGCTCGGGTTGGGCCTGCGGCTTCCTTTACTCCATGTTCAGTTGTTGCCAGTCCATGGTTCTATCTTCTGTTACCGGATCACAGGCTTTAAGATCATGGTGGTGGGAAGCAGAGCATGCTGCCCAGGGGGGCATCCGGCTTGTCTATCTAGTTCAGACCCTTTTGGACATGTTATTTTGCTTCTCTCTGAGCCAGTTTTCTCATCTATGAAATTGAGGATAGTAATACTGAGCTTGTGGCACTCAAGACATGTCAGTTTGTGTCCTCATCTGCTGCTGTTGTAGAATGGGTGTGTTTGTGCTGCGGGAAGGGGTGGCCTGAGCATGCGTGAGCCAGCAAAGTTGTGCTGTGGTGACCATCTCACTGGTGGGCTGCACATCAGTAGCAAGTGGAGAAGCAGGGAAACCAGCTATCAAGGGATTGGCTCGGCTCTCTGTTGCTCACTAGAACAAGTCATGGTGTTTACCGACCATGCATAAGCCCCAAGCTCCAGGGCAGAGAGAAGCCCAGGAGGACCCCTGACCCCCAAGAGCAGAAACTAGTCTCATAAGGCACACAATTGAGAGGTGATAACTTGACTCAGAACTTGGGACTTAGGAGGAATTCATTTGGAGTGGAATTATCAGAGAAGGCTCACCATGCCCAAACCTGTCTCCTAGGCTGAGTGGGGGCGGGAGACTCCCCCACAAAAGTTTGGAGGTGGGAATGGAGCAGCAGGGTAGACTCCTGTGGGACTGGGTCAGAAATCTGGGCACAGAAGAGCAGGTCAGATGGTGGAGACTGAGAATAATAGGGGTGGAGGGCAGACTAAGGGTTGTTGGTCTTGTCATCATGTGCAAGATTGGTGTAGGAGGACTGCCAGGCTAGCCTGAGCTGAGCAGATATACCTACTCTGGCCTTTCTCACGTCTGATGGCCCTTGGCCTGGACTTCAGCACCTCCAGGACTATGCCATGGAACCATAGGTCAGTTTACAAGGGAGCCATGGAGTTCAGGAATTGGAAATCTTCCCATGCCAGACTATATTTTTTCTATTGCCTTCATTTATCCATTCAACATTTATTGACCAAACACTATGTGTCGGGCTCTGGGCAATGCCTTGGGGATGTAGAGAAGCAAACCACAGTCCCTTGCTCAGCACTTCAAACTTGTATAATACAGAATTTCATCTATCCATCCAGGATGGGAAGGCCAGGCTGGGGGATAGGGGTGCTGGATTAAGAGGGACTGGAGATCTGACAGTCCTCACCAGTTGGCAGCTTCTGGGCCTCTCTGCCCGTCTCCATGGCCCAAGAGCCTGGGAGAGCAGGGTCAGGGGCCATCTCATGCTTTGCCTATGGTGACCTTAAATTGCCATTTTGCCTAGGTTAGAACTTTAATATTCCAGATTCCATTGGTTCTGTATAGAACTGTGATATCTCAATTGCCTTTTCTTCATTTAAGGAACAACTTTGATCTTCGGAATCAGCATAGCAGTAACCTATTGAGATTTCTGTGTAACATTGGTAAGGAACATCTTAAATGCAATCAAATAATAAATTACATCTGGATGAATTCACATACAGAAGGTTTCTTCTCCTTGGAAGAAATCAGATACTGTTTGGGGCATCCAAGCCAGAATTCTTTCCTGGTTCTGCTCAAACTGGATCCTGAGTGCAGTGGTTGGCAGGTAAGCCTGCATATGGCGATAATGGGTACCCGGCTGCCTCCTCAATACATCTGGAGCTTGGAAGAGTTGTCCATGTAGCCCCTAGGCTGGGCCCGCCCTGCAAATGAATCCACCAGTCCTTAAGCCTAGACTGCAGGCTCTGCCATTCTGCCACTTGCCCCCAGGAGCAGGAAGGCCAAACAGGTTTTATTTTATTATTACTATTGCTTTAGTTTTCTTGTTGAACTCAGTGTGTGTGTGTGTGTGTGTGTGTGTGTGTGTGTGTGTGCTGAAAGATGAAACTCTAGAACTTTCATGGTAGTTTTTTTTCTTACATGGTATTTTTGGTTAAAGTACTTGTCAAAGTTGTAGGAGGGACCATCTGCATAGAAAGGTGACTCCAGGTCTTTGAATAGAGCCCCAGGTCCTTGGCCATTAGAAGACTCCATAAAAGTGTCTTTTCTCAGCTGCTGGTGGGCAGGATGAGTGTACATGAAGGCTTTCCTCGATGGGCAAGTAAGAAGCAGGTAGTGAGATTCAGAGCAGTTCTTGACTCTGCTTCCAAAACCTTCGATCTTTCCTCCCCCGGGAACCCAGAGGAGTTCAGAAGAGTGATTTTCTAGGAAGATGCAGTGAGCGACCAAATGGACATCAGATACTGGCAAGGAGTGGGCCTTCCCTATGCTGGGTGGCCTCAGTGGCCTTCTGGCTTCCCATATGTAGCTCTTTTAGAGGTAGTTTAAATGAATGTCTTATGCACAGAGACTGGCCTTGAGTTTAAATTTAGTAGCCAATTGACAGCATATGCTTTTGTGATGAAGCTTCGAGGTTGACCTTTCCTCCAGGACTAAATGTGTAATTAGACTCCCATGCTAGCCTCCAACACTCCTCTAGAGAAGAAATCAGAAGTACGGTTTCCCATTTCCCATTGTGTTCTCCTTTCATGTTCCTCTGTTCCCCCAGGACACATTCCAGAATCAGAAGACAGGGAAAGGAGAAGCAGGAGCCCTGGTGGAAGAGTCTGAAGGTGAGTCCTGGCCTGACCCAGGCCAAAGGCTGTGTGTGTGTGTGTGTACACGCGTGCACATGTGCACACAGGCACACAGTTCATTTCGGTTGCTGCTCCAGCTGGGCTCTATACACAAGGCAGTTATGTGGTTGTAGATGGGTGGTCCGAGATTGATTTGGGTCTTGGGTTACTATTGTTTTTTTCATCTTCAGAAATAAAATAACCGGGATCCCTGGGTGGCACAGCGGTTTAGCGCCTGCCTTTGGCCCAGGGCGCGATCCTGGAGACCCGGGATCAAATCCCACGTCAGGCTCCCGGTGCATGGAGCCTGCTTCTCCCTCTGCCTGTGTCTCTGCCTCTCTCTCTCTCTCTCTGTGTGTGTGTGTGTGTGACTGTCATAAATAAATAAATAAATAAATAAATAAATAAATAGGAAAAAGAAAAAGAAAAAAGAAATAAAATAACCCAGTTTGGGAAGGAAATAAAAAATATGGGGAGGAAATTTAAAAAAAAAACAAAACCTTGATGGTTCTTAGAACCAGCTGCCTATTAGGTTGATCCAAATGAAATTTCTTTTTTATAGATCTAAAACAGTCAAGTATCAGTAATTTTGTATGGTTCAACTCACTACATTTCCATGCCTCTGGGCCAGTGGAAAGGGAGCCACCACTTCTCCTTTATCCTTAGAATCACGTCTAGGGGCGCCTGGGTGGCTCAGTGATTGAGCGTCTGCCTTCAGCTCAGGTTGTGATCCCGGGGTTTTGGGATAGAGTTCCGCATTGGGCTCACCACAGAGAGCCTGCTTCTCCCTCTGCCTGTGTCTCTGCCTCTCTCTGTGATTCTCATTAATAAAAAAAGAAGCAGCAGCACTGGTTTTAAAGGGTCTCTGAGTTGTAAAGCATTTGTGTTCATCTTTATCTATGCACCCCGCTTACAACTATTTTAACTGAAGGAAGGAATCACCCCAACCTGTGGATGCTCCTGTTTGGGGAAAAAGATGCCAGCAAGGCTTCGGTGTGCCCCAGCTTTAACACACCAGCTTGAAATGCAGGATAATTAATATGACTCTAAACACCTATGTTTCAGAATTAAAGAAAAAAATTCTTCAGGGCAGTTCAGCTACCCACCCCTGATGAAGAGCTGAGACCGGTTTCAAACTTTTCTGTCTCAAGAGGCCTTGGCTTTCATCTGGATGCCTGGGTTGGTATTTTACTTCCCCTCCCAGGCAGCCAGTGATCCTGGGAGTTGGAGCGAGGGAGGAGGTCGGTAGGAGCTAGCTTGCAGCCTCTCTGTAACCTTTCAGCCACCCTGGTGCTGGGCGAGCAGCGCTGTGGGCTTTTGAGTGAATGCACTCCCGTCCCGCATTCATTACACTATTGTCAGTGTGTGTGTCTGGGGCTGCCTCTGGGTGTGTGTGTTTCTTTTTGTGTCTGCGTGTCAGTGTCAGGCTGTGTGTGTCTGTTTACATCAGCCTGTCTGGGCCGCTCAGCGCAACAAGGAACGGAGGGTTGTTGGTAGGAGGGAGGGCATTTCAAAGCTCCAGATCTACCCCCTCAGGAATCTTGGGGGGTTTATATAGATGTGTGTGTGTATGTACACACACGTGTGCATGTGTATCTCATGCGTGCATGTGTACGTGCATGTGTGTATGTGGTTTTCTTAATGGTGGTCATGGAAGGGGGCTGCATGTGAGTGTCTGACCAGGTGTGGTATGAGCAGCCGCCAGGCTGGGTGAGCCCCATCTGCCATGAGCTCACAGACTTGCCCGCCTGCCCGCCGTCCGTGGGGAGCCTGTCCCTTCGCAGCTCACGGTCTCCTCTCTAATTTATTAGCTGGGAAGGAGGAGAAAATGAAACGTTGCCTGAAGACAATGGCCGAGACAGCAGGTCCCCACCCTGCACAGCCGCCAGCACCTCTCCCCCCAGCCCTGTCTCCTCTACAGGGAGGATCCGGACAGTATGCTGCTCGGTCTGCAGTAAGAGATGAAAAGAACCCCCAAACCAGTCTAAAAAACCGTGTGTGGCCATGGACATGCAGGGGTAGCTGTAGACTGTGGAAGGTGGAGGTCTGAGCCAGACGTTGCTGACTGCTGGCCCCTCAACCACTCGGCGGGGGGGCCCCCCACCTCAGAGTCCCGGGACTTCTCCCCAGCTGCCAGCCAGGCAGGGGGAGGGGAGAGGGGCCCAAGCAGCTGCAGGGGCTGTGTTAGTAAACACTTGCCTGGGTTCCCGTTTTCTTCACCCCCCACCCCCCGCATCCTTCTCCTTTACCGATGCCCCGTTACACCCCCCACCCCACCCCAGCATCCCCTTTTCTGTGGCCGGCACAATGAACTCATTGTCCTGGGTGTGATTTGAATAAGGGATCGGCGGGCCTGTTCCCAGCATTGTCCAAGGGGCTGGGAAAAACCCCAGCGCAGGCAGGAGGACCAGGCCAGACAGAGACAGATGCCTAAATTAGCAACAAAGCTTTGTGCACGTCCCCCGGACAAGGGCTTGCCTTGTTTGCGTGGACTCAAGGGTGTGGAGCTGGCCGGCTGCTCGCATGTCTCCCCATGTTAATTAGTTTTGCATGCATGTCTGAGAAGGTGCCAGGGGAGATGTGTTTGCCTTTCCCCGGGAGGGGGACCTGTTTGCCACTGTGGGGCTGAGCTAGGCTGGGCCTACCTGGGGAGCCAGGCTCTGAGCCTGGCTGGGAATCCCGGCTTCCTCATCCTGCTTTTCTGTCTCTCGGCCCTTTGGGGGGGGGGCCTGGCCTTGCTCCCCATGCCCCCTCCATTCTTACCCCACAGTGTCTGAAAGTTGGTTAGCCCTGACTACAGGGAACTCACTGGCTTCTGCCCAGACCCAGGCCAGTGCCTGTCCATCTGGCAGTCTGTCTCTCGTGACATAGGGCCCCCCGGGACGGGCAGCAGAAGCGGCCAGTCTGGGCTCTCCTCCGTCCCCAAGCCAGATGGCCAGTCTGCTTATCGCATTATGGCCTCCCTTGGCCCCAGACCCCCACCGCCCACGTTTGGGCCAGGATCTTATTTGGGATATGGCGGAGAAGCCCTCTTTCAGGCACTGAACAGGAGAGGGGTCTAGTAGACAGGCCATGAGGCATGTCCTTGCCACTGGCCTGTTGTGTGACCTCTGGCACCCCAGTTCTCCCCTATGCCCTGAATCTTGGTGTTCTTATTGGCAAAATAAGTGAGTTGAACTTCAGGAGTCTCTTGGTTCCTTCTAGCTCAGAAGGGCTGTGATGGTGATCATTTCAGAGCTGTGTTGATTTAGCACTCGCTGATTTAGCACAAGAACAAGAACCAGACCGGTGAATTCTGGCCAGGGGCAAAGAAGGGTATAGTGGGAAGGATTTCATTCCCGTTGACACGGGAGTGTGGGCCTCTATTTTTGGAATGGGTAGGGGATCAGTAGCGGGCACAGTGTCTCCTCCCAGGCCCTCACAGAACCCCTGTTAGCAACCCAAGCCATCCTCCCCCTGCCCCTGCCCAGCAGAAGGAAGTTTGGCAGTGGCCGCAAAGAAGAAGCTGGAGCAAGAGCAGTGGCTGGCCAGGACGCTGGGTGTGTCCTGGTCGCCCCCTGCAGGCCCTGGCATGGGGGACAGGGCTGAGAAAGGGCTGGATGCCTGCTGAACTGTGCCTTCAGACAACTCTCTGGATCCTGCCTTCAGAATCTCCACCTCCCCACAGCTCCTCACAGTAACACTGTGGGATAGAGGGAGACCTGGGGTATGCCCCTCTTGTCCTGGTACAGGGGTCTCAGGATCCAGTGACCAGGGGTTCTGGCTCTCAGGCCCTCCCTGGCCTTTCCCCCGCCTGGCCCTCTCAACACTGCTTATGGGTGATTGAAAGTGCAAGCCTGGGGTGCTCACTGTCTAAAAAGCCCTGTGCCAAAACCTCCCAGTTCCTTCTTCTTCTTTTTTTTTTTTTTTTTTTTTTAAAGATTTTATTTATTCATGAGAGACACAGGCAGGGGGAGAAGCAGGCTCCATGCAGGGAGCCCAATGTGGGACTCAATCCCTGGTCTCCAGGATCAGGACCTGGACTGAAGGTGGCGCTAAACCACTGAGCCACCCTGGCTGCCCCCCTCCAGTTCCTTCTTGTGAGGTCTTTATCGTGGATGGATCCATCCCATCTCCTTTCTTTTTATTTTTTTAAATTTTTATTAATCAATTAATTAATTAATTAATTTATTTATTTATCTATCCCCATCTCATTTCTTTCAAATCTGGTGAAAGCCATAGTACAGGAGGGAACTTCTGTGTTTGTGATTTAAATGACTTGGGATGACTCTGGTTCAGGAAATGGGGAAAAAACTTTCAATGTCCAGATTCCTTCTCTAGTCCTTTGCCAGCCTCCCCCACCTCTGGCCATCCCTCTTGCTCCCTCCTCAGGTGTGTGGGATGCTCTGGAGTCTGGCAGCCAGGGTCCCATAGGGAGCCTCTGGGATTACCCCAGGTGGCACGTGTCCAGGCAGGGAGGCCCTGGGCCTGCCTTCCAGAGCTCACCTTCCTTCCCTCATGTGAAGCTCCCGCCCATCCCCACCGCCAGGTCCACTCACTGCTGTTCCCTCTACCTCTCTTGTCCTACTCTTCTCCCTGTCTCCAGAGTGGCTCCAAACTCCAGCTGGGCATCTCTGGAGTGGGGGCAGGGGATGCAGGAGCTCAGTGAGGAAGAGTACAGAGATTAAAGCTCCTGGCAGGAACAGAGAATAGAGCCCACAGTAGGAGTGGGGGAGAGAGGGCAGGCAGGGCCTTGGGAGGCTGCCTGCTGCCCTCCCGGCCCCTCCCCTCCTGGTTTTAGCTGCCTCAGCTGTAGCCCTGAGCTCCTTAATCTGGTGATCAGCGTGGTGGTGGGGGGCGGGCTGGCAGAGGCTTTAGGAGGTGACAGGGGATCTTGGGAGTCGCACTCCACTAACCGAGCGTCACGCAAAGCCAGGGAATCACATTCCAGGCGCGGCTCCCCCTCCTGAGGCTGGCCCCAGCAGGAGTGGTGCCCGATAGATGGCCTGGGCATACGCCCTGCAGGAGGCCAGTGTCACCTTTGTTCCTTAGGAGGAAGATTGCCAGGACTGAGGCTCTCTGGCTGTGCCTGCGTGGGGTGGGTTTTATTGTTTGGTAGCTGTCCCCTCCCTTACCCCAGCCTCTGCGTCCTCTGGCTTCCTTTTCCAGGTAGAAACAGACATCTGTGAGTGGTAGAGATTCCTTCTCCACAGACAACCAGTCGGGGCTGGTCAGAAGATAGGCATTTGTTCTGAAACTAATCAAATATGCCGGGCAGTATGCCTCCCCTGCTCACCAGCTTAGGCTGAGTAGCCCTGAGAACCCTGGGGAGGTAGGAAATTGAGGCAGGGATGCTGAGCACAAACCCAACTGGTTTGGAGGCTCCTGGCACACCAGGCCAGGGTGACCCCAGCCTGACTTTAGCCAGAGAGGGAGGGGGGACAGATGAGGAAATGCCATAATTGGAGCTCTGCTTCAGGCATCACCATGCAGCAACTCCCTGCTGACTCTTGGAGTCTCTCATCCCTTGTCTGTAAAATGGGAGGAATCATCCCTAGCTATGAGTTGTGAGGAGTGTTAAATACATGGGAAACACTAAATAGGGTTCATTTTCCTTCCCTCTTTCACCCTTAGGTATAGGGCAGGCATGAAAGCTTCTCAAGGTCAGGTAATACGGCTGGGTTGTGGGATGAGGACAGTGATGATACCCAGAATATTTAACCACGGGCACCAGCCAGTCGGAATGACAGCTGGCCCAAATCGCCAGCCCAGGGAGGAGGGCACAGCTGGCCTGGAGTAAGTGCATTTGTCTTTGTGTCTTTCTTCTCTCTGCCCCATCACGTGTGTGTTCATCAGCAAGCATGCAGACTTCCCTTGAGGGCGGTTCCTGACAAGGTTGTAGGATGGGGGATCCTGGGGTCTCCTTTGCATTTGGAGCAAGTTAGGTGTGCCTGGCATGGGGACACCATGCCCCACCTGGCAGAGGCCCCAGCAACAAAGGGGAGTGAGCTGAGGTCCTTCCCAGCTGCAGGCCCTGCCCTGCTTGTCAGCTCTTCACCAGGCTTTGGGGGAACCAGCTTGTGGTGGCTCTCACCCTCCTTACATCCCTTGAAGCTGCTGCTCCTTCCTGTCTCTGCCTCTCAGAAGCATCATGGGTCAGGATTAGGGGCCTGTCTGCATCCTGATCCACTTCCCCACACCTGTTCATCATTAGCCAGGGAGGTTCATGGCTGCTGCCATCTGGCTGTGGAGCGCTGGGAATGTGGTGGTGGTGATAGTGCTACAGAGCAGTGTTCTCTCATTCATGAAGGCTTCTGGCCTCTAGGCTTCCTGAAGCCACCCCTGACCTATAGTGTGCTGTGCCAACAGTAGCTCCTTTTACCTGGTCCTTCTTTTTGCCTTATAGGGTGAAATCCTTGCCCAGAGTGACCCAAGATGGCCTGGTAGAGTAATGAGGGCATAGGAAGACACAGCCATACTCACCTGGAAGTCAGAGACTTGGCCTCCAGCCCATCTTCCTGCTGAATAGCCTTCGGTGAGCCAGCTCCTGTTCTGCACCAGGAAAAGGAGCATTGGATAGAACGGCTTCAAAGGTGCCTTGCCTTTTAGCTGTGACATTTTTAAATTTTATTTTATTTATTTGAGAGAGAGTGAGAGCAAGAGAGATCACAAAGAGGGAGAAGCAGATTCTCCACCTAGCAAGGAGCCTGACGTGAGGCTCGAACCCAGGACTCTGAGATCGCAACCTGAGCCCAAGGCAGATGCTTAACCCACTGAGCCACCCAGGCACCCCTAGCTGTGATGGTTTATAATCTGGAAGTCCTTCCTGCCTTTTTTCTCCTGTTACTCACCAGTGGCCATACTCCCCCCCCTTGTTCACAGGAAGCCCACCCCATTTGGTTCCCTTCGAGTTGCCCTGAGATGCAGGGACATACCTTCAACCCAGAGGCTACAGAAATGAAAACCCAGCTCAGTGTGGGCGAGCGACATGAAGCTGGGAGTGACCTGCCCTGGAGCAAGACTTGGGCCTGAGAGTGCATCTTAGCTGAGATTGCTCCCAGCCTCTGATCTGGAGCCTTCTCTTCTGTTTCTCTTTTCTCTGACAAGTGTTTGCCCTGGTGGTTCTGTTTGCCACTGGCTGGCCCTCAGGGTGGCTTTTCAGTGTTCTCCTTGGGGCTTGCCCCATCCTACTTCCCTTTGCCAAGGCCTTTAGACTCGGAAGCTCTAAGCCCCCAGAAGCTGTGCATGAGAGAAGAGCTGCTTCTCCGTGGCCCACCCTTCTTCCTGGCACCCCCCAGGCAGGTGGCTCTGCCATGATGTGGGCCATGGAGTCAGGTGAATGTGGGCCCAGGGCCTTTTATGGCCAGTGTGACCTTGGGCCAGCCCTTTACCTCACTGAGCCTGTTTCCTTATTTTTAAAATGAGAACAACCACACCTTTTTCATCAAGTTGCAGTGAGGCCTAGAAAGAATACAAGTAAAACACCTTGAAATTATATGGTCACTCTCTTTTACCACTTAGTACCAGCTGGAGCCAGAAGTTCCAGAGGCCATAGACAGAAACCCTTGTCCTTCTTGACCTCTTGCCTTGGAGTTTCAGGCCTGCTGTGCTGGAGAGGTTCTGGAAAAACCTTGGGGGAGTTCCTCCCCCCATCCCCAGGGAGCAGAAATACCTACTTTCAGCCCTAATAATACCTGAATGAGATTTATAGGACACCTTCCTCCCAAGGGGGTAAAGCTCCTTTCTCACATATTATTCTCTTATCTTTAGATTGTTCTGTGAAGTGTGATGGGACAACCTCTTTTCAGCTTCTCTGAAGATGGAGACCGAGAGGAATGGTGGGTCTTGCCAAGGTCACAGGACTGGAATTCAGAGCCACGCCACTCCAGGACCCTGGAGGTCATCAGCAGGGGAAAGGGGAAAAGCCGAGCAGAAAGGGAAGATGTCATCTGAAGCCAACGTCTTGAGGCTGCGACAGTCGGGCCCGGATAGAGGAGGCGGCTATGGGCAGAGGTGCAAGCTCCGCTTCCATCCCTGCCCATCTGGGACTTGGCAAAGGACTTGGGAAGACATGCCCCGACCACCATGCAGCAGGGGGGCCTTGGCCTTTGGCCTGTGGGCTACCATTTCTGCCCTTGTCACACTGTGTGCCTCTTCCAGGTTTGAGGTACTCTGACCAGGCTTCCAGCAAACTGGAGCTCTCAGCCATCTGTATTTCTGACCCAGAGGAGTGAGGGCAGCACACTGGGAGGTTGCTAAAGCAAGGGGCTCCAGCCTTCTAGGAGTTAACGACTCCCTCTCCCCAGCTGTCCTCCACTTGGTGCTCCTCTTCCTCCCTCCTCCTGCTCACAGCAGGCAGGGCCTGGACCTGGGAGCCATGCCGCTGTGCTGTTGCCACGGGAGCCGGGAGGCAGATCTGAGCTATGCAGGGAAAAGACCCAGCCTGTCAAAGTGTCTGAGATGAACCGCCGCCGTCCCCGTGCAGCTGGGCTCAGACGTGTCTCGGCTCTTGTTCTGTGCCTGAGAATGGCGAAGCCCAGTGAGGTTCAAGGGCAAACTCACTATTCATTAGTCAGGGGTTCTTGACGTCCCGTCTCTCCCAGGGATGGGATTCCCCCCCCCCCTTCCTCTTTCTCTCCCTTCTGTGACACATTCCTGGGTTCCTTTGGTGAGGACTGCACCCTCCTCTGCCTACTCCCCAGCCCCCTCTCCATGGCCCCTAAATAAACTACCCCCAAGGAGACCAGGCAGGGCAGAGACAATGGCCACAGGAAACCATTCAGGCGGGACTCTAGCCATGCTGGCCCGCCCTCTGCTCCCAGCACCCTTGTGAGCCCCACTCTCCTCTGACTCAGGGTACCCCGGGCCACCAGCATGCACAACCCTAGACAGGAGGAGGAAACCCCTGGCCACTGCCCTTGGGACAACAGACCCATTCTCAGAGGCTCCTGAGTCGCCTCCATAGCCTGGATCTCACACAGCTGGATAGTTTGGTGCCTTTCTCTACCATCACCGGTCTGTTTTAAGACACTCTTAAACACTGTGGTTGGAGAATGTAAATTGTACAGTATTTTCTGTAATGTGGTGGGTATTAGGATGGAAAAGACATATACTTAGTCACAAACAAATTGCACTGCTAGGAATTTATTCTCTGGTCATATATGTAAAAATGTCCAAAGAAATATGTCCAAGGATGTTTGTCAGAACATTTTGTTTTTAAGATCTACTGTGGTAGATCTCTCTATAAGCTGATATGGAAGGTTGACCAATATATATTGTTGCGTGAGGAGAATAAATTGCAGAACTGGCAATAGAGTATGATCTTATTTATGTGTATTTGGAAGTCATTCCTAAGTATGCTTATATATGAAGAGTTTCTGGAAATAAGTATTGGAAGGCTGTCTCCGGGCAGTGGGATGGATGGATGCCTTCTTCTGTACTGTTACATGTTCTTTTCATGCTCATGGAATACTTACTGAAAAATTTAAAGACGCTATTCATTATAACAGGCTTAACTTCTATTAACCAAATTAGGGTAAGAGCTTCAAGAGGATAGTGGTGATGTTGCAGGAAAAAACATCCCAGAAACTCTGCCATTGGCCATTTTCAGGCCTAAGAACCACATAGCATTATCGTCGTGGTTACTATGGTTAATTAAAAGCCTACTAAGTGTCAGGCTTAGTATCTCTGGGTCTTGCCTCAGTGGTTATCATTATTCCAATTTCACCATGTGGAAGAGTAGTTGATTCGTTTGTCTGAGCTCCTCAGCAGGGAGGGGGTGAGGGTGGAGGGTTTCCCTGTTTCACTGCCAGTAAATCGTGCCCCTCTACCTTCCAAGAGCTGCCTTTTTGGGAAAGGACCTTGGAAGCCCCAGCCTAGCCACCTTCCTCCACACCCCAACCAATCCAGTCATGGGGCTGGGCTGGGGCCCAGGGTTGGGGAAGAGGTGCCCCCATCCACTGCCACGGCTGCCCAGTGAGGTATCATTGTGCTAGAGGATTGGTTGGGCTTGAGCCTGGCAGGGGGAATGGATAGAGTTGTGAAAGGCCCAATTTGCATAAGCAGCATGTTTCATGAGAGAGACATCACCATGCTTAACGCAGGTGCCCACTGCCAATTGCCTCCTCTATCTGCTTTGCCCCTGCTCCCCCTCAAAGTAAATAGACCAGGAAGTGTCTCTGAGGAGGCACCCCAGGATGTAGTAACAGCAATGCATGGGGTGGGATATACCCACTGGAGGGTTACCCCAGGAGCTCTCCAGGGGACCAGCCCCCACCCCAACCCACCATGGCCTGAGAAGGCCAGGGAAAAGAAACACCCTGACCCAGACTGAGCAGCTGTGGTCCCTGGGGCATGGGTGGTAACAGTGGTCACCCCAAATCAGCTGTGGGACCAGCAGAGAGAGGAAGAAAGAAGCATTAAGAATGACCATATGAAAAAAAAAAAAGAAAAGAATGACCATATGAGGACTGGTGATTACTCATAAAGCTGTGGGCTGCAAGTATTCATGGCACATTCATTTTATGGCTGAGGATGATGAGGTACAGAAAAGCTAAGTTATAGGTCCCAAACCACACACACTGTTAGTGCCATAACTGAGGTTCAAAACCAAGTCTCTTTAAAAAAACAACAACACTCCAGAAACATAAAAAAAATAAATAAATAAAAAATAAAAAACAACAACAACAACCAAGTCTCTTTGACTCTAAAGTCTGTACTCCTAATCCCAAAGTGATCCTGTTTGGCCTGGCCACTTAAATGAGTTCCCCAAAACTGAAATGCCTCCTTGCCAATCCCCATGCACAGAGACATTAACCCCTCTTCTGCAAGGTCACCGCAAATGTGCCTTTGCCTGAGGTCCTCCACCAGTTTCACTTAATGCCATCTAACTCCTGCAGTGTGCCCAGGCCAGGGCTGGATGGAGTGGGAGATGGGGAGTATAGAGCCTTTCACCTATTGAGGCTTTTGTCATGTCTCATAGTATAGCCTCTCCTTCAGAGCCTCTCCTCCAGGTACAGTAGCATTATCCAGATGGGTTTCCTGAAGGTGGTGGCCTGGAGGTAAAGAGGCTGTCCAGCTGGTCAAGACAAGCCTAGTGGGCACTGGAGAGCTGGGGCATGGTCCTGGGGAAGATTCAGGGTCTCCGCCTGGTGGAAGTGGGGGTGGGTGAGGTCTGAGTGTCAGAAGCTACAGCCACACAGTCCCCTGGTTATCTGCACTCCTGAAGATTCTGCTTCTTCCTTGACCTGAAGGGGCTTTGGAGAAGCATAAGGACACTTCCAGGCTTGCCCCAGTGCTTCCCAGAGGCTGGCCTGATGGGAGGCTGAGGGAAAGCAAAAATGGGAAAGGAGAGACCACACCCAGGCAGCTTGAACCACTGGGACACCCCAAGGCCAGTGGGTCCCCTTGAATGGTCCCCCTGGAGGGAAGATCAGGGCAAATTCTGGGAGGGGCCTCTTCCTATCCTGGGAACCCCTTGACTCTGTCTTCCCGGTCCACAATGAATGATGTTTTTTTGCAATATCCATGTCTCTGGTCAGTTTTTCTGGGAGGACATGAATGAGGAAAGTGTATGACTTAGCCACTAGCAAAGAAATGTATGATATGTGGAGGGTGTGGGCAGGGGACCTGGTATGGAGGGGAAGAGTGGAGTCAAGTCTTGGAGTCTGTCTCCCTGACCTGGGCTAGCGTTCTCTGGGTAAGAGGATGAAGGCTGCTGATGGGCCCAGGGCCTGCCTCTAGCCTTGAAGGTGACAATCAGGTGTATTGCCAGGTTCTGGGCTGAGGCAGCTCCCAAGCTCCTCCTAAATCACCATCAGTGTCTCTCATTTAATTATCACAATGACTCCATGAAACTTAGTCCCATTTTACAGACTAGGAAACAGATGCTAAGAAATACGCAAAGCCACACAGCTGAGGGCTGAGCCACATACAGTGTGAGAAGTAGTGGAGTTGGGCTCCTGATCTCATCTCTGTGATCAGAATGGGATGCAGGGAGTCGTAAATCTCCTGAAAGCCCTTGACAAGTGATTCCATGTATGTGCAAAATCACAACATTCATTCTCGTGAGGCCTTTGGAGCTCAGATAATAACACTTCTTGGGCCAGGCACTAGTCTAAGGCCTGGTTCATGTCCTAAATCATGGTTTAAACCGCAGACATGCATATGAGTAACTGGGCACTTATCTTACTTCCTATTTAACCAACGGAGAGAGTGAGGCTGAGTAAGCCGACCAAAGTGGCCCAGGGGTGCAGGTGTGGGTGTAGCCAGGATGCTCGCACGCGGTCGCCTGTCCAGATGCCAGGCACTGGACACACCGCCTCCCTGAGGGTCTCCAGCGCCACCGGCCTCGCCCTGCCCCAGGACGCCAGTGCAGTCTCTCAAAGCGCGGGGGGGGGGGGGGGGGCTCCCCCTCAGGCAGCCACGGCCCCAGAGCGTTGGGCCACGGGTGGCGCGGCGGGGTGTGCACCCCTGGCCGGCAGGCGGCGCGCCCCGGGGCGCCAGGCTATCCCCTCGGGCTGCGCTCCGCTGGGCAGCAGGCTCTGGCCTCAGGGCCCCGGGAGGAGCCAGGACCCCGGGCGGGAGGGAGAGGACTGAGGGGCGCACGCGGCACAAAGAGCTTTTTATTTAAATTTGTTTAGAGTTTCGCGAATTTGCATGAAAAATGTGTGAGAAAAGCCAGCTCCGGTGACCTCATCCGCACCTGCCATTAACGTTCAATTAGCCGCTGAATAGCGGCAGCCGACGCGACGTGCAGAGAATCCGGCCAGCCCCGCGCAGCCACGGCTGCGGGCCCGGCCCAGAGTGGGGTGGGAGTGGAGGGGGAGGGGGCGCAGGGCCCCGGCCCACTTCTCCTGGCCCGAGACCCGGAGACCCGGAGGCCCGGTCCGCCCGCCCACTCTCACAGGGGTCGCGGGGACGCCAGGGCCCTCGGGTCCAAGGCACTTTGGGGCGCACCGGGCCCAGGGGCACCTGGGGACGCCAGCCTCCCTCCCGGCGCCCAGGGGCACGGGCTCGCCCCCTCCCCGGGCGTCAGGTGAACGGCTGAGCGCCCGTCCTAGCTCAGATGGGATCCCTCGCCACCTTCCGGACGAAGTGTCAAGTACAAGTTCAAGTTCAGGGCCAGGCCCGGGGGGCTCGGAGCCTTCCCCGGCTGCCTTTGTTCTTCGAGATAATCGCTCCCAAGTCCCTCCGGGCGGGGCCCGGCAGAAGCCCCCGCCCCGCCCCACCGCGCCCCGCGGGAGCCGCCTCCTCCCGCCGGCGCGGCGCCTGTCCCCGGGTCCCGGCGCCCCCGCTCGGGGCCACCGGAGGGTCTGGGGGCTCGGGGCGGGGGAGGCGCGAGCCGCGTCCGTGGGAGCCTCCCCAGCCCCGCAGTCCCAGCCGCAAACCGAGCTCGGTCGGACGGATGCTCGCGCCGAGGTAAGAACCCTTGGCGGGGTGCGCCCGCACCCCTCGTGCCCCGCCCCCCGCGCCAGACTGTGGGACCCGGAGGAACAGCTCGGAGGGCGGTGTGCTGCAAAGCGGCGGGGAGACTGGGCAGCCCGGCTGGGCCTCCGGGGGGCGCGCTGCCACTCCAGGGCTGGGGGGGATACGAGGCCTGGGGCGGGGGGGCGGGGGGGCAGGACACAGACAGCAAGGGCGCCCCGTGACGGCCTGCTGAGGTCGCCGGCCTTTCCCGAGGGCGTCTAGCTCATCCATCTCTCTTCCGATAGCCTCTTGGTCTCCACTTTCTGCGCCGGTAGCTCTGCTCTGGCTCTTCCTCCACTGCTCTCAGATTCTGGCTGTTGGAGCCCCCAGTTAGAATTTAGCTCCTCAGGCTCAGAGGCTCCTCCTGAAAAGCTGGAGGAGAGAGTGTGTGTGTCTGTGTGTGCACGCGCGCACACACGCGGGTGTGCGCTCTCTAAGGAGAATCAGCTATGGGCACTCCCTCCTTGCCTCCCTGGCTAACACCTAAATTAAGGCCCTGGGCTAAACGGTGGTTGCTGTGGTGAAGGTGGGTGGGCTGTGATTTAGTGGCAGTGCAGGGGCATAGGATCCTGTCTCTGTCCATAGGCTCTCTTTCTGTTCCTGGGTGCCTAGCTCCTGGATTCTGCGTGGGGACAGGTGTTAGCGTGTACCCCACCCAACCAAGACACTGACAAGCTGTACTGGTACACAGAGCCTCTTCTGAGTGGCCCAGACCCTGCCCTCCGTTCCTGCCTTCCACTCTCAGATGCTCACTCCGAGGTCGTTTATGTCCTTGTGCTTTATTTTTCACACAGCTCTCACATCCCTGATATTTGGTCTCTAGATTCATAGCAAATTAGAAGTAGTAGATTAAAAAGGGGAAGATGGCTTTTTCCTTGAAGCCACACTGCTCCCCTTCCGTGTTCCGTCTCATCATCTTCTCTGTGTAGTCCCCAAATTTCTTACCTGTGCGATTTTACTCATGCTAAAGTTTCTGCCTCCAAAGAGTACTAGGACCTCCTCCTCCAGAAGGTCTGCCCGGACTTCCCTCTATATCACTTCCCCTTCTAACACTGTCAAGCTGTACTGCCAAGTGCTTAGTAGGCACTCAAGAAACGAAATAATTTCTGGATTAATTGATAAAATATCCGGATGCCTGCTTTCGGCTCAGGGCGTGAACCTGGAGTTCAGGGATTCAGTCCCACATCAGGCTCCCTGAGGGGAGCCTGCTTCTCCCTCTGCCTATGTCTCTGCCTCTCTCTCTCTCTGGGTAGCTCATGAATAAATAAGTAAAATCTTTTAAAATTTGATTTAAAAAATCAAACGCACATAAATTTGAAAAGTATTGGTGATTGAGATTTTTTTTAACATTGGCTCAAACTGGTACATCAGTTTGAGCCAGGGGACCCTTCCCCTCCGTTCCATTATATAAGAGGGCTCCTTCACAAGCAAAAACCAGCAGGAAGAGGCTGGTCCTACCTACTTTTGTTATAAAAAAAAAAAAAAAAAAAGACAGATTCTATGCAAATTGCTCTAAAATTTAAAAAAGAAAGGAACCCCTCAGCTTCTGTTATTATAAGGCTCTGCTCTCCATTTGGCTGGGTCCCGAGGCCTGGAGGGGCTGGTGTCACCTTCACTGCATCACACCTTGGGCCCTCCTGCAAGGCCTCTGTAGGGACACCAGGAGGTTGAATAAAATTGAAGATGGTGACCTACCTAGTATATGTCTTCATGCTCCTGATGATTCATCACTGACAGACTGATGTCAGACGAGCCCGGGAAGATGTTTACATCCTTTTTTAAAAAAGGGAAACGGAAACATTTTTCTGCAAAACCATCTGCAAACACTCCTCTTCCTCACGGGAACTTCTGGCTTGAGCTCTAAGCTGATTCTCCTGGGTTATTGTGCCACCTTGGACTAATTGCTAGTTTTCCTCCTAATAGATGAGGCTCCCAACTCGTGGGTAGGTAGAATGAGAACATTTAAGGCAGCAGTTTGCAAAGGGTAGTGAGTTCAATTCTACTGAATACTACCTTGTAGTAGACTGTTGTAAGGGAAAAAAAACTTTGTTATTTATATAGAATAGCTCATGGAATCCTCCCAGCTAAAGGAGGTGGATCTAACAAGATTAGTCCCCTTTTATAGAAGGGGAAGCTGAGATGTGAAAACATTAAGTAAATTCCCTTCTGTGTCAAAGCGAGAAAGAGGTCCCTTTGCCTTTGGTTTAGACTCAGTGTTCTTGACTAAACTACCAACATTCTAGCTTTGTTCCTAAGCTAGTTGCTGATAATTCCTCCTAAATCGCAGTGCACAGGAATTCTCTTGCATTCCTACTCACCCGGAGGCAGAAAGGAGTTAACTAGCGGGTGGTGGTGGTGGTGGTGAAGAGCCTTTGGATTATGGTGTTAGAAGCCTGACTCTCCCTTATCAACCGTTTGACTTTTGTCAAATCTTCATTTCCTTATCTGTAAAATGGGCTTGCCTATTGATCTCATGGGCTCTTTGTGAGGAAAGCAGAAGGTCTCGCGCTTTGCTGGGTGCCTGAGATGTTGTAAATGTATCCTCGAGTGAGAGCGATTATTATTTTAACAGCAAATGTCTTTAATGACAATGTTACTGTTATTTTGCATTTCCAAAAAACAAGGTCCCACCCCCTCAGAAAAGAAAACACTGACACCAGTTGGTCTCCTCGTGCTTTAACCAAACAACCAAGGAGGGGCCTCAACTGTGGACCAGCTCCTTTCCGTGGGCGGATCACCGAGCCCCTAGGAGGTCACATGGATTTCCCAATGTCTTTGAAGGTAGTAAATGAAATACAGACCCTTGCAATCTTGTCTCTCCTGGAGCCTAACCGCTTAGAGGTGTGTGCGTGGTGGAAGTGTCAAAAGAGGGGCCCCTTTAGATAAATGAGAGAATTAAACTATTAAGGGGAGAACTTGGAAGTGTGTTCTTTTCTTGGCTACACAATCTGACCATCACCTCCCAATGTGGAAAATAAACTAAGAGTAGACCCTGCTACAGAAGCAGATCTGGTCCTTCTATTGATTATTTATTGAGGTGCTTGTTCTGTGCCAGACAATATTTTAAGGCACTGGGATACAGCAGAATACACAACAGAAGAGCTCTTGCCCTCAGGGAGCTGGTGTGAGTGTGTGCGTGTGCGTGTGCGTGTGTGTGTGCGTGTGTGTGTGCGTGTGCGTGTGTGTGTGTGTGTGTGTGTGTGGAGAGAGAGTAACATTAATACTTCTGTGCAGTAAACTACCTGCCTCTGAACAGGATCCTTCCTGGTGGGGATGGATCAACTAGATCTTCCTCCCTCTCTTCCTCCTTAAAGCCAAGGGCACAGGTTTTCGTGCAGCTGGCTCATCTCTGGGTAGGATTGAGGAGAAAGGAAGAGACACTGACTCCACTTCCTTCCCTAGCAGAAAATAAGTAAAGCACTGGCACAAAGAGATTCCTCAAAGTACTCATCAAGCAGGCAATTCACAGGCGTCCTGCCCTCCTCCATCCCATTCCTGCAGGAGCTGGGACCTAGAGGAGGCAGAGATCCTGGCACTGGTGCTGGGACAGAAATGATGGCAGTCGGTGGAGGAGAACCAAGAAGACTGGCAAGGGCTGAGGTTGCATCCAGAGGTTTGGGCAACTCATAGGAACAGCTACCCTGTGCCAGGCATACTTCTAAGTGCTTTACACGCAAGAGCTCAGTTAAACCCTCCAGGGCCCTGTGAGATAGGTGTTGCTATTAATCTCCATTTCAGAGATGAGGAAATTGAGGCACAGAGAGACTGAGTAAAAGTAGCCCGAGGCCACATGGGTAGTATACTGCAGCTCTAGGTCAGATTTGAGCCTGGATAGCCTGTTTCCAGGGTCTGCGTGCCTAATTCTACTACCAAACTGCTTAGCAAAGGACCGCATTTCAGAAAGAGATGTGCACCTTTCTCAAGGTGAAACTAAGTGCCCCCAGCGTCCTTTGAAGTCCAAGAATCTCCGTGTGCTGCCTTCCCTCCCACTTAGTCAGAACCCCAGGTTGGAGATGTTAAGAGACTTCTTTACAATCCTCCTCCCTTGGGCAGATGAGGAAACTGAAGATGCAAGGGACTTCCCCCAATGTCAGTGGGGCATGGGCATCAAAACAGTGGTTTCTTGGTGGAGCCCGGATGCATGTCAAGGGCTTTGCGGCCAAGACCTGCTTCCCTTCCTATAGGCTCTTCAAGGGTCCTAGGTCAGAGAAACCTCAGTCCTTCCATCACAAACCCAGAGATAGCATCAGAGCTGATCAGGGATGGGTGGGCTTTCTCTGAGTTTCCCCCTGCGTGGGCTCCATCTTGAGGGCTGCTTTTTTGTCCTGCTCCATGGAGGTGCTTCCTGTAGCGAGGAGGAAACTGGCGTGAGGATGGATCCACAACACATACCAAGCTGACAGGTCAGGGAGTCAGTCTTCTATCCTTGAAGCCTTCTGATCAGAAACAGTAGAGCCCACTTTACATCAGTTACTGGCCTGAGGAGGTGGAGGGTGCCAGGTTAACGGGAGATTCCTGGCTCTTCCAGGAGATAGAGATTCTATCACCAGCCAAGTGAAATAAATATAAGGTGTTTGTGACATTATAGCTGGAGTAACAAAAATCCTTTAACCAGATAAGGCTTGGCGTGGGTGAAAGGATTCTATGTTTGTATGTTGAGTGGGGGGTATCTGAGGCCTGAATTAGGGCTTCCTTAGAGAAGCTCCACCCAGGGCTCCTGCCTGGCAGGCCTCCTGGCCTAACTCACTAGACCGCTTGCAGGAGGCCCTTGGTCAGTGGGGCTTTGCAACAGTGACATCCAGGAACCAGAAGTTGGGGACGCCCACGCGGGCCCCAAATGGTTTTCCTGCAAGAAACAAACAAACAAAAAACAAACAAACAAACAAAAAACCCAGACTTTCTGCTAGTGGGACCCAACCCGAGGAGTCCAGCGCGGAAGATCGCATCTGGGCTTATGTATACCCCGCCGCCACCCCAGGGATCTTATTCATCATAGGCTTACGATTTATTGTAAATCTGTCATGGGAAGATCAGTCGTGAGGTTGGTATTGCTGACTCCTGGCCACACCTGCATCTTATGGGTGGGCCTTAAGGGTTCTGGGAATGGAAAATACAAAAACTCCTTCTCCTCGAGGCGTCGTCTCTAGTCCCCCGACCGCACCCCCGCAGGCCCCCTCCCCTCCCCTCCGCTCCCCGGCATTTTTCACTTTCTCTCTAAATTTGGAGGCGCCCGGCAGCCATCTTGCGGTGGGGACCCGAGAGGCCGCTCGGGCGGGTCCCGGGCGCGCCGCGCGCTCCTCCGCCAGCGCCCGGCGGTCCCCGCTCCGGGCCTTTCCGGGGCAGGGGTTGGCGCGGCCCGGGCCCCCGCCCTTCAACGGCCCCGCCGCACTGACCCGGGCCGTCGTGGCGGTGCAGCGACGCTGTGTGCGGGGCACGGCCACGCCGCGGCGCCGGGAGGGGGCCGCCTCTGGGGCCTCGGGGCCTCTGCGCCTCGCCGGCCGGTCCCGCCGTCCCCGGGGTCTCCTTGGAGCGGGGACGCAGGCTGTCTAACCCGAGAGGATGCTCGGGCGTTCCTCCCGCCCGAACTCCGCTCCTGGCAGGGGGCGGGAGGGGAGGCCGGGCCTTTCTTGGGAGCCCTGGGAACTGAGCGCGGCCGCCCGGGCGTGTGGCCTGGGTCGGCGGCCCGGCTGGCGGCTGTCCCCGGGCTACGCGCTCGGCGACCGCGGGCGGGCACCGGGCTGACCTCGCCCGCTTCCCTGCCGCGCCTCTGGGTTCCTACTTTCGCTTTGCGCGCACACGGCCCGGGTGTCGGATTTCCCCGGGAATCGGGATTATTCCATCTGCAATTTATTCGAACCCTAAGATTCCAAGAAAATCTATCACGAGCGTTCACATCTGCAATTTTACTGATCAATCCGATCGAGTGGGAAAGGCATCGGGTTCTCGGTGGTGGAAAGTGAAAAAAGTGCCTGGTGGTGGTGGTGGGGGTCCCATCAGGTCCTTGCCTCCCCTTGCTTAAAATCATTCTGAAAGAATTTTCTTTCCAGGGGGGGAATCCAACTTGTTTGCAACACAGATTTCTCCTCTTTAATTCTAGGGACTGGAGAGATATGATCTTGGTCGTTTTTTTTTGTTTTTGTTTTTGTTTTTGTTTTCCAAACGACTAAGAAAAAAAGCAATCCCAATAGGCCCCGGGGATCAGGCCCAGAGTGCTCACCCCGGAGCGCCTCAGACCAGCCAACGTTAGGCACACGAAGCACCCTCGAAGCTGCCGGGGAGCAGGGAGGGGATGCCGGACACAGGTCGTCCGGCTGGGTCCCCAGGAAAGCTCTTCCCGTCCTCAGCGCAGAGGACCCTGTGCTTGGTCCCCCAAGGCCCGGGCGCCAGCTGCGCGCTCTCTGCCCGCCCCGAGCCGAGGCCGCCGATCATGGGTAAAAACTGGGGATTCTTAGGGATCCTGGAGCCACTCTGAGGGCGAGATCGAGTTTGTCCCACGACCTTGGCGCCAGGAAGCTGTGGAAAGAGACAGACCCCAATTTTCTCCCCTTGGAGTTGAAACAAAACCTGAAAGCCCGAGGTTACCCGCACCGCCAGAGGTGGCGCCTCGGCGGCGGGGGCGGCCAGAGCTGCGTGCCCGCGAGGTTCCCAGGCCCGGGTTCTGTTTCTCCCTAGTTGTAGAGTTAGTTACTGAGCAGGTTAGCTAATAGCCTGCCCCGAAGGGCATTTACCCAAACGCCGAACCTGGCCTCACGCTGCGTCCCCGCGTCCGCCCGACCGAGAGTTGCCCCGCTGGGCTTCGGGGAGGAGGGACGGAGGGAAATTCTTGGTAATTAGAGGGGAGGTTTTTCCGGGACGCCCCTCGGTGAAGTGGCCTTGGCTGCGGTCGAGGAACAAAAGGCTAAGGTGCCTGAGCGCCGCGCGCCCTTGGGGCCCGACGCGGCCCGCATTCACGCCCCTCCCCGCGCCGCTGCGGCCGCGGGCTTTGTGCGCTCGGGCCGCGCGCAGCGCTGCACCTGCCCGGCTTTAAGTACCTTGGCGAGGCGGCGCGGGCGGCTGTTCTAATCGCCATCTCCAAAGTACCTGCTCATGAATAAACACCAGCCCCATTTATCAGGTACTTAGCGCTCATTGTGAAGGGGAAATTGGCCCTTTTCTGAAAGTGTCTATCCTCAGCCCATCTGCACAGTCGTGGCTGCAGAATTTCCCCCACCCTTTTAGTCACACACACGCAACACGAGGCTCCTCCAGGCTAAGATAAACTCGCTTTTCTTTCGGTAAATGCGTGATTGAGCCGCCACAATAGACGGAGAGGAGGAGGCCGCTGGGTCAATTGCCCAGGTCTCTCCCATTGATAGGAAAAGTCAGCACGCGGAATGCACGGTCTTCTCAAAGCCTTGTCCTGTGTTCCGGCTACAGTGCCTGAGGACACATGTGCACAGAACCCCGCGGGTCCCTTAGACATTGGGCAAAATATTGGAAAAGGTGACCCAGGGTGTCCAGTGTCCATCAACTTTAGCTGGATGGGCCCCAGCCCTTCCCTGTCCTTGGTTTTCCCTCTCGCCAGTGGGGCTCCACACCTGGGTCTGACCCTTAAGGAATAGGAATGCAGGACTGCAGGACAGAGGATATTAAGAATAATCTGGGCAACTCAATTTGCAATACCCCTGGCCAATACAGGGAAAAGTCGCTCTTCTGGGCAGGTTCAAATGGTAACTTCTAGCCCAACACCAGTCAGGTTTCTCTGAGGGCAGGAAGGGAAGGGGTGGCCAGCCTAGCTCACACAACTGTGGCCACTCCGCAGAAGGTATAAAAGCAGGGTAAACAGGCATAAATGTGTAGATGCCGTCAAAGTCGTACAAGCGGGTTTATAAACACGCTTGCGTCCAGAGGGTTCGCTTGTTAGAGGACTAATGCATCCATTCCTTCCAACATATGTGCTTCCAACATATGTGCACGGGCTTGCGTTCCCAGGGCTCTGTTCCCTGGGTGGAATTCACCAGGAAACACAATTGATTTTCTGGACCTGCGTACTGCCACAGGCAGCTCTGAAAATGAAAGTGTTTGCTAAGTGTGGAGATTTCACCAATCGAACGTTTTAAGAGGGCTTTGTCTTCATTCAGCTCTCCCGGTGTCATTCTGTGTTTTACAAATAGAATCCCAGAGCCATGGCCAAGAGCCCCGCTCTGTCGCCCAGCCCTTACATGGCTCCTGTGGTCACAGGGGTTCAGGAATCCGAATATTTAGAAAACGTCTGTATATTGGGGTTTCCTAGCTCGATCCCTTTATGCTAAAGGCAGGCAGCCTCTGAAAATCCAACCTCTTGTCTCTTGCCAACGACTATGTAGGACCCTTGCGGTCCTGCTGCCGTGCTGGCTAGTGTGCCCCATTTGGTTTGGGGGAGGCCTACAGGGGAGACTGGGTTCTCCTGGAGCAGTGGGAGAGCAACCCAGGTCTGGGCACGAGCCTCAGAGACTGTTGAGGCGCGGCGCGGGCCATGGGAACTCTGGGTTTCGGTTACCGCAGAAACGCCCGTGGCCCTGAGGCCCCAGCCCTTCCCGGTGTCCACCACCGCGCCGGGAGCAGGCCCGCAGAGATCCATTCTGAGCCCCGGCAGCGCCATCAGGCCGAAGAAAACAAACTTGGCCCTGCTGGCATTCACCCTAATACAGCCACTCATTTTTGGAATATTCTAGAAAAAACAACAACAACAACAACAACAAGATCCCGTTTCTCTTTATGAGTAAAGGGAGGTGATTGATGGGGTGGGCCATTTGCATGAGAGGAGACCAGGAACTGTGAGGGTGACTTAGGGACATATACATTATACTAAAAATGACTCGAAATTCCTGAGTTTCCTTTCTGGCTACGCATTGGACTCAGGTGGCTCCTGTATTGAGAGAACTCGGGTATTTCTGAGTCGCAGTTCATGGGCCACCCCCAGCACACTCAGGCTCGTTTTGTGGCCATGGAATCCACTGGGTGCCCACCTTGCTCAGAGAATGGGGGAACCAGGCCTCTGGCTGCTGGGCATCTCCGGGATGGCCGGCTGGAGGGGTTCCCTTTAGCCCTGTAGGGTATCCAACAAACTCCTTCTCTGGTGTCTCCTCCCCACCTCGGGGTCTAGAGGCTGAGCATCACCTCCCACGGCTTTACTTTATTTGGAGAAAATTCTGGAATTCAAATTCGTTGCCCTTGTATGCTTGTGTTGAATGCCTCTATGACGTGGGTGTGTAAGCTTCCTCAGGAATCTATGTATTTCAGGGCGGCTGACTGCATCGAGGGGCTTTGGGAACTAGGAAGAGAGGGCGCCTGAGCGTCCTCCCCAAACACCGACTGGCCCCTGACGCAGGACTGGAGCCTGGAGGGAGCAGTTAGGGCTTCGGTCTTCTTCTTCGGTGGGTACTTCGGTTTTCACTCTTCTGGACCATACCCTTGGTTCAGTCCCTGCTGTCCCCGCTGTCCCTTGGGGCTCCAACCCAACTGCCCCTGAAAGGAGGAAAGAGGGGAAAGGAGCTGGAGCAGGCCACCGCAGCTTCCCTCCCGGCCCCAGTGTGCTTACCCGCTAACCCTAAGGGCGCTCACCCAGGCCTGGGGAGCTGTTGGGGAAGCGCTGGGGACCCTGGCAGGGCCTTCCAGGCTAGACTTGGGCTTCTGAGCTGGGCAAGAGCTGGGTCCTCTTCACCCAATGTGGCTTGTCCTTAAATCGCTCATCCTCCCCAAATCTCCCCCACCCCCATTTCATCTTGGTTCTCCCAGACTGCATGAGTTTTGCTGTCTCTGTAATGAGTGTTTGAGGTGGCCTGGCCTGGAGGCAGGAAGATCAGAGAAGCCATGTGGGGTTCCACCTAGATAAACACGAAAGCAAAGCAAGTCCTAGACGAGGGAAGCAGCTGTGTGAACGCTTAGGGCCCTAGAAAGAAGAGCTGAGGGCACATGAAGTCTGCTATTTGACCTCACAATTAGGCTTCAGCAGACCCTTGTTCTCCTATCCCACCTTGGGAGTACCTGGGGCCCCTGGATATTGACATTTGCAATCCTTCGGGCCTTGGAGTGGGTGGGGAGAGATCTGCTGGCCCTGTACTTTCTTGCCTTCTGAAACCCAACGGTTGGTTGAAACAACCCAGCCTATAGGACCTAGCCTCCATTAAAGCCTCATGCTGTGCCTCCCGGGGACCCATGCCTGGGCAGCACTTAGCAGCGTCTGGGTGCCCAAGCCTGGAAGATCTGGATAGTACTCCTTTTCTGCACTGCAATGGAGGTTCCTCTGGGGGGGGGGGGCAGCATTGGCCTTGCCTGACCTTGAGGGTCCCCAAGGGAGGTCTTCTGGGGGTTCAGGGTCCCACCTGCTCTGTATGGGGTGGTTGGGAAGGAGGTTCCGGCCCTTTCTGGGGCTTCTCCTTTGCTCTCCTTGGCTGCCCAGGGCCCTGTCTCACCAACAGCACAGATGGAAATGCTGAAGCCCATGGACTCGGTTGGGCCTGTTGCCAGTGGTGGACCCTGGGTGGTCTGCTCATGCCCCGCCCCCCTCCACACCCAGGGCTGCTGCTTCTCTGCACAGGATGGAAGGAGGGGGTGTGCCTAGAGACCACAGAGGGTAAAGGGGCAGGGAGGTCGAGACTTGTGGTTCCTATGCTCTTTCCAGTTTACCCTCGCAGTCTCCATTCCAGTCCAGCCTGTGGTTCCCTGACTCCTACTACAGTGGAGCAGAGTACAGGGGTGGGGGATACCCTGTGTCAAAGATGATGAAGGGTCAGGTCTGAGGGTCACGGGTGTTCCTCCAGGAGATCCTGTTCCAAATCCACCAGCAGAGGGAGCCCTGGGCTGGGGAGGAGCCTGTTTGGATGGTTCTCCTGGGTTCCGGGCGCCACACTGTGGGGCTCTGAGGTTCAGATCCATCCCTGACTCCTGTGTGTCCCAAACTGGCAAAAATCACAGGGACAGAGCCACAGATGCTCCAAGCTCTAGGTGGGTGGACGGGGTGGACGGGCCCCTCGCAGCCAGACCTGTGCAGAGACAGGCCACCAGGTGGACGCCTAGACCTGCCCTCTAGTTTGTAATAACACTGGACAAAATCACTGATACAAAGGCAGTAATATGTATGCATACGCGCCTAAGTGTGTAGAGGCAGGGAAGGGGTGGGAGGAGTAGCTGGACATTAGCCTCTCCTCAATTCTGAGCCAGAGGGGTTTTCTACACCATTTAGTGCCAGCACCTTGTTTTTGTCTATGTTTTGTTGTTTGTTTTTTAAGTAGGCTCAGGGCTTGAACTCATGACCTTGAACTCATGACCTTGAACTCAGGGCTTGAATTCATGCTTAACCAACTGAGCCACCCACGCAGCCCCAGAGACCTCATTTTAATAGCAGGAAACTGAGGCCCAGTTAAGAGAGGTCATCTAGGGTCTTATGGCAGGGACAGGGTTGACCCAGGTGGTGCTGAGAAAGGCCTGTGCTTTGGCTACCTTCTCAGCCTCAGTTTCCTTTGTTGTAAAACATTGAAATTATTCTAGGTCCTTGAGAGCACATCTGAAGGGACATGTGCGCGTCTGTGTTTTCATGTCAGGGACACAGCATGTGGCGACCTGAGAAGGGCTGTGTGTCTGTGCGTGGGTGCCTTTGAAAGTACTGGGAGGCCTGTGTGTGTGTGTGTGTTCCCCCACAGAGGGATACTTCTGTCTACAAATTGTATGCAGATGTATTTGTGCCTACAAACGTGTGAGCGGAAGAGTGAAGGCATATTTGCATCTGCGAATGGTGTGTGTACGTGTGAATACGTGCACTGTCAGAAGGGGTGAGTGTGTGTATGCACACTCATGCATGTGCAAACTACCACTCCTGCCTCCCCCCGACCCCACTCCACTGGAACCTGTTGCCGGGGCCCTGAGCCTGCCTCACTGGAAAGAGGAGGGAAGGGGCACAGGCTCCAAGGTGTGGCCTGGCCCCAAAGCCCAACAGGCTCTAAGGGGCTGCAATTAGGCAGGACTTCTCCTGGGCTGGGGACAGGAGCAGGAGGGGAAGGATTATGGCAAATTCATTTCTATTTTCTACTGCACTAAGCCTGCAGTGCGTCCCTGGCGTTAGCATGAGAATGGGCCAGGGCTCTATGAACCCCTCCCGACCCGCTGACCCCTCCTCCCCCCCCACTTGAATAGTGGGACTCTCAGCTTCTTTGGCCTCTCCAACCGGCTCTGCAAAGCCACGACTCCTAATCAGGGTAATTTAATATATTTTAAGCCCCCGGCGGCTTTATTTTCCCTCCTTTTCGAGTTTGTTTTAGGCATTCACAGCTCTCACCCCGTCATTAGACAGCCTTATTTGACGGATGGAGAGAGCTGCTATGAGACCACAGCCCTTTGTGTCCTCTACATAAGCTGGGCTTCCCTGTAATTAGAATGGTATTCCCAGCCATTGAGGCCTTTCATGAGGCAGAACAAAAACTCCCCGAGATGAATATCCCCCAACTCTCAGCCCCCTGGCCGGGAAGGGGCTGTGAGTTAAAGGGACTCCTTGGGGAAGGCGGTCTGGGAGCAGGACAGCCAAGATCCTGCCAGGGTGAGGAATTCAGGGGCCATAGGGAGTGGGCACCAGACAAAGGCTCTGGCGAAGTTGCCCATAAACACCATTCACCTATAAGCACTCCCCCAACCAGCCTCAGGACCTGCCTGGGCTCCTCCCCTGTGGTCTGAG
Organism: Vulpes lagopus; assembly: GCF_018345385.1. NCBI lineage: Eukaryota > Metazoa > Chordata > Mammalia > Carnivora > Canidae > Vulpes > Vulpes lagopus. Next base: position 112,662,650 of record NC_054827.1, read on the forward strand.
CACCCAAGTCTGTCCACGGGTTCAGGGGATATGGAACCAGCCTGGAGCATGCAAGTAAAACACTTGCACCCTCAGATTCATCCAGACCCTGATTCAGGTATAGCTTCACATCTAGACACACAGACACAGTCGCTCACATGTAGGTTTGGGATTACATTGTTAAAACACACATATACACACAAACTGGCATACATACATGCTCAGCCTACAAGATACCAAGAACCAGGGTGGGAAATGTTTGTAAATATATAGCATACTACACACACTGTCACGCAGACATGGAAACAGACTGCAGTTTGTCTCTGTGTACACATACACACACGTGTGTATGTGTGCACGTGCACGCCACTCAGACTGCGGTTTGCTTATGAATGCACATACACTCCTGCACACTTGTATATATGCATACATTCCCTATGCATATCATCCAGATCCCATTTTTTCTGTGGGTGGAGGACATTTACCAGCTTGTACACACTGTGGTGATGCCATCACCCCCACCCCAGCAGGATATAAGGTTGCTTCTGGTACATTCTTGGATTCATGCTTAGTCTGTGTTCAAAGACAGAAATTGACAAACACACGCATACAAGGACCATGTACATCTCCTAGCCTACACTGACACATGAAAACTCAGAAAAATACAATGGATTTTGCAGTATTTGGCATTTCTGGGCCAGCCTCTCCTAGACCAGATATACAGGAGGATTGGAAGGCTAAGCCCCATGCAACTACACTGTGCTGTGAACCCCAGATGGTCTGGATTCCCCTCTGCAACACAGGTGGGTCTCCCCATTCCCCCCTTTTTAAAAAAGATTTTATTTATTTATTCATGAAAGACAGAGAGAGAGAGAGAGAGGAGAGACATAGACAGAGGGAGAAGCAGCCTCCCTGCAAGGAACCTGATGCAGGACTGGATCCCAGGACTCAGGGATCATGACCTGAGCCAAAGGCAGATGCTCAGCCACTGAGCCACCAGATGTCCTTCCCCATATCCTTTGGGAAGAGAAGTTTCCCTTTTCCAGATTTCCCCTTTGGACTGGGCTCCAAAGACAGAAGGTGGGTATCTAGCTCTCTGGTAACATCTGTAGCTTTCTCCACATCTCAGGAAAGGCTCAGAAGGCAATGCTAGGTCTGGAAAGCTGCAGAAGGAAGAACCCAACTTACCAACTGACCCACAGGAGAGGCAGTCCTATAGAGAAATAGTGAATGCTCACTTTTTGGGAGGATTCAAATCAGGTAGGATGATCACCAGTCAGGGATGTTACAGGGAAGTTTATTTCATTCAGTCCCTCCTCTGTGTCAGATTTTGTGCTCAGGGCATGGAGTACAGCGATGAGTAACATATAAACCTGTCTTCAAAGGCATTTAAAGTCTTAAAAGTGGTGACCTGTGACACATACAATACACAGGCTTTGGCACGGTACGGAGATGAGGCTGGGGCAGAGTGGAAACTAATGGGCCTCACCTAGTATTAAGGACTAAAGTGCGGGCAGCCTGGGTGGCTCAGCAATTTAGTGCCTTCATCCCAGGGCATGATCCTGGAGACCCAGGATTGAGTCCTGGGTCAGGCTCCCTGCGTGGAGTGGAGCCTACTTCTCCCTCTGCCTGTGTCTCTGCCTCTATCTCTCTCTGTGTCTCTCATGAATAAATAAATTAACTCTTTTTTTTTTTTAAAGGACTAAAGTGGCCCATTTAACTTGTGCTATCCCATGTTGGATAAATGATGGATTAGCTGGTCTCCAAGATCTGTCTCTACTCTATGGTTCTTAGCCTTCTGGGCTGAGTCCATGGTTTTCTCACTGTGGCCTTCTTTCCAAGATGGGTGGTTGCTCCTTAACTCACTCTGCATGGCACTTACTGCCATGCATGAAAGCTATTCCCCGGGCCCATAGTGAGGGTGGGGTTGGGGCCTACCCCACATCCCCAGGAACAAAGGAGAGGCTCATAAAGAGTGTGATGAATCCACTTTGAGGTAGGGAGGGCCATCAAAGAGCAGCGGAAGGTCAAATTCCTCCATGACTCCTGGCTTCTTAGGAGTATAGAACAGGCCACTGAATCTAGATTCAGAAAATCTAAGATTTTCTCCCTTCTCTTCCAGAAAGATATAGTACAGTTTTGAAGGGATGGGTTTGGATCTCAAATTGTTGGTGATTTGCATGTTTTTTCTTTTCTTTTTAACCTTACCTCTCCTTTGAAATCTAGGAGATTTCTAACTGCTGGTTCCCCAAGCAAACACATACCCAGGAAATGACCAGCAAAACTCCAATGTCTCTCTCTAGATAAAACATTCATCAGTTTCTTTTTCTAGGGGACATTCCCCAGGGAAATTAGAGAACACAGAACGCTTTGAAGCCATTTTCAATGTCTTTTTTTTTTTTTTTTTTACCACAATGTTTTACCACAATGATGTAAAATAGTGGTTGGGGCTCTGGGCTCTGGAGACAGATTCAAAGCCACTTACCAGCTATGCCTGACCATGGGCACGTCTCTTGGGGCCTGAGTGTCTTTAACTGTAAAGTGAGGGTAATGACAGTACCACCCCAATAGCATCATGGTGAGAGTTAAATGAGCTAATACATGTAGAAAAGCCTAACAGTGCCTTGCATGCAGTAAGTGCTCAGCATTAGCCATGGTGATTAATATTAAAGTGTTCAATAAATATTTGTTGGGTAAATGAATCAATTTTTCATTTTACTTGTGTTTATGATAAAATTACCAGAAAATAAGATCTTCCTGGAAGCCTCTCACATGTACCTATGGCGGAAGTTGGGGGATGAGGTCGAGGTGGGCAGAGGATGGTAGGTGGAGGGTTCCCTAAAGGGTCAAAACAGCTTTTTAGGTTTCCAGGCTGGTGCGGGCTCAGGTCATTACCGCGTGAGCCAGCAGGAGGAGCCCGAGTTGCCGCAGCACAGAGGGCTCTGTCAAAGGGAAACGGGAAAGAGTTAATCTTGACACAGCACCTGTTGTATACAGTGTACCTGCCGAGGGCTGGGCAGTGTCACATGGGCAGGTAGGCCCAGAAGTGGGGGGCTGGGTGGCGCAGTGAGGTGTCCTGGAATGAATGCAGTCGTGGAGGTCTGACATTTTTTAAAAGACTTTATTTATTTATTCATGAAAGACACGAGAGAGGCAGAGACATAGGCAGAGGGAGAAGTAGGCTCCCATAGGGGAAGCCTGATGCGGGACTTAATATCAGGACCCCAGGACCCCAGGACCCCAGGACTCCGACCTGAAAAGGCAGATGGTCAACTACTGAGCCATCCAGGTGCCCCCTGAGGTCTTGATATATGGGGAGATGAATACTCTTGTTCCCCAGGCCTCTTTAGGAATTCCTGAACTGGTGTGCTGAGCCTGAGGGAGGGAAGAGAGGCATCTAAGGTAACTCTGGCTGAGGACTAATGCACCTTTCACCTGGAGTCCTGGTCTGAGGAACTGAAATGGGACCCTAGGCAAGGTAGGTCACCTCTAGGGTCTCATTTTTCCCATCTGTAAAATGTATGTCAATATGCCTGCCCAATCCTCAGTGGAGGTCCCAAAGGTCTAGAGAGACACCAGAACATGAACTGGTTGGGGGTAGAGGAAGTCTCCCTTAATTCTGGGAAGTCTCCTCAGGCACCCTGCTTTGAAGGAAGGCACTCACATCTTAATAACAGAACAATGCTCATTGGGACTGGGATAAGAGGCTTACTTTTGTCTCAGTGACTCCTGATAGCAGTCACCTGGGAGGAACTACTTTCACCCATTTCACAGGTGAAGAAACCGAGGCTGAGAGCAATAAAGTAACAAGTGACTTGCCCAAGGTCACCTGGTAAATAAGGATTTACCTTAGAGGTAAATCAGAGGTCTGGGTCTGGGTCTGTTCACACTAAGAAACCCCCACTTCTGTATCTGCCTCATTGTCCTTGCATGCAGGGTTGTTCTGAGGTTGGAGCACATAAGCCCCAGTCCTGTGCGGGCCTGGCCACCTGCCCCATTTCAGAGAGAAGCAGGCAAAAGGACTGAGTCTCCTCCCAATGTGGGAAGGCTCCCAGAAGACCCCCGTGGCCTCCACCCTGGAGGGAAGAGTAGGAGAGAGGGCCAGGCAGGTGGCAAGATGACCTCGTGGACCTGGCAGAGAGCTGGGTCACTTCAGGGTTTAACAGTGTACTGACCACTGCAGATGCCCTGATGGGCTCCTGTTGTGGTTAGCTGATATCCCTAAGGCCAGGGTCTGACTGGGAAGCTGAGAGGAATCTCCTTTTTGGGGCCCTGAAATCCAGAGGTCATTTCAGAGAAAATCCTGAGCCCACAATGGTCTTCCCTGATCCAGCAAAACTGTGCTTCAGAATCCTGAATTGTCACAACAAGGTCCCTTCAGTCTGCTGATCCCAACTGGTGCTCCCCAACTCCAGGAGAAGGGTCTGCTGAACTCCAGATAAGAAAATCAAACTAGTTTGAACACATCAAGAGCAACTAGATTTGGTTAGGGTGGCGCGGGCGCCTGGAGAGGCAGGAACCAGCAGAGTGCAGAACTACTCAACCCCGGGGAAACTCTGCTATCGGAGAGAGAATATTTGCACTGGGTCTGGAACGATTCAGACGGATTGTCCAACTCTCCGAGAAGCACCTTAGTTCTCCAGAGCTCCCTCTGCAGAGACGCAGCGCACAGCGGCGCTGGAGACAGGGGCTGCGCGGAAAGGCTGGGAGGTTAGGCTGGGAGGTTAGGTTTCCAACAGTCCCTTACTCCAACCCGCTGCAAACGCGGCTTCATTTTTGATCACCCAAGTCGAGGAAATAAACTCCGAGTCCGTGACTGTAACTATCTTAAGAGGCCGTTAAGGGGCCTTTCTCCGGGGCAGCCTCTTCCGTTGGTGTTTCCCAAGTCCGTGGGTGGCTAGCTCGCCCGCGCTCACAGGGGCCTGGGGAAGCGGCGCCGCAGCATTACTGTTACCTCCACTTTAGAAGGTTGCAAACGGCTGTAAGCCTTGAGCCGGGCCCCTCCCCCCAGCCTCGGGCTTCGGCGGGGGGCGCGCTGGGCGGGCTGAGCTCTGAGGCTCCGGCTTGAGGTGGGGCTGGAGCTGTCCATGCCGTGGTGCTGAAACGCGGGCCCCCTCTGCTGGGGTCACCGACGGAGTGTGCTGGCTCAGCCACACCCGGGCCTGCCTTCCCGCCTCTAGGGGCTTCCAGGGGCATCAAGGTGGATGATTCTTGATTGAAGGAAAATAGTCCACACCATCTCATCATTCCTCCTCCAAACCTCAATATCCACCCACCTGGTCTCACCACTTCCAGTCCCACTGCCTAAATCCATTCCCTACTGGGCACCAGAGTGGTTTTTTTCAAGAGGCAAATTGCATCATATTTAAAATCTTCCTATGGTTTCCCATATGAATCAGAGTAAAACTTCTAAAGTTCTTGCCATAGCCAAGAGCCCTCTCTCCTCCTCAATGACCTAGCCTGTGACTACTTCTCCCACCTTAAGCACCTATAAGGGTGGCAGTGATGGGTAAGTGAACGGGCTTATTTCTTATGTATTTTGAAGACAGAACTGCTATGATTTGCTGAGTGACTGGAGGTGGGATGTGAGAGGAAGAATGGAGTCAAGAATGATCATGGGGGGGATCCCTGGGTGGCGCAGCGGTTTAGCGCCTGCCTTTGGCCCAGGGCGCAATCCTGGAGACCCGGGATCGAATCCCACGTCGGGCTCCCGGTGCATGGAGCCTGCTTCTCCCTCTGCCTATGTCTCTGCCTCTCTCTCTCTCTCTCTCTGTGACTATCATAAAAAAAAAAAAAAGAATGATCATGGGAATTTTTATTTGAGTTCCTGGAAGGACAAGAGTGTGTCTTTCCTGAACTGGGAAGGTAAAAAGAAGAGTAGAGTTTTGGGAATGGGGATACCAGCTTGGCCCTGGACATGTTAAATTTAAGATGCCTATTAGATAGTTGGGGGAGGGCTGGGGATGGGGGAAGTCCCATAGGCATCTGGATATATAAGCCTGGCATTCCGGGGAGAGCACCAGGCTGGAGGTTTTAGCCTGGGAGTTGTCACCTTATAGATCTTATTTAAAACCATGAGGCAAGATGAGATCATTATGAATTAAGTGTAGAAGGAAGAAAAATGTCCTAAGGCCTGAATATTGGGATACTCTGATTTTGAGGGGAGAAAGATGAGGAGAATCAAAGAAGATCGAGAGAGAGAGAGAGAGAGAGAGAGAGAGAGACTGTAAGTAGGAGAAGAAGAAAGAAAGTGGTTCCCTTGAGGCCAGGGGGGAAAAGTCTTAAGAAGGAAGGAGAGATCAAAAGTGTCCAATATGCCAACAGGTCAGCCAAAATGAGGATTGAGAATTGAACTCTTTGGATATAGCCTCAAAGAGTTTCTTCTTCTTTTTTTAGAAAAATATTTTATTTATTCATGAGAGACACACACACACACACAGAGGCAGAGACACAGGCAGAAGGAGAAACAGGCTCCATGCAGAGAGCCCGACGTGGGACTCGATCCGGGGTCTCCAGGATCACACCCTGGGCTGCAGGCGGCGCTAAACCGCTGTACCACCAGGGCTGCCCCAAAGAGTTTCTTCTTAAGAAGAAATGAGGGTGCAGGAATGCCTGGGTGTCTCAGTGGTTGAGCATTTGCCTTGTGCTCAGGCCATGATCCTGGAGTCCTGGGATTGAGTCCCACATAGGGCTCCCCACATGGAGGGGCTTCTCCCTCTGCCTATGTCTCTGCCTCTCTCTGTGTGTTTCTCATGAATAAATAAACAAAATCTTAAAAAAAAAAAAAAGAAATAGGTGGAGGAGGTGATTTAGAAGAAAAACCAAGAGACAGGAGGAGGAAATAGTAGCTGGTGTTGACAGACACCAGGAAGGCTAAAAAAGAGGAAGATGGACTGTGAGCTGTCAGGGGGGGCTCAAGGGGAGGAAGCCCAAGAGATAGTGAAGGAATAGGACTAAACATTTTCAGCCAGGCAAGGGCCCTGTTGGCAAAATACACCCTCAGTCTTCCACACGATTCTAAGGTACAGTTCTAAGGTACAGTCTTTGCCTTAATAACACATTCAGGGTACACATGTTTAAGGGGGCTTTTTAAGAAAGTCCTCTTCTTCATTTGAACTCAAGATCCCTGCTGGAGAAATGGTTTGACATTCACTCTTCTGGGATCAGAGCTTCACAGCCCCTTGCCCTTGTGGGGACTGTTTTGGAACTGGTGCTAGGTGCATTAAGGCACTCATACCTGCTGCCAACCAGCGAGTCTGAGTCCAGGTGGCCTTGGACCACATACACTTTGGCAAGCCATACTTCTGAATACAAGGCCCTCCAGGGTCACCTTCCTTGCCCAACCTGCCCTTGGGAAAGCATTGAACACCTGTTTTTAATTTGCTTTTCAAGTTGGGAAAGACATAACACCCCCAAATGTAGTCTGGCTCTGCATGGCTGATCATTTATGCAGATGGTAGTGGCTTTCCTCTCAGGGATCTGGGCTCAGTAGAGTGCCACAACCCAAACAGCTAGTGGGGACTCTCTAGGACCAGGGTGATACCCAAGCAGCCCTGATGAGTGAGCAGCCTTGAGAAGCAGAATGGGCTGTCTAGCTTTGTGTCTGCCTTTGGAACAATGGCCAAGAATTCACAGTGCAGGAGGATGATGCCCCCAATCTCAAGTACTAGGGATAGAGAGAAAGGTGAACCCTGTGCTCTCGCTGTGGCCTAAGGCCACAGTGGTGAAGTGGATTGAGGACAAGAGATGGATTCCTATGGTCTTGGATGCTTCCTTGCCTCTTCAGCTTCCATTGAGGTGTTTTGCGCCCCCTCCCGACGTCATTGGGGAACTGCAGACCCCAACTGAGTGCAGTGCCCAGGCCCTGTGTGTGTGTGTGTGTGTGTGTGTGTGTTGTCCTGGGGCTGCCAAGGGAGCTACTGAGAGATTGAGGCCCCTGAGCACATTCTTGCCCATCATGTGTCTACACAAATACCACCTCCTAGCATGATATCACCACTTCACCACCTCCTAGCATGATATCCCCAGGACTGTCCCCTGCTCCATAAAACATCTATATATACAGGCTACAGCCTAGTACAGCAAGTGTAGTGTGAACAGCAATGGGGGACCAGAGGTCCCTACTTTGCCACTCTGTGACCTTGGATAAGTTACTAGGATAGAAGAACAATTGGAATCCATCCTTTCCCATGTCAAAGCCTGAAAGGTAGCTCAAGGTTGTCTCCTGCTGCCACATAGAAGACTAGCACATCCCCAGCTCAAGCCTTTCTCCTACCTTGGACAGCAGAATGCTTCCTCCACTCCTTTTCCCCTCTCCCCTGCTCACCCCTTCCTCTCTGTCCCTAAGAAGGCTCTAGAGAGGAGCCTTCTCCATGTTCTAATTACATGGTGAAGAGAAAAAATGACATTCCAAGAATGGGCAAAGGCATGGAGTCATGGAAGCATAGCTGATTTAGAGAATGGCCAGCAGCCTGGTGTGGCTTGAATGAAGGGTTAATGAGAAAGCAATGGAGCCAGATCCTGCAAGGGCCTTATAATCCATGCTCATAAATTTGGAGCTCAGGCTGCAGGCCGTGGGGAGCCATTGAAGGATTTAGACATGGTGAGAAGTTGCAGTTTGGAAATATTACTCTGGGGTGGTATGAAGAAAGACTTGAAAGTTTGTGGCAAAGCCTGCAGATCATTTCCCTTTCCCTATGGCTGTCCCCAGTGAGCACTGCATTTCCATCCTCTCTTGAAGCTAGGTGTGGACATGTGACTAAGTTCTGGCCAATTGAATGTAAGCAGAAGTATCTTGTGCATCTTTTAGGGAGTGTCTCTGGGGTGTGCGTGTTATGGAGGTGGGGGAGTACCTGTTAATCTTTCTTGCTTCCTCCAGCTTAGTGTGCTTGGTGGTTGGCACCTGCACCTGCTGATCTGATCTGGTTAGGCTGATGTAAGCATGTTCAGTGGGCAAGACCAGGGCAAGATGGAGGCTACCATCTTTGGTCAACAGCTATCCTCTGCCACTCCAGTGTATTCTCCCACAGGTGCCTGAGCCTTTTGCCCACCTATTCTAAAGCTAGTAGCAACTGGGTCTCTTCCATTGTTCCTTTTCCCCCATGTTCCTAACTCTTAGCTATATCCTGGAGGAGGTCTTTCTCATGGCTATCCACTTAGTGAAAATAATAGTAGCTCATATTCACTGAACACTTACTATAGGCAGGTCCTGTGCTCAGGGCTTTGCATGGATGATCACATTTATTATCTCTTAACCTTCATGCCATCTTGCCTCCGAAACCACACCAGGGTGAAGACAACAGGAAGGTTCTGGTGGAGCCGGGAGTCATTAGTGAACAGAATTGATGAGGCTCTCATGTCCCTGCCCCCACTCCTGACCAACTTTGATCACCTTTCCTGTTCTAGATGAGGAACCAGGCTCAGAGATGTGAATTAAGTGGCTCAAGGTCAGGATCCCTGGGTGGGTTAGCAGTTTAGAACCTGCCTTTCACCCAGAAAGGGTGATCCTGGAGTCCCAGGATCCAGTCCTGCGTTGGGCTCCCTGCATGGGGCCTGCTTCTCCCTCTGCCTGTGTCTCTGCCTCTCTGTGTGTGTGTATGTGTGTGTGTCTCATGAATAAATAAATAAAATCTTTTTAAAAAAATAAGTGGCTCAAGGTCACACAGCTGGGAAGTAGCAGAAGGAAACTCCAGGTCTTTACTGCGCTCAAGAGAAACAGGTGACCCCATGAACTTCATTCATGTCCAGTGGAAGGATTATGAGGTGGCCCTGGATTGTTGCAGTTCTGTGTTTATTTATTTTTTATTTTTTATGTTAAATGTTTTATTTATTTATTTGGGAAAGAAAATTAGAGAGCATGGGGGTGGTGAAGGGGGAAGGCAGAGGAAGAGGAAGAAGCAGACTCCCTGGCTGAACTCGGAGCCCGACGCAGGGCTCTATCCCAGGACCCTGAGATCGTGACCTGAGCAAAAGTCACACACTTAATGGACTGACCCACCCAGGCACCCCCACAGGGCCTGTGTTTAAATTCCAGCCCTCCCGATCCCTGGCTTAGTCTCTCTGTGCCTCAGTTTCCTCATCTGAAAAGGTGGTGGGTAGTAATGGTGCATCCCTCGTATGATTCCTGTGAATCTTTAGGATTCACAGTGTAGGATTAAAAGAGGTAACACATATGAAATGCTTGATTGTATGCATTAGCAATGCATATGTTGATACACTATGATTATTACTACTACTGCTGCTGTTGTTATTGTTAGTGTTGCCATGGGTCTGGGTCCCTCCCCTGGCGCCACCAGGGAGAATCAGAAGGTAAAGAAGAAAGCCCTGCCGGAGGCCAAAGGACAGAGGAGGGGCGGCGTGACTGCCTAGGCTGGCGGGCAATTTGCTAGAGGAGCTCATTTGGTGACTCCGACGCTGAGTTAATTAAAGATGGCCGCTAGGGGTCATTGCCATGGCGACAATTAGGCTGGGAAGGAGCCTCATTAAGGTATGGTTTTAACAAGGCCTGTTGTTTTTAACCTGGGCTCTTGTGAAAGAGGAATTCTTCAGCAAGCTTCCTTTTCTGCCTTTCTGTTTTACGGGTCTGTTTCTAGAGACTCTGAGGAAGGATGAGAATCCCTGTGTTCAGTTCCTCTGAAGCATCCACTGGACTACAGGCTTCCTCTGAACCCTGGTGCCACCCTCCAATCTGAAGGGAGGCCCCGGTGTTGGAGGTGTAGAGAGGGAGGAAGGGTGGAGGCAACCAAGACAGAGCAGGAGGTGAGAGAGGAGGATTTTATTAGAAATGGAACTAGAGGCCTTCCCTGGAACTTAGAAATGTGGGCTCTGTCCCCTCCTCACCCAAGGAGGGTGCTCCCTGGGGGGTGCAGGAGGGTGGTGTGCAGGGAAACCGTGGCAGAGGAAGGCCAAGCCTGTTTCTGTAGAGTGGAAGGAAGGGAGGAGGTTCGAGGCCTTTCTGAATTCTGAGCACTTTAAAAGTGTACTTACTTTTCTTATTTCCTTAGTAATATAGGCTTATTGAGAAACATTAGAAATTTCAGAAAAGCACAAAAAGAAAGTACCCTGCAGTCCCGCCCCCAGACTTACAGATTGTTGATTTTTGGAGAGAGAAGAACTAAGCAGAGGCTACAGCAGCTGATTAAGGGTAGAGGAGTATGTTTTCTTTCAACCCTTTTTAATTTTTATTTATTTTTAAAGAGTTTATTTATTTATTCATGAGTAACATACAGAGAGAGGCAGAGATATAGAGGGAGAAGCAGGCTCCATGCAAGAAGCCTGATGTGGGACTCGGTCTCTGGGCCCGGGATCACAACCTGAGCCAAAGGCAGACACTTACTAGCTGAGCCAACCAGGTGTCCCTATACCTTCTTTTTTTTTTTTTTTTAAGGTTTTATTTATTTATTTGAGAGAGAGAGAGAGATTGAGAATAGAGGGAGAGGTTGAAGCAGGCTCCCCACGGAACAGGGAACTTGATGTGGGGCTTGATCCCAGGACTTCAAGATCATGCCCCAAGCTGAAGGCAGACAGTTAACCAACTGAGCCATCCAGGTGCCCCATACCCTTTTTTATTGTTTGAGTTTTTAAAAATATTTTATTTCTTTATTCATGAGAGACACAGAGAGAGGCAGAGACCTAGGCAGAGGGAGAAGCAGGCTCCTTGCAAGGAGCCTGATATGGCACTTGATCCCAGGACCCCTGGATCATGACCTGAGCCAAAGGTAGATGCTCAACCACTGAGCCACCCAGATACCCCACTGTTTGAATTTTTAATGGAAGAATGTCAAATGAAACCAAGTTAAAATAGCACATCATGCAACATTTTCTCCTTCCTTCCTTCCTTCCTTCCTTCCTTTCTTCCTCCCTTCCTTCCTTCCTTCCTTCCTTCCTTCCTTCCTTCCTTCCTTCCTTTCTCTCTCTCTTTCAGTAATTTTTACATCCAGGTGGGACTTGAACTCACAACCCCAGATCAAGAGTTGCATGCTCCACCAACTGAGCCAGCCAGGCACCCCAACATTTTTCTATACATTGAGATGCAGTATATATATATTTTTTTCCCACAAAAATAGAGATCATCTTATACCTACAACTTTGAAATCTGAATTTATTACTTCAAGATAACAAGGTTTTTTTTTTTTTTAAGGATTTTATTTATTTATTCATGAGGGACACAGAGAGAAAGAGAGGCAGAGACATAGGCAGAGGGAGAAGCAGGCTCCATGCAGGGAGCCTGACATGGAACTCGATTTCAGGTCTCCAGGATCATACCCTGGGCTGAAGGTGGCGCTAAACCGCTGAGCCACCTGGGCTGCCTGATAACAAGGTATTTCTAATGTTTTCCTGGAATGTTACATTTTCTTCCTTTTCTTTTTTTTTTTTTTATTTTTTTTTCTTTTTTTTTTTATTTATTTATGATAGTCACACAGAGAGAGAGAGAGAGAGAGAGGCAGAGACACAGGCAGAGGGAGAAGCAGGCTCCATGCACCGGGAGCCCGACGTGGGATTCGATCCCGGGTCTCCAGGATGGCGCCCTGGGCCAAAGGCAGGCGCCAAACCGCTGCGCCACCCAGGGATCCCTCTTCCTTTTCTTTTAAAGCACATTGCAAAAAAATTTTCCATCAGTATAAAGGGTAGAGAAAGGTCAGTCTCCTACCTGGAGCCCCATCTCAGAGGCAACTACTAATACCAGTTTCTTAGTATCTAGAGATTTTTTTTTTTAAGATTTTATTTATTTATTCATGAGAGACACAGAGAGAGAGAGGCAGAGACACAGACAGAGGGAGATCAGGCTCCATGCAGGAAGCCCAACGTGGGGCTCGATTCCAGGTCCCCAGTATCATACCCCAGGCCAAAGGCGGCGCTAAACTGCTGAGCCACCAGGGCTGCCCTATCTAGAGATATTCAACCTGTGTAGAAACACACACATTTTTCCCCAGGATCCATTTTTTGTAACAAAGTTAGTATACTATGCACCCTGTTTTGCATCTCACTTTTTTCCCTTTACAGTTTATCTTGGAGATGGTTCCATACCAGCATGTATAGAGCTGCCTCATTCTTTTTTTTTTTTTTTAAGATTTTATTTTTAAGTAATCTATCCACCCAACATGGGGTTTGAACCCACAACCCAGAAATCATGTTCCACTGACTGAGCTAGCCAGTTGCCCCCTGTTTTTTGTTTTTGTTTTGTTTTTAAACAGCTGTGTTCTATATAATTCTGGACTCTAATGCATTTAACCAGTACCCTCTTGGTGGACACTCAGGTTATTGCCACGGATAAGCTATATCGAGATTGGAATTCTATTTTTTTTAAAATGTTTTATTTATTTATTCATGAGAGACACAGAGAGGCAGAGACACAAACAGAGGAAGAAGCAGGCTCCATGCAGGGAGCCCGAAGTGGGACTCGATCCCAGAACTCCGGGATCGTGCACTAGGCCGAAGGCAGGCGCCAAACCACTGAGCCACCCAGGGACCCTGAGGTTGGAATTCTAAAGAAGGCTTGTTAATTCAGAGTATTACCTCATCATTTAAAATATTTTTTTAATATTCAAGAATACGAATGCCTGTGACATATTTAACAATTTTTTGAACATTTAAATTGTTACTGTTTTCCACAAAGGACTGCCCACCATAATCTTTGAGGAGCCCACAGTCTGCTGGGGAACAAGCCCTGTAATAACACACTGCAAAAGTGTTGTGGTGGTGGTATGTGCAGGAATATATGCAAAGACCTGCCTGCAGAAGTCAGGGAGGAACTGGGCTGGCAGTAGGAGGAGGGAAGGTTTTTGCAGGCAAAGGCCTTGAGGTATGAAACCCTTGGCAGGCTGCTGGACCTGCGAGTCTTTAAATATATACAGAGGTGGTTCTGGCCCTTACGGGGCTCACACGACTGGTCTTAGATATGCTTTCTTGCCCAGAATTTGGCATAGCGGTCAATATTGGGTGGGTGTTTATGGATGGATGAATAAGTGGGGGATAAAGGAAGAGGAGCCAGAGAAGCAGGCAGGGGCATGGCTTTGATGGTCATGCTGAGAGTTTGAAATTCATCTGGTCAGGGATGGGGTCCCCCAGAAAGCCCTCAAGTGGAAGCAGGCACAATTAGATCTGATCCCATGGAAGGGTTCCTCAGGGAGCCCCAATAGAATCAGGAGGGCCACACAGGCTGCAAACCGGGTATGGGACACTGTCATACTGTTCCCTCATATTCAGTGTCCCATGTTCATGGATTCTCTCTGCAGGAAGATTATATATCCCAACCCTTTGTTGCCTGCCTGGTGAACACAGGCATGGCCACAAGGCTTGTTTTGGCCAATGAAATATGAATGGAAGAGATAAGTGACATTTTTCAGGAGCAGCTTTAAGGGACAATTAGTTTAAGTTTGGCCATGTTCTTGGCAGTTGTACAGGTCAATATGGAGCTCCCTTTAGCCTGCATCCCTGAGTCACAGTGATGAGCAGAGGTCCCTCACCAACCTGCAGTGGGCATGTTAACATGAATGAGAAATAAATGATGTTTCTTCAAGCCACTAGAATTTGGGGGTTGTTTGTTACTGTAGCATAACAATGCTATGCAGACTGATCCACAGAACTGGATCAGATAATTCTCAAGTTCCTTCCAGATATGTGTAACAGGTCATGTAACAGGCTTTCATGTGGCTTGTATTGAGTCCACTCTTGGTTTACCCAGGGATACTCAATCTCAAGTTCTTTTTTTTTTTTTTTAAGATTTTATTTATTTATTTGAGAGAAAAAAAAATGAGCAGGGGCAAGGGACAGAGAAAGAAGCAGACTCCCTGCTGAGCAGGAAGCCCAATGTGGGGCTTGATCCCAGGACCCCGAGATCATGACCTAAGCTGAAAACAGACACTCAACCAACTGAGCCACCTGGGTGCCCCTCAGTTCAAGTTCTTATGGAGATCTAGACTCATGGGTTTTCCACCAGAGCCCCAAGAACATTTCTCAGAAATAGAGAAAAAGCCTATGGCAAAGTCTCCAGCAGCTGCTGTCCCTTCTGAGACGTGGCTCTTGGTAGCCTTTAGTAGATCAGAAACATCAACAGCCATGTTGATATCAACAGTAAGATAAGAGTGTATTTTAATCACTGGGATTCCCTCTTTCTAAAGGGGAAACCAAGCCTTTTAACCCAAACCCCTTGTGCCATTGTACCTAATAATTGGTTGCAGCTGCCTTCCCAATAAGGATACTTATCTCATAGAGCAGGAGGTCCAGAGGAAGGTTGTCTTTTTTTTCTTAGATTTTATTTATTTATTCATGAGACACACACACAGAGAGGCAGACACAGGCAGAGGGAGAAGCAGACTCCCCATGGGGAACTCGATGAGGGACTCAATCCCAGAACTCTGGGATCACGCCCTGAGCCAAAGGCAGACGCTCAACCACTGAGCCACCCAAGTGTTCCAAGGAAGGCTGTCCTTTAACATCATAGCATCAAGGCTCAGGGAGGTTGGGTATGATATTATTATTTCTAGTATGATTTTAGAGATTAACATAAGGGCAGGTAGCACTGACAACAAAAGTTGGAAAAAGTGTTTCCTATAGGAACACTGCCTGAAAATGTTGAATGGTACAAATCCATATTACATGGGGAAAAAAAGAAACTTGAAAAATAAAATAACAAATAGTCAAGATCAAATCCTTGGAGATTTACATCTTTTAAAAAAATATAATTACCTAACACAAAACCTCATCTCCATCCTCACTCACTTTGATGACACTGTTAGCATCATATCCTTCAGAAACTACCAACACCTTGGCAGTGTTCTATTTCTTGACTTTCGGTGGTGATTATATGAGAGATTGTGTTATAATTATTTATATTATTATATTTCATAAGCTTTCTGTGTCTGTTATATTTCATAATTTTTAAAAAATCTGTTTTGCTTTTTAAGTGCCAGCACCTTTAATAAGGTCAGCTGAGCATATGAGGAAATGACCAGAGGCACCACTAAAGGAATACAGATCTCAAAGCCTGGTTGCCAGGACCCAGGTCTTCCATCTTCATCTTCCACGTTGGCTTTATTCTCAGTAACATTCCCTTTCATGATCACGAGGTGGCTGCCAATAACCATAAGAGCCATGTGATTGTTTGCTTGTTCATGCCAAAGAAGAAGATAAGAGGAAAATGCTCCACCCAATCCATGGACTCACAGTCATCATCAGGACAGATGGTATCAGCTGGTCCAGACCAATGGTTCCCAATCCCATCAGGCCTGATGCCTACTTTCCATAATAAATATTATTATCCTACTGAAATTTGTTTTATACTACAAATAGAAATTCTACAAAATAGAACCCACTTGTGCATATAATTATAGGACCCCCCCCAATAAAAAAACCAATACAGTGCCCTAACTATAAAAGAAAAACAAAATGAAATGTATAATAAAATAACATGTATTTCAAGATATATGCTCAGGTGCAAGTATTCTAAAGGATAAAACAAAACAATCAGATACCTTCACCTACATATAAATTCTCCACAAATATGGCAGTGATAGATGAAGACAGATACAGGTGGATTGTTTTGGTGACCAAAATGCCACCTGGTACATGATTTTGTTGACATACTAACTCTTGGGAAGATTCTAAACACCATAGAACATAAGACTTCTCAATGTACACAGTGGTTGCTGCACTGTGGTGTTTATTTTTTTTTAAAAGATTTTATTTACTTATTCATGAGAGACAAAGAGAGAGAGAGAGAGAGAGGCAGAGACATAAGCAGAGAGAGAAGCAGATTCTATGCAGGGAGCCCAATGTGGGACTTGATCCCAGGACTCTAAGATCATCCCCTGGGCCCCCCTGGGCCAAATGCAGGTGCTCAATTGCTGAGCCACCCAGACATCCCTGTGGTGTATATTTAATATATATATTAAAACTGTACAAAAAACTTTTCTGTTAATATGTAAAGTGGGATTCGCTTCTAGGCTCAGATTTTGCTTTTTTCTTTTTTCTAAAGAAGATTTTATTTATTTATTAGAGAGAGAGTGAGCAGGAGCAGGGGAGGGGCAGAGGGAGAGAGAAGCAGACTCCCCACTGAGCAGGGAGCCTGATGATGCTGAAAATCCTGAAATCATGACCTGAGCCAAAGGTAGACACTTAATTGAACCACCCTGGTGCCCCTAGGCTCAGATTTTTCACCTATGTCACTATATTCAGTGGGGCATTTGAAAGTTTTATGGGATTATGGCAAAAGCTTTGTTATTGCAAATGTCAGGAATTCTAGCCCCTACCCCAGCTCACCAAATATCTGCAGTTCCTCTATCATCATGACAACCAGGAATGTTCCACAGAAATATAAATGATTGTAAGAATACTGCTGCCCCTCCCACCCCTCCGGAAAATCTCTGGTCTGGTCCAGTTAGGAATCCTTTGTGTGGACTGGGGTAACTGCCTGAACAAAATTGGATTCTTTTAGCAAGAAGGAGGGCCAGAAGTAGTGAAGGTGACCCAGTGTTCACGCTAAGCCTCAAACTCAGCTGTTTCTCACAGATTCACGGTCTACTGCTGGGGTTCCTTCCTGGGATTGAAAAATCTTAGAAGATGCACAGAGGGACTCTCAGGAGAAAGTTCCGTTAGGTATATAGGTGTGTGTGTGTGTGTGTGTGTGTGTGTGTGTGTGTGTGTGGTTTCTGACTGGCATAGAAAATACTCATATTTCTCAGCCAGAAAGAAGGGAGGCCAGGACAGGGTAGGCTGATCCTGTGCCCACTGAGAGAGAATAAGCCCCCTTTCTCTGACTTCTTCTAAAACACTGACACTCAGATTTGTACACCTCCTCCTATCATACAAAACCCCTTTACTACTACTATCTTACTGTGCACTTGTCTTCTGTTGGGTTACTCATCTTTTAAAAAATTAATTTGTTGAAACTCTTTATATATTATAGATACTATTCCTCCTTTTATTTATGTTTTTTTAAATTTATTTTGTTGATGTTTTCTGCCAATTGTCACTTTTCATTTAACTTCATATAAGGCATTTCTTTTTTTGCCTCCTGTAAGTTTTTTCTTTAAGGTTTTATTTATCTATTCATGAGAGACCCACAGAGAGAGGCAGAGACATAGGCAAAGAGAGGAGCAGGCTCCATGCAGGGAGCCCGAAGTGGACTCAATCCTGGGACTGTGGGATCACACCCTGAGCCAAAGGCAGATGCTCAACCGCTGAGCCACTTAGAAGTCCCTGCCTCCTGTAAGTTTTTAACTGTTATGTAATGAAATTTAGAAATTTATTACTTTGTGTACATTAGGATTGTAAGCCTGGGGATCCCTGGGTGGTGCAGCGGTTTAGCGCCTGCCTTTGGCCCAGGGCGCGATCCTGGAGACCCAGGATCGAATCCCACATCCGGCTCCCGGTGCATGGAGCCTACTTCTCCCTCTGCCTGTGTCTCTGCCTCTCTCTCTCTCTCTCTCTCTCTGTGTGACTATCATAAATACATTTTTAAAAAAATTAAAAAAAAAAAGAATTGTAAGCCTGGATGAACTGGTGGTTTTCATATGTTGATGTGTAGGAGGCCTGCTGGGACAAGGGAACTGTGCTATGGGAAGGCCAGGTTTGTGAGCTTACAAACCTGGCCTTCCCGAGTCAGGCAACTATCCAGAGACTTATACCAAGACCTCCCCTCCACTCCTTTCCCCAGAAGGTACACCCATGTGCAGGACCTGGGATTCAGAGTTCCCTCTGAATCCTACCAACAATCCTTATAGAGCCACAAGTGACCAATAGTTCTGCCTGAATGGCTGAGGGACCCTCTGGAGGTTACTTCCTGGCTTTGGGAGTGGGACATACAGGGCATCAATGTGGCCAAGTGAAAGCCATCAAAGGCTGGGAGGAAGAGGAGGTGGGGTGAATGTTGGTGCTGTGGCTAACTGGCTGTGTGGCTTTGGGGCAGCCTCTGCCTCTCTCTGGGCTCAGATTCCTCCTCTGCCCAAGAAGGAGGTTGACCATAATGGTCTTAGGGTTCCCTTTCATGGCAGATAGCCCATCATATTTCTCCATATATCCCTTTCTTGAGAGAGTCTTACTGCTGGGAGCTGCCTCACCCTGCCCCTGCTCAGATTCCTCACCTGGGACAGTAGGGGACCTCAATTTGAGGATGTCTGGGAGTATCTTTTGCTCCAGAAACTTGCTTCAGATCTGGGTGTGATTTCTGAGTCTCCACCTGGCTTCAGCCCTGGCAGTGCAGAATGGAGGCCAGTCCCATAGGGCTCCCTGGGGCATCCCTTTTCTGATAACATCAAACCTATTGATGTGCATGCATATTGAACATAATTTACTCTGTGAGCTGTGTGGCGACTAGCTAGTTACCACGAGTTCTATCCTACAGACAACTAATTAGACAGTTTTTCATTGGAGTGCCTGGTGGCTCAGTTGGTTAAGCATCTGCCTTCATCTCAGGTCATGATCCCAGAGTCCTGGGATCAAGCCCCACATCAGGGAGCCTGCTTCTCCCTCTCTCTCTGCCTGCTGCTCCGCCTGCTTGAGCTCTCTCTCTCTGTCAAATAAATAAATAAATAAATAAATTCTTTTTAAAAACCCACATTTGTTCATTTGGATTTTGCAAGTTTTCTTTTAAAAATCTGTAAGCAAAACTTTTGCTTTTCATGCTCCTTATATTTTTGTAGCTCCAGAAAAGCTCATAAACTGAATACTATGCTTAACCAGGCTGGAGACTCCCAGTGCCCTGCTCACACCCACCCCCAGCCTCCCTGCTTCTAGTCTGTCTCCAACTTGTCCTACACAATGCAGCCAAAGTGCCTTAGTTCCTTTCTTTTCTTCTTTTTTTTTAATTATAAAGACTTTACAATTTATTTATTTATTTTTAAAGATTTTATTTATTTATTCATGAGACACACATACACACACACACAGAGACAGAGGTACAGGCAGAGGGAGAAGCAGGCTCCACGCAGGGAGCCCAATGTGGGTCGATCCTGGGTCTCCAGGATCATGCCCTGGGCCTAAGGCAGTGCTAAACCGCTGGCCCACTGGGGCTGCCCAAGACTTTACAATTTAATAATTTTTGTTTATTTTTCAGAACAGTGATTCATTCCATGGCTCAACATTCAATATGACCAAAATGCACACAGTGTAAGTCTCCCGCCACACCTAATGTCTATAATTGCGGTATATCTTGCAGATGTAGTCTATGACTACTCCTAAGTATATGTATACATATTCTTTATTTGGGGGGTGGGGTGTCCCCTCCATTTTTTTTTAACACAATGACAGCAGAGTATTTTTTCTAGTGTATTTCCAACCAGGCCTTTTGGTGACTCCCTTTTGTCCCAAAGGGGAAAGACCAAGCTCGTTAGGCTGACCACTGCCCAACACCCTTGCTTACCTCCAGGCCTGTGCATACTTCTGTCTGCGGTTAAAGCACACGTCCCCTGCTCCTAGGCTCAGCTTCCCTGGTTTGCTCGCTGTGCTGGCAGTATCTCTCCTGGAAGCATACAATGCAGCCACTGGTCAGTCACTGCTCCCCTGTGAGTCTCCCCCCCGCCAGGCCATGCGGTACTCTGAAACAAGAGGTCGTACCTTACTCATATGGAATCCCTAGGGCTGGGCACCGTGCCTGGTACCGAGAGGGTGCTCCGCGATCTTTGCCCAGTAGACTTGTAGGGGGCCCCCCGACGCGCTTTGCTACAGCGGCACCTCGTGGTAGACCTTGGAAGTGCAGCGAGGAAAAGACCTTGGAGGGGGGAGGTTCCACAGGTTCCAGAGATCCCTTGGGGTCTGAGTAGGAGGCGCTCCCCTGTCCGTCTGCTACAGACCCCACCTTCTCCATCGGCGTCCAACTTGGGCAGAGCCTAGTGGTAAGTGACCCACCTTTCCATCTCCAGGACTGCTGTTCCCTGAAATCTACCTACCCCAAGATCAGTAGTAGCTTGGGGCATTTAGCAGTATGTGTGTATGTGGGGTGTGTGTGCATGCAAGTCTACATGCACACGTGTGTGATGTACTTGCTTCGGGGCATGGCTAGCATGTCCCTGTACAGATACTTAACACCATTCCTCTTCTATAAGACAAAATTATTGGCAATCATTTCAATAATCATGAAATGAATAGCAGTAAATAAATGGCAGACAGCCAAAATGTTCTTTTATTGAATTTTATCTATAAGCTCACACCATTTCAAAAAGAAATGAAATTACAGATACAATAATCATTATAGTACAAAAAAGGAAAACATGAACACATACTTTTACATTATTTTTTTAAAAGGGGGGGACATATATATATTGGTCTGTCCCAGTAATGAATAAAATTACATTGGAATTAAATAGGAACAATTTAAAAAGAAGACATTTCCATTTTTAAAAAGATTTCTTATTTATTTATTTGAGAGAAAGAGTGTGAGCACACAGAAGTAGGTGGGGAGGGGCAGAGAGAGAGGGAGAAACATACTCCCCACTGTGCAGGGAGCCTGATATGGGGCTTTATTGTGGGGCTCGATCCCAGGACTTTGGGATCATGACCTGAGTTGAAGGCAGAGGCTTAGCAAACTGAGCCACCCAGGTGCCCCAAGACACTTCCATTTTATTTATTTATTTATTTATTTATTTATTTATTTATTTATTTATTTATTTTTGACACTTCCATTTTAAACAAATTGTTCAAATTCAGTAAAATATATTTCCAGTTTAATCTAAAATGTGCACTTTCTTAACAAAACGGTTAGGTCCTCAGAACTCGCCCTCTGGTTCACTATTTAAAACTTCATTTTATTTATCTATTTTAAAGATTTTATTTTTAAGTAATCCTTACCTCCAATGTGGGGCTTGAACTTACAACCCTGAGATCAAGAGTTGCATGCTCTACCGCCAGAGCCAGCCAGGCACCTCTGTTTACAATTTTAAATACAAATAAAACAAAGTGGTTCAAGTCCTGTTTCTCCAAGTTTACTATCACAGAGCTAGGGCTTGGAGACACAAACCATGCCTGAGCCACTCAGACAGTTCCAACCCTCGGAATTTGTGTGGGGGTCAGTGTGGAGCTAGAAGTTGTTGAAATTTATGCCTATGTATAGGGCACGGGGTTAAGGAAAAGATGGGTAATAGAAATGCACTGACTTGATTCTACATATTTATTATTAAAGCCAACAGGTTAAGACACAAAAGGACCCATATTGTAGGATTCTACTTATATGAGGAAGCTAGAATAGGCAAATTCATAGAAACAAAAAGTAGAAAGAGGTTACCAGGGGCTGGACAAGGGGACAGGGATGTTATTGTTTAAGAGGTCTAGAGTTGGGATCCCTGGGTGGCACAGCGGTTTAGCGTCTGCCTTTGGCCCAGCGCGTGATCCTGGAGACCTGGGATCGAATCCCATATCGGGCTCCAGGTGCATGGAGCCTGCTTCTCCCTCTGCCTATGTCTCTGCCTCTCTCTCTCTGTGATGACTATCATAAATAAATAAAAGTAAAAAAAAAAGAGGTCTAGAGTTTATTTTGGAGATGATGAAAAAGTTCTGGAAATAGATGGTGCTAGTTCCACAACATTGTGGATGTGCATAATGCAGCTGAACAGTACACTTAAAAATGATTAAAATATTCACAATAAAAAATTGAAAAAATAGTTAATGTGGTCAAATTTATGTTATTTTTATTTTACCACAATGGAAACTATATGAAAAAAAACCCCAACAGGTTAGAATTAACGAAATAATTTTGGTAGGGGAAGAATATCTTATCACTGACGTGGCTGAAGAATTTCTGGTGCAAAGTGATAATTTAAAAAGAAAACAGACTGCAGGTGGGTTTTATTATTTTTTAAAAAAAGATTTTATTTTATTTATTTATGAGAGACACCTAGAAAGAGGCAGAGACACAGGCAGAGGGAGAAGCAGGCTCCCTGCAGGGAGCCCCATGTGGGGATTCCAGGATCACGCCCTGGGCTGAAAGCAGGCGCTTAACCGCTGAGCCACCCAGGGATCCCCTTTATTAGTGTTTTTATTTTTTTAAAAGATTTTATTTATTTATTGAGACACAGAGAGAGAGAGAAGCAGAGACACAGGCAGAGGGAGAAGCAGGCTCCATGCAGAGAGCCTGATGTGGGACTCGATCCCAGGTCTCCAGGATCACCCCCCGGGCTACAGGCAGCGCTAAACTGCTGCACCACCAGGGCTGCCCTATTAGTGTTTTTAAATTGTCTATAGACAAGTCCTCACCTGTCCCCAGGTTGGATCCGTTAGGACACCATTGGTGTGTTTATCTTTGTGGGTCTGTGCTGTGTTTGTTTTTTTTATCTGTCTGTGAGGTATTTGTTTTTGGTTTTCCAATGTGTAATGTGTCTGTTTATGTTTCTTTGTGTGTATATTTGTGTGTCTGTCTACAGTGTGTTGTGTATGGTATATTCCTGCTGTGTGCTTGTTTGTGGGTGGTTGTATCTTCTTGGATCTGGGGGTCTTAGTGTTTCTGTGTGTGTCCGTGGTGTGTGTGATAAGCACATGGTGACCCACTCCATCCCTGCTCCCTCTTTCTCATTTTGTCTGAGACTGCCTTCCCAGTGACTCCCAGTCTGTCCAGAAGTCCCAGCGAGCCCTGCACTTGTTCACCCACAGACCCCAAATGGGTCTGATGGGAGTGGACAACAAACCACTCCCAGAGTGACACAGTCCTCTTGAGGTCACCTCCATCCAGCACTAATGTGGAGCTAGAAGCACAGGTTTGTGGATCTCATGGCCTGGGGCCCTGGAGACTCCAGTCCTGACCTGGAATCCATGCCTCACCCCCGGAGATCATCAGTCATCGTTCTGGGTGTCAGTTCCACCACCTTTAAAGTAGGAATGGGGGATCCCTGGGTGGCGCAGTGGTTTAGCGCCTGCCTTCGGCCCAGGGCGCGATCCTGGAGACCCGGGATCGAATCCCACGTCAGGCTCCCGGTGCATGGAGCCTGCTTCTCCCTCTGCCTATGTCTCTGCCTCTCTCTCTCTCTCTCTGACTATCATAAATAAATAAATAAAAATTAAAAAAAAATAAAAAAAAATAAAGTAGGAATGGTAAGAGGCACCTGGGTGGCTCAGTGGTTAAGCATCTGCCTTCAGTTCAGGTTGTGATCCTGGGGTCCTGGGATCAAGTCCTGCATCGGAATCCCCTCAGGGAGCCTGCTTCGCCCTCTGCCTGTGTCTCTGCCTCTCTTTCTGTGTCTCATGAATAAATAAATAAAATCTTAAAAAAAAAAATTAGGCACGATAATACCAGCTGGAATCTCCCTTGCCCAAACACAGCCCTGCACAGGCTTCCGAGGAAGCCCCTTTCAGGGCCAACAGGCTGAGCTCTGTGAGAGGTCTTCAGAGCAGTTAGTGAATAGGTAGGGAGGTACAGAGGCAGCAAGCCAAGCCAAGGGGGGCTGGGAATCCTGTAGCTGCATTTGGGAAGGAGCAGGCCTGACCCACAGAGGGGGTGACACGCTTCCCTTTCCAAGCTCTGAGGTTCCCAAGCGGAGGTTGGGCGAGGGTGGTGGGAAGCCTGTTTCCTGAACAAAGGTCAGCATCCCTTGCCGCTGATGCTCTTTTGGGAGCCTTGGCTTTGGCCAACGGGAAAGAAAGGCTCCTTCTCTCTGGGCGGTGGTGGGCCTGGCACAGGGCTGCCTGGGAAACAGAGCCCAGTGTCTAGCTCCAATGAGCATTCAGAAGCTCAAGGCCTGGAAGGCTCTGCCAGCTGCCGGAAAAAGGAACCATTGTCCTGTTCTCACCCGAGCCAACAGGGCCTTCCCTCCACTGCTCTTGGGGGCCTATCCATCTCCGGGCTCCCAGCGTGGCCTGTGACTCAGAGGTGCCCACAGTCAGGCACCACAACTGGGCTCTGAGGGAGGAATCACAGGTGTGCGCTTGAGGAATGGGCTGGCGCTTCTGATTCTCATTCAAGTCTGGATGCAGAACCACCCTCTGAGCTACAGGATGGCCCGGGCCACCTTAGGGCTGAGGATGTGTGTGTGTATGTGTGTGCACCAAGCAGCAAGGACACGGGACCTCTCAGATGCTTTTGGGGCTCCCAGTTGCCATCTGCATGGTCTAGCATAGCTCCAAAATTCTCCCTGTAGACTTCCAGGCTAGCAAGGAGCCACCACAATCCACTTATCCAGAGCTCTGCTCCTCCGTGTACTAATAAGCTTAGCAAACCCACTTCCTGGTGGGTTTGGGGGACTCTGATATACCAACAAGGTGGCTCGTGCGGATCTTGTGCCCCCAGTGGAGACAGCTTTGTTGAGAGCACAGCCTCTGGAGAGTCAGTGAAGCTGATGAAGAATGACACGTCTGTCCTTTCATCCATTAAAAAACAAGTGGCTAAGGGCACCGTGGCATCTTGCACTGGACCTTGGAAGACAGGACATTAGTGGAAACAGGTGAAATACAAATAAATCTAGCATTTAGTTCGTGGTACAGTAGTTGCCCTTATTTGTGGTTTTGCCTCCCACGTTTCAGTTCCTGGAGGTCAACCATGGTTCTGAGCAGCTGACCCTCTTTCTGATACGTTGTCAGAAGGTCACTAGCAACCTAACGCTACATCACCACGCCTGTGTCACCAATCTTATGTCATCCCATCACGTGGGCATTTTACCGTCTCATGTTATCAAAGAAGAAAGAGGAGTACAGCACAATATTTTGAGAGACAGAGAGACCACATTCACATCACTTTTACTATAGTGTGTTGCTATAATTGCTCTATTTTATTATTAGTTTTTGTTGTTAATCTCCTACTGTGCCCAATTTATAAATTAAGTTTTATCGTAGGTATGTATAGAGGAACACACTTAGTGTATATAGATTCATACTATTTGTGGTTTCAAGCATCCACTGGGACAGGGGGAGTCTTGGAATGGACCCCTGCAGATAAGAAGGATGACTATTGTAGGGATGTTACCTCGTTGGTTTTGACAAAGGTACCATGGTTACATAAGATGGTAAGGTTTGAGGAATCTGAGTAAAGGGTATGCGGGAACCCTGTACTATCTTCAACTGTTCGATAAGTCTAAAGTTGTTCCAAAATAAAAAAATTTCCTTTAAAAAGGTGGGTACTGGAGAAGGAACCCAAGTGCCTGCCCTGGTCACCCTAGCTCACCACTTCTACAGAGCCTGCTGGAAGCCTTTGTCTGAGCAACACTTTTGGACACAACTAATTCAGAACCCAGAAATACATGAAACACCATTTATAGAGCAAATCCTGTGTGTAAGGGCCAATACCCATCACTTCACACAACACACACATCACCCTGCAAGCACTGTTTCTATTGAAGCACTATTTAGAGATGAAGAAACTGTGACTCAGTGGACTCTGAAGCCAGCTGAGATCACACGCCCGGAGCTGCAGAGCCCAGGTCTGCTGACTCCGAGTCCAGGTCCCTCTGGAGTGCTCTCCAGGAAAGCAGTGTTTTAGCTGCACCCCCCACCCTCACCCCCAGGGGATCTTCTGGTATGTTCCAGGCTTCCTGGGGAGTGGGGGGGGGCAGGTTGCCTCAGCTTTCATCAATCCCCAGTACAGCTGCCAGGCTGTGGGTGGCTGGGGCCCAGCTGGCCCCCCATGGTGAGGCGGTGGGGGCGTGTTGAGAGGATGCCTGGGTGGGCGGCTAGTGAGAACTGGCTTCCTGGGGCCTCCCCGGGTGCTGAGCAGCGTGGCCACTTCCGAAGGCCCCTTTGTTTGCCCCTTTATCCAGAAGAGTGGCTGCAATTGTGTAGGGTACAAAGCCACTGTGGGCCCTGACTTCCCACCCCTGCCTGTGGCCCGAGAGGCAGAGGGTTTCCCAGGCTCCTCATAACAGCAGCCTCCTGCCCCTCCTGGGCAGCTGGTGAGACCCAGGCCTTCTCCTTCTGAGCCCAAGACCTGATCATCTAGCTCACATCAGCTCTTCTGTGCCCCGCCCCCCACCACCAGGGGACATGGCTATTCACACAGGCCATTGCCTTACTGCTTGTCCGTGCCTTGTCCCTGGACACACACAAGTGCTAGACGCCAGTTAAGACGCCAGGGAAAACTCCAGGAAGATGCCCTGTGCTCCACTCACCTGTCATTGCAAAGCATCTGGGGAGCAGTTGGTGACGCACTGGCAGCCCAGGGTGGACTGAGCCTGGACCACCTGAGGGGGTGACTCGCAAGTGGGGTAGGATGGGGAAGCTGGCCACAGGGTCCTTGCTCCCACCATGAATTAAGAAGGGAAGAGGAGAAAGGAAGGAGCTCTTCCCTTCCCTTCCCCCTCCTCCTTGGCCTTTTCTACACTGGTCTGCTAAGCCCTGTCCCCATATCCCAGTGTCCAGTGTCCAGTGCTCCCACTATTTCCCTGCCTGTTATGGCTGAGACTGAGAGAAGTGACTTTCTCAAGGTCTCCCAGCTCATAAGTAGAACTCAAGGCCTGGACGTCTGACTCCTTAGAGGGTGCTTTTAACCATTCTTTGAGAAAGGGGGATGAACTGTGTGGTCAAAGCCACAGAGGCTGCTCCAGGGCTGGCTGCTTTGGCCTCTGTCTGCCCAGACTACCCAGCCTCTGCCATCCCCTGGGAGTGGCCACCTTCGCTCAGTGGGGGAAGTTCCCATCCTTCCAGGAAGCTCTTTACCCTTGTCTCTCTCCCTGCCCCTCACCTCCAAAGAGGGACAGAGGGGACCACCTCAGGGCTCATGCCCTGCACCCTGGGAGCTCTCCTGGAGGAAATAATAGCTCACCTATTGGCCTATAGCTCTCACCCAACCTGTTTTCGTCTGGGTCGGGGAAACAATAATTCAAGGTCTTGCGGTCCACTCCTGGAACCCGGAAGGTCACCTCCCAGCCCCAGGGGCCAGGCTCTGGGCAGCAGCCCTTTAGGGAAAGCCACCCCTGCCCCACCTGCCACAAACCTCAAGTCCTTTGGGGAGCAGTGGAAGCTAACTCACTGCTGTTCTCTTCACAGAGACTGAAGCTGCCAAGCTGGATCTTCCCTCTCATTCTTCCTCCTTTCTTTCTCCTCTCTCCTTCTCCTGTTTCCCCTTCCCTCCCCTGCCACTGCCTTCCTTTCTACTCCTCCATCTTTCTCTCCCTCCTCCTGCTTCTCATCCCTCTCTTCCTCTCCTCCCATGTCCAAATCTCTCCAGGGGTCCAGGACTTGAAGTTCGTAGAAATGATGCAGGGAGCATCGCCCTCCGCTCATCAACCCAGAGTGCCACAAATCATAAAGTTCATACTAGAAGGAGGTCTTGGACTTCCTCTATGAAGTCTTTCCTTTTACAGATGGCCCAGAGAGGGGAGGCAATGTGCCCATGGTCCAAAGTACTATGTGGCCACTCTTCCACAGGAATAAAAGTAATCACAGCACCATTTATTGATCATCCACTAGATGTTAGGTGCTATGCTAGGTACTTTATATCGATTCCATGATAGCAACACTTTAGATTAGGAGCCACTATTGCCTTTCATTTTGCACTAGGAAACTGAAAGCCTGAGAAGTCCAATGACTTGTCCAATGTCACATAGCCAAGAAGTGGAAGACTATAGAGATTCAACCCAGGGCTGCTACAACTTGACCATTCACGAGATCTGTTAGGATCATTTTCTCCAGCTCCTTCCTGCTCAGGACTCATTGATCACTCATTTGCCCAGAGGTTGCTTGAGGCCCTTCAGGGGCCTCCTTTTATACCAGACTGTCCCCTGCCAGGCAGTCCTATGGCCCCACCACGCACCTTGCTCTGCCCAGGATGCTGCCTTCCGTTCATCTCAGGGACTCCATCCTGCTCACTCAGGCCCTGGAGATGAGGGCAGAGGAGCATTCTGGGAGGACAGGGGTAGGGGGGGCCTGGAGCATCTACCCCTCCCATCTGTCCGCCCACCCGAGAGCCCTCCTTGTGAGATGTCACATGGATTCATCATTAACAAAAGCTCAGGGCAGAGGTGGGAGTGCAGTCACAGCTGTGGGAATGAAGCGGGGAAGGAGGGAGACAGCCAGCCACAGACATCCCCAACCCTTGGCTGCCCCTTGGAGCAGAAGGAGGCCTGTCGGATGTGGGAGGACAAGGGGCTGCCCCCTGCTGAGGAAAGACACTAAACTTGGGCCTCCTGCCAGCCCTAAAGAGGGCCTGACCCTGGCTGAGCCAGTTTGGGACAGAGCAGCAGGTGTGGGGTGGTGCTTGGTTCTTGCTTTTCCCCTGCATTTGTGGGTCACATCCCCCCTGCATGTGAGCCATTAAGGGGTCAAGGCATCAGGGAGCCTCTGTTGCTGGTCTGCTGAGTACCCAGACTAAATGAGTGTAAACACCAGGGACTGAGAGGAGGGAAGAAACGGATCCATTTCACGGAAAATGAAACTGAGGCCCAGGTAGGAGAAGGGACTTTTGTGAGTTCATGCAGCAGTATATAGGCAGTGAGGGCTTTCAGCTCTTGAAGGAGAGGATTCGGAGGGAGCCACCAGGGGGTCCCCTCCTTGTCCCACCCCGGGGTCATCCGGTGCATGAGGGCTCAGAGTCTAGAGCACTGTTGTCCGGAGGTTGGGGGCACTCCTTCCCGGAACAGGGGCTCAGGTCCAGAGAGAGTGCTCATGGGGGTTTTCTGCAGAGGAGAGCTAGCCCACACCTCTGTTTGAATTAAAAAAGAGGACTCCTGCCCTTAACACCTTACTTCCCCTGCGGGAAGACATCCTGCAGTCTGGGGCTGGGTGCTCCTGCTAGCCTGGCCCCCTCCAGCCTTGTCTCCTCTCTGAGTGACTCTAACCTCTCTCCTACCCTCCTGCTCAGGGCTCCACTCTCCCCATGCCTCCTGCTGCCCTCAGAAGACCAGGATCCCCCATGGAGCTCACATGGGCATCTCAGGAGCCAGCTGCCTCCTCTTTCCACTTGCCCCATGCTCCAGCTGCGGGAGGCCATGGCCCCCGCTGTACCCAAGTGGACCTGCCTTGCACCTGCTTTTTCTTCTAGTGGAGCACAGTCCCTCCTCTGCCTGGACTGTACCTGAGCATACCCCTGGTCTTAAAGGACATGTCTTTAGGAGGCCTCTGTGGCCCCATTGGTGGAGTCAGCTGCCCTCCTCCACAGGCTTCCCCTAGTATGGGCCTGGCCTCTCTGTGCTGTCACACAGTGTGGCTGTCTCTCGCTCATTGGATGCAAGGCTTCCGGAGGGAAGCAGCCTATGTATCTCTTCCCAGGTGCTGTCTGGGCCCAGGGCTGTAACACAAACCACTACAGTATATTTATTTATTTTTTAAAAGATTTTTATTTATTTTTATTCATGAGAGACACACAGAGAGAGGCAGAGACACAGGCAGAGAGGGAAGCAGGCTCCCTATGGGGAGCCAGATGCAGGACTGTATCCCAGGTCCCCTGGATCATGACCTGAGCCAAAGGCAGATGCTCAACACTGAGCCACGCAGGCTACAGTTTAATGAGTGAATGAGTATTTCTTTTGTACCAAGTTCTGTGCAAAAGCACATTACATACAACTTCTCAGTGTGTCTTCATAATGACCCTTTGGATTCGATTATTGATAATTAATAATAAAGATTAATAGTTAATAATAAATGCTATTATTATTAATTAATAATTATTATTAATAAACACCCATTCCACAGGAGAAGAAACTGAGGCCCGGGGTGGTTAGGTACTTTCCTGCTAAGGGGTGTGTCTGAGTCTTCTATTACATGCACTGCCTCGTACCAGATCGTGGATCAACTCACAATGTGAGTTGAATGAACCAGTAAATAAGCCACCAGGATGTGGGTAGGCATGGGTAGGCAGGGGAATCAGCAGCGCTGCTTTCACGAGAGCATGGCACAAAGTCCCTGCTCCCATCAGGGCCTGTGTCCCAGCTCAAGGGGCTCCAGTACCCTCTGAAACTAATGCTGGGCTCTAGCCTCAGCTTTGTCAGGTGGGAGATGGGTGAGTCCCATTCTCCGAGCTTCTGGGCTGCAGCTATAAAGTGGACACTGCAATCCTGCCCTGCTTCCCCTGCACACTGGTTTGAGGGGTTCAGATGAGATCCTGGTGAACGTGCTTTGACACTGATAAAGCTTCATACAAACAGAAAATGGTATTTAGTATTCATAAAAGCTACCCGCCTCTCTGCTGCCCCCTCGTGAAGGGTCTGGAGCTTCCCAGACCTCTGGAGATAGGGTTGCTGGGGCTCTCAGGGGTCACCTGCTTCCTTTTCTAGCTGATCCCAATGCCCCATCTCTGTGGGGATGGGTTGGCAGCCTTGCAGGGTGTCTACCTAAGACATGTAAGACAATAGGTCTTAGGCCCCTGGTAGCTCTGCGACCTAGAACGGGGTCTCAGTTTCCCCATGTGTAAGGAACTATCTACCAGTTTCAGGGCTTGTGAAGACCCAGAGGCCAGGCAGGTGAAAATTTGGCCTGCACCCAATCCCCAAGCTGGGTGCCCTGCAAGGACCGTAATTGCCCAGAGGGAGCACCCTTCCCTAATTTTCACACAGGCTTTTCTGGGCCCTCACCCAGCAAGGGACATAGGTCTCTTAGGGAGAGAGCAGGGCCTAGCACCAAAAGCCCTCCAGGATTCCCTAAGGTTAGAGCACTTTTCCAGGCATGGACATTCAGCAGGTCTCTGGGGCAGGTAGAGCCGGGTCTGCATCCCCGCCGTGGCCCATGAGGACTCCTTGAGAAGGTAGCTTGTGTGTAGAGGTTCCCCTGCTAGGCTCTGGGCTGTGATCCACGATCTGCCCTGTGATCTGATCATCACCTGCAAAGGTGGCTTCCGGACACCAGGCCCTCCTATTTGCCCTCTAATTCCCCTGTTTTGGGAAGAAAGAGACAGAAAATAAAGTTCTTATTTCTGTCACATGTGTCATTTCCTGATCTAAGTAAAGAGTGTCAGGAGAGTGACAGGCTAAAAGCTGCTGATTACCATGGCTTCAAGGCAGCACCACGAAAAGAGCCAACATCAGAAATAACGTGGTCCAGCCTGTTTTGGGTGCCTAACCCTGCAATTAATCAGCATTGAAGTGGGGGGGGGGGCAAGGAGATGAGGGAGGGTCTGTTCACTCAGCCCTGGGAATCGGGGAGCCTACTGATTAAAGGGACACTCTCCCCTCTCTGGGGGGTGGTGGGGTTGTCTAAGGATGGAGGATACCAGGGCCAGGGCAGAGTCATCATGAATCAGCTTGCTTATTTTGAATTCAAACTCATATTGTGAAGCTGTGGCGTGGGGCTCCTCCCAGCCTTCTTCAGAAATCCATGGGATTATCATTCAATCCGATTTAGCAGCCTGCCCTCTGGGGGCCTAAATGTTAGAACAGATGAGGACGATGAACACACACACACACACACACGCAGGCATTTAATCAGTCTGGCAGGAGGGACTGTTTATAGAAATGATTTCATTTATTTTACTCTCAATATCAAGCAGGCTTGGCAGGGAATAAACCTTTCTGCTGGGTAGACTGGTAAACTTTGCAACTTGCCTGCAAGCTTGTTTTAAACATACAGTATCATAGAAATAAGGATGGTTTGGGGCCTGGTTCCAGCTCACGCTTCCCATTTTGGACTCACCTGAGTTATTAATTTTGAAGGCACTTATGCACCATGCACACTACCATCTGGATTTGGGTTCTGGCATTCCTGCAGTTGGTCCCACCCTGTGGAGCCCCTCTGTTGCTGGGATTTAGGAGCTGCCAGCCAAGGCTCCAGAGGAGTCCTGAAGCCCAGACCTAGACCTGGGGGCGGGCAGCAGAGCTTCTCTCCAAGGTGGGAGTGTGCCCAGGCTTCTAGGTGGCCAGGATGATGAGGAAGCCGACTGGCGGCAGACTCTGAGGCCATGGGGCAAGGGTGGGGACTTGATCTCTTGGTCTTTCTCTGTCCCTGAGGATCAGTAATTAATCCACTAAAGAGGCTTGGTTGTTTTGATCTGAATCCTAGCACTGCCCCCCACCCCCACCCAGTCCCCTTTGTGTGAGCCCTGGGGTAAAACCCACAGAGGGGTCAGAGGGGAGGACCTGGCAATTAACCCCACATCCTGAGCAGGGGGGGGTCAGGGGTCACTGGGAGTGGGGGAGGGGCTGCCTGCCAGCTGCCACGCCCAGGGGGAGGCCTCCAGGGGCACCCACAGGTGGCATTCCAGCCCAACGAGCTGGGGAGAGTGGGGCAGGCGTTCTTGTCCTGCACCACCTCCCAGCACCACGGCCCAGGCCTCTGAGGAGCCTCTTTCTCCCTTTGCTCCCCCACTGCAGGCCCATGGGGTTCCCGGCCAGGCCTCTTCCCCGGGTGGGACCCTGCCCCCCACCTCCCCCCTACCCCAGCTTGGAGCAGCAGCTGATTCTCCCCCGCCTCCCCACCCCCGCCCTACGTTAGGGGGAGAATAACCTGTGATAATTTCTCCTTCTTCTTTCTGGCAACTAATGGACTCCTTAAATAGCAAAAATTGCGGCCTGTAATTAAGATCTTGCTTTTTAAATGATTAATCATTGTAACCCCTTTGAGCAGTTTCCTACTTTCCTCCCTTCTCACATTGAAATGCAGATCGCTGGCAGGGGAGGGAGGTGCTCCGGAGCCACCGAGGAGCAATTCAACCTTCCCAGCTGTCTCTCGTCCGCAGGCCGCCTCCCGGCCCCGTCCAGACGCCTCTCAGGAAAGCGCAGGCCCCGCTCCACCACGGCCACCTATGGCCTGGCTGGGGGGCCCCCGGGGGTCTGCCTCTGAGCCTGACCCTAGAGTGGTCGCCTCTGGCTCTCGGAAACTCCTAAGAAAGCAGATCACGTTTGCTGAGCACCTCCTCCATGTCCAGCCCGTTGGTACTAAGATCTCACTCAGTGTTCACAATAAAGGGAATGTAAAGGAGCCCCGTTTCCACAAGGGACAAATGGAGGTGCAGATGCACCAAATCGGTGAGTAGGCCTACCAGGATTTCAAACAAGGACAGGCTGATGCCAAATCTAGACTTGTTTTACTCTTCCATGGGGTGGACAGACCGTCACGGGACACCTCACTAAACACACAGGTGCACACGCACACGACGATTCCTCACCAGCTTGCAAATGGCTCTCTGGATTGATGGGCTTTAAGCCAACCTTGCAAGCAAGTGCTAGCATTTATTTATCGGCCCACAGAAATGTTTTCCAGGCCTTTTCTCCCTTTGATATATACACAGACCAACAACTTGATTTGGGGAATATGTTGTTAGAGCTAGCAGGGGACTTGGAACCTGCTGTGTCTGTACCCATCACCTTACTTAAGAGGACCTTGGGCTCAGAGGTCAGGGAACTTGGCCAAGATCACATACCATATATACGGACAGCACTTAGCAGGATGCCAGGCCCCTAGCAGGTGCCTATGGATTTGTTGAATGAGTCAACATAGGCAGCCTTCTTCCTTAAGGGCTTTGCTGCTGCATTTCTCAGAACCGATTTGTGCATGTATGGTAGTGGTGGCTGGGGGCAGGAGAAGCTCCAACCTTAGTAACTATCCCAGAGGAAGACGCAGAAGAGAAAGAGTGAATAGATTCAAGTGTGAATGGGTATGCCGTGTGTGGTTGTGAAAGACCTCTATTACACAAGTGCCCTGGGCTGGGAAGGCTAAAAGGCCCATGTACTACTGGCCAAGCCAAGATGTGTGCATCGAAATAGTCAGTGACCCCTCCTTGTTAGGATCTTAGAAGCCACTTACTGTGGGCAGGTGGGGACACCTGCCCCATGGAGGGCAATTTGGCAAGATATGGTGAAATGACAAATTGTGTAGAAGATTTCGTCGTGCAATCCCCCTCCTGAGAACTTACCTCACAGACATACTCACACCTGTGAGAACTGACTCATGTGCAAGGTTATTTGTTGTAGCAACATTTGTAAAAGCAAAAGGTTGAAACAGAGCAAATGGAGCCTTAAGAGAGGACTGGTCCAGGGCAGCCCGGGTGGCACAGCAGTTTAGCGCCGCCTTCACGCCAGGGCATGATCCTGGAGACCCGGGATCAAAGTCCCATGTCAGGCTCCCTGCATGGAGCCTGCTTCTCCCTCTGCCTGTGTCTCTGCCTGTCTCTCTCTCTCTCTCTCTCTCTCTCTCTCTCTCTGTGTGTGTGTGTCTCATGAATAAATAAATAAATCTTAAAAAAAAAAAGAAAAGAAAAGAGAGGACTGGTCAAGGGACACCTGGGTGGCTCAGGGGTTGGGCGTCTACCTTTGGCTCAGGGCGTGATCCCGCCATCCTGGGATAGAATCCAACATTGGGCTCCCCTGCAGAGAGCCTGCTTCTCCTTCTGCCTATGTCTCTGCCTCTCTGTGTGTCTCTCATGAATAAATAAATAAAATCTTAAAAAAAAAAAAAAGAGCTCTCTCTCCCTCTCTCTCTCTCCTCTCTCTCTTTTTAAGGGTCCTCTACTGGTCCATGTAATAATACTGGGAAGCTGAGTAAAATGGGGAGAAAATAAGAATACAAGTTTGTATTGGCTTGTTTAGGTATAAAGAAAGTCTGGGGATCCCTGGGTGGCGCAGCGGTTTGGCGCCTGCCTTTGGCCCAGGGCGCGATCCTGGAGACCCGGGATCGAATCCCACATCAGGCTCCCGGTGCATGGGGCCTGCTTCTCCCTCCGCCTGTGTCTCTGCCTCTCTCTCTCTCTCTGTGACTATCATAAATAATTAAAAAAAAAAAAAAAAAGAAAGTCTGGAAGGATACATAAGAAATGATGAATAGTTACCTTTTAAGAGAGTAGTGAGAATGGGGCAGATGTGACACAGGGACATGAAGGCCATTTCTCACTGCAAAATTTTTTATTTTGGGGCCAGGTGAAAGCATTAGCTATTCAAAAAAAAAATTCAATACGATCTTCAACGCCCTCACTGATACGGCACATGCTTACTCACAGGCTCAGACAAATGTCACCCACGCCATCAGTTGGTTCTAGAAGTCTCAGGGACACATTCTCATAGAATGTGCACCCCTTAAGGCCCATCTGCTGGGGTGTCCAGGGGTAAATGTGGGGAAGACTTGCAGTTCCCTGTCCTTCCTGAGGGATACTCCAGATTCCTTGGCCTCTTACTTAACTGGCCACATGTTGGCACTCACCTCACTATCTAGACATCACTGGGGACTCCCCATTTGTCTTGCCTTTTCAGAGCATCAGAGTAGTTCAAGGCACTTGCTTTAGCCACATGCAGCCATAGCAAATATGCACATACAAACACACACAAGGGTGTGACACACGCTCACATGCACGCAGGCATATCCAGGTGTGCATGAGCACACACACACACACACACACACACACACACAGAGGCCTGGTTTAGGCCATTCTGCAAGTGATGGATGCTTCAGTCACTGTCAGTAATGAGAGACTGAGAAGTGCTGAGAGGGAACATAGGAGAGAGACAGTTGGGAGCCACCTGGGTGGCTCAGTGGTTGAGCATCTGCCTTCAGCTCAGGGCATGATCCTGGGGTCCATGGATCAAGTCCTGCATCAGGCTCTCTGTGAGGAGCCTGCTTCTCCCTCTGCCTGTGTCTCTGCCTCTCTCTCTCTCTCTTTCTGTGTCTCTCATAAATAAATAAAATCTTTTTAAAAAATCTTTATTCATGAGGGACAGAGAGAGAGAGAGAGAGCCCTGCCCCTTGCTCCCGGTATGCCAGGCACTGTGCTAGGATGTGGCACTAACATTGACAGGTCTGTAAAGCTAGGCATGGCGAGGTCAGGGTGGCTTGCTAAGGTCTGACACCTGGAAGGTAGCAGAGCCAGGATCACATGGAGCAGGTCGGCCCAGAGATTGTGCTCTTTACCACATGGCTGTGAGGGCCACCTCTCAGCTTTGAGGGGCTTTTTCAGGTGTTTGTGCACAAACACACCTAGCCCAGGGTCAGGTGCACAGCAGGACCAGGCAACTGATCCTTTAGCTACCATGTGTTATATTCTGAGCAAAAAATCCAGTGAACCACCTCTTACAGGGGTGAAGAGCAGAAACAGCCTGAATAATGATCTGCTGGGCAGCTTTCAGGACAGGGGTCCCAGGATACATGGGGTCCTCCTCAGGAAATGCCTTTGCCTACCTGAGACCCCTTGTTCTGAGGATGAGGTTTCCTGGGGCAAGGGCAGGTCAGAGACCACCACTCTCTGGCAAAGAGGCAGCCTGGCTCACTGTGCCCCAAATTAATGCTCTGTTCCAGGTCCTCACACCCCTGGGTGTGTCATGGCTATGTTGCACTCCCTACCCCAAGGTTTCTCTGAGTAGCACAACCCCTTTGTTACTCTGATAGTGCTAGACCATGAATATGAGCCCCAAGCTGTCACACTAAGTCAGGCTGGATTGTTTTTGGCTGCAAGTAACCAACAGCATCTCTAGTGGCCCTGGGACTTGAACCCTGGTCTCTCTTAATGCTTGTCCCCTTAACAACATGTCATAACAGCCTAGCAGGAGAGCGGACCAGTGAACCCTAATCCCAGTCACTAGATGCCACCTCGGGAGGGGGTCCTGGCTGATACAGGGGGATTGTGTGGTTCACAGACTGTCCCCATCCCCAAGTCCTGGGCCTTGCCTAGAGGAGAAGTGAGGGGAGGGCGCTGCTCCATTTTCTCCCCACCACACCCCATGTCCCAGGACACCTCTCAGAGCTGGGTCAGGCCAGCCTAGCTTGCTCCCATCCTCCCCGGGCGGGCGTGATGAATGCCAGGACCGCTTATAGAGTCACAATCGCCAAATTAGGTTGCCAAAGGCATCCCAGGCACAGCCTGGAAACACCTCCCCGACTGAAAGGAGGCGCGTCTGGACGGAGCAAACGTCTTTATTCAGCTCTAACTGACGTTTCACAGACGTCTGTAACTCTGTCTGGAGGGACACAAAGCGCCCCCATGCTCGGCCCAGGCAGCCTCTTTATGTCGCCCCCTTTCATCTGGCAGTCAAAAGTGTACGAGCTGCCTGGGCCGTCCTACCCCGTCCTGAGGCCAGGACAAAGGCGGGTGCTGCACACAGAGGCCGCCTGGTGGGCCTTTACCTCCCGGAGTGCGTTATGCTAATCCAGCGCCAGCCAGGACCCCTCCTGCATATCGATGGGCAGCTGCCAGCCTGGCTGGGGATGGGGAGAGTTCCGGCTCTCCCAGGGAAGGGGTGGCCTGGCCGGTCAGGTCTGAGAGGGTGGGCCAGCCTGTACTCAGTTGGCTCAGGCAGGGGGGAATGGACTTTGGTGGTCAGCAAAGGTTCTCAGCCTGGAATCCATGGCCCCCAGGGGGAGGGACATGTGACCCTCTGAAATTATAGGCAAATCTATGAAGAGGTCCTTTTCTCTAGGGGAGAGGGTCTGCTCCTTTTTTAAATTTTTTTTGTAAGATTTTATTTATTTGAGAGAGAGAGAAAGAGAACCAGAGAGAGAGCACGAAAGAGCACAAGCAGGGGGGCAGCAGGGAGAGGGAGAAGCAGGTTCCCCGTTGAGCAGGGAGCCTAACACAGGGTTCGATCCCAGGATCCCAGGATATGACCTGAGCTGAAGGCAGATGCTTGACTGACCAACCCAGGTGCCTCTCATCAGATACTTCTAAAGGCAAGTCTTACTGCTGGGCTTATCCAACCTCCCATTTCACAGATGGAAAAGTGGAGGCCCAGAGAGCAGGCACCCTTTGCCCAGGATGTCCCAAGTTAAATTAGTGGTAGCACTTGGGCCTCTACTCCTGCTCAGAGAAGCTCTCTGCTGTCAGAGTGGGCTTACAGAGACGGGGCAGGTAGCTGTAGGGAGGGATACAGGCTCACAGAGGAGGGGCCAGCAGGACAGGAGAGCGTGCCACAGTCTACCAGGGCCACTGCTGCTCAGCCATAGCCCAGCATTGCCAAATCCTCCAGAGAAGACTCAGATACTTTTTTTCTTAAAGATTTTATTTTTTTATTCATGAGAGACACAGAGAGAGGCAGACACAGGCAGAGGGAGAAGCAGACTCCATGCAGGGAGCCTGATGTGGGATTCGATCTTGAACCCCAGGATCACACCCTGAGCCAAAGGCAGAAGCTCAACTGCTGGGCTACCCAGGCGTTCCTCAGATATTTTAAAAATATGAAATGAGCCACTTTAAAAATGCAGATTTGTATTTTAAAGCCTCTGGGAGGGTGGGGAGGGGTGGCCTACATGGCCAGGGGGTTTGAGACTTGCTTTTGGCCTCACTGAGTGAGATTTTCAACCTCCATTCACAGGGCTGCAGGCAAAGGATGCTTGATGGGAGAGGCAGAGGGTCTCCCTTGCCAAAGTCAAAAGTGGGCTGCAATGCTGGCCTGAGGTCCAAAAACCCACCCCAGCTGTCCCTGGTGCCCTGGAGCATGTCTGTGGCCCTCTGACCTGGTGGCTTCTGCTCTCAGTCTCAAGCTGATGCCCCATCTCCAGTGACTGCAGTCCCTGGTCTTTCCTGGGCCCTGCTGTTTTCCTGGCTGGAGGCAGAAATGACAGGTTAATGGCAGTCTGTACTGGTCCCCATAGGGGGCCCTGACCTTCCTTCTGGGCTTGGCATCATCCCACAGAGTATCCTCCAGAGGGGGTGAGTGGGGAGGGAGACAGATGGAGAAGGAGACAGCCACACAGAGAGAGACACACATACACAGGGAGAGAGAGAGAGAGACAGAGACAGAGAGAGGCAAAGAAAGAGAGAGAGACAGCCTGAGAGAGACAGCCAGAGAGAGAGAGAGAGAGAGAGAGAGAGAAACAGAGGAAAATAGAGAAGATGAGAAGGGAAGGGGGGAATCAGGCAGATAGAGAAGGAGAGAAGAGCAAAAATCAAAGGGAGAGGTGGCGGAGAGACTCGGGGTGGGTGTGGAGACAGAAGAAGGAAGCCGGGAAAAGAGGAGAGCTAGACTTATACAGGTAGTGAGAGCCAGAGACAGAAAAAGGAGAGGGGGGAAACCGTGAGTCACACAGGCAAGCACCCCAGGAGAGCAGGCAAGAAGGGGAGGGGAGGACAGAGGTGGGGAGTGCTCACCCCAGGCACCCTCAGGCTCCGCAGACCCAGTCCTCCCTTGGCAGGGCCCTCTGGGCAGTTCTCGGAGGCTCAGAGCGGAGAGCATCATGTCAGATGTCTGAGCTGATTTACTCTTTGCTCTGAAGCTCAGCTAGAGCCAGCACTACCTCTGTGCCTGGTTGGTGACAAACTTCCAGAACTGACCGGCTGGTGGCTCTGAAAAGGTAGGAAGGTGATTCTTGCTGAGATCCCAGGGAGGCCTTCCCCGATGGGGAGCTTCATTCACCCTTCAGAGGAGTTTACATTTATTTTGGGAAGGATGAAACCCAAGTTTCCAAATTCCTAAAATATTTTCTTTTAAGGATCCCTGGGTGGCTCAGCGGTTTAGCGCCTGCCTTCAGCTCAGGGCATGATCCTGGAGTCCCGGGATTGAGTCCCACATCAGGCTCCCTGCATGGAGCCTGCTTCTCCCTCTGCCTGTGTTTCTGCCTCTTTCTCTCTCTCTGTGTCTCTCATGAATAAATAGATAAGATCTTTTTAAAAAAATAAGATAAAATATTTTCTTTTAGAAATAGTTATTAGATTTTAAGATGATAAAGTAAAAATATGTTTGGTGTGATGGCACAGGAAGAATCAAGAGAAAAGTAAGTTTTCCCTAGCAGCCTCCCAAGCACTCTCTGGAGGACAGGATCTGAGTCCTCCAAGCAAAATTCACGAGGGGTTCCCTCTCCTTTCCCTCCCCTTGGCTGAAGGGATTGGGGCTCCTGATTGGCATTCATGCCAGCTCTGCCTGCTGGATCCTGCAATGGCAACTCTCTGGAACATACAGGAGGGCCAGGTCCTTAGCGAAGCAGCTTTTTACAAGCGCCCACACTTGTAAGCACATGAGCAGTGTGCATGCATGTGCATGATCCACCTTCCAGGGGTGGTTCCTGGAGTGTCCAAGGGTTAGCTAGGTGACCTGTCATTACAGTCGGTGGTAGCAGCCAGCCAGAGAGATTAGAACATACATCAGGCACTGGCGTGCAGTTTGTAACTAGGACCTTTGAGATATCTGACCTGGGCATTTGGTGCTTAGTGACAAGTAGGGAAATTTCAGGGGCAGGATAGAGAGTGCTAGGGCAACAGGGGGGTGGTTTGAAGGGAAAGATGAGCAGATGGGCCAGACTCTTCCCTTTGTTTGTTCGTGATTGATACCTTCTTCTATCAA
This sequence comes from Vulpes lagopus, assembly GCF_018345385.1. Taxonomy (NCBI): domain Eukaryota; kingdom Metazoa; phylum Chordata; class Mammalia; order Carnivora; family Canidae; genus Vulpes; species Vulpes lagopus. The sequence goes on from NC_054827.1 coordinate 112,703,659, forward strand.
GCATTTACAGTGATGTTTCTATGGTGTGCATTTAATTACGTGCATAAATGCTCAATGTTTTTAATTTAAAAAACTATAAAAATACATTTGAATATATGCTTTTTCTTTTCTACTACATATTAGTACATCCATTTATACAGGTATAGGACTGTTTAGAGTCATATATACCAAATCATGTATATGGGCTTGCTGGGCAATTGGGAAAGGCCCAATATTTTTTTTATTTTGGGTAATTTTTTTTTAAGATTTTATTTATTTATTTATTTATTTAAAAAAAATTTTTTTGAGAGAGAGAGAGGGAGAGAGTACAAGTAGAGATAGAGGCAGACAGAGAAGCAGACACCCCTGAGCAAGGAGCCCGACACAGGGCTCAATTCCAGGACCCTGGCTGGGATCATGACCTGAGCCAAAGTCAGATGCTTAACGACCAAGCCACCCAGGTGCCCCACCAGGGGTAATTTTGATAGTACTGGATGTTTACCCTGAGTATTGACCCTAACCCCACAAAGGTAAGACTTGACCTAATCCCTCCTCTGTGGCAAGCCTTCCCTTATGCCCTAAAGGAGACAGAAACACACGTTCTGTCCTTGTGGATGTTGTATCCTACTGGGATGTGCCATCTAGACATGTGATGAGTATGCCTGTGATGTGTGCTCTTATGGGAGGTATGTCCATGGTGAAATGGCATTCAGGAAGGTTCTATAGAGCAGGGACACTGGAGAGAATTCTCAAAGGGGGAGTAGGAGTGGTTATAGCGTTAATGGCTTCAGCCTAGCTCCAGAGCACTGGGGGAATAGCCTGAGTTCTGGTCCTGCCACATACTAGCTGTGTGAATGAATTCATATATGCCCAATCCCTAGAACTGAGCTTGGTACACAGTAGGTGCTTTGTGTTTGCTGTTCTTGGTCTTTAGTCCTATCCTGTCCTGGCCAGCTACCGTGTCAGTGATCTTGGGCTTGCCTCCCTATGGAAGGTTATAGTATCCGGGGCCGCCTGCACCCCTGCCTCCCAGCACCTGGCCCAATGGAGGTCAAATGGTAACTACCCATTGAAGTATATTTGCTCTGGGAAGAATTTCTGGCCATCATCCTATACAGTGATAAATGTGGACCCTAGCCTTTTCTCCCTCTTGAGGGGCAGGAGGTGCTGAGCTGAGGCTTCACGCCCTCCCCCAGATCTCTCTCCTTGCCCCAACTGCCAATGCCTCCCTGCACCCCATCCTCCTGACAGCTTCCCACAGGGCTGATCCTAACAGCCCTGGATGGAAGAGTCGGACTGGGAGTAGGGGTGAGGTCAGGCAGCAACCCTGTGAGCACAGATGGAGAGGGGGCTCCTTACATTCAGAGGGGCACTGACAAGCCAGGTGGGTCCAGCAGGGAACAGCCAACTGTTGGAGTGCCATACCCCAGGGAAACAGGAGAGTCTGGGGAGGCAGGGGAGCCCAGGGGGCAAGAGAATGCAGCTGGTGCAGGTGCTCGATGATTGCTCTGAAGCAGCACATCCCCTACCTAACCCTTCTGTGTGCCCACAGCTCCCAGCTGGGAGTAACTGGAGCTCCTAGCTGGGAGTGACCAGAGCATACACTACAGTGTACCAATGCTAAGGGTTGCCATGACCATGCCCTCCCTGGGTCACCTTGGTCTTCTGCATCCTCCACACCTCATTCAGAACCAGGTGAATTGCTAGTGCCCATCTGCTGCTTAATGGATGAACTAGACTCCCATGGTGGTGGTTGTGGTGGTGGTGACGGGGGAGGCACAAGGAGTAGAGGGATAGGATAGAGCTGGTTTCAAATCTGTTTCTCACCTATTAGTTGTGTGGCTTGGGCAAGTCACTTAGCTTCTCTGAGCCTCGGTTTCTTCACCTGTGAAATGGGAAGCCCAGAGTCTACCTCCCTGGGTTCAATGAGCCGCTGTGTGCAAAGCAAGTAATAGCATCTGCACAGAGGCTCAGTGAGCTAAGACCTTTCTCTGAATCTCTGCATATCTCCATCTGTGCATGCTGCCACTCCCTCCTTCAGTACCCCATCTCTGACACCCTTCGGATCCCAGGCACCTCTCAAACTGCTCAAGACTCAGCCTGGCCCACAAGGAACCAGCCACAGGGAAAGAGAACTGCCCACCTTCATCTCAATAGAACCTAGAGGCCACCTCTTCCATCCCCTCTGGGGTTCCTGCCTCACTTCCCCATCCTTCATTTTCATGGGCCCAAAAGGACATCCCAGAGCACAACTCAAGCTGGAAATTTCTGGAATTCATGAAGAAAGCCCCGCACTGGTGGTGGAAGTGTTCCCAAGGCCTGGGTGCCTCACATCCCCAGGCCTGCCCGCGCCTTGGAGAAGGGTCCTGGTACCTCCTATTTTCCCAGCCAGGAGGCCTGCGGGTTCCCACATTACCACATGAATGGGGCACAAGCCCCTGGTCCACTCGAGCAAACAATTTGGCTAGCAAATTGACATAATTATGAGAGACAGAGAGAGGAAAGAAAGCGGCCCCCACCTCCGAGGCCCCCCAGCGGGTGGCTCCCGCCGAGCTCCTCCCTGGCTTTGTGGGCCCGGCGCTCAGGGCTGATTAGAAACCGTGTGGCCTTTTCAAGAGCCCTAAGTGATTGGCCCCCTTAATCTGATTACAATTTGCAGAGTCCCTCCAGCCGCCTCTGAAGGGCCTTTCTCAAGCACCCTGCTCGATGGTGCGCGCGCGCATGCATACACACACACACACACACACACACACACACACACACTTAGCACCCACTCGGGCCTGCTGGTGGGGGCTAGGCTCCTTTGTCCATGCCTTACTTCTTCAGTTAGGGACCTTGAGCGGCCCCAGGCCCCTAAAGGTACACCCTAGACTTCAGACACATGCAGGGGGACTGGGGCTGCCCTAACACACCAGGTCACCTATCTTTAGGGTCCCACACAGATATACCGCCCAGCTGAGGGGCACCTGAGGATACGCACACCCCATGAGCACACCTTCCCCAGCACCCATCCTTCGTTAGAGGCCACTCTGAGCATCCAGCTCCATGCTGTGTAAGCCCATCAAGGGCGGCCCTGTCTCCACAGCAGCTATATTTCTGGGGCTCTTCGAGCTGCAGCTCCCAGGGGATTAGGCCCAGCAGGCTGCCTGGACACCGCTCAGCCACAGGCTGCTCCCACTGCCCCCCCTGGGAACTCAGCCCTCCACAGCCACTTTGTAGCTCTTAATCCCCAGCCTCAGCCACAATGGCTCCTTTTCCCATACTTGTTCCTGGCTCTTACAGGCTCCAGCCTGGCCTCCCACCCCTAAATGGAGCACCCCCCACCTGGGGGGGGGCAGCAGCTTAAGATGAGGGTGGGGTGGGGGGCAAATCTGGGGCCAAGGCAGAAAGAGGCAGAAGATGGCTCTGGCCTTGTTAGCTAACCATGCATCCTCACGGAGGAGGAAGTGGGGCCCGAGCAGGTGGCTCGAGCCCTCCCAGGTGATGCCCCCAGCCTGCTGCACCCACATACCTCAGGCCCTCAGCCTGGAGGCCCTGAGAAGTGTTTTCTCCACTTAGGAACCCCACTGTCCGGCAGCCCCGGTGGTACAGCGGTTTAGCGCCGCCTGCAGCCTAGGGTGTGATCCTGAAGACCCTGGATGGAGTCCCACATCAGGCTCTCTGAATGGTGCCTGCTTCTCCCTCTGCCTGTGTCTCTGCCTCTCTCTCTCTCTCTCTCTGTGTGTGTCTCTATGAATAATAATTTTTAAAAAATCTTTAAAAAACTTTAAAAAAAAAAGGAACCCCACTGTCTTCTCAGACTGTCCCACAGACCTTCTGGTGGCTGGAGCCTAGGTTGAGATGTTGGAATCAGAAGGACCTGCGCCCCAGTCTCACCCTAGCACCATCTTCAATAACTCTGTGACCTTGGAAGGGTTACTTATCATCTCTGGGCCTCAGTCTCCCCACCGGTGAGATGGGTGTGATACAAGCTTTCTCTTAGGGTGGCATAGGGTGCTTCCAGCACTCAGCAGGACACCCAGCACACAAATGGCATCAATCTATGGCTGCTGCCACCATGTGCGAGTCAAGACCAGGAGGAAACCGGGGGTACAAACACTGATGGGGGTACAGTCTCTGCGCACCCCTGCCGCCCTGCTGGGAATGCCAGGCTCTGCAGTCCCGGGGGTTTTCTAGGACAAGTCTCGCAGGCGACAATTTTTAGATCTTGTCCTTGATCATGAGACGCAGAGCGGGTCTGGGCAACAGCGGTCTAGACCCAGGTCTCTACCTCCATAGCCCCGGGCACAGGTCCCCCAGGGCAGCCTCGACCCCTCCCTGGGACGACCACCTGGACCCGCACAGCTCCCAGGACCCAGGTCAGGGGATGGGAGGACGGTGGTGGAAGGGGTCCCGCCCCGGCCTTCTCCGAGCCCGAGCCCGAGCCCGAGCCCGGTGCTGCCGGGGTCCTAACCCGGTTAGCCGACCGCCAGGGGCTCCTCTCCCCGCCCTGGGCCGGTCTCCCGGGGACGTCGCCCCCCTCCCGCCGGGCGCCCAGGCCCCTCCCCCGCCCTCGGGGGCGTGCCGCGGGGCGGGGCCGCCGGGCCGGGGGGCGGGCGGCTGGGGCTCGGCTCCGCGGAAATGAAAGCCGCCGCTCCGCTCCGCTCCTCGCCACGCCGCACCCCTGCCGCGCCGCCGCGCACCTCCTCCTTTGTCACAATGTTTTTCAATCCGGTGAAGCAAACTGTCCAATTAGAGCCGGCGCCTCCAGCTTCCATCTTTGCCGACGTTTAATTAACATGCTCCTCTTGGCAGCTGCTGACAAGTTCCAGAAACAGGTTGTAAAGGGTTTTTGTCTTTACCCAGCATGGAAAATGAGGGGTGTTACATCGCGGGAACATGAATAGGTTGCATTTCAGCTCCCTCCTCCCCCCCCTCCGGCACGGAGAATGAAGGCCCGAGTGTGTGTGTGTATGTGTGAATTGTGAGGGGGGCGGGGAGGGCGGGTTTGGAGGCCACAGAGACCTCCTCCCTCTCCCCTCACCCCTTCTTCCCCGGAGTCTTTGCTCCACAAAGGATCTGGATTCTGCTGCGTATTTGCCAGCTGGCACACTTTTGCCTCACGTCCCTGCTAGCCATACCAAAGCTCGCCATGTTGGTTCCCATCTCTGGGTCTCTGCCTGGGCTGTCCCTGTGCCATCCTTCTGGTAAACTCCTATTCAGCCTCCAAAACCCTGCTCAGGTGACCCGCTCTGGGAACCCCCCCTGGGCATTGAATGGGTGTCAGGGTTTAGGGTGGATGCTCGGTGTCTGGTTGGTCCTGTGAGCTACACTGTAAACCCCCTAAGGGTACGAAGCGTGTGTTACTCTGACCAGGGTGGTGGCTGGCGGTAGGAAGTGGGGAGACCTAAACTGCTGTGGAGGGAGGGAATGCTTGCTTGGCAGGGAGGAAGGAGGGCAGGGTTGGGGTAGAGCCATTGGCTCAAAGGAGCCTTCCCCTCATTCTCCCACCCTGCCTGAGTGCCCTTGTAATGGGACAGGGTCAAATGAAGGGCACAGTTTTCACAATGGGTGTGTTTCTGGGATGGTTGATGTGAAGTAATGAAGGGCCTTGGAGAGAGACCCCAGCCCAAAAACTGAGCCTGGCAGGGGGCACCAAGCTGGGGCAGCCTCCAGCACCCCAAATTCTTCCTCTTCAGGCCGGGATGATTTTCCTTGCATTGTGGGTGGCAGCTTGGTGTAGGAGGTCAGGACTGCGGCAGGAGGCCAGGCCTCTTGGGTCCTTTTCTCCCTCAGATTGGCCCTGCTGGAGCATTCACACCCATTCTACAAAGAACACCAAGGACATTTATTCATGGAGGCTGCTGTCTGCGTGGCACAGAGTGGTCTGGGGGACCCAGGGAGCAAGGGAGGTGCTGGCTGAGGGGCAGGCAGGGAGTGGAAGAGCCCAGCAGTTGGTGGCTGGCCTCTGAGTTGTCTCCTAGGAGGGCCCGGGTCCACTGCCAGCTCCCAGTCCCTCTCCTGCCTGCTTTCCTCAGGATGTGGCCACCAAGACCCCTGATGGCAGGCCTCCTTGCAGCCAGAACCTGGCTTGGATGCCCATTTTGTCTATGACTCTTCCTTCTCCATTCTCAGGCAGGCCCCCTGGGATGAAGGGGAAGGGAAGGGAGGCACCCTGAGCCAGGCCATCAGGTTGGGTGCTGCTCGCCTTGCTCTTGTGTTCCCAGCTTGGTCAGCACCGCTCCTTTGGGAGCACCAAAAACAGTCTGTGGAGCCTGCAGGGAGAAAGCCAAGAGTAGCGGGCCATTGTAGGGTCCTGCTATAGATCGCTGGGCACCTTAACCTTTTCAGGACAGGGTGGGCTTTAGAGGCAAGTGATCACAGCCTTGCTCTTCTCTCTCCTTAAATCCTGACATCCTCTCCTGCCATATCACTCAGCCTTTTGCCCCAGACACAGCTCTTTCCAAGCTCTAGCCCCCAAGGGGATCAAATAGTGCTACTGAGGCAATGGTAATGACCTGCAAGGACCCCAGTTTCTCCACGTGTACTGTGTGGACTCAAAGAGGCTGAACTTCTCTGAGCCTTAATTTTCTCACTTAGAAAGAGGAAAATAGTTGCACCTGTCATGTGGAGCTCTCTGGAGGGTTAGATGCAAAGGCACAAGAAAAGGCTTGGTGCATTCCACAGAGGAGCAAAGAAATGTGAGCTGATGGGAAGAAGAAAGGAGATAGAAAAGGAAGGAAGAACTAGCCTGAACTGATTGGGTGGATAGAGCCAGAACTGTCATTTCCACTGGAAACTGGGGCTCTGTCTCTGGGTGAGGAGATCCTCAAAGTCACAACCAGTAAGCAGCAAAGCCAAGTGTGTAGCCAGGTGACCTTCTATGCATTCCTTCCTGTTCAGAGTGCCATCCACATATTCGTGTGCCTGCTAGGCTTGCAAGGAGTCTGATCCTGAGGCCACCAACCCTTGTGTGCCCACTCCAATCCAGGCAGGAGGGGTGGAAGCTCACATCCTCATGTCTTATGCTTTCTTTTTGCCCTTTTGGTGGTGGCATCCAGTTCTTAGAGCTGCCCCCCCCCCCCCCCCCCCCCCGCCCCGGGATAATCTGCCTGTGCTCACCTGCTTCTCACCTGCCCCGGGAGTTTAAGGTTCTGAGGGCTTGAGGGTAGAGTCCTCAGGATGTAAGACCGTGCTTTTCGGCTCCTCAGGCATCTGCAGAGAGAGGACGGCAGCTCCAAGGACCTTGTCCCAGGCCAGGCGGGTGTCCCTGGTAGAACTAGAACAGCCTGGGCAAGACTGGAGCAGCGTATGGTGTGTGGCGAGCGCCACCTTGTGATCATTGTGCAGATCGCATGCCGAAGAGCAGGGCCGTCTTTTACACAGGTATCGTGTCCCCTACACTGGGTTAGCCACTGTCCAGGGTGCTGGGGCACTGCGAGGACGAGACAGGGTCCTTGTCCCACTTAGAGCAATGGAAAAACATTCAGGTGATGAGCATGGTGACAGTACGATCTGTAAATGCACACAAGGGGCTCATAACACGCCTGGGGGGAGGGAGATTCCGGTTGTGCTGAACCCACTTTTGAAAGATGAGTAGTAGTGTGCCAGGGAGAGGCAGCATGGCAAACTCCCTGAACTGTAGGCAGGTCCAAAAGTGAGGTGGGGTGAGACCTAGGGGACGCCGGAAGTGGATGGGTAACTGGAGTGGGGATGGGGTGGATCAGCCTTGTCTTGGCTTCAAGGCTTAGATTTGATCTTAAAGACCTCACCTTGGGACACCTGGGTGGCTCAGGGGTTGAATGTTTGCCTTCGGCTCAGGGCGTGATCTTGGAGTCTCGGGATCAAGTCCTGCATCAGGCTCCTTGCGTGGAACCTGCTTCTCCCTCTGCCTGTGCCTGCCTTTCTCTCTCTCATGAATAAATAAATTATATATCCATATATATACATACACATATATATACATATATACACACACATTTAATTTATTATATGTATATATGTATGTATACGTATATATGTATATGTATACATATATGTATGTAATAATAACATACATATATATGTGTGTATATCTATCTATATCTATATCTATATCTATATCCATATCTATACCTCATCTGAGGTCCTGGGGGACATCTGTCTCATTCTGTCCTCTGGAAAGCCACCTCATCTCACAGGTAAACCACCCAGTTCCAGGGGCTGAGGGGATGACCTGATGGTGGCTCACTTCCACTGACACAGAATTAGATCTCCAAATCAAGCACCACTGAATGGTATTCAGCAGATAGAAGGTGTGAACTTAGAATAAATGATAAAGATCAAAACAGAACCACGAGTGAACTTCGGTGTATGGGAATTGGTAAGATTTTTTTAGTTTATTTATTTCATTAGTGTTAGAGCCATGTGATTTCTTTCTTTTTTTCTTTTTAGCAATGTTTTTCTTTTTTTTTAAAAAAAAGATTTTAATTATTCATCATAGACATAGAGAGAGAGGCAGAGACACAGGCAGAGGAAGAAGCAGGCTCCATGCCGGGGGCCTGATGCGGGACTTGATCCCGGGACTCCAGGATCCCGCCCTGGGCCAAAAGCAGGCACTAAAGTGCTGAGCCACCCAGGGATCCCCAGCCATGTGATTTCTAATTGTGGTGTTTAAAATAGTTTAAATTCTGGCTGTAAATATGGGATGAAAATGCTGCTAAAAAGAAGAAAGTTTATTAAGAATGTAATAACATAGAATATTATATAATAGACAGCAGGATCCCAAATTGGGCAAATACTCTCTGCTGTGTAAGAAAAATCTGGGCAGATTATTTTTTTAATATTTATTTATTCATGAGAGACACAGGCAGAGGGAAAAGCAGGCATCCTGTGAGAAGCCTGATGTGAGACTCTATCCCAGAACCCCAGGATCACGACCTGAACTGAAGGGAGATGCTCAACCACTGAGCCACGTAGGCATCCCAATCTAGGTGGATTAAAAAAAAAAAAAGACTAGAAGGACATATACCCAAAATATTAGTAGTCATTAAATGAGGGAGATGGGATTTCTTTCTATTTTTTCCCTATTTCCAGATTTCTCTTAATGGGCTTCTATTTATTTTATAATAAAAAGATAATTTAAAGTGAATGAATTCAAAAGCATTATTAGTTATGAACATGAAATTGGTTTGTAGTTGGATATCAGTGAAAATTACTTGGAAAACTTCTGGTGTAGTTTTTAAAATAGCCATATGAAAGGCAGCAATGGGCAGATCTTTGCATTGGGGTCATAGACATAGGTGAGGTCATGAGGTCATGAGGAGAAGGAAGTGCAGGTAGCTGTCACCCCCCACCATCAAATGCAGGTAAACATCTCTAACAATGATTCCTCAGAAGAGAGGCCTGCCTGAAGTCACAGAAAACCCAAATTGTGCATATTTTTAAGGAAACAGGGGCACTTGGGCAGCTCAGTCGGTTAAGCACCTGCCTTTGGTTCAGGTCATGATCCCGAGCTCCTGGGATCAAGTCCCTCATTGGGCTCTCTGATCAGCGAGGAGTCTGCTTCTCCCTCCTGCTTGTGCTCTCTCTCACTCTCTCTCTCAAATAAATAAATAAAATCTTTAAAAAAAAAAAAGTTAAAAAGAAACAGAGTTCTGTGACACCCTACTACTTTCTGCTTCTAGAACAATGGTTCTCAAGTTGGGTTTCTGTACTGATACTTCTCTGGATGCTTAAAGCAATGGAATGTCACAGAACCCAGTTTCTAGACCAGAATCATCTGGGAACTGATGACTAAATTGAAATTCTGGGTGCCTGGGAAGCTGCATTTTTACAAGGTCTCCAGGTGGTTCTTATGAAGTCTGAAGCTGAACACCACATCGTGGTTCTTAACCTGGGCTACATATTGGACTTATGTGGAGAAGCTTTAAAAAAAATAATTGTAATGTCCAGGCCCTAATCCCAGACCAATGAACTCCAAGCCTCTTGTGGCTGAGGCCTGGGCTTGGAGTGTCTTTAAGGCTTCCCAGGTGATTTCAACGCACAGGGAAGGGCCATGGTTCTCAGAGGTAGGTGTGGTTTTCATCAGAAACACGTGGAGGGCTTGTTGAACCATAGTGCCGGGGCCCACTCCTGAATTTGGGATTCAGGAGATCTGGGAAAGACTCAAGAATCTGTATTCCTAATAAGTTCTCAGGTGCTGCTGCCAGGGAGCACAGGGGACCACACTTGGGGAATTATTGCTCCAGAATAAAGCCTTCAGCCCCCAGGAGACACAGCCTCTGGATGGAGGAGCAGGGTGATGCAGGCTCTGTTCCCAACCCCCAGCTTCTAGTCCCTTAGCAGCCCAGCTGAAATGGGCAGGATCTGTGGAGAATTCCATATCTCCCTTTGTGCAGATGAGCAAGTCTCTGGAACTCACCTCCCAGTAGATTGCATCCTCAAAACAGTTCTCATCAGCAGGTTGTCCCCAGAACGGTAATTTCAAAATAATCCCTAGAGAGAGTTGGGAGTTGCACGAGGTCAGAAACCCCTTCCTCTCAGCCTACCCAGCCCTTCCCGTTAGCTAGGAAGCACCACACACACACAACCCAGTCCTCCAGCCACAAGTGCAGAGGATTCCTGGGAGCTCTGATCTGACATCTGGTACATGCTCTTGGGTGCCCAACCCATAGCAGCCCCACCTTCTCTGGCCCAGCCACTTCCACTCACCCACGATGATGCCGCCCACCAGGGCCATGGCCAGGGACACAAAGAGTCCAGCAGCCTGAAACTTGCCCTGCATGCTTGGGGTCCGGTTAGTCTTGAATCCATCAAAGCCAAAGGCTTGGGTAAGCCTGGGGTGGAGATCGGGATAGGTCAGGGCTCCACAGAGAGGCCAAGAAACCACTTGCAGTTGCCCCATAAATGTGGGTAGGCACCAAGGCTCCATAGACCCTGGCCCTGAACCTTCCCATGTGCAGTGGACAGATCAGATGGTCCCTAAGACACTTGAGGAAGAACAGAGGTTGGGGAGAGAGGCCCATGGACAGTGGTTCAGATTGGGGAAGGTTAGGAATAGAGACACTCTGTTGGACCCCAGAGGAACAGCGGGAAGGAGGAATGGAGAAGGACAGAGGGAGCTCAGGCTCCCCTGCACCTCCTCCATACTTACCCCTTTACTCCATACACATCAGTGTTGGCACAGGATGCTGTCACGGCACCTACGATAGCGCCAATGATGCCGGGGATGCCATGCAGGTTGTGAATGCCACATGTGTCCTGGACCCGCAGCCGGGACTCCAGGAATGGCTGGATAGGAGAGACAGGTATTGCTCAGGCCCTGGGCTGTGGCAAGGGTGTGGGGGAACCAAATACATGGAGCCCCAGGATTCTCCAGCCTCCAGCCCCTTCCCTAGGGAGCCCCCCACCTCCTGTCAGGAACATAGAGGCCCCTGGATTCTCCAGCCCTTAGCCCCTGACCTGGGCCCCTCACCGTCAGGTACGCAAAACCCAGGGTGGAGACAATGCCGCAGATGAAGCCAACGATGAGGGAGCCATAAGGCATGAGCATCATTTCAGCCGCCGTCCCCACAGCCACCCCTCCTGCAAGCGTGGCATTCTGGATATGCACCTAGGGTGGGGCAGGCAGGGTGGGCTGGGGCTCAGTCCTCTCCCAGAGCCCAGCACACTCTGTGAGTGTGTGTGTGTGTGTGTGTGTGTGTGTGCGCGTGTGGGTGCATATGTGCACATGTGTGCTGCACCAGCAGTCTGGCCATTTCCCATGGGCACAAATCAATGTACTTGTGTCCTTGCAGGTGAGCCCTCTTGGCATGTCTGCACATTCCCTCTCTATCTGTATGCTCAGGCGTGCACGTCTGACGGTCCCTACACACATATGTGCTGACGTCAGGACCTGTGGGGCCTACGTGCAGAAACGCCCACGCTGACATCTGTGGACATACAACAGGACCAGCTGACTTTCTCTGAGGCCCTACCGGCACCAGGTGCTATGCTGCCTGCCATGGGAATGATATCAGTACATTTCTACAAAAGCCCAGGAGGTAAGAACAGTTCTCTTTGGATGTTTGCAGAGGAGAGAATTGAGGTTCAGGGAAACCACACATCTAGCAAGAGGCAGAAAGGTATCCTGATTCAGGTCTGTGCAGAGCCAGAGCCCCTGACCTTGAATCTGTTCTGTGTCCTTGTCAGCATGTGTCTGATTCTCTTCCCCCTGATGCGTGTGTCCCTACCTCTCTGTGTGGTGAGTGTCCAGTGCATCGAGGGGCTCATGGCAGCATCCTGGAATAACAGGTACTCCTGGCAGTGTTCCAGCACACATATACCCGTGTCAAGAAGCTAGTCTCAGACTATGAAATATAGAGGTGGTCTTCTCTTTATAGAAAAATCTATCAACACCTATGGGGCTTGGCCCCTCCCCACTAGTGACAGAACAATCTGTCCAAATGGTGTGAGAGGGAGGACACTGTGAAACCATACCCCCCTATAAACCTCCCCAGGGGAGTGGACGGGCATCAAAGGAGTTCCCTTTCTGAGTATATGGCATGGGGCAGGTGAAGGCAGCTTTAGGAAGGCTGAGGGGCAGACAGCCCGGGTGGCTCAGCAGTTTAGCACCGCCTTCGCCCAGGGTGTGATCCTGGAGACCCAGGATCGAGTCCCGTGCTGGGCTCCTTGCCTGGAGCCTGCTTCCCCTCTGCCTGTGTCTCTGCCTCTCTCTCTCTATGTCTCTCATGAATAAATAAATAAAGTCTTAAAAAAAAAAAAAAAGGAAGTCTGAGGGCCAATGTTTGGAGGATCCAAAGCCTGGCAGAGGGGAAGTGCCCCTGACAACCCTACTGGGCAGGTCTGATGGGGTGCTCAGCCCAGAAGAGGTGTCAGCACCTGAGGTGGGGAGAAGGAAAATGAGAAGAGCCACTCATCCAGAGCAACCAGTGTCACAGAATCTGGGAATCTGGCTCTAGGCTCTGCCAAAAACTAGCTATGGAATCTGACCAAATAATTTCTCCCCAAAACTCAGTTTTTTCATCTGTAGGATGGGTGTGATAATCCTGATGCTGTCTGCCTCACAGAGTTGCTGGTAGAGCCTGATGATCAGTGCCCAATGGGCTCAGGTCATACACCTTCCCCCAGAGCTCTCCAGGGTACCCCCCACTGCTCACCATGTCCAGCTTGCCTTTCTTGTGCAAGGCACTAGATAGTGCCACTGAGGTGAGCACGCAGGCTGCCAAGGAGCAGTAGGTGTTGATGGCAGCTCGGTGCTGGGCGTCTCCGTGATTGGACACAGCTGAGTTGAAGCTGGGCCAGTACATCCACAGGAAGAGGGTGCCTGGCCAGACCAGACAGGGCCCGTGGGCCCAGGAGGTGTTAGATGGGCCCCACAGAGCTCAGGCAGACATCCTGTCCTTAGTTCCAGAGATGTCATTATGACTCACACGCCCCAGCAGTTTCACACCCCTGCAGCTTTACTCATGCTGGGGAGTCTTCCCAGAACATCCTCCTCGCCTTACTTATTATTACCTAACTTCCACTTGGCCCTCTACTCTGCTCCAGAAAGTCTACCCTGGCCCCATAACTGGGCTAAATGCCTCCCACCTTACTCCCATGGCGCCCTGAGGGAGGATGTTTTTCCCTACTGCAGGGAGATTATCTGGTAACATTGCCATCTCTGCCATCACCCCGTGAGGAGCTCCTTGAAGGCAAGGCTGGGTTTTAGGAGACCAGAGTGGGTGGTTGATATGTATTCTCTGGAATGAATGGACATAGGAAGTAGGAATTCACACCTTATACTAGCCTAGGGGATGGAGTGACCTGTTCCTGGTTACCACTTTATCTGCTTTGTGGGATGCTAGGGAAAACAGGATGAGAGACCAACTTCTTCCAGCCCCATAGGAAAAAGGGACAAACATCTGAGATCCTCAAGGTGTATACAGGCAACACTCTCTGCCCTTTCCTCAAAGGGAACTGCCTTCCACCCACCAGACCATGTGGGGATCAGGTGTAATTATGGCAGCCTGAACTCCTCATGGAGACCCTCACCCATTATGGTGGGTCTCACTCCTCATGGTGATCCTCACCCATCATAAAGGTCCTCACCCAGCATGGCAACCCTCAGGCATCATGATGGCCTTTATCCATCATGGCCATCTTCACCCATCGAGGTGGCCCTCAATCATTATAGCAGTTCTCACCAATCATGGCAAAGAGGTCCGAGTGGTACACAGAGCTCTGCCTCTCCTTGCTCTGATGTAGGCCGGGTCGGTAGAGGATCCAGGTCACTGTGAGCCCAAAGTAGGCGCCAAATGTGTGGATAGTCATAGAGCCCCCTGCATCCTTCACCTGGGGTACAGGGATTTGTCAGGCTCTTCTCTCCCTCCCCTCTACTGGTACTTTCTTTCCCCTCCCCCATGAAACACACACACACACACACACACACACACACACACACACACACACAACTCCATCTGTCTCTGACTCCAGAAGCCCAGGACCCCCACAGACCAATTGGTTGGAAAGGGGAGAAAGTGGGGATCCCTGAGCCCAGGCTGTGAGCCTGTCGGCAAAACACCAGAGCATCTTCACCCAGCAGATGGCATTGCGTCTAGATGGGAAATCCGGGCTTGGATGCTCCATCACAGAGTGGGAAGAGGTGAAGCAGAGCTAAAACCCAGGGCCGCCCCCTACCTGGCTTGTCAGCCACTAACTTCCACCGTATCTTAATTCCTGGGAGCCCTTCCCCTCCTTCCGGGCCTCTCCTCTCCACATTTCTTCCCCCACCCCCAACCACTCCCAACCCAGCATCATGCAGTCTACACTGTCACTCCTCATCTCCCCAGCATCCTGCCACAGTTCTTGCCCTACACCTCCCAGCTGTCCTCCCCACCAACCCGCCTACCCCATCTCCACACTTCTCCCCTCCGTCCCCTGCAGTCAGAGCAGACAGATTGGTTTCTTCCTCCTCTGTCCCTTCTATGCCTCAAGTACCTCATTCACAAAGTGGGGGAGATTGCAGTGACTTAGCAGGGCTGTCTGGATGGTGAAACTAAACTCGTGTAAAGCACCTGGTGAGCGCCTGGTACCCTGCAGGTGCTTGGTTGACCTGGCCTTCCTTCCCATGTCCCCACCTCCCCTCTTTATAGCATCTTCTTCCTCCCCACTCCATACCAATCTCGGGGGAAACTCTAATCAGAATCACACTTGCTCCTTTACTTTAGTTGGGGAAATCCTGTCAGAGAGGTAAGCATGTTGTCCAGGGTCACACAGCTAGTTGTGGAGTTAGTGGTTGATGGAGCTGGGTTCCCTGGTTACCAGCCTGGCAGGTGCCTCTACTGGCTGTGGGACCTGGGGTAGGCCCTTTAACCTCAGCTTCCTCTTTTGTAAAGTGGGAGTAATGATTGCGCCTATCTCAGAGATGAGGATGCATGAGATCAGCCATGTGACTCATTCAGAGCAGGGCCCAGCCAAAGGCAAGTGCTTGTTGTATTACATGTCAGCAGTGATTGTTGTATTTTGACTTGGCACAGAGACAGGCCCAAAGGCTGTCGTGCATGGAAAGAATTTCTGTAGCAAGCTGGGAAGGATTTTTGAGGGCCTCTTCACTCAGGTCCAAGATACTACATTATCAGCCTATTTCAGATAATGCCCATTGGCCCCACTAGCTTCTTTCTTCTCCACACCTCCCACGCCAGCCAGGCCCCAAGGCCAGTGTGCTCAGCTTCTTTATATCTGTCGAACTACCACCATCTCCTTGTACTACCCCAGTCCCTGTCCCATTATCTCTCACAGGGTGACAAGGACAGCCTCCTTGCTGGGCTCCCTGCTCCCAGCTGTTCTCCTCACACCACAGCCAAAGCAGCATTTCCATTACACGTGTCTGACCGTGCCGCTCCCCTGTCTGAAACCTTCCACAGCTCCCAATGACAAAAGTTGAGACTATTTAATGCCATCTCCAGGAGTCTTGATGATCCATGCTCCCCCCTCATTATCCCTCCAAGCCTTTCCTGCTCCCCCCCTCCTCCAGCCAGGTGGAGCCATCAGAGACCAGAGACCTTTCACGGTGGGCCTCCCTCAAAGCCTATGCACTCACTGTTCCCTCTGCCATACTCTTTCACCTGGTTATTCCCCACTTGACTTCTAGCTTTGACATCTCTTTCTCCAGAAAGCCTCCCTGACCTGCCCTGCTGGTTCAGGGATCTTCCCTTTATGCCACAGAGATCTGACTCCGCTCCTCATCACACTGCATGGTTACTGTCTATTTACTTTCTGGCTCCCTCACTAGATTGCGAGCTCCTTAGAGTCTAAGTGAGAGGCCTGCCCACCTCTGTATCACAGTGCCTGGAGCATTACCTGCCGTGCAGTCAGACTCCAAAATGCATTTACTTGACAAATATTTGTTGATCACTTATTAGGCATTGAACTAGGTGCTGGGGATACAGATAGTCCAGACAGATCAAGTTTATTGGAGAAAGAGAAACATTACAAAGAAAATAAACCAAGTCAATGTGAGAGAGAGTGCCTAGGGGTAGGGGGGCCAGTAAGATAGAGGGCAACACTGTGGGGTGGGGGGAGAATCTGGGAGGGTCTCTCTGAAGAGGTGATATTCCATCTGAGACCTCAGTAATGAAAACAAGTGAGGGATGAGCATTACAAGCAAAGGGAGTAGCAAATGCAAAGGCCCAGGGGTGGAACCAAGCTTGATGTGTTGAGGAGCAGACAGCAGTGTGTGGCCAAAGCACAGAAAGATGAGGAAAGAGTATATTATAAGCTTGGAAGGAAAGGCTAGGGGCAGAACATGTGAGGACTTATAGCAAATTTGGATTTTACTCGAAGTAAAATTTTAAAACCACTGGAGGGTTTTAATCAGGAGAATGGTCTTACATGCATGCATTATTGACAGGCCTCCATGGCTGCTGGTGGAGATTGGCCTGAGGTAGTGAGTGGGGCAAGGATGAAGATAGGGAGATGAGTTAGGAGGATGAGATATGGTGGTTTGGGCCAGTCTGGTAGCTGAAGAAAATGGCAAAATGAATGACTGAATGTAGTGTGACCTAAAAGAAAAAAAACAACAACACTTCTACCCCTTGTGGGGGGTGGGAATATTCCAGGCAGAATCCAAATGTAGAGGAGTTGGGGGCTAAGAAATGGATGAAGTCCCTGAATGGGTGGCATCCTGCAAAGGTGCCAAAGATGTATCTGAGCTAGAGTCAGAGGTCTAAGGTGCCCCTTACTGGGGCCATTGAATTGGCCAAATTCCAGGGGAATGATTCCTGCCATAGTCCATGTGAATGTCATCTCTGGAGTTGTGCAGTGTGCAACCTATGCAGCTGTACATGTTCACTGTGGCCATTCCCTTACAGATCTTCCCTTACAGATGTGTCCCCCCCCAATACACTGGATCCCCCCCCCAAAAAAATACACTGGATCCTTCTCTTGGCAGAGCAGTCTGAGAATGAGGTGTGTGTGTGCTCAAGAGCATGTGCGGGAACACACATTCTTCCCATCCAATATGCAGGAAAGAGAAAGGAGGGAGAAAACCACTATAGGAGGAACCCCTGCTTTGCCCAGGTGTTGGACTGATTTGCTGGGTGGACCACCATCCCTGTCCAATAAGTGTCATCACTCTCCCTTTAGAGATGAGGAGACTGAGGCTCACAAAGTTAAGTGACTGGCCAAGGTTGAATTGAATCCAGCTCACATGCCTCCCAAGCTCTCTCTTTCTTTCCTTCCCTGCTGTTACCCCAAGTATCCCCCCCCCAATTCTGAGCCCTGCTCACCTCTAGTAGATTGAGGAGGATAAACTCATTCACCGAAAAGAGGGTCACTTGGAAGAGAGTCATGATGAGTAGCTGAACAGGGCTGACTTTGCCCAGAACTGCCCCGAAGGCCACACAGACAGAGCCCACGCAGAAGTCCGCATTGATGAGGCTGTGGGGAGACAGGTCAGGGGAGGTGCTGAGGCAACAGCAAAAAGTGGCACTCCAAGTCCCCAGGTTGAATCTGGACGTTGGTCGTCTGTGAATTTGGGCTCATGGCTTAACCTTTCTGAGACTCAGTTTCATGGTGTGATCATGAGCATATCACATCTTAAAGCTACTCTAGGAATGAAAAGAAATAGCACATGAAAGGGCCAGCACAGCAGTGACCATACCAGATGCCATACCCTTCCTCCATGGCCCCCATCCCAGTGCTCCTTGCAGGTAGCTTGTGTTCAGGGCACCCAGGTCATCTGGCTGCTGTTATGGAACATGCCCCCATATTTGGGGGCTTGCCCTGTCCTCCATCCTCTATATGCTCTTCCAGAACCTCTTCTGACTCCCTCCTCTTTCAGGAAATCTTCGATTCTTCCATGCAGATATGGTCTCCGCCTCCAGACCCTTATCTCTCACTCTATACACACCTCTTCTGCTGGCTACCAGGCCCCTGCTTGGGTTTGAGCTCTCATGGCCTCCTCTTCACCTTACCTAGGAGAGAGGTTCTGTGTCCAGGGAAGAGAGAGAGGCCCTTCTGCAGGAAGTAGGGAGCTGGGGGCTGGGTAGAGGGGGGTAGGAAGACCAACAGAGAGAACAGAGGTAGAGGAGCATCTTGGTTCTCCTTAAGTCTGGACCCTGAAGGGGTGGTGGAAGGGGAGGAGGGCGGGGGGTGGGAGTGAATGGGTGATTTGCACTGAGGCGGGTACTTGACGGGATGAGCACTGGGTGTTATTCTGTATGTTGGCAAACTGAACACCAATAAAAAATAAATTTATTATTAAAAAAAAAAAGTCTGGACCCTGAAAGCCCAGCTGGGCAGCAGAGGGTTGATGAAGAGGTGGATATCCAGGTAGATGTCATGTAGCCAGATGAGACCCTGGTTCCATCCACATGGAAGGCCTGCCTAATCCAGTCCTTCTTGGGCTCAGCCAGTAGCAAAGCTGTCCTGGATTCCAAGACAGAGTCATGAGAGTTGTTCATGGAAGTGGGGCAAGGTGTGTAGGTACAGTAGAAGCTACTTTCTCAAGCCATTCACATCCAGAGGAAGGGCTCCCTGCCCCATGCTGAAAGGTGTGTGTGTGTGTGTGTGTGTGTGTGTGTGTGTGTGTGTGTGAAAGAGAGAGAGAGAGAGAGAGAGAGAGAGAGAGAATCAGGAGCGAGAGGTGAGAAGCCAGCTAATTGTAGGGCCAGGGTGTAGAATGGGGGCTGCTCTGTCGGGGTCCCTCCCAAGATGAGGATATTCATTGGAACATCTCCTCCACTATGAGCCTTGTTTGCTGCTGAATGAATCATGGCAGTTACTAAGTGCCAGGCACTGAAATACCCCTGTTCAGTACTGCATATGCCTTCCTGTGCCATGCCCAAACCTGAGGGGACAGGTACTATTACTAGCCACATGATAGGGTTGGAACAGAGAGGCTTATTAGAGAGGCTGAGTTATTTGCTCATGTTCCCATGACTGTAGCCAGAAGACCAGCTGACAGAGGTGACCTCAGAGAGGGAGAGGCCCGTACTTTGGGCCATCAGCTGCCAGGAGATAGAGGTTTGCCTGTCACATCTCAGGAGGTCCCCAGAGGCTCAGGGAGAGCCTGCACAGGGCATCCCCCTACAGGTGGGACCTGGGGTACTCTTCAGCAGGGCAGAAGCCAGGAGGAGGGTCTGGGGACAACCGGATCATCCAGGACTTAGCACAAGAATTGGCTCCAGCTCAGTGGCTAAAAATCAATTCCTTGAAAGCCAATTTGCCAAAACTCAATTTGTCAAGTGACCAACTTGCCAAATAACTGATTCACCAAAAACTCACCAGCTCATAAGTGTATGATAATTCCCTTTGACAATTTTTAAAAAGTCGTATACTTCTGTTTTTCATTTAGCCACAGCTCTTTTGCTTGGGTGACAAGGATATCCCAGGTGTTTCCATACTTTAGGTCTCGGGCTTTGAGACTGAGACTTTCTTGTGTGTTTTGAACTGCATGGTGATATGCATGTCAAAGATTTTGCATACAAAAGACTGACTTATTGGTTCTAACACGTCTTCTATCTAGTCAACTGTTTTTTTTTTTCAGTTTCTCTTAAGTCATGGCTTCACTGATTGGCTTGTGTGAAGTAATATCTGGCAAGTATTTGGCAAATGTTTTACGTTTCAGACACCTGGTCTATGATCCCCGGTGGGGCCCTCTAAGTGACAGCAGGGGTTTGCACGTTGAACGTGGTTTTCTTTTTCTAAACACATCCAGCAGGCTAAGGAGTGTTCGTTTGCACATCCGCCCCGCCTCCAGACCCCGCCCCGGGCCTCGGGGCCCGCCTCTCACCCTAGCCCCACTCCACCCCTTCCCCGCCCCCCAGCCTCCGACCCGGCCCCGCCCCGCCCCCTCGGCCCCGGCCCCGCCCCCGCTCACTTTTCCACGCCCACGCGAATGTTGCCCCGGTAGTAGGAGTGGAACCAGCCCTGCATGAGCAGCGCCCACTGGATGCCAAAGGCTGCCAGCAGGAAGTTGAAGCCCACGGAGCTGTAACCGTAGCGCTGCAGGAAAGTCATGAGGAAGCCGAAGCCCACGAAGATCATCACGTGCACATCTTGGAAGCCTGCGGGGAGAGCGCAGTCGGGGTCTCGGTGACCTAGCCCTCCCTCGCCCTGGGTCTGGGCCAGCGCTGACTGGCGCAGTGCCTCTGTCTTCCGGGGCCGCCGACCCCCCAGGTTGCCTCTGGAGCCCCCTCCCCACCTCTGCCTGCATCTGGATCCCGGGGCTAGGTGCAGTCAATGAATAGTTCTGCTGGCCATAGAACAGCCACTACCCCTATCTTGTCCTAAGACCCTCTGGAGGGGGCTGGGCTGGGGGGACCGAGGTGAATCCCCCACACTTTAGACCGCTTGTTCTGATGCCAACAAATGCCTGAGCGCTCCCTCAGGAGATGACAGCCTCCTCTCCACCCTCACCCAGGGTGGAGGTGGGCAGCTGGGCATTTGAAATTGGGGCCGGGCTGTGGCTCACACCTAGAATCTAGGGCCTAGAACCCAGACTCTCTGCAGCCTTGCTCCTCAACTCCATTTTTTTAGTACAGAGAAGTTAGTCTCATCTGGGCCTGAGTCCCTTGAGGGGCCAAGCACATGAGTTGATCACCTCCCTCAACCCACGAACGTCACATTCCACCTCCACCCCCAGCAAGTGCACTTTCTTGCACCATTGAGACCCGAATTTGGATCCTAGTTCCTCCATCTGGCAGATGACTCTGGAAAGTCAGGTAACATCCTTAGGTCTTAGTGCCTTCTGTAATACTTTCTCACAAAGTCTGCAGAGATTAAATGTGGATGTGTGGGTAAACCACCTAGCAGTGTCTGTCCCACTTGCTCAAAATGGACAAGTGTCATTATTTACTGTTGCTTTATTTTTATTTATTGTTACTTAGGCATAGACTAACTCTGAGTTTTTTTTTTTTTTTTTAAGATTTTATTTATTCATGAGACACACAGAGAGGCAGAGACACAGGCAGAGGGAGAAGCGGGCTCCGTGCAGGGAGCCTGACGTGGGACTCGATCCGGGGCCTCCAGGATCAGGCCCTGGGCCGAAGGCAGCACTAAACCACTGAGCCACCTGCGCTGCCCTAATTCTGAACTTTTCTACAAATTCTAGAGTCCCAGAAAATAATAGCCAAGTGCTTTAGGAAACAGTTACAAAAATAGAAGGCCGTAAGAGGAACTACAGATGCCACAGGAGCCAGATTGAAGGTTTCCCACTGCCCAAATCTGGGACGATTTGAGCACCAAAATTATGTACTGTAATGAATTAAAAGCATTACGAAATAGGAACTCGGAATAGGAAATAAATTAGATCATGGGGAGGGCTCTTGCTTGGAACAGAATGCTGAGGGCCAGACAGTTAAATGTGGAATGAGCACTGAGGTTGGAAAATCGTGATTTTCACAGTAAAGATTCCATCAGTGGGTGCTAAATCCAGGGAGAAATTTTGATGAAGAGCAGAACATTTGCATTGTTTTCAAGAGTCTCCCTTAGATGTGAGTTGCAAGGGATTGAAAAAAAAAAACCCCAGAAATTATGGAGTGGAGAAACAGGACTACATCTTCACTGGGTGATCAAAATTAACGTCACCAATGAGACAGGTGGGTATCACGGGCCTTCAGATGTGATACTCTGAAGAAGACGTATTACCTGTATGGTCTTCCAGCCCAGCAGGCATTAGCCTCATCTACTCACGAGGAAGCACCAAACAGTAAAACAAGTAACAGACTGTTAGAAAGGAGGGGGGTGGTGAGGCTGTCTTCTTGAAAAATGTCAATGTCGTGGAAGACAAAGAAAGGCTGCAGAAACATTCCAGGTTAAAAGGAGCTAAAGAAATATGCCAAGTACGTTCAATACCTAGCTCCAAACTGGATCCTGGATTGGGCAGGTGGCATGCAAGGAGAGCTGTAAAGGTGGTTACTGACCCTTACTGCAGGGTCTCTGCCCATGGCCTTGCCCTGCCCGGGATGCTGCTCCTGCAGCACAGCCAATGACCTCTCTTCCTGCAGTTCTCAACAAAGCGTCAGCTCATCACAGAGGCCTACTGGACTCTTTAGTTTAAAGTTGGTTCTCCCCCTCCCAGCCCCCTCTTCCTTCCTTTTTGTTCTTTTTATTTTATTTTTTATTTATTCATGAGAGACATAGAGAAAGGCAGAGTCACAGGGAGAGGAAGAAGCAGGCTCCCCATGGGGAGCCCTGATCCTGATGCGGGACTCGATTCTAGGACCCCGGGATCATGCCCTGAGACGAAGGCTGATGCTCAACCACTGAGCCACTCAGGTGCCCCCTTTTTTGTTCTTATTACAGTCTGCAGTTGGGTATGTTTGGCCCGCTAGAGTGGTAAATGCCCAGAAGGCGAAGCTGTGCCTGTTTTCCTTGGCCCCATTGTTCCCAGCACCTGTGAGAGTGCCCTGGAGACTGTAAAGATCTGTGAATGAATGATGACTATTGTCACCTCAGCAGTACCCAAGGGTGCCAGCTGAGCAGCAGTCAATGAGCCCTAGGTGGGATTTCACGGGCAAGAGAGGCTGCAGGTTCTCTCTAGTCTGACACCTCCTGCCCACGGGGGTGGATAGCCTGGCTAAGGTGGGGGCAGCAGTGCTTATGCTCCAGCGGCCCTAACCTTGCCTGTTCCCAGCTGCCCCTTCTGTCCCCCCATCTCCACCCCGCCCCACGGCCCCCTTGGCTAGTGGCCACCTGGAGGTGGCTTAGGGGAGAGGCGCTGGCACACTGCAGGATACGTATGGGTGGAGGGCATACAAGCTGGTGCAGGAGAGCCATGAGTCTCACCCCAGTGTGGTGCCCTGAGCTGCTGTCTGGAGGCCTGTGTGAATTTGCAGGAACAAACAGCAGCTCAGTGTAGGTTTCACGATGCATGCAGCTGATTTTCGTGCATTATCGCGTTTTATGGTTTATCACGTTTCCAACTGTTGTGGGGGAATCTGAGCTAATGCGTGTGAAGCACCATACGTGGCATTATGGTTATTCTTGGGAATAACGGATGGGTGGCAGACTGGAGGAGAGGTGTGAAAGAGGGAGGTGACATTTTCAGACTACAGTTCCAAGCAGCGGGGAGAGGAGCTGGTAGGAGGGCAGGGCTGCTGCTAATAGATGCAGGGAATTAGGAGCTGGTTGTAGAGGGGGGGGCTGGGTCTAGTGCTGGCTTTGGGGTTCAGAGGACCACAGTGGGGAGGGTGGGGGAGTCGTGAGGGGTGGCAGGGCAGGTGGAAGGAAGGGAGGCTGGCTGTGCGGGGTGGTGCGGGGACCTGAGACGGGGCAGGCCCCGCAGATGGAGCTGTGACTCAGAATGTAGGCACAGTGAGGGGGAGACAGCAGCCGAGAGCTGGCCTGCCTTTGAAGCTAGCAGGCCGGACAGGGAAGGCAAGGCGCTGGCAGGGGGTGGGAGGAGCCCCTGGGTAGAGGAGCGTCACAGAGGTTTGGTGGCAGAAAGGAACCTTATGGGCAGGGGCGGAGGGTGGGTGTGGTGGGTTGGGGGGTACCTCCTGGGGCATATCTGCAAATTCAGGGCTGACTCTCATTCTCAGTGCACGGTCCCTGCCTGCCCTGTCTCGCCACTTCTCTGACCTCCACAAGTCCCGGGTGTCCTGACGTCTCTCTTTGCCTCTCTCTGGGGGTGTCTCTTTCTCCCTTGCTCCCACCTCAGGCCCACAGACACGAGCTTCTCTCTCCTTGGGCACCTCCTTGTTCCTTCGCTTGCTCCCTTTCTGCTTATCTCCCAAACTGGTCCTAATTTAGAACCCCAACCTACTACTTGATTAATTAATGTTTTATAAAGTTTGGGGCTACCTAAACTGTGTTTAGTGGTCATGGTTTGAGGATCCCAATTGTGTGACCTTTGGGAAGGACTAATCTCTCTGATCTGCAGTTTCTTTTTCTGTAAAGTGGGGATAGTACTTGTGCTCGGGTAGTGCTCACCCCAGAGCTTTGTGGTGCACATTTAATGACTTCATCCAGCCCTGGGTATAGGCCTGCCTCTTTGGCAATCGACCAATTCACTATTTCTCTTTTTCTCTTTCAAGTCTCTCCCTGTGTTTTGCACTGAGTTGGCAACTTGTTGTACATCAGTGGAAGTTGATGAAACGCCTCCCCTTCTCCCTCTTTCCCCAGCTTGGGGTGACACAAGCAGCCCTGCTCTGCCCAGAATCTGTCTTCTCAACCTGGAGACCCAATCACCGCCATCATGGAGCGCCGCTGGCATGCCGGCTTGCAGCCACGAAAGCTGCCACCAGGGGGCACCAGCGCATAACTGTTCCACTCTTCACCCCTTGCTAGCTCACACTCTCCCCTAACTCCAGGATGGGTCCCTCGTGAAAGGAGCCTCATCTCTGAAATCTGAGGACAAAGTTTCCCATGCTGCTGGATCACAGCACCCTCCTCCACCCTGCTGCACCAGAACAGAAAGTGGTGCCCTGCCTGGTGCAGCCTGGTGCCGTCTCCTTTCCCTTTTCTGTAGTCCAGCCTAGCCCAGCCCAAACTTTCTTTGAGGCCTCCTGGCTGAGTCCCTCGCTCCCCCAAGGCTCTGTGCCTACCTCCCCCACATCTCAGAGCCAAACACAGAACCACCCCATCACCACACAGTCTCCTGGCGATGGCACAGAGGCCAGAGGCCGGCGGAAAGCAGGTGGGCTGTGGGGTGGGATGGCTCAACCAGTCCCTGCCTGTGCCCCTGACACAATGCTGAGAGTCCTGGGAAAATCTCTAACCTCCACTTCTGACACCACAAGATGGAAAGAAATGCCCTGCCTGACAGAGCATGCAAAAAGCACTTGTAAGTGGGGAGAGCACAAAGGAATTTAAAGGCTATCATCGTTGAAACTAATATTCAGGGAGACGTTCTTCGGCCCTATCTCTAAAGAGACGCTAGGCCTCCACTCACATACCGTCGGTGATGGAGCACTCACTCCCCTCTGAGGACACTTGACACCAGCATTTACTGTCCCTTCACTTCATGCCACCAGATGTTCCCCACCAGTCACCTGCCATCTTCAATTTTCCTGGAAAGCCAGTGCATTAAATAACATTCCCACTTCATGGATGAGCACTGAGGCTCACTCAAGTGATGGACCCAGATCCGCTTAATTCCAAAGTCCATGTTACATTGCTCTCTGCTTGTGGGAGAGCTTGTCCTTTATTAAATGGAGCTGAATCTGAGATGCAGTTCCCAGGATTGCAGAGTGAGCCTGGCTGCTGTGGCCTCATGAAACAGTCTTTCGGGTGTTGAAACTATGGCATCCTCTGCCCTGGGTCATCTCCTAGAAAGGTGTCCTGTTCATCCTTCCGCCAAGTTTTAGGATCTTAGACTCCGATGGATGGCTCCTCCTCCTCGGGCCAACCCCCACCCCCCCAACACACACACACACACACACACACACACACACACATACACTGCCAACAGCCACGTAGGCCCCAGAGCAGCAGCCCATGAGGAAGCTCTGTGTTCAGCAGCCAGTGCCTGTAGCACAGGCTTCTGAGGGCACTGCCAGGGCAGGTCCCCAGCTGGCTCTGTGCCTGCTGCCTGCCAAGGGGCCCAAGCCTGGGGAGCAGTCCCAAGGCCTTTCTGAGCCCCAGCCTGAGCCAGTTGGAGCTGGACTCCTCTGGAAACCAGAGATGCCCAGCAGGCTACACTAATCCCCTGGGCAGGAATGGGGCCCATGCAGGTATTATGTTGACAGCTTAGACCCAAGAGCCCAGAAGGTACCACAAGGGTGTGACCTCATCTCATGCCCCTGGGAATTGCCACACTGGAGCCCACTTGTGCCAAGAGGCTATGTGCACTCTAACTCCTGACCATAACCACAATGACCAAGTGGACCTGAAAAGGGTCTGGCAAGAGGAAAGGGGGAAGATGAGCCAGGATGAAGGAGAGAGGTCCAGGAGCCCAGGGTCTTACTCTGGCTCTTTGGTTTCCTAGCCACTCCCCCTCTCTGGCCATAGTCTCTTTGTCTGTAAAATGGAAGTCCCAACAGTGCCCTCCTTGTAGAGTGGTGGGGGTGTCAAAGGAGAGAACACATGCTTGCTATCTTGCATTGTTCCACTATTTGCCAAGGAATCCTGAGGCCAAGGGTCTCTCCCTGTACTTCTCTCCTCTCTGTCACTTCTTATGTGATGACCAAGAGCTTCCTAGCACCCATAGGGGAAATGGCAGGAGAAACTGAAGCCCTCTTTCATGGCTGGGGCTGTCTCATCCCCCTTAGCAACCTCCCTTCTTTCCCTTTTTGCAAACCCTACCCTTGGGCCACTCTGCACCACTCACCTGCTCCCAGTAGCCTGCCCTGCTTCCCCCCTCCTCACTGTTGCACCTCCTTGCAGGAAGCTGTCTCAGATCTCTTCTGCCTAGAGAAACTGACACCATTGAGGACAGGGTGTGGGGATGCTCTCGATGAGTCTGGGAGCCCTTTGGGGTCAGAGACCCAGGATGCACATCCAGAGTGGCCATAAGTCTTGGTTTGTTGGAAGAGTCATGATTTACATCTGTGTCCTGGCAAATTAATGCTAGCACAACTCCCTCACCTCATCACTCTCAAAAGTGTCATTGATTGAGAAATTATATGGCCACCCTATAGGTAAGTGATTGTTGTGTGAATAAATGAAGGTGGATGTGGATGGAGTGGGGATAGGTACTGGGGAGATGTGAGGACTGCACCCCTCATTGGGGAGGTTCTGAGCTCCTATTATTTTAGGGCTTTGAGACTTTCCATCATTTGGATTCATCAAAGAACCTATTAATTATTGAAGCCCATGGAAGACCTTGCCTCCCATGCTTTGCTGAGAGGCTGGCTTTATGGCTAAGAGATAAGCAAGAACGAGAGCAAAGGAGTGGAACTGGCAAAGGAGGACCTCAGGCTTGCCTGCCTATTCATTTGCTGGGTCTGTCCAAGGAGAGTAAAGGGGTCAGTGAAGGGCAGATTTGGAGATAAATTCTAAGGCTACAGCTGTTAAGATCTGTTAAAACATGACCCTGAGTGGAGCCCAGTAGAGGCTGTGGTCTCAACCAGCACAAGGCACACTGTCCTTCTGTCACTTCCCTCCTTCTAGGCACCATATTTCTCTTATTGTAGCCTGTGTTGGGTTAGCTTTTTGGCAACCATTTAATATGGCTGTCTCCCACTGAGTTGGCATCCCCCTCACCCTTGTCTTTATTCATGCAGGTCACCATCTTGAATGTATGCAGTTATTTGTTTGGATCTAGGTAAAATGTTATTTCTGGAGGTAAAGACTCCCATTACCCTTCCATTACTTCCATTACCCATTGAATAGGGTATTCAAGCCATGCAGGGAACGCTAGTTGGCATAGGTGGCTGTTGCTGATAAGCTTTAGAGTCCCTGCCGAGACTAACAGTCCACCACCATGTGAGCACCAACAATTGGAATGAATGTCATTGGCTGCTGGTATATGGCATGGAAAATCAGAAAACGCAAGGGCATGGAAAGAGCCCTGGGCTAAGACTCTGGAGGTTGGGCCGACCTGAGTGACCTTGAGCCAGTTTTTCCAACTCCTGAATCCTAGGTCATCTGTGCTTTAGTGCTTCTCCAGTAATTGCTCCATTAGGACGTGAGGGCTCCATGGCCAGCACCATGGCAGAGCTTGACAGGCACTGTGTCACACCAGCCTCACCCCAGCCCTTTAAGGCAGGTGCTCTTATTGTCTCTCTTTGACAGATGTGGAAATGGAGTCTTGGTGAGGTGGACACGTGCCTAAGGTCACCCACCTGGTTAATGGCAGAACCATGACAGAAGTGAGATCTGGCGATTCCAAAGCCATGCCCTAACCACAGCACCACAGACACCAGAGAATTCAGGATGTTGGTTCTTCCTCTCCAAGCCAGAAGGGGGTGGGTGCCACCATCCCACACACGCCTCCCCACACAGCAGGACTGGCAGGTCAACGAGCCATCCTGCAGCCTGTGACATGGGACCTACCCCCTTCTGTGGAGAGTACGGACACAGCTGGACAAGGGAGCCGGGTTCACCCTCTGGTTGGTGACTGAGATGGGACTCAGGACAAGTAGGGCTCTCTGCCAGGGAGGCTGGAGGCCTCTGATGGCACCCCCAGTGAGCTCCCTCTGGTGAGTTTTCCCTATTACCTGAACACAGGGAAAAGGAGTTGGTGCACATGTGGCCATTTCTCAAGCGTGCTCTGCAGAGCCTGGCGGGTGCCCAGGTGGGGAGGCCGGGTGGGGAGGGCCAGGCGGCTGTGAGCAGCTGCCTCCTCCACCCTGCCCGGCCCACCCACTGTTCCCGAGGAGCAGCAGGCCCCGCAGGTGCGCGGTGAGGCAGGGCTCCGGCCGGGAACCTGCCTGCGAGGTGGCCAGACTTACTCGGGTAGCGGTAGTAGAATTCATTCTCCAGGTCGCTGGTGGAGTTCTCAGCCTCCTTCTTGTCGATCCAGTGGGGATCGGCATCCATGTCATAGCGCACAAACACGCCGAACAAGACCACCAGGGCCACCTGCAGGAGCAGGCAGGTGACCGGCAGCCGCCAGCGGAGGTTGGTGTTCCAGACCATGCTGCGGGGGCGCTGGCCAGGGAGGGCGGCGGGCACTTCGGACCGACGCTCGCAGGCCGGGGAGGCTTATAAGACCCGGGCAGGGGCGGGGCGGGGCGGCCGCGTCGGGTGGCGGAACAGCTGACCCGGGTGCGCCCGCGCGCTCGCCCAACCGGCAAGGGGACCGCGGGCTCGGGGCTCGCCTCCATCTCGCCCCCCAGCCTCCCCCGTCGGGGGCCCCGCGGCGGGAGCAGGGGCGGAGAGTGCAGGCAAGTGGGAGGGGATGGAGGCGCCTCAGCCTCGGTGGATCTCCTCCGTTCCCCGCAGCCTGCCTTTCCGCTTTTGTTCCGCGCATCAGGATCCGAGACAGAAAAGGCCAGGTTATCTGCCTCCCACAGAGAGAAGAACGGAGGAATTCCTCGACAGCGCTCATCAGCATCACCAGCATCACCACCATCACCACCATCCCTCCCTCTTTCTGATCCCAAAGTTCCTACAGGGAACATGAAAAACCAACAAAAGTGTAAGAACCAGCATAGACCAGAGAAGCCTGGAAGAAGCGTGACAGTTCATACAATTGGTGAATTGTATCCTGGAACAGAGAGACGATGTTAGTGGAAAACCCGGTGAAATCCACATAAAGTCTGAAGTTTAGTGTTTTTTAAGATTTTGTGTGTTTATTCATGAGAGACACAAAGAGAGGTAGAGACATAGGCAGAGGGAGAAGCAGGCTCCCTACAGCAACGGGGAGCCAGATGCAGGACTCGATCCCAGGACCCCAGGATCACACCCTGAGTGGAAGGCAGACACTCAACCACTAAGCCACCCAGGTGCCCCAGGTCTGAAGTTTAGTTAATAGTTTTTGTGCCTATGTGGGTTTCGTGGTTGTGACGACTGTACCAGGCACTTACGTGAGATGTTAGAAGGGGAAACAGAGTGCCTGGTAGAGGTGAACTCTGTATTGTCTTTGTAACTTTTCTGTAAATCTAAAATTATTCCTGAAAAAAAAAAGGAAGGTATTAAGAAAAAAGAATATATATATATATATATATACATATAGTCTATATAGTCCTTAGCGGGTCAGAGAGTGGAGTGTGTGTGTGTGTGTGTGGGGGGGCATTGTAGCCATCACCATAAAAGGAGATATAGATAGGATAGGAATTGAGAAGAAATACTCCAACCCCTACCTGTTCCCAGTTGATAAGGGAGCCACAGGTACGCAGTCCCTGGGGGTTAGCTGCTCAGGACACAGGGCAGGACTGAGAAGGGCAGATCAGATACTTGGGGTGGAGATGGGATAAATGGAGCATAAACAGCAGGGGCCTTTAGGTTTTCTTTATATATATATATATATATATATATATATATATATATTTTTAGTTGAGCTTGATCAGGAATTATCTTTTGGTTAAGATGTGTGATC
The DNA here is from genome assembly GCF_018345385.1 of Vulpes lagopus. Classification (NCBI taxonomy): domain Eukaryota; kingdom Metazoa; phylum Chordata; class Mammalia; order Carnivora; family Canidae; genus Vulpes; species Vulpes lagopus. The sequence continues at coordinate 112,734,008 of NC_054827.1, forward strand.
TTCAGGTGAGGAAACCAGAGGGTTTAAGTGAAAAAAAAAATTTTTTTTTCTTTTGGTTTAAGTGAAATCTATGCTTAGTCTATATTTTGTCAAAATAAATTTGATTTTCTAATTTTTCCTTATAAAAGGAAATACTCGGGGCACCTGAGTGGCTCAGTGGGTTAAGCATCTGCTCTGGTCATGGTCCTGGAGTCCTGGAATCGAGCCCCCCACATCGGGCTCCCTGCTCAGAGGGGAGTCTGCTTCTCCCTCTGCTTCTCACCCTACTCGTGTGCGTGAGCGCTCTCTCTTTCTCTCTCTCTCAAATAAATAAAATCTTTGAAAATAAATTTAAAAATTAAAAAGGTAACACTGTAGAGATTTTGGAAAATACAGAAAGTAACAAGAAAACCAGCTGTAATTCCTCTACCTATGGACAACCCTAACATGAGACAGAGAAAGGGAACAAGAAATCCATACTGTAATACTGATATCTAGCTACTTTATCCACTTAGTATTTTGTAAACATTTCCTGTATTCTCATTCTTCTATACCATTTTAATGGCAGGATATACCATGCCTTATTTAGCCAACCCCCTAGTGTTAGACAATGGGGTTGCTTTGGGTTTGTTTGGTATAATAAATAACCCTGTCATGAACACCCAGGTGTATAGGTCTTTGTATGGATTTCTGTGAGTTTCCAGAGGCTAAATTGCTTTGATACATGTTGCTAAAAGTCCTCCAAACAAAGCATGTGTGTCATGTGCTGCATGGCACCTGTGCACCCTCACCAACGCTGGATTATAAAAAACCACTGCCAGTTTGAATCCCAGATTTGTAAAAGCTGGGAGTGCCATGCAGAACATCTGAGCCTGAGCTCCTGATCAAGGTGCTGGGAACTCGGGACCCCTGGGCAGCTCAGTGGTTGAGTATCTGCCTTTGGCTCAGGGCGTGATCCCAGGGTCCTGGAATCTAGTCCCACATCGGGCTCCCTGCATGGAGCCTGCTTCTCCCTCGACCTCTGTCTCTGCCTCTCTCTGTGTGTCTCTCATAAATAAATAAAATCTTAAAAAAAAAGTGCTGGGAACTCAAATGTGGTCCCATTGCACCCACATAGGCAACAGGGTGTCCCCCATTCCCTTAGCAAGAGAAGTAGCGGCTTCAAGACACAGCCAGACACGGAGGAGTGATACTGGCAAGAGGGGCCATTTTTTACATGCTTGCTTGGCCAAACCTTTTAGATTCATTCTAGTTCTCAATGAAACTCTTGCAAAGTGGATGATGGAGCTCCATCCTACAGATGAAACTGAGCTGAGATTCAAACTTAGGGCTGTCCTAAGTCACCACATATGCTGCTCACCCCTGCTCTGGGCAGGGCAGAAGAAAGGTTTGGTTTCAAGTACCCACACCCCCTGTTGCAGAGAGAGAGGTATCTAAGCACACAGCCAGGGGAGAATGAGGGGCAGGAGGCAAGGGCTGGGGATGTTTGGAGATGATGTCCTGGGAGCACAAAGGCGGAGTCATCCATTCCTCAGGGGGCCACAAGTTCCTTTAGGAGAGGAATGTATCTTACATCTAACTCTCTCCCCTGCCCACAGCACAGCTACATGCAGAGCAAGAAAGTTGAAGGAGGTGGAGGATAATATTCTTTGAGCACCTAACCGTATCCCAGGCACTATATTCTAGGTGCTAGGAGGTAAATCCCTGTCCCCATGGAAATTATTGGGGTGGGAGGTGACAAAAGCAAGCACAATAGAGAAGTACATGGTATGTGCCAGGGTGACAAGTGCCAAGCAGGACAAGGATGTGGAAAGTGGACTGTGGGAGGGCTGGGAATGTCAAGTAAATGCAGGGACCAGGGAAGGTCACACTGGGGAAGGAGGGATAAGATGTGGAGGGAGGAAGTGAAGGAGGGAGGGAGGAAGAGAGAGAGAAAGAAAAGATTCTTCTGCTGGCTCTGGTCCCACCTCATCCCTGACCTGGGGGCATGGCCCCCTCAGCAGCGTTTTGATGCTGCTGCACTTTCCTGACTGTCCCAGAGCAGCTGTTCCCTTCATTGGCTGCTGCCCATGGCCTTCTGGTAGACTGCACTCTCAGTGCCCACCCCTGGCCCCAACCCTCACCAATGGCCAGCAGCTTTATTTCTGGTGCCCCTGGGGCGGGGGGGGGGATGGCCACTTCTCCTAGAAATCTAGAAAAAGAATCTCCTTCCAGATTGTTTCCTCTGCACCTACCAAAGTAAGGCCAGGCCAGCAGGCTACCCCACCTGTGATGAGGCTGGCCCCCTGCAGAGAGTCTATCCTCCCCATGTGATGGGGGGCTGGAGCTGGGGTGGGGGGAAGATGGGAGCTCTCTCCTCTGGGCCCTTTGTTCACTTTCTTCTATCCCCAATTGCCATCTCGTGCATTCATCTCATCTTTCCTCTTAGCACTGGCCTCATGTGATCTGCTCCTCTATCTGTCTGTGGTCTATCCCCCTGTACCAGAATGTCAGCCCCCAGGGCAAGGGTCCCTAGAAGAGAGTCTAACTCAACATAGTTACTCATTAATGACTTTTGAATGAATGAATGAACTCTTTCAATGTATTTGGTAATCCGAGTGTGTCCAGAGCACCTACTGCATACATAGTTCAGTGTTAGGCCTGAAGAGTCTCACAAAGACGCCCCCCTACTTTGTGCTATACAAGAGGAGGCACAAGTGATTTGCCCTGGTGGTTAAAGCAGAATCAAGGACTTTCCCATGTAGTTGGGAAACATGCCCCTGTGCCGATCAGAGTGGGCTTCCTGGAATAGGAGAACTGATCTAGGACATGCAGAGCAGGTAGGAGATAGACCTTTCCTTCTCTGCCATCTGGCTTGTCTTGTCTCACCTGTCCCCCCAACCAAATGATTCCAGGCCACTTCCCCAGCCTGACCTGGTGCTTCCTCTGACCACCAGCAGGCTAGAATTCTGGGCATGTCCTCTGAGACCAGGGTTCAAGAAACTGGCTGCTCAGGTCTATCGGGCCAGGCAGGGGTTTGCCAGAGGAGCTAGCCACTTCCTCCTAAAATGTGGGTGACTTGACAAGTGAGGATGACAGGCGGGAATGATGAATTGAGATGGCTCCCTCCCCAGCCAGAGAGCGGGGTGTGGCAGTTATATGGTCTGGCAAGGTTAGAGGTGGTGGTGGTGGTGGCATGGTTTGGGCCAGAGGTGATTCAGATTGTCCTGCTTTGTGTCAGGGTCGCCCTGCTCCAAGCACGGTGGCCATGCAGTGGGAGCTGTGCTGGGATAGTCACTGCCATGGCTCTTCCCTGTGCCGATCCCTCAGGGCAGATCACTATCAGCACCTTTGGCATCTCTGGCCTGGGTCCCACAACCCACCTGAGGGTGTGCCAAGGGCACTAGGCCAGGTCTCACAAGTTCTTGAGGCTGATTCCAGTGCTATTAATTTGCCAGTACACACAATCTGTCTGGGCCTTATTTCCTCCGTCTGCAAATGGGTACCTGCCCTGCTCACCACTCCAATCTGCTGTGATGCTCCAAGGAGAACAACAGCGTGGTGCTTAGCACCTTGGCCCAGAGAGAGGTACAAGGGGGCCAGGGCTTGAGGGCCAATGCTGTCACCTCCTAGCTGGGTGAACTTGGGCAAGCCACGTAACTGCTCTGTGACTCCATCCTCCCATGTACACAATGGTGCAACATAGTACTCACCTCTCAGGATGGCTAGGAGGTCTGGATGACTCTAAGGCCCACAATATTTTAACACAGCAAGACAGTTGCTGGAGGAAACGGTAGCTCTCATTTGCAAGTAGAAATGAATGGGAAAGTCCCTTGTAAGTTGCAGAATCATAAATATAATTAGGGGTGACTTCTATGAGCTGGCTGATGGCATTCTCCTCTGGTGCTCTTTGAAAATTCTGCAGAAGGGTCCTGGAGGGGGAGTCCCATGCCCTCCCCAGAACCACAGAGCTGGGACCAGGGGTTAGGGCCCTGGGAAGCAGTTCTGGCCATGCACCATCCCCTTCATTCAGGTAGAGCCACAGAGAATGCCACCTCCCCACACCCATGGGGAGGTCTCCAGTGTGGCCAGCCTGTGGGTAAGGGAGAGGATGCAGCCCTCTCTGCCATGTTCCCTCCTTTGTGACAACTTGTGGGATCAAAAATATGGCCTCCGATAGTGGGAAACTGACCATCTTATTTTCTCTGCCTGGTGGGCTGCTCTGAAAAGGACATAGCATCCCATCCATGCTATTCCTGCCAAAAACACTTGCCCTGAATTCAGTCATGCAGAAGCAGCAGACAAACCCAAACCAAGGGACAGTTTGCAAAACGACTGGCCTGGATTCTTTAAAAAAAAAAAATGTAGATATCTCAGATGATCAAAGAAGGGGAACTGAGTTATGAAGGCATGACACACACAATGCTTCGACTCATCTGTGCCTGGCTCCTGGATCAAAACAAGGGCTATTAAAAAAAAAAAACACTATTGGGGGCACCTGGGTGGCTCAGTCCGTTAAGCTTCTGCCTTCAGTTCAGGTCATGATCTCAGGGTTCTGAAATGGAGTGCTGCATCGGGCTCCCTGCTCCCGGGGAGTCTGCGTCTCCCTCTCCCATCCTGCTTGTGCTCTCTCTCTCTCTCTCTCTCTCTCTCTCTCTGTGAAATAAATAATCTTACCCCCCCCCCCCAAAAAAAAACCCACTGTTGGAACAACTGGGGAAATCTAAAAATGAAGCATCCACTAGCTGAGGGATTTATCAATGTGAAGTTTTATGAGTATGATTATTGTTTGGTGGCCGTCTAGGAGAATGTTCTTGTTCTTAGAGGGTGTCTGGGGAAGCATTTAGAAGCAGAATGTCATATCTACAACTCTCAAGTGTGTGTGTGAGTGTGTGTATACAGATTGAGAAGAAGCAAGAGTGGTGAATCCAGGTGAAGGGCAGGCGCATGTGCATTGGACTATTCTCGTAACTTTTCTGGAGGTTTGAAATTTGTAAACAAGGTTGGAGAAAAGCCCTATGGGGCTGTCATTGGAAATCTCTGGACCTGTGGGGGGAAAAATTTGCCTCCCCAAGGCCTGGGACAGAAGCCACAGAGTCCTAGCCTCAGGGGGAATCCCATGCACACACTTTGCCTGATTACCTTTTGAACCCTGCAGGACCCACAGGGCTCTCTGTGTTCCTTGCTGCCTAGGGGCCACATATGAGGCGCCCACCCACTCCATGCTAGGGCTGTTGGTGGTGGCCCTCGTCGACGCAGAGAATGGTGTGAGTACAGGAGTCCATGAACTCACCAACAAATTAGAGGTGGGGGTGGGGTCCAGGGAAGGCAGACACAGAAATTACTACAGCAGCTCTGTGAACTGGGAGCTCCTAGGAGCCAAGCACAGAGCTAGGCCTTCCCTGGGCATCACTGTGTCTCCTCCTAACAATGGCTGACCATGCAGGTGGGAATTTTTTTTTTTAACAGGGTGGAGACTCTGACTCTGAGAGTTTAAACCATTGGCCTAATGTCTCACAGCTAGAGGATGGCAGGTGTGGGAAAGGAGGTGATGTGATCTCAGCCGTGAAGGGGTTTAACAAGCTGGCTTAGCAGAGCAGGGCATGCCAGGTAGGCAGTGGGACAATTTAAGGAAAGATGTGGAAGGACGAAGGTGTGTGTGTGTGTGTGGGGGGGTTTCTCAGCTTGGGCATGGTGATATTTCCAGCCCCATAAATCTCTGTTGTGGGGGCTGTCCTGCGCATTGCAGGATATTTAACAGCATCCAAGCATCCTGGATGCCAGTGGCCAGTAGCACGCTGCACTCCTGGTTGAAACAACTACAAATGTCTCCAGACATTGCCAGACAGTGGGGCAGAGCATCTACATTATGCCCTAAGCTGTAAGGCAGCTCTTGGCATAGCCCTGCTCCGGGCTGGAGGGCTGAGCCTCTGCTCCCAAAGTGGGCAGGCGGACAAGCCCTGGTGTGAGTTCTGTGCTACCTCTGCAAGTTCCTCCCACTGAGTTGGGAAGGTGAGGCTGGACCTGGCTTTTCCGCCCATGCTGCTTTTGCCTCCATTGCTGCCCTGGCTGCTGTCCTTGGGGAGTCCAGTGAGTGACAGAGTGACACTGAAGACAGAGTGACTTCACTCACTTTATCATTCAACCCCACTGGGACAGGTGAGATCCACAAGAGACAGGCCATGCTCTGCTCATCACCCTCAGGTCCAGGGAATGTCTCTCCTCTTCTGTCAGTGCCTCATTGTCCCAACCTGTAACATGCTTCAGGGGGTCCCAGTGGTCCCAGGGTTCCTGACCAGGCTTGGCATTGCAGACAGTCAGATGTAACAAAGGGCAGGATCTTACACAGGGGCTGACCTCTATGTCCCCAGGCAGGGCAGCTGGAATTCTCTCAAACCCAAATGGAGGTGCTTCTCTCCATACAATTTAAAAAGGACTCAGCCCTTGGACAGCCAGGCCTCTGGGAATTTGCCATTGGCACTAAAGTGCAGCCAGTATGCAGTGGTATGACCAAACCAGCGTGCTTCTCCACCCCAGCTGACCTGGACCCCTGGCTTCCTCCAAACCAGCCACTGAAGACTCAACACTCTTCTAATAGGGACCTTCCAGAACCCTCACCCCTACCCCAGCCCTACCCTGCTGCCATACTGGTTGTTAGAGATTTGACCATCTCTTCTTCACTCACTTTATCATTCAAAATTTATCATTTATCATTCAACAAACATTTTTTTTCATTCAACAAACATTTATTGCAAACCTACCATGAGCCAGGTCCTATGCCAGGATGTGTTCCTGAGCTCCTAGGAGACAGACATCCAAATGCCATAACATAGCACAGTAGGTGTAAAGATAGAGGCCTGTAGAGAGTCTCCTGGGGGCACCGTGGAGGTAGGAAGATTCTGCAGTGGAGTCTCAGAAGAGGTGTGGAGGGTGGCTCTTGAAGAATAAGTGGAAGTTCATAGTGAAAGACAAGGAAAGGGAAATCCAGGAGAAGGGACCACCATGTGCAAAAACATGTGGTCATAAGATGTGGAGAGAAGATATTAGAACTTGTATTTATACTCATTTTTAATCTCATATATTTTCTATTTTATAGACACTTAATAATGCACATGACATTAACATAGTTATATATATATATATGGTTTATTTTTAATATAGATATTTTGAGGTGTTCACCCCCACATTTTTGATTGATGCATAATCCAAATTGTTGCCAAGCCTAGTTTAGGATGTGTTGTATTTGAAAGCATATAAATGCCCAAGAGGGGATGTCTAGGCTTGGAGTTAGACATGGGTGTGGGTCAGGGAGACAGCCTCGGGTGCTGGGTGCGGAGGAAGGGACAAGAGTTTAGATTGAGTGGAACAGAGCAGGGTGGAGGAGGAAGCAAGTGAAGCAAGTGGTTCTCAGCCTGGCTGCCCTTTGAATCAATTAAGGAGCTTTTAAAAAGTACACACTCCCAACTTCTTTGATTTTTAATTGGCCTGGAATGAAGCCCAGGCATCATCTTTTAAACTCCTCCAAGTAATTCCAATTGTAACCAGACTTGAGAAACACTGCCCTAGATCATATGTCTCCAGACTTTCATGCTTGTATGCCCACTAAAAGGATTTTAGAAAACAACATACTCCCATGTTTTTAAGTTGATGTCTATATTTTTCATCATAATTTTATTTTTTAAAAAGATCTATTTAGGGGCACCTGGGTGGCTCAGTGGTTGAACATCTGTCTTCAGCTCAAGGTATGATCCCAGGGTTCTGGGATCGAGTTCCACATCAGGCTCCCTACAGGGAGCCTGCTTCTCTCTCTGCTTATGTCTCTGCTTCTCTCTCTGTGTTTCTCATGAATAAATAAATAAAACCTTTTTAAAAAAAGATTTATTTATTTGAGACAGCATAAGCAGAGGGGCAGAGAGAGGGAAAGAGAATCTCAAGCAGACTCTGCACTGAGTGTGGAGCCCAACTGGGGCTCAATCTCATGACCCTGAGATCACCACTTGAGCTGAAACCAAGAGTCTGATGCTCAACCGACTATACCACCGAAGGGCCCCTAATCATAATTTTAATAGCTGCAAAAACATAACTTCCTGCATCTTATATATATTTTTTCCAGAAACTCAGAGTTTCAAATTTGGTTAATTTATGGAAAAGGTCTTCCATAAAGCTAATTAGCAAAGCCAGAATTCATTGCCAAACAAGTCAGTCCAATGAGACTCTCTGTCAAAAGAAAATCTGGATACATTTCTCAGTTCTAATAAATATATTACTACATAGCTTTGTGGCAACCATCTCACTTCCATATTCTATTTCTTTTTTTTTTTAATTTTTTTGCTGTTTTTTTTTAATTAATTTTTATTGGTGTTCAATTTACCAACATACAGAAAAACACCCAGTGCTCATCCCGTGAAGTGTCCACCTCAGTGCCCGTCACCCATTCCCCTCCAACACCTGCCCTCCTCCCCTTCCACCACCCCTAGTTCATTTCCCCGAGTTAGGAGTCTTTATGTTCTGTCGCCTTTCCTGATATTTCCCAACATTTCTTTTCCCTTCCTTTATATTCCCTTTCACTATTATTTATATTCCCCAAATGAATGAGAACATACACTGTCCTTCTCCGATTGACTCATTTCACTCAGCTCTATTTCTTTTTTTAAAAAAGATTTTATTTATTCATGAGAGACCCAGAGAGAGAGAGAGAGAGAGAGGCAGAGACACAGGCAGAGAGAAGCAGGCTCCATGCAGGGAGCCCGATGTGGGACTGATCCGGGGTCTCCAGGATCACACCCTGGGCTGAAGGCAGCGCTAAACCGCTGAGCCATGCGGGCTGCCCCCATATTCTACTTCTAAGTTAAATAGTGCACAGAGTCTTGTCACCGAGAATTGGTCCCTTCAATATAATAAGATGCTGCCCTATCAATATTTATAGCTGATGCTTGGTGTGCTTTTTTGAAGGGGTCTCTCCCTCAGAAGTACACACACTCTAATTGACCCTTTGTTTGGGGGGACCCAGTGGTTTTGTACCCATCTAGATGACCCACCATGGTCAGAGTGGGGTTGAGTGAAAAGTAACCCTTACTTGGAATGCTAAGTGAGATGAGAAGGAAAAACTGGCTTGATGTTTGACTGTAGAGAAAAACAGATTCATTTTAGAAAGGAGAACCTAGAGAAGTTGAGGGTCTGGAAATTAGTATCTTTAAAATTGTTCATGATAGAGTGATACATATATGGTAACTTGATTTACAACAAAGATGCCTATGTAATTCCGCGAGGGACAGAGTGGTTTTTTCTATGCATACACATGAGGGAAAAAAACCAGTGAGATCTAATCCCTTCCTCACACCATACACATTAATTCAAGATGGGTCATAGTCCTAACTGTGAAAATTAAACCAGTAAATCTTCTGGAAGAAAGCACAAGAAGGAATCTTTATGAAGAGGCAAAGATCTTTTGAGCAGGAAATAAAAGGCACTTACTATAACTGTTTTTAACTTTTAGTTAACATACAGTACACTATTGGTTGTAATTTTTTTAATTGCAAATTAGACTTCATTAAAGTTAAAACCTCTGTTTATCAAAAGATGCCATTAAGGGAGTGAAAGGACAAGTGCCTGGGTGGCTCAGTTGGTGAAGTGTCTGCCTTCAGCTCAGGTCATGATCCCAGAGTCCTGGGATCAAGTCCCACATGGGCTCCCTGCTCCTTGGGGAGTCTGCTTCTCCCTCTCCCTCTGCCTGCTGCTCCCTGGGCTTGTGTGCACTCTCTCTCTCTGTCAAAGAAATAAATTCTTTTAAAAAAGGCTATGAAAGGACAAGAGACAACTTTCACAAAACATATATCAGACATAGGACTCATGTCCTGAATATATAAAGATCTCTTTCAAATCAGTAAGAAAAGGACAACCAACCTAACAAAAATGTGGGCGAAAGACTTGAAAAAGAGGCTATTCAAAGGAGTAGTAAGTATACGAAGAGGCTCTCAACACTATTAGTCATCAGGGAAATGCAAAATAAAACCTCAGTGAGATTCTATGATACTCATCATAGACTAAAATTGAAGTGATCAGCAGTAAGAAAATTTGTCAAGGATATGGAGCAGCTGGAGAACTCCTACACAACCAGCGGGAGAATAAACCAGTAAAAACCAGACATACCCCTACTCTAGTCCCAGAAATCCCACTCTTAGGCATATATCCAAAGTGAAATGGTAGCTGCAGTTCATTTTTTTTTAAAGACTTTTTTAAAAATTTTAATTTACTTTATGATAGTCACAGAGAGAGAGAGAGAGAGGCAGAGACATAGGCGGAGGGAGAAGCAGGCTCCATGCACCAGGAGCCCAACGTGGGACTCAATCCCGGGTCTCCGGGATCGCGCTCTGGGCCAAAGGCAGGCGCCAAACCGCTGCGCCACCCAGGGATCCAGGTAGCTGCAGTTCAATTAGTGTGCAGGCAGTAAGGAGGTGCTCGTAGAGAATTTAGCAGTAATAAAAACTAGAAGTCAATCTGCTTTGGGGGCTTCCAGCTGGCTCCGTCAGTAGAGTATTTGACTCCTGATCTCAGGGGTTGTGAGTTTGAGTCCCACACTGGGGGCAGAGTTTACTGTAAAAAAAAAAAAGTTGGGGCATCTGCTCAGTGGTTGAGCATCTGCCTTTGGCCTAGGTCCTGGGATCAAGTCCTGCATCTAGCTCCCCATAGGGAGCCTGCTTCTCCCTCTGCCTATGGCTCTGCTTCTTTCTCTGTGTCTCTCATGAATAAATAAAAAATAAGTCTCAAAAAAATAAAGAAGTCAATCTGCTTTTTCTTATCACTGTGCACCAGGATCAGCCATTCCAAACAACAGTAAAGTATCCTCTGCCCCAGAACATCTATTTTGGTCTAAGGTTCTAAACAATTGCTGTGATTACTGTGGAGTTTTAAAAATACATTTATAAGCTTCAAGTTAGCATATTTACAGTACATAAGCTTTCATTAACATTGCATTCTACATGAAAGTTAATTTGGAGGATGTCCAGTTATACACATGGCCCCTAACACATGTGGGTTCTGTGCATTTATTTATCTATTTACTGAGAGATTGTTTTTAATTGTGGTAACATATATGTAATCTACAACTTGCCATTTTACCCATGTTTGAATGTACAATTCAGCAACATTAATTACATTCACTTTGTTGTGCAACCCTCACCACCACCCATCTCCAGAATTTCTCATCTTCCCAAAGGGAAGCTCTACCCATTAAACACTCACTCGCCACCCCTTCCTCCATCTTTGTAACCCCTAATATATTTTTATGAATTTGTCTACTCTAGGTACCATGTGTAAGTGGAATCCTATAGGATTTGTCCTTTTATGTCTGGTTTATTTCACTTAGTATAAATATTTTAAGGTTCATCCATGCTGTCACATGTATATGATTACTTCATTGCTTTTTATGGCTGAATCATATTCCATCATACCTGCATTTATTTTGAGAATAATTTCCTAAAGGTACAGAACCATGCAACCTTTTTCAGATTACAGTTCCTGTCTCTGGTCCCTGTGGTATGGCACGACCTGCACTTCACTGGGTATTTGGGATAATGTTAGCACCATGGTTTTAAAGACAAACAGAACCTATGGTACTTTAGTTCCATCATTTTATGGGATTACTGGCATTTTTGTGTTTAAAATTGAGAACGGTAGGGGCACCTGGCTGGCTCAGTCAGTGGAACATGCAACTCTTGGGGTTGTGAGTTCAAGCCCCACATTGGGAGGGGAGTCTACTTAATTAAAAAAAAAAGTTAACATACTTTTTAAAAAAATATTTGAGAGAGAGAGAGAGAACACACACAGGCAGAGGGAGAAGCAGACTCCTCATTGAGCAGAGAGTCCAATGCAGGGTTCAATCCCAGGACCCTGGGATCATGACCCGAGTTGAAAGTAGACCCAGCCAATCAAGACACCCAGTGCCCAAAAGTTAACATACTTTAACAGTATTAATCCTGTTTCTGGTATGGTAATATTTATTGTATTTTTAATTTTGTTGCTGGTGTGATTACATGTACATGAAGTGCAATAAAATAAAAGTGTCTCTTTCCTTGCTATTATTATTATTATTACTGCTGAAACTAATTTTGTTGCATAGAGGACTGGGAGCATTAAAAATGATCTATTCATTGGGCAGCCTGGGTGGCTTAGCGGTTTAGCGCTGCCTTTGGCCCAGGGCATGATCCTAGAGACCTGGGATCGAGTCCCACATCGGGCTCCCTGCAGGGAGCCTGCTTCTCCCTCTGCCTGTGTCTCTGCCCTTCTCTCTGTGTCTCTCATGAATAAATAAATAAAATCTTAAAAAAACAACAAAGAATACATGCCTTACAACTCCATTTACATCAATTTTAAAGACAGGCAATTTTTTTAAAGTTTTTTTTTTAATTTTTATTTATTTATGATAGTCACACAGAGAGAGAGAGAGAGAGGCAGAGACACAGGCAGAGGGAGAAGCAGGCTTCATGCACCGGGAGCCCGACGTGGGATTTGATTGCGGTTCTCCAGGATCGCGCCCTGGGCCAAAGGCAGGCGCCAAACGGCTGCGCCACCCAGGGATCCCAATTTTTTAAAAGTTTTAAATTCCAATTAGTTAACATACAGTGTAATATTAGCTTCAGGTGTTCAATATAGGGATTCAACACCGCCATACAACACCTGGCGCTCATCACAAGTGCCCTCCTTAATCCCTATTACCTGTTTCCCCCACCCCCCCCCCCCTCACCGCCCCCCCCCCCCCTCTGGTATCAGGAATGTGTTCTCTAGACTTAAGAGTCTCTTGGTTTACATCTCTTTTTTACCCCTCTGCTAATTTGTTTTGTTTCTTAAATTCCACATCAGTGAAATCATATGGTATTTGTCTTTCTCTGACTTATTTCGCTTAGCATAATATTCTCTAGCTCCATCCATGTCGTTGCAAATGCCAAGATTTCATTCTTTTTATGACAAAATAATATTCCATATTCCACATATATATATACATCTTCTTTATATATTCATCTATTGATGGACACTTGGGCTGGTTCCATAATTTGACTATTGTAAATAATGTTGCTATAAACATAGGGGTTCATGTATCCCTTTGAACTAGTGTTTTTGTATTTTTTTGGGTAAATAGCCAGTAGTGTGATTGCTGGGGTGTAGGGTAGTTCTACTTTTAATGTTTTGGGGAACCTCCATACTGTTTTGCACAGTGGCTGCACCAGTTTGCATTCCCACCAACAATACAGGGGGGTTCCCCATTCTTCACATCCTCACCAACACCTGCTTTTTCCCTGTGGTGTTGATTCTAGCTATCCTGGCATGTGTGAAGTGATATCTTATGTAGTTTTGATTTGTATTTCCCTGACGATGAGTGATATTGAGCATCTTTTCATGTGTCTGTTGGCCATCTGGATGTCTTCTTTGGAAAAATGTCTATTCATGTCTTCTGCCTATTTTTAAATTAGATTATTCATTTTTTGGGGTGCTGAATTTCATAAGCTCTTTATATATTTTGGATACTAGCCCTTTATCAGATATGTCATTTGCAAATATCTTCTCCCATCCCATAGATTGCCTTTGTTTTATTGATTGTTTGCTTTGCTGTGCGAAGACAGGTAAATTTAATTGATGGTGAAAGAAGTCAGGAGAGTAGTTACCTGGGGTGTGTGGGGGCAGTTATTGACTGGTGGATACTCAGATGTATACATTTATAAAAATGCATCAAGCTTTACACTTAGAATTAATATATTTCACTATATGTAAATTATTCCTCAATAACAAAGGAAAAAATGCAAGCTCCAAAAGGGCAGAGATTTTTGTCTATTTGGTTCAACTCTGTATCCTCATTACAGCAGGGTGTGCATATGGTAGTACAAGGGAAGTACTGAATGAATGAATGAATGAATGAATGAACTCAAAATTGCTCTTAGCATACCATCATTTAAGTCTTGCAAGTCTACGTTTATAGATCTGTCTCCCCAGTTCATTTCTGACCTTCGGGATCAGGGACTTGGTGGAGGGGGGTGAGCAGTGAGGCTGGTCTGTGCCTGGGATCTGGACAGTTTCAAGACCTTGGTACTTTTCCCCCACCCCCAACTCCCTTTATGGGAAATTATGATGGACTGGTCTCTGGACCTACAGAGCATTCAGGATGCACTCCAAAGGCTTTGAAATGGATCATCAATGTTAATAGAATGAAGGAAGGAGAGAAATAAAGGCTCTCTGGCCACACTGGCTCCAAAGCCCTTCGCCTTCCCCAACTTTAGACCATACTGTAGGCAATGGTTCTTCAGCCCAGGGCCCCTCTGTCACTGCTGGCTCAGGTGGGAGGTTTGCCTGGGCAGCTCTTCCAGATTCTTTCCCATCCCTCTCCATGGTGGATTCTCCCTTCTGATCACCTCCACCAGTTTTTCCTGCTGATCACTCTCTTTTCTTTTCTGAATAGAATTTATTAAAATGTTATTTCTCATCACACAACCATGCATATTGTTGTTGTCCTTTCTTTAAAGCAGTTCAGTGGGTCTCTCTCCTGTCCCCTGCTCCAAACCTCTCATCCTGGTCTCCAGCTCCCATGTCTGACCTCCAAGAGTGACTCATTCTGAACCTGACCTCCCCAAGGCCCTATGTTCACGTGGAATGCCTTTTAAAACCAAGAGAAATTTGGAGAGGGCGGTGGTTTTATCCACAAGGGTTAATAATCCCTGCTTAAGTCTTTTGTTAAATTATAATACAAATGTGACATGTGGATCAGGATGGCCAGGAGGGGCTCTTGGCAGAAGTGACAGCAGTGAGAAAGATCCCCAAACACATTCTTGGTCCCTCGCGTCTTGGCTTAAAGTGGCTCCAAAAGCTGAGCAACGACAGGGACACACCTAATCGTGCCTGTCTAGAACTGAAGAGCTGTTCTCCAACAGAGCAAAGAGACCTGCTTTTTGTTTTCAGTTTTTAAATCCTTGAGGATAAAGCAAAGGCCACTGGATTAAAAGCAGCAGGAAGGATTTGGGCTCGAAATCAGGAAGAATTTCCAAATTGACGGTGAGAACACGGACTCAGAGCATGAGCTGGCAGGAGCAGTGGCACAAGCCCCTTCTGAGAAGCCCTGAGCACAAAAACAATTCCTGATTCAGCTGTTTATGGGCTGAGCCTGAGCCAAGCCCTGTAGTCATGGTCTACCACTGTTGCAGGGCCAGGCAGGCTAGTCGCCAGAGTGACAGGGGCATGAGATGGCCAGGGAGTCTGCCCCAGCCAAGGAGGGCTTCTGGGCAGGGTCAGTTCTGTAAAGGCCCATCAGAAGCGTGAAGCAACAACAGATTTGCCCATGAAGGTTGGCTGTTGTCTCTTTTCTTTCCTGACTAGCTTCTCTGCATCTGTCAGGATCCAGCACAGATATCACCTCCTCCGTGAAGCCCTCCCTCAGGGCTCTAAGCACACAACAGAGCACTCTGGAATCAGTTGCTTCCCTCTCCAGACTGCAAATCCCTTAAGGGGGGATAATGGGTGATTCATCATCGTGTCCCTCATGTTTGACAGGTGCTTGGAGATGAGAAGGGAATGAAAGAAGGAAAGAGGAAGGGATGGAGGGAAAGACAAAGGGAGGAGGGAGAGAGGAAGGAAGAGAGAGGTAGGGAAGGAGTGAGACAGAAGGATGGAAGGGATAGAAGAAAAAGGAGGAAGGAAGGGAAGAGGGTAGCAGGCAGGGACTCCTGTGCCCAGAGCTTACACAGATGCCCAAGGATCACCCCTGCTCCATAGACAGTGGTTCGTCCATAGCAACACAACCCCAGGCTTTCTGGCAGCTGGGACATGGGCTGCAGGCCCAGCCCAGGGAGAGGGTCAGCCCAGGCTGGCAGTTGCTGAGCATCAGAGCTGGGGTTTGCAGGGGTGGTGATGGGCACAGGCTGGCAGGTGAATGCAGACAGGAGAGCTCAGATTGTGATTAGATCTGATTCTTGTTCCTTTCTACTTTGATTCACATAATTTCTGAACTGTGTTCTTACAGAGAAATGTGCTTTCATTTAATTTAATGTTTTTCACAAAATGATGCTAGCATTTTTGTTTTTCCTGAATATAAAGAAAAGAAAGAAAGCACATTATAGCAAATCTACACAAAGGAAGGAACACAAGAATGACCTGAAATTCCAGAGGCAACTATTGTCAATATTTTGTTGCATATTATTCTAGAATGTATATATCCACGTATGTACATTGACATATTTAAATATATAAAAGACTTCTGAAAGCAAACACAACTGGAATCACACCATACATAGTGTTTTTTAACCTGCTTTTTTGTCCATTCAGTAATGCCCTATGAACACTCTTCAGTATCAGCAAGGACAATTTTGCATCATGGTAATGGCTGCCAATATTTTGAATGAATGAAGTTCCCATCATCTATTTATTTAACCTCTTTGAACATTTAGGATTCCCGCCTCCCCCTCGCCCCCAGTTTTTACTGCTAAAAACAACTTCAGGGAAGATGCAGCCCTCACAGCGTTATTTTTAAAGCACACAGACACAAATGCACTACAGAAGATGGTGGATTTTGAATCACCAGTTTTGGAAATAACTTGCTTGTACATCAGAAACCACATCATGCATTAAAGTCAAAACTTGTGGTAAAAAAACAAGAATTTCAGACTCTCTGAAATTAAGATGATTGAGAGTGAGATGAGAAAGGGAGAGATTTCGTCCTGAAAGGAACACTGGGGAGATCGATCGATTGGTCTATCGATTATCTGTCTATCTCACTTTCTTTTTTTTCTTGCAAAAACAGACCTCTCCACATAGCTTTGTTTTGAACAAACCGTTGCCTATAATCATTCTGTCTACCAATCTCTCTCTCTCTCTCTCTTTTTTTTTTCTCTTTTATTGTGTCCTCTGAGGGCATGCCTGGTGTAAGTGTTCACTAGGGATCCTTTTCTGTTCCAGGCACTGTGCTGGGCTCTGGGGATAAACGAGTGCACAAGACACATCCACTTTTTGCCTCCTAACAGGCTTTGTGGAGGGACAAAGGAGGCGCTCACATCTTTAGTAAAGATGGCACAATGGGTCCCTAAGAGCCAGTCTCCCCCCTTCTGTGTTCTGAGCAGCTGCTGTGATATTTTTTAAGAAGTTCCTGGGCACTGGTTCTGTGCTGCCCACTCCCAGGGAATGGGAAGAGGCTTCTCCCAAACAGGACAAGGTGTTGGAATCCGCTGCCTCCCCCTTGCAGCTGCTTGAAGTTACCTGCCCCTCACGGCACACACCTGCCACCCAGACCTTTCAGGCACATGGTGCTTAAAGGTCACCTTGTCTAACTGACCTGGTCTGCTGAGGACTGAATCTTATCTTTGATCCCCAATCTGCCTTCAGGGGACACCTTAAGTGGCAAGAAGCATTTTATCTCTCAACGTGGCCCAATTATTCTCTGGATACCATGGACTATTTATTGATCCATTCAATCAAATGTTATGTATTAAGTACTATGTACTGAGCACTTACGATACACTTACTAATAAATTAGTGAATAAAACAGACAAAAATCTCTGCTCTTGAGAATGTTACCTTCTAATGGGGAGAATAAACTTTA
This sequence comes from Vulpes lagopus, assembly GCF_018345385.1. Lineage (NCBI taxonomy): Eukaryota > Metazoa > Chordata > Mammalia > Carnivora > Canidae > Vulpes > Vulpes lagopus. The sequence goes on from NC_054827.1 coordinate 112,751,538, forward strand.
AACAAAGCAGGTAAATTATAAAATGCTAGCAAGTAATAAACGCTATAGCAAAAAAGAGGAGGGGTAGTATGCAAAACTAGGTCAGGAATGGGAAGGATTAGGGCAGCCCTGGTGGCTCAGCAGTTTAGCACTGCCTTCAGCCCAGGGTGTAATCTTGGAGACCCAGGATCGAGACCCACGTCGGGCTCCCGGCATGGAGCCTGTTTCTCCCTCAGCCTGTGTCTCTGCCTTTCTCTCTCTCTCTGATGAACAAATAAATAAAACTTAAAAAAAAAAAAAAAGGAATGGGAAGGATTGGATTGCTATGTTAACTAATATCAAAACATTAGTGTTATTATGTATTAACTAATATTAATACGTTTAACTAATTAGTGAACTTAACAAGGTCATGGCATATAAGTTCAATATACAAAAATCAAACTTATTTCTATATATAAGCAATAAACAAGTAGAAATCAAAACAAATTTTGTTTGTTTTTAAAATTTTGTTTTATTTACTCATGAGAGATACAGAGCGAGAGAGAGCGAGAGAGAGAGAGAGAGAGAGAGAGGCAGAGACACAGGGAGAGGGAGAGGGAGAAGCAGGCTCCATGCAGGGAGCCTGAAGTGGGACTTGATCCGGAGTCTCCAGGATCACGCTGTGGGCTGCAAGCGGCACTAAACCGCTGCACCACCCGGGCCGCCCCTCAAAACAAATTTTGAAAACATCATTTACAATAGCACCAGAAAACATGGAATACGTAGGTAGAAATCTAACAAAACATGTGCAAGATCTGTATGCTGAAAACTGCAACACACAGGTGAAAGAAAAAGAAAGCTGAAAACATGTAGTGATATATCATGTTCATGAGTTGGAATCCAGGCTTAATAAAATTCTCCCAACATCAATCTGTAGATTCAATGCAATTGTACCAAAACTTCCATCATTTTTTTTTTTTTTTTTTTGGTAGAAACCGACAAGCTGATTTTAAAGTTTATTTGGAAAGGCAGTGGAACTAGAATAGCAAAAGAATTACAAATAAGAACAACAAAGTTGCAGAATTCACCCCTAACTAATTTCGTGACTTACTCTAAAGTTATGATAATCAAGACAGTGGGGCATCTGAGGGTGCTCAGTGGTTGAGTGTCTGCCCTCAGCTCAGTTCATGGTCCCAAGGTCCTGGGATTGAGTGTCCCCCCACCCCCACATTGGGCTCCCAGCCTCCTTCTCCCTCTGCCTATGTCTCTGCATCTCTCTGTGTGTCTCTCAAGAATAAATAAATAAAACCTTTAAAAAATCAAGACAGGGCAGCCAGGGTGGCTCAGCGGTTTAGCGCCGCCTTCAGCCCAGGGCCTGATCCTGGGGACCCTGGATTGAGTCCCACGTCAGGCTCCCTGCATGGAGCCTGCTTCTCCCTCTGCCTGTGTCTCTGCCTCTCTCTCTCTTTCTCTCTCTCTCTCTCTGTCTCTCATGAATAAATAAATAAAATCTTAAAAAAAAAAATCAAGACAGTGTTTTAGTGGCAAAAGATAGCAATGGAACAAAAGAATCCAGAAATAAACCCACACATACATGGTCAATTGAATTTTGACAAAGCTGAAAAGGCATTTCAATGAGGAAAGGGCAAACTTTGAACAGAATGATTGGCTAGCCATGTAAAAATATATAAAATGGGGCACCTGGGTGGTTCAGTCGGCTAAATGTCCAACTCTAGATCTCGGCTTAGGTCTTGATCTCTGGGGGTCATGAGTTCAAGCCACATCTTGGGCTGCACACTGGCCAACTTAAAACAAAACAAAACAAAACAAAAAACCCTTAATCTATGCCTCACACTCTCTAACAACATTTACATCAAAATGGATTTTGGAATTATATGTAAAATTAAAGACTATAAAAGTTCTCAAAAAACCAGGAGAAAGTCTTTGTGGCCTTAGGCTAGACAAAAATTTCTTAGATATGACACCAAAAGCATGATCCATAATTTTTTTGATAAAATCAAAGGTAAGAACTTCTGATTTTTGAATGATGCTGTTAGGAAAATGAAAAGATAAATGACAGACTAGAAGAAAATATTTGCAAGTTACATATCTGATAATGGACTTGAGTCTAGAATATGGAAAGAAGCCTCAAAACTCAATAATACAAAACCTTAAGAAATTAAAAATAAAGTGACCAGGGGAAGCCTGGTTGGCTCAGTGGTTGAGTATCTGCTAGGGCGTGATCCTGGAGTCCTACTTCGGGCTCCCTGCATGGAGTCTGCTTCTCCCTCTGCCTATGTCTCTGCCTCTCCCTCTGTGTGCCTCTCATGAATAAATAAAGTCTTTTAAAAAATTAAGTGACCAGATTAGTCAGTAATTCCACTTTTGGTTATGCATCCAAAAGAACTGATGACAGAGTATACAAAGATATTTGTATCCCCATGTTCTTAGCAGCATTGTGCACAATAGTCAAAAGGTAGATGCAACCCAAGTGTTCACTGATGGATGAAGGGATAAGCAAAATGTGGTATATACATACAACGGAATATCAATCAGCATATAATGGATGCATATAATGGAATATTAATCAGCCTTTAAAAAGAAGAAAATTCTGACACATGCTACAACGTGGATGGACCTTGAGGTCATTTTGCTAACTGAAATAAGCCAGTCACAAGAAGACAACTACTGTATGTTTGTATTTACACGAGGGACCTAGACTAGACAAATCCATAGAGACAGAAAGAAGGATGGTGGTTGCCAGGGGGCTGGTGGGAGGGGAGAACTAGGACTTTGTGTGTAAGGGGACAGAATTTCAGTTTGGGAAGATGAAAAAAGGATGAAGAGAGTTAGTGATATTTGTATAATATGAATGGACTTCATGTTACTGAGTGGTACACCTAAAAACAAGTTAAAATGGTAACTTTCATGTTATGTGAATTTTGCCACAACTAAAAGTTAAATTTTATTTTTTAAAGATTTATTTATGTATTTAGAGAGAGAGTGTGTGCCTTTGCGCATGCGAGTAGGTGGGAATGGGTGGGGAAGAGCAAAGGGAGAGGGAGACAGAGAATCTCTAGCAGACTCCACGCTGAGCGCTGGGCGTCACACGTGGGCTCAATCCCACAGCCCTGTGATCATGACATGAGCTGAAATTAAGAGTCAGAGGCTTAACCAACTGAGCCACCCAGGTGCCTCTAAAAGTTAAATTTTAAAAACTCAAAAGGAGGGGTGGCTGGCTGGTCAGTTGGAAGAGAATATGACTCTTGATCTTGGGGTCAGGAGTTTGAGCCCCACATTAGGTAGGTCTAGAGATTACTTAAACAAATAAAACTTTAGAAAAAAATAAAAAAACAAAAATCCAAAAGGAAATAAACCCCTGTGGGAGCATATACAAGTCACTATTAAGATCAGTGTCTGGAGTGAAGGTGGGGACTGGAGTGAGAAATAGGTAACAAGGGGATAGCATTAGGCGGTAGACTTTCACTGTGTGCCTTTAATACATTTCCAGTGAACGTATTGCCTGTTCAAACATTAAATACATAATAAATTATCTTTTAGAAAAAGAAAATTCTTTTTGATATTGAGCCAGAGATCTGTCCTACAACCACGTTGAGCAAGACAAATGCCTCCTCTAAGTAACAGCCCTTTAAGTCCTTAAGACAATAGTCTGCTGAGCATCCTCTGCAGCATTCTGTTCCTCCTTCTCAGTATTGGGGACCGATCACTGCAGAGGGGTATCTGAGTCTGTGGATTCTCTGGTGGACACCTGTGGTTTGGGAATACCCAGTATCTACTTCCCCTGCTCCATAGTACCCTGCGTCTCCTTTGGAGAGTCTCCCACTGTGCATAGTCTCTGAAAAGGATGCCCCAACTTCCCAACATGAAAGCCAAATGTAGCAGTGGGTCCTCCCTCTATCTACACTGACCCAATTAGAAGGAAAGCATGTGATTCAGCCCATCAACTCACTTTTCCTAGGCTTTGTTCTTCAGAGTACTGCAAGGAATCTGGGCACCTAGAGGTCATAGGTATTCTAGCAGTGATGGGCTAGGCTATTTGTATTGGGCAGTCCTTATGCTCCTCCTTTGTGGGAATACCTGCTGCCCAGGTTTCCAGAACTCCTTGCTTCTGGGCCATTTGCCAATCCTGGCCCTCCAGCCTCCATAAATTGTGAGCCCTAAAGGCCTTACCAAAATTTTTTTGCTTCAGTTAACCAGAGCCAACTTCTGTAGCATATGAGCAAGAATCCTGTCTGATTAAAAAGCCCTGATTGACATATGAATTTGGAAGATGTGATAAATTGCATTTTCCCAGGATGGCCTCAACAGTTTCTCCTATCCCACGTGCTGATTGACAATACAGCCTTGCCACTCCTTCCCTGGAGAGGTGGAGTCTGTGTCCCCTCTCTTGAGTCGGAGCAGGCTTCCATAGGTAAGGTATAACAGAAGTGAATGCTCTGTGACTTTTAAAACTAGCCATGTCTTTTTTGTCCTGGTCCTTTTGAGATGCTTACTCTGGTGGGGAAGTCAGCCCCCATATAAGAAATCCAACCACCCACATACTGGACAGTGCTAGATGGAGCTCCCAACCAAGAGCTATCATCAACTGCCAGCTGACTGAGTGTATCATCTTGGACATCCAGCCCAGTTGAGCCTTCAGATGGTGACAGCCCACTCAACAACCACCTGGGGGAACCTCAGCAAGAACTTTCCAGGTGAGTCTTTTCAGATTTCTGACCTATTATGAATTTAAAAAAAAAAAAATTTAAAGTAGGCTCCACCCCCAGAATGGAGGCAGCAGGGCTTGAACTCATGACCCTGAAATCAAGACCGAAGCTGAGATCAAGAGTCAGATACTTAACCCACTGAGCCATCCAGGTGCCTCCCCCAAAAAATATTTTTTAAGGTGCTACATTTGGGGATTGCTATGCAGTAATGGACACTAGAAACTCTTGCTTACTTGCTTGCTTACTTTGCCCCACACAAAATTGCATAGTCTCAGGAAAAAGAAAGATAATGGGATAAAAGCAATAAGACCTACATTTATTGAGCTGGCTACAGGACAGATCCTTTCCATACACTACCTCATATAATCCTCATGATTCTGTGAGCTGAAGACCATTATTCCCTGGTTGAAATGAGGAAGACACAATGCTGCAGTTAGTAGTCAGATTTCAGAGCTGATGTTCTTCCTGCTGGAACAAAGCACCCAAAAGCAAGAGTAAGTCAAGGAAAGAAGGTTTAATGTGACCACATGATGTTGTAACAATAAAGATGACTACAGTTATGTGATCTCTTAAAGGGATTAACGTGCCCACGTTGCTTTGCCCCACGCATTAGTCAAATGAGTGGCAAAACATGTTGTCTACGAGGAATGAGAATTTCTGCAGAAATTTCTGGGGTTTTCATGCTTGTAAATTACTTCCATTAGTTCTCAGGCAACTCTGCTAAGACCTAGGCCGAGTTCACCAGCAGGTAGTTGACTCTAAGATGAAGAGATAGAATGTATTAACATTAAGATGGGAAATACGAGGTTTAGCAATCCCTGTGTGAGTTCCTACCATGAGCAGGCACCTCATGAATATTATCCCCAAGTGCCTCAATAGCAACACTATAACTCCTTGTGGAGGAAGACACAACTGCAGCTGATTATTTGTCCTAAACATCATACAACAAGGAGGTGCAGGCCACAGAAGAGTCCCACTGGGGTGGGGTGTACAGATGCAGAAGGCAGCGGATGGGTAGCAAGGCTCTGCTGGCATGGAACCGTAGGCAGAGACACAAGCCTAGGGCCCCCTTGAACTGTGGGAACAGACAGAGGATCTGTTGGAAGAACTAGGAAAATGTGGGGTCCCCAGCAGGCCACTAGGTCATCAATGCTGGAGCAGGGGCAATGTCCCCATTGACCTATGGATGTCCCTCCTCTGACCCTCTCTCAGCTCCTGCTCACTTAATTCAGAGCAGTCACCATAAGTTGGCATTGGTCTGTGTGTTTGTTACTGATTGTGAGAGGTTGGTACAGTCTGCCCCAATTCATTGTCTGGTGAAGCTTCTTCTCATAATGACGGGGGCCCAAGCAGGGATTGGCATAGGCCTATGGAACACTAGCAAGGTGATGCAGTCAAAGGCGTGAAAAGCATGTGTGCATGGGGCTTGCCCTCTTGGAACACTTCTGTCAAGTGAAGAAGCCCAGGCTGGCCTGCCTAGAGATCCTTCTGTTAGAAAAATCTCAGCCTCCAGCCTGTATTTCCAACCTGTGCAAGTGAAAAAAAAAAAAAAAAAGGCAGGGGGAGGGAGGGACAGTGCTCTAGCAGATTCAAACTTGACAACATAGAGCTTTGGTTCAGTGGGTATCACCCAGAGGGAAGCACCCAAAACCGGAGCTCTGCTGGGCACGGCAGGGCACTTGCCCTCTGCTAGGCAGGAAGAGTAAAACGGGGCCTCTGTTTATGTGTACACAGCTCTGAGTGGTTAGGGAGGCCACCTACAGAGCAGCCAGTTCTAGGGCACCCTGGAAATCTCTGGGAAGACCAGACCCTCATAGCTGGTCCTCCATCCCCTCACTAGGCTCAGAGAGTAAAAACAAGTTCTCAGGTCCCTTTAGTCATAAGGCTATGGAGAAGCTTTCCTGGTGGACAAGTGGGTGGCATTCAGCTGTCATGCTAGAGTGATCATGTGTCCCATTTGCCCAAGGCAGGCCTGTTTACACCTGCTGTCCTGGTGTAATTATTAATAATGCCCTCTCTCACTCTCTGGTTTTGGTGATAACTAGGGTCACCCTAGTTATGGTCCAGGTCTGATCCCCAGAACCAAAGGAAGAAGAATTTTTTTTTTTTTAAGAGAAGGAGCTGGGAAGGGGCAGAGGAGAGGGAGAACAATAAGCAGACTCCATGCCCAGAAGGGAGCCTGACTTGTGGCTCAGTCTCACAACCCTGAGGCCATGATCTGAGCCAAAATCAGGAGTCAGATGCTTAATGGACTGAGCCACCCAGGTGCCCCAGGAAGATGATTCTAAAAGAGAGCTGGTCCAGAAGTGGCAAGACTCTTGTCTTGCCCTGCTGCTGACAAACACGGGACCTTGGCACGATTTCTGTGTGTGAACTGAAGAGGTTGGATCAGACAGGCCCCTTCCAGCTGGGGAGTTAATGTCAAATGTGGGTCATTGGGGTTTCTGTTTTAAGGCCTTTCTGATACAAATAAGACCTAAGACAAATCAGTAAAAAACAAACAAAATAAATAAAATGAGTACTCTTCTTAGTGGTCAGGGAAAATGTTCAACAATCGGAGGATGTGGTAAAACACTGAAGGGAAATCTGTGGAGTGCTCCAGAAGGAAGTCTGTCCTGGAAGTTGGATAGGACCTGGTAGGAGGGGAAGAGAAGGAAAAGAAGAGGTTTAGAAAGGAGGAGTTTACAGCGTCACAGAATCAGGAGAGGAAATGGGAAGGCTCTAGGCAGTAGCTTCGAAAGGTATGAGTCTGTAGGGTGATGAACCTTCCCAGAGCCACCTGGACCTTTGGAATTTCATCTTACAAGGGTCCTATGGGGGCCCATCTGCAGCATCCCAGGCATGTGAAGAAAGATTTCATTATCCTCTATCCCACCTCCCACTTAAATTTGGCTGAGCCCACTTGCTCTCACTCTGGGGTGTCTCTCCATGGTCACATCCAAAGGAAACACCAATTTTACTTTGAATGTCTTGTTTATGCATTTCCTGGAGGTTTTCCTGGATTTGGGGTCAGGGCAGCAAAAGAGAAATCATCTTCCCCAGTGTCAGCCAAAACCCTCCTTACCCATCTCTACCCCTAGACACCCACTTCTCAGCGAGGCTTCGATTCATTTGGATCCCATTCTCTGTAAACTCTAAAGCGGTGGTTTTCAGAGCATGATCCCCAGAGCCGTCAGCCTCATCTGGAAGCTTGTTAGAAATGTAAATTATGTAAATTATTGGAACCTGTGGTATGTAGCATACTGGCCCCCATTCTTAATCCCCAGAACCTGTGAAAATGTTACTTTACTTGGCAAAAGGGACTTTGAGATGGATTAAATTCAGGATCTTGATCTGGGGAGATTATCCTGGATTATTTGAGTGGGCCCAGTGTAATCAAGAGGTTGCTTATAAGTGAAAGAGGGAGGCAGGGGTGTTAGGGTCAGAGAGGGGGATGTAGACCAGGCGAAGGAGGGCTCTGATAATGGAGGGAGGGGCCATAGCCAAGCCAGGTGGAGGAGCTCCAGAAACTGGGACAAGCAAAGAAACTGGCCTCCTGAAGAGCTTCTGGAGGGAACACTGACCTGCAGCACCTTGATTTCAGCCCACTGAGGCTCATTTTGAACTTCTGACCTCTAGCACAGAACGATAATTGATTTTTGTTTAAGCCATTTAGTTTGTGGTGATTTGCTAGAACAGCAATAGGATGGACCTAGAGGGTTTTATGCTAAGAGAAAGAAGTCAGACAGAGAAAGACAAATACCATATGATTTTGCTTATAGGTGGAATCTAAAAAACAAAGTAAGGCAAAAAAAAAATCAGAAACAGACCTATAAATATAGAGAATAGACTCATGGTTGCCAGAGGGGAAGGTGGGGAGGAGGGATGGATAAAATGAGTGAAGGGAAGTGGGTGATACAGGCTTCCAGTTATGGAATGAATAAGTCACGGTAATAAAAGGTAGAGCTATATAGGGAATATGGTCAATGGTGCTGCAATAGCGTTGTATGGTGACAGGTGGTAGCTACACTTGCAGTAAGCATAGCTTCACGTATACAGTGAATCACTATATTGTACACCTGAAACTAACACTGTGTGTCAACTAGACTTCAATTTAAAAAAAAAAGCAGCAATAGGTAACTAACTGCTCTATCCCAGACCTGCTGAGTCAGAAACCAGGGTGGGGCCCGGCACCCCACATTACAAGCCCTTCCAGGGATATAGAGGTGAGCTAAAGTTTGAGAACCAGTGCTCCCAAACAAGGCTGCTTGACTTTCATTGTGCATCAGACTCATCTGGGGAGTTTTTAAAAAACACGAACACCCAAGTCCACCCCCTGGAAGTTCTGAATTAATTGGCCTGGAGGAGGGTTCAGGCACCCTGTTCTCAAAATCTCCATTTCTAATTCTGGTGCCCTGCCGAAGTTAAACCCTGGGATTCCCTTTCGCCTTCCTGCTTCAGCCTCTGCTCTTGCCTCTCCCCTTGGTATGGGTTTCCTCTTAGTCTTCTAGACTCCTCCCAGGACTGAACAGTGAGACGTGAGACTTAAGCCTGGGATGGTAGGGAACAGGCTTGCCAATATTCTTAATTAAAGAAAAAAATATATGTCACAAACTCAACAAGGAGTGCAGGGTATAGATTTCGTCACACAAACTCCTAGAAGGAAAAGACCTTGGAGAACTGTCTGATCCAGCCACATTCTTCCCAGTTGAGAAAACTGGGGCCCAGAAAGAGGACGTGACTAGCCCAAGGTTGTCCAGTGAGTGAGGCTCAGAGCCTGGGGCAAAATCCTAGTTTGTAACCCATTGTCCTTTCCAATCCACATGTCACTCTGACCTAGTGCCCTGGCATGGAAAGTGGAGAACTCCAGGATGGGAGTTGGCTCTTTAAAACCATCCCCCACTTCAAGCAGAAGGGGGCCTGTGCAATGAGTAAGCGCTGAATCCTCTGGAGGTGACCTTGGGTTGGGGGGGTGGCCAAAGCATGGGAGATTCTGATGGCCCAAGATAAGGGAGCTGCGGGGGAGGAGAGGCAGCCAGCTGAGACTATCGCCTGCCTGAGGAACAGCTAGCCTGTTCCCAACCACCCACACACCACCCTGGGTTGTGGGGGATGGGGGAAGAGGAGAGGGCAGAGCGGGGAGGGAACAAGGGGCAAGCACCTGCAAATAAATGGCAGGGGCCATTTATTAATGGCTCTCTTAAAATGGCAGGGGCCTCCAGCTAACAGGGACAGAGCATCACTGTGAGGCCTCTGGTGCCCCCTTAACCCTCCCCTTAACACCTGCAGGACCCTCCCCCTGCAAGAGGCAAGGAGGGCACTCAGCTTGGCTGCAAAGTGGCGAGTTTGGGAGGGGCAGCAGCTTGGTGTCTTTAAAAGTACAGGCAAAAACAAACAAACAAACAAACAAACAAACAAAACCAAAACAAAACCCAAAAAAACAAAAACAAAAAAACAAAAACAAATACACACAAAAATAAAATAAAAGCACAGGCAGTCTTTGGAATCACACAGATGTGAATTCAAATCCCGCCTATGCCAGCACTTTCAACTGTGTGATCTGGGCGTTTCTGAGTCAGTTTGCCTTCCTGTGAAATGGGGCTAATGATCCCTGGTCCTTGCAAGGATTTTGAGAAAATTCACATCCATGTATGTACACGTGTGGCTCGAAAACAGAAGGCAGCATGAAGAAGGGTCAGACTCCTAGGTTCAAATCCCAGCTCCGGTTCTATCTGGCCCAGGAATGCTTATTGCTCTACTCGAAAGGGGAGGGGGGCACCCACCTGACAAGGGTAAGTGAACTCATAGGTGTGAAGGGCTTCTGGTGGGGGGTGGGGGGGGGTCGCTGCTCAGTGGGTGGTCCAAGGTGGCAACCTCATTTTGTTGCTCCTGCTCTGTGGTGACCCCAGAAACTCTAGACACAGCACAAGGCCTGCCAGGTTTTCCTATCCACAGAAATATTCGTAAAACCTAGAAAAAAAATGATTGGCTCCAAAATATGAAAGGAAAACTGTAAAGTCAAAATTAGTGAATGCTTTGTTAAATGCTCACAAAACATACTATTATTTTAACATTATAAACTGTGTTTGGGGGCGCCTGGGTGGCTCAGCCAGTTAAGCATCTGCCTTCAACTCAGGTCATGATCTCAGGGTCCAGGGCTCCCTGCTCAGCAGGGAGTCTGCTTCTCTCTCTCCCTCTGTGTCCTCTTTGTCTCTCAAATAAATAAATCTTTTAAAAAACCCAACTGTTTGTAAACATTTAATAACATCTGAAATTCATTTATTGGCTAGATTTTCTCATCCTATGAAAATTGCAGTGATGATAGGAAATCAGACCAATTATAATTTGAGTAATTTTTAACACCCAAATAACCTGAAATGCAAAAACTGTAAAAATAATTTTAGTCGATCACTGTGATAGAGTTGAAAAATGCAAAAAAATTTAAATCTGTTTAAAAAAATATAAATAGGGATCCCTGGGTGGCACAGCGGTTTGGAGCCTGCCTTTGGCCCAGGGCGTGATCCTGGAGACCTGGGATCGAATCCCACGTCGGGCTCCCGGTGCATGGAGCCTGCTTCTCCTCCCTCTGCCTGTGTCTCTGCCTCTCTCTCTCTCTCTCTCTGTGACTATCATAAATAAATTAAAATAAAATTCTTTAAAAAAAATAAAAAAATATATAAATATTTATATATAAAAAGTTTAAAGAAATGAATGGAGATAGTACATTCCCACTTCAGCACGGTAGATTCCTCCAAGGGAGGGGAGGGGTATAGTGTTTCAACTATCTTGGTAACTTTTTACTTCTAAGCGGGTGAGTACTGCAGACTTGTATTTTATTATACTTTATCTCTTTTTTTTACATATGAAAATGCAATGAAAGTTTAAAATATGTTTTGGTACCAAAAAGAGGAGAAAGAAATGTCCCACATCATTTATTTTTATTTTTTAAAAAGATTTTTAAAGGTTTTTTATTTTATTTTATTCATGATAGAGAGACAGAGACACAGGCAGAGGGAGAAGCAGGCTCCATGCAGAGAACCCGACGCAGGACTCGAGCCCAGGTCTCCAGGATCATGCCCTGGGCCAAAGGCAGGTGCTAAACCGCTGAGCCACCCAGTGCCTCTATATTTTGTCCCTACATAATTTAAAACAATTTTATGGCAAATGTCTATTTAATGTAAAATGTGTATGTGTGAGGGGTCCTTTAAAATGTTCTATATAATGTAAGGCAGGGCTTCCAAAAGTTTAAGTCCCCAGGGCCCTGACTCTGCCAGGGCACCTCCATGTCCCAGACCCCTTACCTGGGATGGATGATCATCAGCTGCCCACTGTGCCCCCCCCCCCACTGCCCTGCACAACACTGTGGGGGGTTTGTTTTCTTTATTAAGTGTGTGTCTGTATAGGAGTGGATATATCTGTCTCTCCCTATGTATGAAGTCAGGAGATCTAGGTACATGGAGTTGTGAGAAAGCCAGTTCCAGAAAAGTAGGAATTGAGTAGACCTGGAAGTCTGAGCAGACCTGGGCTAGAGTGGGTACAGCTGCGTGGGACAAGGTGCTGGCTCAGCCTGACGGCCTGAGAGCGTGTCTCCTTCACCTCTGGGGACTGGCAGTGGCTGCCTGAGCCCTGCCAGTTATAGGGAGATGCTGATAAGGCATCTGGGGAAGGGTGAGCCATGAGACTTCAAGGGGAAGGAAGGCAGAGAGGGGAACAGTGTGTGTGTGTGTGTGGGGGTGGGGTGGGAAAGAGACTCAGAGATGAAAAACCTGGAGAAAGGGGGTTGTTTATTATCAGCAGTGTGATGAAGCCAGACTCCCCAGAGCATCACTGGGCCCCACCCAGGGCCCTGGCTTGTTGGAGCTCCCCAGAAAGGGGAAAGGTCCTAAATAAGAATCTGGGGGGCACCTGGGGGGCTCAGTTGGTTGAGCATTGGACTCTTGATCTCAGCTTGGGTCTTGATTTCAGGGTTGTGAGTTTGAGCCCTGTGCTACTTTAAAAAAAAAAAACAAACCTGGATAGAACCTTCCTACTTCTATGGAAGATGCCAAGGAACCTCTAGGCCAGTCTTCTGGGTGGATCTGACTTGGGGCCTTGTTTGGCTTGAGGTTAGAAGCCAGAGTCCAGGGGGACCTGGGTGGCTCATTTGGTTAAGCGTCCGACCTGATTTCAGCTCAGATCATGATCTCAGGGTCGTGAGATCGAGCCCCAGGTTGGGCTCCATGCTGAGCATGGAGTCTGCTTAAGATTCCCTCTCTCCCTCTCCCTGGCTTCTCCCACCCCAAAGTGCACTCTCTCTCTCTTAAAAGAAAAAAAAAAAAAAAAAAGCCAGCATCTAAGGAAGAGGTCAGCTGACACCTGATCCCTGATCCCTGGGTCTGGGTAATGACTCCTTTGGTCATCAACTCCTGGACAAGAAAGTAAGGTAAAGATGGGACATAAAAAAAAAAAAAAAAAAAAAAAAAAAGGAAAGAAAGAGAAAGAAGAAAGAAAGAAAGAAAGAAAGAAAGAAAGAAAGAAAGAAAGAAAGAAAGAAATACACACACATCTCTGCTCCAGTTTCCAACTTGGGGCTCCCAAAGACCTTGTAGATTGCTAAGTGATAAGAGCAGGAAGAACATCTTTTGTTCTAGTATTTGGTCTTTGACCCTAATTCTTGACACAGAGTTCCCAAATCCCTTGGAATGTCCTAAGTCATAGAAGTGTCTCTTGTTCTAGTGTGGTGACTCTGGGTGGGCTCCTGGATAGCTTCTGGGCAGGGGCCATTCACCAGACAGACCAATTGGAGATGGGAAACTTGGAATTTTCAGTAGCGACTGCTCCTCTAGAGAGAGGAGAGAGGTTGGTTGGACATGATTCTGCCTATGTGAGGAAGCTTCCATAAAATTCCAATAATGGGGGGGTCTGGCGAGCTTCCAGGTTGGTGAACACATGCACACGGGGAGGGTCACGCATCCCAGCGCCATGGGGACAGAAGCTCCTGTGCTTAGGACCTTCCCAGTCCCAGCCCTATATGTCTCTTATGTGGCTGTTCATCTGCATCATTTGTCATGTCTTTTAATAAACTGTAAACGTGTTTCCCTGAGTTCTATGGGCCACTCTAGCAAGTAATTGAATCCATGGGGGAAGAGGTCACAGGAACATCTGGTTGATAGCTAAGCTAGGCAGAAGGTGTGGGTAACCTGGGGAATATGCCTTGCGATTGATACCTGCGGTGGGGGCAGTCTCGTGGGGCTGAGCCCTTCACCTGTGGGATCCAAGGCTACCTCCTGGTAGATGGTGTCCAGGATTGAGTCAAATTGTAGGACACCCTACTGGGGTCACAGAGAATTGCTTGGTAGGGGGAACCCCACACATGAAGTGTCAGAAGTGCTGTGGTGGTGCCCATGTGTGACAGTACAGAAGACACAGGAAGCTTTCTACACCAAAAGTTTTCCCCGAAATTCTTATAATCAACCAGAAGAAGGGCCAGAGGGTTAGATGGGGGTGGGGGGGTGCAACTGAAGGCTGGACTCCATGCAGCCTCAAGATAAGGAAGGAAGCCTGGAGCCTTGGCTAACATCAGTCCTCTAATAAATGAAACCCTGCAGAAACAGTCTAGTTCATGGCAGGTGCTTCCCTGTCGGCAAAGGTCTGAAGTCCGGTGGAGAGGGAAGGTCAATAGACAGGTAAGAAAGAATATAAACACACTGATGACTTTAATTTATGAAAACCTAGAGGAAACATCATTCTTTGCAGGGAAAATAGGTAACATCTCTTAAAATCCAGGCATGTGGGTGGCTCAATCGGTTAAGTGTCTGCCTTTGGCTCACGTCATGATCCCAGGGTCCTGGAATGGAGCCCCGCATCCCATCAGGCTCCCTGCTCAGGGGGCAGTCTGCTTCTCCCTCTCCCACTGCCTGTTGCTTCCCCTGCTTGTGCTCTCTGGCTCTATGTCTCTGTCAAAGAAATAAATAAAATCTTTTTAAAAATCCAGATGATGATCACCAAGGCTCGCTACCACCTTTTTTTAAAAAAAAAATTTTTTTATTTACTTATGATAATCACAGAGAGAGAGGCAGAGACACAGGCAGAGGGAGAAGCAGGCTCCATGCACCGGGAGCCCGACGTGGGATTCGATCCCGGGTCTCTAGGATCGCGCCCTGGGCCAAAGGCAGGCGCTAAACCGTTGCACCACCCAGGGATCCCTCACTACCACCTTTTCTATTTAGCATTGTGCCAGAGGTCAGGTCATAAAATGAAAGGAAAGGAAAAAAGATTTGGAAAGAAGGAGATAAACCATCCTTGCAAATGATGTAATTGTCTGCATGGAAGGCCAAATGAATCCACAAGCAAATTATTAGAAATAATAAGAGAACTTAGCAAGATGGTTGGCTACATGATCAGTAATGGACAATCATTTTCATTTTCACTGACCTCACATCATGCGCTATAATAATAATAATTAACCTTTACTGGATTAGGGGCACCTGAGTGGCTCAGTGGTTGAATGTTTGCCTTTGGCTCAGGTCCTGATCTCGGAGTCCTGGGATTGAGTCCTGCATTAGGCTCCTCGCAGAGAGCCTGCTTCTCCCTCTGCCTATGTCTCTGCCTCTCTCTGTCTCTCATGAATAAATAGGTAAAATCTTAAAAAAAAAAAAAAAAACAACCTTTACTGGATTAACTTTTTCCAGGTGCCATGAGCTTTATATTTACTCTGCTAAGTGCTTTCTATGGATCAGCTTGAGTCCTTATAACAACTCTGTGGGGTTGGTACTATCACCATCCTCATTCTAAAAGTGAGAAAGCTAAGGATCAGAGAGGTCAAGTGAATTTCCCATAGTCACACAGCTGGTGTGAGGTGAGGTGGGACGCACCCCAGAATCTCCCTTTTAACCACTATACTATCCTACACACTCAAGGCTGCCAATCTCTGACATCCACAGTGGGACTCAAGATCTAGGATCCTTCTTCCATTCTCCACATGTCATGAAAGTTGCCAAGATTACTCTGTGAGCAGAGGGGGATCAGTGGGGGAAGGAGAGAAGGAGGCCCTGGGAAGGACTGAGACTGTCCCTCCAGTCTGTTGGGAGTCAGGTAAAAGCTGATTTAAAGAGAATAAGCAAGTATAATATTTCTCGTGCCCTTGGTAGTAGCTGCAAAGTCCTGTCTGTACCTTATTTAACTCTCAAAGGAAACGTGTCTCCATTTCACTGATGAGGGAAGTGAAGTTGCTAGAAATTCAGAGACTTGTTCAAAGTCACAGAGCTGGGAAGTGGCAGAGGCAGCATTCCAGCCTGAGTGCATCCTTCTTAACTTAAAACTGTTTAGACTTTCCCTAAAAAACTAGAAGGGAAGGTGGGAAGGGGAAGCATGTCCATAGAGTCATGCATGTAGCAAGGGTACAGAGCAGGAGATGAGCAGGCCAGGCAGGGCAGTTAAGAAGAGGTAGAGGGTCACCTATGTGGCTCAGTGGTTGGGCTTCTGCCTTTGGCTCAGGTCATAATCCCGGGGTCCTGGGATCGAGTCCCACATCGGGCTCCCTGCATGGAGCCTGCTTCTTCTTCTGTCTATGTCTCTGCCTCTCTCTGCCTCTCTCTCATAAATAAATAAATAAAATCTTAAAATAAAAAAAGGAGGGGTAGAGACCACTTCCTGGGAAAGGTGGCCTTCAAGCCAGACTTTTAGGGATGAATAGGAAGGAGCCAGCAGAAAAGGGGGAGGGTGGAGAGAGCATCAGGTGTGAAGACCCAGAGGTGAGGGAGAAATAGCAGGTTCTGTGAACAACTAAGAGTTCGGACCAGAACGGAGCTGGCTGAGGACTCACCTTCTGTAACCGCCAGTGACCACTGGCCTAAGCCACAGGCAGGCCCCTCAAGAAGCAGCCCAGTGGGTGGGACCTCAGCCATTTGGACAATGCCCATTGGACAATGCAAGTGGATGGCTGGGAGCTTTGCCTGCGGTCAGCTCTCAGCAGTCCCAATTCCTTAGGCGTGGCACCCTTCCATTCCTCAGTCCAGTATTCCTGCATTGGCCAAGGGAACTCACAGTGCTGTCTGGCCCTGGCTTCCTCCCCTAGTCCCCCTGAATTATATCATCACATTCTCAATACCCCTCCTGACCAAGCAGGGGCAAGTCACACCATTTACTTCAGTGCTTCTCAAACTTCAAATTATGTTCCAATCACTGGGAATGGCGTGAGATGCAGATCCTGACTTGTCAGGTCTCGGATGGGACCTGACATCCTGCCTTTCTGTCATGATGTCAGGTGATGCTGCTGGTCCAAGGACCACACTTTGAATGGCATCATCCAGGAAACTATACTGATCCCCTGAGATCTGCCAGGCATTGTGCAAGCTGCCTTCTACACTTTTGCTACATACTAATTACAACAATGCTCTGAAATAGGACTTAATGTATACTTTTCAGAATAAGGAACTGAGGGTTAGAAAGGTGAAATATATTACAAAAGAAGTATCAGAGCTGGACTTCGAACTTGAGTCTGTCCAACTCTCTAGCTGATGCTGGGCCTCCTGGTCAGAGGGACTGAATTGTATCCCTCCCCAAAACTCAAATGTTGAAGCCCTCTTAGCAGGGCTGCATTTGGAAGCAATTAAAGTTGAATGAGGTCATAAGGGCGGTACCTTGATCCAATAGGACTAGTGTCCTAATAAGAGGAGACATCAGAGAGCTCGCTTTCTCTCTCTGCCACGGGAGGGCACAGTGAGAAGGTAGCCAGCTGCAAGCCACAAAGAGAGCTTGTACCAGGAACCAAACTGGCCGGCACTTTGATCTTGGACTTCTAGCCTCAAGAACTGTAAGAAATAAATTTCGGTTGTTTAAGCCACCCAGTCTGTGGTATTTTGTCCTGGCAGCCCTAGCAAACTAAGACAGGGGTCCAGCTGCTACCAATGAGCCAAGGCTGCTGATTAAAATGAATGGCTCCCCTTGCATGGAATGTTGCTCTTCCCAAACTGAGTGGGACTGGAGGAGAACCAAGATGGTGGTGATGGTGATGGTGATGACAGCGATGCTGGTGACAATGACAGTGATGATGATGGTGATGGCAACAATAATTCACATCCAAACCAAAGCCACCCCTACCATTCCCCAAATGAAAACTCAACAAGCTCAGAACAATGTAGCTATCCCAAACCTCACACTCTAAATCCACGCATATTTCATGAAAGGACAGGAAATGGCACAGTAATTAGGTACCACCCACTAATTTGCTCTCTGTACCAGGATGACCCAGTGCGTCCTCATGGGGTGGATGGATAAAACGAATAAACAAAGCCTGCTTCCTGGGTTAGCCAGGCCCCCTGTGCCTGCATGTCAGTGGATAACGGGAATGTGGTAGATGAAACACCTGAAAGAGTCTTCTAGGGAAAAAACTAAAAAAACTGAATGCTAAGTAAAAGATTAAACACTATATATGTAAAAGATTTTTATGTATTTATTCATAGAGACAGAGAGAGAGAGAGAGAGAGAGAGAGAGAGAGAGAGAGAGAGAGGCAGAGACACAGAGGGAGAAGCAGGCTCCATGCAGGGAGCCTGACGTGGGACTCTATCCAGGGTCTCCAGGATCACCCCCTGGGCTGCAGGTGGCGCTAAACCGCTGCGCCGCCTGGGGCTGCCATATATATAGATTTTATTTATTTTAAGATTTTTTTATTTGAAAAGATTAGAGATTTAAGATTTTATTTATTTGAAAGAGAGCACATTAGAGAGACAGAGCAAGCATGAGCTTGCGCTTTGCTGCCGCCCCCCGCCCAAGAGATTAGAAGATAAATCACAGGGTCCTCAGAGGATGTAGGGAAAAATGTAAGCACGCATCTGTAGGTACATTTTACTGATACAAAGACTGTATGGCACTCTTTTTTTTTTTAAATTTATTTATGATAGTCACACAGCGAGAGAGAGAGAGAGGCAGAGACACAGGCAGAGGGAGAAGCAGGCTCCATGCACCGGGAGCCCGACGTGGGATTCAATCCCAGGTCTCCAGGATCGCGCCCTGGGCCAAAGGCAGGCGCTAAACCGCTGCACCACCCAGGGATCCCCTATGGCACTCTTTTATAAATAGTAATAAAACTTCTTTCCTGTAAATTCTACATAATTAATTCACACAAAATGCTTTTGTTGATTTTTGCCAAACTCTTGCTTGTATCCCTAGCCAAGACACAGCTGTCGTTCTTTGTAACGACAGTTGTCGTTCTAATGTAAATGTTGAGGGACACTTCCCTGATTGATGTGAAGGAGGAAGAGGAAATGAAACAACCAAGACATGTTGGAACATCACTCACTAGTCAGTAAGGTGAGCTGCTGCTTGGTTAAAGCAGGTAATTATTTTTGAATGGTGGGAGAATATTTCCTCAGGCTTCTGGGTGTGAGTGTGTATGCACGCATGTAATTCACAGTGTAATGGCCACAGACATAACACATTTTTTAATTAAAGTTTTTATTTATTTGAGAGAGAGCAAGAGAGCAAGGGAGAACACAAGTGGGAAGGAGAGGGAGGAGCAGAGAGCCTGATGGGGGGCTCGATCCCAGAGTCCCAGGATCATCACTACTTGAGCCACAGGCAGACATCCCACTGACTGAGCCACCCAGGCGCCCTCAAACATTTTTTTAAAGATTTTTTATTTATTCATCTGAGAAAGAGAGAGAAACAGAGCACAAGCAGGGGGAGAAAAGAAGCAGACTCCCTACTAAGCTGGGAGCCCAATATGAGACTCCATCCCAGGATCTGGAGATCATGACCCGAGTGGAAGGTAGACACTTAGCCATCTGAGCCTCCCAGGTGGCCCAACATAACACACTTTTAAGTTTAATATGAATTATTAACATTTCCCTATCACTTAAGGCTAGACGATCAATAAAACACTAAACCAACACTTGATTTGTGGTTCTTAGAATACTGCGTGGCAAACTGAAATGCTGGCTGTTATTTATTATTATCATCTGTGGTCCAAGTCACCCGGTGACGACGCCTGAGTTTGAGTACAGCTGGCTACTAGATTGTCTCCACATGTGCCTAGAGAGCTACATTCCTGGTTCAAGTCCCAGAGAAAGGCAGGAACGTGGGTAGACACAGGGGGTTAAGGAGGAGTTTGGGCTGGGAGAGCAGAAAATGCAGTGGATCACGGGAAGTGGGAGTCTTGCTCTACTGCCCACTGTGTGCTGTGAGGGGCCTCTGGATGGATGGCTGAGGCCCAGGACGTGCATGGGTTTCATCCCCACAATGACATCAATAGAATTGAGTCAGAACACACTGTTTAGACTTGGCTGCTATATATCATTCGGTTAATTGATTTGGTTAACTCTTTCTCAATATTCTGAATTTATGGGTGTTGTTTTCTTCCCCGCCTCCCTGCCCCTCACATGTAGTGCACTTTGGTCTTTGGGAATCTTGGGGATCAAAGGTTCATAGGGTCCTAGGACCTAGGTGATACTATCCATTGAGCTCTGAGAGCATCTGGAAGGAAGTATTCGTCACAAAAAATTCTTAAGTTTCAAACAGGGCCCAAGGAAAATCTTCTGGGTTGGCTTGGAAGACAGTCAGCTCTCCTTTGTATGATCTAATTAAGAAGACTAAGTCTTCTGTGCCAAGAAACATGAAGGTAATTGCCAAGGTAGACAAGATAGTACTCTTTTTTTTTTTTTCCAGACTTCACCAGTGGAACAGTGATTCTCTCACTCAGCAGCCGTCTTGATGATGCCACCCCAGACCCCTGGAGATTCACATTTCTGTGGGGGCTTACTCCCCAAATGACTAGGGCTTGGGACATGGAGGACGTGGATGAAAAGCGCTCTGTCTGCATTCTACTAATGTCTTCTTCACTCTTCAGTCACAGGTCTGGAGAGATTAGGTGGCAAACACTCAAAGCTGTTGTGGAAACAGAACTCCTTGGGGCAGGTGTAAGCAGAAAAAGGTTTTGGATGCCTCTAAGAAGCACCAGGAGGATGTGAGGCTGGGTTTGAGAGCTTGGACAAGACAGAGCTGCTGGGTAGCAGCATGGTAGCTGGTAGCTCCCCACAGGGATCCTTCTTCTCCCTCTGATCCCTGGGTAGCTCCCCACAGGGATCCTTCTTCTCCCTCTGACTATGTCTCTGCCTCTCTCTTTCTGTGCCTCTCACGAATAAATAAATAAAATATTTTTTAAAAAAGCTGCTGTAAGGAGATATCATGGCTAGGCATGGGCACTCACAGGGCTGATGCTGGGCACCTAGCTCTGCTGCCGCTGCTTCGGGCAGCTGGATGCTTCTGCCACTACCGCCCCCAAACTGGCACTCACTTCCCAACTGTTAGGCTATCAGGTTGCATCTGATTGGTGGACACTGGTCACACAGCTATGCTCTAACTGCAAAGGAAGCTGGGAAGGTACATTTCTAGTTTCTACTTTCCGGAGACATAGAAGGTGGAGGCCATCCTAAAACATCCGAAAAGTGTTTGTGGGCAGTCAAGAGGAAGGATAAATATTCACACATAATCAGTAACCTAATATCACATGACTAAGACACCCCTAGAGCTAACTGCACTACCTTGAGAAAGGGCCCTGGGTCCTGTCCCAGTGCCTGGATCCTGAGGTTCTCACTCTGCTCTCCTAAAGCTGGTCCTGCCTCCTTCCCGGGAGCCTAAGTTTAAATGAGAAGTGATGGTTTAATTATTGCTTGTGGGTTTGGTTGGGTCTTTGTAGGCAAATGCAGATGCCTTCAAGGGCCAGGCAGCTAAATCAGTGAAGGAAGTGAACAGAAGCAGGATGTGCTGGAGACAGAGGGACTGATGGAGAAGCTACTCTCTAGATGTTTCCATTTGGAAATATGGAACTAGTGGCCAGATACTCTGTGGATTTCTTTTTATTTTTTTTTAATATTTTATTTATTTATTCATGAGAGACACAGAGAGAGAGGCAGACACACAGGCAGAGGGAGAAGCAGGCTCCATGCAGGGACCCCGACGTGGGACTCCATCCCGGGTCTCCAGGATCACGCCCTGGGCTGATGGCGGCGCTAAACTGCTGAGCCACCGGGGCTGCCCCTTCTGTGGATTTCTTTATGTGAACTATCCAGATTTAACAATAATTGGCCAAATATTCTCGATCTGATAAAAAAATTTTTATTATAAAAAACTGCAAAGGTACAACAAAATAGAATGATAGTATAATGAACACCCACATCCAAATACACTCATCATTCAGATTT
Organism: Vulpes lagopus; assembly: GCF_018345385.1. Taxonomy (NCBI): domain Eukaryota; kingdom Metazoa; phylum Chordata; class Mammalia; order Carnivora; family Canidae; genus Vulpes; species Vulpes lagopus. The sequence goes on from NC_054827.1 coordinate 112,773,380, forward strand.
AACACTTTTAACATTTTTCAATGTTTCATCTACTTTTTTCCTGCCTAAGCATTTTTTTGTGTAAGTTTTTTTTTATTTTATTTTAAGTAATCTCTACACCGATATGGAGCTCGAACTCACAACCCCAAGGTCAAGAGCAGCATGCTCCACCAACTAAGCCAGCCAGGGTGCCCCATCCTGGTTAAGTATTTTAATGCAACAAAATCAGAGGAGCTAATAAGGTATCTTATCCTTAAATACTTCAATAGGCATCTCTTCAAAACATAGATATTTTTCTAAGTAAAGCTACTTAAAATTAACAAATGCTTTGTCTTTTCCCAGATTTCTTTCTCTATCCCAAATATGACACTTTATTTATTTATTTTTAAAAAAGATTTTATTCACTTATTCATGAGAGACCCACAGAAAGAGGCAGAGACATAGGCAGAGGGAGAAGCAGTCTCCTTGCGGGGAACCTGTTGTGGGACTCGATCCCAGGACCCCAGGATCACGCCCTGAGCCAAAGGCAGAAGCTCAACCACTGAGCCACCCAGGTGTCCCAAAGATTATGCTTTAGATGGATTGTTCAAACCAGAATCCAATTGAGGACTAAGAATTGGATTTGATTGTTATGTGGCTTAATCTCTTTAATCTAAAAGAGACCTGCATTGTTTTGTTTTGCTATTTTTTGTGTATGTTTTTACTGACATTGATTTGAAGAACTCAGACAACTCAGACCAGTGTCTTGACTTTCCTATTTATCTAGATAGGTCTGATCGTTTCCTTGTGATGTCACTTAACTTGTTCCTTTATTTTCTGCATTTTCTGCAAACTGGAAGTTAGATCTAAAGGTTTGATTAAATTTACATTCGCATTTTGGCAAGAATGTATCTCGGGTGACATTGACTGCCTAATCCATGACCTCAGAAAGCACAAGATGCCATCCTATTAGTACAGATGTCAGATGAAAGACTAGGTTGAGATCATTCCCTACCTTGTAACTTTGCATTTTCTTCCTTAGATCCACCATTGCCCCCAGAGACATTTTATCTAGTGGTTTTAGCATCCATTGATACTCCTTGCTTGAATCAATTCCTTTATTAGGGATTGCAAGAGGGTGTTTTCTAATGCTATGTCTTTGACATTTATTAGCTGGCATTGTTCTGTAAGGAAGAGCATTCTTGTGTCATCAGCTGGGACTATGTGGTCATCCTGAAACTGGCAGTACTGGTTCCTACTGGAAGGCAGAAAAAAAAATGCATCGTGTTTTGGCTTTAATAAACATTTATCAGAGTAAGGAGTTGGTGTAACAACCTTGGCCAATCCAGTAGTCCTCCTTATTCCTGGGGGGTATGTTCTAAGCCCCCCAGAGGATGCCTGAAACCGTGGATAGTACTGAACCCCATATACTATGTTTTTTCCCTATACATACATACCTACGATAAAGTTTAATTTGTAAAATACCACAGTAAGAGGTTAATGACAATAACTAATAATAAAATAGAACAATTGTAATAAGAGCAATATACTCTATGTAATATACTATATATAAGTTATGTACTGTAATAAGAGTTATGTGAATGCAGTCTCTCTCTCTTTCTCTCAAAATATCTCATTGTTTTGTGCTCACTCTTCTTATGATGATGTAAGATGATATGACACCTGCATGATGAGCTGAAGGGAAGTGGATGACGTAGGCTCCATGACTTAGCACTAGGCCACTATTGACCTGATGATGCATCATCTGCTTCCAGGCTGCGGTTTACTGAAAGGGGTGGGGAGATTACTGTAATAACAAAGTGTTCTCCTTTTGTAAGTATCCATGTATTCCATGTTGTATAATCAATTACAGCCTTTATTTTTTTTTTTATTTTTTTTTTTTATTTGACAGAAGGAGAGAGTGAGCCAGAGAGCACAAGTTGGGGAGGGGGGTGCGGAGAAGGCAGCAGAGGGAGAGAGAGAGAAGCAGGCTCCCTGCTCAGCAGAGAACCTGAAACGGGCCTCCATTCTAGGACCCTGGGATCATGACCTGAGCTTAAGCCAGAAGCCCAACCGACTGAGTCACCCAGGTGTACCCTTTTCCAAATATTTTAAAGGCAGTGGACAAGTTAAGTAAACCATGCTCCTCTGCTGGATACAGCCTATGGCATGCTTGTTTGCCATCTCAACTTTTAAGTTTCTGTAGTTTTATGCTACAAGACACAGGCAATCAAATGTCTCTGCATTGTTGTTGTTGTTTTGTTCTTAATTGTTGATTACTTTTTCTTAAACATAATAAACATCTGTGCAGGATCCACCTATCCATTAACTACCATGCTCACTGTAGCCTGTGAATATTCTCATTTTGTAAAGAATTCTAAGGAATAATTTTCTGATAATATAGGCTTACCTTGTCAGCTCCCAACTTTGGTCTCACTTATTTAGGATTATGCTGTGTCCCTCTCGCAGCTTCATGACCCACAGCATTTCAGAACAGCTGGCTGCCTAGCTGACAAGGTGAGAAATCCATGGTATACTATTAAGTGGGTGCAAGGAGTAGGGCCTTAGAAATTGGTATTCTCATCCCATGCTATTGGGATCATACATTTGCATCACTTTTCAGGAGGACAGCATTGAGCTTCGTTCAGGACTCCACTTACAAATGACAGCAACTCATACAAAATTAGCTTAAACAAAGGATATTCATTGACTTAATTAAGTGGGAAGACCTAGGGAGGGATGGCTCCAGGCACAGCAGGATTCAGGGGCTTGGGGAAGGTCATCAGGGCTCTGACTTCCTATTTCTTGACTTTCCCTGACTGTGTTGGCTTTGCTCTCATGAGACTCCAGTTACATGGCAGGGAAGATGGCCTCCTAGAGCCTCAAGACTATATTTTTGTGACTTCTGGTCCAAAAGGGAGAGAAAGAGCCCGCCTTGCACAAAAGCTTCATCTAAAGTCTCAGGGAATACTATGATTAATTCTGGGTCTTATGCACATCTCTGAACTGAACACTGCAGTTAGAGTAAGACAATACTCTGGCTACCTCAAGTGATATTCAGCCCTGTAGAGGAGAGGTTCATAGAGTCACTGACAGCCCACAGGGGCCACAGAGAGTAGGGGAGGTGTGGCTCTCCAAAGGAAAAACAAAAGGCTGTTCTTAGAAGAAGGAAAGAATTCTGAGCAAGGAAGCACATCAGATGTCATTACATTTAGAAAAAAAAGAAGCCAACAAAGACTTTAAAGCAGTCTACCTTCCATCTAAGAGAATAATTCCACATGAAAGAGTTTGTGAGAAAAGGAAATCATGGACAAGGGCAGATTTGTGTCCAAAGATGTCTATAATCACAGTACTGTTTATAATAGCAAAATACTTTAAGAATCTAAATGTCCACTAAGAGGAGATTAAACAACTTAGTACACATTCATGTTATTGAGATGCTAAGCATCTGGTGAAAATGATAATTATTTCCTTGTATTTCATGAAGGAAAGACCTCCATGATGCACTGTTAAGTGGAAAAGGCAGGCTACAAAGCAGCACACATATTATAATCTAATTTTTTAAATTGGGTATAAACCCATTGGGAAATAAACATTGTCAGGAAACACACTGCAGGCTTAAAAGAGGTTACCTTTGGGTGATTATTTCAATTTATTTAATTTGCTTATCTGAATAAGTACATATTATTTTTTAATAACAGATAATTTTTTGGAAAAGAAATCAGGATAAACACACAAAGACACTCGAAGAATAGACATGATAAGTAAGGACACAAGATTGGGGGTGACGCAGGACCAATGCCCACAAGGTCAGAGAGGCTCAGCTGCAAGGATTCCAGGCCTGTAGGTGCCTGTGGGGACATTGCACACCTATTCATCACCTCTCCTTCCCTGTCATCTTTACGACTCACAGTTATGACACTCATCACAGGGTAGGGTTGGCAGGGTGGGTTGACCAGGGCAGGCTGCCACTGGCCTCCAGCAAGTCATCCTCATCTTTTTCCTCATCTGGCCCTGCCTGTGAAAACTACCTTTTCTCAGCTAGCCCTAACTCCACTCCAAGCCCTGCCAGTTCTGGCAAGAGCAGCTCAGACTGGTCCCTGTGCTTTCGGGTTAACTGAGCAATCACCCAACCTGGTAGTTAAAGCCAGCAGGCCAGTAGGCAGGGAGGTGCCATTGTGACCTGGGAGGGTTGGTCGCATTGGCCTGATGCCCTTATGCTCAGCTCCCTGGTACTGGCTCAGCAGACCCCACCCCAACTCTTCCTTTCACTCCCCTAGGGGCTGGGATAAAAGGCTTCCTCCTTCCAACGACCTCAGCTCCAAACTAAAGTCAGTCTCTGTACAGTGCCTATTGCCAGGTGCTGGGCCTTCTGGCCTTGGGTTACTTCTGTGTCTCCACTTGGGGAATGCTGAAGGATTTGTCCTCCAGAGGCCTTGATATCATCCAAATAGTCAACTATAACTGATTACCTCTTTTAGACAAGCACAGTGGGCAGTTCTCTTGAATCTTCAGTAGCAAATTAAAACTGCCAAGAAGCAGAATCTCTGGTTACAGAAAACAAGAGCCCCCAGCACAATTTGCTAGACTTGTTTCCCAAGAGAAAAGAAGAGGAAAAAAAATCACTATGATTAAGTGTTGGGAGGAAGGGGCACTTCACGCCAATAAAGGGAATATATTCAAGAATTGTCTGGAACATTCCTGTTCTATCATATAAAGTTCACAAAGATTTTATATGCTACTCCATGAAATAGCTATGTCTTTTTTCAACATTTTTAATTAAAAATTTCAAATATAATGAAAATATCCCTATACCCATTGCCCAATTTCTACTATTAATATTTTATTATATTTACTTTATCATATATCTCTTTACCTCTCTATCCATCCATAAATACATGTTATTTTTCTGTGCATCTCAAAGTAAATTGTAGACATCAGGTACTTCCCCCTAGTTACTTCAGTATGTTTATCTTTAACTAGAGCTCAGTATTACTTGTTTATAGTTTTTTTTTAAGATTTATTTATTTATTAATGATAGACATAGAGAGAGAGAGAGAGAGAGGCAGAGACACAGGCAGAGGGAGAAGCAGGCTCCATGCAGGGAACCCGATGTGGGACTCGATCCTGGGTCTCCTAGATTGCGCTGTAGGCCAAAGGCAGGCGCTAAACCGCTGAGCCACCCAGGGATCCCTACTTCTTTATAGTTAAAAAAAATTTTTTAAGTAGGTTCTATACCCAATGTAGGACTTGAACTCATGACCCTAAGATCAAGAGTTGCATGCTCAACCAACTGAGCCAGCCACGCACCCATTTATAGTCTTTTGAAGTGAAATCTATAAGCAATGAAACACAGAATCTTAAGTGTGCATTCATCCAATTTTCACAAATACATAAAGTTGTACACTCCAACCTCTGTCAAGATATAGACCCCTACCATCACCCCAGAACATTTCCTCATGCCTCTTCCCAGTCAATATTTGCCCCAATCTCTCAGAGGACACCACTGTTTGTATTATTCCCACTATAGGTTAGTTTTACCTGTTCTAGAACTTCACATATAGAATCATACAGAATATACTCTTTTGTGTAAGGCTTATTTCACTCAACATAATGGTTTTGAGTCATTTATGGTTTTGCACGTACCAGTAGTCTGTTCTTTTTTGTTTGGAGTAATATTCCATTTTATGAACATAGCACTGTTCCCCAATCTCCTATTGATGAATGTCTGGGCTGTTTCCAGCTTTTTGGCTATTATGAGAAAGCTGCTATAAACATTCCTATACAAGTCTTTTTTTTTTTTTTTTAAGATTTTATTTATTTATTCGTGAGAGACACACAGAGAGAGGCAGATACATAGGCAGAGGGAGAAGCAGGCTCCCTGCAGGGAGCTGGATGCAGAACTTGATCCCAGGACCCTGAGATCATACCCTGACCCAAAGGCAGATGCTCAGTCACTAAGCCACCCGGGGCGCCCCTGTTCAAGTCTTGTTGTGGACATAATTTCATTTCTTTCAGGTCAATACTTAGAAGTAGAATTGCTGGGTCATAGGGTTGGTGTATAATTAATTTTAAGAGAACTGACCTGGGGATCCCCGGGTGACTCAGCAGTTTAGCACCTGCCTTTGGCCCAAGGAGTGATCCTGGGGTCCTAGGATTGAGTCCCGTGTGGAGCTTCCTGCATGAAGCCTGCTTCTCCCTCTGCCTATGTCTCTGTGCCTCTCTCTCTCTCTCTCTCTCTGTCTGTCATGAATAAATAAAATCTGGGATCCCTGGGTGGCGCAGCGGTTTGGCGCCCGCCTCTGGCCCAGGGCGCGATCCCGGAGACCCGGGATCGAGTCCCACGTCGGGCTCCCGGTGCATGGAGCCTGCTTCTCCCTCTCTCTCTCCCGGTGCATGGAGCCTGTGTCTCTGCCTCTCTCTCTCTCTCTCCCTCTCTCTCTCTGTGACTATCATAAATTAAATAAATAAATAAATAAATAAATAAAATCTTTAAAAAAATAAGAGAACTGACGTTTTCCAAAGTGGTTGTATTATTATTATTATTATTATTATTATTATTATTGAAATAAGGCTTTGTTTTTTTTTTAATTTTTATTTATTTATGATAGTCACACACACAGAGAGAGAGAGAGAGAGAGAGAGAGAGAAAGAAAGAGAGGCAGAGACACAGGCAGAGGGAGAAGCAGGCTCCATGCCCCGGGAGCCCCGACGTGGAATTAGATCCCGGGTCTCCGGGATCGCGCCCTGGGCCAAAGGCAGGCGCCAAACCGCTGCGCCACCCAGGAATCCCCAGCGGTTGTATTATTTTATACTCCCAGTAACAATATTTGAGTTCTGGTTGCTCATTATGATCAATAGTCTTTGTTGGGGTGGGGGAGGTCAGTCGTTTAAATTTTAGCCATTTTGTTGCCTATGTAGTAGTATCTTATTGTTTTAATTTGCATTGTCCTGATTATTAATGGCATTGTCTTTTTTGCATGCCTATTATCAATTCATATATTATCTTTTGGGAAGTACTTGTTCAAATCTTTTGCCAATTTTTCACTGGGGTTGTTTGTCTTATTATTGAGTTATAGAAATTCTTTTTTTTTTTTTTAAGATTTCACCCATTTATTCACAAGAGACAGAGAGAGAGAGGCAGAGACAGAGTCAGAGGGAGAAGCAGGCTCCATGCAGGGAACCCGATGTGGGACTGGATCCCGGGTCTCCAGGATCAGGCCCCAGGCCGAAGGCTGCGCCAAACCGCTGAGCCACCGGCGCTGCCCTCTTCTTCTTTCTTCTTTCTTTCTTCTTTCTTCTTTCTTCTTTCTTCTTTCTTCTTTCTTCTTTCTTCTCTTCTCCTTCTCCTTCTCCTTCTTCTCCTTCTCCTTCTCCTTCTCCTTCTCCTTCTCCTTCTCCTTCTCCTTCTCTTCTCCTTCTTCTTCTTCTTTTCTTCTCCTTCTTCTTCTTCTCCTTCTTTTCTTCTTCTTCTTCTTCTTTTCTTCTTCTTCTTCTTTTCTTCTTCTTCTTCTTCTTTTCTTCTTCTTCTTTTCTTCTTCTTCTTCTTCTTCTTCTTCTTCTTTTCTTCTTCTTCTTCTTCTTCTTCTTCTTCTTCTTCTTCTTCTTCTTCTTCTTCTTCTTCTTCTTCTTCTTCTTCTTCTTCTTCTTTTCTTCTTCTTCTTCTTCTTCTTCTTCTTCTTCTTCTTCTTCTTCTTCTTCTTCTTCTTCTTCTTCTTCTTCTTCTTCTTCTTTTCTTCTTCTTCTTCTCCTTCTTCTTCTCCTCCTTCTTCTTCTCCTCCTTCTTCTCCTCCTTCTTCTTCTTCTCCTTCTTCTTCCTCTCCTTCTTCTTCTTCTCTTCTCCTTCTTCTTCTTCTCCTTCTCCTTCTTCTCCTTCTTCTCCTTCTCCTTCTTCTCCTTCTTCTCCTTCTCCTTCTCCTTCTTCTCCTTCTCCTTCTTCTCCTTCTCCTTCTTCTCCTTCTCCTCCTTCTCTTTCTTCTCCTTCTCCTTCTCCTTCTCCTTCTTCTCCTTCTCCTTCTTCTCCTTCTTCTTTCTTCTCCTTCTCCTTCTTCTTCTTCTTTCTTCTTCTTTCTCCTTCTTTCTCCTTCTTCTTCTTCTTTCTTCTTCTTCTTCTCTTCTTCTTCTTCTTCTTCTTCTTCTCCTTCTTCTTCTCCTCCTTCTTCTCCTTCTTCTCCTCCTTCTTCTCCTCCTTCTCCTCCTCCTTCTCCTCCTTCTTCTTCTCCTTCTTCCTCCTTCTTCTTTCTTCTTCTTCTTTTTTTAAGTTTGTTTGTTTCTTTCTTTCAGAGAGAGAGAGAGAGAGCACAAGCAGGGGGAGCGGCAGGCAGAGGGAGAAAGTGAAGCAGGTTCCCTGTGGAGCAGAGAGTCAGATGTGGGGTTTGATCCTAGAACTCTAGGATCATGACCTAAGCTGAAGGTAGATGCTTAACCAACTGAGCCACTCAGGAATGTGGGTTGTAGAAATTCTTTTTTTTTTTTTGTAGAAATTCTTTATACATCTTGAATACCAGTTACTTTCAGATATATTTTGCAAAATTTGGCCCCAGTCTACAGCTAGCCTATTTTTTTTTCTTTAAGATTTTCTTATTTTAAAGTAATCTCTATGCATATATATCATGGGGCTTCAACTCACAACCCTGAGATCACGAGTTGTATGTTCTACTGACTGAGCCAGTCAGGCACCCTTTGCCTTTTTTTTGAAAATAATGTATTTGATGAGCTTAAACTATTGATAAAGTCTTATTTATCTGTTTTTTTTTTTTTTTTAACTTACAGCTATTGCCTTCCTAAGAAACATTTGCTACTCTCAAGCCACAAAGATATTCTCTGTTTTCTTTTAAGAACTTTATGGTTTTGGCTTTTATGTTTGCATTCATGATCTGTCTTGAGTTACTTTTTGTGTATAGAGTAAAATAGGAGTTAAGGCTCTTTTTTTTTTTTTCTATTTGGATATCCAGTTATTCCACCCCATTTATTGAAAAGGTTTTCCTCTCCCCCTTGGATTGCTCTGGCACCATTGTTAAACACCAGATGACTAAATAAGTGTGAATCTATTTTCAGTTCTCTGTTCTGCTCCTTGATTTACTAGTTGTTTCTTATAACATTACCACACTATGTTGATTAATGTAGTTTTATATTTAGTCTTGATGTAAGGTAATGTAAGTCTTTAACTTGTTCTAATCCATGAGCATGGTATGTCTCTTCATGTGTTTAGATCCTTTAAAAACTTCCCTCAGGAATGTTTTGTAGTTTTCAATTCTTTATTTTTTTTATTTTTTATTTATTTATGATAGGCACACAGTGAGAGAGAGAGGCAGAGACACAGGCAGAGGGAGAAGCAGGCTCCATGCACCGGGAGCCCGATGTGGGACTCGATCCCGGGTCTTCAGGATTGCGCCCTGGGCCAAAGGCAGGCACCAAACCGCTGCGCCACCCAGAGATCCCCTGTTTTGTAGTTTTCAGTGTGTAAGTCTTGCAATCTTTTGTTAAACTTATTCTTAAGTATTTCCTGTCTTTTGTTCTTATTGTAAATTGGATTTTTTTAAGGGAGGAGAGGTAGAGGGAGAGAGAGAGAGACTCTTTTTTTTTTTTTAAGATTTTATTTATTTATTTGAGACAGAGAGAGCCCGAGTGGTGGGGAGGGGCAGAAAAAGAGAGAAGCAGACTCCCTACTGAGGAGGGAGCCCAATCAACTGACCAGAGCTCCATCCCAGGACCCTGGGATTATGACCTGAACCAAAGGCAGATACTTAACCAACTGAGCCACACAGGTGCCTGGAGAAAGAGAATCTTAAGCAGCCTCCACACCCAGTGTGGAGATTGGTGGGGCTCAGTCTCACAACTCTGAGATCGTGACCTGAGCTGAAATCAAGACTTGGACACTTAACCAACTGACCCACCCAGGAACCCCCAAATTGGATTGTTTTTTATTTTATTTTTAAATAATTTAAAAAAGATTTTATTTATTTATTCATGAGACACACAGAGAGGCAGAGACACAGGCAGAGGGAGAAGTAGACCCTCTGCAGGGAGCCTGATGTGAGACTTGATCCCAGGATCCCGGGATCACGCCCTGAGCCAAAGGCAAATGCTCAATCACTGAGCCATCCAAGTGCCCCTTGGATTGTTTTCTTTAATTTTACTTTTCAGTTATCAATTATCTACTACTAAAAAATATGGAGTGCTTCACAAATTTGATGTCACCTTGGGCAGGAACCAAGTTAATCTGTATCATTCCAGTATCAGTATACAGGTTGTCAAAGTGACATTGTATATGTTTTTAATAAAAACACAATATGATCTACTCCTGTGAGTTTTTAAGATACACTCCAGGCAAGGAAGTCCCTTCTTTCCTGAGGCTTCTTGTGCTCCTAGCATACTGCTGGGACCCCTAGACGGAGCATTATGGGATCTCTGCCCAAAGTGCCTTTTCTGGGTCATTATCTGGCTCTCTGAGGTTGGATACCTATATTATCCACTACAAACTCCACACAGTCACATCAGCTGTGATTTTGTAAAAATGATTGATCAGTCCTAAAATGTGGTGGTAAAAAATGCTTCCTGAGTCAGGACCTGATATCTATTGGTTCATTCCTCATATGCATCTCCAAATATTAGTGGATAAAGAAAATCCTGTCTCATGTACCTAAGGATAGCTAGAAAGAGTGAGAAGAGAGGCACATCTGTCAGGCTCCTTAAGATTTATTTCTAACCCCTTGGGTGGGTCACTGTGAGGCTTGAGGAAAAGTCTGCAGGTGTTCTTGGAGCACATGGAAACCTTCCTTCAGACTCAAATGAGACTGGCCTGACATGCTTTCTAAGCTAACAACAGTTTCACATCCTTCTTTTTTAAATTGTAGTGAAATATACATATCATAAAAGTTAGTGTTTTAACAATTTTAAAGTGAACAGTTTGGCAGCATTAAGTAAGTACACTCATACTGTTGTGAAAATAAGCATCACCCCCATCCATCTCCAGCACTGTCTCTCATCCCATATCACAGTTCACCTTATAAAATATTTTTCATCTGACCTATGCTTTTGAAGAATGAGTTAAAAGCAGAATCCCTGGCCTTCCACTCCTGAACCATTTGGCATTTCTGGGGTTCACAATGTGATAGAAATCTTTCCTCATGGTACCTATTCGCGGGTCCAGGCCTCATTGGCTCAGCCCAGCCCAGGCCTGTGAAGCAACAGTTCCCCTCTCCTGAAGGGGGATGGGTAGATTCGTAGGGAATGGGGCCTCCAGATCAGCTTCTGTCTTCTCTGGTCCAGCCATGGATCCATTAGGGAGATTGCAGTCCTGCCCACCCCACTAAATTGTCTGGGATCTCCATCCCTTCCCACCCTTCCACCAGGACCTCACAGCTCTCCTGAGCCTCTATAAGCCCCTCTAAGTGTAGGGAGGGAAATTTGAGGCCCTTCCTCAAAGGTGAGTCGACCCTCTGTTGGGCAGAGGTTGAGGCTGATGATCATTCTCAGAACTGTCCCAATCTTTGTGGCAGACTCAGGTTCTGTGCAGTATAACTGACTCCAGAGAAGGAGTTTGATTCTAGAAGGAGTTCCAGCCTCCTCAGTGGCTGCAGAACCACTGCATTAGCCCCATCTCCTGATGGATATCTGTGAGGAGCCCGGGCTGCCTTCCCAGGAGAACTTCCTTTCATCCTTCCTTTCATCCTTCCAGAACCTCTCACATCAGTGAATGGACCCAGTGTTCCAAGCCATTTCCACAGGACCCAGGGTGAAGGGTTTCTGAGCTCTGTGTAGTCCTGATAAGGCAGGCCTGGGCCATGCCTCACCGGCTTCAGCCACAGCTTGGCCTTCTCAGGCAGAAAAGAGCGTCAGTCCCATAGGACTCTGGGATTGTACTGGACCTCAGAATTGGTTTCCCAGGAAGCACTGTGCTGGGGTGGGAGTAGAGGTGAAGTTTGAACAAGAGATTAGGGTCCCAGGCCTTAGGCCAGCAGGACTCAGAGAGATGACAGGGCAGGAGTGAGGCAAGTACCACCCAGCCTGCACTCCTGCACCCCACTCTACCACACCTCTGAACCACAGCCCTGCCCCTCTAGTAAGTAGAGGGACCACTCAATGAGCTGTGTGATGTCCAGCAATTTACTTAGCTTTCCTGGACTGTTAAAATGGAGATTTAAAAAAATACTTACCCAGAAGGGTTTTGGAAGATTAAATATGAGTGTTCCTAGTGCAATGCCAGGCACTCAGAAAGTGTATGATAAACATTTTCCTTTCTGCTTTCTCCTCCCTAACAGCTTTACACATACTGCTCTGCCTCTATCAAGGGAGCTAGGCAAGCTGGCAGTTCCCAGAAGGCTCAGGGAAGCCACTGTTCTTTCTCCATGCCCAGAAATACCACTGCAAATGGATGGTTTCTCCAGAGACCACCAAGGAACACTGGAGCACTCGGGCCTGGGCAGAATGGAGAGTTGAGCAAACAACTCCTGTGGATGATAAACAATTTCCTCAGAAGACCCACCCCTTATCTAGACCCACCAAGAACACATACTCTTCATGGCATTGCCAGTAAAAATCCCCAGACCTGAGACCTTTAAGGTCCCTGCCCAGGTCCCTGCCCAACGGGAGCTGGAGTTGTCCAGATACCTCTGCTGTTTTTCCAAAGGAGGGGGAGGATAGTTTTGTCATCATCACCTTCAAGTTCTAATCTCAGAACTAGGAGGGACTTTACGTGACATGCCAGTAAAAATTGCCAGTAAAAATCCCCAGACCTGAGACCTTTAAGGTCCCTGCCCAGGTCCCTGCCCAACGGGAGCTGGAGTTGTCCAGATACCTCTGCTGCTTTTCCAAAGGAGGGGGAGGATAGTTTTGTCATCATCACCTTCAAGTTCTAATCTCAGAACTAGGAGGGACTTTACGTGACATGCCCGGCCCTACCGCCACCCAGTTCAGCTAGAATCTTTGGGGGTAGGGCCAGCTTTGAATAGTTTTTTAAAGTCCCCAGGTGCTTCTAATGTATAACCAGGGTTAAGAACTTCTGGTTTAGTCCAACCTCCTCATTGTAGAGATAAAAACACATAGGAGGAGGGGTACCTGGTGGTTCAGTCATCTTGATTGTAGCTCAGGTCATGATCTCAGGGTTGTGGGATCAGGCCCTGCATTGGGCTCACATTCTGGGCATGGTACCTGCTTAAGATTCTCTCTCTCTCTGAAAAAACAAAAAAGCAGATAAACCCCATGCACAGGGGGAGAAAACCCCAGAAAAGTTGAAAGAAATAAAATTTTTAAAGTGAAAGAGTATAGTTCAGATTAGTTGTGCTAAGAGGGAAGCTATTATGATTTCATTATTTCTAGTATTGCCCTAGACAGCTGGCCTCATGGACATGTGCCTTGTACAGTCACACAGGCTTTCATGCTTAGAAGGGCCCCATGCTTTGTTTAATGCTCTATTCTTGCTGTTTTGAAATTTTTAAATTTTTTTTAAGATTTTATTTATTTATTCATGAGAGACAAAGAGAGGCAGAGACACAGGCAGAGGGAGAAGCAGGCTCCATGCAGGGAGCCAACGTGGGACCTGATCCTGGGTCTCCAGGATCACACCTGGGCTGCAGGCGGCGCTAAACTGCTGCGCCACCAGGGCTGCCCTGAAATTTTTAATTTTCTTAATAAGGAGGTCCCACATTTTCACTTTGTACTAGGCCTTGCTGGTCCTGGCCTTAGATCACACAGTTCTTAAAAGCAAAGTGGATTATCACCCCCATTAAAGAAAGATTAAGAACACAGGGCTGAGAGGCTTGTTGGTTGTAGGGCTGGCCTGGCCCTCCATTGCCAATGACTCCCTTCCCTGGTCCACTCCATCTTCAAGGGAGGAGGCTGTCCTTGGATCTCCTGGGGGGAAAGAGCATAAACGTTTCAGTGTTCCCTCTTACTAGCTGTGAGAGATCTTCTGAGCCTCAGCTTCCTCACCTGTAAAAAGCAGGAAATAATGTGTGCTTTGCAGAGAGAGATTCTTGTGAGAAGAGCCCAGAATCATGACTGTCTCTCTGCCCGATGGAAATATGTGACTTCCCCTCCCTTTATGAGAACATAGAACACATGGTTCCCTGAAAGAATGGGACCCATGGGCTCCAGGTACGGCCTTGACAGCCACCCCCAAGGTCCTTTCTTCTCCCTGAAAGGCCCAATTACGGTAAGTTCCCAGATTTCTGCCTTTCTCACCCAAAGGAAGGATAAGCAGGTCTGTGCAAAGCTTTCTTTCTGGAATGGGGGCATGGGAGCTGGGGAACCCCTAGGTTGCTGCTACTGCCCTCTGGTGGTACTCTAGACGTATGTGCACAAATTCCTAATGCTTGACGCTGGGAAATGCTTGATAACATACTCCAATTACAAAACTTGTTTATTGCTGCTCTGCTAGGTACTAGGGATACCAAGACAAAGCACAGTTCTTGCCTCTAAGAACTCACAGTTTAGAAAGTGAAGCAAACTCTTAAAGAGATAGCTGGAATGCAGTACAATGTGATGTTATAATAAAAAAGACACCCGATTTTTCATGCTAGACAAGTGGGGTAGACATATTTATTCCTATTCTTCCAACTAAGTAAAGCTAACAATCCCTGGACATTCTGTATAAACAGATACATGAAGGCTCTTTGAGGTTGAGAGAAGAGGAGGATTTGCTAGCGACCTGAAGACTCAAAGATTAACATGGCGGTGAGTTCCTTGGGTTTGCTTTTGCCCTTTAAGATCTGACTGGATACTGGAGAAGCTGGCAGCTTAATACATCAATGGATGTAGATCCCAAAAGCCTCAAGAAAAGTCTGCTCTCTCCAGTCAAAGGACCAGGAAAGGGGCACAAGCAAGACAGAAAACTTTTTTTTTTTTTAAGATTTTATTTATTTATTCATGAGAGACACAGAAAGAGACAGAGACATAGGCAGAGGAGAAGCAGACTCCCTACAGGGAGTCCAATGCGGGACTCAATCCCAGGACCCCAGGATTACTACCTGAGCCGAAGGCAGATGCTCAACCACTGGGCCACCCAGGCGCCCAAGGCAGAAAACTTAGACAATAATAGATCTAGTCCAGTCAAACTTCAAAAATCCCAAACAAACAAAATTATATCCCAGCCCCATCAGCAAAGACTGAATGGGAACCTACACTTGCCCCTTTGCTAGGCATAATAAGGCAGCCCCTTCCCCACCAGGGTGATACCCGAGGTGTAGTGGGGAGCTGGGACTTTTATCCCCACCTGATGGTAATGAGGCCCAACTCCTGCATATCCGGGGAGGTCCCTTAGGGAACATGAACTCCCAAATCCATCTGTTGGGAACAAGAGGCTCTCCCTGCCCTTGCAGGGTGATGTCAGAGGAGGCACAGGGGAGAAACAGGACTGGCACCACCACTCATGATAAGGCAGCTCCCCCACCTGCAGGGTCAGAGGAGGCCACAGAGTGCTAGCGGGGAAGCAGTACTGCGTTTTTCAAGTGATGGGGTGGGGGGGAGAACTGTCACCCCAGAATTCTATAGCCAGCGAAAGTCCTTCAGGAATAAAGAGAAAAGGGACACCTGGGTGGCTCAGCTGTTGAGTGTCTGGACCTTCGGCTCCGGGTGTGATCCTGGGATCCGAGATAGAGTCTTACATCAGGCTTCCTGCAAGGAACCTGCTTCTCCCTCTGCCTGTGTCTCTGCCTCTCTCTCTCTGTGTCTCATGAATAAATAAATAAATCTTTTTTTTAAATAAATCTTTTTTTAAAAAAAGGAATAAAGAGAAAATAAAGATATTCTCATATGAAAGAAAATTAAGGAATTTACTGCAAGCCGACTTGCCCTAAAAGAATGGCTAATGGAAGTTATGAAACAACAACAACAACAAAAATGGTAAAAGAAGGAATCTGAGAACATCAGGAAGAAAGAATGAACAATGGAAAGAGTAAAAGTATGGGTAAATACAATAAAACTTCCTTCCCTTCATAAATTTTAAAGTTAAGTTTGATGGTTAAGGCAAAAATTATAACTAATATGGTTACCAATATTTATAAAGGAAATAAAGACAATTTTAAGTGAGGGACGGAGAAGGACTCAAAAGGAGGTAATATTTCCATACTTCACTACAACTATACTTCACCAGACCATGGTAAGTTATATGTACATATTGTAACACTCAGACAAAACACTAAAAAATCTGGACAAAGAAATACACTAACAAACAAAATTGATCAATCACAATTGAATTAAAAAAAAAAAAAGCTCAGTTAACCCTGAGGTAAGCAGGGGGAAAAACAGAAAACCAGAACAACAAACAAAAACAAAAAAATAAGATGTCAGACTTACGCCCTAATAATCAATAATACATTACACAGTCTAAATACATCCATTAAAAGATAGAGACAGGCAGAACAGATATTTAAAAATGACTCAATTAGATGTCACATAAAGAAACTCACTTCAAACATAATGATATGGACAGGTTGACAGAAAAAGAATGAAACCAGATATACTATGCAAACACTAACCAAAGAAAGCAAGAGGGCACCTGGGTGACTCAGTCAGTTAAGCATCTGCCTTCAGCTTGGGTTGTGATGCCAGGACCCTGGGATTGGGCCCCACATTGGGCACCATGCTCAGTGGGGAGACAGCTTATCCCTCTCCCTCTGACTTGTGCTCTCTTTCTTTCAAATAAATAAATAAAATCTAAAAACAAAAGCAAGCAAGAGAGCCATATTAATAGCAGACAAAGTATTTCAAAGCAAAGAAAATCCCCAGTTACAGAGAGGGATATAACAGTGATAGGAGAGTCAATACACTAAGAAGACATAGAAATTTTATTTTATTTTATTTATTTTTTATTTATTTTTTTTAAATTTTATTTATTTATGATAGGCACACAGTGAGAGAGAGAGAGGCAGAGACATAGGCAGAGGGAGAAGCAGGCTCCATGCACTGGGAGCCCGACGTGGGATTTGATCCCGGGTCTCCAGGATCGCGCCCTGGGCCAAAGGCAGGCACCAAACCACTGCGCCATCCAGGGATCCCAAGAAGACATAGAAATTTTAAATGTGTATGCACCAAACAACTGAGATGCAAAATATATAAAGTAAAATAATGATAGAACTGAAAGGAGAAATGGACATATTCACAATTACAGTTGAAGGCTTCAACATCTCTCTCTCTCTCATCTGATAGAAAACTAGACAGAAAGCACAGATACAGAAGAACTCAAAAATACCACTAACCAGCAGAATCTAATCAGTATTTATAGAACACTCAACAATGGCAGAATATACATTGTTTTCAAATGCTCATGGAGTATATATGAAGATAGGCCATATCCTGAGACATAAATCAAACCTCAATAAATTTAAAAGAATTGAAACCATACAGAATGTGCCTACCAAGTCAATGGAATCAAACTAGAAATCAAAAATAGAAAGATGACAGGAAATCAGCAAACAATTGGAAACTAAACAACACATTCTCATTAATCCATGGGTCAAAGAGGAATTCTCAAGAGAAATTTAAAAATACATGGATATTAGTGGAAAAAAAAGTGTCCAAATTTGTGGGACACAGCTGTGCTGAGAAGAGAATTTATGGCACTACATACCTTAGGAAAGAGGAAAACTCTCAACTCAATAAGTTACATTCTCATTTAAGGAATCTAGAAAAAGAAGAGCAAAATAAACCTAAAGCAAAAGGAAGGAAGAGAAAAATAAAGAACAGAAATCAATGAAATGGAAAAACAGAAAAGAGAATCAATGAAATGAGCTCATTCTTTGAAAAGATCAATAAAACTGATAAACCTCTAATAAGACTGATATTAAAAAAAGAGAACACAAATTACTGATATCAAGAATGAAAGAGAAGTTTCACTGCAGACCCTGCAGTCAGGTGGAGTCCTGCACTGAACACATATCTCTGTTTACCAAGCTTCCCAATGTCATCTTTATGGTCTGGATTTTAACCTCTGACAGCTCTGTATATCCCCTGAGCTGATTCCACCCCCCTCCCTTTCCAAGCTCTCCTTATAGTGTACGGTAAACAAACCCCCCTTGGTCTCAGCCTCTACCATGAATATTCCCTTTACCTTCTTGGAAGCCTGGCTTCTTCTATTTGCAACAGGAAATACTTTTTTATTTTATTTTAAGATTTTATTTATTTATTCATGAGAGACACAAAGAGAGAAGCAGGTAGAGACACACAGGCAGAGGGAGAAGCAGGCTCCACGCAGGGAGCCCGACGCGGGACTCGATCCCGGCACCGTGGGATCACGTTCTGAGCCAAAGGCAGATGCTCAACCTCTGAGCCACCCAGGCGTCCCAGGAAATACTTTTTATTCATTAAGTATATTCCCCGCTACTATAAAAGTAACAAGGAAATACAAAATTATAGACAATTTAGAAAAGAGTAATATAATTTTAAAAAGTAAATCAGCATAATGTCATCACCCAGAAACCATCACAGACAACTTTCTGTACAGTTTTATCTTAACAGTTTAAAAATATACACATAGGGACGCCTAGGTGGTTCAGCGGTTGAACATCTGCCTTCTGCTCAGGGCATGATCCTGGGGTCTTGGGATCCAGTCCCCCATGGGGCTCCCTTCGAGGAGTCTGCTTCTCCCTCTGTTCGTGTCTCTGCCTCTCTCTGTGCCTCTTATGAATAAATTAATAAAATCTTTAAAAAATAATAAAAATATTCACATAGAAAATCCAGGGTTCTCACTGCATGCAGTTTGGTAGCCCCCCTTTTTTTAAATTTTTAATCTACTATTACATATAAAAAGCTACAGGATGTTCCTTCCCTTTAGGGTGTACCATGCATTAACCATTGCCAGCTCCCATTTGAGCGGTTTTCCAATTTTTCTCAAGTTAGCTGACTCTGATAAACCTACGTCTTTCATTTGTATCTAATTATCTTCTTCAGAGAAACTCCTTGAGGTCATTGGGACAAAGGAAATGAACTTGTTAATACTTTTTTCTTAAATCACAGAAAACGGAAGTCTTTATCATCAGATTCTACTCCATAGAAAGCCTGGGGTGGCTTCTTCCCAGTCTGAATCAGACCACCTCCATCCAATTCCCTCTCACTACCAAGTTTGCAAACTCTTAGTAAACTCCTCCCAGCAGCCCGCACCCGCGCCTGCGCACAATCGCCCAAACGCCGGCCTCCAGCCCAAAAGGGAAACTTAAGGACACGCCCCCGAAGCACAACCTCTTTAAATTTTAAAACGAAGGCCTCAGCCAATGAATGTGAAGTTTCTCCCGGAACACGGGGCCCCGCTCACGGCCACGCCCTCCACCAATTAGGCAGAGGGCTTCTCCGTCTCCCTTCCAATCAGCGCCCAGGATGGAAGTTACTCACGTAAGGTACGTAAGGCAAGCGACCAATAGGAGCTGATTTTGGGGGAGGGCTCCGCCAATGGCAGGAGCACTCGGAGAGCGCGGGAGCTTTTCCACCGCAGCTCCTGAGGGAAGCGGTGAATGGCGCTGGTTCTCTGAAGCGAGGCCCGCGGCTGGAGCTCCGGGGCTGCGGCGCGGGGGCCATGGCCTGCTGTCACAACGTTATGCTGCTGCTGGACACCGCGGGCGGTGCCGCCGGCCGGAGCTCAGTCCGGCGGGCAGCCCTGCGCCTCCTCACCTACCTGAGTTGCCGGTTCGGCCTGGCCAGGGTCCGCTGGGCCTTCAAGTTCTTCGACTCTCAGGGGGCGCGGGGCCGGCAGTCCCGCGTGTCTGACTTCCGTGAACTGGGGGCCCGCTCCTGGGAGGACTTCGAGGAGGAGCTGGACGCCAGGCTCGCGGCCGGCGCCCACGGCGCCCACCTGCCGGGCCCGGCGCCCAGGGCCAGCCACACGCACGGCGCCCTGATGGAGACGCTGCTGGACTACCAGTGGGACCGGCCCGAGATCACGTCGCCCACGAAGCCGATCCTTCGCAGCAGCGGGAGGAGACTGCTGGACGTGGAGGGCGAGGCCAGGGAGGCCGAGGCTGCGCTCGGGGGCTTCGTGAACGCGGTCTTCCTGCTGGCTCCCTGTCCGCATTCGCAGAGGGAGCTGCTGCAGTTCGTGTCCGGCTGCGAGGCCCAGGCCCAGCGCCTGCCGCCTCCCCCGAGGCAGGTGATGGAGAAGCTGCTGCCCAAGAGAGTCCAGGAAGTCATGATCGCCCGAAAAATCACCTTGTACTGGCTGGATACCACCGAGTGGCCT
This sequence comes from Vulpes lagopus, assembly GCF_018345385.1. Classification (NCBI taxonomy): domain Eukaryota; kingdom Metazoa; phylum Chordata; class Mammalia; order Carnivora; family Canidae; genus Vulpes; species Vulpes lagopus. The sequence goes on from NC_054827.1 coordinate 112,793,505, forward strand.
AAGGTAAGTTCGCGGTGAGCTCTGACTTGGCGCGCAGTGTCCTGCTTGCTGACCGGGACCTGGCGGCGTCTGCGCAGAGGCGGGGAGACCCAGAACCAGACTAGCACGACCAGCATGTGTCTCCTTCAGAAGGAGAGTCCTGTGATTACGAACTGGGACGATAGGTAAGTAGATCCTTGGTACGTCCTAAGGTCAGCATTTAAGGTCCTTCATAATTTGGGTCCTGTCTGCCTTCCCCGGTTCTATTTTTCCTACGAATCCTCCAGCATATTATTATTATTATTATTATTATTATTTTATATTAAGATTGTATTCATGAGAGAGAGAGAAAAGCAGGCTCCATGCAGGGAGCCCGATGCAGGACTCGATCCCGGGACTCCAGGATCACGCCCTGGGCGGAAGGCAGGTGCTAAACTGCTGAGCCACCCAGGGATTCCCCCTCCAGCATATTATTGAAGCATCCTCTAGTCGTTCAACAAATCTTGACTGCTTGTTCTGTCTTACCAGTCACCCTGAATGCCAGCGCTCACTCTGCTATGCCTGTTTAAACTCCTCTCTAACGCCTTGCCCCGTGGCAACTACTCAGCCTCAACTGAATTTCCATGCACTTCTGTGGCACCTACCCTTTCCGGGTTATAGGTTCCAATTGTGCAAATCGCCTTTCATTTAGTCTAAAAATACCTCAAAGGCAGGTACACACACACACCTTTGTATTCCCTGCAGATGCATGTCGCTGAACATTGTAAGTGTTCAGTAAATGTTGACTAGTGGAATGAATTTCGGTACTTAGAATGGTAGATGGCTCATTTAGATCTTTATTGAGCCAATGGGACCTCTGCTTCCGTTAAGTACACAGAGATAAGTATGTACTTTTACCCTCAGCATTTTTCTTCTGTCATCTTCATTTAGTGAACAAATAGTCATTGAGAGGGACGCCTGGGTGGCTCAGTGGTTGAGTGTCTGCCTTCAGCTCAGATGGTGATCCTGGGGTCCTGGGATCAAGTGCCAAATGGGGCTACTTGCAGGGAGCCTGCTTCTCCCTCTGCCTATGTCTCTGCCTCTCTCTGTATCTCTCAAGTATAAATAAATAAAATCTTAGAAAAAAATCATTGAGAAGCCATTACATCCAGTGCCCACTATACTGTTAGAGCTGTGGAGGGGTGTGGTGGTCAGCTGAGGTGGTTTACCTTCTAATGAGGAAGATACATTAAACAGATAAGAATAAACAGGTGAGCAAGAAAAGGTAGAAGGGTGGGGGACTGTTGTATAAAGGGTCGGGAGTGCTTTATGAGCAGAGGAGGTGACAGAGGAGGAACAGGAAGGTTGGGAAAGAACATTCCAGGCAAAGAGCAGGTATAAAAATTTGAACTGGAAATAAGCTTAGTTTGTTTCAGAAAGCACATGTCTTTTTCTAGACAGTAAAAGTGCGCATTTTCTTCTAATTGCTGGGCAGTGGCTTAACCAGGTCAAATAAGTGGGCATGTGTTTCCACTTATTGGAAACACATGTCATTAAACTAGGAGTGGGTTAAATTGCAAGATTACAAATGGAAAATGAGCAGGTACTTAAAGAATGATAATACAATGTTAAAATTTCCAACATGCTTTCACACACAAAGCTCAAAAAAGACATCGTAAATCCAAAATAAGGCAGCAGTGGCTTGTCAAAGAAAAAGAACAAAGGTCTTCAAGGGAATTGTAAACATTTGAGAAAATGGAATTCTAGAACTTAAAATTTGTTAAGGCAACAAATCAAGTTTTGGACATAGTACACAAGACCTAACTGCTTGATTTGGGAAAACTGACACCAAATCACACCAAAAACTTTATTCTGGAATTATATCAGAAACTGTCTAGAAATAAATCTTAGCAGATGGGGCTTGGAGATTTTTCTCCTTTTTCTCTTTTTGGAATAGCATTGCAATAAATAGATTGAATCTTTTTAAAGATCTCTTTCGGTTCTCACATTCTACCATCTGAGGGAATGGGTCTTCTCTGAGGCTTTCCTTCTCACATCTGCTATGTTGTTTCCCCTAAGAAAATGCCTATCAAACTTTTCTGGGATTTTTTTTTTTCTGGTTAAGATTCATCTTTTCCTATTTGGAAAGCCTCTGCCCAGCCACACTGGAGACAAAAGGGAGCTTTAGTTTCTGTCCTTGGAGACCTCTTGCTATAAGGAGTAGAGAAAAATCCATGTCCTGTCTTGTGGAGCTCACAGTCTGGGAAACAACTGCAGGAAATAGAACATGGACTCACAGACTAGGGGAGGAGGGATCCAAGCACAGGACTCTTGCAGGATAAAAGGGAGCATGGGAGATCACTGGCACGCTTTTGACTTTATGACTCTCATTTATTCACCCATTTATTACAAATCTGCTAGATGTGCTGGATGTACCATTAGTGAACCAGACACGTGTAGTTCCTGCTCTCTTGGAGTTTATAGTCTTTTTTTTTTTTTTTTAAGATTTTTTTTTTTTTAAAGTAGTCTCTGCGCCCAACGTGGGGCTTGCACTTAACCCTGATATCAAGAATCAGATGCTCTACTGACTGAGCCAGCCAGGTGCCCCTGAATTTATAGTCTTGTGGACATTTATAAGTCTCCAAATTTTAAACTATCACTAAGATTTTCCTCTCACTTAATCTGTAATATGCATAGAAGTGAAAAATGTAACCGTATTCTATATACTGATTTTTTTAATCCTGTGCATATATTCTCATCAAAAGTTGATATCTTTTCAACTCTTATTAAAACTTTAGGGATCCCTGGGTGGCGCAGTGGTTTAGCACCTGCCTTTGGCCCAGGGCGTGATCCTGGAGACCCGGGATCGAATCCCACATCAGGCTCCCGGTGCATGGAGCCTGCTTCTCCCTCTGCCTGTGTCTCTGCCTCTCTCTCTCTCTCACTGTGTGCCTATCATAAATAAATAAAAATTTAAAAAAAAAAATTTAAAAATAAAAACAGAAAATTAAAAAAAATAAATAAATAAAACTTTACCTTTCAGCTGATAAGCAAAAAAAAAAAAATTTTTTTTCCTGGATGTCCTCTAGCCAGAATTTCTAACAACTTCAACAAATTTTTTGTTTCTCTTCGGCAGAAAATCCTTCCTAATCAGGATCTCTGGTAGATGAGCCAGCTTACTGTTGTCCCCCATAGCAATGAACACAGGCAAGGACATATGAATGGTTAACAGCACATATTAATTGATTAATTTCTAAACTGGCATGCATAGCTGAAACAAAAGTTTTACAATATATTGTTTATCTACACTATGAGATATTTTCTTTTGGGCTCTTATACTTTCTATTCTGTTTTATTGTTTTTGTTTTTGTTTTTGTTTTTTGCTGTTGATCTTGAGCCAATTGATCCATCAAAGGGTCATGACCCCTATTTTAAAAGCACTATCCAAAATGGTTCTTGGATCAGTTTGTCCTTGTCTTGCTGTGATCTTTAGCACTCTTATGCCCCTTTTTAAACTTGAATAAAGGAAAAGTTTGGAGATGACCTGGAAGACTTTACATTCCATAGCAACTTATGGTTTACAGTTGTTAACTCCTGTAGAGTAGGTAAACCAGCATAATAGCTGTATTTTGGGGTAGATGCACTTCCATCATGTTCCCATATTACTTGAATATTGTCATGTTATATTGTGCTGTTAAATATTTCATATTATTGCTGTTTTACTCACTCCATCCCCAACTTTAAGATTTTAGAAGACAGGACTGGGTCTTGCTAATCCATGGTATATAAAAGTTTGTTAAAAGAAGATTGAACACTTTGCAGTGAGGAAATAAATACTGGCTTTTACAGAGAAAGCAGGATTTGAGCTAGATTACCCAAGTTGGAGAAGAGGGGGAAAGCACGGGAAACAGAACGAATGAACCAAAGTGTGGAAAATAAGTTAGGTGTGTTCTGGAAACAGTAAATGGTTCAGTGTGCCTGGAAGGTAGTGATGGGTGAGGGAAAGATAATGTCTTTGGAAAGGTTGTTTAGGGCTGGGCTATGCCCAAGAGTTACTTTATCATGGAGGCAGTGGGAAGCCCTTGAAAGTATTTGGAGAAGTAACATGATCAAATTTGTGATTTGGAAGAATACTTAGAACAACATGGAGGACAGATTAGAAGCAGGACACAGACTTCAGTGGCTGTACAGTAAGAATCCAGGCAACAGATGACGAAGGCAGTAGTGAGAGCAGGCTGTACAGTAGCAGGATACTAGCCATTATTTGTCTTTGGCTTAAATACAGTAATTATTTCATTTGATCCTTTAATGTAGATATCAACTTTACTCTTTCCCGCTCTCCCCAAGCTTTATTTGTGGATGCCCCGTTTGTTTATTATTATTTTTTATTATTTATTTTTATGGTGAAAAAATTTAGATTTATAGCCAGCTGGACTCAGTTTAGATGATCCCGATTTTGTTGGCAACATAAAGCATCATAGTCAGGAGCCAGTCGAACATATGCTTTCTTCCCTCCATCAGGCCTGATCAAGGTGTTGACCTTGGCCACATCAATGTCATAGAGCTTCCTCACAGCCTGTTTGATCTGGTGCTTATTGGCCTTGACATCCACATGAACACAAGTGTGTTGTTGTCTTCTATTTTCTTTCTGGCTGACTCAGTCAGGGGGAACTTGATGGCGTAGTCATCAAGCTTGTTTCTCCTGGGGGCGCTCTTTCGAGGATATTTGGGCTGCCTTTGGGGACGCAGGGTCTTGTGTCGTAGGAATGTAGGTGCCTTACAAATCTTTTTTTGTGACTGTGCCGCCTTTCAGCACTGCTTTCTTAGCTTTCAAAGCCTTTGCTTTGGCTTCGGTTTTGGGAGGGGCAGGGCTTCCTTCTTCGCCTTTGGTGCCATCTTCAGTGAAAGGGATTTCCAAGGCTCGTTTCCATGGGCTTATAGAGCTGAGTCTCACCCGGATGCCCCGTTTATAACCACCTGAGGTTCGTTGTCATTTTTATTTTAGTTGTGGGAATCCCCGGACCACGTTGGGTACTGGACAATGTGCGAACTGCTCCACCTTGTAGGAGGCACTATCTTACCCTCCGAAACTTTCAGCCAGGATTGTACAAAAGCTGGGAAAATACTGCTTGGTGGTGAAAAAAACCTGTCAAGTGAATCTCCCCTCTCTTCATGGATTTCAATTCTGCCACCTGATGCCACTTTAAACTGTTTGCTCTATAATTCTCCTGCATACGAAGCCTCATTTCCACGGACTGAAGGAACGTTATTTCTCCCTCTTGAAGGTAACCAGATACTCTTTTGGGAGGGAGGCTTTATGGTCTCAAGCATGTTGATTTCTTCAAGGCAAGTCCATGCTTTTCACTTCTTTAGAGTTTCCCAGAGTCTAGGCACTCAGTGAATGCTTATAATTAAGATGTCTGTGCAGGATCAGGTACCACAGGAAAGTGTTAAACACGGGCACAGGATAACTACCAACCCACCTATAAAATGAACTAGCAAGTGATTTTTAAAGAATTTCCCAGCTATTGCAAAGAAGGTAATATTGTTCAGGTGTCTAAGCAAAGGGGTGGCAAGATTTCCTGCCTCATAGACGAGACTGATAAATTGAAGACCACAGAGAAGCAATGATTGATGAAGAGAAGAAACAATAAATTAGTAAACAGTTTGTAAAAATGGTGCTTGTTACCATGTTAGACTTCATAAATTTGTTTTACTGTATGATCTACTGTATAGTGAATCTTCTTTCTGAATCCCATATTCACACAGGAGTCCTACCATATAGAGTTGTATACATAAAACTATGTTATATATTATGTGCAGTTTAAGGAAATCTCAAGAGTAGTTTGTGTAAGCAGTTTTGTCATAATCTTTAGAATTTAACATTCTCATAAGATGTGATATATTGTATTTATGAATTCAAGAAGCAATAATGTCTTTTTTTTTTGTAAGTAATGAGCATTGCTTAAATATTTATTTCTAAGGCATAATTATTGAGAAGTGCTGGCATTTAGTTGTACTCTCACAGTCCATTCATTTATAGCTCTTCCTGTAGAATGAAATGCACTTGCTATACTAGCCTGTTGGCAGTAGAATGAGGGTTGAAGTGTGAAATGACAATACTAGTACCACAACTGACAATCTCATTTTTTTCTTACTATTAAATCTGTTTTGAGTAACTATTACATTAAAATTTTTAATATTCTTTATTTCTAATAGAGAAAGAGATTCAAGAAACATGGACAGTTACTCTAGAGCCCTTGGCCATGCATCAGAGACATTTTCAGAAACCAGTCAGAATTTTTCTAAAAGGCACAGCAAGCCAGTGGTCTCTCCCAGCAAGTAGCAGTTTGGGCACTGATAGCTGGATGCTGCAAAGTCCAGAGGAGAATAAATCAACTCAAAAGATGTTATTTCAGCAGCTGATAAGCAGACTGACTGCCGAAGAGGTACACTTGGTAGGTTTCTGGCGCATGCTAAATTCTTCTGGTCTAGAAGCACACTGATGAGGTGAAATTAGTGTGTTTATGAGATGCCAAGGATTGTTCTACAAAATGTAGTTTCAGTGATGCATGTAGCATCGTGACAATGCTCATTAGTGAAGAAACAGCTTATAAAATTGCCTGTACCTTGATTCCAATGAAGTTAAATTATATTAGCAGGGGGGGAAAAGGTAGTGGACTGAATGGAATGCAAGTATTAGTTTAGGGTGGTGAAATAATGCCTGATTTCTCGTTATTTTGTAAGTGTTCTATTATAAGTTTTTATATAGTATCATTTTTAAAAAGCCCTACACTGTAAAATTAGATTTAATAGTGTTTACTAGTTATACAAATTTAGAAATGTCTTCTGAAAAATACATACATACTCAGATTTGATTGAAAAGTGATGATTATTTTATTTATTTATTTATTTATTTATTTATTTATTTATTTATTTATTTGGTGGTGATTATTTTTAAATGACCAGCAAGTTTCTTACTTTGTCTTTTGCCTTTGTAACCTCAGAAGGCTTCTATCTTCTGGATCCCATTGTGAGACATTTAGAGAAGAACTGTATAGTCTCTGAACTGATGTTCTAAGAGTTGTGTGTTCTGATGGGAAGAGCACTTGAGGCAGGAGTCAGGCCGTTTGGGTTGGTCTCAGCTCTGCTGCCCAACCTTGTGATCTGAGTAAATCCCTTAAGTGGTAGTATTGCCTCATGGTTAAGAGCATGGATTTTGAATTCATATGCACCTGCCTTCTGTGTCTTACTGAGTGACCTGAAAGAGGTTATTGATTCCTCAGCCTTAAATCCTCCTCTGTAAAATGGGTATAATAATCATTTTTACCTCAGAGTGGTTGTGAGGACTCAGTTATAATAAGCACATAATAAGTGCTTAGTAAATATTCCTGGTAACCTTAGATTTTTCTTATTTGTAAATTGAGAGATTAGCATTATATGGTCACTAAATCCAATTCTAGCACTAATACCTTTCCAGCCTGTCTTTTCCACAGTTTTCTCTTTTATAATAGTAATCATTGGGGATACTATCTTTTTTTTTTTTTTTTTTTTTACTAAGCTGCATACTTCTTAGCCATAGGTCAATAATCTTCTCAACTAATTAGAACTTCTGATACAGGTTGCCAGCGTGGACCCTGGTGAAGGCTGGCCCCCCATCACAGGAGTTATTTCCCCCCTCTCTACCAGTGCTACAATTCTCACTGTATTCCACACTGAGGAAGCTGAATTTCAAAGACATTTTTTCCAGACAGTTGTGGCAGAGAGCTCCCAGGATACAGCTTCCCCTTTTTCTGATGTTATGGATATTGTATTACATCAGCTTCACAATTCACTTGAAGATCCAGCTACCTGCGGTAAGCTTTTGAACCAATAACTAAGATACTCCAGGACAGTGGTTTATAGTTTTTTCCACCATCAGAATTTTTTTTCACTGTGCTCTTAGTAAAACCCCAATATCTATTATAAAACAGATAAGAGCAACCTACAGTAATACTTTAGGCAATTTAAATCATCATCATTTATAAAAATTTTGGGGATCCCTGGGTGGCGCAGCGGTTGGGCGCCTGCCTTTAGCCCAGGGCGCGATCCTGGAGACCCAGGATCGAATCCCACATCAGGCTCCCGGTGCATGGAGCCTGCTTCTCCCTCCGCCTGTGTCTCTGCCTCTCTCTCTCTCTCTCTGTGACTATCATAAATAAATAAAAAATTAAAAAAAAAATTTTTGAAGTGCTTCTGAGGAGTCTAAAAGCTCTGTGAAACTGGTTTGAAATCAAAGGTATAAGATGAAACCTGTTTTAATACATTTAATGAAGACTGCATATAAAATTATTATAATTCTGTCTACCTTCCAATTTGTTGAATTGTCACTAATATGATGCAAACCTTATTTATGCTAGGTATATGTAAGTATAACCAATTTAATACTTATTTAATTTATTCAGCAGATTTATTGAGTGACTGCTATGGCAGGCACTGTTCTAAATGATGGGAATATCAGAGAACAATATAGACCAGAGTCTCTGTTCTTATATAGTGTACCATTTAGTCAGGGGAAATAGGACAATAAATAAGGAAATTGCATAGTATGTTTGAAAGAGATAAGTGCCATCATAATAAAGCAGGAAAAAAGGAATAGGAAGTGTCGGGTGGAAGGGTGGCCATTTTAAACAGTCTTGTTGATAAAGTAGTATTTGAGCAAAGGCTTGAAGGAAGTGGTATGGAGAGAACATTGCTGATAGAGGCAACCCTAAGCACCAAGACTCTGAGAAGGGTGCATGTCTGTTCTGTTTGAGGAATGTGAACAAACCTGCAATTGTGGGTTATTGGAGTAGCATTTTTCATAGACAACATAAGCTGATTGGAGTTGGTAGTACGGATGAAGGAAGGTTGTTATTGATGTGGCTTCGTGTGTCCTTTGTAAGAATGCCACCAGTGCAAGGGAGGAGCACTTAAATTCACCACTTTGGTCCTAATGCCTCTTTTTCTGTCCTTCCTCTCCCATCTCTGCCCTTGTCCCTATAGCTCCTCTTGTTCCAGAGTGGGCCCAACAGGAGCTTGGCCGCACACCTCCCTGGAATGCAGCTGTTGTGGAGAAGTGGTTTCCTTCCTCCAACCTTAGTGGTGCCAGTTCAAGTTTGATGGAGTCATTTTGGTAAAACTTTTTTCTCTGGATATTGATTGATAAAATCAGCTCTCACCTACATATGGGCTTGTTTGTTTAGCATATCACATTTTCTTAGTATTATTTTCAATAATAACATTAAAAACTAATTACAAATGGGGAGCACATTGTTTACTCAGTTTAGAGTTTCAGTTTTACAAGATGAGATTCTGGAGATGGTTGGAGGTATCGGTATCGGTAGCACAACATTAGGAATCTGCTTAATACCCCTGAACTGTGTACTTAAAAGGGATTGGATGGAATGTTTATTTTACCACAATAAAAAAAATTGGAAAAAATTAATTACAAAAATAAAATGCTCTCATTATGAAAGTCAGAAAATATTTAGTATTAAATATCAGTAAAAATGAAAAATAATACATTTGTATATGCAACTAAGTTTATATGTCAAGGAAGATTTATAGAGCTTAAACTATCTTTTAAGGAAGAAAAGTTAAAAAATCAATTAACTAAGGTTTCAGTACAGGAAATTACACAAGAGAATAATAAACCCAAAAAACAAGACAGTAATAAAGATAAGAAAAATATGAATCACAGAAACAGTAGAAATCAACAAACCTAAAGTGATTCCTTGAGAAGCCAAGTAAAATAATCTATAACAAAATTGAGCAATTTTCTTTTTTTAAAGACACAAACCATATTAGAAATGTAGAAGAGGGGTGCCTGGGTGACTTGGTTAAGCTACTGACTCTTGATTTTGGCTTAGGTGTTAATCTTGGGGTAATGGGATTGAGTCCGCATACGGCTCTGTGCTTGGTAGTGAGTCTGCTTGAGATTCTCTTTTTCCCCCTGCCCTCTATCCCCTGGGTGCACTCTCTCTAAAATAAAGAAATAAATCTTAAAAAAAAGAAGAAGAAGAAGAAATCTAAAAGATAAAGCAGAAATTAAAAAATAGTATTAAGAGATAAAGTGAAGATTTATTTTTGCTATAGAGATAACCATTTGTTCAAACACCATTTGCTAAAAGATAGTCTTTTGCTCACTGAATTACTGTGGTACCTTTGTCAGAATCCATTCACCACCATCTTACAGGTCTATTTCTGAAAAGAATCTAGTCCAGAAATTGTTAATATCACATTATCTGGAGTACTGTAATCAGGTAGTCTTAGTCCTTGCAACTTTGTTTTGTTTTGTTTTCAGAATTGCTTTGACTATACTAGATCCTTTGCATTTCACTGTAAATTATAGAATTAGTTTGTTAATTTCCACCAGAAAAGCCTACTGAGATTTTTGACCAAGAGCGCACTGAGTCTATAGGTCAATTTGGAAATAATTGACTTAATAAGGAGTCTTCTGATTCATGAACACAGTACAACTCAAAAGGGCTAAGACAGAACAGGTGCTTTTTCCCCTCTATGATAGCAGTATTTACCGTAAAGCTCTAATGAGTAAGGCAGTGTGGTATTGGTGCAGTGATGGACAGAGAAACCCATGCAACCCTAGAGAGCCCCCAAAATGACCCACACTTGTATGGGAGCTTGGTATATGACAGAGGCAGAATTATAAATCAGGGAAAGAATAGACTGTTTAATAAATGGTGGTGTGGCAATTGGCTCTCCAGAAGAAAAAAGATAAAAATTAGATTTCTACTTCACAGCATACACAATGATAAATTCCTAATACATTTTTATTTTTTTTTTATTTTTATTTTTTTTTAAATTTTTTTTTTTTAATTTTTATTTATTTATGATAGTCACAGAGAGATAGAGAGAGAGGCAGAGACACAGGCAGAGGGAGAAGCAGGCTCCATGCACCGGGAGCCCGACGTGGGATTCGATCCCGGGTCTCCAGGATCGCGCCCTGGGCCAAAGGCAGGCGCCAAACCGCTGCGCCACCCAGGGATCCCCTAATACATTTTTAAAAACAAATGTGAAAACTTGAAAGTTGTAGGAAGGGCATAGAACTTACTTGAAAAAAAAAATAATGCTCAGTTTAGGCAAATCAAAATGAAAACTCCAATAAGAAAAACCCCACAAGATTCTGTCTTATACCCATTAGATTGTCCCAGGTCAATAATTCTGATCTAGCACACAGAAAAGTAAGAACACTGTGGATGATAGGATTGTAAACAGCTGCAACCATTTCAGAGAGCAGTGTGTATTCCTAGTGGAGCAGAAACGTCACATACTGACAGCCAGCAATTCCACCTGTATGTGTTTCTGTTAAAGAAGTATTTGTACAAATGAGAGAGATACACTCAGTTGTTCATTGCCAGTCATTCAAAGTGAAAAAGTGGAAAGAACCAGCTGTTTCTCAGTGGGAAGTGGATAAACAAACTATGGTTATATGATAAAATATTATAGATTAGTAAACTGAATAAACTAGAGCTGTTTATATGCTCATGAGAAATATGTGGAGTACAGACAGAAAATTGCAAAAGGATGATGTATGATATTTTTAAAAACTTGGAATGTATAATAGCAATTTATGTTGGCTTTGATACATAAGTATGTCTCTATAAGACACATGGGTCTAGGAAACCTCTGGAAAGAAGGTATGGGAAAAGATTGGGACTTTTCTATGTATAATGTGTAATTTCATTAAAACAATCTGAAATAGAAAGGGTAAATTGTTAGCAAGTATTTAGTCTTGCTGAGGGGTACATATCTAATAATGCTTTCTCTACTTTTCTGTGTATTTGAAAAGTTCAGAAGTTCTAAAAAATTAACAGAAAGAAAAGCCCCTCAGTAAAAGGCAATCCCAGCACACTTAGGGACAATCCGTCTGCTTTAGATCTGCTGCACATGTGAACCCGAGGGTCGCAGCAGATTCAACTAATGTCACCATAACTCTCCTCTAAATCAAATCATATCACAAAATGGAAGATAGTGAAATACAAGTAATATGTTTTGAAAGTTGGGTGAGTTTCCTAGTTTGCTTAGTGACTGATAGTAGCCCTAGGCAGAAAAGCATTTAATAACCAATCATCCCCTCTGCCCCACTTCTCCCTTTCTCATCAATCCCAAATTAGTTTATACTATGACGTGAAAGAATTATTTATTTATTTATTTATTTATTTATTTATTTATTTATTTTTAAAGATTTTATTTATTTATTCATGAGAGAGAGAGAGAGGCAGAGACACAGGCAGAGGGAGAAACAGGCTCCATGCCAGGAGCCTGATGCGGGACTCGATCCCGAGACTCCAGGATTGTGCCCTGGGCCAAAGGCAGACGCTAAACCGCTGAGCCACCCAGGGATCCCTGAAAGAATTCTTTAGAAGCTGCTGTGACACTTATTATACTGTTATGTCATCTTATACTTTAATGTTTGGACACTGAGTAAAAAATAACTGGAATAGACATATGCCTGAGGACATTAAGAATCTTATTAATAGGGACACCTGGGTGGTTCAGTCATGTAAGTGTCTGACTCTTGGTTTAGACAAATACCTGAGGACATATACCTGAGGACATTAAGAATCTTATTAATAGGGACACCTGGGTGGTTCAATCAGGTAAGTGTCTGACTCTTTGTTTCGGCTCAGGTCATGCTCTCACCATTGTGGGATTGAGCCCTGTGTCAGGCTCTGTGCTCATTGTGGAGTCTGCTTCAGATTCTTTCTCTCTCTCTCTCTCTCAAATAAATATATAAAATCTTTAATCTTATTAATAAAGCTGTCAGTACCACATATAATGATTACTGATTTTTTTTTTTGATTACTGATTTTAAGAACAGATATTTTCTGTTCCTGAGTCTGTTTATTTTTAAATATTTATTTATTTTAAAGATTTTATTTATTTATTCATGAGAGACACACAGAGAGAGGCAGAGGGAGAAGCAGGCACCCTGCAGGGAGCCCGATGTGGGACTTGGTCCCAGGACCCAGGGATCATGACCTAAGCAGAAGGCAGACACTCAAACCACTGAGCCATCCAGGCCACCCCCCCACCCCCCACCCGAGTGTTTAAATCCTGAGAAGAGACAGACATTTCCCTCCTGAGAAGATATTGTTTTATTTTGTTTTTGTTTTTGTTTTGAGAAGATACATTTTTGAAGACTTCTTGTGCAGACATCTTTTGATTAGCTTTTAAAAGGATAATGCATTATTAAAGCATTTTGGAAAAACCAGAATTTCAGCTTTATACTAGACCTCTTGCCTTCTTCATAGGTTACTACAGGCTGCCTCATCTAATAAGGAAGAGTCTTCCAAAACTGAAAGTGAATTAACGTGTTGCCTGTCGGAGCTCTACCAAAGAAAGTCTCGGGAGGAATCCAGTGTATCCAATCAGGAAGACAGCAAAAAGAAACGTATGCACACAGACTTTTTCTTGAGGCAGTCTTTTTTGAGTGTGTATGTTTTAGAAGACTGGCATTCCCTGAAATGAGGTTGAAATGGTAACTGAATAAGAGAAGGATGAGTTCTTACATTTCAAATTTGAGAATGATTACGTTAATACAAAAGTGATGTTAAAAATTGCCCATAATCCTACCTTCTTAATAAACCATTTCAATTTTTACTTATAACAGAAATATAAATATAACTTTGTGTGCTACTCATAAATACTAATCTGCTGCCTTGCCTTTTTAGTTACTATTTCACCTCATTGCATTGCAAAATTTATGAAATTCTTACATTATTGAGCAGATTGTTTTCAGTTTTTGTTATTATAAATAATACTGTAGTGTACATCATGCATATGATTTATTCTTTGAGCGGCTTCATTAGAATAAGTTGTCAGGGTCAAAAAGTAGCTTTTGATGAAGACTGCTCAGTGACCCTTCAGAAGCTTCCTCACAACTCTGACCATGAGGGATCACCGAAATGGAACTGTTTGGCATTTACCTTACTGAAAATCATCTGATCCTGTTGCAGTGTTTAGTTCCTAAACTTCAGTTTAAAGAACTTTCTACTCTATATTGTAGCTACAAAGAGTTGGAAGAACCACCTAATTCAGATCATCCTGAAGGGATATACTTTATTTCAGTATTTTTTCACAGAATATTAAATCTGAATTAAAGTGGCTCCTAAGTTTAAAAAAAAAAAAAAAAAAGGATCCCTGGGTGGCGCAGCGGTTTAGCGCCTGCCTTTGGCCCAGGGCGCGATCCTGGAGACCCAGGATCGAATCCCACGTCGGGCTCCCAGTGCATGGAGCCTGCTTCTCCCTCTGCCTCTCTCTCTCTCTCTCTCTCTCTCTCTCTGTGACTATCATAAATAAATTAAAATAAAATAAAGTTTAAAAAAAAATAAATAAAGTGGCTCCTAATTCTGCAGAAGTAAAAGCTATTTTACTCTTCATCCCATGATGCTGTTTCCATAGGTGGGGTCCCTCGTACTCCAGTGAGGCAGAAGATGAATACCATGTGCCGCTCCTTAAAGATGTTGAATGTTGCGAGGCTGAATGTAAAGGCTCAGAAGCTGTGTCCGGATGGCAGTCCAGATGCAGCTGGGGAGAAGGGGAGTCGAAGGACAGCAGATAAACTGGAAAACCGAGGAAGGATACTAAGAAGCTCTAAGCCTAAAGGTATTCCTCAATTCCATTGCTTTTGGGTGTTTAAGGCCATGTTTGCTCTTTCATACCCTCAATTTTTTATAAGTTTTGATCCTGTCTCTCAATTAACGAACGTTTATCAAATGTCTGCTGCATTCCCCAAAGTGTGTTATGGGGAATAGGATAAAAGTAAGGTTGTTTCCTGTTCTCAGTTTATCCCAACCACAAAGATGATGATGATAATTCATATGTGTAGACATATACGCACACAGACATGTATAAAATACATAGTAAACTAATGAACGTAATACATAAGAGAGCCAAGAATCTACAACAGGAAAGACTTGCTTGTTGGGGAAGTAAAGACAGTAAGAGTTGAGAATGGGAAGGTCAGCCTTGGGCTGGAGCAGGTTGAGGAAGTTTCTGAAGAGTCAGTGGAGCCTAGGCTAGACGTTGAGGAGAGAGCAGAGTTGAGATGACAGGAAGATAAGAGAGAGTGTGCCAGATGGGGAATAGGCATATGCCAAAGTCACAAGAGGAGCCATGGCGTGGCCGTAGAATAAATGGTTAAAGAAGCTTTATACATTTAGGAATAAAGAGAATGGGAAAAACTTTGTGAGTGCTGTAGGGTATTGCAATCTTTGAGAGTTGGGAGGAAGAATTTCATCCAGTAACGTTAATTTTCCTATTCTTTATTTCTTTTCTAAAAAATGGATAGAATTGCAGTGGGTTTCTCATTCTCAGGGCGCCTTCTTAGTTAACACTGCCAGAGCCAGTCCTGTGAGAGGACTTGTAAAGATAGCTTATGGACCTTGAGCAGTAACTGCACAATGTCACCTTTGATATCTTTTGAGAATTCTGGAATAAAATTTTTCTGCTCCTTGAAAGTTTTGGTCTTTCTTTCTTTCTTTCTTTCTTTCTTTCTTTCTTTCTTTCTTTTTTTTTTTTTTTTTGCCTGTGGAATGCTAGATTCATAGATGATCATCAGTTTGAATGAGACAGAGCATCTTTAATGAGCTAGTAGAAGTATTTGAGGATGTGGATGGTCCATTCAAGGGGGAGCAAAATTAACAGCACTCAAGACCATGTGCTATAATTAACACAGTTTCTGGACTAGATTCTGAGCATAAATAGAACTGTCTGACAGTGGCACACTGGCTTTTGACAAAGGTGCCCCAGTAATTTAGTGGGCAAAGGATAATCTTTTCAGCAAATGTGCTGAAATAAATGAGTGCCTTTATGGAGAAAATGAACTTCAACCTTGCCTCTTACTAGTCATTTCAAATGTTTTCTCTATTTTTTTCATTTTAATATTGCTTATTTATGCTTTCTCTTGTTCAAAATGGCTCAGTGTTACTATTGGTTTCTGTATTTGGCTTTTCAGAGAATCATTTTTTTGTTTCTGTTGACATCTCTTGTTTCTTATTTTTTTTCCTATTCATTTTTGTTCCTATCTTTATCATTGCCTTCATTTTGAGGGCTTATCGTAACTCATGTCATTTCTTGGGTTGGACCCTCAGCTAATTGGTTTTTATTTTTTCTTTGTTGAAAGATTACTTAAGTCTATGAATTTTCCTTTCATTATAAATTTAACTGCATTATACAAGTTTGCCATATTCTGTTTTCATTGATACTCTCAATATTTCCTGACACACATAATGTAAGGAAATTTCTTAATCCAATCTGATAGTTTCTACCTTTTACCCAGCAAGTGTATTTGTAAAATAAATGTTTATAATTACTGATAAGCTTGGATGGTATTTGGTGTCTTATTTTGTACTTTCTAAAGTTTTTTTTCCTTTTTAGCAGGCTATGGGATTAAGTTTTGTTTATTCCTCTTTTTTCTTTCTGTTAGGTTTGGAGGTTATATAGTTATTGTGGGTTTTTTTTAAAGATTTTATATTTAAGTAGTCTCTACACCCAGAGTGGGGCTCAGACTCACATCTGTCTGATCAAGAGTTGCATGCTCCACCAACTGAGCCAGCCAGGCACCCCTATAGTTTATTTTCCGTTAATGGTTATCCTTAAATTTATTTGATTTGCAAAGCGTTGAAATGACCATCTCTTTAATTGCTCAGCCTCTACACTATTGACGTTTTGGGTGGGATCATTCTCTGTTGTGGGGGCTGTCCTTTGTGCTAGGAGATATTGAGCAGCGTCCCTGGGTCTCTGGCCTCTGCTCACTAGATACCAGGAGCATCCACCTCCCCAGTCTGGTAACCCAAACAAAGCCAGGTGTCCCCCAGGAGGCAAAATTTTAGTTGACAACCACTGGCTTAAATAGTACAATGACTTCAGTTGGATGTCATGATCAGTTTGGTTGTTTTTTTCACAGATTTTAAAACAGAAGAGGACCTCCTATCTTACATACATGAAAATTACCAAAAGACTGTGGCTGCAGGAGAAATCACATTGCATTCATGTGCTCGGAATATGATCTCAACCATTAAAGCATTCCTAAAGTCCAAGGGCACCAAGGAATTAGAAGTAAGAGAGTATGGATGCTGTTGTCATAGATGGAATGGTTGGTTGCTCACTGGTGGGTTTGGTTCATTTGTCCTGGGAAGTGACTACTATGTGATGTGTGGTTCACAAGTAAGATTAAGCAAGAGGGTGAACATAAGTCCAGGCCTTGGAAGGTGGACATGGTGAAACTGGTAAGACAGAAACTCAGTCACCAGGCCAGGTGAGTGGTAATAACATGTACTTGTTTTCTAACGAAATCTCTGTCCTCCACTGCATGATAGCTGTATCAAGCCAGTGGTTCTTCCCCAGAGTCACTTAGAACATTCTTTTAAAATGCTGGTGCCTGGCTTCCTCAAGACCAACTGAAACGGATCTCTGGGGCTTGGGTCCTGGGCATAGGAACTTATAAAAAGCTTGCTAGATGGTTCTTTTGCACAGAGAGTGTTGCACACCACTGGTTTAGACTGTACTATCATTGTCTTTATTCATGGTTAGTGGTGAAAGCCAGCTGCCTCTTCTAAAATGGATAGGAGGGGCAGCCTGGGTGGCTCAGCAGTTAAGCGCCGCTTTCAGCCCAGGGCATGATTCTGGAGACCCAGGATTGAGTCCCATGTCCGGCTCCCTGCATGGAGTCTGCTTCTCCCTCTGCCTGTGTCTCTGCCTCTCTCTCTCTGTGTCTCTCATGAATAAATAAATAAAATCTTTTTTAAAAAATAAATAAAATAAATGGATAGGAGCTGTTTAATCCTTAATTACTTTTTTTAAAGTCGGCTCCATGCCCAGTGCAGGGCTTGAACTCACAACCCTGAGATCAAGAGTTGGATGCTCCACCAACTGAGCCATCCAGATTCCCCTATAGTCCTTAGATTTCTCAGTTACTCTGTTAGGGATTTTTTTTTTTTTTTTTTAAGAAAGGTCAGATATGTAGGCTTGTTGTATGTATGCCTCATCCCCTTCTTTTTTTCTTTCTTTTTTATTTTATTCTAAGAATTTTATTTATTCTTATTTTTTTATTTTTTTATCTATTTATGATAGTCACACAGAGAGAGAGAGAGAGAGGCAAAGACACAGGCAGAGGGATAAGCAGGCTCCATGCACCGGGAGCCCGACGTGGGATTCGATCCCGGGTCTCCAGGATCGCACACTGGGCCAAAGGCAGGCGCCAAACCGCTGCGCCACCCAGGGATCCCCAGTATGTTATTTATTCTTGAAAGACACAGAGAAACAGACATAGGCAGAAGGAGAAGCAGGCTTCCTGTGGGGGCCAATCCCCAGTGAGGGACTTGATCCCAGGATCATGACCTGAGCCAAAGCAGATGCTCAGCCACTGATCCACTCAGATGCCCTCCAATGCCCCTTTCTCTTAAATACTTCTTACCGTATTCCTTTTGAAGATATGAAAGAATGTTTCTTTTTCTTTCTTTTTTTTTTAAGAATTTATTTATTTAGTGAGAACATAGGAGTAGAGGGGGAGGGAGAGAATCTCAAGCAGACTGCATCAAGTACGGAGCCCAATGTGGGGCTCGATCCCACAACCCCAAGATCAAGACCTGAGCTGAGACCAGGAGTTGGATGGCTCAACTGACTGAGCCACCCAGGTGCCCCAGATACTCATTTCACTATTTTCCATTCACGTGAAATAAGGAAGCAATTCGTAAGGGAATGTACTTCCCTTCTTAGGGCATTAATCAGTTGTGAAATAAATTAGAAATAATAAGTAACACAATATTCTCTTGTGTAATAATTTTGTATTTTCAGATGACCTGCCTGAATCAAGTAAAAAATAGCCTCTTCAAAACTAGCAAAAGTCTTCGACAGAATCTAGGGGGAAAACTGGATGAAGATAAAGTCAGAGAGTAAGTAACTACCTTAATTTATTTACTTGTTTTTTTACTGTCACTCCAAAACAGCTCCAAGATTTACTTGGATGAATTTTAAATTGATTGATAAATTGATAAATAAATACATCAAACTAGATTGCCAGTTGCTCATTAAGGCTTTTTGTGGCTGATTCTTTGTGGTGTTCTGATGTGTAGTTTGAGTTACCTATTTACCTGATAACCATATCATCATTTGGAGAAAGCAGTGGCTCTTCTTCTTGGTTGTTGGTTCTTACGTAAAGAGATCTTTGCTTAAGGAAGGAGCTTTTAGTAAAATGGCACTCAAGATATATCAGACCAAGTATTTTTTTCTGTCAAGGTGCCAGCTTCAGGTATTTCTTCGTTTGGAGCTGTGTCTGCAGTGCCCTTCTATACATGAAAGCATCATTGAGATGGAGCAGGTGGTGAAGGAGGCAAGTATATAACTTAGTGCCACTGGAAATAAGCCTGAAAGCTTCCCTGCAGGAAGCATGGTAATTTTCAAATATCTTCTTCAGGTGACAGACTTGCTGCGCATGGTGTGTTTAACTGAGGATTCAGCATACCTAGCAAAGTTCCTGGAAGAAATTTTGGGATTGTGAGTTTGATGACTACTAGCTTTAGAACAGTTTTACCTGGAACTACATGTGGTATTATGTGAGAATTATGGAATTGTAAAGGCTTTTTCTCATGTCATAAAGATGAGGGATGGAACAGGAAGGGTGGAACAGTGACTGTTGCATATTTAACCAATCTCTTCCATAGGTATATTGACTCCATCCCGAAGACACTTGGAAATCTTTATGACAGCCTAGGGTTTATGATTCCTCAGAAGCTGGCTGGTGTCCTTCCTCTAGATTTTTTCAGTGATGACTCCACGACACAAGAGAACATATCACCCCTCCTTTCTGTGCCTCTTCTGTCAAGTGCTGATAAGTCAGTGTTGGGTGGCACTGAATTTGATCAGTTGGAAGAGCTTCGTACCAGGTCAGCTAAGAAGAGAAGGTAGGAGCTCAAGGAATTGAGGGAATTACCTGCACTTTTGTAGTTCTGACAGAGGGCGGTTGGCTTGGTATAGAATTCCTTGAATTACTAGTTGCCCTTCTGTTTGAATCCCAGAAGCCATCTGTTGGCATTCCTAACATGCAGTGTCTGGCACCCTTCTTATTATCCAGAGAATATACAGTATCAATTACATAGTCCACGGTGCCCTTCTTGCCTGTCCACATGGGGTCTCCCGGAGCTAGGAGCCTTTTATGAGATAAGCTTAGAGCTTCAGCATACTTTTTGTTTTCTTTGATGCCCTTCATTGTTCATAACTAGTTGAATTTATAGTAGTTAAGGTTTGGAAATTGTGAGGTTGGCATGTTTTGCTACAAATTCAGACTAATGCCAAGATAACTGATTTTCATTTAATTACTATTTTATTTTCAACTCTGATTCTTTTCAAATTTACTCATAACCTCTGTTGAATGTATATTGGTTGTTTCTATTTTTAAAAGGAAAACTGCATTAATAAGACATAAAAGCATTGCAGAGGTTTCACAGAATCTTCGACAAATTGAGATCCCCAAAGTGTCCAAGAGAGCTACAAAAAACGTAAGTTATTTCTAAGGGACAGGAAATAGTGCTACCAGATCTGTTCTTCCAGCATGGGTTGACACAATAAATAAGCTTGAAAGGGCAGTGTTTCTGCTTTGAGGAAGTGGACAGTGGATGGTACAGAAATAAAACAACATGTTTTTATGAACAAGTATTCAGTCGGCATGCAACAACTAGAGAACTATAAATTTGTTAAAGATAAACCATCTTACTCAAAAGTATGATGGTTAGAGATGATACAAAGAAAAACAAAGGAGCGAATAAGTTCATTAAAAATCTTGAGATTAAAAAAAAAATCTTGAGATAAGAAAACTCAAAATTATAACTTAGGCAAAGAGACCATTGAAAAAGAATGTGCACCATAATAGGACTTTGGTTGTAGACCAGAAGGTATCAGTGTGTTTCACTTCGGTAAGGTGGGGCAGGGGGTGGCTGTGGTGAAGCTGGGTGGTCGCTGTTATTTTGGTGGCAGTAGATGTGAGAACTTGAGGCTTTGTTGGTTGCAAAAAAGAAAAACCCAGCTGGAGTCTGTTAAGTTGAATTGATGTCTTGGAAAGGAAGGAGACAAAATATGTTGAAACTTTTTGAACTGCATGAACTAAGAAGAGTTAATTCTGTAAGAACTAGCTTTAGCAGCATTAGTCATCTCAGCAGTGGTTTGCGCTGTTTCTAGAGATTGATAGCTGTCTTTTGGAATTGGAAGTGGGGTGGTTGTTTTAAGAGTCAGTGGTGTTCACTTCTTTACCATGCCTTAAATGTAAGTGAAAAAGAGGCAAATCTTGTGTATCTTGGAAACCTATTTTAGAGAGTGGGGAAATCCAGAAGTGGATGGCCACAAAGGTGTCAGCCCTCCTCTCTCTAGATGTTAACAATGATTTGCAGTCCTTTCTAGCACTCCTTAAGTCAGCCCGTAGGTGGTAGTTCATGCTTCAAGAAGTGCATTGGCATAATTGCAAAGAAACAAAAGCTTTAAAAACAATTCCATTGTTTAGATGCATCTAAATTTGAGTAGCAAATACATTATACAGATAAGTCATTAAGAGAAGTCATCCTCTAATATATATGGGTTTTCCCTTATTTTTTAGTTATAAAAGGTATACGTAATCATCATGAAAAAAATAGAAAATCCTATAAAGTTAAAAGTGAAGAAGGGGGATACTTGGGTGGCTCAGTGGTTGAGTGTCTGCCTTCAGCTCAGGTCCTGATCCTGGGGTCAAGTCCTGCATGAGGCTCTCAGTGGGGAGCCTTCTTCTCCTCTGCCTATGTCTCTGCCTCTCTCTCTCGCTCTCATGAATAAATAAATTTAAAAATCTTAAAAAAAAAAAAAAAAAAAAAGAAAGTGTCCCTCCTCCATTCATTCTTCAGAGAATAATTTTTTAAAAAGATTTATTTATTTATTTATTTATTTATTTATTTATTTATTTATATGAGAGAGAGAGAGAGAGGCAGGTACATAGGCAGAGGGAGAAGCAGGCTCCCCGAAAGGAGCCCGATGTGGGACTTGATCCTGGGACCCCGGGATCACATCCTGAGCTGAAGGCAGACACTTAACCGCTGAGCCACCCCGATGTCCCCAGAAAATAATTCTTGATGACTGTTTGCTGTGTCTGTCCCAGGTTGTTTTCTATATATACAGCAGTAGCACACATCAAAGGTGTCATCTGTCATACACACATATACGCATTAAAAACAGTTGTACAGGGCAGCCCTGATGGCCCAGCGGTTTGGCGCCGCCTTCAGCCCAGGGCATGATCCTGGAGACCCAGGATCGAGTCCCACGTGGGGCTCCCTGCATGGAGCCTGCTTCTCCCTCTGCCTGTGTCTCCGCCTCTCTCTCTCTCTCTCTCTCTCTCTGTGTCTGTCATGAATAAGTAAATAAAATCTTAAAAAAAAAACAACAGTTGTACAAACCTGCTGTACTTATTCTACTTTTCTTTTTTTCCTTTATCCCCATCATGAGCTTGTTTCTGTGTACATAGATAGGTCTTCTTTCTCTATTTCTAGAAGTCTTCCTGATCTCTTAATGTCTGCGTTGGATGATATATCAAAATTTGTTTCACTCTATGGATATTGAGGTGTTTTTTATTTTATGTTACAATGCAGGCTTCGGTGTCCTTGGAACATATATCTGTTTTTATGCATTTTACAAGTGTTTCTGTTAGGGATTCCTACAAGTGAAACTGCAAGGGTCAGAGGATTTCACGTGGAATTCTTATTCTTTTAAATGAATGCCAATTTACTCCTCTTTTAGGAGACCTCTCATTCTACTGTTCAGCAGCCTCCACTTCCTGTGAAAGATCCAGTACAAGGTAAGCTGTGCTCTCCTAGCGCACAGATTTATTAACTAGCTTGACAAACTTAGTTTAATTTCATTTATTTTAGCAACTGTATACAGTTATAAATTAGAATTTTGTATGATTATACGAATCGTTAATTATATCCAAATACCACGTGCTAGGAGAATAAGAGTCACATACATAGTCTCAAAATATTGCATTCTACAAAATCACTGGCCAGAAATCTTTTTTTAAAAACACCCATTATTATGAAAGCCACAAAAAGGAAAAGAAGCAGTGATAAACTGGTTTAATTTTTTTATTTATGATAGTCACAGAGAGAGAGAGAGAGAGAGAGAGAGAGGCAGAGACACAGGCAGAGGAAGAAGCAGGCTCCATGCACCGGGAGCCTGACGTGGGATTCGATCCTGGGTCTCCAGGATCGCGCCCTGGGCCAAAGGCAGGCGCCAAACCGCTGCGCCACCCAGGGATCCCGATAAACTGGTTTAGATGAAAGCACTTTAAGTGTGGCAGCTGAACGCACTAGGTGATCCCTGTTTGGATCTTAACTTCCAGGAGGACAGGGTCTCTCATGAGACCATGAGAGAAATGGGAAGCTGGATAGTATGCTGAGTGACTTGCCCTTGTTCTTGGGAGATCTGTGCTGAAGTACAGGGAACTGAAGGGTTGAGATGTCCCCACCTTACCATGCCGTGCTTGGATATGGCAAGAATTGTGTAAATGTAGAGAGAGAGAGGTGGAGGGAGAAAACATATGTTGACAGTTAGTGGATTTTAGTGATGATTCTCTGTGTGATGTATTCTTTGAAACTTTCAATATTAAACTTTTAAAAAACTTGGGAAAACAAAGTAGCAAATCAAATTTGGCTGTCAAGTCATAAATTCATTTCGGGCATTTTTTTTTTTAACTTGGGCATTATTGATGTCCTTAATAATAATGTTGGTCCCGGTGGGTAATATAAGGGCTCCTCCCAGCTTGTGGATCATGGCTAATTTGATTTGTATTTAAGTGACCTACTCTCAGAAGAGTTTATCCTTGGTGAGGTTTGAGGAGCCTTCATTAGGCCGTCTTGCTTCAGATTAACATGCCACCCTGCTGGCTTTGTCAAGTAATTTTTGACTATGAAGCTATTTCTCCTAACTTTGAGTCTAAATGGCCACAAATTCTCATGCTCTGGAGTCAGGAAGAGCATTTAAAATAACCTGGTAAATTGGTAAATATCCTAAGAAGAAAGATTTGTGGAATTGAAGGAACAGTTTTCTCCTTGGAGCTAAGCTGAATACAAAGCAGTTAAAAGGCCAAAAGTGAGGAAAATCCTTATAACACTGGCTTTTATTAAAATGACCCTGGAACACCTGTGTGGCTCAGTGATTGAGCATCTGCCTTTGGCTCAGGTGGTGATCTTGGGATCAAGTCCCACCTCCTCTCAGGGAGCCTACTTCTCCCTCTGCCTGTGTCTCTGCCTCTCTCTCTGTCTCTCATGAATAAATAAAATCTTTAGGAAGAAAAAAAAAAAAGACCCTGATCTACATTAGCCAGTCTCTTAAGGATTGTGTCCACTTTACAATGAGGATAGCCTCCAATTTAAGCGATGGCCTTCCTTATGTTCCTTATAAAAAGTTGGATTTAAACTGAATTTCTTTTTTTTTTTTAATTTTTAAAAGATTTTATTTATTTATTCATGAGAGACACAGAGAGAGGCAGAGACACAGGCAGAGGGAGAAGCAGGCTCCATGCAGGAAGCCTGATGTGGGACTCGATCCTGGGACTCTGGGATCACACCCTGAGCCAAAGGCAGACACTTAGCCACTGAGCCACCCAGGCGTCCCCAAACTGAATTTCTTTTTTTTTTTTTTTTTCTCCAAACTGAATTTCTAAAACTAAATAGTTTGAATGCACCATGTGAGTATAATATTTAAGGAAATCCTATTAGTAAATGTGAATATAGAAGCCGGTCTATAGAATACTTTCCTTAAGCAGCCTCTGAGTATCTTTCTTTTCCCAGATATGGCACATATTAGTGATAATATTAGATGCTATTTTTTTTTTTTCCCAGAAGTGACCAAAGTTCGAAGAAATCTCTTCAACCAGGAAATGATTTCTCCTTCAAAGAGATCGGCAAAACGGGGGTTACCTAGAAGCCACTCCGTGTCAGCAGTGGAAGGTCTAGAGTGTAAACTTGACAACTTCAAGAGGACCAAAGGTACCATGTTTTAGGGTAGCCAAGAGAAGGGGAGGGCTTTTGGATCCAAAGCAGCCTCCAGACTCTGTTGCAGAAGCTCATTGATCTCCTGTTTTCCTCTCTAAGTTCCATTAGTTTTCCCCTGGGGGTCTCTCTCCCTCTAATCTTGAATGAAGACTTAATCCTAGTATCTGCTCAGTCCTCCCCTTCCTGTCGTTCCCACAGACAAGCATCTATTTTACAAAACCAATGAAAAGGAAATGAAAGATAGTGACCGGTTATTTTCTAGTCTTTTGGGGATTTTTTTGGCTTGGTTTTGTTTTTGTTTTTGTTTTTTCTTTTTTGTTCTTTTAGTAACTGAGTAAAATATGTGATTTACCTGTCTTCATTATATTCACAAAGTTGTGCAACCATTATCACAAATTCCAGATTTTCATCATTCTAGAAAGAAACCACATATCCATTAGGAGTCATTCCATTTCCCCTGACTTTCCCAGCTGGAGGCAACCACCATTCTACTTGCTATTTCTGTGAATTCGCCTCTGTGGGTATTTCTTATAAGTGGAATCCTACAGTATACACCAGCATCTTTATTTTTTTCATCAATGTTTTATAGTACTCAGAATACAATTCTTTTACCTCCTTGGTTGAATTTATTCCTAGGTATTTTATTCTTTTGGGCACGATTTTAAATGGGATTGTTTTCTTTTTTTTTTCTTCTACTTTATTACTAGTGTGTAGAAGTAGAACTGATTTCTGTATATTAATTTCGTACTCTGCAACTTTACTGCATTTATCACTTCTATTAGCTTTTTAGTGGTATCTTTAGGGTTTTCTATCTATAGTATTGTGTAATCTGCAAATAGTGACAGTTTGACTTCTTATCAGTTTGGATGCCTTTTTATTTCTTGTTTGATTGCTGCAGCTTGGACATCTAGCACTGTGTTGAAAAGTAGTTGAGAGGGGCACCTGGGTAGCTCAGTGGCTAAGCATCTGCCTTCGGCTCAGAGGAGTCCCGCATTGGGCTTCCCCCAGGGAGCCTGTTTCTCCCTCTACCTATGTCTCTGCCTCTCTCTGTGTGTCTCATGAGTAAATAAATAAAATCTTTTAAAAATTTTAAATTAAGAAATTAGTTGAGAGTCTTGTTCCTGGTCTTGAAGAAAAGCTCTGTTTTTCACCATTGAGTATAATGTTAGCTGTGGGGGTTTCTCATCTATGGCCTTATTACATTGAGGTATGTTCCCTCTAAACCTAAACTTTGCTGAGAGTTTTTGTCATGAATGGATATTGTAGTTTGTCACATGCTTTTTCTTTTTTGGGATGATCATATGGTTTGTATTCTTTCTCGTTTGTGTGAAGTATCACATTAATTTGCAAATATTGAATCACTCTTGCATCTTTAGAATAAATCCTACTTGATTGTGGTGAATGATTTTTTAATGTATTGTTGTATTCAGTTTGCTAATATTTTGTTGAGGATTTTTACCTCTATGGTAATCAGAGATACTGGTCTGTAGTTATTCTACAGTATCTTTGGTTTGGGTATCAAGGTAATGCTGGCCTTCTTGAATGAACTTACAAGCTTTCTTCCTCTTTTATTCTTTGGAATAGTTTGAAAATTTGGTTTCTTTTAATTTTTATCACTTTATTGATATTCTCATTTTATTCATATATTGTTTTCCTGATATCCTTTAGTAATTCATGATTTTCTTGAGCTCATTAAGCATATTTAGAAAACTTGATTTGATGTCCTTGACCAGTGATTCTGATGTCTAGGATCTCTTGAGGATGGTTTACATCAAATTTGTTTTTTTTCCTGTGAATGGGCTCTACTTCTCTGTTCTTTGTATTCTTTGTTGAAAATTTGACATTCTGAGTATTATAATGTGGTAACTCTGGAAACCAGATTCTCCCACTTGCTAATCGTTGTGTATTGAGAGCATTAGCTCTGGTTTTTTATTTTTTTCTCTGTTTTCTAAGCTTTTTGTAAAGTTTGTATTCCATGTGTGTGTGGTCACTGAAGTTTGTTCTGTTATCTCTGTGGTTAATCAGTGACCTGACAAAGATTTCCTTAAATGTCTTGACTCCTAAAAGGGAAAAGCAAGAGGGGGTATACTTGTCTCTTAAATCTTCCCTGGGGTGGGGACCCGGATGGCTCAGTGATTTAGTGCCTGCCTTCAGCCCAGGGTGTGATCCTGGAGACCCCGGATCGAGTCCCACATCAGGCTCCCAGCATGGAGCCTGCTTCTCCCTCTGCCTCTCTCTCTCTCTCTCTCTGTGTCTTTCATGAATAAATAAATAAAATCTTAAAAAAAAAAAATCTTCCCGGGGTGGGGCACGTGGATGGCTCAGTTGGTTAAGTGTCTGACTCTTGATTTCAGTCGTGAGATAGAGCCCCATGTTGGGCTGTATGCTCCATGTGAAGTACACTTGAGAGTTTTTCTCTCCCTCTACCCGTCCCCCACTTACTCGCAAGCATGCTCACTCTCTCTCTCTCTCTCTCTCTCTCTCAAAATCTTTAAAAAAAAAATATCTTCCCAGGTGTGCATTGAGGGAAAACTACTGCATCCTGAGAAGTTCAAAACCAGGGCAAGCACCTGCATCAGCCCTTCAGGGATCCATCAGATTGACCAAAACACACAACCCCAAGTTTGGAAGACAGGGTGTCCACTGTCTGTCTGCTCTACCTCGAGCCAGCTGCTCCCAGAATGTGGACCTCTCCCATAGAGGTGGAGTGAAGCTGAGGAAAGGAGATCATATAGCTGTTTATGCATGGCATTCCCTTACCAAAAATCAGCATCTTCCTTTCATATAAAGCATTTTCTTCATTGTTATAAGTATCCAGTTGGGTTCCATAGCTCCAAAATATTTGATTCTGATCATTTCTCCCCCTAGTTTACTAACTGTTTCAGTGGGGAGACCAATCCTAAGAGCTTCTTACACCAGTGTTGTGTGACATTACCCCCCAGCCCCGCCCCGCCGGGGATTATGATTAATATCTTGCAACAGCCTCATTCAGATGAATACCAATTTAATTTCAGTAGTATTGAAGAACTTTGCTCTTATAAATTCAGTTGTTTCCTACCTCCTCCTTTGTACTATATTTTCATACACATCACATCTTTGTACATTGTATGCTTATCAGCACCAATATATTTTTTATTTTTATTTAGGTCTTTTTTTTTTTTTTTTTTTTTTAAGTAGGCTCCATAACCCAGTTTGGAGCCCAACACGGGTTCAAATTCAGGACTCTTGAGATCAAGACCCAAGCTGAGATCAAGAGTCCAACACCTAACCAATCAAGCCACTCAGGCACCCCCATCAATACCAATTTATAATTATCACTTTATCTTTTAACTCCTAGGAGAAAAGAGTTACAAACAAAAAATGCTTTTGTGCTATACATTATATTTATTTATGTAGTTCCTTCACTGATACTCTTTAATTCTTCCCATGGATTGGTCTCACTCTTGAGTGCCCTTTCTTTTTGGCCTGAAGGACTCCCTCTAGTGGGGCAGATCTGGTACTTAAAAATTCTGTTTTGTTTTTGGGGGGAGGGGAGTTTGTTTTTAATCTGGGAATGTGCTAATTTCCTTCATTTTGAAAAATAATTTACTGGATATAGATTTCTCAGTTGAGTCCTTTTCAGCGCTTTGAATATACCATCACATTATCTTTTGTCCTTTCTTTCTGTTGAGAAATCAGCTTTACCCTTCTAGAGGATCCCTTATACTTGATGAATTCCCTGCTCTTTGGCTCCTTTCAAGATCCTATCTGACTTCTGACAATTTATGATTTGTGCAGGTGTGGATCTCTTTGACTTTATCCTTCTTGGGTTATTGAGGTTCTTGGATATGTAATGTCTTTCATCAGACTTGGGATTTTTTCAGCCAGTATTTCTTCAGATGTTCTTTGTGCTTCTCTCTCCTCCTCAGACTCCCAGTACGTGGATGTTATGCTTGATGGTGTCTCACAGATGTCCGAGACGGTTTCTCTTCATCCTTTTGCTTTCTGTCCCTGGGGCTGGTTAATCTGAATTAACCCATCTTCACATTTGTTGATTCTTCTCCCACCTCCTATTTAATAAGGTTTTCATTTTTCAGCTTTAGAATTTCTGTTTGGTTCTTTTTTAGGATTTCTGTCTTTATTGACCTTCTCTATGGGGCAAGTCTTCAGTCTCATACTTCCCTCTGGTTCTTTGGATGTGGTCTTTGTATTTCAAACAGCTTTTTAAAGTCTTGGTCTAACAGATCCGATGTTTGGAATTCCTCAGGGACTGCTTCTTTTTGCCTGCGCCTGGGCTAACCTCTGTTTCTTTGCATGTCTTATTTTGTACTGAGCACTGGACCTCACAGTTCTGACAGCCAGACCTGTCCCTTCCCAACCAGGGTTTGTTGTTATCGTTAGTGCTTTTGTTGGCTTAGTAACTTTGCTGAACTACCTTAAAGTCTATTCTGTCTCATGTAGCTACTGACGTCTGCTCACTTAGCTTAAGTGATCCCACTAACGATGCGACAGATTTCCTTTAATGTCTGGAACCAGTTAGTTTCTCAGCTCCTGCTGAGGGCCCTAGGTGAGCTGGCTCATTCCTTCAGAGAGAACGAAAACTGCCTGGCTAAATGTGGGAGGCCTCGAGGGTAGTCATGGGTGACAGCTTCAGCCTTAGTGGTTTATTCTGGGCTTATTATTCCCAGGAATATGGTGGAGGTTTGCAGAGGCCCCTACAGATGTCTCCTTTCCCAGTGTTCCCCTTTAAACTTTTGGTTAGCCTGTTGTTTGCCCCAGCTGTTAGCAGTCTCTCTGGCAGCAGTGATGTTTACAGTTGCTGCCGACTGGCTTCAGTAAGTGTTCCCTGGAAAGAGGTTGTTTGCACTGGGTGAGTTCTGAGTCGGGTCAAATAGAGACCACTCCTGCGTGTGGGGTTTTGCAGGAAACTGCCAGACGGGTCAGATAATGAGATCTGGGAATGGTGTTTTGGAGGAACCTTAGCCCTGTTCACAGGCCCCTGGGCTGTTGGTTTGCACAGTGATTGCAGACTGTTGGTTCTCAAGGCTGCAGGACTGGGGAGAGGGGGGACCTGGGCAAGATAAAGTTCTGTGAAGCTCACCTTACTGGGATTCACTGTTTTTGTTGGATAAATACTCCATGGATTGTAATAAACTGGTTAGTTCCCAGAGTTCTAAAAAAGCTGATTTTGCCTATTTTTGCCCAGTGTTCTCATTCCTTTTATGGAGAAGAGTTATTTCAGAGGTCCTTATGCCACATTCCTGCCGAAATCACTTCTCTTCCTAGTCACTTGTAACTCCTTTTAAACTAGTCCTCCTATGAGCAGCTTGGTTACATACTCTACTGGGGAAATTTATGCCAGCTAGCTGGATCTTACTATTAAATACCTTATTATCTGCATGGCATATCAGCATTTTCACATACTTTATTTCATTTAATCATAAGTGAAAGAACTGATGAGTGAATGTATTAGCTTTAATAAGTGTTTTTCATTTTTTTCAGAATTGCTTATTAGAGAATAATTTTAGGATTTTATTTATTTATTTGAGAGAGAGAGAGCGAGACAGCACAAGCAGGGAGGAGAGGGAGAAGCAGGCTCTTTGCTCAGCATGTAGGGCTTGATCCCAGAACCCTGGGATCATGACCCAAGCTGAAAGCAGCTGCTTAACCCACTGAGCCACTCAGGCCCCCGAGAATAATTTTACGATATTTTACATTGGCTTACTATTTAATCTCTTATGCTGATGAGCTGTTGTATCATGTTAAATTGAGTCCTATGGTGAGACTTTAGTCTAAAAACCATTAAGTGAAAACAAGCAAAAACCACTCTAGCATGAGTAGTAAGCCAAACATAGGTTCAAACTGCCCCCTTTGCCTTGTTGGTGCTTCTTGATAAGGTTAAATGAAATTTATGCCATTTACATTTTAGGTTATCACAGACTGTTGACTAGGAGTGTGGCTGAAACTCCAGTACATAAGCAAGTGTCCAGAAGGCTTCTTCACAGACAAATCAAGGGCAGGTGAGAACATCCTTGTCTAGCTCCTTTGTGCACCTACACGGCCTTGCTAAAGATCCTGTGGGCCACTGTCCATCATCTCAACCCTCTCATGACGTAGGTCTTAACTGTCTTATAACCAAAAAGCATTTAACATTCTATAAATTCCATGAGGGCTGGAGAACCATACAGAATGTACTTTTTGTTTCACTTACTTCATTTGCCATAATTGAAATTTATCCGTGGTGTTGCATATGTCCACAGTTCATCCTGTGTGTGTGTGTGCGCGTGCGCGCGCTGAGAAGCATTCCATCAAATGGATATTCCACATTTTTAAAAAGCATTCATAATTGGACGGAGGGAGTCCTCATTGCTGCTGGGCAAGCCTGGAAGTCTAGGATCTCAGCTTGGCCTCTGGGTGTGGTGGGGCCAGAGTTTTCCGTGGCAGTTAGCATCTGAAAGTTTGTCATGTGAGGCTGCTCCTTTCCTGGTTCTTTCGCTAGAGAGAACTGGCTTTCCTTAGGGCAGTTTTTGTTCCTGTTCATATATCTGGGTTGTCTGTTCCCCCAGCACCCAGTCTGGGATTTATGAAGCAAAAAGGGATCTCTGGGAGCTTATTGCCCTGTCTCACCTGGGGTTCTGGGGACCTCAGCCAGTTTGCTTCTTCCTGCCACCTTTTAGTCTGTAAGTCATTTTATATATAAGAATGTTGTTGTTATCGTTAGTGCTTTTGTTGGGGCTTTTTATGTCCAGGGCTTTTTAGCTGCACTTAACAGAAACAATAGGGAGGGGCTTGTCAAGGCTTCTTCTAGACATTATTTGTGTACAGACGTTATACACTTGTATAAGATATCTACAGGACAAATTGCAAGAAGTGAAATTGGTGGTTTGGAAGGCATACATATTTCTAATTAATTTTTACATTGTAAAACTGCTTCCCAAAAAAATGTTCTATTTTACTTTGGACAGTAAAGCATATGAGAGTGCGTGCCAACACTGGTGTTATCAAACTCTGTGGTCTTTATTGCTTTGTGAGGCGAGAGGCTCTCTCTTTAATGTGCATTAAGTATGTTAATAATGAGTGATGCTGAATAATCTTTATGCCTTTTGTTCCTTAAGGTCCTCTGATCCTGGTCCTGATATTGACATTGTTGAAGAGTCCCCAGAAAAAGGAGCAGACGGTATTTTACCTACAGTTCCTTTTTGTTGCCTTTTTTTTTTTTTTTTTAAAGTAGGGTCCTCACCCAATGTGGAGCCCAACTCGGGGCTCGAACTCACGACCCTGAGAT
Source organism: Vulpes lagopus (assembly GCF_018345385.1). Classification (NCBI taxonomy): domain Eukaryota; kingdom Metazoa; phylum Chordata; class Mammalia; order Carnivora; family Canidae; genus Vulpes; species Vulpes lagopus. The sequence continues at coordinate 112,825,776 of NC_054827.1, forward strand.
CAAGACCTCAGCTGAGATCAAGAATCAGATGCCTAACCAACTGAGCCACTGAGGTGTCCCTGTTTTCTGTTGTATTTTAACTAGTTTCTATGAAGGCCCTTCTGTACTTGTGCTATCAATTAGCATATCCTAGGATATTTTACAGACATTGTGATAGCTCTGGGCCCACAGTATAAATCAGTAAGTATTTATTAGTAAATGGTCTCTTACACAGAATTTACCCAAGGGATTTCTGGAGAAAATTTTTTTACACAATAGAAATGGACGTCAGGGTACAGTCTAACCACTGTGTAATACAAAAAAAGGGCTATTGTTTATTTTAAAAGAACATGTAGGGGCATGCACCTGGTTGGGTCCATCAGAAGATAGAGCTCTAGATCTTAGGGTTGTGAGTTTAAGTTTCATGTTTGGTGTAGAGATTACTTAGAAATAAAATGTTAAAAAACAGGTGATACAGAAGTTTCCCCCAAAACAAGAAACCACTTTTTTAATGATTCAAGTAATTTGTTTATTGAAGAAAAATTAGAAGCCAAGTTTTTAACAATTGCTTGATAATCCCACAATTCAGAAATACTGTTAACATTTTAGTTTTAGTAATACTTAGAGGTGTTGTTTCTATACAAATGTATATAACATAAACATGAAAACTGCAATTTCTAAATTAAAAAAATTTTTACAAAAGTCACACTATACACACCTTTTTTTTTTTTTTTTTTTTTTTTTAACCCAACATGATGGTTAAAAGGGTTGCAGTTTGAAACTTCTGAAGGGACTGTCTAGAGGGTCAATGGTTGTTTTTGGACTTTGGGACTATATATCATACCCCTTGTAGCTTTGTTACAATACTTTAGAAATCTCAAAGTTAGTAATTTGTCAAATTTTTATCATGTGTGTGGCACTACATAAATTTGACCCATTTCATAAATGGAAAATGTAAAGTTTGCATTTCTACCTCGTTATAAATTACAAATCTGCTTTTGCAGAAGTAAGCTTGAGACGAAGTCCTCGAATCAAGCAATTGTCATTCAGCAGGACAAATTCTGGTTCCTTCTACTCTGGGTCTCAGCCAAAGTCTCGAAGTGTGCAAAGAGTTCACTCATTCCAGCAAGAAAAGTCAGGTAACATGCTTGCCCATCTGCCTTCAGAAGTCTGTGCCTACTTTGTGGGAAGTGTTTTTGGGAAGAGTACAAAATTTGACATTTTCTTTCTTGACATTGGAGCAGTAGAATAGGTATGCCCATTAGAGGTTCAGGGTGATGAATAATCCATGGCCTTCCTTAGCAGTGTCCTCCCTTTGGATTCTTACAGCTGGTCCATACTATCCTTAGAGGTGATTATTCATTTAACAGGAATTACCCATTATTTCCACCTTGTGTTCATATTCTACACTCGGTGTCCTAGGTGGAAGGTGATATGTTTGTCCTTCATGCTTTCATCCATCATTGGTTTGGATCCTCAGATACATTTACAAATAGTTTTACTTGCATAATGTAAGGGCTCAGGTTAATATGGAGTCCTATTAAAATTCAAGATGGCAGGAATAATTGTAGCTGTTGGCATAATTAGGTGGGTTCCCTCTCCACTCCCACTTGCTCTAAAAAATTGTCATCTTGTATGGACTGGCTGTTCTAATTGTACTGGGAGGGCAGGAGTTAAGAAAGAATCACTGTTTTTGACTTGCAGACCAAAGAGAAAATTCTCCAAACCAAAGTATTCGTTCTCCTAAGAGGCTGCTTTTTGGGGCAATGTCTGAGATGGTCAGCCCCTCTGAGAAGTGTTCAGCTCGAATTCAAAGGCCTTCAAGAAACCCATTGGGCTCTGAGATACCCACCGCATATCAGGTATAACATTCCTATAATGTTTAAAATTGTGTGGTCTTGAGGGAGAAACAGAGACATGGCCAAGAAAACCCACTGAGTCCATTAGGGAAGAGAAGATAGGTGATCTATAGATACTGATAGCTATTTGGAGGTCATTGGGTGGATCCAGATGAATGATGATTGGGTATGTGGGGATGTAAGATAGCAGTCTGGTAGAGGCCAAGAGAATAGAAATGATCTCCCCTGGTCTGTTGGTTTCATCCACCATTTTTATCATGCTATGTATATATATTTTTGAAATGGGCAGGGATCAATCCTCTGTTTCTCTTACATTGCCCACCCGATCCAGTCACCCACATTAGAAACGTGGGAGTCTCTCTGGACTGCTTCCTCTTACCAGACTAAGCCAATCAATCAATCCTGCCAGTTTACAGACTATTTGATTGCATTCCCTCTTCTCCATCCCCTGCTATTCCTGCCTTACTTCAGTTCTACTTGTAACATTTCATTCACTTTTTTCCTTTCAAGTCCGTCCTGCCTCCAGAGGCTACAGTGATCTTTTCAGACTGCATCACTTTGCTTAGAGCTCTACTACTCTTTGTTAAAGCAGGGTTTCTAGGTTTTCCTGAATTGAGACCATTGTGTTAAAAAAAAAAAAAAAAAAAGTAATTATAAACCTAATAAGCAGCTTAGAGGTTGAGGGAGGACATAAATCTATGGGAATGGGTTTGAAGACCACTGATCTCCAGGACCAGGTTCAGTCCTCCCCAGACAGGCACAGGCCTCTGTGGGCTGGCTGTGGCCCTCGTCCTGCCCCTGCTTCATCCTCCACATCCCTGGCAACATCAGGCTGCATGCTGGTCTGCACACAGCTGGTGCTGTTCCTTTTAGACGTAGAAAACTTTAGAGCCCAAGGCACAAGAGTTCCCTCCTCCCCATCTTTTGCCTTTACCTGCTGACACCCATTCTTAAAGACCTGACTATTCCTGTCCCCATTTCCTGCTAACTGGGTTAGACAGCCAGCCTGTTCTTGTGCCCCCATGTTGTCCCATGCATGGCCCTGTCAGTGCACAGGCACCCCTGTGTCATCATCTGGCTGTATACCCCGTTGAACATGAAATGCCCACCAAATAAGGATTCCCTTGAGATGATCGAGCAAGTTTGTAGAAATGATGGGTGTCTGATCTCCTTTACCTGTTGGGAGTGTTTAACTGCATGTTGCAGGAAGGGAGGGAAATTTTTTTGCTGGGGTGTCCTTCCTGAGACGTTATCTGTGTTGCTGTAACTTATGGATCTGTATATTCCATACCCCTCCTGCCCTACCCCCCCCCCACACACACACAGCCTGGCACATAGTGGGTGCATAGCCGGCACATGTTTGATGCAGGTGAATAGCAGGTGATGTGATATCTGGAGGCCACATTAGGCAGAGACCAGAAGGCGCTGTCTCATTGAAGAGAAAAGTAGCTGGGAGTGGAGTGATATATCGTTAGAGGCAAAGCCTATTTTAGCTGGAGCATGCAATGAAAATTTTGTCGTAGAATCAAGATTAGATTCAGTGTTTGGTGCTAGAAAAAGTAGACAAGTGAAATCTGGGTCATGGTTAGAAGTGGAAATGTGTCACTATTTGAGATCCAGCTTACAGTCATTTGTTCAGCTGCCCAGAAATCTCCCATCTGCCTTTCTCATTGTCTTAGAGATTATTCTAATGCTCGATAGAGAATATGGGTCATGCTGTGTATGCACTAAAACAAGTATCTCTTTACAGACTCCTAAGAAGAGTTACCGAAAATCTCCAGGCTCCTCTAAAGCTACACCACAAAGGTTCCCCCGTACACCGCAAACTCCACTGTACACCCCTGAAAGGCGGCAAAAAAACCCTACAGAAGTGACCCCTGGCAAACAGGTCATTTTTAAGGCATCCTTAAAAGACTGCTCACCTGGCTGGGATTCACCATCTCCACCAAAAGTCACTCCTCGGAAAGGACGCTCCCTGGCAAAAGGAGGAACCTCTCCTCTTGAAAAGAAGATACCAAGAACTCCCAAAAGGCCAGGTGGTCAGCCACCTGGATTTCTGAATTCAACTTGGCCACCTTCACAGATTTCCAGTCCAGAAAACACCTCCAGCAGGGCAGCCATGACCAGGAGTGAGAGTCTGACTTCCAGCAGGTATGCCCTAAGAACTCCTCCGAGAGCAGCAGCCTCAGGGCTGCAAAGAGAAACCCCTGTGGATCAAAAGCACCCCCATCCCTGTGTCCCCTGGGCTCCTCAGGTAGAGGAGCTAGCCCAGAAATGGGAGGATAAAGCTGTTTCAGTCCCCAAGACACTGGAGAGTACAAGTCTGATTTCTCTCCCACCTCCTCCTCCAGAAAAACCTTTGACCTCTCCCTTAGGTGAGATTTCCACAAAAAGTCCATTTTGGAAATTTTCGATAGAATCTCCTCCCCCTGAAGAACTGGATTGGGAAGAGCCCCAGAAAGCACCCACTGTATCCTCATCTCTCTCCTGCCCTGTGCCCTCAACGCCCCCCAGAACCTCACTGATAGCCCAGTCTGACCTCATGCCCCCTTTGCTCCCTTCTAAAATTGGAAAAAGGCAGAGAGACACCTCTAATCTTGAAAGCAGCTCCCTGCAGCCCCAGCCTAGCCCCTTTGCTGCTCCTAGGGTTACCACAGCTAGCAACCCAGCTGCCATCACAGATGCCAGAAAAGACCAGACGGAAGCAACCCTCTCTCCTCAGCCTTCTCCTGAAAGACACAGTTACTGTGGGACTGGCTTCAACAGTGACTGGCGTCTGTCCTCTCCTCTGCTTATTGTGAGTGACACAGAGTATCTCACTCTCCTGGACAAAGCAGAGCACCATGGCAGTAATGGCTTACAAAGTCATGTCACACCAGCGGAAGAAGGTGAGGCGTCAAGGATGGTGGTTACCTGTGAGCAGCCTTCTCTGTCTCACCACGGGCTTCCTCCATCCCCTCAGCCCGGCTCACCTCCGACCCTGTCATATGACCTGCGCTGCACCGCAGACAGGAGGCAGCGCCAGGCAGCCTCCCAGCTAGAGAACCTGCAAGCTTCACCTCGGGTTCCCAAAGCCTCTGCCAGCCCACAGACCTATGAGGTGGAGCTGGAGATGCAAGCTTCTGGCCTTCCTAAGCTTCGAATTAAAAAGGTAGACCCCGGCTGTCTATCTGAAGCTGATCCACCACAGAAGGTGGGCTCCCTGGGAGAGGAGAGCTCCCTCCCTGGACTCAGCAGCATGTCCCAGGCCAGTAAGGCCTCAGGTAAACCTGAAGCCACCTACATGTCAACCCCCTGCCTGCGCCCCGCACACAGCACCCCCGGCAAGAGCGGAGGACAGACCTACATTTGCCAGTCCTGTACCCCGACCCGCTGCCCCTCCAGCACCCCCTCTCCGTTTCAAACAGATGTCGGTGTTCCTTGGACCCCGTCTCCCAAGCATGGCGGGAAGACCACTCCTGACACCATTAAAGACTGGCCCCGGAGGAAGAGGGCAGTGGGCGGCAGCTCCGCTGGCAGGAGCGAAGTCGGCACTGACTTTCCTGCAGGCGTGTCCCTGCTCGAGCCGGAACACAGGGAGCGAGCAGGCCTTGAACTCAGCAGCTGTAGGACTCCTCTCTTGGGGGATTTTGAGCTTGAGGGGGTGTGCCAACTGCCAGATCAGTCACCTCCCAGGGACAGTGTGCCTCAGGCTGAGGAAGCCTTCTGGGGACAGTTTGGGTTGGGCTCCAGGAAGAGGCTCCTTCCTGCCAAGGAGGAAGCGGAGTGTCAAGCCAAGAGAGCATGTGACGAGCAGAGAGGAGACACAGACCGTAGCAGGAGTGAGGAGCACTCTCCGAGTATGAGTGGGCGGCACCTCCCCTCCACAGGGGACAACGAGGTGTTTATTTCCAGTGAGTCTGGGGCCCTTGGCTGGCAGCTGGCCGGGTGGGCAGGGAGGTGCTTCCTGAAAAGGCTCTGGCTCCCTGGTCTGGGGTGCTGCGGGGCCGCGCTTACCCTGTGCCATCACATGTTGTCGCTGTAGGTTCCACACCCCCAGCAGGTTGTGCGGTGCGGAGCTGCCTTTCCACCAGCAGCCTGCAGGCGCTCACCCAGTCTCCACTGCTCTTTCAAGGGAAGACCCCTTCCTCGCGATGTCATGAAGCCAGAGGTAATTTGTCCATTAATGGTCCTGGAGACTTACAGGATCAAACCTGTGTCCTTTGGGTGACTCCCCAGAGTTAGCTCAGGGTTGCCAGGTAGCTGGATGGATGGTGGAGGAGTCAGATGGCCCGAGTAGGGAACAGATGACTGTCCCTGTGGTATCATGTACTCTTCCCAGAGAAACTCCACCTGAGAACTCCAGTGTGTCATTAAGCAGACCTCAGTTCCTGCTCTATTTTCTTCAGCTTCCTTAAGCAGTGACAGCTGTGGACATAACCACACACCACGTGGCTCTAGTCCCTGGAGCCTGAGGAGCATGTGTCAGGCAGCATGGGACACAGGTGGCACACTGGCAGCCAGCTGCTTCCCTCCAGGGGTGTACACTTCTGTACACAAGCTAGGATTAAGGACTGGCTGGCATGCACAGCCTTCAGACTCAAGGATTCCCTTTACTGCACCCGACCTGGGGAAGGACTTGAGTGTCTAGAACTGAAGGGGAGTGCAGGAGATAGGGGCCCTTCAGTGATTCCCTTCCCTCGAGACCAGGATATAAATCACGCAAAACAATGTACAATCCAGCTGAGGGAATTCAACCCACAGCACTTTACTTTTTCAGTTACTTACCGCCGCCAGCTCAGTGCTGATGTGGGGGCGGAGAGCCTTGTGACAAGTATGGGCAGTGCTTCAGCAGCACTCAAACCTGCAGGGTTTAAGTTCACCTGTGTGTGTATCACTCTCCAGTTCAAGCCCTTTCTGCCTTTTTCCAGATGAGGAATCAGAGGTCTTCCCCACCGCGGCCGAAGAATCTCCGTTCAGCCAAGCAATCTCCAGGAGACGCCCCATCAGCAGAACTTACTCACGGAAGAAGCTGATTAGCTAGTTAGGACAGAACTGGCCAGGGGACTTATAACAACACTACCAAGCTGAGCTAGAGCCCCTACACTCCCTACACAGAGGAAGTGCGCCAGGAGCAGTTTTCTGTGGACAGGGTAGGAGTTCAGGCTCATACCACAGAGGAATTCTTACAGACACTCGGTTTGCTGAGCCAGGGCCCAGCTTATCTGTCCTACATTAACCCTGGGCTTGCTGCACAGAAACATGAAGAACCAGGGCTCCGTGGAACTGAGGAAGCTCAAAGATGGAAGTCAGCCCAGTCCCTGTGAGCATAAAGGAACAGGGGGGCCTGCACCTCTCTTACTGTCCGCTATCAATTCTGACAAGAGTGCCTTAGGGGTTTTAATCCTCTTGGAATGTGTCCTTCCCACCTGGTACCCCAATCCACCACCCTAGCCCCCTTGTTAGGGAGGTGGTATAGCTGGTGCCCTAACTCAGCCTAGGGGTTGGGGGCAAACGGAATTATAGGGGCTCCCATTCCAGCCCTAGCCTCTGAGAGACCAAGGCAAGTCTGACAACCCCCCCATCTCACTTGTGAAGTGGGAGAAAGGGCTCCCCACAGGTCCCTTGAAAAGCTGAAGGCTGTGTCCCATGGCAGAATAAATTTATTGCATTCCTCACGTAATAAAAAAAAAAAAATCCTCTCTGGCTACTTAGCATTCTGGGCCTTTCTGTTTAAGCTCACAGTCTCTGGTTGACTCACTCAGGCCGAGCGCTAGTGGTTCTTGGAGCAGCTGCGTCTCCGGGTCAGCCTGAAACCCAGCCCGGCCCCATCCTCACTGTGCATGGGGAGATGCCTGTGTCATGGAGCAGCCAGGAGGGTCCTGGGGAACTGCTTGCTGGCAGTCTTGGCCAGGGGCAGGACTAGGGCTTCTTAATTAGGCCTGTCTCAGGAACTCTGAAAAGCTTTCAAGCCCGTCGTGTCCTCTAATCTGATTCTCTTGGCTTGTACATCAGACCAAGTCAGAACTCCCATTTCTTCCTTCAGAGATTCTCATTTATTATAAAATGGTTTTACAAAATTCTAAAAATACACAAAGCTTCCCACCATAAAAACAAGACCATTTAACACACAACCCTGTTGTCACTAATTCTGTGTCCAGCACTGGCTGAACCACAGCCACACAGTCTTGAGACCAGAACTGCCTTTTGCACACTCTCAAGCCAAAAGATGGCAATCTGATACCAAAGCTCAAAGGAAGTGGGGGGGGGGGGGGGGGGCAGGACTTAGCATATATTTTAAAAATTGAGTTGAATTCATTTGGGCTGTAGCCCAAATTTGCTGACTCCAATTGTGTCAAGATCAGGACCTGGATCTGCAGTGGGAGGTAAAGACTGCCCTTCCCAGAAGCAAAGGCAGGCAGCTGGACCTTGCTGCAGGCCTGGAGTGTCCCTCTGGGGTGGGTTCTGCCCATAAGCCTACAGGGGGTTCTTCCTGACGTCAATCATCCCTGGGCTGCCTCGGCGCAAGTCCCGCCGGGGTGTGGCCAAGGGCCCGAAATTCCAGGGCAGCCCCAGCTCACCCCCAGGTAGCACCCGTCCCACCAGGGGCTCAGTGGCCTCCCGAGGCCGCAGCTCCTCCAGAGAGCCAGGCTCCTCACCGCACAGGCTTGAGCGTTTCCACGTCAGTGGCAGCGGGGCCCGGACCACATCCCGCACCTCATCCCGGGCACGGGGGACGCTGTCGGGCAGAGGCTGCTGCCAGAGCAGCTCAGGGCCAGTGGGGAGCTCCTCCTCAGTTCCAGGAGGTGGTCTGTTCTCCAGGCACAGGGTCCTCTTCTCCCCACCTGTCACTGGGAGAAAGAATGCGCTCATCAGAGGCGGAGGCAGTGCCTTCCAGGGCAGCCCCACTTCTCCAGGCCCCAGCCCAGGAAGCCATGTGTGAACTGCCCTGGGAAGAGCTAGAGTTCGCACAGTTTTAAAGCTTCCCCCAGGGAGGAAAGCCTGACACTACAAGGCAGGGCAAAACGTGGCCCAGCTCACAGACTCAGGTGGGAATTACCCCTGCTTGGGCCTGCAGCATTCCAACAGCTAAGTTTCTGTTTCAGTTCCTGGTTCATCCACATGTGGCGGCCCAGTTCCTTCTCCAGAGCTTGAATCCTGGTCTCATATTGCCTCTTGCTGTCTGCTAACCCCTCACCAAGGTGATCTGGAGGGCAGAGACCAAGGAGGTGGTGAGAGGCTGTGGGCGGGTGGGTGGCCAGGGGCTGGGCCCAGGGAGTGTGTGGGGCCTGGGGTGCCTCACCTCGACTCTGCTGGAGAAGGAGCTGGATGTTCTGCTCGTGCTCCTTCTGCTGCAGCGTCAGCTGGCGGTCCATCTCCAGGCGCTGCCGCTCCAGAGCCACCTCCAGCCAGTAGACCAGCCTCTGCTGCTCCTCCAGCTGCATCTCCAGCTCCGAGAAGGCAATCTGCTGCTGGTGCTGCTCCTCTCGGAGTGTTACTACCTGTCCCAAACCCAGACACACTCAGCCCCAAGCTCTGGCTCCCTTTGCCGACCGGGGACAGCAGGTATTCGGCCAACTTGCCACCATTGCCCCCCGGGGCAGACGTCACGAAGAAATTGCCAGGGTGTTCCACTGAGCCAAGACTTGGCCTCAGACACCTCAACAGTGTCCCAGCTGGTAACTTCCTGATGACAAGAGTCAGCTCTCAAGATGAAGCTTACTTTCTGTCCCTGCCTCAATCTCCTTCCTCTTCAGGTGCTCCTAGGCTCCCAGGCAGAGCCTCAAGCTGTGGGATCTCACCAAGGCCAGGATATCTCAACCTTGGCACTAGTGACATCGTTGGCAGAGAACTGTGGTTGTGAGGGTCTGACAGCATCCCTGGTCTCTAACCCCCACTACTGTGATGACCAGAAGCATCTCTGGACCCCTGGGGGCAAAACTCCCTGATAAGAATCACTGATCCGGGTTCACTGGAGGGGCCAAGCAGGGGAAGGTGGTGGGGGAGAGTACTGGGTCTTAGTTTCACTAAGGCAGGTTTTAGAAAGCAGAGTCCAAGGTGGCCTGGAGCCTGGAGTTAGCCTGGGAGGAAATGGAGCTACCTCTGCAGCTGTCATCAGACCCACCCTCACCTCAAGGCCAGAAGGCGGTGGCAGGGGGTTTGGGGGTCGCAGACCCACCTTGTCAAAATACTTGCAAAGCAGGGCTCTGGTCTCTGAGGACGAGAGGTAGCTGAGCTTGGCCATGAGATTCATCTCACACTGGGAAAGCAAGGAGGCTGAGGCCCGCAGCACCCGCTGGCGGCATGTGATGGCCTCGTTCTTATACTCGATGGCAGCGTCCAGGGCCTCGATGGCCTCATCCAGCTGGAATAGTGTCCGTTCCTCCTGCAGGACAAGGCATGCGTTGAGGGGGAGGCCAGGCTTCTACCACACACACCCAGCGGTTGGACGACAGCCCAGGGCAGACAGCAACAGCTTGTAGCCACAAGGGAGATGTTGTGTCCCCTCGTCCTGAGCACGCAGTCAGCACAGCAGAGACAGGAAGCTTCCATTACAGCCCCAACCCCAGGGGGAGGCCAGGGCTCTGGGAGGCTACTTTCTGCAGTGCACCGCCTCACATGATCTCTAGCAGGAAGCACAGAAGACCCTTTGCCCAAGGGAAGCATGGGGAGACTGCTTCCGAGCACAGAGGTTCCGCCGGGCCGAGTTTATAGCAACAAAGCTCTCCCTGCGGCTCAGGGACTGGCCACCGGGTGCGGGGATATGCTGCCGACACTCATTCCCACACGAGCCCAGGCATGTAACACGTGGATTGACACCCAGGGCCCAGCCTGTGTGTCCCAGAGCTGACGACAGGGCCAGGCCAGCAACCCTGGGAGCCACCCCCCTCTCTGAGTCTCACCTGCAGAAAAAGCACATTCAGGAAGCAGCAGGGCCCGGCACCAGGCTGGGGGGAGGCCAGCCACGAGGCTCACCTCGGGTGATAGCAGGCTGCCCCGCCGCAGCTTGCTGTCAATGTCCAGGCGCTGCTTCAGCAGCGAGTCCTTCTCCTGGCGCAGGGCATCGATCTCGCCGCGGAGCTGCTGCTGGCTCTGGGCGCTGCCCTGCCGCAGCTGCCCGCTCTTCTCTGACAGCTCCTTCTCCAGGTGCTCCAGCCGGCTGGACACACGCACGATGTCCTCGCTGAGGGCCTGGGGGCAGCCCCACCGGGGGTCAAGGAGGGAGCAGGAGTTATGGCAGCCACACTACCTCACCCCACCCTGGGATGATGCCCTTCCCTCAAGCCCTAACATCCAGGAGCACTGCTCAGCGGGGAGGCCTGCGGAAGCTGAGGGAGTGGGGCCCGAGGGACTGGAGCCTCTGAGGAGGGGCCCCCATGGATGGCCCAGAAGGACACAAAACAAGCACATGAAAAGGCACTCCTGGCAAAATGGGGGAGACCCAGCTGGAAGCAGAGCAGAGCAGGCCCTTCCGGGAGCCCCATGTGGGAGGAAGAGAGGGCTCTGAGGGCAAAGGGAAGTTCCAGACAATCCAGCAGCACACTGAAGCCCCTTGGACTCAAGTGTTCTAGAATGGCAGCAGCAGTGGGGCTGGACCCCTGCGGGGACCTAGCCAGGCACCTGCTCCTGGCCCCGCCCTGGGCTTTGTGTTTGACATACCCCCTTCTCATCTGCGTGGCAACACTGTGACTCCATTTGACTGAAGAGGCAACTGGCTGAGAAGCTCCTTATTTAAGAAGAAGCAATGATGCAGGGTGGATGGAGCTGACCAGGCCACATGCCCAGGTCTGTCTGCCTCCAGCACCACTGAGTGCCGGTGCTCCATGGTCAGCCCTCCTGTCTACACCTGCTATTCCTTGTTCTGCCTGCATAGCATAGAACCTGCATCATAAACACCCTAAGGTGGTGTAAGCCCTGTAGGACTGAGCTTCACATAGCTGCAGCTTACATGGCCATTACGTGGGACATCACCCAGAAGAACCTCACCTATCTAGACCTCACCTGGCAGGGTTATTGTCTGGAGGGACCTCAAATGGAAGGACCCACCTAATGGAATCTCACTTGGAGGAACCTCAACTAGCAGAAACCCAGCTGACAGGTTTCTCCTGGCAGGACCTCACCTGGCTGGACCGTAGGCGCTTGCTCTCCAGCCCCGTCTTTTCTTGCATCAGTGCCTCCTTCTTGGCCAAGATAGCCTCCCGCTTGTGGAGCTCCTCCCCCAGCTCCTCCAGGGCCCGCCGCTGCTGTAGGACTTTCTCCATCTCTTGATCTAACCACTTCTTCTGTTCCTCGATCTTCTGGGGGAGGGTGGGGGAGGCAGGGAGGGAACTCAGCTCTCACCCTGGGCCAAGGGTCCGAGGGGGAGAACAGCGAACCTGCCAGCTGAGCCCCAGGGGCCTCTGGCAACCCGGAGGGCTGCGGGTGCTCCCAGGGATGCAGGCCCACCCCAGGCCCCACCTGCTGCTGCTCCAGGCTGACCACGGAGCCATTGCTGCCGCTGCGCCGCTTCCTCTGGAACGCGGCGATCTCTTCCGTTTTGATCTTCAGGATCTTCTGCTGCTGCTCGTGCCTCCGCTCCAGCTCCTGGGGAGGCACCAGGCAAGCAGCTCAGAACTGCCTGTGGTCCACAGAGCCCCCCTGGAGATGGCCTGGCCGCCCTGCATCTCTGGGGACCAGCAGCAGCAGCAGCACACGCTGGCCTGGCTCCTGCGAGACGCCAGTCAGTAGGCACAGCTTGCCCCTGGGACCCCCGGCCCTCCCCTTTTCCAGGTAGAACAACACACCCCGGGAGGCCAAGTGACCTGTTTATGAGGTCACACAGCCACAAGTTGGGGGGCTGTGATGCAGCGCTGGCCCACCCCCCACCCTGCTGTGCCCCAAGCCGGCCTCTTGCCCAGACACCTGCACCCCAGCTCCAGCCTGACCTTGACGCGGTGCTGCCGCTTCGTCATCTCTGTCTCCAGGCGCCGCTTCTGCTCCGTCTCCTCGCGAAGCCGCCTCTGCAGCTGCCCCTGCTGCTGCCGCATGAGCTGCACGTGCCTCTCGAGCTCCTGCAGGCGCTTCTCGCTCTGGGTGGACAGCGACACCAGTCGCTCCGTCGCCTGCTTCTTCTCCTTCAGCACCTGGACCAACACAGCCTCTGCTGGGTCAAAAGCTGTCACCACACTGACACAGCCAGGGTGGGCAGGACCAAAGGAGAACAGATAGAGGAGCAGACAGAAGGGGACACAGGCCACTGGCTAATGTCAGAAGGCTAGTGGTGGTGGCTAGTCTGACATTTCCTATGTACCAGGCACACACCAGGTGCTCTGTGTGTAGCAAGTGATCCTGTCTTATGAAAAAATAGGATTAGCATTATCCCTACTTTGCAGATTAAGAAACGGAGGCACAGACAGGTCAGGAAACTTGACCAAGGACCCAGAGCTAGTAAATAGCAGAGCTGGGATTCACACCCAAACAGTCAGGTTCCAGAGCCCACATTCTCAATCATTCTACTGAAGTGTCTCTCAGACACCTGAACTGAGAAAAGGAAGGAAGGAATGAAGGATTGACAGCTGTATGGATGGATGGAAGGGTGGGTGGTGAGATGGATGGGATCATATAAGGGTAAATGTGTTGGGGAATGTCACTGAGAGATGTGACCACTGGCTAACCCATGAACTGGATTGGGGTGATTAGGGCACCTCACCCCTTCTCGGGCCTTGGATCATGGGTTCCACTTGCTTTTCCTGCTCCCAGAGGTGGCTCCAAGGACCCATCCTTGAGATGGGATGTGGAGCTGGACAGCCACATGCAGAAGAATGAAACTGGACCACTTTCTTATACCATACACAAAAATAAACTCAAAATGGATTAAGAACCTAAACATGAAACAAGAAACCATAAAAATCCTAGAAAAGAGTATAGACAGTAACTTCTCTAACATCAGCTATACCAATATTTTTGTAGATCTGTCTTCTGAGGAAGGGGAAACAAAAATAAACTATTGAGACTTCGTCAAAATCAAAGGCTTCTGCACAGCAAAGGAAACAATACACAAAACTAAAAACCAACCTACTGAACAGAAGATATTTGCAAATGACATATCTGATAAGGCTTTAGTATCTAAAATATATGAAGAACTTACACAACTCAACAGCAAAAAGACAATCCAATTAAAAATGGGCAGAAGACCTGCAAATGGCCAACACACACATGAAAAGATCCTCAACATTACTTATCACTAGGGAAAAGCAAATCAAAATCACAATGACAGGTTACTTCATAGCTACCAGAATGGCTAGAATTAAAAAGACAAGAAGTAACAAGCATTGGTGAGGATAGGAGCAGCGAAAAGGAACTGTTGCTGGGAACGCAAATCCATGCAGCCACTATGGAAGAGAGTATGGAGGGTCCTCAAAAAATTAAAAATAGAAATGCCATATGATCCAATAATCACACTACTGGGTATTTACTTAAAGAAAATGAAAATGCAGGGATCCCCAGGTGGCTCAACGGTTTAGCACCACCTTGAGCCCAGGGTGTGATCCTGGAGTCCCAGGATCAAGTCCCACATCCGGCTCCCTTCATGGAGCCTGCTTCTCCCTCTGTCTGTGTCTCTGCCTCTCTCCCTCTCTGTTTCTCATAAATACATAAAATCTTAAAAAAAAAAAAAAAAGAAAATGAAAACGCTAATTCAAAAGGATAAAAGCACCCCTATGTTTATTGCAGGATTACTATTATTTTTTAAAGATTTACTTGAGAGAGATTGAAAGGAGAGAAAGGAGGCAGAGGGAGAGGAAGAAGCAGACTCTCTGATGAGCAGGGAGCTCGACATGAGACTCAATTCCAAGACCCAGGACCATGACCTGAGCCGAAGCACACTCAACTGACTGAGCCACCCAGGTGCCCCCTATTGCAGCATTAGAGCCAAGTCATGAAAGCAGCCCAAGTGTCCACTGATAAATGGATGGATAAAGATGTGGTCTTTACAACACAATGACTATCATTCGGCCGTAAAAAAAAGAATGAGATCTTGCCATTTGCAACCATATGGATGGACCCAGAGTATTGTGTTAAGTGAAATAAGAGAAAGATACAATATGATTTTGCCTATATGTGGAATCTAAAATACAAATGAACAAACAGCACAGAGACCCAGAAATACAGAGAACAAACTCATAGTTGGTGGGGTGGGCAAAATGGGTGAAGGGGCGTGGGAGGTCCAGGTTTCCAGCTATGGAATGAATATATCATGAGGATGAAAGGCATAGCATAGGAACATAGTCAGTGGTATTGTAACAGCACCGTGTGGTGACAGGTGGTAGCTGCACCTATGGTGAGCAGAGCAAAACATACAGACTTGTCAAATCACTGTGTTGTACACCCGAAACTAATGTAACCCTGTGTCAACTACACTTGAGTAAAAAAACCAAAACCAACCAAACAAAAAGATTAAATTATTAGCAGATAAAACCAGTCTGGCTGAGTGGACTAAAGTACTGCCCCAGGCTTCAATACATTTGAATGATCAACGAGTAGGGCCAGTTGCCCCATATGCCAGACTGGGGACCCCAGCCAAGGCACCCAATCCCATGAGGATATGCAAGACATGGGAAACACCCATTGTCCCAAGTCTTACCATGGAACAATATGCTATGCTGCTGAGAACACCAAGCCCCCCTATCATGCCCAGGAAAGGGATTACCTACCAGAACATGCCATGGGATGTCCCATCAGGATGGGTGGGAGACTTCACACCTCCAGGTGAGAGGGAACCATCCAATCTCCACTGGCTTTTTTTTTTTTTAAGACTTATTCATGAGAGAGAGAGAGAGAGAGAGAGAGAGGGCAGAGACCTAGGCAAAGGGAGAAGCAGGCTCCCTGCAGGACTCGATCCCAGGACCCTGGGATCACAACCTGAGCCAAACGCAGATGCTCAACCACTGAGCCACCTAGGCGTCCCTCCACTGGGATTCTGTTGTCCTGCTACAAGCTGGACCAGCTGAAATTTACTATATGTGGAATGGAATACATACCACTGAGCCAGGGAAGGCAGCAGGGGTGGGCATATCCCACCCCAGTCCATCTTTACACGCCTGACAGCGCTGCCTCCTCCAGCCAACATGTGTGGTATGCACAACCAGGTCAATTTCCTAAAGCTGCCAACCTGCCTCTCCCTGAGGCCAGGTGGACACCATTTTCCAATAGTATGATCATGTGGCCGCCACCTTGGTTCCCTCCATGGCCTGGAGGTTACAGCACACATGGAAGCCCTTCCTAAATTCATCCAGCAAGCCTTCGATAATAGCCAACAAAGTCTATCCTTATTGAGAACACTGAAATGTCTCTGATGAGAATAGCTATCCTCCAAAATAGGACGGACGGCCTTGGACATGAGTGCTCCACAAGGAGGCACCGGTGAAATTATCCAAACAAAATGTGGTGTGTCCCCCGGCTGAGTCTGCTAATGCATGATCTTTATTAAATCACATAAGGACAGAAGTGAACAACACCCTGGGTGATCCAATCCCCAGCCTGGGGGAGTTAATAAACCAGTGGTTCGGATCACGGGGCTCTTAGAAAAAGTAATCACTGATTTTGGAATCCGTGTCTCAATCTGTATTCTCTCAGACATGCCTACGTTTTTGCTGTGGCATCCAGAGCACCACCAAAGGAGCCACCTTCAAGTGAATCAGAACCCCTTGATGATGGCTCAGAGAGGTGCCTGTGGAAAGGGGCACCCAGGACGAGTTCCATTGCTTAGTAAACCTGCCACTTTCCTCATTGGAGTGGCTGTCTCTCTTCCATTTCTCCCTGACTTCCAAGTGTGGGGACCCAGTTCAGGTTACACCTGCGAACTCCAGAGGGGAGTTAGGAACCAATTAAATGAAATGGGGTATGGATGAGATAGACATATGGACTGGTGGGTAGAAAGAGGGAAGATGGAATGGAGAGGCAGGTGGCCAGGGAACTGGGAGGCAATGGTTGCATGAATAAGAGGTACCCTGTTTTCATACCCGCCTACCCACCCCCGGTCTCCAGGCAGGACTGGCCTCCCTGCCTCTGCTGTGTTTAAAGCTGAGCCGACTCCCAGCGCTGCCGACTTCTTTGTCACCCCAGCCTCACCCTCGGAGGCCGCCAAACCAGCCAGGGGCTGGGGCACCAGGGCCTGAGCATCCATAGGTCCCAGTGAACTTGGGCCCCAGGACCCACGTGTCTGGATCCCGGGACTCCCAACACTGACCTGCACCTGGCTCTGGGCAGCAGCCACACGCTGGCGGAACTCCTGGAGCTGGGACCGCTCACCAGGGTCCTGAGGCTCCTTGCCCTCGAGCTCCCGCAGCTGTCTCTGGCTTTCACTCAGCTCGGCCCGCACACGTTCTGCCTCCTGCTCCAGCTCCCGGATGTGCTGGCTATGCTGGCGGTTCAAGGCCTGGGCTGCCTTCCCTAGAGGGGATGGGGGCTTCATCAGCACAGGAGGCCCCTCCCACTGGGAGGACCATCCTTTCACCCCCCATTCCCGAGAGGTGGCCACCTACAAGACAGTACCAGTACCACAAGTTACTGAATGTATTTTCCTTTAAATCACTTGCTTTTCAAATTAGCCTCATCCGTCACAGTGTCCCAGGGAAATTATGGGTTCCGCTGCCTTTATTTTTATCTAATACATACTAGCAAAGACCTAGCTTGGGCCTCCATAGAATTAAGCCTCTGGAACTAACTTCCATTTGCAGGAAATCTGAAGACAAAGGACAAGTTGAATAACACCCCAGGGAGCAAATAGGCAGACCCAGAACATGGCAGGGTGGGGGGCTGTGAGACATTCCTCAGGACTGGGAGAAAGTACTGGAAGGGAGACTTTAGAGGCCTAACAAGCAAACAGTGTGTGGAACACATGTGGAGCTAGGTTCTAGCAAACCAGCTGCCGAGGAACCGAGGGGACGGGTCTATGCTCTGGGCATCGGGGTGACAGTAAGTGTTGTTAGATGCACTCATGGTATTTTGGTAAAAGAGGCACAACCAAAAGGTATGGGGCGAAATGACAAGATGTCCGGGATTTGCATCAGAACGCTTCAGCAAAGGGAAAAAGAGAGATGAATGCAGGGCAAGACATTGTAATGTGAAATCTGCGTGATGGGTGTGAGAGCCTTACCAGCCTTTCCTCACGGGTTTGAAAGTTTTCACAGTGCATTTTTTTTTACAATGCATTCTGTAATAAACTTAACTACTAAAATAAAAAGGCTCAGCTGGCCACTACCTCAAATCTCTCCCAGCCCCTTTACATGCATCACCAGGGCAGCCCGGGTGGCTCAGCGTTTAGCGTGGCCTTCGGCCCACGGCGTGATCCTGGAGTCCCAGGATCAAGTCCCATGTCGGGCTCCCTGCATGGAACCTGTTTCTCCCTCTGCCTGTGTCTGCGCCTCGCTCTCATGAATAAATAAATAAAATGTTGTGTTTACATGCATCATAGCGGCAGACACAACATGATTTGGGGACATTATTTGCTCCCGAAAACCAAGAGAGTGTGAGCACCACGGTCCCTCACACAGCAGGCAACTGATAAATGCAACCGCTACTGATAATGCTAGGTAATACTTCCTGAGAACCAGTCTAATTACTTACTTCGGCTGAATTAATTCACTTCAACAACCCTTGAAACAGGTACGATTACTATCCCCACTTTAGAGATGAGAAAACTTGAGTCCCAGAGGAGCTGTCCTACCTGCTCAAGGCCACACAGCTGGAAGAGGCTGAGCTGGTTACCAAACCTAAACGACTGTCCGGTGGGAGGCCCACCTGACAGACCAGCACCTCACCTGTGCGGACCAGCTCGCCAATGAGCTCCTCCTTCATGCGAATGTTGATGGACAGTTCCCGGATCTTCTGTTGGGCCTGGGCCAGCCGCCACTCAGAGGCCATGGCAGCTGGGGTCTGACGGGGTCGAGCCGGGGCCTTGCTCCCACCAACTGTTGTAACAAGCACACTGCACTGTCAAGGCTGCTGCCCCAGCTGACAGTGAGGGAGGCGGGCGAGGGAAGGGGCAGCCGGGGTGATGTGTGGACTGCCCAGGATGGCCAGTCCAGGACGGTGGAGGAGAGGGTCAGAGCCCTCTCTGCGCCCGACCCAGCTCACCTCTGGGCCCTGGGTTGGCTGCACCCAGTTCCTCAAGGTGAAGCTCTGGGCCCTTCCTGTCAAGTGGACTCCCCGAGCAGGCCCCCTCCCTTTGGCTCCATTTGTTGATGCCATTTCTGGAAGACAGAAGCAGGAGTCATATGCTTCCCAGCCAGAGGAAGGCAGTGAAGCCATTGGGTCAGTGGAATCCCAGAGTGTCAGTCCAGCAGGACAGAGGCCAGGGGGGCTGAGTCTCAGGGGCACTGGGCTGTTGGGGGCACCGAGGGCCACCCTGAAGGCTGAGGACCAGGAAGCCCAGGCCCACCCAGCAGCACATTCACCCCAGTGAGAACTCTTGGTCCCAAGTCCACCGCCCCCATCTGTTCTTCCCAGCTAGATGAAGCAACGTAGGTGAGGGCACCCTGAGACCACAGCAGGACCCTCCTCCAGCCCTGCCTGGGCCTGTAGTGGTTCTGGTCAGGTGGGCAGCTGGTCCCACTCGCCTGCGCAGGTGCAAGTTCCGCTGAGGCAGCTGTTCCTCCTGCTCCTCCTCCTGCTCCTCCTCCTCCTCCGATGCAGCTGAAGAGCCACTTCCTGGCCTGTCGACCTCCACCAGCAACTTGGCTCCAGCCTCTTTGCCATTTGTCACCTGCTAGGGGAGTGCCAGGGCTTCAGGACAGGAAGCCTCTAGGGGGCCCTCCATCAATCATTTCCCAACACCAGTCTTTGCTTCCGACCAAACCCTGCCAATCCCAGGGTGGAGCAGGAGCTTCCTCCCTGCCCCTCTCCACCCCTCCCCTCTGCCCCACAGCACCTGGGACTCCCCAGGTGACAATCTGCCCTGTCTTTGTATACAGGTCATCTGCACCCAAGTCTTATCTCACCAACACCGTGCCCAGGTGGTGTGTGTATGACAGACTCCTGCCAAACTCACGCCCTCCCTCTCCTCTGTGCCTCAGGCTTTTACAGCTGAGATGACCCAGCGCTTTCAGGAAGATGCAGGAGCAGCATTTGTCCAAAAGGTCCCAAGTGAGTAGGCAGCCAGGCTCAGGAAAATCAGGGCTCATGGAAAAGTAAACTTGCAAGACAGAAGGGGTGACCTCAGAGGTGCTAAGCTCCCCATCTCTGGAGGTACGTAAGCTTCCCATCCAGTGCTGGAAGTCAGAAGCCTGTCTGTAACCTCCTCACTCCACAGTCAATCAATCTCCAGCCAGCCCAGGGATGCCCAATGGCACCAGATCCTTCTCAGCGGCCCTAGAGAGTCACCCAAATTTTGGCCTTTCCTCAGAGCCGGTTCCAGGAAAGCCTGGAGTGAGGAGCACATTCCCCAACACTGCCTTTCCCCTGCCTGAGCCCGTCTAATTCAACAGACACCCAGCCTTGCCACCTCCTCACCTCTCCCCAATTCTCGGGGCCAACGTCATCTCCAGGAAGGCAGGCAGGGGGCACGACACCCAGTGCATGACTGTGGGCACCCCCCAGGGGGGCCGTGTGAGGCCGGGGCACAAAGGACCCGGGAGGCAGGAGCCCTGGGGCCCCCCAGCCAGGCCGCACCAGTTCGAGCCGCAGCCGCAGCTCTGCCATCTCCTGCTGTTGCTCACGCAGCCGGTCGCTCTGCAAGACAAGTTCAGGTGCTAAAGGGAGATGCTGCAGGGATGCCGACAGGCAGAGGAGGCCACCCCCTGTCCCTGAGCCAAAACTCAGAAGGGCCAAACATCTCTGACCACCTCTTGGTCTCCTTCCCCCCGAAACACACATGGACACACACACACCCCTACAGACCTAGCTCTCACCCCACCCCGTTAGGTCCTATCCCTCCCTCCGAGTCAGTCCTCCACTTTCAGGCCAATCACTGCCGCCAGAGGGCGCCCAGGGAAACGCTGACTCAGTTACCTGGGACAAAAGGGCCTGATTCCAGGGACCCATCCCTGCCCCTCCAGCCCCACATCTCACCCGCCCCCCTCACCGGGATTCCACCCCCCCAGTCACTGCACCATTCAGTTCCTCACCTCCACGCGTGTGCTCAGCTGTACCTCCCCCATCTCTGCCCACCCTGTCAGAAGCGTGCCCTGGCTAACTCCCTCTTCTTCTCGGGAAACTTCACCTCAAGGAAGCCTCCCCCGCCAAACACCTGTAGTTTGTACTGTTCCATGGCGTCCTCCAGTGCAGCCAGAAAGTCTCGGTTCTCCTCCTCCAGCCGGGCCACCTGGCTCTGCAGGGCAAGCAGCTGCAGTGCCCCTTCCTCATCCTATGGAGCAAGGAAAGAGGTTTCAGGAGCAGGACAAGACTGCCTGTCTCTGGGACACCCCAGCTTGCTGCTCTGCCCTTAGCTCCGCCTGCAATTGGGGCTCCAGAGCCCACCTCACCTACCTCACCTACAATCCCCTCTGCAAGCTATTTGGGCCACCTCAGGTCATTATAATTGTACTGTTATTAACAATATCACCACTCTTAGTAGGAACCCGAGACTCCACTAACGTGCTGGGTGGGGTACCTGGTGCACCTTCGGCCCTTACAACAGCCCCGGGAGCCCAGGAGGTAGATACTAGCGTAATCCCCATTTCACAGATGGAGACCCTGAGGCTCGGGGATGGACAGATAGAGTGTGATCAAGGCCGCTGGCAAAAGTGCCTCTGAATCAGTAATGTGCTCTGCCGATGGGGGCGGGAGCGGGGGCAGGGGTACCGCTGGCTGAACCCTTTCCTTCCCCGCTCCCTCCCTCCCCCGGGCCACACCTGGCCTTTGGCCACCTTTGGCGGCCCGCCGGGCCCCTGTGTGGCCGGCTCCTCCGCAGAAGCGCTCTCGATGCCGCTGTCGGGCCCAGAGGCGGAGCTCAGGGCGCTGCGCTCGCCCTCCACGGCGCACAGCCAGTCGCGCACTTTGCGGACGGCGGCGCCGGGCAGCCCGGGCTCGGCCTGCAGCTCGCGCAGGAGGCTGTAGGCGGCGTCGGTGCGGGCCCGGTAGCGCGCGCACTCAGCGCCCAGGCGCGCGGCGGCGGCGGCAGCGACAGCGGCAGGGGGGGCCTGGGCGGGGCCGGGGGCGCGCCGGCCGCGGTGGATGATGCGCGTCTCCGAGCGGTGCCGCGGGGGCCCCCGCGCACCGGCCGCCACCTCCTCGGGCGCGCGCTCGGTCTCAGGCCGCCAGTTGACCGTGGCACGATTACGGATGTTCTGGGCGCGGCTGGCGTAGTTGAGGGTGTTGAGCGTCTCGTCGAAGTCGGAGGACGAGGGGCTGACGCAGGCGATCATCACCGTCTTGGCGTTGCCGCCCAGCGAGTCTTTGAGGATCCTGAGGACGCCAGGTGGGGTGGTCAGGAGCCCCGGCGCGCCTGGACTCGCCTGCCACCGCACCCCGCGGGTCAGCGACCCGGGAACACACAGGACCCATCCCCTACTGGCCTCCCCTCACCCAGCGGCCCGAGAGGGGCCCCTGCTCCCGTGGGCTGCCCGGGGACCCTCACCGGGTGATCTTGGAGTCCCGGTAGGGGATGTGGCTGCCGCGGCGCTGGGGGTCACCCAGGGCGCTGATGACGTTGCCCAAGGCCAGGAGGCTGCTGTTGATCTGGATGCTCTCCTTGAGCCGCTCGCCCGTGCTGCCCGTCTTGAGCACCCTCTCTGAGCCCGCCAGGTCCACGAAGTGGAACTTGGAGACCAGCAGCTGGCCGGCCGCCGGTCGGGGCAAGCGGCTGGGGGCGCGCCCCCGCTGCTCCAGGGTCACGGTGAAGACAGTGTGGGAGCGGCTGGACAGGCGGTTGAGGTGCGTGGCCCCGGTGTGACGCGCCGCGTTGCCCATCTCCAGGAGACTCAGCACCTCGTCCAGGCCCTCGACGTCTACCTCCTTCACGCCACACAGCACTGCGGGCATGGAAGGCTGTGAGCTCGGGGTAGGGACACCCCGGGACTGGCCAGCCAGGAGGGCAGGTGGAGCAGGGCTGGATCTCTGCAGCATTCCCGACACAGGGGCCCATGGGGGGGGGGGGGGTCCTGCCCATCCTGGCTCCAGCCTGAGGGGCTCCAGCTTGCCCCAGGCCCACCTCAATGCCTTGCATGCTGGGTACAGAAGTCGATACTGAACTCAGTGGAGACAGGAGACAGGAAGGCAAAACCTTCCAGTGCCACCCCTCAGCAGCTGCAGCCCCACTCCCAGCCAGTGGGGCCCCCAGAGTTCCTCACCAACATTTCCCCGATCATCCTCCCGAAGCTGGATGTCGCGGCTGGCAGTGCCCACCTCCAGCAGGTCTCGGAACTCCTCCTTATACACTTCCAGGTAGGACACATGCACCAGACAGTCAAGCAGGTCATTCTCATCGATAAGCTTGAAGGCTTCGGCCATGGCCCGAGGGATGATGCCCTGCTCATCCTCATGAAGGGAAGCTAGGGAGACACCACAGAGCTCCTGCCACCATGCCTTCAGATGGACACGGCTCAAGGCCCCGAGGCCACTGCCAGCACCTGGAGGATGGAGCTCCAGCATGCACGTAGCAGCAGAGGCCAGGATTGCTGGGTAGCCTGAGCCAGGCCATGCTCTACGATGGTCAGGCAGATTTATAGAATTTCAGAGTTGGAAGCAACTTCTCAAGATTCCACCAACCCCTTTCATATTGTAAGCATCCCCTTCACTACATTCCTGCTAGATCATCAGATACCCCTGGCTTGATTACTCCGTGGAGCAGGGAGCTCATTGCTATAATCTATGCTCAGTTATATAAAGGACCTCCTAGGGGCACCTGGGTGGCTCAGTTGGTTAAGCATCTGCTTTCGGCTGAGGTCATGATCCCAGGGTCCTGGGATAGAGCCCCACATTAGGCTCCCTGCTTAACAGAGAGCTGCTTCTCCCTCTACCTCTACCCCTCCCCATTTATGTGCTTTCTCTCTCTAAAATAAAATCTTAAAAATAAATAAAAGGAAAGACTTCTTAAATGTAACCCAAAAAAGTAATGAGAGGATATTCAGAGCAGCACTCTTCATAACTTCAAAAAAAATGCAACCATCCTAAGACCCAGTAGAGGATGCAGTTAAATAAACTATCTTATATGCACAATGGAATACCAAGCCACCATTTAAAAACTGGCTTGAAGTATATTTAGTGATACAGAGTAATGTTTATGATATATTGTTAAGAAAATAAAAACAGGATATAGGGATGCCTGCATGGCTATAGTGTCTGCCTTTGACTTAGGACATGATCCCGGGGACCTGGGAGCGAGTCCCACATCAGGCCCCCTGTGAGGAGCCTGCTCTTCCCTCTGCCCATGTCTCTACCTCTTTCTCTGTGTCTCTCATGAATAAATAAAATCTTTTTCAAAAAAACCCAGGATAATAAAAAAATGGGTATAATATAATCCCATTTTTTTATATAATCCCATTTCTTAAAGGTAAAATAATTTCCTCAGAGAGAGAAACTATAATGCTAACAGGGTGATTGTTGAAAAGCAATTATCAGTAAGTTTTCTTTTGTGCTTGTGTTTTTCTGTATTTTCCTAATTCGCCACGACAAACATGCATACCTTTATAACCTAAGAGAAAGCAGTCTGTGCTACTTAAAATGGGGCAGACCCTCCAACTGGCTGGCCCAAAGCATCTCTCCCAAGAGTCTGTTCCCTCACCAGGCATCAGCCAAAGCACAGCTTTCCCTGGACCCTCCCCATTCCAGCTACGACTAGAACACAGATTCCTGATGCTTGGCAGCCATCCTGACAACCTCCAGAGACAAGCCAACTTCTCTTCCCTTTCTTTCCACTGAGATCACCAGAACCACACAGTGCGACCTCGTTTCTACAGAGTTGAAAAGCACCCCCTGCCACATCCAAGGACTCATCCTTCCTACCCTGGTCAGCCCACTGATATGGCTGGTCCCACCCTGGGCTGCAGATCTGATAAGGAAACCTGCTCTCCCCAGCACCCCTATCTTCAACAGGGAATGGCAGCAAGAGGGCAGGGGCAGAAGTTCAGGAGACACGGAGTCCCCTCGATGCGGGCACGGGGCCCTCAAGCAGGGTCACTCACCCACACTGGCCTCCCCCATGGTGTATGTCTTCCCAGAGCCGGTCTGACCGTAGGCAAAGACGGTGGCATTGAAGCCCTCGAAGAAAGCCTCGAGGAGGGGCTGCACACAGGCCTGGTACACGGCCTCCTGCCCGGTGTCCTCATCCAGCACCACGTGGAAGCCAAAGTGGCGGTCTCGCCCCAGGGTGATGCGGCTGTGCTCGGGCTCCACTCGCAGGCAGCTCTGGTGCCCGTGCAGCAGCTCCTTGGGCAGCAGCGGACGGACTCTCAGGGCCACCCTCACGGGGGCCTCCTCGGCCCCTGGCAGCCTCTGGGTCTCCAGCCCCATGTTGCAGGAGGGCTCCTCCTGGCCCTGCAGAGGAGGAGGCCCCTATCATCATCCCCTGTACTCTAGGGGCATGACTCAGCCCGCAGGTGACCTGAAGCCAGATCCTGGGGCTCCTGACCTTGGAGAGATGAGATGAGAACGTCCTCCTTGCGACCCTGGTGCCCAAATACTGCAAGGGCCAACACAGTCCTACACTGTAACACTCAATGGCTCCCATCACTGGCAAAATAAGGCCCTAACTCCTCCACTTGACTCCCAAGGGCTTCTGTGTCATACCCTTCCCCTGGGGCCCCATCTCCTAGAACACATACACACACCACCACCACCACCACCACCACCACCACCACCACCACCACACCAAGGAACTCCTTTCCCTAAGACCTACTGGGGTCTCCATAATCTCTGCCTTTGTCACCTCACACCCCCTGCCCCAGCTTCTTCAAAAAAGATCCTTCAAGACTTTCCTTCAAGCTCCCACCACCAGATCTGCCAATTCTATCTCCTAAATATCAAGTTCACCTGCTTCTCCCCATACTATTGCCAAAGCCCGGGGCCCCTGCCACAGGCCTCTTGACAGGATGACATTTACCAGCTTTGTCACTGCTCTTGGTCTCCCTGTGCAGTCCAATGGGGCAGCCAGGGGCATCTTTCAAAACTGCAAATGCAATCCCGTCACTCTCCCACTTAAACTCTCTTAAAAGAGGCTCCCCATTGCCCCTGATATTCAAAACTTTAACATCCCTGCCTACCTTGTCTACTCACTTCCTGCACCCACCTTGGCTCACCTTTCTCTGCAACACACTCCCATCTCTCCCGGCTGAGGCCTGCTGGGTGTTCCTCAGGGAGCCAGGGAAGCGCCTGTGTTCTGTGTCCCACCACTACACACGCACAGCGCCCGGAGGTGCTCCCACCAGCCACGGGCCACTCTGTCGCAGAGGGGGCTGAGAGGCAGGGACTCTGCGGTCCCGCTTCCTGCTGTATCTCCAGCGCCCAGCACAAGGTCGGACGCTTAACAGCCGTCCAACAATGATGATGAAACTGCACCCCAAAAAGCTTTCCCAGTCCCCTTCTCTTATCGCACTGGCCCCCTCCCCATCGGGCCCACGGCACTCCATTTGTCACTATTTAACTTTTCTCCACAGGTGTAACGGTTCGTTCGTTCCCTCACTCGATCACCCAGTCCCTGCTGTGTGCGGGGCCCTGGGGACACGGCGGTAACCACCGCGCAAGCCAGTGGGCGCCTCCGCGCGCCCCGCACCCTGAGCTCTGCGCCGCGCGGTCCCGGCTCCTCGGCGCCCCCGCGCACCCCGGGCGCCGGGACAGCTCCGCGGCTGCGGTCGCGCTGGAGGAGGCGGGCACGAGACCGGAGCTCCCGGGAGTTTGGAAAAGTGATTACAGATGCGGAGCCGACCCTCGCAGCGTCGGCGCTCGCTCCTCCGCGCCAGGCCCGGGATGCTGGCCTCAGGCCCCCGACTTAGGGAACGGGGTGCTCCCGGCCGCCCAGGAGGCTGGCACGCAAGCAGCGGGGGGGCTCCTCGTGCTGGCGCAGAGCTCCCCAGGTGCCGGCTCCCACTGCCACCCCGCCCAGGCTTGCGCAGGGAGGCGGCGAGCGGGCGCCTCCCCCCCCACCCGGTCCCCGACCTCCACCCCTCCCCGGCCCGCACCCACCTGCTCGGGTGGGAGCGCGGTCCCCCCGCGGGGCAGTCGGGCGCCGAGCCTCCGCGCGGCGCGATCCGATGCCGTCATCGGGACCCCCGCCCCCCAAAACATCCCGCCCCTCACCCGCCACCCCGCCCGCGCGGGCGCTCGAGGGCGGAGGCGGGAGCCGGGCGGCGCCGCCTAGTCTGTCCGCAGACGGGGCGGGGCCGGGAGCGGAGGGGCGGTGTGAGGGGCGGCGTGGGGGCGGGGCCTCGTCCGGGGGCGGGGCCACGGTGCCGGGGGAGGGGGGCGCCCCCCAGCGCCGTCCCCGCCTGCAGGCGCTGCGCTCTGGATTCCAGCGCAGACTTGCAGAATTCTGGGGACTCGGCGGAGGCCAAGGCCGCCTGATGCTCCGAGCTGGAGAAGCCCACCTGCTCTTGCAGCGGGGGCACCTAAATCTTAAGGCAAGTTGCAACAGGTGAGGAAACGAAAACTAACTGGGAGACTTTCGCTCCACGAGGAGAGAGGTTGGCTTCTCCAACCCTAGACTCTGAATAACAGCGGACTGAAGATAAGCTTCTTTCTGTTCGTGAATTCATTCGTTCGGGTGCAGACCTTCGCTCCTCCCGTCATTGCTACCCGGGTATCGCAGTCCTCCCTACACCCACTCAGACCTCAGCAAAGCTATCCCTTCCCCAACCTCAGAAAGCCTCCACCCTGCTTTTCTCGGATTTCACTACCCTATTCTAAAAAAGCTGAGAAGGATCCAACCCCCAGGAGATTTTCCAGGTAGGGCTGGGGGCCCACTCCACCCTGTGTGAGGGGGCTCTGGCTGCACCCCCTGCACTCACACCAGGGAGTCCTCGCTGTGCCCCTTCTTCACCAAGACCCAAAGTGACGTAGAGGGTGGATGGATGAAGCCACCAGGGACCGGGCATGCCAGACAGAGAACAAGCTGGAGACTGCCCCTGGGAGAGCCTCACCAGGGCAGGCCCTGACAAGGCCTGGCACCCCCCAGCACTGGCTTGGAAGCCCCCAGTTTAGAGTGAGCAGAGGAACCACCTGTCCATTGGTAGACTGCACGGCCACCCAGCCTCAGGTTCCTGGATGCCACAGTGTCACAGTGCCCGGGAAAGAGGCCGCTGGGAGGTGAGGTTTTTGGAGAGTTCTCAGCCAACCTCTCCAGTTTGGGAAGTTACTCTGGGTGGAACAGCTAGTGGGACCCTTGCTGAGGTGTTCATTCTGAATCTACCCAGGAAAGGTGCTGACCAAGGGACTGCCTCCCACCATCTACCCCAGCACTCCAGCCATCCTTGTCTCCTCCTCTCATCCTTTCTGCCAAGGAGCCCTGACTTTCCTCTCCTCCGTAGCTTCCAGTCCAGGCAAAGCTTTCTCCTCTACACCCTGGCCACCCAAATCATCACTACCTCTCATCTGGGCCACTGCAGAGCCTCTTCACTGATATCCTTCCTGTCCTTGCAACACAGGCCAATTTAAAATAATAATAATAATAAGCATGAAGTATGAAGGAGACAAATAAGAATACTCAGTGTCTTGGAGGGTACCCTTCCAACTCTTATTCTCTATGTATCTTAGTCCATTCAGGCTGATATAATAAAATATCAAATGCCCAGACTGGGCAGCTTATAAACAGCAAACATTTATTTCTCAGTTTTGAGGGCTGGGGAGTCCACGATCACAGCCGTGGAAGATTCAGTGTCAGATGAGGCCCCACTTCTTGGGTGTCCCTAGAGGGCCCAGGCCACAGCGTGCTCATGTGGTAGAGACAGCCTAGCTCCCTGAGGTCTCTTCTATAAGGACACTGACCCCTTCCACAAGGGCTCCACTGTCACGACCTAATCACCTCCCAAAGGCCCCATCTTCAGTATCATCACCTTGAGGGTTAGGATTTCAATGTGCGAACTTGCAGGGGGAGACGAACATTCAGACTACAGCCCTACCATACACAAGCACTTGCATGTGTGTTACACATGCATATTATACACATATTATTACTTGCCCATTTTACCTGCTAAACTGAGAAGTCCTTGAAAGGAGAGTGCACTATTTATTTACCCCATGTCTCTTTCCCTTGGCCCACAGCCAAGCACCATCACTCCATAGAGGTTTTCAGTAAAAGTTATAGAAGAAAGGAAGGAAAACCTTTTTGCATTAGCAGAAATATGGATATGGATCACTGTGGCTCATGTTTTTGTATTGTAGGCACAAAGTGATAGAGTGCCACATAGGATGTATCTGGAAAGGAAGGAAGGAAGCATCCACTTAGACCACCTGGGTGTCAGTTAAGTATCTGCCTTCGGCTCAGGTCATGATCCTAGGGGCCTGGGATGGGCCCTGCATTAGGCTCCATGCTCAGCGGGGAGTCTGCTTCTCCCTCTGCCCCTCTCCCTGCTTGTGCTTTTCTCTATCTCTCTCTCTTTCTCAAATAAATAAAGTCTTTATAAAAGAAGAAGAAAAAGCATCCCTTTGATGACATCTTATGCCTTTAGAAGTCAAGTCCCCCATCCGGATACCAGGCCATCCTGTCCTCAGCTCAGAATCTTGTCTTCAGTCACCTCTGCTTTGCACTCTCCGTCCTGACCCTCCCCACCCAAAAAGCCTAGTAGAAATGTCTATCTCCCCACATCAAAAACATGCTTGCTCAGTTCTGAGACTTGCATTTTCCCACATTGTAACATTTGTGAAATTAAGTTGCATCTTGTGGTCATTGCCAAGGGAAATGTGGCACCAGGAGAGGTGAGAGGGGATGTCCACAAGCCACTTCAAGGAGATGGTGTCTTCTCTGTGACCTCTGATGGACTGGTTGCATTGGGAGCACCATGCATGGTTGAATTTTAATTAAAATCTAGAAACAAATTTGTCATTTTAAATGTCAGTAGAAAAATTGAACTGTGATGTAGTAGCAAAATTTCATTTATTATGTATACAGAAGATTGCCTGTCATCACAGGCAGTATCATTAAAGACTGTAGAAATTGCCAAGTCTCTTTGGATGGATCTATAGTGGGAAGCCTTCAGCTTCAACCAACACAAACCACAACTTGAAGTGGCTTGAACAAAAAGACCATTTGTTCTCTCAGCTGAAAGACAAGAGGGAGGTGGCTCTGGGGCAGGTTGAATAAGTGGCAATGTGATAGAGGACCTGGCTTGTCTATTTCTCTGGCCATCACCTTCAACCATAGAAGATTCAGAGGAGGAAGAGAGCATTCTTCGGATTAAAAGAAATATCATGTGGCATTCTTCGGATTAAAAGAAATTTCTTAGGAGCCCTAAGAGTGGCTTTCCCTCATATCCTTTTAGGACTTAGGGCTGCCCCCCAGGAAATCACCACTGGCAAAAAAGCAGAATGACTATGCTGGCTTAAAATATGCACATAAAATGGGTCAGCCTGTATTGGGAAAAGTGATGGTTTATTTTATGTATTCACTTGACTGGGCCCTGGGCTGCTCAGATATTTGGTCAAACATTACTTTGGGTGTTTCTGTGAGGGTGTTTTTGGGTAAGATTAACATGTAAATTGGTGAATTTGGAGTAAAGCAGATCAGCTTCCCCATTGTGGGTGGGCCTCATCCAATCAGGTGAAGGCCTGAACAGAACCAAAAGGCTGATCCTGCCCCAAATAAGAGTTTTCCTGCCTTCCTTGAACCAAGACTTCAGCTTTTATCCCACCTTCAGACTCAAATTGAATATTGGCTTTTCCTGGGTCTTGAGCCTGCCAGACTTTTTTTTTTTTTTAATTTTTATTTATTTATGATAGTCACAGAGAGATAGAGAGAGAGGCAGAGACACAGGCAGAGGGAGAAGCAGGCTCCATGCACCGGGAGCCCGACGTGGGATTCGATCCCGGGTCTCCAGGATCGCGCCCTGGGCCAAAGGCAGGCGCCAAACCGCTGCGCCACCCAGGGATCCCGAGCCTGCCAGACTTTAGACTGGACTGTACTGGAACTCCATCTCTGGCTCTCCTGGGTCTCCAGCTTGCTGACTCACCCTATAGCTCTGAGGACTTGCCAGTCTCCATAACTGTGTAAGTTAATTCCTGGTAATGAATCTCTCTGCATATATACACCTCCTATGGATGTATATTTATATACTGTCGATTGGATCTGTTTCTCTGGAGAACTCTAAGACAGAAGGTCATCCACAACCACATCCTAGAATTTTCAAAGATAAGAGAGGCTGGTCAACTATTCACATGCATGAAGGATCCTCACTCAGATACCAACCATCTATCTGTCAGAAGCTGCCAGAAGCTGCATCACTTCTGTGATATAAAATGCAATTAGAGAAAAAAATAATTCAATTAGGAAGAAACTAAAAATTCACACATTTGGGAAATGTAGATGCAATCCCAGTGTTCTCTGACATGCTGTAGAATTACATTGTTGGTCCCAAATATTCTAAAGCAGCTGGGGTCCTGAGCTGGAATGATATAGAGAAGCCTGGTACCATAATGGTCAAAACAATTCCTTTAGTCTCTATATGTGAAAAGGCTGGAAATGAAACTTGAGTCCTCATGCTTGTAAATGTAACAAAAGTCGACAATGATTGGCGAAACCTCATTATTTAAGAGAAGGAAGTGCAATTACGATTACAATTACAGTTATTAAGCTTTAAGAAAAAAATAAAACTTTTTTGTTACAGTAAAATTTTGAGAGAATTTTGTGACCTTAGAGTTCACTGGAACCATCAATGTGAATTCATAACTTTGGAGAGAAATACCTTTTTTTTCTCGCTCTTATTAGTAGTGATTGTGCAATGTTTTTTGTTTTGTTTTGTTTTGTTTTGTTTTGTCTATCACCAATATGCATGTGGAACAATCAGATATGCATACCCCAGGGTTCAAACTGTGGGCTTTATAACTGCTCCCTATTAAAAGTAGCTGATTCCAGAGATGTCTGGGTGGCTCAGTTGAGCCACTGACTCTTGATTTGTTTTTTGTGTTTTTTTAAAGATTTTCTTTAGGGATCCTGGGTGGCTCAGAGGTTAGTGCCTGCCTTCAGCCCAGAGCATGATCCTGGAGTCCCGGGATCCAGTCCCACATCAGGCTCCCTGCACGGAGCCTGCTTTTCCCTCTGACTGTGTCTCTGTCTCTCTCTGTGTGTCTCTCATGAATAAATAAATAAAATTTTCATTAAAAAATAGTTCAATCAAGAAAGCAGGATATCATCCCGCAGCTGTGTGGGCAAAACGGGGGGGTGGGGGGACGGGGCTCCGCACATGGGTTTCACATGCACTGCCTGGACCTGCAGGATACACCAGAGACTGGCAGCGCGGTGGTTTTTGTGAAGGGGAATGGGTCAGAGAGGACACACACCCTTTTGCAATATTTGAATTAAAATATATATACGCATTCCCTAGATTTACCAAATATTGACATTTTCAGAAATAGGGCTTGGAATGAATTGTGGCTACTAGCGTCCACACGTATGGTCTATGTAGTCGCCGTTTGCCGTCCCCCGGCAGCGGGGGGCGCCCGCCTTCAAAGGGCGGTGGATGAGTGAATGAATGTACGGCGGCAAGGCGGGCAGGATGCAAGTGGCAGTGTGGCCGTGAGCCAGGAGGTGGCGCTACAGAGCACAGGCCGGGGCTCACCCTGCGGAGTCCCGCGTACTCAGTAAGGGGGGAGGGGAAACATACAACCGCTTTTGCGCCTAATTGACGCTCCCTTCGAAGTAGGAGCCTGGGTACTCAGAGGAACCCCCGAGCTCAGGCCTTTAAACACATGTCAGAGACTCCTGCTTAATTTTGGAAATTGTCAAGTGTCATTTGGCCACAACTTTGGTTAAAGAGGTGAGAGATCAAGTCAGACAAGTAATCCCTTCGTTTAAAAAACAGAACAAAACAAAACAAAAAGCCGCCAAGCGCAGAGTCAAAGCAAGCTGCTGCTCGGATGCTTAACAGGTTGTGACCGCGAAGCCCGAAAGCGGGGCCAGGACGACGCGCGCCTCGGCAGCGCGGCGGGACCGAGGCTCGGGCTCCGGGCTCCGGGCTCCGGGCGCGGGGGCGCGGGGGCGCGGGGGCGCGGCGGCGCGGGGCTCAGCTCTTCTTGCGCAGCTGGCTGTACTGCGCGCGGCCCAGGATGGGCTCCATGACGCTCGGCCGGAAGAAGCTGTCGCTGACCCTGCGCGTGGGCTTCTCGCGGGCCGCCGCCGGGAAGGCGGGGCGCGGCGCGGCGGGCGCGTCCAGCCTGTCCTCGGGTCCCGGGCCGGGGGGCGCCCCGGGGCTGCGCGCGGGCCGCGGGCCGCCGCGGGGCTGCGGGGCGCGCGGCGTGGGCTCCGGCGCCCCAGACGCCCTGCGCTCCGCCTCCCGGCGCCCGGCCTCCTCGATGTCCCGGAATTCGCTCTCGGGCTCCATCAGCGACAGCCTGGGGAGCTGAGGGCGCGGCGGCCGCGTCAGGGTCCCCGGCCTGCACCCCGTCCCCGCGCCTCCCGCCCGCCTTTCTCAGGGACCGTCGCGCGCGCGCCTCCCGGGAGCGGCCCTCCGGAGCGCACCGCCTGGGGTGGGACGGGGGCGGGGGCGGGGGCGACCGGGACGGCTTGCCCTCTCCGGTGGTCTCCGCGGTCCAGAGCCCTAAGGCGAGGCCGGCAGCCCCCCTCCCAGAGTGTCTGGACCCCTCGGGTCTCCCTCCTGGAAGGCCAGCGGCTTTCCCACACAGCCCCACCCCCTTGGGCCTAAGCACAGCCCACACCCTGTCCCTGTCTGGGTCAGGGGGCCCATGCCGGGCCCTGTTGGGAGCCCAAGGTGAACAGGCTGGCAGCCAAGACCCCTGCATGCTTCTGGAAGTGTTGAGTAATTTCTGCCCCCAACCCTTGCTCTGAGGGGTCTGGTGTGTCCCTGGTCCCCCTGGAGCCTGCACAACCCAAAACTTGCTCTGGGAAGGGGCCTGGGGGCCCCCAAAAGAGACAGTATTGGTGTCTCTTGGGTTTTTCCTGTTGGTTATAGGTGATACTATCGAGATGGGCAGCAGGGAGCAGCATGCAAACCCCCTGGGGGGGATGGCTGGGCCACTGGGAACCCCCAGACTGAGGGTCAGAAGGGAGGAGGTGGGGGAAAGGTCTCAGGCCAGGGCCAGGGTCTCTACACTCTCTGCCAGGCTAGCAAAGGGCCCACTTCGTCAAGGGTGCAGTTTGTCAAAAATGTTTCTGAAGCTCTGAGGACCGGAGCCCGCCAAGGAGTTTGGGGAAGGCAGGACTGCTGCAGCCCCTTCAGTCAAATCTGCTTTACCTGTCCTTCCCCGGACCCTGGGGTGGGACTCACCGGGACATAGTGCACGACTGTGTCCACCACGTTGTCAGTGACGCCCTTCAGGGCGTCTGACAGGGACATGGCCCTCCCTTTGGTGGAGGAGACAGCACGGGCTGGGGCGAGGTGTAGCATCCTCGCTGCTGAGCCCAGCACGGCCGCAGGTGCCCATGTCACGGCTGAGATGGTGCTCTGGACGGCCTTCTGCAGCGTGTGGGCCACACTGCCCAGGAGGCCTTGTGGGCTGGGCAGGGCTGCTACCTGGGGGCCAGAGCTAGGTCAGCACCTCCTGCAGCCCCACCCATGGCCCTGATCCCTCCACCTCCCCCCACCTCCCGGAGTGGAGGGAAAGAACTTGGACACCTAATCAAAAAAAAACTGTCTGCCAATTTCTTCCAGCTGTGTGGCCTTGGGCGGTCACTTCCCCTCTCTGGACCTGCTTCTTCATCTGCAAAATGGGAAAGACAGTCTCTGCCCTGCCTACTTTGTGAGGCTGCTGGGAGGGTCTGCTGAGAGAACAGTGAACAGCGCAGCAGGCCTGCACGATGTCTCTGGGCCTGGGGGCAGAGACTTGTTTCATCTATTGCCTCTGCTTCACATCCCCTCAGTGGCCTGTGGGACCTCGAGGTGGCCACCTCCCCACTGGGCTTCTACTTGCTCCCTTACCTCACTGAGCTTGTTCTCCTCGGTGTCTGATTCCTCCTCCTCTGTCTCCTCTCCCTCGGTGTCCGTCTGGTCATTGTGATCCTCCTCCTGGGAGGCAGTGAGGTTGTGCAGCCAGGGCACCCGCACCTCACTCTGCCGCCGGGGCACCACCTGCATGGCTACCGATGCGCCCCACTGGGCCAGACTGCTCTGGGGGTGGTGGGGAGAAGGCCAGACAGGCTGTTGGCTTCACGGCGCCTGCCGGGGGCTGAGCAGCTCCAGAGGGCAAATTCCCTCACCCCCAGGGCCTGGCCCCAGCAGGCTGTGTCTGAAACCTATCGAGGGATGCCTGGGTGGCTCAGCGGTTTAGCGCCTGCCTTTGGCCCAGGGCGTGATCCTGGAGTCCCGAGATCGAGTCCCACATCAGGCTCCCTGCATGGAGCCTGCTTCTCTCTCTCTCTGCTTGTGTCTCTGCCTCTCTGTCTCTCATGGATAAATAAAATCCTTAAAAAATATATTTAAAAAATAATAAAACCTGTCCTCAAGTGATAACTTGCATACCTAGAGCACACACATCATTAGTGGGTAGCTCTGTGAACTTTTAGAAGCACACACTTCTGTAACTACCACAGGACAAGATATAGGTGATTTTCAACACCCCCAAAATCTGCCATGTGGTTGCCCCCCTCCCAGTCAGTAACCCCCTCCAAGAGGGACCACATGTTGACCTCTGCCACCATGCACTGGTTTTGCCTGTTTCTGAAATCCATATAAATGGACTATTGCGATGTGTCTCCTTTCATGAGAAGCTTCTTTTGTTCAACATGATGTTGTGAGACTCATCTGTGATATTGTGCCTCTAAATAGCCCCTTCTTTTTCACTTCTGGGTCATATATCATGTATATCTACCACAATTCACCCACTCTGCTGTTGGTGGACATCTGTGTTGTTTTCAGTTCTTGGTGAAGGATAAAGACTGATAGGAACATATTGACCTGTCTTTTGGGGGACAGAAGCTCTCATTTCTGTTGGGTTGAATTGCTGAGTCTTGGAGGGTAGGTATGTTAAACTTTAGTAGATATTCCTTGGAGATCTTTAAAGAGTGCAAAAAAATCAAGAGGACTCCAGTATCCCATGGGCGAAAACAGACCTGGGCAGGTGGGCTAGTGTCCCCTTGAGGCAGAGCGTGGCTCATTCCTCACCCCATGGAGCTCTACCAACAGGGCGTCTTCACCATAGAACTTCAGGGGACAACATTATGTCCTATGTGAATAGGGTGCCTGAGGTTGCATGGTACAGAAGGCCCCCTGACTACACATAAGGCTGGGACAAGGGTTAGTTGCAGCCCCACTGGTAGGTAACTGATCCCCAACACAGGGGACAGTGATACTCCTGTATCCCTACTGGAGCCACAGAACCTGACTCCTAGTAGGTTTTCAACAAGCATTTGAGTGAATGAGTCAGTCCTGATGATGCTTTTTAAAGTGTCACCCAGGGGCGCCTCGGTGGCTCAGTTGGTTAAGTGTCTGCCTTCAGCTCATGATCCTGGGGTCCTGGGATGGAGCCCCACATAGCGCTCTCTGCTCAGTGGGGAGCCTGCTTCTCCCTCTCCGTCTGCCTGCCACACACCCCACTTGTGCTCTCAGTCAAATAAATAAAATCTTAAAAATAAATAAAATTGTCACCCAAATGATGGCTGAGAAGAGGTTGTTTTGTTTGCTGACCTTTATGCTTTAATTTTCAATTTTTATTTCCTTTATTTTGGCCTTGGTTTCTTACTTAAAGGTCCTTATGAAAAAAAAAATCCAGTCTATATCTGCTAAAATACACAGTGGGGAGTGGGATACGGTGGGGGGTTAGCCCTGCCCAGGTCTAGAAAAGGCAGCTTTACTTTAGGTGCAAGTAGGATGCAAATTAGATGCTTCTAGAAGAGAAATTTTTAAAACCTGAGGTCAGTCAGGGATGCAGCCCCACCAGCACTCTCTCCCCAAGAGAAGGGGTTTGGGGCCTTGCCTATTTACAGGTGACACTCCCCAGTGCCTGGATAGCAGCTGGGGGTCTCTGCTCCCTCATAGGTGGGAGAGAGCCCACAGCAAGAAGCCACTTTGCCAGGATGAATGCTGGGGGGTGGGACTCAGAGGGAGAGGGAGAGAGACTGAAGTGGGTGGCTTGCCCTTGGCTCACATCCTGTCCTTTCTCCTAAAGCCCAGAAGACTGGCCTTTGGTCCGCATAAGGCCTCTTGTCCTTAGACCAAAAGCCCCAGCCCAAGCTGGAGGAGGGATGGGAGAGACGCAGACTGGGGGGGGTCAGCCAGAACTCAGGGCAGACACTCACCAGGGGTGCCACGCCTGGGATCCACATGGCCAGGGCCTGGCCCTGCTTCAGTGCCCGGGCTGTGGTCTGGAAGGTGTGTCGAGAGAGGGTGTTGGCCAGGGCCCCAACCCTGTGCACAAGGCTCGGCTTGGCTTTGGGGGGCTTCTGGGTCTGCTGGTGTCCTGGAGCAGGGGCTGGGTGAGATTTAGGGGGAAAGAAAGGAAAGCTGATCAGAGAGAGAGCGGCTGGAGGAGCTGGGCTGTGTCTAGGGTTGGAAAGAGGTCACCCTAGGTCCACCACTTGGGTCACTCACTTTCCCCACTTACAAATGGAGAAAGGAGGCTAACTTAGGATAGATCCATCTGGAAATCTTGCTGGGCCTTCCCTGTTCCAGAGTAGTGGCCGGGTGCGCCCTGGCTGCCTCTTGCTAATTCCCAGGCAGCGTGGGCAGTCAATTCCCTTCCCAGGGCAGGTCTGCCAGCCCCCCAGCAGTAGATACCTGAGTCTTCCTTGGCTGAAGGGAGGAGGAACTCTACCACCTTCTCAACACCACCCAGGGCCAAGTCGGCCCCTCCAGAGGCCAGCCGACCCGCCCGGGTGTTGGCAGCATACTCAGCAGTGTCTTTGGCTACCCCCCAGGCGAGCTCACAGCTGGCCAGAGCGGCCCCTAGGACCTTGTCCGAAGTGCTGGCGATGGGCACACTGATGCTATTCCTGGCACTGCGAAGGCGAGTAGAGATGGTGTCCTTCAGCTCAGAGGCAATCTGGGGGAAATGGGGAGGGGAGTCAGGCCTGTGAGTCTGGTAGCCCTGAGCCCAGCTTCCAGGAAGGTCTCACCTAAAGGCCGAGGTGGGGAGTATCTGGCTGACTTAGTTGGTAGAGCATGTAACCTTGATCTCGGAGTCATGAGTTCAAGCCCTACATTGGGCACAGAGCTTACTTAAAAAATAAAATACAGGCCCAGTGGAGTGGCACCAATATCCAGGCTCCTTGGTTAAGCTGGGCTTTAAAGGGAAAGGGCTCCAGTCGTCCCTGGGCATGAATCTCTGGCTTCTTCATGCTCCACCTCGGCCTGTCAAGATCCTAGCTAACTGACCCCTCAAAGGCCACCTCCCTGGTGACACCAGCCTTGATATTCTCATGCACATAAGGCAACTTCACTCTCAAATTCCTTGAATATCTTGTCTGTCCATCCTTCAGAACACACATCCCCATCTTCATTTAGACTGATTCAAAGATGTGGCTGATCTTCCTACCAGCTCCATATTGGAATAATTTCTCTTTCCCTCCTATTCATCTGGAAGCTCTTTTGTGACAAAGATGCCCTTCATCTGGAAACATGTGAAGAGCACAGGCCTCTGAGCCAACACACCTGCTCTCATGTGGCCTCCGCTTGAGGCTGTGTGGCCAGGGAGAAATCACTGGTTCTCATCTGTAAAATGAGGATACTCACTCTGTCCCAGAGGGTTGAAAAGAGAAGATTAAATTGGGAAGGCCCCATAAATCGCATCATGGCCCCTGGCACAGGGTAGGGCTCAGTAAATGTTTGTGGGATGAGTCAATAATTCCCCAAAAGCACCTGATATGGCCCTTAGTTACTAGATGCCCAATGAATATATAGCTAGGTAAAGTGATTTTTTCAGTCTCATGGTCCATAAAGGGTTGATTTTGAGGACGCGGGACTGCACAAGATCTGATGAGTACAGCTCACAATCTTAGGTGACTGTAGTTACCAAGTGGCCCAGGGCAGACCCACAGGGTATCCTGGGATGGGGGAGGGGGAATGGTGGCATCAGAAGCAGTGGGACCCACCCCAAGTCCCTGTTTGAGTTTGCCCCTAGGCTGTTCCTGCTTTCCAGAAAGCCTGCCCTCCTTTGGCACCACAGGGAGAGGAACAAGCCCACTGTGTGGCCTTAGGGGCAGGCAGCCACCCACAAACTTGGATGGCACTTGCATTGAAATGAAAGGCTGGTAGTCGTCGGCCTGTGCCCTCCCCTCCCAGAGTACCGGCACACTAGAGACACTAGAGACAGGGAAGGGGGCTCACCTTCTCAGGAGGGTACTGGAGGGCTGGGATCTTTTCCTCCAGGTGGTCTAGGCCGCGGCAGGCCAGCTCATTGGCAGCTGTGACTAGAAGTGAAGGGCCACAGTGGGGTGAGCCGTAAGGACCTGGCAGTGTGCCAAAGAAGGCATCTCGGAGCCCTCAAAATCCCCCAGCCCTGCTGCCTCCAAAGCATCTTGGAACCTGAGCTCCACCCCCCTCTCCTGGCACCTTTAGCCCCCATCCTCCATGACTCCTAGAGCTTGGGCCCATGTCTTCCCTCTGTGTAGGAGCTCTGGAGTCAGGCAGATCTCAGAGCCCTGAGCATGCACCCACAGACTGCAGCTCTGGGCAAGTGTCAACCTGCTCCCCATTTGTTAAATGTGGACTAGTGGTGCCTACCTCGCAGGGTTGGGGTGAGGAGGAAGCAGCAGGGACTCTGTGACTCACCAGCACATACTGGTCCCTCCCCTCTCTGGGTAAGGTCTGGGTAGGCATGAAGGACAAGGGGAGTGAAGGTGTGAGAGGAAGGGCAGCAGGGCCCTTGGGTGGGCTTTGTGGGAGTAGGGCCGGCACTGCTTAGTCCTAGGGGTGACCAGGTCTGAGCTGCAGCCGGCCCCCGGCCCCAGACTATCCACGTCCTTCCTTCTACCCTCAAGGAGTAAGATGATAAAAAATGGGAACAGGGTCACAGGGAAGAGAAAGGAGCTCCCCCAGAGAGGGGAGCAAGTGCCAGAGGATGCAGATGCTTCCAGGAGCTACTGCCCAAGGGCTGCTGAAGACAGAGCTTTGCAGTCATGAACATGGAGATTAGTTCTCTATTTTTTTTCATATATTCTCTCTCCAGATAGCTTACCTTTCTTCCCAAAATTCTCAAGCAAAAGAAGAGCCCAGATGACATGGGCCATCTTCTGATTGGACAAAATGAGACCCAGAAAAATTATTTAACGAGTTTGTAGGCAGGGAGGCTAGCCCAGGGTGGAATCCTCAGATTCCATAGTTCTCTAATCAGGATGATAGAAGGTTCTAGATTTCCTGGTGCTGCTGGAATTTCTCTCAGCCCTGTCAAGAGGGAGGCACTTGTCATGATGAGCACTGCATGATGAATTGCTGAATCACTATATTGCATGCCTGAAATTAGCATAACACCATATGTTAACTGTACTGGAATTAATAAAAATAATAATAAAAGAGCCTTTCTTTGGAGACCATATTTTCAAATGGGGCAGAACAATTTGAATTGGGCTGGGTCAGGTAGTAGGGCTTGGATGGACAGGACCCTGGCTGCTACCTCTCTGCTGCTGGGCCCAGAGGTCTTCCCATCCCCCTCTGAGCCATCCCCCAGCCACTCTGCCACCCCAAGGCTCTGCTGGGCCAGACCTAGTCTCTGCTGCCCCTGCTTCTGTGTCAGACTCTGCTAGTTCCTACTGCTGCTGCCCGATTTGGGGCCAAAGTGCATATCTGCTCTACCACGAGCCCCACTCCCACCACTGCCCACACAGCTCCCTTCCCCTGCCAATTCTTTGGCCTGTCACTGTCATCCCAGGAAAATGATGACTGGGCTGTAGATGGCCAGATCTACAGATGAGGAGAGATGTATGTCTACATCCATACCTATACCTACAGCCATCTGTAACTGTATCACCTGTATCTGTAGATAAGATCATGTAACGGGATATAGGTGGTTAGAAAGGCAGTCAGACAGGCAAAAAGGTGCACAGAAATATTGGCAGACAGACAAGCAAGCTATCAGACAGTGAGAGAATGATGGATGGCGGCCTGCAAGTGCCACAAGGACTCACACTGGGTGGACAGCCTGCGGACCACCGGCTCCATGCTCCAGGCCGCCAGGCTGCTGGCGCCCTGCACGCCCTTCTCGTAGGCATTGCATACAGAGGCCACTAGTGGGTAGGCTTCCTTGGTGCTGGTGTAGGTCTTCTGGAAGCACTCACAGGTGCCGCTCACCACTGGCAGCTGCAGGACCCGCTGCAACACGTTTTCCTGCTCCTAGTGCCAGAAGGAAGGAAGACAATCATGGTGCTCCCCTGCACACTCCTGCCTCTCGGGGAGGTGGCCCTGGGTCATGCAGCCCACTGATGAGGCAAGCCTGTGTCCCAGTGACCTGGGTGGGGGGGCAGGCCACCAAGGTTTCTGGATGGCCAACAGGAAAAACCAGAGCCAGCCTGCCACTTTCCTGGCTCGGTCCAGGCTCTGGGGAGCTGCTGGAACACTGCCTCTCAGCCTGCGGATGCTGTTCGCCTGCCCGTGCGTGCTCCCCCTTCCCTCCCATACTCCTTTCTATCTGGCAGAATGCCACTCCCTCAAGACACAGCTGGAGCCTCTGCTGCTCTGAAGCCTCCACCCCTCCACGCTCACATCAGCAGCCATCACTCCTTCCCTGGCACGTCTCTACATTCCTCACATGGTGCTGTGCTGGGATTGTGTGTGTACTCATCTCTCTCCCAGGAGACTGTCATCACTGGGTCCCCACTGTCTAGCCTAGAGCCTGTACAGTGACGCTGGCTGAATAAGTCAATCAGGACTGCACCCGGGGTGGTGGTGGTGGGGTAAGTTTAGATCTGCCCAACAGCACAGAATCACAGATGTTTGGGCCTCCAGGAGCCTCTGTAGCAAAAGGGCTTCCCGTAGTCTCTCGGGCAGGCTTGTATTTAGATGCCTTCTTAGATGGACCTCATAGAGTGGCCTGTGGCCCTTGTTGGACTGCACCACTGAGCGCAAAGCGCCCTCACCCGCTGCTCTGCCCTCTGCCCTCTGGAGCAACACTGAGCAAATAGATTTCATCATTCATGAGCAAATCTATTTCACCATGCATGGGCTGGCCTTCCACATATTTGAAGGCAGTATGTCTGCCTTCAG
The DNA here is from genome assembly GCF_018345385.1 of Vulpes lagopus. Taxonomy (NCBI): domain Eukaryota; kingdom Metazoa; phylum Chordata; class Mammalia; order Carnivora; family Canidae; genus Vulpes; species Vulpes lagopus. The sequence continues at coordinate 112,867,798 of NC_054827.1, forward strand.
TGATCCCTCTCGGGTGCTAACTAGCTTAAGATCCTAACTTAGCTTACTGCCCTGGTCTGGTAGTTCCCTCTGGATATGCTACAGCTTAGTGCTGCCTTTCTTAAACATAGAGCACTCAGACTATGTTTCAAGTGCTTCAAGTGCTTCAAGGGCCAAAAGATTGGCCATGGGATTAATGGCTGTTGAAGCTAGTGTAGGGTGTTAATAGTCTTCTGTCCACTCAAGAGTGCTAAGGATTCTCCACATGAAAAGTAAAAAGGAGGAAGTGCCCCGGGTCCTGACTCAGACGCTGGAGCTCTCTCTGCAGTTTGAACAGGTCCTCTAGGGTCAAGGACCTAGCCTCTTCCATTTGTAGGTTGAGTTCAGAGACCCATGAAGGAGACTTGTAACAACAGGTTACAATATTTTCACTCTCATTTTGCAGCCAAGTTTGAAATTTGAACTAGAAAAAGATTATGACTGTAAATAAGAGTATATTTTAACATTTGGACAGAGCCTTCTGGGGTTGTTGTAGGCAAAGCCAAAGAGGCATAGAGAGAGGTCCTGGGAAGGGAATAAACCACCCACTGTTAGGCTGGATTAACTATGCACTGGTTCATTTTATGCTTCTGTGCTCTATGATTGATTGATTGATTTCAAAGATTTCATTCATTTATTCATGAGAGACACACAGAGAGACACAGGCAGAGGGAGAAGCAGGTTCCCTGCAAGGGGCCTGATGTGGGACTCGATCCTGGGACCCTGAGATCATGCCCTGAGCCAAAGGCAGACGCCCAACCACTGAGCCCCCCAGGCGTCCCTGCTCTATTATTTAATATAAAGCCTAATGGTGATTCTGAGTGCAAACGCTAGCTAAAGCCTAACTTGGGACAAGATGGGTGTTATATAGGTTCACAGTTTTTAAAGTTTCACCAACTACCTGAACTGTGCCTAAATCTGAGGCCTGGCCTGGAGGCATCAGGTACACTTTAAAGTCTCAGACTGCTCCAAGTCACAGTGAAAGCCAGGCTGCACACAAAACCCCGGAAGCAATGCTCCTCCAACATACACCTCAGGCCACGCACCACATAACTCAAAGAGGTGCCATTCACGTATTCTAGAACACGCACGACACCCTGGAATTACAGAAGGCAGTGGCTCGGCATTTGAATCTATATCCCGCCTGGGTGAGTAAAGCATGGGCCTTTGCATCAGCGCTCCAAACGCAGTAGCTCCCTTCCTCTCCTTACCCTCTCAGCCAATATTTCTGTTCTTTTCCTCTGAGGAGCTCAGTTTTCCATAGGCACTCCCCCTGATCCTCTAAGAGCCCCCCTACCAAAGGTACTGAGGGCAAGAGTAATGAAGACATGATGGTCAACAAAAGAGGGACACAATCTAGACAGAATTTGTTCTGAGTCCCCTGAACCTCTTTTCCGGTTCCTTCCTCCCCTGCTCAGTGGTCCCCCCACTTCTCATATAGGCCCAAGCTACTTACAGGGAGGTCTCCATCCGGCAAGGTGGGGCCCTTGTTGACTGCCATCGTAGCTCTTCAAGCTGCAAGGCAGAGCTGCAGGTCCATCAGAAAGCCCTCAGCTGGAGGCCTGTAGGATCAGTCCCCTAGCTCCAACTGGGCCCAGGCTGCTGGAAGCTCCAGCTCCCTCAACAGAAGACATCAGGTCGGAGGGTAAGTGTCACAGACAGGCGGCCACTCCCTAGGGCCCCACTGGGAGGAGCTGCCCCACAGCCTACTTGTCAAGATTGATGTTTCTTATAAGGGTTTGGGGTAAGAAATGACAAATAAGGGTAAGAGAGAAGAGGTTTTATATGGAGGTAAGGGGCTCCCAGAAGAAGATCCAAGAGACTAAAAGAGTACGTTTCAAGTTTAGTCTTTTCTGATGAAAAAGTTCTGCATTAACTCCTCTCTTTTTAAGCAACCCTATCTGCCACCATTCCCTGAATGCTCAGTGAGGAAGCAACTAGTCACTTAAAACCAGCTATTTCAGCTGTGATCTGGAAAAGCTAGTGCCCCAGCATATCTACCCTACACTCTTGGTCATTCATCTTGAATGATCTCTCTCAGTGGATTCCTTGTAGGCCTCTTCATCTTCAGGGACATTCTCAGGAGACCCCCACCATCAGCTTCTTCCCTTTACCTCTCAGAAACAAACCAGGGAAGGCAGATGTTTCTGGACCCCTGCACTCACACTAGCTGATGTTGTCTGTCTCAGAGCCCGGGTTGCTGAGCATCTCCCCCAGCAGAGACAATTCTAGCTGATCCAGGGAAGCCTTGGGCAATGCTACTAACACCTTCCAGCTAGAGGAGGGCAGGGAGGAAGAGGACATGGGGTCAGCCAGTTGTCATGGTTTTTTTTTTTTTTTTTTTTTTAATATTTTTATGTTGACCATTTTGATGGCTCTTTTCTTCAAACACTATTTTGACGGCTCTTTTCTTCAGACACTTCAAATTTTTTTTTTTAATTTTTATTTATTTATGATAGTCACAGAGAGATAGAGAGGCAGAGACACAGGCAGAGGGAGAAGCAGGCTCCATGCACCGGGAGCCCGACGTAGGATTCGATCCCGGGTCTCCAGGATCGCGCCCTGGGCCAAAGGCAGGCGCCAAACCGCTGCGCCACCCAGGGATCCCTGTCATGGTTTTTTTTGAGCCAGGGTCCCCTGAACATATATCCCAACCTCTGTAAGGAGATTTAGCCAACTAGGAGGAGGAGGATCACGGAGTTGACGGAGATGCAGCTCCAGGAGGGTTCTTATTCCAGAGCCATGAAATATCTGTGGGTTTTTTTTCTAATATTTTATTTATTTATTCATGAGAGACACACACAGAGAGGCAGAAACCTAAGCAGAGGGAGAAACAGGCTCCCTGTGGGGAGCCCGATGTGGGACTCGATCCCAGGACCCTGGGATCATGATCTGAGCTGAAGGCAGATGCTCAAACACTGAGCCACCCAGGTTCCCAAAATATCCCTTCTGTAACATGTTTCTGGCCCCGGTTCTCAAAAAAGTGTCTTCCAGAAGGAAGGTGTTGGGATTATAGGTCATTAAACTCATAAATTCTAAAGTTCTATAATCCTTGGCTCCTTTTTCAGAGTCTCCTGTAAGAGTTTTCAACCCATTTTCCTCAACCCTTACTATTTACTATTAAGAGCAAATTTTGAACAGTAAGATTTAAACCCACACAGGAAGTTCACTTGAATGTACTTACTACTCTTTGGTTACTAAGATAAATTACTCTCGGGGTGTCTGGGTGGCTCAGTTGGTTAAGCAACTGTCTTTGGCTCAGGTCATGATCTCAGGGTCCTGGGATCAAGCCCTACACTGGGCTCCCTGCTCTGTAAGGAGATTGCTTCTCCCTCTCCTCCTCCCTTTGCTCCTTTTCCACTTGTGTGTGTGCGCACATGCATGCTCTCTCATGCATGCTCCCTCAAATAAATAAATAAAATCTTAAAAGGAGAGAGATAAATTGCTCTTAGTGAAGAAAAGGACAAGAGCTAGGGGTTGACTCCTTGACAATCTAGCCTTTGAGCAGGGAATTTCAACCTCTAGAATTACTAGATTTCAAGGAAGTTTATTGAACTCTACCTGGTCTAAGGTGCCACCAGAATATGCTGTGGAGAGCCAACTGGATTTTGCAGAGTCTGGAAAAGTGTTAGTGTTGACCAGGACCCTCTTACTGATCAATAGCATCTAGACAACCAAGAACTATTACTTCTCATCCCTTCCTTAGCAACAAATTAGGCAAGAGCCTGAGTTCCAGTTCCTGGCTTCAAAGATGATAGAGGACTGTGGTATAAGCCATAGTTTTCAGATTATCTGAGAAGGGCTTTTTAAAATGGATAATGGGGCACCTGATGACTCAGTCAGCTAAGGGTCTGGTTATGATCCCAGGGTCTTGGGATGGAGCCCCACATGGGGCTCCCTGCTCAATGGGAAGTCTGCTTCTCCCTCTCTCTGCTCCTCCCCTCACCTCCCCAGCTCATGCTCTCTCTTGATATCTCTATCTCACAAATAAATAAAATCTTAAAGGTGAATAAAAATTAGAAATAAAATGGATAATGGGGATGGGGCGTGCCAGGCTGGCTCAGTTGTAGAGCATGCAATTCTTGATCTCAGGGTCGAGGGCTCAAGCTCCATGCTGGGGCTTTATTAATAACAATAAAATGGATAATGAGGGGACAAAACTTATTTTCCTTGTTGTTGGTAGAATAACCTCTATTGCTGACTCTCTAAATTGTATGCTGTGGGCAATAAGAGAAAGAGGCAGAAGGTGGGAAGATTTCTCATAGATCCTTGGTAATCAAGTCTGTATCTGTGATAAAATAAGGCAGGGAATGAGAGGTCAGAAAAAGGGAGGAGAGTTAAGCAGGGAGCCTCCAAAAGGAGTTCTAAATATATGATATATTTAATACTGATCCAACTCAGACTTTTTAAAATACAAGACAGTGGGGCACCTGGGTGGCTCGGGTGGTTAAGCGTCTGCCTCCAGCTCAGGTCCTGATCCTACAGTCCTGGGATCAAGCCCCACAAGGGGCTCGCTGCTCAGTGGGGAGTCTGCTTCTCCCTCTCCCGCTCCATGCTTATGCTCTCTCTCTCTCATGCTCTCTCTCAAATAAATAAAATCTTAAAAAAAAAATCATCCACTTAAAAAATAAAATTAAAAAAATAAAATATAAGACAGTAATGGAGAGGAAAGGCAGCATCTGAAAAAGGAGACTCTGCCCTCACTTCAGGATTCAGGACAAATTATCCTTGAGGCTGTGTCTGGAGAATTGGGCCAAAGGGCGGTTCCAAGCCTTTGGAGTAACGGCTCTGGGCCAGAGAGTGTATAGGGCTCTGTGCCGGAAAGCTCTGTTGACAAAGCTGACCCTTTGGCAGCTTCGGCTGGGAGTCTGGAATGTGGGTGAGAGGTGAGGAGTGGTGAAAGGGCCTAGGGCGGTCCCCTGGGTGCAGTCTGTCTTCCAGCCTCAGCTTGAAGGACAGTTATCTTCTTTCCTCCTCCTCCCCACCCCGCCACACCCTCACCCCTTTACCTTTCCACATGAGCATAGAGACCTTGGTCCTCCTGTATAAAGTAGATCCCAGAGCTAAGCATGGCATTCAAACATCTGTTGTTGGATAAATTCTCAGGGAACAATATTCAGTTGTGAATGTACTGGCCTGTACATCTATTAGGAATGTCTTTGGTTTTTAGAACCCCTCATGAATGTGGAGGCTCGGAGTGGGGAGGTAGTTAGAAATGAGAAAGATGCACAGGGAAGGATGTACCAGGGTACCATTAAGGTTTTCACAAATTCCAGAAGGGGTGGTTATTATCCAAACTCATCACCACCCTAAATTAGAGGACAAAAGTACCAAGATGGACACTACCATAACATGCCACCACAGATTTGAGGCCAACTTCTCCAGACAGAAGCCAAAGCACCATCTGACAGAGTTAATACAGAAGACCCTCTCCTGGATGAGATCATCCCAGAGGTCTCTTTCAACCCAGATGTTCCGATCTAAAGCTTTCTTGATCATCTTCCTCAGCTTGGGTCCTCCAGGCGAGAGCTTATTTTTCCTGGAGCTCTCTCTACCAACTGTGTATACTCTGATCATCTCTGGATCGCCCTTCTTCATTCCCAGAATATATTCACAGATACAAGAGTGTCTTTTGTCTAGAAATTTATTAGACATAATTAACCTTTGATAGTAGAGGATCTGGACAAAGTAATATTTAATTGCTTAAAACTTTTTACTTGCCCTGACCTAGCAGCTTTCATTCATCTTAAAATTCCCCAAGTGTTTTCTCAAATCTCGTTATCTTGACTAATCACTTTAAAAATAAGAGAGCCAAGGACCTGAGTCTACTTCTTAAGAATCTCATTCACATTTGTGGGAAATTTATTTAGTGGCATTTCTCTTCTCATTTCCCTTCAGGTAAGTGAAATGGCTTTACTGATAGGACTGACATTGGCTTCCTACCTGACAACATCCTATTTTTCTATATCACTGCCCTCCAATTGGAGGATCTGCAATCATAAATAAGAACTCAACACCCAAGATGGGAAGGAATAAATGGTATTCTCAGTAGCCCCTTATTGCTCTTTCCACTCCCCCAACCACCCCACACATATGAAGCCTGATTTATCACAGAAAATTGTGATGCTCCTCCATTCAGAGTATTCGTGAAATTTCTTAACTGCATGAATTTTGATGAAAATTAATGTACAAGTACCTAAACTGTTATATGGCTTTAAATAAAAAATCTAGTTGATAAATCTAGATAGTTTTTTTTTTATATAAATCACTAACAAAATTCTAAAAAAAGGCTTTTCACACAGGATTCTGGAGTCTCACACTTCTACTCAATCAGGAAGGCAACAAACTATTTTGGAAAGAACACTGGATTGGGAGTGAGAGGAATGAGGTGCTGGCCTGTTTTTTTAACCTGTTTCGTCCACCTGTCACAGGCTACCCACAAGCACCTGTTGTGACCTCCCATATTACAGGTACTCTAGTCCTTTCCATGTGCTTCTGATTTCTGCTTACTCACTGCACTACCCAGTCATCATTTACACCATGAAGGGACCTGATGCATTTCTGATTCTACTTCCGGACAAAGAAATGACAGGATAAAAGGACGTAAGCCTAGCTCCCCTGTGCCTTGGCATGGGCCTCTATGGAGAAGTGGGGGGAGGCAAGAGCTGGGGTTGGTATCTGGTCAGAGGAATGAGAGGCCTCTACTAGGTCTGAGAGAGGGCTGGGTATCAGACCTACAGTAGTGAGTGAGGCACACAACCAAAAGGTCACTGTATATTAATGTTCAATTGTTTGGGCCTTTTTCAATTTTCACCTACTCAGCAAATAGTAAGCTCCCACTATGAGCATATCAGATGCTCGATTAAATATTAGATGAAAAGAAAACACTCAGAAATGCAGAAGTCACTCCATCTCTCTAAAAAACACAAATTTTCAGGCACTCCTGTTCTCCATTCTTGGCCCCACCTCTGCTCACATTGCTGGTCATGAAATGCTCCCATGAATGAGTCTCTATGCTCAGTATAGCATGGTTTGTGGCTCACAAAAATGTCCATCCTAAGGATGCTGTCTCTTCAGTCTGAAACCACTTCAGTGCATCTTCAGCCTCATCTGAGGATATGCCACAATGATGATGCCTGCTATGGAAGACACAAGACCTCCAAGTCCAATAAGGCCAGGATTGGACTTATAGATCCCCAACTGGTCCAAGGGGTTCAAGATATCGCAGAAGTTCTTCACTGTGTCCAGGAACAAGGGAGGATGCTTCTTCAGAGAGCGGAATAAGAGAAGGAGAAAGGACTGGAGCCACTCTGTTTCCTCATCAGCCACGTTGTACCCAAGAGGATCTTGAGACAGTGACTTCTCCCTCTTTGCTCTGTTGTGTGCAATCTTTTCCATCTGCAGGGAAATTTCATACAGATCCCTGGCCAGGCTCAGCAGGAGAGAATAGTAGTAATGGCGGGCCGCCCACATTCGCCATTTCTCTTTGTTAATGCCAGAGGCAAGCCCTACGCTCCTCACCCAGAGGATGGTATCACAGATGAAATAAATCACACGGTTCATGTTGGCTAACGTTAGGCATACACGGGGCACCAGGTCAGTGGCATGAATGCTCTGCTGAGTCGCCTGCACAGCATGTACTACATTGCCTAGTCTGAACCCTGCAAGAAGAACCCACAACAGTTAACAAATATTTAGTTACTATGGGATATGAAGGCAGGATCCCTATATCAGGATGAGAGACCAATGCTGGTGTTCTGACAACTGACTGTCATTTGAGGCTCAGTCTTCACTCAGGAATAAGGAAGGACTTTACAGCATATTAAGGACACCCAAAATGATCCTGGAAGGCATAAAACACAGCAACTCTTTAAATTTATCACTTCTATTCAAGTGAATACCTTAACACTGGCTTACAACATCCTTCAGGCAAGGTCAATCATGAGTGTGGATTGTGACATTTTACTATTATCAGCTTATCAGCTCTACATCTTTAAATTTTTTTTTTTTTTTATGATAGTCACAGAGAGAGAGAGAGAGAGAGGCAGAGACATAGGCAGAGGGAGAAGCAGGCTCCATGCACCGGGAGCCCGACATGGGATTCGATCCCGGGTCTCCAGGATCGCGCCCTGGGCCAAAGGCAGGCACTAAACCGCTGCGCCACCCAGGGATCCCTCTACATCTTTAGAAGTAGTACTATGATAACATGAAGTCTAGATGCAACTTTATTTACTTCCTTGTCTATTTTTGCACATATTAAGGTTTGATTCACTGTGGCCATTCCTCCCGACCCAGATGCCAATATCCTTTTGGAGAGTCCGATACCTTAGATTTTATTGACTTTCCAGACAAAAGACTTTGTTTGTTTGTTTTTTGTTTTTAAATAAAACACCATTATCATTTTGCCATCTCTGTGTCCCAAAGCCCTTTCAGCTCCGTAGAGATGGTAGGATTTAGAAGATAGGAAAACTATTAATATTGTCATATGTAACTCCTAGTTGAATTCAATCAACCACTATAAGGCATAGCCATATCTGAGCATGTAATTCAATTAATCGGGGATGTATTAATCAACAAATATTTACTGAGTATCTACTCAGAATGAGTTATAGTCCTAAACATTATGGAGAATACAAAAGAAGTATTTTCCATTAAGGACCATATCTTTGACTCACCAAATACTTAATATCCTCAATAGACTTATAATCTCAAGAGAATGTCTGGTATTATATCAAAAATAACACAAAACAGAGTATGTAATGAATAATCCTGGGTTCCAGTTCGGACTCTTGCATCAAAATGGCTGAATGACCATGGTTAATTCCTTCCTCAACTTCAGAGACTAGTGACCTCTAAAGGACCTGTGAGTTCTAACATACTAAAGAATCTGAGAACTTCTAATCCTATCCTTCAAAGCCATCCCCCAAAGCTCACCCTACCCCCAACATGCCTCCACTTGAAAATTTAAGTCTTCTGGGCATCCCAGTGGCTCAGCAGTTTAGCGCTGCCTTCAGCCCAGGGCCTGATCCTGGAGGCCAGGGATCGAGTCCCACGTCGGGCTCCCTGAATGGAGCCTGCTTCTCCCTCTGCCTGTGTCTCTGCCTCTCTCTCTCTCTCTCTGTGTTTCTCATGAATAAATAAATAAAAATCTTTTCAAAAAAAAAAAAAAAAAGAAAATTTAAGTCTTCTGTCAAACTAGTTTCCTCATTGATGGTCCAATACAATGGTCTGCTCATAACAGTTCTGAGCCTTCATGGAGGAAATCATCCTTCAGAAAGGCTCTCCTTCCCTTATTCTCTAGCTACAGCTCAAGTTCCACTTCCTCCTAAACCTTTCTTTCCCTCTATCCTAGCTAATATATTTAGCACTAAATCTTATTATTTACACCATGTAATCTTATTTGTCTCATAAAGCTCAGCACCATACCTAAGGTAGGTACGCAAAAATAATTGTTCAACATCTAATTTCTATATTCCACTCTAACATCTCCACCTTCCTGCTGTGACAACATCTGAAAAAAGGTAAGCTATTCTGCTCTTCTAGAAAATACAAAGGCCTTCCAGGAGCCAGAAGCTCATGTTAGGGACTGCCAAAACGTTGTACAATTCTAAGAATGAAAAACGAGCAAAATGCCATATATCCACTGGTTATGATTAAGCAAAAAGATACGGTACAGCACCAAGTGTGCACAGAGGAGGGTGTTTGCAAATGGTCGGTAGCAAAACATCGAATTTTCTGGGCCTGTCATTTCATGAGGGCAGCCTTACTGGTCAACTTCATCAAAAAACATGATGGATTAGAAATCAATGATCTAGAAAGCATTTTGTGAATTACAGGGTCTGATGATTTGAAACCAGGAGCCACTGTCCCTCAAGAGACCAGGTACTTACATTTACGGCCAGTGCTCACACTGGACTCCAGTTTCTTGAGCTTCATTACCACCTTCTCTTTGCCAGCTTTAGGCTCTAACAAATATCTAAGCAACATGCATGTGTACTGAGTGGCTCTGAAATGGAAAAAAAAAAATGAGGAGAATGATTTACAAACCAAACAAAATTTGATTCATGCAGTAAGGAAAGCAGAAAAGTGTGTTGCTAAAAGCAAAATTTCCAAGACAATTTCTCATGGAAGTGGCTCTTACAAGAGCATAATTTTGCAACAGTCACTCCAAGGGCCAAAGGGTAGAACATGTGATGGAAATATGACACAAAGGTAATGCAACAGAACTCTGCAGGAATAGTGAACAGCCCCCCTAAAGAGGCCTGTTGCTGGCACAGAGAAATGGGTAGTCAAAGCAGTAAAATGTACAAATATCTCCCTCATGGTAAGTTTCCAGTGATCCATATTCCTTATTTTCTCCTATATAGAATGATTTTTCAGATTTCTAAAATGAAATTTTTACCTACTACCAACTACTGATATGACTGGACATACACTCAAACCAGAACCAAATGAAAAGTTTAGTTGGCACATTGCTTAATTTTTTGTAAAAAGATCAAATACATACCAACATAAATACATATAGATGTGTTTTTATATTCATCTTTCAATATTAAGCAGGAGCCTGTATTTTTTTTAAATTTTTATTTATTTATGATAGTCACAGAGAGAGAGAGAGAGAGAGGGGCAGAGACACAGGCAGAGGGAGAAGCAGGCTCCATGCGCCGGGAGCCCGACGTGGGATTCGATTCTGGGGCTCCAGGATCATGCCCCGGGCCAAAGGCAGGCGCCAAACCGCTGCGCCACCCAGGGATCCCGAGCCTGTATTTATATAAAACCCTAACTAGTTTTGTTTTGTTTTTTTCCCTAAAAATACTAAATATTCAGTAAAGTGATTTTTGCTAGGACTATAAATAACAATCCTTACTAACAGCAATGTAACACATGAGAAATTTTATATCACAGAATCAAACATCTAAACACATTAATATTTAACAAAGTGGGTGCCTGTTTCCCACAGTCCTGTAACTGCACTGCAACCACTGTCAGCTACCAATATTATGCTCAATAAAATGTGGCACATTTTCCAAAATGGTAAACTTGGTACTGGAGGTGAACTAAAAAGAATCAATCTCTTTCTCTCTCTCTCTTTTAAAGTAGCTTGAAAATAAATAAATAAATAAAGTAGCTTCATGGCCATAGAGCTCAAGCTGGTCACACCAATAAGTCCCCCTTTTTCAGATTTGGTCTAATAACAGGAATGTGTCCCAAACCAAGGTATTATTTTATGAATGCCAGTTAGTTTATGGGAGCTATAGATCACCATGGGTGTTGGGAAATAAATACTAGAGATCTCAGATCTTACTGAAAAGTATATCATAAACAATTTGTTTATTAACCAACCTCACTGATAAACCTTGCAGGGTACATTCTGAGAGCAGTGCATCAGAAGGCTTCTATTTTAATGAAGCTTGTATATAATGCAACCATTTAAAAAAATCCATCAAATTAATTACAACAGTAGTATGGGTTGGTTATTACTATGTGGGCACTGGAGTCAACCATGTGGATTTCAATCTCGGTTCTGCCACTTAGTTCCTATTAACCTTCTGCCTCAGTTTCCCAATCTGTAAAATGGGAATAATTCAGAGTATCTACCTCTTAGGGTTGTGATGAGGTTAAACGAATGAACAGCTGTAACACACTGAGAACAAAATCTGGATAAAATCGGCTTCCAAAAGTCTCATGACCAGGGCCATTCATGGACTGTCTTAGCCCTTCCACATCCAGAAGAGAAGGGAAGGGAAAGATGTTAAATGAAATCACAACCCTAACTATTCTTTCTTTATTAAGAATCAACCAAATTTCTTTTTTTTTTCAACCAAATTTCTAAAAGAAATATCATTAGTGTTACTAATTGGAAACTAATTAGTGTTAAAGCACAATCTCAGGGCACCTGGGTGGCTCTGCGGTTGAGCATCTACCTTTGGCTCAGGTCATGATCTTGGGGTCCTGGGACAGAGCCCCATGTCAGGCTCCCTGCTAAGCAGGGAGTCTGTTTCTTCCTCTTCCTCCCACTCATGCTCTCTCTTTCTCAAGTGAATAAATAAAATCTTAAAAAAAAAAAAAAAAGCACAATCTCTGTCTAGTATTTCCAGCAGCATAGCATGCACCTTAGAGGTACAATTAGTTCTGTCTCTCCATATTGTACTTTGTTTTATGGTTCACAAAACTATTCCACACACTGGGCAGCCCGGGGGGCTCAGTGGTTTAGTGCCTGCCTTCGGCCCAGGGCATGATCCTGGAGACCCGGGATTGAGTCCCACGTCGGGCTTCCTGCATGGAACCTGCTTCTCCCTCTGCCTGTGTCTCTGCCTCTCTTTCTCTCTCTCTGTGTGTCTCTCATGAATAAATAAAATCTTTAAAAAAAAAAAAAAACTATTCCACACAGAATCTTGAAGGGGCCAAGAGCAGGCTGCCCCAAAATCTGTACACTGATTATTTTAAATAAAAGTTACTGAAGAAACAGCTGGTACAAGGACACTCAGAGCCTCCTTCATCCCCCAGAAAGCAGGAAACATATCTCCCACATGAAAAATACCCTCCCTGTACTAAGAAGTAAAATGATCAAATATTTTGAAATGTTCTATGTAGGAAATGTAGGAACAGGAAATCTTGCTTCCTAACAAACTTTAGTCAGATCTTTAATCATGGCCATTTTTAACATTTTTATCATTTATAGACAGTTAATACTTTACTCAAGATTCTTTTACAAAAGCTTCCTGCAAATATGTTTTATCTTAAGAGATTCCTAAAAATGAATTTTGACAAATAAAGGTTTTGATAACCTTAAGATTATTATACTGAACTGGGTAAGGAATTTTGGAACTAATGGAAGAAAAGAATTTAAGCAGATCAAGAATAAATAACGACTAAATGAACTTTGGAGAATAATTATAATTGACAATTTTGCTTGAAACATTGCTAATTTTTTAATGCTTTGTTTTACAGATTTAAGAAAAGTTTTTCTCTTAACCTATGATTTACAACAATTTCTTTCTCTCCTTATCTGATCCCTCCAGAATTCAAAAACTCTCATTGAATTATTCTTTTTTTTTTTTTTTTTTGGACAATATTTAGGTAAGTTCAGTAAGAATTAGTTCTCCTTGTAACAGGACACAAGTGGAAACATGGGTTACATTACCAAGGCTTTGACTGGAATGTCACACTTGGGAGACAGGCATTGACTCAGATATGACTGGACAGTTTTAAGGCAGTAAGGGTGACTCTAAGGAGCCAGTAAGGGCCTTTGGAAAAAGAGCCTGATAGCTTGCTTACAGGGCTCCCAGCAGCCTTACCAGGTGAGTAAAGGAGGCCACTTCCGGACAGATCCAAGAACCTCAGGGTACTTTGGGGACCTCAAGAAGAGAAGAATTAACTTTTTTTTTTTTTTTTAGATTTTATTTATTTATTCTTGAGACAGAGAGGGGTGGGGGACAGAGGCAGGCAGAGGGAGGAGCAGGCTCCACGCAGGGAGCCCGACGTGGGACTGGATCCCGGGACTCCAGGATCACACCCTGGGCCAAGGGCAGGCGCTCAACCGCTGAGCCACCCAAGCATCCCGAGAAGAATTAACCTTAATCTCTCGGTATTACAGGTGAAGTCTGATGGCAATATTTGACCTGGCTTCTGGCTTCAAGAGGTTGTTTAAAGTTCAGTATGGAGATTCCTAATAAAAAAGTTCCAGCAAAGCAGATTTAAAAGAGCCTATATGTTTAATCACTGTTTTTGCTTTTTGCTGCACTTATGTAAATAATCAGGCCAAGTTTATACCAACTAGATTTATTTTGTAAGAAATTAGTCTTGATTTGGCTCTCTTTGGTAAAATGAGAGTGAGTATATGAAAAAAATTATGTTTCAATAATACACCTTTGTGGAAATTAGATTCAAATACAATTCTTTATAAACTGGGCTAGATCCTAATTTCTTCTAGCTTCTTCCGAAGCCTGGTTACAATTCTTCAAACTAGTATTTTTGGTATTTCCTATCCTTTTGACGTGAAATCATTTGATAACTAGGATTGCCCTTTTTCTTAAAGCCCCACAAACTGAGTATGAACAACTTGATGTGAACTTCAGAAAAGTCACAACAGTTCACACATGAACAATCTTCATGCCTGGTGCTCTACAAGCCACTCAAGATGATCTCCAGAAACACTCAACTACAAACCAAGAAACTCTTGTCAGGTTGCCACTGCCTGCCCTCACTTTATGTAAAGATGCTTTAAACCTTAACAACTAGAAATCTTTGACTGGCTACATTCAGAACTCAGAAGCTGGTTCATAATTTGATCTAATCATTAATTGTTTTTTTTTTTTGTTTGTTTGTTTCCCTAAAGATGCCTTACTTATAATCTGATAATTTGAACCCTGGCCAAATTTAGAACACACTTGCGTCACCACCTCCTGAAATGAGTTTAACTAAAATGACCTATCGTCGGAACTAAGACACTGGTTCAAGGACACGGGACAATCTACCAGCTCAACTTTTAATGTAAGAAACTTCCAGGGAAGTTTCGGAAAGGGAAACTGTAGGGGCCAAGGGTAGGCCAACCCAAAAGGTGCCACTCTGGCATATAGATTATTCTAAATAAAAGTTATTTAAGAAACAGCAGTGCAAGGACACTCAGACCCTTCTCCATTCCATCCCCCAGAAAGTAGGAAACACATCTCCCATGAGAAAAAAATACCCTCCTTGTACTAAGTAAAAAGACTTCCTTATCACCAAAGATAGGGGCTTTAAAACAGAGAAATCTATAGAAACAAACCTCGTTACTTTTTTTTTTCTCTTCTTCTCATCTTAATATTTCAGCCTAAATCCTGTCTAGGATTCGCTCCTAAATGAAGCTCCAAAACACCTGTTTTCTTTATCTTGCCAATTCTTCACAAATATATTGTCTGTTTGTCTAAAATGTAGACAAACTGCCTCCCCGGGTCATTTCTTTAGGTCTTAATTTCAATGCTGGGACTCTGTGCACACACCTTTTTTTTTTTTTTTCCTGTTTCGTGTACATTTATTTCTTAGTCTAGTTGAAAGACCTTAAGGATAGAGGGAGAATCTTTTTTTTTTTTTTTTATGATAGTCACAGAGAGAGAGAGAGAGAGAGAGAGAGAGAGAGAGGCAGAGACACAGGCAGAGGGAGAAGCAGGCTCCATGCACCGGGAGCCCGATGTGGGATTCGATCCCGGGTCTCCAGGATCGCGCCCTGGGCCAAAGACAGGCGCCAAACCACTGCGCCACCCAGGGATCCCTAGAGGGAGAATCTTTACTTCCCTACAATCTCAGTGAGATAGGAGGGCAATAATAGAAGAGAAATACAATTTCTGTCTCTCCATAAGCATTTCATGGGGGTATTTGAAGCCACAACCAAGTGGCTAGCTTCCCCGGCCACAAATGTCAGCCCAAAGTTCATCTTAAAAATAAATGAATAAACAAACAGTCTTGGGTTGGGGGGGGGGGGGGGAGCGGGGCACGCCTAGTTGGCTCAGTCGGTGGAGCGGTGGACTCTGGATCTCGGGGTTGCCAGTTCGAGTCCCACTGTGGTGTAGCGATTACTTTAAAAAATTAAAAATTTTACATAAAAATGGTCAGTGAAACTTCTGTGAACATGAAGAAATTATTAAAAAAGGCATTTAAATGAAAAAAATTAAAAATTTTAAAAGATTTTGTTTATTTATTCATGAGAGACACAGAGAGAAGCAGAGACACAGGCAGAGGGAGAAGCAGGCTCCTCACAGGGAGCCCGATGCGGGACTCGATCCTGGATTCTAGGATCACGCCCCGAGCCTGGGTGGCTGACGCTCAACCGCTGAGCCACCCAGGCGTCCCCCCAAAAATCAAATTCTTAAAAAGAACTCCCGGGAGGAATGCCGAGTGGAGAAGACCCGGTGTTCCCCGGGTTAGGAGAGCGCTGGTGGACTGGTGTGCCGTGGTTGGGGTCAGGGCGGCCGCGAGGCCCGGTCCGGCAGAGTGCCGGCGAGAAGGGCTTCGGAACCCAATTCCGTCCCGCCGCCGTCCACTGGGCGAGTCCCTCCTCGGGGAGCCGGGGGTCACGGGACCAGCTCGGGTCGCAGCGCCAGGAAGGGGTGCAGGCCGCCGGCACCTGACTCACCTGAAGAGTCGGTCCCGGCCCTGGGTCTGGTTGGTGAAGCGGGTGAAGGCATCCATGGCGCCCGGCCAGAGGCCACGTGTCGCTCCGGGTTCGGTCCGGAGTCCTCAAAGGTATCACTGGGTCCCTGCGGGAGAGGCTGAATCTCCCCGCCTCCACCGGGGCGGGCGCGCCTTCGGAAGAGCGACTTCACGGGCTTCCGGCGGGAACCGGAAGTGGCGGTTACTAAGGAGACGCACCGCCGCCGGCCCAGGTGAGCGGAACTTCGGCTTCCCGGCGCGTGTTCAGCGATTCCCCGCGTGTCCCTGGACACCCCTCGATATCTAGAGTCTCTTAGAGAGGGGCTCTGCTGGGGGGCGGGTACCCGGGCTCTGAGGAAGGGGAGGACCCATCTCCCCAGCCTCGGGTGTCCCCGGAGATCCTGGGAACTCCCTGCGGCATCCCGAATGAAGATTCCCCCGAGGTTTTGCTTGGGGACTTTGGGGCTTAATCATTTCCCACCGCTATGCCTCTTGAGCACCACCAGCTGCGGGTCTGGGGAAGAAATGCTTAGCGCAGAGATCAGCCAGTGCGTGGCATGTACTTCTAGCATGGAAAACCCGGTAAAATGAGAGAATTTTCTGTTTGGATCATTGAGTCCTCAAAGAAGATTGCTGCCTGAGGATATCCTAGAAGGGCTAATATGAACAAAGTGGAGGCAGAAACTGATTTCGAGGAAATTGCACCACTGAACGTTGGTTCTTTGGGGCTTGAAAACATGGAAATTCCACCTGTTCCATAGCAGTAATTTTACGAAATATATCCCCTCTAATCAAAAAGTGAGGTCACCTATTTTTCTAATCGTTATTGCCTTGGTCATTCCTGCCCTTAAAATGTGCAGGCCTCGGGGTAGAATTGCAAATACAGACCCACAAACCATATGTTTTTTATTTCATTATTTTTTAAAAAATATTTTGTATATTTTAAATATTTTTATTTCTTTATTTGAGAGAGTACCCCAGAGGCATGCAGTGAGTGGGGGCTAGGGCAGCAGGAGAGGATCCCCAGGGGACTGGTGCTGAGCACTGTGTGGGGCTCCATCTCAGGACCCTGAAATCATAACCTGAGCTGAAACCAAGAGTCAGAGGCTTAAAGACTGAGCCACCCAGATGCCCCAAAAGATTTTAAGTAACCTCTACACCCATCCTGGGGATCGAACCCATAACCTTGAAATCAAGAGTCCTGAGCTCCAAGGGCTGAACCAGCTAGGCACCTCTCCCACATTTCATATGTTTAAATATTTGGAAGGTTTTTTAAAAAAAAATATTTATTTGAGATAGAGCAGGAGCAAGAGAGAGAGATGTGTGGGGGTGGGGAAGGGTAGGAGAGAGAATAAGAGAGAGAGAGAGAGAGAGAGAGAGAGAGAGAGAGAGAGAGAAAAGCAGGCTCCTCTCTGAGCAGGGAGCCCGATGCAGGGCTCAATCCCAGGTCCCTGGGAATCACACTCAGAGCAGAAAGCAGATGCTCAACTGACTGAGCCACCCAGGTACCCCTAAATATTTTAAAGTTTTAAGTCTAGGTAACCAATTGTCACATCAGATATGTTCTGTTCTCCTACCTTGTCAAATATATTTTCATAATGACCTACAAGTTCAGTTTCACATTCAGAATTCTTGTGCTCCTTGAAATACCTGGAAACACGGCTGGAATGTGGGACTGTGGGGAGAGCTGGCCCCCAGTCCTTTCCCACCCGCCACTTCTCTTCTCATTCCTGGTTCCCATCCACATCACTTGAGGGGGCCTTGCATACAATGTGTGGATATTCCAAGCCACATCCAAGTTCTGCCCATACTCCTGCAAACAGCCACGCCCTGGCCACCTTTCAGGTCTAGGAGTGCACATATTAGCATCTGGGCCTGCCCTCAAGAGAAAGCTGGGAAAGAGGCTTGTGTTGGCCTTGGCATCATCTGGGCAGTGAATTTCAGGTTATAGTTACCTGAATGTGGTCTAGACTCCAGAAGGATGCATCTAGGCTCTCGGTACGTATAATCTCTTGGCCCCATAAATTGCTCATCCTTGTCAGAGGTAAGTGCTTGTAAGAGAGGCATTTAGTATTCTCTAAATTGATGTCCCAGGTCAGGGCAATACTGCAAGCAAATGGTTTGTTGATGCTGGCATGTACCAACCACTGTGCTAAGGCCTAGGTTAATGAGTGACATAAGTAAATAGTAAATACAACACGGTGATATGATGATAAAGATGAGCACAGGGTGCTTTTAAAGACAGATTTATATTGTCTCCTACACCTATAATTCTTCCTTTTCCACAATATTATACAAATTGAATCATGTAGTATATAGCTTTTTCTATCTGATTTCTTTCACTTAGCATCATGCATTTGAGTTTGTTCCATGTTGTATATATCCTATCTGTAGTTTTTGGCTTTTTAATGTTAAAAAAACAAAGTCCATTGTATGGATGTACCATAGTTCATTATCTCTTCACCCACTGAAGTACATTTGTGTTGTTTCTAGTTTGGGGCAATTATAAATAAAGCTGCTGTAAATATTTAAGTACAGATTTTCATATGAAACAAACTTTTCTTGTGTAATATGTAGGAATGGGATTGCTGAATCATATGACAAGTGTATATTCAACTTTGTGAGAGATTGCTGGACTGTTTTCCAAAGTGGCTATGCTATTGTTTTTAAGATTTTATTTATTTATTCATGAGAGACACAGAGAGAGAGGCAGAGACACAGGCAGAGGGAGAAGCAGGCTCCTTGCAGGCTCCTTGAGCCCGATGTGGGACTTAATCCTGGGATCCCGGGACCCCGGGATCATGACCTGAGCCAAAGACAGGTGCTCAACCACTGAGCCACCCAGGTGTCCCAGTGACTATGCTATTTTATCTGGTCGCCTGTTGATAAACATTTGGGTCGCTTCCAGTTTGGGGCTCTTGCAAATAATGAACCATTATCTGTACGCCAAGCCATAATGAACATTCATATATAAGACTACATGGGGACATATGTTTTCATTCCTTATACCTAGGTGTGGAATGACTGGCTATTGTGGTAGGTAGTATGTTTAACTTTTTAAGAAATTGCTAAACTGTTTTCCAAACTGATTGTACCATTTTATCTTCCCAACAGTAGTTGGAGGAGTTCCGTATCCTCCACATCCTTGACAACACTTGGTGTGGTCTTCTAGCATTAGGCATTCCAGTACACCTGTTGTGGCATCTCACTGTGATTTTATTTGCATTTCACAAACTAATGATGTTGGACATATTTTCATGTGCCAATATGCCATCCAGTCTATCTTCTTTGGTTAAGTGTGCAAATCTTTCGCCCATTTGAAAAAATTGGGTCATTTCTTATAATGGAGTTTTAAGAATGTGCAAAACATTCTGAACACAAGTACTTTATCATATATATGACCTGCAACTGTTTTCTCCCAGTCTGTGGACTACCTTTTATTTTCTAGACAGTGTTTTCTGAAAAGGATAAATTTATTTTTGGAAGGTTTAAATTACTCATTTCTTCTTGTATAGGGTGTACTTCAATGTCATATTTAAGAAATCTTTGTCTAACTAAGGACTGCAAAAGTTTTCTCCTATATTTTCTTCTAGAAGTCTTACAGTTTAAAATTTTACATTTGGGTCTATGATTTACTATTTGAGTTAATTTTTATATATGCTGGAGGGTATAGATCAGAGTTCATTTTTTTAAGATTTTATTTTATTTTTTTTTTAATTTTTTTTAAAATTTATTTATGATAGTCACAGAGAGAGAGAGAGAGGCAGAGACACAGGCAGAGGGAGAAGCAGGCTCCATGCACCGGGAGCCCGATGTGGGATTCGATCCCGGGTCTCCAGGATCGTGCCCTGGGCCAAAGGCAGGCGCCAAACTGCTGCGCCACCCAGGGATCCCTAAAGATTTTATTTTAAAGATTTTATTCATTTGAGAGACAGTGAGAGAGAGAGGGAGAGAGAACAAGTACCTGAGTGGGGGTAGGGGCAGAGGGAGAGAGAGAGAAGCAGACTCTCTGCTGAGCAGGAAGCCTGACACAGGGCTCAATCCTGGGACCCCGGGATCATGACCTGAGTTGAAGGTAGATACTTAACCAACTGTGCCACTCAGACACCCCTTAAGATTTTGTTTTTACGTAATCTCTACACCCAACATGGGATTTGAACTCATAACCCCAAGAGTCACGTGCTCTACCGAATGAGCCAGCCAGGTGCCCCCAGAGTTCATTTTCTTTTCCATTTGTATATCTAATTGCTTCAGCATTACTTATTGAAAAAAAAACTATCCTCTTTTCCATTGGATAATCTTTACTTTGTCAAAAATAAGCTGTCCATACATATGTGAGTCTAATTCTGGGCTCTTTATTTGGTTTCACTGATCGATTTGTGTATTTTGATGCCAGTACCACACTGTCTTGATTACTGTGGCTTTATAATAAGTCTTGAAATAGGTAATGTTAATCCTCCAATTCTGTCCTTCTTTTTCTAAGTTATTTTGGCTATTCTAGGTACTTGGCATTTCCATATGAATTATAAAACCAGCTTCTTAATTTCCTAATTTTTTTTTAAAGGACAGCTGGGACTATCATAGGGATTGTGTTGAATTCATAGATGAATTTGGGGAGAATTGACATCTTAACAAAATTGAGTCTTCCAACCTATAAGCAAGGTGTTCTGTCCATTTATTGAGGTCTTCTTTAATTTCTCTCAGCAGTATTTTACAGTTTCAGCATACAGGTCTTATACATCTTTTGCCAGACTTATCCCTATTTCATATTTTGATACTATTATAAATAGTATTTTTATGTCAATTTTTGTTTTTTGTTGCCAGTTTATAGAAATACAGTAAGTTTTTTATATTGAAATTCTATCCGCAACCCTGCTAACCTCATTTTATTAGTGTTAGTAGATTTTTTTTTTGGTAGATTTCATCAGATTTACTATATAAATAATCATATTGTGTGGGAATAAAGACAGCTTAACATCTTTTCCAATCTGGATACAACAGCTTCATCACCCCAAAAATTTCCCTCATGCTATCTTTTTAAAATAACATCCTCCTGGGACACCTGGGTGGCTCAGTTGTTGAGCGTCTGCCTTCGGCTCAGATCATGATCCTGGGGTTCTGGGATGGAGTCCTGCATCAAGCTCCCCAGAGGGAGTCTACTTCTCTCTCTCCCTATATCTCTGCCTCTCTCTGTGTGTCTCCCATGAATAAATAAATAAAATTAAGAAAAATAACATCCTCCCTCCACACATAGCTCCTGGCAACTACTGATCTGTTCTGCATTACTTGTTTGTGTTTTCTAGAATGCCATATAAATGAAATCACTGCACATAGATTTTGAGACTGGCTTCTTTCACTGTGCATAATGCCTTTGAAATTCACCCATGTTTTTGTCCGTATCAGTAGTTTTTCACTTTTTATTACTGTGTAGTATTCCTTATGTGGCTATCCCACAGTTGGTTTATCCATTTATGTGGTAAAAGTTATTTGGATTGTTTTTTTTATTTGGGGCAATTAAAAATAGAGCTGCTATAGACATTTGTGTACAGGCTTTTGTGTGAATGTAAGTTTTCATAGTCCTGGAGGAGATAGATACCTAGGAGTGCAATTGCTGGGTTATATGGTAAATATATGTTTACCTTCATAAGAAACTGCCAAATCCTTTCCCAGAGTGGTGGTATCATTTCGTATTCCCAACAGCAATGAGGAGTGTCCAGTTGCTCCACAGCTTCATTAGTACTGTCAGTGTGTCATTTTTTTGTATTGTATTGTCAGTATTTTTTTATTTTAGCCATTCTAATAGGTATGTAGTAGTGATCCATAAGTTAGTGAGAAGTGTGTTATTCTTGAGCTCTTGTGTATTTCTAAATATCTTTGTGTCATTGATTTCTGAAATAATTCTGTGTGGTCAGAAAATACTTTGTATTTCTTGAGTATTCTTAAATTTAAGAATTGGCTTATGGCCCAGAATATGATTTGTCTTGAAAAATGTTTCATGTGTACTTAAAAAAGAAGCTGTCCACTGCCGTTGTTGGGTAGGGTGTTCTAGAACACTGCTCCACTGTTCTTTACCTCCTTAGGAAATCTGCTGTCATCCTCTATTTTGTTCCTTTATTCATGTATTCTTTTTCTCTGGCTGCTTTTGAAATCTTGTCTTTATCACCAGTTTTTTTAAAGATTTTATTTATTTATTCATAAGAGACACAGAGACAGAGAGGCAGAAACATAGGCAGAGGGAGAAGCAGACTTCATGAGGGGAGCCCAATGTGGGACTTGATCCCAGGACCTTGGGGTCACGCCCTTAGCCGAAGCAGACACTCCACCACTGAGCCACCCATGTATCCCATTTATCACTAGTTTTATTCATGAAGTGCCTTGGTATAGATTTCTTCGTGTTTCATTTGCTTAGGACTTATTTTTTTTCTTGTATCTGTGAGTTTATAGTTTTCATCAAATTTAGAAACATTTTGTCTATTTCTACAGATTTTTCTGTCTCTTCCCCCTTTAGGGAGTTCAACCACACTTATGTTAGGCTACTTCAGGTTCTCCCACACCTCACTTTCTTCATTTTTTTCTCTCTTTTGTTTCATTTTTGTTTCTGTATCTTTTTCTGTATCTTAAAATTTACTTATCTTCTGTCCATGTAATTCGTTTTGTTTTGAGAGCTTTGATTAATCTAATCAAATGTAGGGGTGCCTGAGTGGCTCAGCTGGTTAAGCATCTGCCTTCGGCTTGGGTCATGATCCCAGAGTCCTGAGATAGAGCCCCATATCAGACTCCCTGCTCAGAGGGGGTCTGCTTCTCTCTCTCCATCTGCTCCTCCCCCGCTGATGAGTACAAGCATGTACTCTCTCATACTCTCTCTCTTAAATAAATAAATTAAAAAAATTTTAAATCTAGTCAAATGTATTCTTTGTCTCAACATAGTAATTTTCATCTCTAAAAGTTTAGTTTGGGTTTCTTTGTATCTTCCACATCTCTAGCTAACATTTCCTCTTGGTTTTTGAACACGTGAAATATAACTGTTTTGTCTGCTAATTCTAATAGCTGTGTTGATGATGAGTCAGTTTCAATTGAGTGACTTTTCTATTTATTATGGCTATGTTTTCTTGCCTCTGCAGACCAAGTAATTTTTTTTTTATTGGATCCCAGACATTTACTTCATTGAATGCTGGATATTTCTGTATTCTTGTAAATATTCTTGGGCTTTGTTCTGGTATGCAGTTAAGTTACTTAGCAATTTTTTGATCTTCTAAGATTTGGCAAAACCAGAGAAGCATTTATTCTAGGGCTAATTTTTTTCCACTAGTTGGCAAGACTCTTCTGAGTACCCCACCCAGTGTTTGTGAATTATGAGGCTTTCCAGTTTCCCTGGTGGAGCTCAGGTTACTGTTTCTACCAGTTAATTCAGGTGGTTCTTTTTTTTTTTTTTTTTTATTTTTTTTTTTTTTATTTATTTATGATAGTCACAGAGAGAGAGAGAGAGAGAGGCAGAGACACAGGCGGAGGGAGAAGCAGGCTCCATGCACCGGGAGCCTGATGTGGGATTCGATCCCGGGTCTCCAGGATCGCGCCCTGAGCCAAAGGCAGGCGCCAAACCGCTGCGCCACCCAGGGATCCCAGTTCAGGTGGTTCTTTTATCTCATATTGAGACTCAGCTCTCTCCTCTACTCATGCACTGGAAACATCACAGATGTATTCTAGCAGACAAGGAAAGATGAAGGCAGCAGGTTTTTATAAGAGTTCCACGGCCCCCAGCACTTTGACAGTATAAGACCCCACTCTGCCACATGTTAAGCATCTTAAAATGGACCCCAGGTGCCACATTAAATGCCTTTATTTAACTATAATTTTGAAAGCCTTTTTATAATTTGTATAGCTTTGTGTTTTATGAAGTACAGATTACTTGTTCTTTTCTATGGTCTGACATGTTACACATACACACAGATTGGAACTGATAAATTGTAATATTTTGTGAGTGTTTAATTATTTTGATTTTGTGGGGATTCTGTTTTGTTTTAGTCCAATTTTTTTGAGTCTCCAATATTTTTGTAAGCTCTAGAAAAAAATTTCACAGGCCTACAAAAATACACTCTGCCTACAAAACTCCTGATTGGTAGCAGTGAGCCTAGAGAGAAAGGAACGAAAGAGACAGCTAGGATTGCAAGTGCTTGAATGGCATCTGGCATCTGGTTGGAAGTGAGGGGAAGGAAAGAGAGCAATCCTGGTTCACTACTCAGCTGGCCTGGGCACAACCATTTGCAGACATGGAAGAAGCAAGAGAAAACCTAAGTGGTAGGAGAGAGGTTGAATTCTCATTGGGACCAAGACAGACCGTCTCTGAGCAGGAGATGGAGAAAGCAGCAAGAATGTCAGATTCTTCTCCCTGCACTATACCACACATTATCTTGGGCTGGCCTGGAAGATGTGACTCATCAATACCCATTTCTGCTGATATCCTTATAATATGAACCATTGCAGCAACTGCCTTGGTTGTCGGTAGCACATCTGTGGTCGTGCAGCAGATATCCCTGGGATATTTATTGGGTTGAGTTAGGCTAAGGTAGGAACATACCTTAGCAATGCAGTAACAATCCTGTGATAAATCAGGAGAGTGGCAGTCTCTAGAAGAAATAGTTCCCCATGGGATTTTGCACTAGAAAGGGTAATAATGTGCTGTTTTCTGGTAACTTCCCCTTTTTCTCAGAGTACCTCTGCTTGCTTTCTTTATCAGTTATTCAGAGTTTCATAAGAGTTCCCGTTGCCAGCTTCTGTGATGTCAATCCCCAGAAGAAGTCAAGTTGAGAAGAAGAGGCTCTCCAGTTTTACAAGAAAGGGGCTCCTGGAAGTGCCATCCCCAACAGAGAAGGACTGGCCAAAGGATGATGAAAGTGATTATGTCTTCAAAGATTCAGGTCAGGAGATGGATTCCCTGCCTCAGCCTTATCGAATGATCAACAAGATGGTTAACCTTGTATTTGACCAGTCTTGGAAAGTTATCCAGGAGAGGGATGCATTGAGGGAAGCTGAGCTCAGCCGGATCCAGCCTGTCACCTACCCTCCACATGTAGAAAACAAGGTATGGAGCAGCTGACCAGGAGTCCCTGTTTCCCAGTTGAGTGTTAATAAATGAAAATACCTGATTCAGGGAAGGAACTGCTCCAAGGAACCTTCATTCACAAGACAGATGCATTTTTGAAAGATTATGGTGATCATGGTGATTAAAATGGATCTAGTAATTGCCTGGGAAATGGGTGTTCTAATTAGTTGAAGATTACACAGAAAATCTTTTATATTCTATTGCTATTTAATAATATTTCTGGGGGGAGCCCTGGTGACTCAGTGCTTTGGCACTGCCTTCGGCCGGGGGCGTGATCTTGGAGACCCAGGATCAAGTCCCATGTCGGGCTCCCTGCATAGAGCTTGCTTCTACCTCTGCCTCTCTCTCTCTCTCTCTCTCTCTCTCTCTCTCTGTGTGTGTGTGTGTTTCTCATGAATAAACAAATAAAATCTTAAAAAAATATATTTCTGAATGTATTAATCACCCTCTTGCTTGATAGTTGAGAATCTGCCAGTGTCTCAGCTATAGCCCTTTCCATAGTGTTCTCAATGAAAAGAGTACAGGGAATGGGGCCGCCTGTCCATTCATCACAGGACCTGTGGTCATGGTTAGCATTGTAAATGTGTACTTATTCTTAACTTATTTGTGTTCTCTGGCCCCTTTCTCCTAAAAGTAGAATGCTATGACTTTCTTGATGCTTGGGCAAGATAATTAGATAAGCACTGTTTGGGGGTAATATTATATCTAGGAAGGGCCCACATGCCTCTTTGAAAAGCTAGCTCATATTCTTATAGATGGTAGCAGATGAAAATCACTCCTTTTTTTTTCTTTGTTTTTATTTTCCCAGCTCAGCAAGATGCCAAATTGTATGGCAGTTTCCCAAGACTATGTCTTCATTGGAGGAGCCAAAGGATTCTCCATCTATAATCTGTACAGTGCTAAACAAATATGTATTTGGGAGAAACTTAAGGTCGATGTCACTTCCATCTGGACCACTGATTTAGGGAATGAAATACTTATTGCTCCTGTGGATGAAATGGGTACAGGTTCTCCCTCTTATTTGTAGCCTCATTTATAGTTATCTGTAGACTGTTTAATTTAATCTCCTTTCCAGGTATGGGTGGGGCCATGTAATATTGACTTACATCTACAGAACAGGATGGTGTTCCAAGCACTAGTCTGTAGGTTGGCCCATTTAACCCTCACAACAGCCCTAGGAAGTAAGTACAATTCATTATCCCGGTTTTCAGAAAATGCATCTGAGGCATTGAGGTTAAATAACTCGCTTGAGGAAATGTAGAAGGTGAGTGGCACAGGCAGGATGCCAACCAGCCAGTATGAACCCAGACTTCACACCCTTTGGGCACTCAGAAGTCCTGCTGCTCATATAAACCAGGGATTGTTTCTTTCCCTTCAGCCTGAGGGTGAACCAGGCCTTCACAGGGCCTAGATTACACAAGAACCTTAGACAGTGTAATAGAGGACACTGTTTATGTAGGAGAGTGACCTGACTCAATCGGTGTTTTAGGAAGGACACCATGGTAGGAGTAAGTCAAAATGAGAGGCAGAAATGTTTGGTTTTGTAGTAGTTTGCTTGTCTGGTGATGCAGTTCTCTAGTATCCCCAAATAAACCTATCTTCTGTTGGGGGAGGGAGGGAGAGGAAGAGGAAAGAAAGAAGGAAGGAAGGAAGGAAGGAAGGAAGGAAGGAAGGAAGGAAGGAAGGAAGGAGAAAGAATGAAAGAAAAGAAAGAAAGAGAAAGAAAGAAAAGAAAGAAAGAAAGAAAGAAAGAAAGAAAGAAAGAAAGAAAGAAAGAAGAAAGAAAGAAAGAAAGCAGGCCAAGAACTATTGCTTTCTTCAGGGAGAGAAATTCTGAAGGTCTGAACCAAGGCACAGGCTATTAAAACGAGAGGAAAAAATCATAGTATGGTTATGTAAGATGCAATCATTGAGGAAACGAGGTGAGGGATATATGGGAACTCTGTACTACTTCCAAAACTTTTCTATAAGTTTGAGCATGTGCAGCCTTGAGGCAGCTAGAATGGGAATGTTGATACTTAAGAGGAGTTTGGTCTAAAGATGGGATTGCGTTTATCACGCTGCGTTATATCTACTTGGAATCCTATCTGTGTGACCCTCGATGTAATGCATTTGAATGCAGCAACTGCCTTGGTTGTCCATAGCACATCTGTGGTCGTGCAGCAGATATCCCTTGGATATTTATTGGGTTGAGTTAGGCCTGCACCCACAATGGGCTCTTTGCCTTTGCCTTTCTGGATTATGGGTGTCAGGGCAAGTTCTGAGTGTCTCACCGAGGCTCCCAGGATAAAAGAATGGGTAGCGGTAGGCAGAGAGGACCCAGGAGGTAGAACAGCCTGAACATGTCAAGTCAGCGGGAGAGGAAGCTAGGGAAACAGATCGGCAGGAGCCAGTAGGGCAGGGGGAGGCCTAATAACCCATGAGCACAAGATGATAATTCAAAAAGTCAGATATAAAAATCCCAGTTTTTCTTTGACTTACTTGTTTATCTTACATTCTCTGTTTCAGGTATTGCTAGACTGTTTTACTTTTATAAGGATAGTCTTTTCCTAATCAAAGCCATCAATGAAGCGGTAAGTTCATGTTCTTTCCCTTATAGCTGGGCCAAAAGGTGATGACAGCTGTCCTAGGGTAGAAAGGAAGAGACTCTCTGGACAGAGATCCTCCTCCAAAATATCCAACTTATAGATCCCCCACCAGCTGAGGGTACATGCTGGATGCCCTGGATTTATTCAGAGAAGTTCCTAAGGAATCCAGTCCAGACTGAGCATCAGACCAATATATTCAGCCACTGTTTATAAGTCCCTAAATGTTCCAGGCTGCTTCACGTGGTGTTCCTTCTGCTCACGTTCTGTTCTCCTTGCCTCCTACCTGCTATGAGTGCCTCTTAAATATCCCTCGTTCCCTTATATTTCATTTAAGACCAGCTCAGATTATCTCCTTCTCTGAGATACTTTCCCTTATATACTCAAAAAGGACCCAATCTCTCCCTCCTCTGCCTGGCCCCATACAGAGCAGAATCTCTATCACTGTTTTCTCCACTCTCCACACTTATTTGTTTGTATGACTGCTTCTTCTCTTGGATGTAACCATCCTGAGGGCAGGGGACATGTCTTACTTCCCCATGTAGCCCTTGTTCCTAGCATACTGTCTATATGCCATGGGGTCTCAAAAAATGTTTAGTGAGTCAATGAGTTCAAAGAGAGAGAGAGAGAGGAATGTTCAGAGTAGATTTTTAATTGTAGCTTGTCTTGTAAAAAAGACTGTTGATGGTCATCAAAGCAAGTCAGTGGGGAAAAGAAAGTGTTTTCAACAAATGGTGCTAGAATGCTAGATTAGCCAGTAAGGGGGGGGGGGGAATGAACCTCCACCCTACTTCACACTGTATATAAGAATTAATTTGAGATGGATTACAGGTCTACATGTAAAGGCTAAAAAAACATTATCCTTTTTTGAAGAAAACACAGGGAAATATTTTAGCCACTTTGGGGAAGGCAAAGATTCCTTAGACATGGAAAGCACTAAATACAAAAGAAAAAAATTGATATTCGGCTTCATCAATGTTAAACACTTCTTATTCTCACACCATACACAAAAATTCACTTGAAAATGGGTCATATGTCTATTTGTAAAATCATAAAACTTCTAGAAGAAAACACTGGAGGAAGTCTCATGACCATGGGATTGGCAAAGAGTTTCTAGCTGTAACATCAAAAGTACCATCTATACAAGAAAAAATTGATAAGTTGGACTTCATCAAAATTAAAAACTTCTATAAGTGACACTGGTAAAAGAATAAAAAGACAAGCAGTAGACTGGGAGAAAATAATTGTAAATCACCTATCTGATAAATGACTTGTATCCAGAACATAGGATGAACTCTCAAAATGCAAACTCAAAAATTAGGCATTAAATAACCCAGTTTTCAAAATGGGCAAGGATTTGAAAAGATAGTCTTCACCAAAGAAGATATGTGGAAAGTAAATTAGATGCTCAGCATCCTTAGTCACTGGGGAAATGCAAGTCAAAATCACAGTGAGCTACCATTACACATGTCTTAGAATGCCTAAAATTAAAAAGTGACCATACCAAGTGTTGGCAGAGTTACAGAACAGCTGGAACTGTCATACACGCTGATGGTAAAGTACAATGGTACAATCATTTTTGCAGTGTTTTTTTTTTTTTTTTAAAGTAATGTCTACACCCAACGTGGGGCTCAAACTCACAACCCTGAGATCAAGAGTTGCATGCTCATCCAACCGAGCCATCCAGGCACCCCTTTGGCAGTTTTTAAGAAAAGTTAAACATACATCTACCAGGCATTCCACTTCTTGATATTTACACAGGAGAAAAGAGAGCATATCTCCATCCAAACACATGTGAGTGTTTATAAGCTGCTAGATGTGTAATAGCCAAAAACTGGAAACCATCCAAATGTCCATCAGCAGGTGAATAGATAAGTAAATTGTGATATACCCACACAATAGTTCTGGATATACCAGAACTAGTAATGCACATAACAACATGGATGCATCTTAAAATATGCTGAGTGAAGTCAGAAGCAAATTATATGATTCCATTTAAAGAAAATTCTAGAGAATACAAACTAATGTAGTGATGGAGAATATCAGTTTTTGCCTGGGTAGGGTGGGAGGAGGGTGAAGGGGATGATTACCAAGGGCAGGAGGAAATTTTGGGGGGGGGGGGTGATAGATATGTTCACAGTCTTGGAGTGATGGTTTCAAGGAATATACATATGTCAAGACATCAAATTGTACACTTTAAACATGTGTAATTGGTATATGTTATCCCTATAACGCTGTTTAATAAAACTCATCAAAAGATGTTATTAGAGTTCACTCTAGCAGGAGCTGACTGGAACCCTGAGAGCCTTGAGTGGCCCCACCAGTGCCGGCCCAGTGACCTGCACACCCCAGGAGGAGCCACAGCTATCACAGCTGGCCCCCACAGCTGATCCAAGACACCACAGTCCTTAGCAGTGAGGTGGAGACCCAGCAGGGACCTCCACAATGCCCTGCCCACACCACTTGCCACCTTGCAAGGAGCAGTGGCACCTGCTGGTGGGGACAAGAAGGTCATGGCAACAGAGGTTTAGTGAACAGTCAGATGGTTCTATGTGCAGAACAGACATGGTTTCATCAGCTGCAAGGACACCAAGGAAGATGTATTTGGACAGCAGACTGCCATAAAGAGTAACCCCAGGAAGGGACTTTTTGGTATAGGATATGGAGAGATGGAGGAGTTTGACGTCGGAGGAGAAAGTGTGCAGAGGTAGCAGACATTAAAGGCCCTGGTGGAGTTCAGTGCAAGGCAGTAAATCTGCAGCCAAACAGAACCACTGTGAACGCTGCCATGTCTAGGGCTAGGCCTCCATGCAATTACCAGCAGAATTCCAGACTTGTGGGAGCAGTAAAAGGAATAAGGGGTCAGAGTGCCCCTGAAGGTCAGGCCCCACAGCATTGGCCCTGGTGCCAGCAACACTCTCCACCTGCATATGGGCAGGCACCCTGAAGGAACTCATCACACCATGCCAACTTCCTGTGCAGGGGGATGGAGGGGATTGTCAAGCAGGGCACAGAAGCATATAGACCAGTGAGAGAATCTGTATCGGGGTGGCCCGCCTCAACAGATAGCCTAGAGAGGACAGCAATAAAGAGGAGAAGGAAAATCAAGCAGATGAGACCCAAGGTCAGCAGCCATCTCAACCCCACCACTTCTATTACTGATGCAAATGCCTGGACCACCTAAGCCATGAGATGGCAAAGGGACAAAAGTAGCTGAGAATCCAAGTGAGACTTTGTGGCTTCTGAGGCTAAATAGGACAGAGCCGAGTAAATGCAGGCTTATCACCTGTACCATCATGCACTTCAGTCAGCCAACTAGGAGTGATCACAAAAAACTCTCTGGACTACACCAAAATGTATTTGCACAGTGAAGGAAACCATCCCCAAAATGACAAAGCAACCTGCCAAATGGGAGAAGATGTTTGCAAATGACACATCAGATAAAGGGCAAGAACTTCTACAACTCAACACCCAAAACCTAAACAATCCAATTTAAAAATGGGCAGAAGACACAGAGAAGAAGACATGCAGATGGCCAACAGACACATGAAGAGATGCTCAGCATCACTCATCATCTGGGAAATGCAAATCAAAACCACAGTGGGATATCACCTCACACCTGTCAGAATGACTAGAATGAAAAAGACAAGAAATAACAAGAGTTGGTGAAGGTGTAGAGAAAAGGAACCCTTGGTGGAAATGTAAATCGGTGCAGTCATTGTGAAAAATAGTCTGGAAATTGTTCAAAAAATTAAAAATAGAAATACCACATGATCCAATAATTGTACTAATGGGAATTTACCCAAAGAAAATGAAAAACTAATTTGAAAGGATATGTGCACCTCTGTGTTTACTGCAGCATTACTTACAATAGCCAAATTATGGAAGAACCCAAGTGTCCACTGATAGAATGGATACAGAAGATGTGGTATATACAGTCACAATGAATATTAGCCATAAAAGAGAATGAGATCTTGCCATTTGCAACATGGATGGACCTAGAGGGTATAATTCTAGATGAAATAGAGAAAGACAAATACCATGATTTTACTTTTATGTGGAATTTAAGAAATAGGGATCCCTGGGTGGCGCAGCGGTTTAGCGCCTGCCTTTGGCCCAGGGCGCGATCCTGGGGACCCGGGATCGAATCCCACG
Source organism: Vulpes lagopus (assembly GCF_018345385.1). Classification (NCBI taxonomy): domain Eukaryota; kingdom Metazoa; phylum Chordata; class Mammalia; order Carnivora; family Canidae; genus Vulpes; species Vulpes lagopus. Next base: position 112,899,784 of record NC_054827.1, read on the forward strand.
TCGGGCTCCCGGTGCATGGAGCCTGCTTCTCCCTCTGCCTGTGTCTCTGCTTCTCTCTCTCTCACTGTGTGCCTATCATAAATAAATAAAATTAAAAAAAAATTTAAAAAAAGAATTTAAGAAATAAAACAAATGGGCAGAGAAAAAAAAGAGACAAATAGATTCTTTTTTTTTTAATTTTATTTATTTATTTATTATAGTCAGAGAGAGAGAGAGAGAGGCAGAGACACAGGCAGAGGGAGAAGCAGGCTCCATGCACTGGGAGCCCGATGTGGGATTTGATCCCGGGTCTCCAGGATCGTGCCCTGGGCCAAAGGCAGGCGCCAAACCGCTGCGCCACCCAGGGATCCCAGACAAATAGATTCTTAAATACAGAGAACAAACTGGTGGTTGCCAGAGGGGCAAGGTAGGGGGTGGACATGGGAAGATGGGTGAAATTATGACATTTCAGCAGTAAGACGCAAATGAAAGAGTGGAGCTGAAGACCTTAAGTGCTTGTTTTTCTATGTTGACCACACAACTAGAACTAGTGGCATTATCTATGCAGCATCTGGTTTTTATTTTTTCTTAAGGATGTCTCTTTGGTAATACCAAATGTTTTTTTAAAAAGTCTGGGTTTTTAAAATACACCTTTAAAGGTTTTTAAAGTGTTTTGTATCTAGCCAAGTTTATTTTTATTTTTTGGAAAAAGAGAAAGTGAGCCAGGGGTGGTAGGAGAGAGGCAGAGGGAGAGAATCCCAAGCAGGCTCCATGCCCAGTGTGGAGCTGGACACAGGGCTTGATCTCATGACCTGAGCCAAAATCAAGTGTTGGACACTCAACCAACTGAGCCACCCAGGAACCCCTTGCCAAGTTGAGGTTTTTAAGTACCTCATTTTAAATTTGTAATAAAACATTGCAACTTGACTTTTTTCAAAAAAGCTCAACAAAATGCAAGCACCTAATAATAAAGGTCTTAATGAGAACAATTATCTTTGTTATTATAAAGGTACAATTAAGAAAGTGTAAAAGCAAGCCACAGACAATCATAAGTATCGAGTCTCTCACCTGGCCTGAAATTTGAGCAGATTTCATACTAGGGTTACAGTTAGTCTCTACTTGCTATGGACTGAATATTTGTGTCCCCACAAAATTCAGGTTGAAATCCTAATTCCCAGTGTGATAGTATTAGAGGTGGGGGTCTTTGGGAGGTGTTTATTGGGTCATGAAGACAGAACCTTCATAAATGGGATTAGTGCCCTTATATGAGGCCCAAGAGAACTCCCTCAACCCCTCCACCACGTGAGGGCATACTGAGAAGGTGGCAGGCAGGAAGTCTAGGAAGCAGCAAATGGGCTGCTTGGGACTCACTAGACACTGAATCTGCCAGATTCTTGAAGTCTTTGGAAATTGGCTTTCCTGCCTCCAGGATTGTGAGCGATAAAGGTTTATTGTTTATGAGCCATGCAGTCTATGGTATTTTGTTGTAACAGCCTGAACAGATGAAGGCACTGCTGTGGTCCAGATAGAGCCTTTCTTCAAGCACCTGACCAGAGTTTTCAGTGTCATATAGAACTTATTTCAACTCATTTTGAGTACACATTGAGTTCTAACGTAGGTAGTTTGCAGATATGACCAGGAGAACAGATAATATGCAGTCACCACAATCATCAGGAGTACTTAAGAAACCAGGAAGTAAGTTCAAAATCTTTAGTTCCACTAAAGTTCCACTTCTTTATATATGATCTTGTCCAACTGCTGTACAAAAATGGGGAGTATGAAGCAGTTTGAGGCAACTTTTCATGTCTCTAGTTTAAGAGGATTTTGTGAACCACAAAAGACCCTGAAACAGATTCTTCTCTATCATCAGGCTGAGCTTACTCCATCAGCCCCTCTCTTCTTTTCAGGATGATGCCAGCAAGCAAACCACCTGTATAAAGATGGAGATCTGTCGAGGAGGGGACTTTGCAGCCTTCCTCCTACAAGGCAAGATTACCCGCAGGGTGATAAGAAAGTTCAGATAGAGCTTTCAGATAACCCCCTTTTTTCAAACCTTTTAATTAGAAATAATTTACAGAAGAATTGTAAAGATGGGTACAGAGTTCCCCTGGAACTCTTCACCCAGATTTTCCAATACCAACAAACAACATGATCACTGTTCATTTATCAAAATTAAGCAATGACACAGGTATAATACTGTTAAGGTGGTTTTTTTTTTTTTTTCAGGTTTTGCCCATTTTCCACTAATATTTTTGTTCCAAGGCTCACTCCAGGATATCATATTTAGTTATCGTATCTTCTTAGCCTACTCCAATCTGACAATTTTTTTTAAGATCTTATTTATTTGTTAGAGAGAGAGAGAGAGCACAAGCAGGGAAGCAGCAGAGGGAGAGGGAGAAGTGGGGACACTGAGCAGGGAGGCTAATGTGGGGCTCCATCCCAGAACTCTGAGATTATGACCTAAACTGAAGGCAGCTGCTCAACTAACTGAGCCACCCAGACACCCCAATCTGTGACAATTTCTCAGTCTTTCTGTGTTTTTCATGACCTTGACACTTTTGAAGAATACCAGTCAGATATTTTGTACAGTGTCCCCCAATTTTAATTTGCCTGATATGCTTCTCATGATTCGACCAGGGTTAAGGATTTGGGGGAGATGCCACAGAGGTGAAGTGCTCTTGTCATTATATATCAGGGGGTATGTGCTAGCAACATCACCTAATTAACTGGCATTTGCCAGGTTCCTCCATGGTTAAGGTACTGCTTTTCCCTCCCTATACTCTGTTAGAAACAAGTCAGTATGTCCAGGCCACATTCAAGGGCAGAGGATTTTAGCATCTCTTCCTGGAAGTAGGAGAATCAAAGAATTTGGGGGCATATGCTGAAACCACCACAGTAGTGGATAAACATTTGTGGGGAGATACTTTGAGACTGCAGATATCCTGTTTCCCCTTAAAGGATAGCCTACCAATTCTAGCATTTATCCTTGGATCTTATGTGCTGTAATTATTACTGTGGTGATAGAACATATTTTATTCAAGTGACTGCTTGATTTTTAACTTTTAAATATTTAGACACATGGTATATGGGCCTCTATATTTTTACCCCAGGCCCCTCAAATTTTTTTTTAATTTTATTTATTTATTCATGATAGACATAGAGAGAGAGAGAGGCAGAGACACAGGCAGAGGGAGAAGCAGGCTCCACGCTGGGAGCCCAACGCGGGAATCGATCCCAGGACTCCAGGATTGTGCCCCGGGCCAAAGGCAGGCACCAAACTGCTGAGCCACCGAGGGATCCCCCAGGCCCCTCAAATGTTAAGGGCTTGAAGAAAGCATACACTTTATTATGCTTTATGCATCAAAGGAAGCTTTTATCTCTGTGGTGGTTCCTAGGGCTTCCCCAACAAAGCACTGCAAACTGGGTGGCTTAAAACAAAAGATATTTATTCTTTCCCAGGACTGGAGGCCAGAAGCCTGAAATCTAGGTGTCCAGATGATGACTTTTTCAAGGAAACACTTAGCCAGAACCCCCATACTAAGGGAAAGTGACCCCTCCCAGGTTGACAGGTATTCGGTATAGAAGCTGTGTGTGTTTCTGTGACAAATTAAAGCCCCACAACCACTTCCATCGGTTGTCATTTCCTCAAATATCAGAAGAATGCTCTTGAGGGATCTCTCCCAATTCTAGCCCTCAGCCATACCCCTCTCAGTTATGGATTCTGTGTAATACCACCTTCCTCCCCGGACAAGAAAAGTTATACGACAAAATGTCAGTGGAATCTCCTATGTGGAACCTAGAAAGCATGGGGACTGGGGCAAGAAAACAGCATGGTCAAAAGCTGTAATGTCAGTGAGGAGGCCTTATGCCTTGAGATGGTAGTGGCCTGAGAGGGACAGGCTGTACAGCTGTTCATGAGTGAGGACCCAAAGAGACCCATAGCAGGACAACATCCCTTTGCCCAAGTCACTGCTCCAATCGTGCCTGCTGGTCCCTGTGCCAGGGGTTCTGAGAAGACAGGCCATTCCTCATGGGACACTTGTTGCCTGCTTGCTGTTGCTCAATGGCTCCCTGGTTTCCCAATGCAGGAGCCGGAGATGTTTGGCTGGATGTGTATAAATTGCCCAAGGAGTCTTGGCTCAAGGAAGTGGAGCACCCCCAACTTGCTATAAATCCAAAGAAAAAAGGCAGACAGCCACAACTGGTAGGAAACATCCCTCTTTTCCACTGATCTGTTTCTCCCTACCCTTGACCCACATCTAGCCTAAATCCTCCTTGCAGTATCAACACGAACGAGGCCTTATGGAGGCTGTCAGAGAGGACAGCAGGCATACTGGCCCATGACTCTAAAATCAATTTGCTTTGGTTAAAATAAGATATTAAAAAGTAGAGGTGTCCTCAGTAGTGGGAGTCTCACTCTCTTTCTTGTCTGAGGGTTGCCTCTGCACCAAGACCACTCCGAGGCATTTCTCTGGGAGGAGGGTCTTTCATCCTGACTCCTGCCTCACTGGTAATGTTTTCCCCCATCTGTACTGAAATAATCCCCTCATGCCTCACATTCCACTGAATTTCCCAGATTATGGTATAAACCAGTTCTCAATATATAGGAACACATATATTCTTCATATCATTCTTAGGAAGTAGGAAAGTAGGAGCTCTACCATTTCCGTTTTTTTTTTTTAATTTATTTTTAATTTTTTAAAGTAATCTCTATGGCCAACATAAGGCTCAAATTCATGACTCCCAAGATCAAGGGTTGCACATTCCACCAACTGAGCAGCCAGGCACTGCTGTTTCAGTTTAGTTATATGTGATCCCTGGGCCTTGAACTGTGTCTTTAGAATAGTTCCTCGGTAAATATTATTTTGAAACTTAATTTGCTGGGCAGCCTGGGTGGCTCAGCGGTTTAGCACCGCCTTCAGCCCACGGTGAGTTCCTGGAGACCCGGGATCGAGTCCCATGTTAGGCTCCCAGTATGGAGCTTGCTTCTCCCTCTGCCTATGTCTCTGCCTCTCTCTCTCTCACTTTCTCTCTCTCTCTCTCTCTCTCTGTGTGTGTGTCCCTCATGAATGAATAAATAAAATCTTTAAAAAAAAAAAAACTTAATTTGCTTATCTATCCAATGTGCGCTTACTTTTTTAGCCAAGAATTATTGAGTGTGCTCTTAAAACACACTGTATCAGGTGCTAAAGAGCTATGAAACTCACATTCATTACTGAGCTCATTGAGTGGCTTTAAACAAATGCCTTTTCTCCCCAGTCTATGTCTTCAAATCAAAGTGTAGTCCTGATTACTGGAAGAGTCACCAGCCCAGAGATCTTCCTCCTCTAAACTCTTAAGGAATTTCTTTCTTTTTTTTAAGATTTTTTAAATTTATTTATTCATGAAAGACACACACACACACACACACACACACACACACACACACAGGCAGAGATATAGGCAGAGGGAGAAGCAGGCTCCTCACAGGGAGCCTGATGTGGGACTTGATCCCCAAACTGGGATCACGCCCTGAGCCAAAGGCAGGCACTCAACCACTGAGCCACCCAGGCATCCCTGGAATTTATTTCTTATACCTCTTTTTGGGTACTTCCCATATACTACCTTGATTTTAGTTATCCTTTTGTGCATGAACTTTTTTTTATTAACTAGATATTTCTGGATTGTTAAGAACATACCTTCTTCTTCTCATTAACCAACCCCATGGTATCATACTCAGTACCCAACAGATACATTTTTTGAGGGCATAATTCATTATCCAACTGGGAAAACCACCTTGGAATGGATGTTTCTCACCATAATTCACTCAGTGTCCATACACTGAGAAGTAGTCAATTAACACCAGTTGCAGGGGTAGTCCTGGTAGCTATGAATTACATTTAGAGTTGGTTAAATAAAATTGTCAACATTGCCAATATATTTTGCCAATCAGAAATATTTGCTTCAACTTAGATTTTTCTGGAATGAGCTCCTAACTGATCTTACCTCTGTTATTTAATATTTCTTCCTATCACTATTTCCAGTTTCCCCTCCTACATTTTAAGATTCTGGACAGTAGGGATCATATGTTAAAATCCTGCAGGCCAGAGGATTACACAAATATCAGTCCTCCATTTCTCCAGGATGAGTTGATTCCTGACAACAGTAACGGGGAGAAAGAGATGAAAGGGGAGGGGGAACATACATCAACCCTATTGTGAATTAATTTGTCACTTTTCTCCTCAGAGCACTCTTGAACCCGTGACTTCAGAGACTTTAGAAATGGTAAGGACCTTTAAAGAAATTATTTAAAGAGATTTAAGTTGCATGCAACAGTTTTTTATTTTGACTTGAAATTTACTTTAAATGTCAGGTATACTAGTAAAATGTTCCACCAGGGCACTATTTTCAGACTCTCTGGGACTTAATCTCGAGCCCCACATCCACAGAAGATGGCCCCCTATCCTTGAGGATAATTGAGTCGTTTGTCCAGACATGGGTTTCCATGAAGATAAGTGAGGTCAAATTTCAGGACCTGTTATTTGTAGGGCCTCTTCCGAGCCTGCCCGTGAGGGGCCTTCGCCATGTTTTCACAGGGCCACATGGTTTTGTAAGATTAGCAAAAGTAACATGTTAACCACAGTCGCTTAAGACCCTTGTCTCTTTTCACTCAAACTTCTCCTGTCATAACTTACCCCATATAGGATGGTATTAGGATGGTCATGGGCATTTTGTGTTCAAACTTTTTTGTTCCATTTTTTTACAGTGGCTCCCAAATTATACATACTCAGGCCCTATGAAACCCAGGTCACCCTTCCAAAGTAATAGCCCAATCTGCCAAGCCAAGTGTCTTGAGGGATTTCATCTTTATATTGGGATACCTTAGAGAACGGAGAGCTTCTCTGGAGCTTCCTAGGTCTCCCTTTGAGGCATAGAGCACACCAGGCTTTTGAGAAGCTCAGCTTTGGGAGGACTCAGGCTTACCAGTAGCATAGTGGTGACCTCCAAATAAAAGTCTCTCTAGAGCCCTCTCTTTTTCCTCCTTTTAAATTACTTTATATTTTGGGGTGACTGGGTGGCTCAATGTTTGAGTGTCTGCCTTTGGTTCAGGTCATGATCCTGGGATCCTGGGATGGAGTCCCTCATCAGGCTTCTTGCAGGGAATCTGTTTCTCCCTCTGCCTATGTTTCTGCCTCTCTCTGTATCTCTCATGAATGAATGAATAAATGAATGAATGAATGATTAAATAAATGAATGAATGAATAAATAAATAAATAAAGTTATATTTTAAATTATACAAACAATATGTGAACATATCACTCTGGGAAAAGCCAGGTAATTCAGAGAGAGCAGCCATCTCCACAAGTCCTCACCATTATTAGCTCGATGTATGTTTTCTCGATCTTCAGTGTACATTTAAGTTCTGATATATTTATTTTGAAAAATATAGTTTTGTTTTATGGAAATGTTTTTTCTTTGGGAATTTTTTTCTATTTTGTTTTATGAGAATTTCCTATACTATTTATATTTTCTTACAAACTTGTGTTTTTCTTACTCATCAATTTATTGGCAACATTTTTCAGTGTCAGATAAGCCTACCTTGTTCTTTTGACCTCTTGAATTCTGTTCCATGTTATGCACATACCACAGTTTTTTTTGAGTGTGAGTCTACTGATGATAGGATATTCCCAGTTTGTGGCTTTTATAACACAGTGAAAATTTTTGTAAATTCTTGAGTGTAAAGCACTCAAGTGCTTCTGAGCATTTGGGTGCATGCATTTTTAGTGTTAGTATAGATACTGTTAAATTGCCCCCGCCAAAGTAGCATGACAATTTACATTTAATATTTCTCCTCAGCCTCCCTGACCTTGATATTATCCTCTTTTTTCCCAAACTGATGGAACAAAATAGCATCCCATGTAATTTTTACTGATCTCTATATCTTCTATTGGCCACGAGATTTTCTTTGAAATGCCTGCCTATATCTTTTGCTTGTTATATATTTGCTTCCAATTTGTTGTTTCCCTTTTTCCTCTGTTTATGTGCTTTTCTGTTGTAAAGAAGTTTTTTTTTTTTTATGATAGTCACACACACACACACACACACACAGAGAGAGAGAGAGAGAGAGAGAGAGAGAGAGAGGCAGAGACATAGGCAGAGGGAGAAGCAGGCTCCATGCACCGGGAGCCCGATGTGGGATTCCATCCTGGGTCTCCAGGATCGCGCCCTGGGCCAAAGGCAGGCGCTAAACCACTGCGCCACCCAGGGATCACCCAGGGATCCCTGTAAAGAAGTTTTAGGTTTGCAATGCCTGGGTGGCTCAGTCAGTGGGATGTTCAACTCTTAATTTCAGATCAGGTCATGTTCTTAGGGTCGTGAGATCAAGCCCCACCTGGGCTCTGTGCTGAGCGTGGAAATTGCTTTGGATTCTGTCTCTCCCCTCCTGTCCCTTCCAGCTGCCTACATGTTTGCATGTGCTCTCTCATTCTCTCTCTCTGAAAAGAAAGAGAGAGAGAGAGAAAAGAAGTTTTTGGTTTGGATATAGTCAGAATTTTCTCTCTCTCTTTCTTTTCTTTTTTTTAAATATTTATTGCAGCCTGAAGAAGGCTTTCCCAACCTCAAGGTTATAAGTAACTTCTCCTGTGGTTTCTTCTAATAATTTCAAGAGTTTTGCTTCTAACATTTCACTCTAATTCATAGGGAAGTGAGTGTCTTTTGTGAATGAAGTGAGGAAGTGGTCAGACTTTTATCTTTTTTTTTCAAATAGCCAACCATCACACAAATATCTTTGAGTAATTCATCCTTTCCCATTTGTTTTGAAATGTGATCTTTTATCATTCCTATATATATATATATACTTCTATGCTCTTTATCCTGTTCCATTAAAATATTCATCTGCCTACACCAAGACCTTAATGAACTTTGGAGCGAAACTACCAGGGTTCTAATCTCGTCAATGCCCCTGTTTATTTTCTGTTCTATTTTCTGTATTTTTGTTGTTCTACATTTGAGAGAGCTCAGTGGCTCAGTCTCTACCCTCTCACTGAGTTTTTCATTTTTGCTATCATCCTTTCATTTACAAGGGCCCTTCTTTTTTCTCTGATTGTTTGTTTACTTGATAAATACTATGCCTTCCCTAAAAACATTTATAATAATTACTGATATTTCTTCTCCATATATGGCCTATTTTCCCCCAAGTTGCTTTTTTCTTTCTAATTGTTTTGGTCTCTATCTTTCCAAAGAGATGCTCTCTTCACTTGTCTGGTGGTACTTGGATCTCTGCCATAAATTAGAATAGGGGTCATTGGGAAACAAACAGGATGCCAGGCCTGTGGGCACAGGTGGGGTTTGTTGATTGTGGTTTTGCTAAAGAGTGCCCCAACTAGGCTTTTGTGTTGGAAAACACGCATGTCAGTGTCTTGAAGAATACAAGTTTCACCTGCTATCCAAAAGGAGACTGTTCCTATAAAACCTTTCCTAAGTCAAAATGGTATAAAAAGCAATTACCATTAATTTATATGGAAAATTTTTTAGGTTCCTAGACCCAAAATACAACCTCTCTGAGGCTTTTCTGATACCTTAGAACACATCTTGCTAATGTATATACAAAATAAATCAACATGAAGCACAGATGCTCACTGACACAGTAAAGCTCTGGCACATGGCACATGATGCTGACAGGCTAGGTGTAGCTCCTTAGGAAGGATATGGGCGGGGCCTCTAAGTGGGTGCTCAGTGCTCAGCTCTAATCACAGCTCTCACCTGAGTTGCAGAGGCTTGTGGGGAAGACACCTTGGGGGTCAGGGGTAACTTCAACATTCAGTATGTAAACTTTAACTTCATTATGTTGGCTGCTTGGAGCTTGAGAGTCTGAGTTTAAATGCTTTTTTAAAAAAAGATTTTATTTATTCATTCATGAGAGACACAGAGGGAGAGGCAGAGACATAGGCAGAGGGAGAAGCAGACTCTGCTGGGAGTCTAATGTGGGACTCGATTTAAGGACCCCAGGAACATGCCCTGAGCCAAAGGCAGATAGATGCTCAACCACTGAGCCACTCAGGCACCCCAGAGTTTAAATGCTTCTTAAAAAGATTTCCAGTCAATCCTGTTGCTGCCTCACTGGCGCTTCCACTCCAGAGATACCCAGTGCTGGCATTTTCTTGAGTCATAGGGCATTTGTGGTATAAATCAGATGGCTGCTAGGCTTTCTCCCCTACTGGCTCAGATCTGACTTTCTTGGGTCTGCTAAATCATTTAGCCACCTGCTTTACAACCTCAAAATGTTCTTGCTTTTGTTCCCTTTTCATTCTCTTGTTCCTTATAAGTTTATTCCTTTTTTAAAAAGCAGCTTTCTGTCATTTTAATGGGATTTCAGGAAGGAAAGGTGTTACATGTTAAATGTTCACACCAACGTCTGTATTTTCCAGCTAGTTATTGCTGGTCTCTGGTTTTATCAGTATTCATCAGGGCCTTAGTTGCAGCAAAGAAATTGGAAGGATATCAAGTTTCAGAAAATTGGAAGGAACCAAGGGAGGGTAGGCAGTGAAAACATTTTCTAAAGTTAAAACATTCTTCCTTCCATTTTAGGTAATCCATACTTGGTAATAATTCATTTAATTATAATGTCAGTTTGCTTTGCTAACATTAAAGTCCTAAACAAGATATTAGCAAAGCAAACCGATTGCTTTGTGTTCATGGATAGTATCTATGTTCAAATATGAGATTGGCCTGTAGTGGTTTTATTACCTTTTTCTTGTGGTTTTCTTATCAGCCTTTGGTATGAGTGTTATGCAAGATTTGTAAAGAAAGTTGGATGTCTTTTTTTAACCCTCTAGGTCTAAGTAAATCCTATATTATCTTTTCAATTTCTTCTATGATTATTAGTCCATTGTAAAAAATTTTGAGGCAATTTCAGTCACAATTCATATAATTTATCAGTATAGATATAGAACTATAGATACATGTAAATAAATTTCTCCTATACTATAAAAGTGAAAATCTATCTTTTAAGTTATTCCTTTTTCTTGTTTTTAATGCTATTTATGTGTGCCTCCTTTTTATTTTTTAAAGAAACTGTAGATCCAACTCACCAATTTTAACTTGGCAACATTTGTAAGATCTAAATACTGGAGATGTTCCAGATATCTTTCTTTTTGTGGTTTCTAATTTAATTCCATTGTGATCAAAGAACATACTTCATATAATTTGAAGCCTTTTAAATTTATTAAGTTTTGTTTTGTGCCCAGAATATGGCTTATCTTGATAAGTGTTCTAAGTGCACTTGAAAAGAATGTATATTTATCTATTGTTGGTCAAGTTATTTAAATCTCCTACATATTTACTGTTTTCCTTCTGTATCTGTACTATATCCTTACTGATTTTCTGTCTATTCTATCAGTTATTGGGAGAAGAGTGTTCAAATCTCTAAGATTACAGATTTATCTATTTCTGCTTTCACTTCTCTGAGTCTTTGCTTCTTGTATTTTGAAGCACTGTTATTATGTGCATAAACATTTGGAATGTTATGTCTCCTTAATGAATTGACCATTTTATCATTATTCGGTGAATCTTTGATCCCTGGTAATATTCTTTGCTATGAAATCTGTTATGTTAGATATTAATATAACCACCCAAGGTTTCTTTATATTAGTTTTTTTTTAAATATTTTATTTATTCACGAGAGACACAGACCGAGAGAGAGAGATAGGGGCAGAGACACAAGCAGAGGGAGAAGCAGGCTCCATGCAGGGAGCCAACGTGGGACTCGATCCTGGGTTTCCGGGATCACGACTTGGGCCGAAGTCAGGTGCTCAACCACTGAGCCACCCAGGCGTCCCTCTTTATATTAGTTTTACAAGATGTATCTTTTTCTATACTTCTAATATTTTGGTGTTTTTGTATTTAAAATAAGTTTCTTTTTGACAACGAATAGTTGGGTCTTACCTTTTTATATAATCTGACAATCTCTACCTTTTAATTGGGGCAGTTAGACCACTTATATTTAATGATTGGTGATGTGTTTGGATTTAAATCTGTCACTTTGCTAATTACTGTCTTTTGTCCCACCAGTTTTTTTTTCTTTTCCCTCTTTTTCTGTCTTCTTTTGGGATGTGTTTTTAATGATTCTGTTATATCTTCTTTGTTTGGCTTATTAGCTGTGCCTTTTCCTTATCGTAGGATACAAACATTTGTTTTAGAGGAGACATTAAGTTGAGTCATCCAGTTCACATAATGAAGATCAAACCACCCAAACCAGTTACAGGTTAGTAAAATTCAACTAACACTTTCTTCTCTTCTGCCTTTAATTTCTGTTTTTTTCTCTCTTTGTCTTTCTCTACATGTCCTGTCTTTTCTATTTATTAGGGGAAATATGTAAATTATAAATATAGTTCTGAAGAGGAAAATTTTTTAAAAGTCATAAGCTCTGGGATCAAAAGACAAAACATATAAATGTTACAAGAATACAGCTAACAGAATCGGGAAATCAGGCAAGACACATCTAGCTGGAGTTCATTCATTTTTATATTCCTGTGTTAGTTCATTCATCAGTGTTTGCTGAGTGCCAGTAATGCAGTAAGCACACAGGTGAGTAAGACACATCATCTTGTGCCCTAAAAGCTGCTGTTCCACCAAGGGAGAAGAAGAGGAATCCGGCATTATAGGATATGATAAGTGCAGCAATGGGGAACACCTGGAACCATGAAAACATAGAAAAAAGAGTGACTAACTCTGTCCACAGAGCAGGCAAAGGCTTTATCAAAGGAAGGGGCACTTGGGAAGGTTTTGAAGGATAAGTGGGAGTATGTCATGAGGAAAAGAGAAGTCAATTGTAGGCAGAGGACAGAGTATATCCTTTCAATACCTGCATATGGCAATCAAAGATATATCTATAAGAATGTTCACTGCTGCAGTATTTATAGAAGCAAAATCTCATACACCTCTCCAAAGGAATACTTTGCAACCATAAAAAATGAAGGAAGGGATCCCTGGGTGGCTTAGCAGTTTGGTGCCTGCCTTCAGCCTAGGGCGTGATCCTGGAGTCCCAGGATTGAGTCCCACATCGGGCTCCTTGCATGGAGCCTGCTTTTCCCTCTGCCTGTATCTCTGCCTCTCTCTCTCTCTGTGTGTCTCTCATGAATAACTAAATAAAATCTTTAAAAATAAAAAACAAAGAAGGAAATTCAAAAGGCCAAGAATATCCAATTCACTCTCATAAATGAACATGATGATACAACATGCTCCATCAACATTTATTGTAAAGCTACAGTGATTAAGACAGATAGAAAAACAAAGGAGTGCATAGTAGATTGCAATATATATAAGATATAGAAATATAGATAGAAAAATCAATGAATGAAATATCAGAGGCCAGAACAGAGCCAGGCATTAATGGCCACTGGATACCTGAGGGGTGGCACTCCAGAGCAGTGGAGAAAGGATGGTCATTTCAATAAATGGCACTGGTTGTCCATATGGAAACAAAAGTGAGACTTGACTCCTGCCTCACACCATCCACAAAAATTAATTCTAGATGAACCATAGAAGTAAATAAGAGAAAACAATAATGCTTTTAGAAAATGTATAAAATAATATCTTTATGGTTTCTGGGTAGGGAAAGACTTTGTAAACAAGACACACAAAACAAATACAAAAAGCACTTATAATAAAAGAAAAATGTGATAAATTTGGCTACTAAAATTAAGGACTTCGAGTCACCCTAAGACATCATTAAAAGCATGAAAGAGCAAGCCACGTAGAGAAGACATTTGCAAAACACATAAAACTTATGAATTTCATATCAAGAGTATATAAAGAATTCCCACAACTTATTAAGGAAAAGAGATAATCTAGTATAAAACAGCAAGAAATTATTCAAATGGCCAATAAACATGAGTATATATACTCAACATCATTAGTTTATCAGGGAAATGCAGATTAAGACCATAATGAGCTTACCACTCTATACCCACCAGGATGGCAACAATGAAAAGACACTGTACCAAGTTGGTAAGGATATGGAATAACCATAACTAGACTTCTCATACACTATAGTTAGGAATGAAAATTGATAACAATCACTTTGGAATGATCTAGTAATATTGATGATAATTTACACCCTGAGAGCCAGCATTTATACATTTACACTCCTAGGCAGTGTGACCAACTATACTAGTTTGCCTGGGACTGAGGGTTTCCAGGGATGTGGGGCTTTCAGTGCAAAGCAAACCAGGGTGAAGTGGCTCCTCTCCTAGGTATACATCTGATAGGTTTAAAAGTAAATGCGTACCAGGAGTCATGTACAAGAATCATAACAGTGATGTGATATTCAATAGCCCCAAACATGGAATAACCAAAATGTCCATCAACAACAAACAGATCAGCTATAATGTCTTCAGTCGGTGGAATACTATCAATAAAAAGGAACAAACTACAGCTATCACAACAAAGTGGCTCACAAACAGTATTAAGCCAAAGAGGGCAGACATAGAGTTAACACTATATATAATTCCATTTGTGTATATAGTTCAAAATCAGGCAAAACAAAGCTGTCATGTTTAGATGCACATTTAGACAGCAAAAGTAAAATAAATGTAATGCAGTGCTTACATAAAAGCCAAGGGAATGGTTGCTGCCCTTCCCAGAAGGCTGTGACTGGAGACTGGCCCTTGCAAAGCTTCTAGGGAACAGACAATGTCCTGTCCTTGGACCTGAGTAGAGACAGATGTTTGCCTTATGGTAATTTATTAAGATATATATTTTTATGCTGTTTGCTGGATGTGTTCTATTTCCCAAGAAGACAAAGGTTTAATGAATGAAAATAAGCAACAATGAGGAAGGTCTATAGTACTGATATAAAGAGATCTCCAAGCTGTTATGAGTGAAAAAAATGCAAGGGTGCTAGGGTATAAGAGCAATTCTCAAACTTTAGCTGGATCAGACTCACCTGGAGAACTTGTTAGAACCCAATTTGCTGGGCCCCACCTACAGAGTTTCTGTTTCAGCCTGGGGTTGAGCCCGAGAATCTGCATTTCTAACAAGTTCCCGTAGAGCCTGTCAGATCCCTGCTGATCTGGGACCACACTTGGGAAACTACTAGTATCTTATATGCTAGCTACCATTTGTTTAAACAAAAGGGGTCTCTTTGTAGCAACGTATGCAAGGAACCAGCAACAATGGTGGCCACTGGGGAAGGGGAGCTGGGGCACCATCAGGCCTCCTGGGTACCCTCCAAAGAGAGCAGAGTTTTGAAAGCTGGGATGGGAACCCAGAAAATCGATCACCCAGTTTTACTGTGGATTTAGGAACAGTTGAAAAAGAAGGAAATGAAAGGTTTCAGGGTGGGAGGAGGGAGTAGAGTGGTAAGAAAAGTGATTGGCAGAGAGGAGGTTTTTGAAGGAAGTTAGTTGGATAGATGTAAACACAGGTAGGGGTGGGACTGTATGCTTATGTGAGCCTTCAGCAGTGGCTCAGTAGTGACCAGCTGGCAGGTTTGGGGCCTTACCAACCTGAGGAGACACCATTAGGGTCTGAGGCCTCTAATGCCCTCGTGAACGTTTCCTTGGCTTTCTCTGGGGATCTAGTAATTCGGAAACAGAAAGTGATGGGGGGATGGAGCTGGAGGAGCAAGAGGAGGAGGCAGCCGTCCTTTGCCTGTGCTCCCTGAGCGAGTGGGTAGGAAAGAGGTGGAGAGAAACCCTGGGCTCCCACATGGACTTCTGAGGATGAGGGATTCTGCAGGAAACTGGGGAGCATGGAGGAAGGGGGGAAAAATTAGACAGAGGGAAGTCCCATGGTTCGACTAATTTTGGCATCTTTTCACCCTAGGGACCACATTTAAAAGCCCCCTGGAAGTCTTTGCAAAGATAGAGGATTGCTATGGGTTGGGCTCGGGGCAGAACCACTTCATCAAGGAAAGTCAGTGGGAACAACAAGCAGCCATCTTCCACGCCTCCTACAAGAAGTACCTGGATGAGAAAGGGGAGGAGGAGCCACTCAGGTGAGTGGGAAGGAGCACTCTGCTCCCAGGGAGCCCTGGGGCACGTGCAGGAATCAACCCAAGCCCTTGAACTCATCTGAGGTGTAAAGGCTCCTCTTGATTTGGGGAATTTTTCCAAGAGTTTCAGCAGATCTTTTGAAAAGGTGTGTGGAGATTGTTCAAATACAGTTAGAACAAAGGTGGATCACATTGTGGATTTCAAAGAGGGGGTAGGCATGTATGGAGATAAGGAGTAGAGTTTATTTTAGTATTTTATGCCCAGCCCTCATCTCTTAAATTTTTTCCCCTGATTATCTAGACAACACAGAAGACCCTAAAGACAGAAATGAAAGTCACTACTATTCAGATTTTCTCCATTTCTATCCAGGCTTGCTAGCTATTTATTTATTTATTTATAAAAGATTTTATTTATTTATTCATGAAAGACACACACAGAGAGAGAGAGAGAGAGATAGAGACAGAGACACAGGCAGAGGGAGAAACAGGCTCCATGCAGGGAACCTGACATGGTACTCGATCCCGGGGTCTCCAGGATCACACCCTGGGCTGAAGGCAGGCGCTAAACCGCTGAGCCACCCAGGGATTCCCTATCCAGGCTTTTTAAACATAATATATTCATGTATAATTCCTGAAATACCTTCTAGCAGCGGGTATGGTTCATGAACCCCCTGCTGTGATTGTAAAAAACCGAGCCCAAGTCTTTAAAGAGTGCAGTGGAGCTGGTTTTAGGAACTAGCTCTCCCCACAGCTAAGCTGAACCTCAGGGATGTTCTTGCTTCACATAGGAAGCGGAGCCTCTCATCTTGCTGTGAAGTGCACCTCCAATTTTCTCACTTCAGGACACAGACTCCTAGGGCTGCACCCTCATCGCAGCTGCTTGATACCTGAACTAGGCCCCAGTGAGGTTCAGGGGTGCACTGCCTTGCAGGGTAGTTGGGAGTTTTGCAGGCTAGCTGTTAAACTGCTGGTAGTGTCTGTAGTGAGAGTCTTTAAACCCCAAGAAACTATAAATCAGGAAATTTTTTTTTTTTTCGTTTTTTTTGGGTTTTTTAGAGCAAACTTAGCACACCACTCATTGGATTGTCCCCAGCATAAGCGACCATTATTCATGTCAGCCAAGTCTGGTCACTACAGAGAAAGTTCTACTCAGTGCTGGGTGCTGTTGCCAGTCTGGGAGTGACTCCTGCAGCCCTGCTTGCCCTGCCCTCACCAAATTCCAAAGTCTGCAGCCACCAGACCCAGCACGTAAAATGTGATTTACCTTATGGCCCTATGCTCCTGGAAAGGTCCATCCTAACATTCCCTTCATAAACCCATTTCTAATTTTAGTGCCAAGCCTCTGCCAGCATCTCTCCTGGCCAAGGAGTCTGCCATGGCTCTGACTAGTGTCTCTTTTTTTCTCAGCATGGCCTCATTCCATTTCCTCCTTCCTAGCAGCATAATTGCAATGCCAGCAGAAGTCAAGAGCCCCTCAGGTAAATGAGCACGAAGCAGGTGGTTATCCTGGGCAATGATCCACTCAAGGGAATGCCTCAGCAAACCATACATGATGGGAGGGAATGAGGCAAAATGTGTGTCACCTGCTTCGCAGTTGGAGCTTAACAGTTTCTGGTTGGACATTAGTCATCCAGATTCCTTGATAATGGAGTTGGGCATTGTTTTCAGGGAGTGACTTGCCACAGAGGAGGGTATGAGCACATATCCTGCCAGGCTGCTTCTGGACAGGAATTCATTTTGTGGAAAATGTTATTTAAAGCACTGACAGCCAAGAGGACGTGAATTATCTAGAAGATGTGAGAGCAGCTGAGGGGCAGTGTGACTGTCCTCCCCACCCAGGAAGGCGAATTGTCCCTAGGAACCACCCTTCCAGGGGTGCCCACCCCTTCTGTTGGGTGCTGCCCATTAGAACAGGCTACTTTTGATTTCAAACTGAATTCCTCTTGAGCCAACACTTTCCGTACAAACCAGAGGGGACTCAGATTCTTTACATGACACCCCTTTCCTCTTTTTCTTTCCCAGGAGTAGCCTGTGTCCTTGGCATACATTGGACTGGAAGTCACAACTTCTTCCTCTATTCGCTTAACCGAACTCTGAAGGATAAAGTCGGTACTTTGGGATGGGAGTTGCCTAAGCGGGCTCTCAGAACACGTCCTCCTCCAGCTTAGTTGAGGGCATGTGACTGACATGTCACTTCAGAGGACCAGAGACATGCCAGCAGAAGCAGGTGGCTCAGTGGCTGTGGTGTCACTGTGAGGCTCTGTCTCTGAACAGTCCCGTTTCTTAAAGAGAACAGGTCAATAGGGACAAAGCCCAGTCAGGTCCACAGAGCTCCTGTGGCAGCGAGGTAAAAAAAGACATGGCATCAGAGGCCAGATCCAGCCCTGGCCCAACAGCCTGCAAGCTGTGTGCTGTCAGGCCAGTCACCCCTGCCCCAGTCCTGTCTTCTCATCTGAAACAGAGCTAATTCAGGACACCACCCCTGTCCCTTGCTCACACTTGTCATAAATAGGAGAATCCCGAGGGTCTCAACATAGGCAAGCTCTCGGAAATTGAAAGGCACTTTGGAAATATGGTGGTTATTTGGTTTATACAGACTCATGGAAGCAGTTGCATGAGCACACTCACCCTGTGGTAATTCCGTGAGCTGTACACATAGGTCAAACTTTAGAATTGTCCTTTAAAAGTAACATTTAAAAATAGGCAAAGGAAGACTCTCTTTCCTATCATCCCTCTATCTCCCAGGCAGCATAGCTTCCAACCTCAACCTCTGTACCGACTGGCTGGGACCCTGGGCAGGTCGCTTACATCCTGCCTTAGTCTCCTCATCAATGAAATGGGGGTATTATGGGCCCCCCTCAGGGGACCCTTGTGAGAATTCACCGGAAGGAGGCATGTAAAGTGCTTAGCACAGTGCTTAGCACCTAGTAAGCACTCATTCCATGTTAGCTGCAGTCGAATAGCAGCATGACCCATTGTTTTATCCTGAGGAAGGAGACAGCATTGCAGAGAGGTGAGAGGGATGGTGAGCCCAGACAGGCAGACTAGTGTGGGTCTTGGGCTGCACACATAGAGGTGATGTGTAGGTGCAGGGACTGGGGGGGCAGCCTTGTGCATGGTGTCCTCCCTGCAGACCCAGAGGGTGTGTGGCCCTGTGCTGCGCCCATTGCTGTCTCTCAGCTCAGCTATACCTGCTCCTACCTGTTGATTGCCTGTGAGGATGGCGTGCTCACACTGTGGGACCTGGCCGAAGGTGAGCCCCCCACCTCTGCCTAAGCCCTGGATGGGTCTCTGGGTAATGAGAGTCCCGGAGCGCAGGGATGTCTGCAGGCGCTGGGCCTTCTGTTAGTTACTGCCTTCTTTTGTCAGCTTGGGGAGGTGGTCTTGCTTTCCCTTCATTCAGCCATTCAATAGACACTTCCTGAACTTAATATGCTCTGATGGTTTCCATTCTCTGTGTATTTATTGAGCGCTTGCTCCATACCTGGCACCAGACCAAGGCCTGGAAGTCTGTCCATTACCTCATTATCACACTCCGGTGAGGAGGTGTCTTCCAGCTCAGGGTGTGAGATCCTGGCAGTCTCAGCCCTCCTCCCTCTATCCCCCAGGCTCTCAAAATAAACATGTCTTCCTTGCTGCTATTCTACCCTGAGCCTGGTCAGCAGGAACCTCACTGGTGTGCAAGCTAAGAGACCTACAGTGTGGGCAGGGCAAGATCAGCTATTCTGGGTGGGTGGCACCTTGCTAGAGTCCTGGGGTCCCAGGGTCCCCAGGGAGAGAGTAGATGAAGGGGCAGAGGGAGATGGAGAAGCAGACTCCCCATTGAATGAAGAGCCCTCGAGATCCCTGGGTGGTGCAGCGGTTTAGTGCCTGCCTTTGGCCCAGGGCGCGATCCTGGAGACCCGGGATCGAATCCCACGTCGGGCTCCCGGTGCATGGAGCCTGCTTCTCCCTCTGCCTGTGTCTCTGCCTCTCTCTCTCTCTCTCTCTCTGTGACTATCATAAATAAATGAATGAATGAATGAATGAATGAATGAATGAATGAAGAGCCCAACAGGACCTAGATCCTAGGACCCTGAGATCATGACCTGAGTCGAAACCAAGAGGCAGATGCTTAACTGCCTGAGCCACCCAGGTGCCCTGGGAGTGTCTCCTTCTTACCAAATGTTTTTAGAAGTAATGACTGAATCCCTGGTTTGTCATTTTTTAGAGTAGAGGGGGGTTGTCTTCCCTGGCAGCCTTCCTAAGGCAGCACATTGGTGAGAGTCCGGGACAGTGCCCTGTTTATTGGTGGCCTCAGGGAGGCTTATGTCAGATCAGTTAAGTGCCTTCCTTACCTGAGCTACTTCCACCTGAAGAATTCCATGGTTGTTTCCAATAGCGGGCACTCCGCCTACATGGTAGAAAGATAAACATGGCTATAGGCCCTCTTGAACTTGAGCAAGAGTTACAGCACCCACAGTGTTCTTTTTATTTTTTTTTAAGATTTTATTTATTTATCCATGAGAGACACAGAGAGAGAGGCAGAGACACAGGCAGAGGGAGAAGCAGGCTCCATGCAGGGAGCCCGACATGGGACTCGATCCTGGGTCTCCAGGATCAGGCCCTGGGCCAAAGGCGGCGCTAAACCCCTGAGCCACCTAGGCTGCCCCCGACAGCATTCTTAAAATAGCTGAAGATTCATCATGGGCAGAAGAATGATCCTAATTTCACATTCACTTGCCCAATAGCTTGCTTTCATTTTTCTGGGTATTGATACATTCTGGATATTGCTTGGCTACACACACACTTCCCTCTCATTCTCCGAGAACCACCCCATCACCTAACCCCTCGGGGGTTGCCCTACCACCTTGCCCTACCACCCCTCCTCCATGAGGCTGGTCCTCTTCATTCCCTGTGCCTCTCCATCCTTAGGAGGGGGGCTCTTCTCTCCCACTGGGCATTGGGGTTCTCTGGTTTCACTCTCAGAGGGCTCTCCCTCATATACCTGCTGATCACAGACCCTGTGCGCATGGCTGCATCATCCTCTACCTACTTATCTGACCTGCCTGTAACATTTTTTTTCTCCAGGTTTCCCACTTGGGGTCGTTGCTCTTCCGGAGGGATGTTTCTGCCAGAGCATTCACTTCCTAAAATACTTCTTAGTCTACAAAGGACAGAACGTGTATCCTGAGGGTCCCTTGAAATCCCAAATCCCACAATGTGTGGTGCTGTGCACAGATTCTTCCCTCCATCTTCTGACAGCCAAGGGGACCCAAGTGCCCACCATCAGCGAGCTTGTTGAGAGGTTGGTAATTTGAGTGCAGGACAGGGTAGATGATCTGCCAGACAGATGACGCCATTCAATAAGGAGAAACCAACCCCCTCCCCAGCAGGAGTCCACTTGCTCTGTAGTCACCACACTCCCTGAGAACCTCAGGATCCCCGCTCTCTTTCATGTATGGGTATCTATGCAAAACTTGTGTCACAAACTTGTATGATGGTGTAAATGACACCTTTGTGTCCCATGTGACCAAGAACAGTGTTGTGTCTACCAAAATAACCTTTTATCAGTTTCCTCAAGTGTCTTTTTTATTTTTATTTTTTATTTTTTTTTATGATAGTCACACAGAGAGAGAGAGAGAGAGAGAGAAAGAGAGAGAGAGGCAGAGACACAGGCAGAGGGAGAAGCAGGCTCCATGCACCGGGAGCCCGACGTGGGATTTGATCCTGGGTCTCCAGGATCGCGCCCTGGGTCAAAGGCAGGCGCCAAACCGCTGCACCACCCAGGGATCCCGTCTTTCTTTTTAAATTGTGAAACACTTTATGTATGCAAATGATGTATATAATATGTATGTGTGTATATTTAGGGTGTATCTATACCACCTAGGAGTACACATTATATACACACATATATACACACTATATATATATTCTATATAGTCTGTGTGTGTGTGTGTGTGTGTGTGTGTGTGTGTGTAGAGAGAGAGAGAGACACAGAGCAAGAGAGAGAGAAACTCCCATGTAAGAAATAGATAATCTTTGATTCAGTTAAGGCTCTCTGTGTGCTTTGTCCCCGGTCACACCCCTTATCTATTGCTGTGTATAACAAACCACTCTACAATTTAATGACTTGAGAAAACAGTCATTGTTGGGATGCCTAGGTGAAGCACCACCATGAGCCCAGGGTGTGATCCTGGAGGCCCAGGATCAAGTCCCACATCGGGCTCCCTGCATGGAGCCTGCTTCTCCCTCTGTCTGTGTCTCTGCCTCTCTCTTTGTGTCTCTCATGCATAAATAAATAAAATCTTTAAAAAAAGAAAAAAAAAGCCTAGAATCTGAGGTGGGTTAAAAAAAAAAAAAAGAAAAGAAAACAGTCATTGGTTAGCCCCTAACACTGTAGGTCAGCAACTTGGGCCAGGCTCCGATGGGCCACCCTTCCACGAGTCTTGCTCAGGCTCTCACGTGTGCCTCAGGCAGCATCTGGCAGCTCAGCTGGGGGCTGGATGGTCTGAGATGACCTTGCTCACATAGACGGCAGGTGGCTGGGACTCTTGGTTCTCCTCCTTATGGCTAGTCCTGTGGGCTGTCTCAACCTCCATCACCTGGCAGCCTACAGGGTCCTCCCAGCAAGCAGGGGCAGCCACGATGCACAAACGCTTTCCAGGCCTCTGCTCCAGTCATCCTGGACAGAGCACATTATGTGGCCACACCTGCAGTCAAGCAGTAGGAAAACTGACTCCACCTTTTTATTTATTTTAAAGATTTATTTATTTTTGAGAGAGAGCATGAGCAGGGGGAGGGGCAGAAGGAGAGAATCTTTCAAGCAGACTCTGCTGAGCAAGGAGCCCAATGCGGGCTGGATCCCAGGACCTGATCATGACCTGAGCTGAAACTGAGAGGCAGCGCCCGCCCCTTGACTCCACTTTTTGATGGGAGTTGCTGCCAAATACCATGGCCAGTTTCTTTTTCAACCTACAACGTCATTTTCCAAAATTCATCATTCGCCTTTCTGCAAGAATTAATCACATGTATCTCCAAGTAACATGTCCTTTAGCTGTGCATATTTGGGGGATTTGTAAATGGAATCATGCTCTATGTATTCTCCAGCTTGTTTCTCAGCGCTGTTGCTTCTAGAACTTGCTCTGCGACCTTGCTCACAAGAGTTGCACATGTTGGTGAATGCAGCTACGTTTATTTTCCCTGCTGTACCGCAGCCTGCCATATAACAGACCACAAAAGGCACTCTCCTAACAGTGGATGATTAGATTGTCCCCAGTGTCTGCTACTCAGAAGAGTGTACCAGAGTGTCTCTGGGATGTATGCCCAGGAGAGGCTAGCACAGCCTGGACTTTTCCAGCATGAATGTCTGTGTGTCTCGTTTCTTGCAGGCCCGTGAAACATCCAGAGGAGGCCATCTGTGCAGTGGCCCCGGTTCAAGCCTTCCCCGGCACAGTAGGTTCCTCATGGCCCTCACTCCTCTTCAGTAAATCTGTTCACTTTTCCTTCAAAAATTATCTGTCGAAGGTCTGTCAAGTGCTAGGCACCACACTACCCCTGGGGTATGCGGGATAAAAGAGTAAGCCACTGCCCTGGTGGGGCACACGGTTCAGCTGGAAAGACAGACGAATCACCAAGCAGCTGCCCTGGGAGATGAGAGAGGCCATGCAGCATCCTGGCATCCCACACTGGATGCCACAGAGCAGAGAGAGGGGTCACTGACAGCCTGTGGAATTTGGTGGGGGTGGCTGCTTTCGGGAGGTGGTGACAGGACAGATGAGGTGGAGAGGTTAAGGACAGACTCCCCCATATTTGAGTGCAAGGGAAGGGAAATGGTGTGGTGGCTGGGAGAGGATGAGATTGGGGCACACCTAGCATGCTCATCTGCAGGGAGGAAGGGGCCCAGGCAGGAGAGAGACCTATCTTGGATCTCAGGCCAAGAGGGGCCGCTGGATTGAGCAGGGGTCCCAAGGACAGGCAGGAGGAGAGCCAGCTCCTCAGCAGGGGGCTGCTAGTTCACTCGAAGAGAAGCCAGGGCAGAAGGAGGAAGCACTGCTCAGGATCAGACGCAGCACCTGGAGGGCCTGTTGTTGCTGGGGTCACCAGAGAAGTACACACACGTGTACACACACAAATATGTGTACACACACATACACAGACACACACACCTCTGCTCCCTGGACAGCTCTTGGTGCCTGAAAGCAAAGCAGTTCTATTGCCAGTTTTTATGTCCAGCTGCTTCTCTTGCTCCAAATGGAGGTGACCAAGAAATCCCCGTCACCATCTCTTTGCTTCCCAGGTGCTGATCTTTTGCAGGAATGGCTCTGTACAGCTCATGGATGTGGCCAAGCCTCAGATCATCTGTGCCTTTGCTCCACCCAGAACTTACCATCTGGTGGTCCCCTGGAAGCCTGTGTTTGTCGTGTCTTTGCAACATCCATGTTTCCTGCTCCGAGGTACAGGAGGGGGACCCTGGGGGCTGCTGCCCAGACCTGTGGCCTGGTAGTTCCCTGACACCTTCTGTCCCCTCCCAAAGCACAGAAGGATGCCCCCAATCTCTTACCCCTTCTTTAGACCCCTCCCCACAGGCCAAAAGGACATAGCTGCTGAGCCCTCACTAGGCACATAGCTAATAGGCAAGGTCTTCTCTCTGGAATCCTGCTGCTCCAGATCAAGTGAGCCCCTCACAGCTTAGCCCCAGTGACCAGGCCTTTACAAGCAGACAGCAGCCCCCCTGTACCCTCCCAGCCCACAGAAAAGGTCATCACTCCACAGAACGTGCACTCTTGTTTCATCTCAGGAGACCATCCAGATGAAATTGAATCTGACGACACCAAGGACATCCAGAACTCCATCTTCTACTTTAATCTCGAGGCCTACCCACTCCTGGAAAACATCTCAAGAAATCACACCATTCCTAAAATGGACATAACCGAGAACATGGCTTTCACTCAGGTGTTGCCCTTGGAGAAAAGATGTGAGGATTTCCTTGAGAGAAGGTAGAGTCTTGGGTCTGCTTCCCACCCTGCACCTGGGGTTGTCTCTGTTTTTTTGTTTTTTTTTTTTTTAAGATTTTATTTATTTATTCATGAGAGACACACACAGAGAGAGAGGCAGACACACAGACAGAGGGACAAGCAAGCTCCATGCAGGGAGTCCAATGTGGGCCTCGATCCTGGGTCTCCAGGATCACACCCTGGGCCGAACGTGGCACTAAACCGCTGAGCCACCCAGGCTGCCCTGGGGTTGTATCTGGATGGAGGACTAGTGGAGTTTGTTTGGTAGTAAGATCCATCTAGCATTTCTATCCCCCCGTCAGCGGGGACCCCACTCACTATATCAGAGTCCAGGAGCCACACTCTCATTCCCATTCAGCTTGGTAGAAAAGGAGCAGTGGGTTCAGACTGGTAAAGGAGGACTGGCAGTTGCTGTTTTCTCCAAGTCCAGACTGTCTTTTCTGTCTGCTTTCTCAGTCCTTTTCTTTTTTTAAAATCATATTTGGATTTTCAGACAGAGTCATCTAAGGCAGGGGCCAGCCAACATCATGCTGAGGGCAAGTGTGGCCCATGCCCACTTTTGTGACTAAGGTGTTACCAGAACAGTCACACCTGTTTGTTACGTCTTACCAAGGCTGCTCGTGGGCTACAACAGCAGAGCTGAACAGTGCCAGCAGACACCATATGACTCATAAAGCCGCCTCATTGGCCATCTGGCCCTTTATAGAAACTGTTTGCCAGCCCCTGGTCCAAGCTCCCTCTGCTGTATCCAGCAGCTGGACAAATGGTTAGGCCATGCATCTCTCTCCTTTCTGCTAACCTAGTCCTGTTAGGACTCTGCTCACAGCCCCTTCTGCTGCAGAAGCATAAAGAGCTGTGCTCTCTCAGCTCTGGAGAGGCAGGTGCCTCCTCTAGTCCATCCACCACAAATTTTCAGCAGCTTGAAAATTCATGTTGATGATTTGTGTTGTAATTGACCATACACTTTGGGCGGGAAGGGGTCACCAGTGGAGTCCTGGATTCTCATCCTGAGCCTGCCACTACAGAGCTGACTCCCCTGGCCCCTTCCCTTCCAGGGCCTTCTATAGTGTCCACTCTGGGACTCTGTGATCTCTCCAGTCCACATAACATTGCTTTATGATCACTTCCCTTTTTGGCTCTAGAGGAACCAAGTGGGCCAGCTAGGATACTCGGGTCTGAAATCAGATGCCACCACTTACTAACCTTAAGATTTTGTTGAGTCCCATAAACTCCAAGAGCCTCAATTTCTTTGTTAATCCAAAAAAAGATTTGTCGAACACCCACAGTGCACCAGGCTGTGCTGTGGACTCTTCAACAATGGCTGGCCGCCAGGTGTTGTAGGAATTCGAAAGAGGATACATGTCAAGTGCTGGGCACAGGGTGGTCACTCAATAAATGGTAGATCCAAGAATGATGATGGGTTAATCCCAGTTGGTTCCCCCAGGGAAACGCTAAACACCACCGCCAAGTGGCGCCATGGCCCCCACAGCAGCATTTACCTGTGGCCTTTGGTTCCTTCCTGGCTGTGGTGGACTGCCTGATGGCTTTCGGTATCTCCTGGAGGGAAGTAGGCCCATTCATCAGGAGAGGGGGATAGCCTGTGGATCTTGAGGAGGACAGCGAAGAAGGAACTTTTCTCTGGACTGAAGATCTACCAAGATTTCCCAAGAGTGTTTTGCTGTTCTCACACGGAGGGTTCTTATTTTGACCCTCAATGGCTTGATTTGTCCTGAGGATATGCAGCTGAAAAATTTAGGGCCAAATAAAGTCTACAACCAGCTTTCAAGCAGACCAGGGAAACATTTAGAGAGAGGAAGAGAAAATGTGAACCAGTAAACCAGTAAAATGTGAACTAGTAAAACCCAGGAAAATATTCACAGAAAGAAAGAGAGACACACAGAATGTTCACAGGTGGTGAATATAGGCACAGGTTCATTGTACTATTGCAAAAAGTTTGAATTTTTTCTAAATAAAAGATGAGGACAGGTTATAAAGTATTATTTACAGTATAACCCTGATTTTGAGTAAAAGAAGACTGGAAGCGTGTATACCGATTGCAAGGGTAGTTATATTTGGGTGCTGAGGTATGTGTGATTTGTTTCTTTGTATTTTCCCTCTTTGCAGCTTTTCTACCAAAAAAAAAACATTATTTTGGAAAATTTAAAATAATGGTTAAAAAAAATCAAGAGTATGAATGTAGGTCATGGCTGTAGTGAGACTGTTCTCACAGGAGGTCCAGGCATGGAACGTTCTAGAGCTCTTTTTTGATGAGGCCCAGAGAACTCTTTGTTTAAGGAGCTGATCTCCGTTTCTGCATTTCAGTCTGGCCTCACTTTTGTTGGCCTAAAAAGGGTGAGCCTTCCCACTTGATCCAGAAGCCAATGGGGGGAACAGACCCCAGGCCCACATTGCCAACCCCGGGAGGCTCACCTCCTGCCTGGCAGCAGAGGGTCCTGCCAACCCAGGCTGCTCAAGTCCCTGGTTGACAAGTCCCATCCTCAGCCATGGTATAAGTGGAGATTAGCACTTGGACGCCCATCAGAGGAGCCCTACTTAGCCCCTGAAATTTGCTTCAAGCAGAACTACTTCTAACGGAGCACTTCCCCACTGGGGGGAAAAAATTATTCGTTATTTCTAATGGAAGTTATATGTGCACTTGTAGAAATTTGGAAAACAGGACAATGCAAAAAAAATTTTTTTTTAAATAACATCACAAACCCCCTAGCACTGCTGTTAATATGTTAGTGCATTTCCTTCAGTGTTTTTATTAAGCTGAGATTCTGTTTCATGTTGAGTTTTTCAGTCTGGTTTGGTGTCACTCCAGAATATAAGTTAATTATTTTTTAAGAAAAACTTCCTTGTAAAAAAAAGAAGAAAAACTTCCTTGTAAATACGGTTTTTAATGCCTCTGGAATTTCCATGAAAGAGTTGTGTCTACAATCTGTCTCTCCACTCCCCTGCGGTTGGTCTGCTCTAATAATGACAAGGCCCTTCTGCCCTGCCCTCCTTCAGTCTGTGTTCCTGTGGGAACGGGACTCTTCTGCATTCCCTTTGTCCAAATATCTTTCCTCTCTGTCAACACAGCTTAGCCCTTAGGTCCCATACCCCAATTCCTCCCTGGGAAGGCCCCACAGCCGCTGAGAAGGTGGAAAGGACTGCCTCCCAGGAGCCTTCTGCAGAGGAGAGGGCTGCAGGGCCTGACCAGGTGGGCATCAGGGGGCCAGGGGCAGGGCTTGGGAGCTTGGGAACAGAAAAGCTTACGGAAGTGCTCACTGGGCTCGGGGCCACAGCAGGAGCTAGGAGGGGTCACACTGTGGTTGGTGCCAGCTTGAGCCACAGCAGTTTGGGCCTGATGGCAGTGTTCGAATTATATCCCTTGTGGCAACCTATTTTCCAGATTGGATGCCAGCAATAAACTGGAAAATGTTGATTTAAAGAAGGCTTTTCCTGTTCTGCTGCTTGGAGATCTGATATCTGGGGCTTTCCCAATGAGGAGCCTCTACCCCAATATTTTAGTTTGAATTTTTTTGTTTTGTTTTGTATTAGAGAGAGAGTGTGTGTGTACGTGGGGTGAAGGGGGGAGACAGAGGGAGAGGGAGAGATAATCTTAAGCAGGCTCCGTGAGGCTCAATCTCATGACCCTGAGATCATGACCTGAGCCAAAATTAAGAGTTGGACTCAACCGACCGAGCCATCCAGGCACCTGTTATTTTCAAAACTTTCAAACCTACAGCAGCTTTGAAAGAAAAAGTCACTGACCATCCACAAACCCATAACTTAGACTCTGTCCTTAATGTTTTCCTACTGTTTATCACGCATATCCATTATATGTCCCAAAGGTTTTCATCTCTTTTTTCCATCTTTTTATTCCTCATGTCTGAAACAGCTTCTGTTGGCTCTAAAACTAGGTGAAATTTCAAGGCAATGGGTTTATGTGGCAATTGACTCAAAGTTTCAGACTTGCAATAATCTGTCCAAATTGTTTTCACAAAACCGCACTTGGGACTTTTATAAACAGCCAGTGTGAAAGGGAGCCTGCCTTTGGGGCTTTAAAAGGAGGCTGGTTAGCATCAAATATGTGTCTCCACCCCCCACCCCGCCACCCCTTCCCCAAGGCCTGGCTTCTGTTCCCATCCAGCCCCAGTTCCCAGGCACCATTTCCTGGTCTGCCATCTCTGCCTGGGTCTAACTGGATCACAAGACAGAAATTTCTGGACTCCAGGAAACAGAAGCAGAGTGCCCCTTTCTCTTTCTCTCTCTCTTCCCTTTGAAATACAAAGCCCAGCAAGATTCAGGTTCTACATAGCCAGCTTTCTGCCAGAAGGTGGGCTTCTGGGGTAGCCCAACAGGCCAGGTCCACAGGGCCCCTGGCTTCCTTGGCCAGGGCAGGCAAGAATTGATGGCTCATTACATTTTTTATTGATTGATTGATTGATTGATTGAGACAGAGCACAAGCAGGGGGACGGGCAGAGGGAGAGGGAGAAGCAGACTCCCCCACCGAGCCCAGGTCCCTGGGACCTGAGCCAAAGGCAGATGCTTAACTGACTTAGCCACCCAGGCGCCCCTATGTTTTTCTCTCTCCTTCCTTGACTTGCTTTGGATATTCTCCCCAAGCATGAGTTCATTTTCTTTTGATTTTAAGAATTCTTCATCAATGTGTTGTGAATCATTTTGTCCTGGTTTGTTTTGAGGTAGGAGAAAATTTGGTTGCTCATCTAGCCAAAGAGAAGTTTCAAGTGTCAGATGGCTGGAGTCTTCCATCTTCTTCTCCCTTAGGCTTCACTGAGAGGTGGGTGTAAAGAGCCTCAAATTTGGGGTGCAAGCTCTGCAGTATGACTGGGTCACAGACTAGGGGCCTCTAGCTGTGTGATGGGACAGGCGGCAGTGTCTTTGTGCATAAAACCAGTGACAGCTGTATCTCTGCATAGGACATTATGGCGTTTGCAGTAAAGGCTAGCCATGACTTATCATTAGATCATAGAGAAAGTCCTTCTCCGCACCAACATTATGTTTTGAAAATCATCCACGTTGTCTTGAACACATGAATGGCTTTATTTTCAGGCTTCCTTTTATCTTATTTTTTAAATTTAAATTCAATTTATCAACATATAGTGTAACACCCAGTGCTCATCACATCACGCACCCTCCTTAATGTTGGGCTTCCTTTTAAAACTTGCCCTAGTTTTGTCTATTCAACAGCCTTGTGGATGGTTGCTTTTTTTTTTTTTTTTAAGATTTTATTTTTAAGTAATCACTATACCTCCTATGAGGCTCAAACTTTCAACCCCGAGATTAAGAGTCGTGTGCTCCAGTGACTGAACCGGCTGGGTGCCCTTGGATGGTCGCTTATTGAATCCATGTTGTTTTGACCTCCTGACCCAGAAATTTCACTTACACTAATTTATCATCGGCAGAAGTATGATTATAATTAACCTTTATTGAGCATGTACTGTGTGCCAGGTACTATATGCTAAGTGCTCTGTAGGCATAATCTTATTTTTCTTACTGTTATCACTACCCCCACTGCACAGTGAGAAAGCTGAGGCTGACAGAGGTCAAATTGCCCACCCAGGGTTACCAGCTTGTAGGTGAACTCAAGCACTGTGAGTTCAAAGTCTGAGGGTGGAGACCCCTGGGTGGTTCAGTGGTTGAGCATATGCCTTTGGCTCAGGTCGTGATCCTGGGGTCCTGGGATCGAGTCCCACATCAGGCCCCCTGCGAGGAGCCCGCTTCTCCTTCTGCCTATGTTTCTGCCTCTCTGTCTCTCTCTTGAATAAATAAATAAAATCTTTAAAAAAAAAACAAAACAAAGCCTGAGTGTGTAACATGCACACACACTGCCTCCTCCCTGCCCTTCGCTCCCACATGCAGGCACGGTTGGTTCATTGCAGCCTGGATGGAGCGTTAACAAAAGATTGCCCGAGTGTCAAGATTGCCAACCCCAAGTGTACACATTTGGGAAAAGAAGGTGGCAGGTGTGTGAGTGCCACCTGGAGGCAGTTTCTAGGATACATTTCCAGGACAAACACCAGGGAGCCCAACGGGGGTTGGGGTGGGGGTGGCAGATATTATGCATGTCTATGCTTGTATGCATGAAAACAATTTCCAAGGATTTACAGTGCGCTGTTAATTACAGTTGCTTTGGGAACAGAAAACCAGGATCTGAGGTGAGAGGGAGAGATTGCTTGTAGTTGTATACACACTTGGATTCTTTTTTGTTTTTAAGCAAAGTGAACATTACTTTTTCAAGTAAAAAAAAATTCTAGTGCATTGAGAACCAAATAGGTCTCCGTGAGGATATTCCTTAGCAGGCAAAGCCTTAAAACAGATCCAAAGCTGCCCAGAAGTGGCCCTCCTCCTGCTTGCCTGAAGCATTGTAACAGCCTCTGTGCACTCAAGCACCCCCCAGCAGAAACCTGGCCCGCAGCCCGCACCCCTTCCCCAGAACTAAGGCTTCCTCTGCCCTGCTTACAACAGCCCCATCTGCGTGCAGAATGAGGAATGAACCTTGAGCTTCTCTGATTCTCCTGTACCCATTCATATGCATTTGTTATTTAAAAAAACAAAAAAACAAAAAAACCTCTTATTTTGTAAAAGACCCAACTCAAAGGCCTTCTCTTCCAGGAGCAACCTCCACTCCCACCCCAGGGAAGGGTAGACCCTTCCCCCTTCTAACATTTGAACTCATCAAATGACATTTAAATGCCTTGTATTACAAATGTTCTCTCTCCTGTCCCTCTTAGTACACTGGGGCTACGGGGCTGTTTTAGTGACTCTGGTCCTTCCCACACTCGCACCCATGCCTGTCACCAGTGTAACCAGAAGAGCGTGAGCTCACTCCAAGGTGACTCACAGAGAAATGACACCAGATGAACTGTCCCACAAGTAAACTTGATTTGCAGCAAATGAAGAGATGGCCTGAGTCAGGGTGAATGGGTTCCTTTTATTGTAGGGCTAGGATGAATATTTAGATAGGAAGGCTTGTCGTTGTCTATAGGGTCATGCTGTGCTGTAAGGACACATGCCCGTGCATACATAGTGTATTTATTTTTTAAGATTTTATTTATTTATTCATGAGAGAGACAGAGAGAGAGAGAGAGAGAGAGAAGCAGAGACACAGGCAGAGGGAGAAGCAGGCTCCATGCAGGGAGCCCGATGTGGGACTTGATCCCGGGATCACACCCTGAGCTGAAGGCAGATGCTCATCCACCGAGCCACCCAGGCACCCCAAAATTCTAGTATTATAATGAGGTAAAAGAATCTGTCGGTCCCTCCGTGGGTCACTCCATGGTCCATGTGTGCAGGTGTGAGTTGGGTGTTAAGTGCGAACTGGTCTGGGTTGTCTGAGCCTCTGAAAGTCTATCTGGGCAGGTGTTATTACTTGAGGGGTAGGTTCGGGTTTAATCACAGGATGCTGTGTCCCTCAGTTCTTTTGCTTGAGTTAAGAGATACACTGGAAAGAAGAGCTTAAAGAAAAATGTGAAACAAAAGTCAGTGGGTACAAACAGGTGATCAGTCAAGGTCAGGTCTTGGGGTCCAGCTGGTGTCACTGATAGATGTTCAGGAAGTGTTACTCACCGGACATGCTGGCATTCTGATGTGGCTAATGGGGGTCCATGCACACAGACCATGACTCCCCCAGCACACCGTGCTTTCTATCAGGGGTGGGGGGCATCTCCTGGTTTAGGATGCCCACCCTGTTGTCAGGCAGTAAGGGTGTTCTGAGGGTGGGCTGTGCACCAGGCTGAGTCCTGAGGACACAGACGTGCAGCAGATGTGCCATTTGGAGAATTCTTCTTTTTTGTCTTTTTTTTTTTTATTAGTTTCAGAGGTAGAGTTCAGTGATTCATCGGTTGCAACACCCAGTGCTCATTACATCACATGCCCTCCTTCATGTCCATCACCCAGTTACCCCGTTCCCCCAACTTCCTCACCTTCAGTGATCCCCAGTTTGTTTCCTATGGTTAAGAGTCTCTTATGGTTTGTCTCCCTCTCTGATTTTATCTTGTTTTATTTCTCCCTCTCTTCTCCTATGATCCCGTTTTGTTTCTTAAATTCCATATGAGCGAAATCCTATAATAATTATCTTTCTCCAATTGACTTATTTCATCTAGCATAATACCTTCTAGTTCCATCCACATCATTGCAAATGGCAAGATTTCATATTTTTTGATGGCTGAGTAATATTCCATTGTTTATAGACACCACACCTTCTTTATCCATTTGGAGAGTTTCTTAGATTAGCACAGGGCAGGCAGGGTCTGCCTGGGGACCTAGGAGGAGGAGGAGTGGGGGCACACGGAGTGAAGCAGTTTCCTCTCATCTCCACCTATGCGGCCCACAGTTTCCAGAAGCTGGAGAAGAAGGTGAAAGAGGAGGAGCACTGGACCCGGCTTCACAGGTATTCCTTGATGCTCCAAAGAGAGAACTTCAGGAAGTGACTGGGCTGCCAAAAAGCTTTGCAGTACACAGCCTTCAGGATGCCCTGAGGTCCAGAGACACAATGACAGAGGACAGCAGCTCAGTAGGCCCCAGGGACCTGGACTGGCAGGCTGGGACCTCAGCAAGGGGGAGGTAGGCCCTGGGAGCCTATGCCCCTAAGCCACTTGTTAGAGCCCTCGGTGGGCAGAGGTGCCACCCCAATAAACAATGATACCGTTTCCAGACTCCAAAGTTGCTGTGCTGTGTAACCCTCTCTTCCCACACAGTGCAGACCCCAGCAGGGCCCAGGCAACGATTTCAGGCAGAGTCCCGGGCCTTGTGAGGCCCATTCATCTTCTAGAGAAAGAGAAGGAGAGTCACTTCACTCAAATGAGCAAGACCTCAGGCCACCTCTTTCTCCCCACCCATTTCCTTTCCTTCCCTGTGCCGGCTCATGACCTTTCTGGAATCACTTGGAGAGGCTGAGGTTCTGAGTGGCTGGGCACCTGCCTGAGGTCACAGGGGCCTGAGAGGCAGGGACTGTGGCACTACTGCCCCTTGCCTGCTGGCCTGGACCCTGGAGGATCCCGGGAGCGGGGCTGGAGGACTGGAAGGAGCAGCCCCTGGAACCAGAATACAGGATGCAGAGCACCCCCTCCACCCTGCAGGGGGTTCCCCAGCTCCAGGCCTGTGCCTGCCTCTCTGAGGACATCGTGTGGTGCCTCTGAGAACTGCAGGCAGGTGTCTCGTCTCAGCCTCCCTGTGACCAACTGCAGGTGGGGGCTGTGACCCGCAGTGACCTTTCCCACCTATCTCCTCCTTTGGGTCACACATGCTCCCCACTGCCACGACACCTCCTCCACGGTGCTGGTGCAGACCGCAGAAGGTCCCTGGATGGAGAGGTCCCCCCCTGAGGTGCCTGCCCCTTCCCTTCCCACCTGGAGCAGCAACGACTCCCACAACCACCCTCTTCCTCCACGCAGCTTGCCCTGAGGCCACTCTCTCTCAAGATGAGGGGGGAGAACTTGGGATGATGGCCTTGGCCTTACCCACCACCCGAATGGGACGGGACACCAGCATTTATGGGGCACCTACTATGATGTGTGCTTGCTGTGTGTGCCTCAAGTGATCTTGTGAAATGTCCATATCATCATTACCCACATTTTACAGACAGGAAGTTGAGGCTCGGTTACATGGCCTAGAACAGCCTCTATCAAGCCCTAAAGGACTTTTTCAACATCAAGTGGCAGAGACTCAACTCAAATGAGCTTTTGGGCTGGCTCATGTCAAGTGAACACCCAGGAGCATGATGCTCCCCGTGTAGCTGGGTCCAGGTGTTAGATAACTTCAGGAACCTCTCTCCACCTCTATTCTGATTCCCTTTGCAGGGAGGCCCTCTGCTTGGGTGGCAACACGGCTGCCAACAGCACCCACAGCAAGTGTCCCTTTCTTGATGGTTCTGGGAACATCTAAAGCCTGCTTCTCCCCACCCTGAACCTGGTCACATCCTTGAACCACTCAAGGCCCACTGACTGGGTGGGCCTGTGGCCTGTGCCAGCCCTGGAGGGACATGGAGGTCATGCCCGCCCCAGCTAAGGAGGGGCAGCCATGTGAAGCAAGGAAAGTGCCAGGTCACAAGGGGAGAAGGCAGGAGGGGTGCTGAGCTGGCCAAGACCCCAGAGGTGCCCTGTCTGCCTTCTCCAGAGTCATGTGCTGCCCACATCCCGCTGCTGCCTCGTTTCCTAGTATGGGGAGAGCGGGGAGCAGGAGGGGAGTTGGGGCATTCACAAGGCACCTCCTATGCCTGGTCCACAGGAGGGAGGAGAGGGGAGAGGGGAAGACCGGAGGACCCAGGGCCTGGCCATGTGCAGGGAAATGGGCAGAAGAGGCCTTAGCAGCGCTGAGCAGGGGCCCCACGGCTCTAGCCCCACTCAGAACTGGTGCACCGAGGAGCTGAGTGGGCTGTGCCAGGGGGCCCCAAGGAGGTCCTGGCCCATTGGGGAGCAGAATGCCTCCAAAGCACCAAGAACTTAGGGTGTTCTTGGGGCACCTGGGGGCGCTCAGTCAGTTAAATGTCCAACTCTTGATTTCAGCTTTGGTCATGATCTCAGGGTCCTGAGATGGAACCCCATCTCCTCCACGCTCAGTGGGGAGTCTGCCTGAGATGCTCCCCCTCCCCCACCCTGCTCATGCCAAGTGTGCTCGATCTCTCTCAAAAAAAAAAAAAAAAAAAAAAGGAGAACCTTGTGTCTTCTCAGGAAACTGTTGGAATTAACGTGAGTCAAAGGAGTGCCCACGGTGCCAAACTTAGAAGGCATCAGGCTCAGGGGTGTGCAAATGCAGGGACATCTGGGGGCAGGGGGGCTGGGGTGGCCAAAGTGGCCTGGCCCTGGGATAAGCAGGGGCTTTGCAGTCAGGACCAGCCCCAGTTCTCCAGATACAGGGTGTCTCAGAATCCTGGCATATCCGTATGCCCCTCAGATGGCCTTGTTTATGTAGCTACAAGTGGCTAGAGGGAAGACAGCCAGCCCATGACCACCACCCCCTTCTTGTCCTCGAGGTTCACATGGTGACCCACGTAACATGTCCTTGAATCAATGTCTGGAGTACAGAACCATCAGCTTAGCTGCCCCTCCTTAGGACGTGGCCCAGCCAGCATCAGCACCCACAGTCCGGCCTCCTCGGCGAGCAGAAGCAGCTTCCCTGCTGGCGATCGGTGGCACTGGTGGTCAAGGTGCATCAAGAGCCTTACTCTACACCCCCCAACACACACACTTGCCTGCCGCCACTGTTCCGAGGACCCGATTTGTCGACGACTGCCCACCATCTGCCCCAACCGCTCAGTACTAGCTCTGTAAAAAAATCCCCACTGTCCATGCTTCAGCGTCCTGATCTGTCCAACGGGTAGAAGCACACACACCTGCCCACTTCACCTGTGCCTGGGAGGCTAAACTGGCTTGAGGTTAGATGTTGAATTTAAAGCCCTTGATACAGGGCACCTGAGTAGGTTAGTAGGCGAGTAATCTGCCTTAGGCTGGGGTCTTGATCTCGGTCCAGGGTTGGAGCCCCATGCCAGGCGCCCTGCTCAGCGGGGAGTCTGCTTCTCCCTCTCCCTCTGAGTCTCCCCCTGCTTGTGCTTTCTTTCTCTCTGTCAAATAATAAAATCTTTAAAAAAAAAATAATAAAAATAAAGCCCTTAACACAGAGCCTGGCTGATGGGAGCTGCTCCGTGTGTGCCTGTACCCCACGGGCTCTGACCGGGACCCCTGTGAAAGCAGCTCCCCCCGAGGAGGCAGCACCGCTGGCCAGCGGCCTGGTGGGGCATCCCCTGCTGATGCCATTCCCTGGCTCCCGTCTTGCAGCAGGTCCGCGCCCACTCCCTCCAGGCCGGGACCGGGTGAGGTGGGGCGCCACCCAGTCCCCAACACAGGCTGGCGTTTAGCTCTGACACACACCATGTGACCTGGGGAAGCACACAGACGCACTCACATCCGCGTCCCAATCCAACACCGCCACTGACCAAATGTGGGGCGCATTAGGGCGCCTCTCTCTACTCAACTTCTCCATCCTTAACACGGCCCCACCAGCCGACCGCTTTCACGGGTTGGTTGGCTGAGACCTGAGAGAGCACACGCTCTCACCTACCTAGATGCCAGGGACCGTCCCAGGGCCTCGGAGCGGGAACACTGGCCTTCCTCCTGGGCGGTGGCGCTGGCCCAGCAAGGGGGCGCAGGAGCAGTGCGAGGAGACGCCCCCCTCCATCCCCGATCCCCTATCTTATTAGCAGAGACCTGCTAATGAAAATTCACACCCAGGTGCTAATAAACACTGGGCCGCTCCTGGGCTCTGAGAGGGAGGGTGAGGCTCTCCCCAGGGGAGGGCGCTGGCTGATGAGACCCACTTATCTGTGAAAAGACTTGCTAATAACTTTAATTCCCCATCCTAAACCACAGGGCCTTTGCCATGCAAACAGATTTTCTAAATTGGCTAGGCCCCTGGAAAAGCCTTCCCACTCGGCTCCAGTTAGGGTCCTGGGAGGGGAAGGCAAGGTGGGAGGGGAGGTGTGGGAAAGGAGGTGGTCATCGGAGGTGTGAGGTCTGCCCTCCTGCAGGGCCTCTGCTTTTGGATCCCACTCTCTGCGGCCAAATGCTGGCCAGGGTGCGCCTGAACGCCTGAATGACACAGCAGTGCCGCAGGCCTGTTCTGAATTACTGCCCCTCCCGGCCTGGCGAGCCCTGGAAATGATCTCTGAGGTGGTTTCAAAACAACCCTATCAGTATCAACGGCCAAACAGATAAACCAGGTTATATCTATGCAATGTAATATCACCGGGCAGTAAAAGAAGTACTGATGCACGAGACCACACGGATGAACCCTGAAAATGTTATGACAGATGAAAAAACCCAGACACAAAAGGCCTCATATTGTGTGATTCCATTCATACAAAATGTCCCTAACAGGCAAATCTATGGAGATGGAAAGTAGATGAGTGTGCTGGGGTTGGGGGTGAGGGGTGAGGGGTGGGATAATCAGAGTGACTGCTAGTGGGCCCAGGGTTTCTTTTGGGGGTGATGAAAATGTTCTACATTAAGACAATGATGGCAGTTGCACAACTATAAATACATTAAAACCACTGAATTAAAAGGTTGAATTTTATGGTACATACACTATATCTCAATAAAGCTCTCATAAAAAACAAACACCAACACCTGTATTTCAAAGATGCTTGAAGGAGAGGGGAAAACTCGGTATCCATCCGCAGAGGGCCCAGGGATCCTTGGGCAGAGGCTGACCTGGCCGCACTGCACCTCCCCATTAAGGCTTGACTGCTTACCAGACCCCATGAGTGAGGCCAGGCTCCTTCTGGGTCAAGGCTTTCTTCTTCCCCTTATAGTGTGTCCCTGACCTGAACCCAGCAATGTAGACAGGAGTGTGGTTCCAGGTCAGGTGTGTGGATTTGGATGCAACCCCATGAGCCTCTCCACCCTAGCAAGGCCGCTAGGAGGGCACAGTTACATAAACTCTCCGGACTGACTCACTGATGTTATTTTATGTCCCTAAACCACCTGGGCAAGAAACCAGAGTGGAGGTAGATGAGAAAATCCCAAGGTTCAGGTCATGATATGCTCCAGCACAAGGGGAGAAGGGGCTTGGGACGCATGAAATGAACCCTTGGAGCTCCTGTCCCCTGGCAAAATCCTACCAGGGATAAGAAACTCAGATTCTGAATTCATATCTGGGCTTGAGTGCTGATCCCTAGTTTATTCTTCCGTAAAATGGTTATTCGGGTATAAAATGTGTAAACGCCCTGGTGCACAGTAAGTACTAATGGAAATGTATTTTCTACAGAGATGCTTTGGTTTTACCCAGCTCCAACCGGGTTCAAAGAAAACATGGACAGACTCCACCTGCTACCACCTCGGCATATGCAGCACCTCCCCCTTCCAGGCTGACCTTCCTAGAATACTAGATGCTAAGCCAGGGCTGGGGGCATGGGGGAAAGGGTCTGAGCCTGTGTATTTTGGGGACTGAAGACTGCAAGAAACTCTCATGATTCTCCTAGGTTCTTTGAAGAAGGGGAGGGAGCTTTGTGTCCATGTAGAGGAAGAAGAAACTGCCAATTGACACCAGCACAGTTTATTCACAAATAAATAAATACATATGAGGCAGGCACCCCCTGCCGGGCTCCAAGGGTCTACCTATGGGTCCCTCCATTGCTGGAGGGGCTGGGGAGAGGTGTCCTGGGTGGGGACAGGTTCTCACTCTCAGGAATGTCCATGCCGGTTTCACAAGTGCCCCCTCCTAGGAAAGGGAGTCTGTGGGGGGAGAGGCCGTTTTGAAGGTGCTCAGGACAAAAATGCCTCGATGCTCACAGACAGGGCTCCAGTTGTACGTTGTCACTTCATCTGTTCAGACCGGCGGCCACTCCAGGGGCGAAAGGGGCATCCAGGTCTCCAACAGGGCCAGCACGTCGCCAGGAAAGAGCTGCGGAGGGAGAGGGAACGGAGTTCCCGTCAGCACTGGCCGCGGGGTGTGGGTGTCGCGCTCGTGGGTTCCACTCCCAGGGCACCTTTGGCGGGACACAGGACTCTGTCCCTTGCGTGTCCTCTCCCTCCCCTCGCCGCTTGAGCGCCCCGGGCACACCAGCTACCCTGCTCCGGACAGCAAGCAGGCCGGCCCCGGCTGCCGGTGGGGGTGCCGCAGGGCGAGCCCCCCTCCCAGGGTAAGCTGCGCGCCGGGGACGCGGCCAGCACGTAGCACCCCCACCCCCGCCCCAGTCTCCGGGAAGAAGTACTAACCGGAGACGACGGGCCCGGCTCCACTGCCTGAGATTCCGAAAACGCCGCCTCCTCATAAAGCACCGGTGGGTCTGGCGGCTCGGGCGCTGCTAGCGCTCCGGGACGGGCCGGCGGGGACCCCCAGGGCGCCGTGGAGCCCAGGCCCCCCGGGGCGCGCGCCTGCACCTGCACCTGCACCGGCGTCTGCGTCTGCGCCTGCGCGGGGCCACCGCCGCCGCCGCCGCCGCCACCGCCGTCGGGGCAGAGCTGGCAGCACGGAGGCGCCGCCGCGTCGCCACGCCGCCGCCGCCGGCGCTGCAGGCTCTCCTCGCTGAGGCCCAGCACGGCCGACAGGTGGCCGATGTAGCGGATGGCCAGGCGCAGCGTCTCGATCTTGGTGAGGCTCTGGCCGGCGGGCGCCACGGACGGCGGCAGAAAGCGGCGCAGCTCGTGCAGGGCGCGGGCGAGCGTGCGCATGCGCAGCTTCTCGCGCTCGCTGGCGCTCTGCCGCTGTCCCGACCCCAGGCGGCTGCCGCGGGCTCCGCGCCTCCCGGCGCTGCGGACTCGCGGGGCCGCGGGGCCGCCGGGCCGCCCGGGGCTCGGCTCGGGGCTGCCGGCCGGGACGCTGCCCCAGGAGTCGGGGGACGAGGCGGGGGAGCAGCCGCCGTCCGGATGCCGAGCCGGGCCCCAGCCGGCGGAGAGGAGCCAGGGCTCGGGGAGCGGCGGACACAGGGACTGGGCCATGGCGGCGGCGGCGGCGGCGCGTCTGGGGGCCGGCGGCCGGCGGCCGCTTTATCCCGAGCCCGAGGTGTGAAGTGGCCCCTTCCAGGCCGCATCATCTGCACTTCAAAGCGGGCTCGGGGCCTGGAGGGGGCGGGGCTCGACCCTTTGAACCAACGGGGGGCGCTGAAGGTGCGGCGGGGCGGGGGGGGGGGGCTCTGCTGCTCGGGGTCGGCCCCACCTGGGCCCTCGCCTGGGCACCTGAGCCGGCCGCTCGGGCCTTTTGCTGTCGCCCAGTGGCCAGGTCAGGGACCTGAAGGATAGCACCCGGATTGGGGGCCACCTTCACCTGTTGGGACCTTAACGTTTTCTTGGAGAGTCGTTCCCAGTTGGTATAATGGGAGCCCTGGGGCATGCTGCAGCCAGGTCTGTAGAATCTGTAGGATGGGGACTCCGAGTGGGACCCTGATCCCCCCCTAGAGGTGAGAGGAACAGTAATCCGTGTCTCTGAGGCAGGCTGTCCTGGACGTGGCCTTACCTGGTGGTGATGGTCATGGGAGGAAGGGAAACTATCCGAGGCAAGTCCAACAAGCTGGCCAAATCTGGTCAAGTTGCTGGACCAGCTGAGCTGAGAGAGGGGAAGCCTGATGCCCTCCAGGACACCCTCAGCCTGGCGGCACCAAGGGCCTGGCCTGCTGCCACAAGCTGCCACCACTGGCCTCTAGCTGGTATCCTGCCACTTTGGGGCGGGTACAGAGGCTTTGCAGTTGAAATGTGAGTGGATGTGACACAGAGAAAGCATTTGACAAAATTCATACCCCTTCATAATAAAAATTCTCAGCCAACTAGCAATTGAGGGGAACTTTCTCAGCCTGATAAGAGGCATCTACAAAGAACCCACAGTTAATATCATACTAAACAGTGAAAGACTGAATGCTTATCCCTAATACTGAGAACAAGGCAAGGATATCTGTGCCTACCCAGGCCTACTCAACATTGTCCTAGAGGGCCTAGCTTGTGTAGTCACAGAAGAGAAATAAAAGGCATACATATTGGAAAGGAAGAAATAAAACTGTCTCCATTTATAGACAATATGACTGTGTAGGAAATCTCAGAGAACCTATGCTGCCTGCCTGACCCCCTAGGAGTTTGAGTTTGCACCTTATCATAATAGCTACTTTGTGCACAGATATCTGTTCTCCACTAGACTGTGAAATACCTGATGTCTAGCATCAGGTCTTCAAGAGAAGTGGTATATACCAACTTTCTCAGGGCGAGGGGTGTAATGTTTCACATTGCCCATGGCTTCCAGCCTAGTGAGACCATTGGGTGAGCTGGTCTGTAGCAAAGGGGGGCCAAGTGGCTTAGTACCTTCTCCCTGGTATCTCTGCCCACCATCACCCCCTCTCCTTCTCTCTTTTATCTTCTGTCCTTGGCCTCTTCTAGCACCTTCTGTACCCTCTTCCCCTGCAGTCTGTCCCAGCAGCCCCAGAATTCTTATGCCTATGGTCACATCCAGGAGAGGCAGTGCCAACCCACCCTTGGGAAGAAGGGGAGGAGCCCATTCCCTGGGTATGTGCTGTAGACCCACCTATTCCCAAGGAGAGCCTGCTCCAGGAGGGTGCTTCTCAGCCTGAGGCTGTCAATGGGTCTGCTCCTTTTGGACCCTGGTCAAGGGATGCCTTCCTGGGGCTCCAGATCTAAGCCAGCGGTTGGGCCCCTTCAATCTCATAGGACCCAAAAGGACTAACTATTATTGGTAGAGCATATTGTGCACTCAGGGGAGGAGGTGCAGAGTAAAGACGATCAGGTAGGAGGGTGGGATCTGAGAGGGCTCTGGGCACTCTG
Source organism: Vulpes lagopus (assembly GCF_018345385.1). Lineage (NCBI taxonomy): Eukaryota > Metazoa > Chordata > Mammalia > Carnivora > Canidae > Vulpes > Vulpes lagopus. Next base: position 112,942,000 of record NC_054827.1, read on the forward strand.
CTGCCAACCTTCTGAATGTCAAAAAATCCCTCCAGTTCCCACATGATTCGGATTTCCACTTTGCAGCTAATAATTGAGGAAACTCAGAAGGACCCCCAGAACACCTCGGCAGTCAGCTGCCCTTTGGTTTCATTGTCATCTCTTTGAAAATACAACACATGCACCTTATTCACAAAAAAAGTCCAAAGCTCAACAAGTCCCAAGGGTATAAAAAAGTCCATTGCCATCCTGTCTCTGAGGCCTGCACTTCCCGTCCAGAGGAAAGCGCCAGCACTGGTTTGTTGCAAAAATGACTTTTTATTTTATTAAGTACAAAATCAACTAGACGTGTTTTGGACAACAGGCATGTGTGGGAGGCAGGCTGTTCATCCGAAAAACACAGCTCAGGCTCCTGAGGATTCTCACATCTGGGCCCTAAGATTTAAAGTCCCTTGTGCACTTGTGCCCTGAGCAGAATGTGACCTGAGGATCTCTGGTGTCAGGCTTGGAGGCTAAAAAAAAAAGAGCCCAGGGAAAGCGCAGAGAGGCAGGGTAGATGGCAGGCTCCCCTCTACCCCCACCCCCACCTTGGGGACCTCAGCCCTCAAGGCTGCCACCTGGGGATCCCTCCCTCTCCTGCTGCCCCTGGGGTGTCCGGGCTCAGTTCGTGCAAGAGTCATGGCCAGTGGGCCCGATGGAGCCAAGTTGGGGCAGAGGAAGGACTCCCAACCCAGAGCCTGGGCTTTACCACCTCCTGCCAGTCGCTGCTATCCCCCACCCCACCCTTCGGGCCTCTCTCACCTTTGATCACCTTATCGCCAGCCTCTCCTGGGGGCTCGTTTGGGAGTTGCCCAAGTTAATGAGTTCTCCGGGCAGCATGGCCCACACACCCTCCCGCTGGGGTGAGGCCTTCACACCTCTGGGGCCTGTGTTTTGACAAGTGCCGGAGCCAGTGGCTCCCGCTCCCCTGGCCCGAGCCTGCCTTCGCCTGCCAACGTGTAAGGCTGGGAAATGAGGCCTTGGGGTAGCCCCACTGAGCAGAGGTGAAAGTTCAGTTGGGGTCCTTGGCTGCGGTGTCGGGGGGCAGGCACAGGGCAGCATCCTCTTGGGCTGGGGTCTGGGTCTCAGCCTGCCCGCTAGGAACCAGCCAGCTCCTCGGGCCAAGCCTGAGGTCCTGGACATGGCCCCCCTCCCACCCCTCAGCCTCCATGCTCTCATTTCCCGGCCAGCCCCCTGACACAGGAGTGCTAATCAAAGGTGCTATGTCAATACTCCCCTCATAGCCCCTAATCCCGGTCCCCGCCGGAGCCAGAGGCCCCAGGAGAAGGAAGCAGCTCTTCTGCTGCCAGCCTGCTTAGCATCAGCAGGCGCATCTCCTGGGAAGCTCCTCATTTAGGTGTCCCCTGCGGCCAGGATCTTCCCATCACACCCTGGCACCAGCCCCTTTTGGGGGAGGGAAGCTGTCACCTTTACAAGGCCTAGGACACCCTTCTGGAGTGTGGCCAGTGTGGGTTAGAATAGAATCCCTGTCCTGCCCTGTACCACCTGCATCAGGTGGGGAGTTCACTCTCCATCTCAGCCCCAGCTTCTGCTTTTGCGCCACAGGATAATTGGGCAACACTCACGTGCATGTTCGCTACTGTGCTGGGGCCTGGCTGGGTCACAGCTCACCACCTTGTGGTGAGGTGGGTGTCACTGCTCCCTTTGCAGATGAGGAAATGGAGTGTAGAGAGGTTGTCCTGTGTCACATGGCAAACAGGGGCAGGGCTGCAGCCTGTTTGCCTCTGTCAGGGTCAAAGCCTGTGTTCTGTCCTCCCCACCACCTTCTCCTATCTCCTCTGGAAGACAAGAGGGGTTCCTTTCCTCCTCGAGACTCCCCCAGGCCTCAAGCACCCACAACATCTTGTCGCAAGTCACAGGGATCCGTGGACATGTAAAAGAGGAAGGTTTCCACACCCGCCCTGGACCAGCAGCACCAGAGCCCTGGTGAATGGAGGTGGAGAATTCTCGTATGGAAAGTACAAGTGCCCCAGAATGATGAAGCTCGGTGTCCTATAGCAGCCACCTGCCCCCAATGCAGAGATGGAGAAAGCACTGGGAGTGCCCAGTACCCACCTCCCCCAGCATGGATCCTAAGCCCCCATGGGTCCCAGATGGATAAGGCTGCAGTCACCTGGAGCCCCAGTCAGGGGGCTCAGCAGGCAGGCCCCCTAGGCTTCTCCTCCACCTTCTTCCTTCCCCAGCAGATTTCCCAGCTAAGGCCCCTAAGGCTCCCAGGGAGCCCCTTCCAACTAAGATCACCCCCCTTCCTCACACCTTTAGCTGCCGGAGCCTCTGAGCTGGCAAGCCATATGGAATAGATTATTCTGGACCCAAGGTAATCTGATTATCTTGGTCATGGATCAGCTGGATGCACAGCCAGTGGAAGTCACAGGAGGCAGAGTGGTGATGAGGAGGGAGGGGGTGGGAAGAAAGGAGAGAGATTTGGCGGATTCCAGGAAAGGCTCCAGCGAGAGGAAGTGCCAGAGTCTCTGCCGTGCTGGGAGCCAGGCTGAGAACGCAGGGGAAGCAGATAGTGATAGTGCCTCTCTCTTAGGGAAGTCACATGTACACTGCCTTGCTTCATCTGGGTAAGTGGAGGAAGATCTAAGCTTTACAGTGAGCATGGGGAAACCAAGGCATAAAGGGAATAAGGAGCCGAACCAGCCCAAAGCCACGAGGCCGACCTGAGAATGGGGGGAACCTGTCACATGGCACCTTGGTTTCTCTAATGGTAAAATGGAGCCCAGTACTCCCAACTGCCTGCTGAGATGTTCTGGGAGATTGTATGCCTTGGATGGAAGGCTCCAGTCTCAGGACAGAGAGTTGACCCCTGGGTCAACCAGCAGCATGGACCAGTGTCCTCAAATTCCCAGCCACCACCAGCAGAGGGCACTGCCCAGCCACCTGGGGTTTGGTGATCTGAGTCAGGGGCCTTTGTTCTGGGGCCGGGGTGGGGTGGGGTGGGGTGGGGTGGGGTGGTGGGCACTAGGAACCAGAGATGCAGGGGCCGGCTTAAGAAGTGGCTGAAGCCACGCAATGCCAGCCCTTGCTCCCAGCCACCCCATTCTGGCCTGTTGGAGGGTTGCAGGAAGCATTAGTTCTGGCCTTTGCCAGAACTTTGCCAGGTGCGGTTGTGGCACAGAGGCTTGCATTTAGGGAGGGGAGGAAGCTTGCTGGGCCTACCTCACCATGCTTTATCCCACTGCAAAGGGCTTACTAGCTTGGGAGGTCCTGGCCATCCCCTCCCCCTGGGCAGGCAGGATTCCTGACTCACAGAGGGTTGGCCCTGTAGGGCTGCTTTCCCTGCATAAACCTGGGGACAGCTGAGGGGGCCCAGACTCACTCTTCCACATTCCCACATTAGCCTGGCCTGCTGCCCAGCAGCAAACAATGATAAGCTCACCACCTGTTCTGAGCCCCAGTGGTGTTGTCGGGCAGGCTGGGCCTCCACCTGGACTTGCCTTACCCTGGGCTGACATTTGCCCCTGGGGCCCATTACTGAACTCCACTGACTCCTAAAAAAAATGTGAAATGAGTGTCCTTTCTTTAAAAGAGGAAGGAGAAGAAGAAGAAGGAGAAAACAGGAAGAAGGAAGAAGAAGAAGAGAAAGAAGGGGAAGAAGAAGAAAAAGGAGAAAGGAGGAGGAGGAAGTGGAGGAAGAAGAGAGAGAAGAGGGAGAAGAAGAAAAAGAGGGTGAAGCCAGCTCAGGGCCAGTGTGATGGGCTGTGTGACTCCCAGACGGGCTACTTCGCCCTCTCTAGAGCCCTGTCTGCTCCTCTGTCCACTGGGAAAAACATCCATCTGTGTGCTGAGAAGCAGCACAAGATAGAGCCCAGAGGAATGAGGAGAAGGGTAATGGGCTTGGGAGGGTAGGGCCCAAGCAGGGCTCCCTGGTCTACAGACCTGCCCTGTACATTCCTGGGAGCAAAGGTTGAAAAAGGACCACAAGTTGATGGAAGCTCTGGACAGGGGACACCTTGGGCTCTGTGCCCTTGCCAAGTTCCTGGTAAGGATCTGCAGGTCCAGCTAAGCCGCCAACCTAGGACATGTCCAACACAGCCCCTCCAGAAAACACAGGATGGAGCTGCTGCCAGGCAGGATGTACAGCTTTCAGACTTCTCGTAACGCCACCCCTAGCCCTGCTGACCACTCACAACAACATGGTGAGGCACCAGGACAGTGATGAGGCCCCTGCCAGGTCAGTGGGTGGCTCAGGCCCTCAGCTGGCTCCAAGGGCAGAGGAAGCAGGGGAGGGAGGGCACCCCCAGAGGTATCTGACTTCAGGCCCAATAAAAAGTGGGCTGGGGGCTCTAAGGCCTGAACTGGACACTTGACTGGGACCTGGGGGAGTGAGGACCCTTCGGGCAGAGAATTCTTTGCCAGGGGCTGGAGGACAGGGGTGTCCCTGGACAGAGTGGAAAACATCTCGGGAGAGGGGACACAACTTAAACTGACTAGATGCTAAATCACTCAGGGGAAGGGTCTTACGTGGTCAGCACTGGTTGTTTGTGAAAGGAAAGGATGAATGCCACCCGCAGTTCTGGAGGGGCCCCTGCCTAGAGGAATCCAAGATCCAGCCCCTGGCCTGAACCGAGCGAGTTTCCTTACCCTTAGAGATCATACCCCAGCCCAGGCTGCTCCGGGAGTACACACCGTGCAGGCGGCCAGGATAGCTGGGGCCCCAGGTGTGCCGGCTGCTGCCGGCTGCTGACAGCCCCAAACCAGGTTAGCCTCCCTCGACAGCCCACTTCCAGGGCTCCCCAGGGCCGGCCTGCAACTGTAGAACAGCCTCAGTGTGCCTTCTGCCCAGCAGTTTCCCTGATGGGTATTCATTCGGGTCGAAAAAAGATTACAGGCACACGTGCAGACGTACTGCTGCGGGGCAGAACCAAGTTGCAGAAAAATCCGTTCAGTAGGACACCCCCGATATACGCAATAATGAGAGAACACAGATTTAAAAAAAACTGCCTCTAACCAGAAAGTCATCCAGTGATGCCATGCAGGTTATGAGGGTCGACTGTATGCATGCACGTAGACCCAGAAGCGGTCTCAGGACACTCACCCAACCTAAAACAACGTCCCAGGACTTACTTGGTGTGTGTGTTGGGGTGGAGGGGTGGGGTTGGGTGCAGGTCTGGGTTCTGGGAGGCAGTTAGGGGAGACTTTAATCTCATCTGAAACGCTTAAATTTTTTACAAGAAGTTTGCATTTGATTATTACACATGCAACTTAAAAATAATTTAAAAAATCTAGGTACAAGGATGTTGCTATGTGGAAATCCATAAGGCACCTCAGTGTGTACTGGAGAACTTGTTACCAAAACTGCTACCACAGCCTGGAGAACCAGGCACTCCCTAAACATCTCATTGCACAAATACATCTACTGATGGGGCGTCTGGGTGGCTCAGTCTATTGAACATCTGACTCTTGATTTCAACTCAGGTCATGATCTCAGGGTCATGAGACTAAGCCCCTGCATCAGGCTCTGCACCCAGTGGGGAGTCTGCTTGAGATTTTCTCCTTCTCTCTGTTCCTCCCCAGCCCTGCCCCCCATCCCACTCATGCACACACACTCTCTCTCCTCAATAAATAAGTATAATCTAAAAAAAATTACATCTATTATATAGAGAATGTTAATACATTAGTGAGAAAAGTCGGTCACAAAACAACATGCTCTTTTCATATCCAAAGAACTTGAAAGCAGGGACTGGAACAGAGATTTGCACACCAACTTTAGTAGAAGCATTAGGCACAGTGGCCAAAAGGTGGAAATAACCAAATGTCCAGCAACAGATGAGTGGATAAAGAGAATGTGGTCTATATGTATGATGGAGTATTTTTCAACCACAGGAAGGAACGAAGTTCGGACACATACTACACCATGGACAAACCTTGAGGGCATGATAAAGTAAGCCATATACAAAGAGCATGTACTATGATTCCACTTCCATGAGGCGCCTAGAGCACTATGTAGAGACAGGACGAGGCTGAGGTGCTACCAGGGGCTGGTGGTAAAGGGAGTGATTGTTTAATGGATACATGCTTCTACTCAAGGTGATGGAAGGATGTGGAAAGAAGTGGTGACAGCTGCATAAAACTGTGGATGTAATTAACACCATTTAAAAACAGTTAAGATGGCAAATTTTTATGTTATATATATTTTACCACCATTTAAAACAATTTTAATGTAATATACAAAACTACTGAATTGTACACTTTACATAGATGAATGCATGATGTGTGAATTATATCTCAATTAAGCTGATATAAAAAAGAAAACATAGAGACGCCTGGGTGGCTCAGTTAAGCGTCTGGCTCTTGATTTCAGCTCAGTTCGTGATTTTAGGGTCGTGAGATCAAGCCCTGTGTCCTGGCTCAGTGGGGAATCTGCTTGAGATTCCCTCTCCTTCTGCCCCTCCCCACCATGTGCTCTCTTGAGTGCTCTGTCTAAAATAAATAAATAAATAATTAAAAAAAAAAACCCCAACATATATACCAGAAACTTCAAAAAATGGAAAAACAAAAACAGAAAAAACCTCAGCATGCTCTCTCCTAAGGCCTCTAGCTCTATGTTTGTGTATTTGCAGGGATGCCTAGAAAAGCTTAGGACACCGGGATATGTGCTAACCCGGGGCCAACCTGGTGTTAACCTGGTTTTCTCTGGGTGGATGGAACCAGGGGCATTTAAAATTCCTTTTGACTGTCTACATTTTCTCACTTCCTTGTAATGAGCATGCATTGCTTTGATAATTAAGAGGAAGAAAAGGAAGGGGAGGGATGGGGGGGGGGGTTGAGGAAAAAAATTTTGCAGAACCACCCCAAACTTGTTTGCCTTCCAACAGGTGGACCCAAGTGCCCTTTTGGCTTCCTGGGCCGGGAGGCTGGGGCTTCCCTCCCAGAGCCTGGGCCACAGGAGTGCCTGTCACTTGCTCTCCCACTCGCTCTCCCACTTGGTACTTCCCAAGAGCTGCAGGACCACAGGTGGTCATTTCTCTCTGGCAAGGGTAGGCAGGCAGGCAGGCAAGACTTCTGGAATCCCACATGCTGAACACATTCTGCTCCAGCTAATCCTTCCAGCAAGGACACCCATTTCATAGATGAGAAGACTAAGGCTCAAGGGATGGAGCCAAGCCATGGCTGGCCCTAGGCCGGAGCCACCTCCACTGGCTCTTGTTGCCCGGGGAGTGGGACCAGGCAGTCCTGGGGCCTCTGGAGGCTCTCCCCTGCCAGCCACCCTGCCCCAGCCTCCTGCTGGAGGAAGAGCTGTGGGTCCACCTCCATGGCCCTGGCCATTCCTGTGCTTCTCCCAGCCAACAGGGGCCATGTCCTTCTTGCCATAGGCCACATCCTCTGCCCGCCCATAGACTCCTCAGCTCACTCCCAGGCCCTGCCCTGGCTTCGGCTCCGGCCAGTCCTCACCTGGTGACTGTGGTCTCCTCACTGCTTCCTGCCTTCCCCTGTGAGCTGCCCTGATCACTGATCACTCGATCACTCTCATTCGACCTAGCCAGTAGGGCCTCTCTGTGGCCCTGACCCTCCACAACCCCCACACCAGGTCACTGCAGACTGAGAGGAGATCTTTCCTCTCCCCCAAGTTCTGATTCCCTTGAGGGCTTCTCTGTCCCTTGAGCCTCCCCTAGGCCTGGGGCAGCCTTTCCCAGTGGTGGGTGCATGGTTTCTGTGGGTCTGAATCCTGACTCTGATGGTTTGTCTTCCACACCTAACTTTGGGAAACAAAGGGTTTCAGAAGGAGAGGTGAGTGAGGAGACAGGGTAACTGGGTGACAGGCATTAAGGAGGGAATATGGTAAGATGAGCACTGGGTGTTGATAAATTGAATTTAAATTAAAAAAAAAAAAAAAAAAGAATCCTGACTGGGAAATGAAGGTCAAGGCACTTTCTCTGGGCCTGGCGCACCTAAGTCCGGGGAGAACCGCAGGCTGAAAGTCACGGGGTCTGAGCAGTGAGCAGGTTACTGCAGACGAAGTGTTGGGCACTCTGTAGCGTGGCAGTGCTCAGGAGACCAGGCGGTTGTGAGGCCCAGTCAGGGTGACCTTGGCCTGGTAGCTGCATTGCTGGGCCTCCCAGAGACACTGATGGCACTCGACCTGGCAGGGCCTTGTCACACACCAGCCCCCAGAGCCAGGAGAGGGGACATTCTCTGGGCAGGCAGACTTGGGGCTCCTGTCCTCCCCCACTCACCCTCTTTCTCCCTCCCCATCCCAGGGGCACAGGCCCTACTCCTTCCCTGGGCCTCCCAGGGTGGGGACCTGCAGCCTCCCGCCCCCACCCCCAGAAGGGCTTTCTGGGGTTTCTGAGAAGACCTGCTGCCGGACTGTTTTGGAGGCCCCAGAACACCCTCGTTCCCAAGTCGACACCTTCTGCCCTGGGGGAGGTGGCCTTGTGTCAACAGGCAGAGAGGAGGTGTGAAGGCAGCCCCAGTGGCCAAGGGGGAGGCTGGGCTGGGCCTTACTGCTCCCTGGTAATGAGAATACCACACGGCTGCTGCAGCCCCCATGTGCCCTGCCTCTCCTTCCCTTCCATGTTCCCACAGCCTGACCACCCCCAAGGCCTGGAAGGGAACCCCGGGGAAGGCAGGCAAAGACAGCATACAGGGCAGAGGCCAGGCCTTCACCCAGCTCCAGGTCCCTGGGCCTGCTCTGGGGTGCCCTGCGCTGCCTGCCCGGGGAGAAAGGGCAGGTGGAGAGCTTCCAGGAGCAGGGCTGGGCATGAACAGAAGGTGGGGGCCGTGCTGCCACCAAGAGCAGGCTGGGCCATAGTCCCCGCCCTCCCACAGCCTCAGCAGGCCCAGAGCTGAAGCCCCTTCAGGGCCCCACTGGGGCCTCTGGCCTTCTGCTCTGACTGCTGCCCTGGGGCAAAGTCCGAGGAAGTCCACAGGGGATGATGTGTTTCCACCCGTGTGAAAGGATCTTGGACACCCCCTGCTTCGGGGCGTCGACCTGACTGGTGCCACACTGGCAGACATAGCTTAGGGTCACGGGGGCTTTATGGCTCCAGCTCACGCACTAGCAGGCCCAGCCGAGCCTGGGCTTCAGACACAGAGCACAGGGGTGAGAGTGGCAGGGGTGCTGGGGCACCTGGGAGGCCTCCTTCTGCGCCCCCCAGCCCAGCCCACGACAGCCTGAAGGTTCTTCAGAACCTTCCACGAAGCCCTGTGGTTCTTCACCCTCACACAGCCCAGAGTCCTGAGGTAGCCCCAACCTCTCCCTGATTCTTGTACCTCAGGGGTTTTCAGGTCCAACCCCGGTGTTTTATGGGGCTTGTGAGTGTTGGCAGAGGCAGTAACAGCCATCCGTTCCAGCTTCTGCATGTGTCTACTGTGTACTTGTAGTCTCTTCTTGATCACTTCCACAAACAGGCCACTCACTCCCTCACAAAACAGCACTTCCAATCTTTTTTTTTTTTTTATTCATAGAGACAGAGAGAGAGAGAGAGAGGCAGAGACACAGGCAGAGGGAGAAGCAGGCTCCATGCAGGGAGCCTGACATGGGACTCGATCCTGGGTCTCCGGATCACACCCTGGACTGAAGGTGGCGCTAAACTGCTGAGCCACCAGGGCTGCCCCAGCACTTCCAATCTTAAGCAGCTCTTCAGTCTCTCTAGGGTATTCCCTTCTAGTACACAGAGACACCCATGATACCCTTAAGTTTTTTTCTTGGGGGACAAAACGTCCCTGAGTCCTTCAACTATTTCCCTGGTGACCTGGCTTAAAGCCCTGTCACTAACCTTGCTCTCCTTGGCTAGGGCCTGTTTCCTTCCATTATAAATGGTGGCCCCCACATTTTGAATGCTTACTCTGGCAATGGCCCATCCTGCATAGGGAATAAGAGACTCATTACCCCGTTTCTTGCAACTGGGATCACATTTATTTTATATGCCTGTGATGCCCAGGAGGCAAGGGCTACCATGCCCTTTCTAAGCGTGCTTCTGGTTACATGATGCCACCTGACCTTGAACTAAGATATGCAGAGGATACCTGGAGCTCTTGCTCCCTTCCCCTTATTAGATCTGGTAGGTTGTTCTAGCCTGTCAGCATCTGTTGAGATTTTGGCTGTGACCCAACTCCCTCGCTGTGTGCTTACCGCAAATTCGACCAATTTGTATCTTTATTCAAGATCATGATGAGGCCTTTGATGAGGCTGGGAACAGAGCTAGTGGCCTATCACCATAGATCTTCCTCTAGGTGAACATCCATCCATTCATCATCTGTGGGAACACTGAATCTGTCATGAATTCCCTTAACTGTCATCCAACTCACAAGATTTGTTGACAAGGATACCCTAGGTACTTACTTAGTATGTAGACAGGAATTGTACATGGCTGCTCATACCCAAATGTCAATGACTTGGACAAAGTGGTGATTTATTTTCTCTCACATTAAAGAAATTCAGGGATAGACAGTCCTGGGCCAGTATGGTGCTTCTATTTTGTCATCAAGCCCTCAAGATTCTGTTTGCTCCGTCATCCTTAATGTATGCCTTCTGTCCTTGGGATTGCTTCACTGTCACAAAATGGTTGCTGAAGCTCCAGTCATCACATTTTCCAGGAAGAAAATGTAAGAGGATAAAACATGGGTACATCTCTGCTTTAAAGAGCTTTCCTAGTGGCACTGGGTGGCTCAGTGGTTGAGTGTCTGCCTTTTGGCTCAGGTCATGATCTGGGGTCCTGGGATCAAGTCCTGCATCAGCCTCCCCATAGGGAGCCTGCTTCTCCCTCTCCCTATGTCTCTGCCTCTCTCTCCATGTCTCTCATGAATAAACAAAATCTTTATAAACAAACAGCTTTCCTAGAAGCCCCAACCAATACTTCTGTTAACATCTCGTTGGCTGTTACATGAGCAAGAGACGCTGAGAGATGTAGTCTTTCAGCTGGGCATACTGCTACCCACATAACACCAAGTCCTGCTATGTAAAAAGATTTAAGAATAGAGGCTGTAATGGATGCTGTGTGCAACTAGAAGTGTCTGCCATACTCGTGAACATTCTACTGACCATGTTTCTCTGACCTAACCACCACCTTTTGCTATCACAGGAAGCAGGGGGTGCACCCGGTCCGGTGCCAGTAGCCCGCTGAGACCCAGACATTAATCACCTTATCTAAGAGCATACAGCCTTAGATGTCCCTCCTTCCACCAGGAGAGTCAATGGGGAAGAGAGAAGCAGAGCTGGCCCAACTAGAAGCCTCCGTGGGGCAGGACCCAGACCCAGCTTATTTGCCAAACACCTGGGGCAGGTTTCGGCATAGAGGGAGGAATGCCTGAGGGTCCCAGAGGCAAGCTGGATAAGCAGCTGGGCCAGGACCCAGCCCACCAGGAAAAGCAGGCTCAGATCCTCTATTTCCTAGCCTTGGCTGGGCTGGTGGGCTCCAGCTTTGGCTCCAGGTATCTGAACTCTCCTGTTCCCTCTACGCTGTAGCTGGGGTGACCCCTGCCACAGGCCAGAAGCTGGAGTGCCCTGCTGAAGATGACCCCCCATGCTAGGTCCATAGAGGCAAAGAGCTGCAGATGGAGGAGGGAGATAGAGCAGGATGTGCTGGGCCTGCTGCTGGAGTCTCAGGGATGGAAGGGATTGGCTTCTTCTAGGGCCAAGACTAAGAGATACCACCCCCCTTACCTACACCCAACCTCGTCCTTTACCTACTTCATTCTTCTGCCCTTGAACTTGCTAGAAGCAAGTCTTTTAAGTGTAGGCTCTGTGCTAAGCACTGTGACATGCATTATCTTTATTTACCCCAACAATCACCCTGGCAGTCAGAATCCCCACTTTACAGATTAGAAAACAGATGCTCAGTAAGTTGCCCAAGTTCTTACAGCTTATAAGGGGTAGAGCTGGGACTCTAAACCTAAGTCAGTCCGATTCCATAGCCCAGCCTCCTGCCAAGTGACACTGCTTCCCTGTGCTAAGCAGGCCCAATATGAGGGGACCTACTTTGGCATCTTGGCATACTCTCCCAGTGAATGGGGCTGGAAGACAGTTTGTCCCTGTGCTTCCAGAGCCTGGCTAAGAGCCAGGGCCCCACTTTCTAGAACTTACACTCTGGCATCTTACAGTCCAGTCTGTAGCCAGGGCTCTGGTGCTAGCCCAAGAGAGGAGGCCAGGCTACCCTAGAGACAGGAGAGTAAGCAGGGCTCTATGCTGACAGTGGATTCCCATTATTCACCAAACTCTTTCATATGAAATCCTCCCAGGCTGGCTCTAAGGGTGGGGATACTTCTGGATTTTCAGAACTTCCTGGAGATTGCAAGCAGATCTACCTGCCTATGCATGAGGCAGTGCTATTTGGCAAAAACTAAACACACACTAAAGATGCCTCAGTAAGGGCCTGACTGGTGCACATATGCTACAGAATATCATAGAACAGTTTAAAAGGGGTGAGTCAGAAAACTTAGTATCAACAGCAGGTTGAAACTTCAGAATCTAGATTAAGAAACACACAAGAGGGATGCCTGAGTGGCTCAGCAATTGAGCTTCTGCCTTTGGCTCAGGGCACGATCCGGGGGTTGGGTCCCACATCGGGATCCCTGCGGAGAACCTGCTTCTCCCTCTGCCTGTGTCTCTGCCTCTCTCTCTGTGTGTGTGCCTATCATTTAGGCACACACACAGAGAGAGAGGCAGAGACACAGGCAGAGGGAGAAGCAGGCTCCATGCACCGGGAGCCCGATGTGGGATTCGATCCCGGGTCTCCAGGATCGCGCCCTGGGCCAAAGGCAGGCGCCAAACCGCTGCGCCACCCCGGGATCCCTAAAAAATTTTTTTAAAAATAAAAAAATAAACACACAAGAAACCTGATGGATTTTATTTACAACTGTAAATTACATATATATTTTTTAATTGAAGTTTGATTTGCCAACATGTACTATAATGCCAATTACATAAAAATCAATTCCTAGGCAGTACAGTTCAACCTAAAAAGAGTAGGACTGACTTTCTAAGTCCCCACCACCCTTAGGAAAAAGTTGGATTTTTTTCTATTTTATTTTTACTTGTTTTAAATCCTTTTAAGTCAGGGAATAGTGCATAAACTGCCAGCTTCTCTCCAAAGAAAGCCTATTTAGAGTCAAGAGCACTGTTAAGGCATCTTTGTGCAATGGACAAATTAGAAATTCCTTCTCCTCATTCACGGCAGCTAGAATAAACTAAACAGGTGTTGCCCTGACCAACATTGTTCAATGACAATCATTACTTCATCATCACGTCAGAGTGGTAATTTGGGCATATTTTCTCTGGTATTTTAAAAAATAAGTCCTGAGCAGAAGTGATGTCACCTGGTCATTGAAGGTTTGTCAGAGCCTCCTGCCATTTTTTTTCCAGTTAAGATGATCTGCTCTAATGTTCACACAATGTTTAAATGTTCACTGAAATCATCTATTACCCTCTACAAGTCAGCTAAATATATCCTGATGTGGGATGCTCTAGGGCATAATGTTGAATGAAAGAAAGCAAGTTACAAGTCACAAGGCTCAGTCGGTTAGGTGTCTGCCTTTGGCTCAGGTCACGATCCTGGGGTCCTGGGATCGAGCCCCACGTCGGGCTCTTTGCTCAATGGGGAGGCTGCTTCTCCCTCTGCCTCTGCCCCTACCCCTGACTCATGCGCTTACTCATTCTCTCTCAAATAACTAAAATCTTAAAAAACAACTGCAACTTACAGACAACAGGCTGCAATGTTGCCTCATTTACATACATCCATGTGAACATGTGGGCCAGGTCTGGAGGGGCACAGGACAACCTGATAGCTGAGGGGTTACAGGGATCCCAGCTTTACTTGTAATGTTCTCACTACTTACAAAGAGAATTAGTTAAATATTTGAGGAGCAGCCACAAATACTCCAAGGTCATTATTTATTACTTTGAGTTGATATAGGCCAACCTATTCCGGAAACAGCATCATGTTGACCTTTAGTTACTGACCGCCACCCCCCCTTTTTTTTTCACATCACACTTCTGCTCCAAGGTCCATCTGGCAATCCAACTTCTTAGGCTGGCCCCAGCCAAGCTGTCCTCCAGCTCTCTACAGCAGCACCTTTGCACACTGTTCTGGAAGCACCTTGCCAAGTCCCACTGCCAGCCCTTTGTTTAAGCAGTTCCCACAGCCAGAATGTTCCCTACTCGCCTCTCTCCTTAACCAAGTCCTACTCATGGCCCAGGGCCCAGTGGTGACCTCTCTAGCTCTGTGGTCAGAGCTCTACATCCTGACCCTCATTTGGGCCTCAGCTTCAGAGTACAGCGCTTTCTCTGAAGATCACAAAGGACAGTGATGCCTCCCTTAAACTGTAATCATTGCTGAGGAGAGCTTTACTACTTCCAAGTTTATTTTATTTTTAAAGATTTTATTTATTTATTCATGAGAGACAGAGAGAGAGGCTGAGACACAGGCAGAAGGAAAAGAAACAGGCTCCATGCCGGGAACCTGATGCAGGACCCGATCCTGGGACCCCAGGATCATGCCCTGAGCCAAAGGCAGATGTCCAACTGCTGAGCCACCCAAGCATCCTTACCTCCAAGTTTATAATACGAGACTGTAACAACAGTCCTACAAGTAGATACTATAATCATTATTCCTGTTTTATAGAGCAGAAGCTCAAGCTCAGACTCAAGCTCTGCCCAAGAGCACACAGCTAGTTGGTGGCGGAGCTACTAAGTGTATAATGGCCTTTTCACTTGTCTCTCAGCACAAGCCTGAAATGTCATGAGTAGAAACCACAACTAGCTCACACTGCTATGCCTGGCTTTTGCCAGTTGCTAAATAAATATGAATGAAATGTGATGCCTACAGCATCCTGAAATGTAAGTAACCTTCTTCATGAAATGGGAACAGCAAACATTTAGCTCACCTGCCAGGCCCATACTGAATGGTTCCACCCAGTACCAGCAGCCATCCTAGGTGGTGCGTTTTTGTATTACTGCTAGGAGATTGAGGGAACCTTGAGTGTCAGAGGAGTTAAGTGACTTGCCCAAGGTCACACAGCAAACAGATTCAGGCCTGCTTGGGGGCTCACCTTCTCTCATCTTCATCACCCACTGCTCCCTATCCCTCTTCTCCTGCCTGTTCTATTTTTCAGGGACAGAAACTATCTGTGGGTAGTGAGATGACTTTCTCTGTACCATTCAGCAAACCAGCAAGTGTGGGTTCCAGCTGCAACCCAGGAAGGATCCACCTGTAGGTCCCCCTACTTCCACCCCACCCCGAATCATTGTGGGCAAATCCCTCGGGGCTTGTCTTGACCTCTTACCCAGCACACCTGCAGACAGTGAGGGGAAGTCGCTGGGGGTGAGAGAGGCAGCCTCTCTTTGCACGGGTCCACATGTCACACAAGGGCCAGCCCGGCCGTCCCCAGACCATGGCACTGCCCACCACTGTCGGGCTCCTGGGCACTCACCATGCCACGAGCCCGGGCGGGTGGGAACTCGGTGAGAAGCTTCGCAGCTCCAGCCAGATGCGAATTGTCCCTCCCACACCTCGCGGGCTGCAGGGGCCTCCATTAGAGCCCCCGAGGAGTCAGAATCCACACCTCCGCAAATGGGCCCGCTTTCCCAAGGCCCCCCTGCCCAGGCCTTCCCTGGGCTCTGTGGGTTTTGACACCTCTCTGTAACCTGGCAGGGGGCCACCTCTCACCTTCGGGCCAGATAAAAGCTCAGGCCTGGAGGTGGCCGGCTCAGCCTCCCAGAGCCCTCGGCGGCCCCGGCCATGGCCCAGTCCCCTCCTCTGCGCGGCCTTCTGGGCCACGACCACTGGGCCTCACCCCGGGGCTGGAGCTGGGCCCGGCCACCCCGACTCCACGTCCCCGGCCTCCTCCTCGGATTCGTCGGGCTCGTGCCCCTGCGACGGCGCCCGCGGCCCCTCGCAGCCCGCGCCCCCGGCCCGCAGCGGCCGCGCCGTAGAGGCCGCCCCGACGGCGCCCGCACGAGCCCGCAGCGCAGCTGCCGGCGGCCCGCGGCAGAGCGCCAGCGAGCGCGAGAAGCTGCGCATGCGCACGCTCGCCCGCGCCCTGCACGAGCTGCGCCGCTTTCTGCCGCCGTCCGTGGCGCCCGCCGGCCAGAGCCTCACCAAGATCGAGACGCTGCGCCTGGCCATCCGCTACATCGGCCACCTGTCGGCCGTGCTGGGACTCAGCGAGGAGAGCCTGCAGCGCCGGCGGCGGCGGCGTGGCGACGCGGCGGCGCCTCCGTGCTGCCAGCTCTGCCCCGACGGCGGCGGCGGCGGCGGCGGCCCCGCGCAGGCGCAGACGCAGACGCCGGTGCAGGTGCAGGTGCAGGCGCGCGCCCCGGGGGGCCTGGGCTCCGCGGCGCCCTGGGGGTCCCCGCCGGCCCGTCCCGGAGCGCTAGTGGCGCCCGAGCGCCTGGGGAGCGGGGTGCCGGACGTGGATCCCTGGGTTACACCCCCTTACTGCCCTGCGATGCAGTCGCCCCCGCAACTCCCCCAAGGGAGAGCCCGCGACGCTGCCCTTTGGACACCGCCCCAGGCCTGTTCCGGAACTCAGACGTCCCCAGAACCGAGGAACCAGGCCACGCCCTGGACGCCGCCCCCCGCGGCCCCCGAGCTGGCTGTAGTATACCAGGTACGCGCGCATGTTAGGGTGCTACTTCCCCCGGGATGGTCCCCAGGTTCCTTTGGAAATGGCGAGGGTGGGTAGGCTCTAGTGTGCAGGGAATCACAGGCTTTTTCTATCCCAGTTTATCTAATCCAGCAACCCAATGAGAGGTAGAGAGAAGCTGAAGAGAGTATGGAGAGGACCCTTACCTCCTTGGAGAAAGAGGTGTGGCGGGCCCCAGGTCGTTAAGGCCACCACCACCTGGACCTAGGAAACTTGACAGCCAAGTTAAAGAGGGAATCCTTGGACTTGCTCCAGAAGCAAAATGAAAAGTAGTAAGAGCTATTGGGGATTCGCTCCCAAGTGCTCCATTAAGGTTTGGGGAGAGGGAGCCCGGCGGCCCCAGGGGTGGGGACTTCCAGGGTAGACTGGTTTGGAGCTGGTGACTGACCTTCCTCTTTCCTTCAAGCTTCATTTGTTCATGAGGCCCATGAGTGAATGAATCATGGTCCATAAAAGAGCATATTAATAACCAAAATTTACTGCTTGCTGTTTGCCCAACACCTTCTTGACGCTGTACATGTATTAACTCAGCCAGCCCTACAACTGTGGAATAGGTATTGTCATCATCACCCCCATTTTACAGATGAGAAAACTGAATAAAAGAGATTGAATTCTTAAACCTAATTAGTAGCAGAGGTGAGATTTGAACCCCTGGAGTGTATCTCCAGAGCCAGTGTTCTTCACCACTTTGCTTCACTGCATCCACGGCACCAGGGCTGTCCAGAAGCTGCCAGCCACGTTCCAGGGAGCATCCAGGGTCAAGGTCTCAGGGCATCAGGCAGTGGCCTGCTAATCAGCTGCTTTTGTCTCTCTTGCAGGGTATCTCAGTGTCTCCAGAGTCCTGTCTGTTGCCAGAAACCCCACCCCACCTGTCCCGCCCAGCATGCCAGAGACTCCAGCCTCAGACCCAATGGGGATGCTGGAGCCACAGTGTAGAGGTGCTCCCCAGCTCAGAGAACCAGGGACCAGGCCCTGCCTTCCAGCTCAGTGATGAAAGCCCTTCCCAGAGCTCAGGCCTGCAGCTCAGTGGCTGCCCTGAACTTTGGCAAGAAGATTTGGAAGGGGCCCACCTGGGCATCTTCTACTAATGGCCTTGCCTGTTGCCTTGTCAGCCAGGAATCGGGCCTTTGGTGTGAAGTGCCCTCCTCATTTGCTACTTGCTGTGATCTTCAAGCTTTTTTTTTTTTTTAAGCCAACAATCTCTTTTCCAAGTGATGTCTCTCACAGAGGCAGTGTTTGAAACATAGTGGGTGGCCTCCCTGGCTGGAATCAGGACTGGGGTAGTGTCCTCAACGTCCTGGACATCCCCCAGAATGACCAGTGCTCTGCAGGGCACTGCCTGAGCCTCAGGAAGGTGGTGGCTGCTTGACCACAGAGTTGGCCAGGCTGGGATTGTGGGGGGAGTCGGTGAGGGGGTGGGTGAGCGGGGAGAGAAGCCTGTATGCTTAGATTTTGTACTTCTTAAACAACAACAAAAATTTTTATTTGGTCTGTTTTTCTTCTATCAACCTTGGTTTTTATTGCCTCTGGAAAAGGAAGAATGTTCCCATCCCACAGGGAACAGTCATGCTGCTCTTCCTCACCCTGGGACTAGGCCTCCTGAGGTTGGTGTGTGCCCTCACTTGCCACTTTGACAAGTCTTTATCTCCAGGGGCTCCACCTGGCCTGCTGGGCAGGGTCACACAGGGGGTTAACATTTGGGCCTGTTCACTTGCCTCCGACCCATCACCACTATGTTGTCCATTCTTTTGAGTACATTCCCACTGACCCGGAGGGCTCTTTCACAGTTATATAAAAGTGATTTTAAAAAAATGATAATAAAAAAAGAAATGAGGTGGTTAGCTTGTATAAGCTAGGGCCAGTGTATTTATTTCTAGGGTTGCCATAAGAGAAGAGCGTACATCAGGTGGCTTGAAGAACAGAAGTATAATTTTCTCACAGTTCAGGAGGCTAAAAGCCCAAGCTCAGTTTCAGCAGGGTTGGTTTCCTCTGAAGCCTCTCTCCTTGGCTTGCAGATGGCCACCTTCTCTCTGTGCCCTCACATAATTACCCTGCGGTCTTTGCACCTGGCTTAATCACTTCTGGTTAAGGCCACTAGTCATACTGGGTTAGGGCCTACGCATATGACTTTATTTTACCTTAATTACCTCTTCGCAGGCACTATCTCTGAATACATTCACATTATGAGGTCCTGGGGCTTAGACTTTCACCATGGATGTTGGGGGAACACAGGTCAGCCCATAATACCTGATGTGAGGTCCTGGAGAGACAACATTCCCCAGCTAGCAGGGCAGATTAGAGGAAAGTGAGCGGTCAGGGCCCAAGTTGAGGATGTGAGTTTACATACAGTACTTAGGGACCAGAGAGAATGCTACAGCGTGGTGGGAAACAGGGTTGACACCTCTTTCTTGAGTTACCTGATCCATGTTACTGCTGCTGTTCTGATGTATGCTGCTTTAAGTAAAAATAAGAGGCACCTCCAGAATCTTGAAAGAATGCCACCCAAGATCCATTAATCAAGGCCACTGTGGGCTTGGGCGCCAAAAGTGGTAACAACCTCATTCTGTATATACTGACCCAAGTAGGGGAGAATCGCAGGATATAGGGGATGGGCAGTGAGGGATGTTTGCCAAGCAGGTGAGTGGGGAGTGACCCCGGCAGAAGAAACCGCATGTCCAGAGTTGACAGAGGTGATGAATAGAGTCGGAAAAGGAGCTCATAGGTTATGGGGATCCTGTCTGGCCTCTTTCTTGGGTGCTGGGAAGGCAGTGAAGGCGGGGAAAGTGGAAGGAATTGGGTCAGAGGCACGGGTGGTCCCTTGGGCTGCTTGGCAGAAATGGAGCCCGGTGGGGAGGCCATAGTGCAGGGCGACAGAAGCGGAGGGAGGAAGACCAGAGCACAAGCTGCTTGAGCTCTCAGCTGCACGCAGGCCAGCCATCCGACCCGATGATGTACCCGCTGACATCATCAAGCAAGTCACTCCTCTGTGCCTCAGTTACTCCATCTCCTAAAAGAAGAACTAATTTAGGTGCCCACTGAGGTAGCTTCTTCCCCTAGCCTTCTAGGGTTCTGGTTCTTCCCCCAGGGGCTCCTGTCCCTGGGGTCTGCCAGCCACAGGTGGGAGGATGAGAAGACCTCACACAGTGAGGAGATGGTTACAGGGGCCTGACCTGGGTGTGCGTTCCACTCAGCTCTAACTCTCCGTATAACTGGGAAAACTATGAAACCTGCCCAAGCCTCAGTTTTCTCAGCTATGAAATGGGGACAGTAACAGGCCCTATATCTCAGGGTTCTTGGGCTTGGCACATAGTAATTGCTGAATGGTGGGAGATGGTGTGGCCTGGTGGGTGCCTAATCTGACTGCATGCCGAGACACCTGGTTCTAGGGGCCCACCCTGAGAGCATGATTCAGTGCATTCAGCTGGGACTTAGGAGCCTGGGGCTTTAAGAAAATCCTTCCCAGATTTGGTTTCAATGGATAGTCTTCACTCCTTCATTTTATAGCTGATGAAACAAGCCCAGGGAGAGGAGCAACTTTCCCCAGCCCCCCAGCTAGGTAGGGATGTCAGGCCCCTGACTCCCTGTCCAGTGTTCCCTCCTTCCCTAGAAGACCCAAGGTCTTGGCTCCATGGTCTCATAGCAGCTGCACCAAAGGCAGAATTAAACAACTGCCCATCTTTTCCTTTGGTTCGCACAGATCTGGAGTTAGTCCTCATAGGGACAGAGGGGGATACTCCCTGGTCCAGGCACGGATGGCCATGCCCTTCCAGCTCCAAGGCCAGGTCCTCCCTCCTGTGAGGGCGGGAGTGGAGCCCCACAGAGCACTGGCCTCCTCCAGCAGCATTTGGAGCGTCTGCAATTCGGCAGCCAGCAGCTGTCTTTTCCCAGCTCCCCCAGCTCCCCTGAAGAGGCAGAGGTGAGAGGCCACCAGCTAGAGTTGCCTGGGAGACACCTGAAGTGCTGCTGGAATGGGGGTACAGAGCCCAGGGGGCTTGGGCCCATCTCCCAGCCCTGTCCTCAGCCTCTGCAAGGGAAAACTCAGGCCCACCTCTCAGGAGCAGTAGCCCCTCTGCCTCCATCCATCCGTGGCCTCACCCCTGCTGTGCTTGCCTGCTGCTAAGTGCCTGGCAGGAGAGGGAGAGGGGCTGATGCCTGGTGACTGGTCTTTCCACTCCTTCCTGGGGACACCCTCCACCCCTGCCTCCATCATCATCTGTAAGACTTTGGACATCCTTTCACGACCCTGTCGCATAGAGAACATGCCTCCTGAGGAGCCTCCTGGGGAAGAGGGAGGAGACATTCCCACACCAGCGGCTTCTTGCCCATCCCCAGGGTCTTCCTTCCCTGCTGGCCCTGAGTGGTCAACCCCCTGCAGAGTGCTGGGCAGGGACAAGCAGCCTGAATTCTAGTCCACAGGCCTCTGCTCTGTGTGTGACTTTGACCATGGTTCTGCAGGCGGGTCTCTGGCTCTGTGCACCCTCACTGTATTCTCAGGACCCGATTTCCTCCAGACACACAGGGCATTTGGGATGCCAGCCTCGGAAGCTGTCAGGTGGTGGGGAGCACACAACATGTGGATGCCACAGACCTCGCCCCAGCTCCAAATGGAGGGCTTCGGCCGCTCTGCCCCAGCTCAAGAGCCTGCTTCTCATTCTAGCTCTACTGAGTTAAACTCCCTGCGCCTCAGTTTCCTTATCTGCAAACCTGAGATAAAAACAATCCTTATCTCCTGGGCGTGTTGAGACCCAAATGAGATAATGCGCATAAACACTTGGCCCAGTGCCAGGCACCAAGATGAGGATCCCTGCAGACTCTTCTCCTTGGAGGTCAGCTCTCTCCCAGGGACCCTGGGGGGGCCAGCCCCTCCCCCAGCAGGACCTCCTGAGGGGGCCTGCCCTCTGATCCCCAGAAGGTTAAGTGCCAGCCATGGCTGCTGGGTACTGGCGACAGGAAGGGCTGGCTCACAGGGGCTAGGCCGAGGGAAGCCTCCTGATTGGTGGAGAGATCCCACCCCATAACCTGGGCTGGTCTCACTCCTTGGACCGCCCCGCCTTTGATGTAGGGACTGCAATTGCTGCTGAGGAGCCTTCCTGGCCCAGCCCCACCCCCACTTCACCCAAGAGGGAACAGAGGCTGTGAGGAGAGAGGGGAGGCCAGAAGGCAGGACTAGGGGTAACAACACCCAGATTTCCTCCTCGTGCGGGGCAGTGCACCAGATAGCCCGATATGTGACTCTCCTTAGATCCACACCCCAACCCTCTGATCCATTATTTTTATTGTGCAGATGCAGAAACAAAAGCCCATGGGTTTGTGTCACTTGCCCAAGAAACTGGCCAAGCTGTGATCTGAAACCAGGCCCCCTGCTCTCTATGACTCCAGCCCCAGTGACTCACTTGGAGGAGACCCCCAAAGAGCACTGTGATCTGTTACCTCCCATGTTCTCTCCACCGGCCTGGGGTGCTCAGCTGGGCCCTGTGGGGCTGAGGGCAAGGTGAGCTTCCAACAACCTGGCTCCAATTGCCACGAAACTTCCACCAAGGCTAATGGGGGCCATGGAGCCATGGGGGCCCAGACCTCTTCCTCAGAATAGACACTGACCACCAGCTGCCCCAAGTGATCTGGGGGGCATCTGCCTTTTTCTGCATGCTACTCGTGAAAACAGCCACTTTACAGACTGATATCCCACCTGCCACCATGGATCCTGGAGAGGAGATGGGGCATGCCTTTGGCCAGTGAATGGTCAGACCAGACCTGGGTCCCAGAGCTTTCTGTCCTCACTCCAAGCCCCCTCTCACTGTCCCACATGTGCTGGCTGCGACACAAGAAGAGGAGCCCAGTCAGCACCCTGCTCCCTTCCCTCATGTTAGGACAGGTGCTGACCCCAGTGTCTGGAACTATGGAAACTTCTGCTTTCTGAAAAAAACACTCCCTTCACTGTCAGGACCTGCTCTGGACCTGGCACCAAGCCCCAGCTCTCCCCACACCACCATCAGAACCATCGTGTCCAGTGGCCTAGGGCCCCTCCCCCCATAGTTCCCAAGCACCCAAGTCTCCAGCCTGCCATTGATTATGGATGAAATGAAGACTGCTGGCAGACCCCACAGGGACACACAGGCATTATGTAGAAGGGACCAGCAGGCTGATGCTTCTCGCCCTTTGCCCGCTGGAGGTCCCATACACCCCAGGTACCTCCCCTCCCAGTCTTCCTGGCTGCTGGGCAAACCCACTCCTGCTCTAGTTTAGCAATGAGTCTAGACATTGATCTAGAAATTCTTTATTTACATTTTCTCTTAGAAAAAAAAATATATAGATCTTGTCCCCTGTTGATTCTTCAGGTTCAGGATCTCTATGGAAAGGTGAGAGAGGGCACAGGGCTGCTCCCCTAAGGCCATCCATTGTCCATCAAGGGCTTCTGTTCATCTGGCCCTAGAGCTGGGCTTCCCTGAGATCAGCCCCAGGGCCCTGGGTGACAGACACCAGGCCGGTCCTGGGGTAGGGGTTGGCATGAGGGGCAGTGGCTTGGGAGGTGCTTGGACGGTCTGGCCATTGGGAACTGGACTGCCCCCATGGGCAGAGTGGAGAAAACATGGGCCAGAGACTTTGTCCCTGAGGGGAGGACATCATTGCCTCAGGGTCCGACATGGGGTCCTGCTGTGGGCTATAGGGACAGGCACATACAGGCATCTCCCATGGGGGCCAGGTGATGGTAAGGACCAAGGACTATTGGCTGTTTTCTCTGAACCACTGGAGTACTGTCTCCTTGTTTTCTTTCACCCACTTGATGTTTGCTTTGGTCTTCTCCAGGGCTTGCTCCAGAGCCCGGGTGCCTGAGCCGAAGCCTGTGTCCATGTTGTTTGCCTTGAATTGCTCCAGCTGCCGGGAAAATGAAAATTCTCAGCCCCAGACTGGGTCTCTAACACAGCCTTGAGGAGAGGGCTGTCCAGTCTTCTGTCCTCCCACCCACATTAGGGCCCTTGGCAACAGAGCCACAGCCTGTTCTCCAGGAGAGGAAGGGCTGTCCTTCTTTCTCTGTAGGAGAAAGTCTTCATCTAGGGCAGAGGTGAAAACGAACAGCCTCATGCTTAAATCTGGCTCCTGGATATATCTGACCTTCATTGCATGGTTCTTTATTGAGTTGGCCCTCAGTTTTTAATTGAATTATAATCTCAGCCCAATCAAGGGAGGGGAGAGGGACAGATTAAGCAAGATACCACAAGGAAGCAATCAGCAAATTAAAAAAGTGGCCATTTCTATACTAAAAATTACCTAGTTGTTTCAACAAATAAATGGTATTATTTTTTTTAAATATCATAGATTAAAAGATGTATTAGTACTAGTGTGGCCAGGATAATTAGGCAAGAAAATGAAATAAAAGGCATCCAGAAAGGAAGAAATAAAACTCTCTCTATTAGCAGATGACATGATTTTACATACAGAAAATCCTAGGAATCTACCCAAGAAACTATTAAAACTAACTAATTCAGCAAGGTTGCAAGATGCAAGAGCATAGTACAAAGATCATAGTACATTTCTACACACTAGCAATGAAAAATACAAAAACTGGGGACACCCTGGTGGCTCAGTGGTTGAGATGCCCCTTTAGATAGGGAATGGACCTCTGCGGGCCGGGGCAGCTTACCTGCTGCAGCTCAAACTCAGTGGAAAATCGTCGGGTCACTGCCTGGATGAGGTTGGAGAAGGAGAAGGAGCCGGTGCCATAGCTACAAGGTGGGGAGAGAGAAGAGCCATGAGAAACTGAGAACTAATGCTCAGTGACTGGCAGGGGACACTATATCCTCACAACCACCCTGTGACTGTCCTCATCTTATAGATGAGAGGAAATGACATGCCCTAGGGATGCGAATACAGGTCTGATGGCACTGTCCCTCCTCCTATCTCTCCAGAGAACTAGATTTTCTTCACCCCCGCCCCCACCCGAGGGCGAAAAGGGACAGCCCAGACCCTGTCTTGTCTTGCATTATTTGCCCCTCACCTGACCTCAAGCTCGGTTAATTTGTCAGCACTCCTAACTTCCAGCCCTGCAGTGTCCCATGCACACAGACACACAGACACACGTGTCTCCCTCCAAGGACACTCCAGCCTCAGTGGGCACTTCTAACATGCTCTCGCAGACTCACTCCTCAAAGAGCTTTTTCCAGTTGCTCTGAATGAAGTCCCAGGCCAGACTTTGCCCGATGACATTGCTGGCGATGCTGCTAAGAGTGGAGATGACATCTTGCTTCCGGATGAGTTCAGGGTTCAGGGTGTAACTCAGGTACCTGTGAGGGCAGGATGTTGTGTTAGTGACACTTCCAAGGGCTAGAGTCATATGATTCGAGAGAGGATCCAGGACAGCAAAGGGTCCCATGCTCACCTCGCCCACACCTCTCCTGTAGCCTCTTAGTATCTCTTTACCCTACTATGGGCTGAAGATCCCTTAGTGCTACCTCCCTCTGCCTAATGGGACATTGAGTCTCCTCGGTGGGGTCATTGGCTAATGCCAAGGGTCATGCCTGACATGGACCAGGTGCCTGATAAATATCTGATGACTGACCATGAATGACTGAGTAAAGGAAGGACTCCCAGAGCCCTGTACCAGGTAGAGTGGCTACTCTTGTCCTTGACATTGAGAGAGGCTCTTCACTGGAGTCTGGGAGATGGTATATGTGGCACATGGGGGGAGCCAGGAGCCCTCATCCCAGACTGTGAGGCATGCCCGCCTGCACCTCCAAAGTACTCAGGTCCAGCTACACCAGAGTCCCTGGCGAAGTTAAACTGAGCTGCTGTCAACTACAGGCCAAAAAGCCGCAGCAGTTAAAAACATGAGACATGGATGCATATCTGGGGTCAGATCTTGACTTCACCACTTACTAAAACTTCTGGATTTTGGGCAAATTGTTTGGCTTCTCTGAGCTTCAGTGTTCTCATCTGTAAAATGGGGAACATACTGCCCCCATTGTACAAGTTTATGGGGACCTCCCGTAAATGAGAGTGTGGAGGCCCGGCTGGTTCATTGTCTCTCATGTGGAGATCCTGGTTCCCAGTGGGGAGGGAAATGTGCTCAGCCCCGTCCGGACCCAGTCCTCACCTGTTCAGGATCCAGACCTGGGTGCTGCAGGCCAGGGCTGAGCGGAGTTTGTCAGCCTCGTTTACCAGCGAAGTGTTCCTAAACTGCTCCCACACAAAGTTCCACTCCTCCTCGCCACCCTGGGCAATGGCGTTGCAGTACACGGTAGACCGCAGGTTGGGGTAGATCCTGGCGAGGGTGGGGGTGTCGGGTAGAGCAAGAGCAGGGAGGGTAGGATGAGGGTCTGATGAGGACGTGGCTATGGGTTTGTGGGACAGATGGAGGTTGGGGGAGGAGGAGGGGTACACTCACGGGTTATTTTGGGGGTTCTTCCTCCACTCTGCGAAAAGAGTTGAGACCAGGTCCTTACACTTAGGAACCCCATACGTGCAGGCGGTGCTGACGGCATTAATCTCGTTGTACCTGTCCCAGGGGTGACACTTGGTCAGCAGGTCCATGGGTTACCTGGCCTAGACTCTGGCAAAGATTCCCCTGCTGATGCACAGCTCTGGAGAGGATGGCACGGCCCAGGCTCTGTCTGAGGCTGCAGTCCATCCCACCCACTGGGTTCCTCTGTTTGCTCTGTGCCTTGGGCAGCCCAGGGACCTAGAGGGGTCAGCACAGGCTCCAGCCCCAATTTGAACATTTAGAATCTAAATGACCAAGGGGCGCATGGGTGGCTCTGTTAAACAACCAGCTCTTGATATCAGCTCAGGTCCTGATTTCAGGGGGTCCTGGGATCGAGCCCCACATTGGGCTCTGTGCTCAGTGGGGAATCTGCTGGGGGTTCTCTCTCTCTCTCTCTCTCTCTCTCTCTCCCTCTGTCCCTCCCCAGCTCATGTGCTCTTGCTCTCTTGCTCTCAAATATATAAATAAATCTTTAAAATAAAATAAATGACCAAGCCAGTGAGGGACCTCAGAGTTTCAGTTTGGTCTCTTGTACAAAGGGCCAGACGGCCCCACAGGCCACAAAGAGCCTTAGGGCAGGCCACCTCCTACTCCTAGGAGGGGTTCTTTCCCTGCTGGTTGCCCTGGTCCAGAGATGTCTTCCAAAGGAGGATACTGCAGGGCTGTGCTCTGGACTCCTCAGGTCAGGGTGGCTGGGGCGCCCATGACCTCTGGGAATGAGGAAACGAGCAAGGCCCTGAGCTTCTCAACTGCATACTCACTGTTCTGTGAGGGTCTGTGGGTGATCGGTCCAGTTTTTGGTGATTTTTTCAAAATAATTAAAGAGAGGTGTGACCTGCTTCCTCAGGTAGTTCTGGGGGGAAGAAAACACAAAGAGCTTTGAGGGTGAGACTCATGCCTGACCGCTCTGAGCCCCATGCACCCTCTGACGTGGGTGGGTAGGTGTAGCAAGGGCTAATGGCACAGAAGTGAAGAGGCTGGAGGCTTGGGTCTTGCCCGGGACTGGCCAGTGCGCAAAGGGTCCGGGGCTAGGCCAGCTGTCAGCTGACCGGTCTCAGGTTCTCCCTCCCTCCCTCTGCCAGTCTAACACTCCATGTGCTCATGTTACCACTTTTTCATACAGTGTTGGGTCCCACCACCCCTGCTGCCCGATGCTAAATATCACATATGTATTGTGGGAGCAGCCTCTGCAGAAAATAAAATCCACCCAGGAGCTTCCCTAAACTATGATTTTCAAGTTGGTGAGTTCACCCCTTATTTTTCCTCTTCTACCTAGTGTTTCTATAAGTCTGCACACTGCTCTTTGTCCCTGACACTGGAATGTAAGCCCTGCTTCACATGATCAAAACCCCTTGCAGACTCTGGTGCAACGGGGTAGATCGCCACGTGTGCCAATCGGCATCCACGTCCAAATGTTAAAGGAATAAACTTCCAAGGACAAAGGAAATAGGAAGGAAAACCGGAGTGGATGAGGGCCCTGCGCAGACAAGGAGCTGGAAGGTGGAGAGAGAGGGATGGAAGAGCAGAGTGGCACGGCCTGCAGCACAGCACCTGCCGAGGGGTGCATGGAACTGGAAGTGAGATTGGCCAAGACAGGGCTCAGGGTCAGAGGGACAGGGCTGCAGTGGGCAGGGGTGTGGCAGGGGTGGACACAGAGCTAAGGAGTCAAAGTCTGTAGCAGGAGCAATTAAACCCCCCAAGCTCCCACTTCTCTTCTGGCAGCAGGCAGCACCCTGCCCTCCCCACCCCCACCATGGGTGAGGCCCAATGTGTGGGGACTCAGAACTGGCGGTCACCAGACACAGGGGAAGGGTTGGCAGACTGCAGAGAGGCCCAGAGGTGAAAGTTTATATCCCGAATGCAGAGATCTCCAGTTTCTTCCCTGACCCTCAATCCCAAAGAATGAGCATCACCAGCTTTGTTATATAAGATAGAAGATGACTCTCTGGTCTCAGAGAAATACACTCATAGATACTAAATTTTTTTTCTTTTTATTTTTTTAGTAATCTCTATATTCAATGTGAGGCTCGAACTCACAACCCCAAAGTCAAGAGTTGCGTGGTTTTCTAACTGAGCCAGCCAGGTGCCCAGTGGCTACTAATATTTGAGGGTCCCCATGAGGAATCACTTGGCTACCCAGTCATCCCACCTCCCCAACGAGACCTGCAGGTGACACATGTGACCTTTGCACGGAACTTCCAATGGCTTTTTATTGCCTCACCCTCAAATCCAAAGGAGGCAGCATAGCCTCTGATGTGGTCTCTCCAAAGACCAAAAACACCAGAAGACTCAGGAAACAAATCAATGGGAAAAAAAGAAAGCTTTGTAAAAGCCTGAGATGAATACCTTCTGAATGTCCAGAGAAGATTTGCATAAGATGCTAGAACCAGGACCAGGACTTGGAAGTTTAAACGTGTGACAGAAGAAATGCCAGCAGTCTGTAGCAGAGAGGTGGCCTGCCAGGTGGAGAGGTGGTGCATCACAGAGGGCAGAACAGAAAGCGAGCTGGAAGCTGGGAGTCAGAGGACAATCAGAGGGCCAACACAAGAACAGTAAGTTGGATTAACAGGGGCCTAGGAAGGAGAGAACCCAACAGCAAGGAGGGGAGGGATGTCTTAGGGAGCAATGCTAAAAGGTCCAGATGGAAAGGGGAGGAGGAGGAGAAAGACTCATGCAAAGGCCCACTAGGATTGAGAAAAGAGCCTACAGGATTCTAGAAGGGAGAGAACAGCCACATTCAAATAACCAGGAATGAGCAAGACTCTGAGCTTCTCAATAGCAACATAAGAGGCTGGGAGTCCGTAGAGCAAGGCCTGAAAATCTCTGAGGAACAATTTCCAACCTAGAACCTTCCAAACCCAGGTAAATTCTGGGTCCAGGGGCACCTGAGTGGCTCAGTGGTTGAGCTTTTGCCTTCAGCTCAAGTCATGATCCCGAGGTTCTGGGATCGAGTCCCACATGGGGCTCCCTGCAAGGAGCCTGCTTCTGCCTCTGCCTATGTCTCTGCCTCTCTTTCTGTGTCTCTCATGAATAAATAAATAAAATCTTAAAGGAAAATAAAATTTTTTAAGTAAAAATGATCTCTTCAAGGGGCACCTGGGTGGCTCAGACTGTTAAGTGCCTCATTATTTATTTCTTTTCTTTTTTTTTTTTTTTTTGGATACTTGTTTGATTTCAGCTCAGGTCATGATTTCAGGGTGGTGAGATTGAGCCCCACGTTAGGCTCCATTCTGGGCGCAGAGTCCAGATTTGGTTAAGATTCTCCCTCTCCCTCTGCCCCCCACCCAATCTCACCCATTAGGTCAATTTCTCTCTCTCTCTCAAAAAATAAACAAACAAAAAGATCTCTTCAAGTATCATCTAAGGGCTGTGTACTATTCCATGAAATGGATCTTGTAGTTTACTTAACCAATCCCCAGCTATTGGACATTTAAGGGGCTTAGGTGCTTTTTTTCTTTTTTTTCCGGTGAAACTGCCGAGTTTCCCTCTGGTCTCCCCCATGGGAGCCTCAACATATGTGCTCCCTGCTGCTACCCCAAGCTCACAGCTGTTAACACCTGCACCTCCCTCATTTCACAGAGGGGTTCATTGGGGCTGATGAGAGTTGGCCAAAGCCACACAGCTGGTAAAAGTGGGGCCCTCCAACTCCCAGCTCAGTGGCTTTTTCTGTGCTCCTGACAGTGCTAATTTCCAAAACAGCAAACCCCGCTAGAAGTCTGGGTCCTTTCTATGTCCTCCCCAACCTGTTCAGTTTGTCAATCCCTGCTCCCTTCATCCCACAGCCCTCTCGCCTCTCTGCCTGGCCTGCTCTCAGCATAGCACCTGGTGTTGTGTCGTCCTGAAGGGTCCCACCACCCAGACCATGTTTCTGTTAACCCCCTAATGATGCAATTCCAGACAATGAGTCAAGTGGTCCTTGGATCCTGCCACGACCTCCTGTACCTTCATGGGGCCGTAGACCTCAGAGCGGTCGAACATGAGCTTGAAGTAGCTCAGGCTGCTCAGGGCGGCCTCCCAGGGCATGTACTCTGTCTCTTGGATCAGGAAGAGGGTGCTGTTCAGCGCCAGAGTGACAGGGATGATTTGGGCACTGGGGACAAACAGAGAGGCTCAAGTAAGTCAGCCACACTAAAGGAACCCTGACCCGTTCGTGGAACCTGAGGTCGTGGAGCCCCAGCTGCACCAGCTCTGGGGTTCACTGTGGATGGGCTGGGGTACATGGACGCTGGCCGCTACCACAAACAAGGCCAGCTCAGGCCCTGCCCTCAGCTGCTGCCAATCACGTTCCCTTGCGTATTATCCCGATTTTACAAACAGGAAACAGACTCAGAGAGGTCATGTGATTTGCCTAAGGCCACAGAGCTGAGATTCCTAAGTACAAAAAGTCTGTGCTCCTTATTCAGCCCACCTCTTCTCTGATTTTCTTGGCTCTCCGTCCCTTCCTTCCCCCTCCTTCTCAGGCTGTGTGTGCACATTTGGTTCATAAATGTCCACGTCTCTGGAGACATCACTTAAATCAGAGGGCTGAGCACCTGCTGGGGATGCAGTAGGTACAGCATCTCCTGTCCTGTCCTGCCCAGATTTTTTTTTTTTTTTTAGCACTTAGCAGGGCCACCTGGCACCCTGTGAAGCTTCAGAAAAAGCCTGGTGCTGTGCAGCACAGCATGGTGCTAGAGGTGGACAGGCCTGCGTCTGGCCCTCAGGGGCTACTTCTGTGTGACCCTAGGTAAAGCACTCAAACTAAGTCTCAGATGCCTTATCTGGGGGTGTGCAGCAGCACAGGGAGCCTGCTGCTCTGTGCCCCGGATGGTAAGGCCAACAGGAAGAGCACTGCTTTCATTATGGGGCAGCTCTTGCTAATGTCACCAGACCTGAGTTGGGCTGTGCCTAAGAGGGAAAGGGTACTCACCTGGCCAGGTCGAAGGTGTCATGGATGACCTGAGCCCGGTTGATGACAGGGATGACCTAGAAGGGGCAACAGAGGATGTGACCTCAGGTTGGTGGTGGGGGCAGGCCCGGCTGTCTGGTGCACCATCCTTGGCCCGGGCCTGGTAGGAGGACAATTGGGCGGGGGCGGAGGGGGGGCAGACACCCACCGACAGGTCTGTCTGCAGCTGAGTATGGATCTTCTTCCAGTTGTTCTGGTCATAGTTCACCAGGTAGTAGCCCGTCACGTTGAGGTTCAGCAGGACCCACTCATCACCGGTGGTTTTGAACAGGTCATTCTGGACTGTGGGGAAAGACCAGCACTGGATGGTGCTGCTCAGAAGGCCACAGGCTGACCCTTGGCCTTGGTGAGAGCAGCCTCCCATGTAGCCTCTGGCACTGTCTGGCCCTCAAGCCCTGGGTGATGCTGAGGAGAGGGGAGGAGAAGAAGCACAGGACTGCCGGTGACTTCAGATGGACCTAGTGCCATCTCTGCCCCTCACTGCCCACCCTGCCTCCCATAGGCTCCACGTGGCTGGGTCAGTGACAGCCACCCAGATATCTCCATCCGCACTCCCCAGGCTACTGCTCCTCCTCCCCAGCTCATAACAGCAACATCATCCCCCAGTCACTGAGGAGGAGGCTCAGGCAATGCCTCCCAGCCAGTCAACTCCTCAGTGTTGCCCCTCTCTTCCCTCCCTTCCAGCCTTTCTCCGGGCAGCCAGAGGAAGTCCTTCCATAGAGGTGGTCCTTGCCCACTTCCCACCTTCCCTGGCTTCTCCTGGCCTGAAGACACAGCCACTGTGTCCTGCAGCCTGCAGGGACCTCAGGAACCAGCCCTACCTTGAGGGCACACCTCTGCCCAAGTCACAGGCCTTACTTCTCTCCTGCCTCTATGCCTTGCACTTACTATTATCTCTGCCACCATGGGCCTGGCCAACTCCTTCCTCTAAGACTCTGCTCACCTCCTCCAGGAAGCTTTCTCTCACCTTTCCATGAAGCCAAATCTTTCTTATTCCTGGCTTCCTGCCCCATGCCCTGGAAGCTGTACATGCCTCGGTTAAAGCATTCAACATCGCTCTGGAAAGTTCTAACTGCTTATCTTCCTTCTCTTCACCTGCAGTTCTGGCGTAGGCCAAGGATGAATTACCTTGAGCTTGGTGTCCTCAGTAACTGGCAGAGCAGGGCTGTTCATACTTTGTGCCAGGTACTGTTTTAAACATTTCATGTAGATTCTCTTCTTTAGTCCTCACACAACTCACACAACTAGATATTGTTCTCAGCCCCATTTTCTAGATGAGGAAATGGAGACCAGAGAGGGATAATAACTTGCCAAGGGTCACACAGCAGATTAAAACTTAGGACCAAAGCAGTTGGCTCCATTAATTGAATGAAATGATGAAGGAAGCCATCACTGAAACCTGTCTTGACCCTCAGAATGTGGGCCAGGAGATGTGGGCCCAGGAATATGGGGTGGAACTGCTGTCCCCTAGGGCAGGGCTGGATTACCTTTTGCATTGTCCGGCATCCAGTAGTGTGCCTGCTGTATGCCACTTTTGACAGAAGAGATGGGTACAATCCACAGGTAGCTGCAACAAGAGCCCCCAAAACCAGGAGGTGAGAGATAGCAGCTCCTGGACATGGTCAGTGATGAGCAGCCCAGGCCCTGCTCCCCATTTCTGCCCAGCTCCAGCACAAAACACTCCCATCTTCCCAGCCAGAGAGGGAAAGCCTGGCTCCAGCCCCTGGGGCTGGGGCCACAGCAGGCCAGGACCTGCAATGGTTAAGGGGTGCCATGGCAACTGCCCCCCAGAGCCCTCACTGGGACGCCTGGGTCAGCGACCCTGTCTGCTCACTTGAACTCTGAGGGGCGGGTGACATTGGACTGAGGGTCAAGAAGGAAGTGCTTCTGGGAGAGGGTGCCTGTGGTGGTGTCCACAGTGATGACGGGGAAGCCCATCTGCAGGATCCAGCGGTCCATGATGGCGCTCACTGTGTAAGGCAGCTTGATGGCTGTCTGATTGCCTAAAACCTGGGGCAGAGCAAGATAGAGCGGCCATCAGTGGACCACCCCTCCTACCTCGCCCATCCTCAGCAGCCTCCTTACACCTGGCACCACCCTGCTGGGAGGCAAGAGGGGGGTGGTCCTCAGCCAGGCTCTGCCTCTCCTTGGCTGCCAATGGTTGGGTAGGCTGAGAACTTCCAGGTGTTTGGTGCGTTGCACTTCGGTTAAGCAAATCTAAGCCCCCCACTCCCTGCTTCTGTGGCCTAATGGGAGGTGGGTATGGGAGGGGGGCGTCCAGCATGAACAACCCTGGAGGAGGAGAGGGGAGAGGAACAGGCAGGGTGCAGAGTGAGGGAGAGGATGAGAGTGTGGGTGGTCTGGGCATAGGCTTAGTGTGGTTGCTATAGTCTTCTCAGGTCTTTTTTTCATCTTTTCCCATGTACATACGTTGCTTTTATAATAACAGCAAAAAGCCAAAAACATCTGTTAATAACTGAGAAAATAAAGACAGGAAAGAGGAAGGAGAGTGTCAGAAGGGCAGAAGCTGAGCAGGGAGGGGAGCTGGGGGCTGCTGCAGAGAGAGGGGGCTCAGGGACAGAACAGGTAGAAGGGAAGGGTGGAGCTAGAGGGGCACGTGGTTTGGAGGAGGGCTCAGCTTTGCAGGAAGGAAGGAGAGGGAGACTGAGGCAGGCCAGGAAGACAGTGGAGCCAGGATGTGGAGGGAAGGGACAAAGGCAGTGAGGTGCCCCTGTCAGCAGGTTGTGGGAGGTTCCAGGAGGGGGGAAGCAGGGGTGGGGGTGGACCAGCCTCCTGGCAGATAGAAGTTGGGCTGCAGACCAGCCAGTGGGGGGCACTAGAGGCCATCTGTGATTCCATGACAAGGCCCTGGGTCTCCCCTCCCTGCTGGGACTGGGCTCCCGATTCTGGAGGGGTCCATCAGGCTGCTGGAAGGAAGGGGAAGTGATGGGAAGATGGGAGGATGCAGACTCCAGCCCTAAGAAAGGCAGGGAGGGGAGAGTGGAGGTGGGGAAGGTCAGAGGGTCTGCCCAGACAGGGCTGCATGGGGTCTGAGTGGACAAGAATACAAAGCAGGGCTGGGTGGCAAGGTCAAAGTTGGTGCTGGGGGTGCCGGAGTGTGCACAGTCATGCCTGGGAGGGACCCATCGGGGCACAGGGCAGCCAGGAGTGCTGAGTAAGTAGAATGACTAACTCCAAAGTTCGAGGCAGAAGAGGCTTAGGAACTTTGCAATCTGGTTGATGAGGGCAATCCTTGGCTCGCATCACGGAGCTCACTACAGTGGGGGGCGAGTTGCCTGCCAGTGATCCTGACCCTTGGTCTCCTAACACCTCCTTCATGGAGCTGTATCATTGCACCCATTTTATAGATGAGCAACCGAGGCTTCAAATGACCTGTCTGGGCTGGTAACCAGTGGAGCTGGACACATTCCTTCCCACATGTGCTGCCCCTGGGGACTTACAGCATCTCAGGACCCCAATAAAACGGCTCTGGGGGGCTGGCTTTACTGACCCACTGCAGGTGGTCCCACAGGTCCAGGTAGATGGTGTTTTGGTAGGCAAAGGTATGAAGGTAGGACTGTGGAAAGACAGGCCACAGTGAGCACAGAACCGGTGCTCCCCAGCCTTTCCCACTGAGCCCCTGTGGGGGGGGCGGGGCTCGGGGACACAGGGCAGGGGCCGGGGGCAACCCACACCCCCATGGCTGGCCAAGGGTACTTACTGCCACACCCTTCTTGAACAGGTCCTCAGTCAGGAAGCTGGAGAGCATCCTGAGAACAGAAGCTCCCTGGGGAAGGGCAGGGATCTCAGAAAGCAGTGCTGTGCCAGCAGGACCCCGTGTCCCCCCTTGGCCAGGGCGGGTGCTCCCAGAGCCCTGGTTGGGGTGGCTTCTGTGGGTTGAGTGCCTGCTCCCTCTGCCTGCCTCCCCATTGTCTCAGTACCTTGCTGTAGGAGATGGAGTCGAACACCTCATTGATCTGGGCCGGGGTGTTGACCTCGCTGGCAGGCGAGGACAGTGGGTGGGAAGAGGCCAGCGCATCCACCGCCATCACACGGTATACTTCATTCAGCACTATGAGGTCTTTCTGCAAATCCCCAGTGGCCATGAGGAGGGACCAACCTGGTGGGGGGTGATCACCGACCCTGCACACAAGGGCCCCCCCTTCCCCCTCCACTAGGCGGCTGGCTCACCAGATTCCAGGTAGGCTCTGCAAAGTCAGCGCCCAGGTACTCCACGTAGGAGGCAAAGCCCTCATTCAGCCACAGGTCATTCCACCATTCCAAGGTCACCAGATTCCCAAACCACTGTTGGGGAGGGAAGGTCAGCCCAGTTAGCCACTCTGGCTCTGTGACCCAGAATTCCCCTTCAGTGAGCATCCCCCATGTGCCAGGTGCTGGGCAGGACTCCCCTCTGCTGTTAGTCCAGGGTGGGGTTCACATACCCAGGACAGAGTGAGGACTTGTGCCCTCTCCTCCCAGAGCCCCCCTGTTCACTTCCCGGCACTCTCTGGGATGGGGGGGGTGCTACCTGGTGGGCCAGCTCGTGAGCAATCACAGTGACCACCCGCTCCTTGTTGCCGATGGAGGAAGACTGCGGGTCATACAACAGCGCACTCTCCCGGTAGGTCACCAGCCCCCAGTTCTCCATGGCACCAGCATTGAAGTCAGGTAAGGCAATCTGGTCTGGGAGGGCAAGGCCATTGGCAGGATGGCCTCTGGGGAGGAAGCCCCATCCTCTGCCCCCACCCCAAGGCCCCTCACTCACCAGATTTCTTGAGGGGGTAGGGTGTGTCATAATGTCTGGAAAAGAAGTCTAGGATGGGGCCTGTCACCCCCAGGGAATAATTTCCATGGCCTTGGTCGATCGCACTTGGCCGAGCCCAGATCCGGATCTGCAAAGACAAGGGAGGCAGGTCAGAGGTCCCTCCTGGGTTCTGGTGCAGATGGGCTGAGCCCCAGGGGCCCAGTAGGCTAGTGAGGGCATCAACTGAGTTAAACTGAGAGCTGTGGGCAGCAGAGGAAAAGGCTGGTGGTCTCTGAGGGGCTTTGAGTCTTAGGGAGGAGCCTTTGGGAATAATTGCAGTCATGGCCACCATATGTCTGGCACCCACATGTTAGGAACACCCTTCATGAGGAGAGACCCATTTTTCAGATGCAAAGACTGGGGGTTAGCATTTAAGACACTTGTCCAAGATCACTCAGAGCTGGGATTCAAACAAATCTGGGGCTTAGATGAAAATGAATTAAAACAAGACTATCTCTCCGGCCAGGGCCAATCCCAGGGGAAGGACAGGTGGGCCCAGCTTCTTACCAGGACATTACTGGGCGTGTTCCCCTGCACACTCTTAAACTCGCTAACGATGTAGGCCAGCAGGTAAGTAGACATGATAGGCGTGGTTTCAAACTCAGTGACACTCCAGTTGGGTTCTCCGTTAAGAGGGACACTGGGACCTAGGCATGGAGCATTCGAGCACATAGAGATGCCTCCTCTCCCTTGCCCTGCCTCCTAGCCCTGGAGGCGCCTCCTTCCTAAGGGTGTGTGGCTCCAGGACAGACCCACTCACCTCTGGGCGGCATGTTAGACAGGGCCACAAGATTGCTGGGGTGGATGAGGGTGATGTTGAACGTGGCCTTCATGGCTGGCTCATCAAAGCACGGGAAGGATTTCCGGGCATCTGCAGCCTGCATCTGTGTTGTGGCCAGCACCCTGTCCAAACCAGGATATTAGAGCGGGTGCCGGTGGAACGCCTGCACCCGTGAGGGTGAACAAGGTGGGGTGGGGGATTTAGGATGTGTTGCTGGGCATGTGGGAGAAGGGGTGCATGAAAGTCCAGTCTGGCCTCATCCCTGCCCTCCCCACTTCCAACTTCTGGATCCTGACAGGCCGCTCCTTTGAGAGATCAGAGTCAAAGTCCTGGCAGGGTAATACAGGTCTCCCTGTATTAGCCGGGAGACCTTGGGCAAGTTTTTCTCCTGTGAGCCCCAGTTCTCCTATCTGTTCAGAGGCTCTTTCCCCTGACTCCCTATTACCACTTTCCCCTGACTCCCTATTGTGGGGAATGGGGGCCCCCAGAAGAGGGCTGCTTTCTAGGTAGCCGCTCCACCAGTACCTGTGGATGCAGTCATGAACCAGCAAAAGCCTCTGGGAAGTTCAAAGCCCTGCCAGTCCAAGCCCTCCCTCCCTTGGCCCCCAGGATCCAGTTCTGCCTCAGCATCTAGGACCTGCCCACCCCCACCTCCCTACCCCCCCCCCCCCCCCCCCCGGTGCAGACCCAGCCACAACTCACTTTTTGACACCATTCTCTGTATACTCGCTGCGGTAGAAGCCTGCCAGGTCGTCGGCCAGCTCCCCCTCAAACTCACTGTCCATCTCATATTGGCTGTTGACCTGCAGTGGCTCCCGCAGGTGCACCACCAGGTACTCGGTGACCTCCACCAGCTCGGTCCTGTCAATGGCAGGAGCCTGGGAACCCCCCACACCCCGCAGGGCCACCCGCTGTCCCTGGATGCTGGTGTAGTTCAGCTTCTTGCTGTGGATGATGATCATGCTGGTGGACTCCTTGCACCTGAAGCGAACTGTGCTGGAGCCTTTGAAGGTGTACAGGCCATTACTGTTAGGGGTGAGGTATGGCCTCAGCGTCACGTTGTAGGAGCTGGGAATCAGAGTCTTGGGCAGGCGGTAATGGTTCCAAGGTTTGCTTTGGTCCAAGGTGGTAGCCGCGGTGGTGCTGGGGTTTGTGGGGCTCACCGGGGAGCTCGCTGGGGAGCTCACTGGGGAGCTCTCGGTGTTCTTGTTTTTCTCCTGGGCATACACCACAGACAGAGCGATGATGGTGGACACGGCTGCAATGCCCAGGACGATGGCCAGGATGCCCAGAGCCTTGGAAATGTAGAAGCCCTTGGCCATGGTGAGGGCAGGGGCGGGGAAGCTGGGGGAGGTTCAGGACGGCGAGAAGCAAGCGAGCCTCGGCCAGACTTATATCCCTGGGAGGCAGAAGGAGGAGCCCCACAGCCCACAGACTGGGCAAAAAATTAACCAGGGCTCACACAGGCAAAGGTCAGTGGATGGGGCAGGGGCACCCTGTGCTCAGGTTCCGGAGAGGGAGGAGATCCAGACACTGCGCGCTGGGGTGCCTGTTGGGGAGCAAACGGTGTCCAGTCATAGGCTGCAGGAAGAGGGTGCAGGGAGAAGGAGCAGCGGGGCTGGGTGGCAGTGAGCCTGCATGCTGTGACAGTGGGGACAGAAGCAGGTCAGGTGAGGTCAGAGTCAAGGAAGGACTTCCCAGGAGTGGGAGGTGGGAGATGCAGAGGAGAGTCAGTTTCTGGTTTGAGTCAGGTGTGTCTCGGGTCACCCCTATGGTTTGGATCCTGGCAGGACACCCAGGGCTCCTCAGTGGCACGGTCCTAGCCTCCCTTGCGATCTTCCAGGGCAGGAGGTCTCTCCTTCTCATCCCTTCTTGCCAAAAACTTCTATCCCAACTCTCCAGCATATTGAGGAGGAAGAAGATGTTTTGCCTTTTTTTTTTTTTTTTTTTTTTTAAGAGAGGAGGCTGGTGGAGGTTTACCCTCTTCCCAGCTGCGAGCTTAGGCAGGTAATTTTACCTTGCTGAGAGTTCTCTCCTCATAAATAGAAAATAGGACTCACCTTTCCGCTTTGTTGCACAGATTTAACAAGAAAATATATTAAACACTACAGAGCAGAACCCAAACACCATTCCCTTCTTCCTTACTCAGAGCATGGCATGGCCTCTTTTCCTATCCTTAGTAGCAATGAAGTTACTACTTATCATACGTAATAAAATAATGTTCAATATCACTCTTCTTATCTAGCAGCCCAGTGTCTCAGACATTGACTTCTATGTCCAATTCTGCCCCCATCCCTTCATCTCACCATGTCCTTGGTCAAAGACACTCTCCTTGTTTATGCAGATACTATCCCCTCATGGACTCGCCACTTCCACACAGGCCCCCTCAAACCTGTTTGTCACAAGAACTGGATCACTTTTCATCACAGCTTCAAACCTTGCTGGGGCACCTGGCTGGCTCAGTCAGTGGAACATGCTGCCCTTGATCTCAGGGTCATGAGTTCAAGCCCCATGTTGTGGGTAGAGAGGACTTAAAAATAAAATCTAAAAAAACTCCAAAACTTCCCATTTTGCTCACAAAATCCAGATTAAATCTTCTAAAGGTCCCACAAATTCAGGTGACATCAGCCTGCTCACTTCCCAGCCTCATCTTCACCACATTCCCTTGACAGTGGTCCAGCCACTCTGGTCTTCAGCACTTCTGCCACAGGCCCTTTGCACATGCTGTCCCAATGCCTGGATCATCTTCTCCTCCTTCTTTTTCTAGTTATTTCCTATTCATCCTTTAAGTCTTTCTCAGAGAAGCCCACCTCAACCTTCCTGACCAGGTCAAGTCCCTACTGGTTCCAGTAGTACCACAAACCTCTTCATCAAAGCCCTATAACTCAGTTGTTAGTTTTCCATTTGATCTGTGTGGTAAAGACTTGAGTCCTCTCTCTCAGCAACTGCAGTCCCCATGAAAGCAGGCCTTTGGCTACTTCCTGGTATGCCTGGCACATAGCAGGTGCTCAATACATATTTGTTGAACGCACACATGCATGAATTGATTCAGGAGTCACTGCTTATTTGAAGTCTTTCTAGTCCATTTCCATCCCTGTCCCTGTCCCCACTCTGGCCCTGAGAGAAATGCCTGCCTGAACCTTCCTGCCCCTTCTCTGAACCTTCCTCCAAACATGCAGACAAGCAGTGCTCTTGTTCAGGCCAAATGTATCTCAGGGCTCACATATGCCTGTTCCATCAGCTTGTAAGCTCTTTAAGAACCTCATGCATCTACGACTCCCTGCCCTGGCTTGGGTCAGCCTTCCCCTGAGCCTGAGAGAATGCTTCGTAGATGAAAGCTCACATGAATTGAATGGACCCTTACATTGATTTATTCATGCATAACTACAAGAATGAAGGACTGC
Organism: Vulpes lagopus; assembly: GCF_018345385.1. Classification (NCBI taxonomy): domain Eukaryota; kingdom Metazoa; phylum Chordata; class Mammalia; order Carnivora; family Canidae; genus Vulpes; species Vulpes lagopus. The sequence continues at coordinate 112,982,044 of NC_054827.1, forward strand.
CACCTGTCATCTAGCCAGCGGAGGTGAGGGTCTGAGTGCAGGATCTTCAGGGGAATCCTTCATGCCCATCTTTCAGACTGGGGGTGTTCTGAGCCCTTGACATGTATTTCTTTACTTCTCTCTAGAGACCTACCTATGGAGCCCTGGTCTGGACAGTGTGTACTTCCCACTGTGGTGGCCAAAAGCCACCCTCCTCAGGCCTGGGCTGATGGCCAAGAGCCACTAACAGGAAGCCAAGTGCCCAAGAAAAGGCTTCAGCTAGGGCGTGGTGACAGAGGGAACAGTGGCTCCCATGGGTGATGTGGCATGTGCTCCCAGGCTCCTACTATCGAGGCCAGGATTTGCCTAAGGAGGACATCTTTATAGTAACCCTGTAGGCTGGCACCGAGTGCTATATGTCCCCCTAAACCAAGTTTAAATCTGACCCTGACTGGGCCTGCAGCCCCCCACCTCTGAGGCAGAAAGACCCACAAGCCCACTTGGCCTAATCCCTTCTCCAAACAAAGAAAGAGGCCCTGCCTGGCCCACTATGATCTCTTCCTGTTTGTTTTGGACACGGCCAAAACACGCCCAGCTGGCTGCAATCTTCACTGTTTTTGGAAAGAGCCTCTGGTTTTCAAAGTTGGTGCAGCAGGCGGCTTATTGCCTTGTAATGAGGGGTCCCTGCTCCGGGCACCATGCCAGCTCAGGCTGGGGGCACAGGGAGAGGCATGCTCCATAGCCCATGGAGCTATGGCCCAAGCCTGGCCATCTTCACACCCCACTGAGCAGTGATGGCTGTCCCCAAGCTCACCACATACCTCAGTTGAAGGATTTTCCTTTCCTGATCAAACTCAATCTCTGGCTCCTCACTGCCTGTAGACTGAAATCTCAGTCTTGAGTCTGAAGACCTTCTGTGAACTTGACCGTCTGGCCTCTCCTCTTTCCAATGCCTACTGTGGCTCCAACTGCAGTCATTTCCCTACACTTGCTGGGCCTTTTCACTCATCCTGTTTCTGCTACTAGGAATGCCTTTCCTCTCCCTCCTGTCAAACTCCTACTCATCCTTCAAAACCCAGCTCAAATGTCACTGCCTTCTTGCGCATGGGGACCGGGACCTCTCACCTTTCTGTGCTTCCCTGGCCTCTGGTCCACATCTCTATCACAGCATTCATGGATAGACCATCTATGTGTTCAAAAGCCTGACACTGGACCCAAGCACCTTAAAGGAAGACCCTAATTTTGTAGGCCTCCTCCATTTCCAACACAGGGCAGGAGTCCAGCAAATACTGGCTAAATGAATGAGTATACAATCCTTGCCATGGCTTCTAGGTCTGACATGGTACAGCTCTCCAAGATTCTCTGGTCTCATCTCAAGCCTTTTTCCCCTATCACCCTCTGGGCTCTGCCCACTGGCCTCTTTCTGTTCCTCAAGCTCACCACATTCTCCCCCTTCTAGCCACATATCGCAATCCCCTCCCCACCTGCAACAAACTCTGGGAGGCTTCTGTGTTTCCCTCACCTATCCCCCTGGAGGCCCACTGCAGTGATGCTGTCCCAGGACAGTCCTCCCAGCACCCCCAAGACTCTGAGCACCATGGGGATAGTATCCCCTACACGAAGGAAGCACCTAGTACACAGCAGGCAGGTACCACATGCTTGTGAAATGGATGTATCAAAAAGAAAACGAGCCAGTGGTTGAAAGATGGAACTCACCCATAGTTCAGACACTTGATTCTCGGGGAAGATTCCACCCCCCACCCCACCCACATACCTCATACTCCCTGGGCTCTTGGATCACCTTCAGGAGTTTTGCCATACCTGTGATACTCTTGTATATTATTCACTTAATATTTTTCTCGTGTTTTTAAAGATTTTATTTATTTATTAGTTTGAAAAAGAGAGCACACACATGTATAGGAGCAAGGGGGAGAAGAGAGAAGCAAGGTGGAAGGAGAGGGAGGGAGATTCCCAAGCAGACTCCACACTGAGCATGGAGCGCAACATGGGGCTCCATCTCACAACCCTGAGATCATGATCTGATCCAAAATTAAGAGTCAGATTCTCAACTGAGTCCCCCAGGCACCCCAATATTTTTCTTCAAATCAATCGCTTCTTACTCTCTTGACCCATAATTACCAGGAACTCATGATTAGTTGTGTGAAGCTATCGTTTTTTTCCTGGGTACAACTTAATTAATGATTATTGATTTAAAAACTATTCATCTAGGTGGCCTCTCAAATCATCTTGTACTACTGCACTCACTTTGGAAATCACTGCTCCACCCTGTCTGGTTCTGGGGGTGGCGCCCCCCATGGGCTGTCTTTGGAATGGGACCCTTCTGCAGGTGAGCAAAATGTGTGTCCTTTTACTGTTCATCTCTTGATGAGGGAGAAGCTGCGGATCTCCAGCCTCATTGCAACCAAAGCAGCCTTTCTATGGGTTTATATGTTTCTGCCTATGTTTTGGTTTAGAGAACAAAAGTTCTTCTAAACTAAAAAAAAAAAAAAATTAAGGTTGACAACTTGGAGAATATTAAAGGCATAGATAGCCACACATGTAGGAGACATCAGCTGAACAAGAAAAGTCTCAGAGGTAGGGGGTAAAAACTGCTTTTTATTCTAACATGGGAACACCAGGAGCCTGGGAGGGAGTGTGGTGGGGAGAGCCCAGGAACAGCATTTGGGTGTGATCCAGGCTCCCTCCCAGACCCCTGAGTTAGCTGCTACTTAACACTCAGTGTCCCCTTGTCACCTGCAGGGTCAGGCAGGCTGGGTCCTAAAGACTGAAGCCCAAATGTCTGTCCCGAAGGAATGATGAGGGGGAGGCGGAGACGAGGCTAGGCCCCCAGCATAGAGCGCACGCTGGCCCCTCCAGCCCCTGGTCTACTCCCAAGCTTCTGAGGCCTCTATCTGCAGCTGCATGAGGCTGGGTGTGGGCCAGCCCCCAGGGTGCTTCCTCTGGGAGCATCAGATACTGTCTGTTCTGTGAGAACTCAGAAGGCCCTGATGGGAAGTTAGTTCCTGCAATGGATTTTCTAACCCAACGAAGAGCACTCAGGAGGGAAAGAGCAGAGAGGCCCTGGTGGGATGGGAGTACACCAGCTGAGGAGGGACCATTCTGGGCTGTGGATCTTTTTTTTTTTTAAATTTTTTATTTATTTATGATAGTCACAGAGAGAGAGAGAGAGAGAGAGAGAGAGAGAGAGAGAGAGAGAGGCAGAGACACAGGCAGAGGGAGAAGCAGGCTCCATGCACCGGGAGCCCGACGTAGGATTCGATCCCAGGTCTCCAGGATCACGCCCTGGGCCAAAGGCAGGCGCCAAACCGCTGAGCCACCCAGGGTTCCCTGGGCTGTGGATCTTGCCTGACAGCTCCCATCTGTGTAACTGAGCATCTATTATGTGCCCCACCAGGATAATCACCACCAATGGGCTGCTGAGGAAACCAAAGCAGAAGGAGATTAAGTGACTTGCTCAAGGTCACACAGCTAGTTAGTGGCAGCTTTTGTAGGCTTAACTATACATGCACCCTCCCAAAATAATAAAACACTCTCCCAACCCATCCTACATTTTCTCCTGGCTGGAGGAGACAAATACCTTTTAGCACAACACATGATAGTAAGTCACAAAGGCAGATCTGGGCAGGATGAAAGGTCTGATCACCTTTTAGGGGAACTGTGTGTCCCTTGTGAATTTTTATTTTATTTTATTTTATTTTTGAGAGAGTGAGAGTGAGCACGCATGCACGTGCTTACAGGGGCCCTTACACACACCCCTTACAGGGGTGAAATAGAGGCAGAGGGAAAGAGAGAGAATCCCAAGCTTAATCCCTTAAGCTCAGCATAAAGCTCGCGGGGCTTAATCACACATTAAGAAATCTCACATGAGATCATGATCTGAGCTGAAATCAAGAGTCAGACGCTGAACTGACTGAGCCACCCAGGTGCCCCCTCTTTCTGAATTTTATAGGTACATTAAGGGTCATGGAGCTGAAGCAGCTGTTGTAGGGAATGACCAAGATGCTGAAAATCTGATGCAAGCCAGCTTGGGGGCTCTGCAAGTGGTGCTATGAGCCCCATGCCTCCAGACCAGGACTGGAAGCCAGGTGTGGCTCTAGGAAGTGGAACTTCTTGGTAGCAGGGCAGTGCTGGGGGCTGCTACCAGGCACAGGCCTGTGGAAGACCCCAGCTATACTTCCATGGCTGCAGCTGGGGCCACTGTGGGGTCTTTGATGATACCTGGAGTGGGGCCCAGGCAGGTGGTGATGGCTGTCCTTATGGATGACAGCACCAAGGGGCCTCGGTGTGAGCAGCTGGCCCACTGTCCCTGCCATCCCTCTCAGACTGTCCAAGAGCACCCAGCAAGGGGTCCTGGACCTTCCACCAGAGCCACAAGCTGAGGAACTATGCCCAATTCCACTCCCCTGGCCCCTTCCAATGTGGGGACCCCTGCTATCTCCTCAGAATGCTTAGCAATAAAACTTCAAGCAGAAGGGCTGGAAGACCTGACTAGGGGTGCGGGAGTGGTAAGGAGCTGGGCCCCAGGCCCCCAGCGGCTGGGGTGGGTGGTGGGAATCCAGAGTGGAGCTGGGCTGCCTCACACAGTTGGGCCTGTTCCCCATCTGCGAAATGGAAGCAGCTCAACCTTCTTCCACGAAGGTCTAGCCTTAGACTCCAAGACTCCATAGGAAAGTGGGCTAGTAGGCCACAAGATCACCGTGGGCTGTCTGCCAAAAGAATTCCTCACACTTCTGGTGGTGAGGCCCCGGAAGGAGCAGCAGGCACCTGGGCCCGCGGCAAAGAGGGCAACAAGAAGCCCCTGAAGCAGCCAAGAAGCTGGCCAAGGAGGGGGGTCAAGAAAAAGCACTCAGGCAGGAACAGAAACAGGAGCAGGAGAAACTCCCACCACCACCACCACCCGCACCCCGCCCCGGGCTCCCCCAGGGGAAGCCCCCCCCCTCCCCTCCCCGGTGCAATGAAGAACTCTGGCACCAGAAGCCCTTCCCGTGCCGGGGGCAGTGGGCGATGCTTCATTCCATTCCTGGGGAAACATCTGGGTTCCCTACCACAGCATCTGCTGCCACCTTCATCTAGAACGAAGTGTTGCCTTGGAACCTGTTGTACACTTAGGAATAAACTTTTGTAAAAAGAAGAGGAGGAGGAGAGGCAGGAGAGGAGAAGAGAGTTTTCGCTCTCCCTGGGCCTCAGTGTACACGTCTGAGAAGGGGGCGCCGGCAGCAGACGTGGGGCGCTCTGCTTGCGCTTGCGTCCTGGTCCCCGCTCGCCCGGGCCGCCGCCCCCGCGGCCCCGCAGCCGCCCCGCAGCCGCCCGGCAGCCCCTCCACGCCCCACTTGCCTGCAGCCGCAGAGGCGCCCGACCCAGGCCGCTGGGAGCTTCTCCCCGACTACGCCGCGGCGAGCCAGGCGGCCACCGACACTGCCCCTCCAGGGCCTGACTCCTCCTTTCCCCGGCTTTTTAAAGGGAAGTAACCTGACCCGACCACTACTCCTCAGGGTTAACCCCTTTCAGGCCGCGCGCCCGCAGCTCCGCCGACCCGTGCCCCCCCAGCGCTCCCAGCCCTCCCATTCCCCGGAGCCCCCCGCGGGGGGGGGCGCCGCTCCGCCGGGCCCGGCCGCGCCGCCTGGAAGCGCCCTGGGGTCCCGATCCCTTGCGCACCCCCCCACCGCGCTGCCCAGCGAGCCCAGCTGGGGCCCAGAGCCCCAGCGCCCCGCCCCTCCACATCTGGGCGGCACGTGCCCCTGAGGGAGGGGCGCAGCGCTTCGCCCTGGGAGTTGAGGGTGGGGGCAGAGCACTACTCCAGAAGGCGACTGGCATCCCCTGAACATGAGTGTTCCAGATCACGGAATCATGCCTGCCACCACAGAATTTAACTTCGGTAATACCTTCATCATCAAGAAGGCAGAGACGCAGCAGGACTTAGCTAAATAAATACATACATACGTACATAAGTTAAAAAAAAAGAGAGAGAGAGAGACCAGAGCCAGAATATGCATGTGCTTCTCCTTCAGATTCTGCTTCCAGGCGTTGTGCAACCAAGGGCAGGGCACTCTTCTTCCAGGGGCGTCATTCTACTGGGCAGTACCAGATCATACTCTCTTCCTTTCCTCTGGCTGCTGTAACAAATTAGCACAAACTTCACAATGCCCGTTTATTACCTTACAGTTCCATTAGTCAAATCCAAAATGGGTCCTCTGGGCTAAACTCGGGTGTCCGCAGGGCCTCCTCCTGGAGGTTCTATGGAGCATCTACTTCTCTGCCTTTTCCAGGTTGCAGAGGCCACCCACATTCCTTGGTTTGTGGCTGCCACCAGTTTTTTCAAAGCTGGCAATGGTCCCATCTTTCTGACGTTGTATCAGTCCAACACTAACTCTTCTTCCGCCTCCTGCTTCTACTTTTAAGATCCTTGTGATTACATTGTCCGCCAAGATAATCTCCCGATTTTAACATCACCTGGTTAGGTATTTTAATTCCATCTGCAACTTTCATTCTTCTTTGTCACGTAGCTGTAACGTGGTCACAGATTCTGGGGACTAGGAGGACATCTTTGGGGACGGGGGCATTATTCTGCCTACCACAGTATTCAGGATGCCTGCCAGAACCTCAGGTTGAGGAGCACATCTAGAGATCACCTGATCTAATCCACTCCTCCTTATCCATTGCTGGGATCTGTGGGACAGTTAGCACTGTGCTGCATGGTCCAGACTCACTTTCTAACTCCATTTTATGATACTTTCACTTGCTCTTCCTTTGGAAACCATACTGTGGACCAGGGTGCCTCTAAGCAGCAGTCTTGTTTCTGCTTCCTAATTTGTTGCCGTGCTCTTAAAAGCCAGATCACAAAGTTTATTGGAATATAGACATGTGTGTAAAGTAAGAGTAGGTAGGCTCTGAGTGAGACCCTAGCAGCTACTGTAGGTTTTCCTTCTCTTTCTCGGGTCTCATCCTGTCTCACCCCCTCCTCCAGCATATTTCGCATTATCTGCTCTATGGCTATAAAGCCAAGGAAAGGCTCACTCAGGCCAGGAGAGAATCTTCCACCCTAGGTCCCTGCCACTCTGCCTTAGGCTCTGAGGACATTTTGAGAGGAGTAAACATGCCTCTGTGGCAGAAGTGCAGCCCAACTTTCAGGAGGGCAGTTTGGGGACAGGAATGAAGGCTGCTTTCAGGAATCTAGCCCAATGAAATAGATTATTTGGGGAACCTGGACAGCTCAGTTGCTTAAGCTTCTGACTTCAGCTCGGGTCATGATATTGGGATCGAGCCCCATGCCGGACTCCTCACTATGTGGGGAGCCTGCTTGTTCCTTGTCCCTCTCCCTGCGCCCCTCCCCCTGCTTGTGCTCTGTCTCTCTCTCAAATAAATAAACAAACAAACAAACAAATAAAATTTTAAAAGAATATTTATGGACCAGGCTCTTTACTGAAGTATGACTTATAATTCAGGAAAATCAGAAATAGCCTAAATGTTCAGCTACAGATGATTGGTTAAATACATTATGGTTTTCCCATATGATGAAGTATATCCCATCATGAAAAACAAATCATGTTTTCTAACTACTAAATGGACCCATGGGAGAATTAAAAAAACAAAACAAAAACAAAATAAAAAGCCAAAAAGCACAAACCCCAGAGTGGGGAAGTCCTTTCTAAGTATTACACAAAACCTAAAGTCTCAAAAGATTCATAAATTTGATTACAAAAACAAATAAAAATTTCGGCATCGCAAAAACTACAGCAAGCAAAGTCAAAAGAAAAACTTTAAACTAGGAGCAGTGTGTAGAGGGCTGGGGCTGGGGGGATGGTTGTGCAACTCATGACACAGGCAGAGGGATGACTTCTCTAGTATATGAAGAATATCCACAAATTATTATTTTTTAAAAGATTTTATTTATTTATTTATTCATGAGAGAGAGAGAGAGAGAGAGAGAGAGAGAGGCAGAGAGACAAACAGGCTCCATGCAGGAAGCCTGATGTGGGACTCAATCCTGGGACCCTGGGATCACGCCCTGAGCCAAAGGCAGATGCTTAACTGCTGAGCCACCCAGGCGTCCCTCCACAAATTATTTTTAAGTGAATCAGCAATGACTGAAGTAGAAATAGCCAAAGGATATGAAGAAACAGTTCATAGGAAAAGGGGAAATTCAGTTTCTTAAATATGTGAAAAGATGCTCAAAACTCCCTTATAAAGGATAAATGAAAACTTTATCTCCAACGATACTGTTGTTCACTTACCAGATCAGCAAAGACAACAAGGTTTGGTAACATACTGGGTTTGCAAGTGTGGGAGAGAAGAGACACCCTCCCACCTGGCTGGTTGGTGTGTAAACTGATTTAACCTTGACAGAAGGAATTTGGCAATATTTATCAAACATATAAACACACGTCCCCTTTGACTCAGCACTTCCACTTCTGGAGATTTATCCTACAGATATCCTCACATAGAAGTGAAATGGTGAATGCATCAGGCTTTTCACTGCAAAATCATCTGTAGTTGGAATGAACCTAAACATTCAGGATAACGTTCTTGTGTGTCTGTGCAACAAGGAATGTGGGTAGCTATGAAAAAAAAAGAACTAGTGTGCTACCTATAACAATCTCTAAGACACGCTGTTAAGCAACAAAACTAATAAATACAATTTTAAAAAAGATTTTATTTTGGGGAAGCCCCAATGGCTTAGTGGTTTAGCGCCACCTTCAGCCCAGGGCGTCATCCTGGAGGCCCAGGATCTAGTCCCACATGGGGCTCCCTGTATGGAGCCTGCTTCTCCCTCTGCCTGTGTCTCTGCCTCTCTCTCTCTCTCTCTTTGTTTCTAATAAATAAATAAAATCTTTTTTAAAAAAGAAGATTTTATTTATGTATTCATGAGAGACACACAGAGACACAGGCAGAGAAAGAAGCAGGCTCCCTGTGGGGAGCCTGATGTAGGACTCGATCGCAGGACCCCAGGATCACAACCTGAGCCCAAGGCAGATGCTCAACCACTGAGCCACCCAGGTGCCCCAATAAATACATTTTTTAAAAAAGGAAATAAACAGATCAATGTCCAAGTAGATTATCAATTGTATTTTAAGCAGGAGAAAGCACATAATTCACTTTCACATATGTAAATAATGATTCTAAAGCTACACAAGACACTGATAACACCGGTTGTTTTCCAGGAAGGGAATGGGGGAGCTAGCAAACAAGGCAGAAAGCAGATTTTTCCATGTATCCTTTCATTTTTTGGCACGTTGAGCCATGTGAATATGCTGTGTATTCAAAATATAAATAAAAGTGCAAGGCAAAAAGACCAGAGGATTAACAGATTTTGCAATATAAAAATTGTTTAACTTTTCTATATTTGCAGATGAAATGACTTGATGTCTGGGTTTTGCTTGGAAATAATCCAGGCACAGGGGTATGTCAGGGCTGGCTGCTCAATATAGCATGATTTAAAGTAGGGGAAAATCACAAGCAACCTTAATATTCAGTAATTGGGGATTGATTAAATAAATTAAGGTCCTCCGTGTGGACAAAAAAAAATACTATGTCATCATTTTAAAAATAACAAATCATGTTTTGGAAGTAGTAAAAGAATCTGTTTTTGTTTTGCTAATAATCATGGACTGGAAGGACCTTTCTAAGAATTATGCCAAGCCCAAAAGTCACAAAAGGAAAGTAAGTAATTTGACGTGTAAGCAAAAATCTCTGCATTACAAAAACCACTGCAAGCAACATCAAAAGGGAAACTTTATACTGGGGGGAACATCAGCCTTATCTTGATCACTGTCTGGGAGCTCAAAGGTGGGTACACTGGGAGTTTATTATACTGTTCTTATTATGTTGAGTATGTTTTCAAATTTCTGTGATAATTTAAAAATGATTTAAGTATATATGCACTTCTACGTGGCAAAAGACAACTGCCCTGGACTATAATATTTGCAACACATATAACAAAGAATATCAGTAACATTCAAAAAGTTGCTACAAGGTGATTTTTAAAAATAAGGATCTCACAATTCAAAACTGGTGGAAGGGTTAGATTCAAAGACTTGTGGAAGAAGAAACTAAAACGGCCAATTGATACATGAAAAAATGTTCAATCTTAGTCCTATTCAGGAAACCATTTCAAAGCAAGGAGATGTCAGATTTTCCCCAGGATACTGGCAAAGGTTTAGACAATTGACCACACCTAGAGTTGGCCAGGGTGTGAGGGTCGCGTTCCTGGAACACTTGTGAATTGTTCTGAGTGCTGGAGAAAGTAAAATGGCAAGACCTATTAAACATGTAAGGACATGGGTGGCGCCTGGGTGGCTCAGTCAGTTCAGCATCTGACTCTTGGTTTCAGCTCAGATCATGATCTCAAGTCATGAGAAGGAGCCCTGCGTTGGGCTCCACGCTCAGTGGGGAGTTTGCTGAAGATTCTCTCCCTCTGACCCTTCCCCTCCTCTGAAAATAAATTAATAAATCTTTTGAAAAATGCAAGGATGTGTAGGAGGAGGCTTATTGAAGCATTCCTTGTCATAGGAAAAATTAAAAGGCCAAAGGGTCCACAGCATGCCATTTAAACAAATGATTATAAACATCCACAGGAAGCACAGCAGTTAGACAGAATGAGTTAATTCTATATATTTACCTTGGAAAGATGTCCGTGGATATTTTTAAGTAAAAAAAAGAAAAAGAAAAAGCATGTGCTAAAGGAACACACGTACTATTGTTCTTCGTAAGAGCTCTTATCTTGGTAAGCACTCTCCTGGGGGTGGTGTCATGAGTGTTGGGATGAGTGGAAAGTCACGTGCCCATTGATTAATCTAAGTGTTCTCAGTGAGGTCAGTTTGCTGCTGCAGGGGGCTGGGGGGAGGGCAAAGAGACTGCCCCTATTTTCTTATACATCTGTGTACTCTTTAAATTGTAGAACAAACATACTATCTTTGTAGCAACCACCACCCCAAACAGTAAAATACTATTTAAAAAAGAAAAGGATACAAAAAAGCCCTGGGGAAGGGGGAGATGGGGGGAGTCAGCCCCCCCCCCTGCGTGGGGCCCCTGGGTGCTCCTGATCCCGCTGCAAGCTCTGGAGCAGCTGTGCAGAGCCCTGGCAGGGAGCACCTAATGTCAGGGTGGGGTAGGGACCAGCCCAAGGCAGCTCAGTGAAGGTTCCCTCTCAAGCCCCCTCCTCCAAGCTGGAGTCCCTTGAGGACCAAGGAGTCCCTTCAAGGTCTCCATCTCCCCATGAGTTCATAAAGAGAGTGGGAGTAGGCAGGAGAGGGGTGGGGACTCCTGGGGTCCTCAGCCTCGAAGACCAGCAGCATTCAGTTTCCTCATCTCTCAGGGTCCCTTCCCTCCACACTCCTCCTTCTCCTGGGGGAACAATGTAGCCTAGAACTGAACACCTATTGTGAGCAAGTGATTTAACTCTGAGGCCAACACAGTTCCTGCCCAGGAGCCTCAAACAGTGAAGAGAGAAAGGGTTACAGTTATTCATTCACTCATTTGGTTGGTCAATCAACAGACATTTAAGGAGCACGCACTGCGTGCGTGTGGACACCAAGCGTGGCTCTGTGGACACAGGTGTCACCTGTCCTGGGGGACTCGTGGTCTACTGAGGCAACAGCAGCAGAGATCATAAACTCCAAGGGTGCAGGGGCCAGTCGGTACTGTTTTCCACGGGGCCCCAGTGCCTAGTGTGAGACTTGGCACACTTATCAGATGAATGAAGGAACCAAGTTCCACGTCATTGTTGTGACGACAGCAAGAGGTCTGCTCTGTGCCTGGGAAGGGCAGGAGAGGTGAACGGGGGAGCTATTTGAATTGAGTCTTGAGGATGGAGTTGAATTAGCCTAGTGGACAGGTGGAGGAAGCTTGTCTGGAGCAGAGGGACCAGCAAAGGCAGGGGGTCAAGTGCATGATGGGGCATCAGGCTGGGGCATCAGGCTGGGGCAGGTGAGGATGGGACATTAGAGCCTTGGATGCCATGCTGAGGATTTTAGACTCTGCTCCTAGGGGATGCTGAGTCTCTGATGAATTTTGAGAGAAAAACCCTACTGGAGATAGATTTGCCTTTTAGAGCACGCTCCTGGAGACAGTTTGGGTCCCCTTTGGAGGGGAGTCAGGTGGGAGGCAGGGAGCCTGGTGGGAGGGGGCCAGGCTTTCCAGAGGTGGAGGAACTCAGTGGACGAGGGAGGAGGGAGGGCTTTGCCTTCACCGAGGGGGCAGTCTGAGGATATTGAGGAGGCTTGGTAACCAGGAGCTGCAGGCTTGAAGAGGTAGATTTTCCAAGAAGGAAGGAAGGTGAACCCGTTGGCTGCTGGAGCTGGGATTCTTGTATTATTATTCCTCCTTGCTGTTGTTTTCAAGAATTCAGTTTGGGTTTTATTATAAAATTGATTAAAAACACATTGTTGGAAATAAAGGAGGACAAAGAGCAGCTTTGAGAGCAAACTGCCTTGGCTCAGGCAGGAAGCAGGAAAGGATTTTGATGTGAAGCTGGGCCCAGCAGGGTCCTGGACCGCAGAAGGGACAGATTGGACCCAGAGCACAGTGGGAGGGACAGAGGTCCCGAGCCCGGGTGAGAAGGACAGGCATGCAGGGTAGGAAGGCAGTGAGCCCTGAACCCCTTGGTGGGCTCCCACTCTAGTGCTCTCTCAGCACCCCAGTCCAGGGAGTCTCCTCAGGGCAGGAGAGGGCAGGGCAGGGCAGGATGCTCAGTAGGAGGCCAGCTTTGCAGTCAGACACATGGCCTCCTTTCAGGGTCTGACGCATACAAGTGAGTTAACTGACTTTGAGTGGTTACTTACCCTGGAGCCTTCACCTTCCTCATCTGTGAAATGGGCATAGTCCCTTGTGGGGCTGTTGTGAAAACTATATGAGAAACAGTGTGCCCAGAGCATTTGAAACCCTCACTGATGACTCCACCATGGAAGTGTCCATCTTTGACCAGCTCTGCAAGGTGTAAACTTGCACCTCTGGCCATGCACCTTCCTGGGCCTCTTTCCCCAGCAATGGTCAGCCCTGGAGGGGGGGGTTCCCCATCTGCCCCTGTGACCATCCCTCCTACCTCCTTTCCCAGACCCCCCCTGTCTCCTGAAAGTGCCCTTTCCTGTGCCCCCCTCCTGGACCCCAGCTCTCCCATCCCTCTGAGAGCTCCAGATCCTCTGCCCACCTCCCACCTGCATCTTGTCTATCCTTTGCCCTCTGCAGGCCTTCCTGTGCCCTCCCTGCCTGAACCCACCCGAGGTCACTGGGCAGCCCCGCTCTCTGGCTCTCCCTCTGTTCGTCCCCCTGCCAGTTTGTGAACCTCCTTTCCCACTGCCCTGTGCAGTGGAAGACTCTGTAATATGCTGGTTTTCACCTCCACTGTTTTGGTTTCCTAGGGTTTCAGTAACAAATGACCACAAACTGGGTGGCCCAAAACCATAAAAATGTATTCTCTCACTGTTTAGAGACCAGATGTCTGAAATCCAGGTGTCACCAGGGCCATGCTCCCTCCAAGGCTCCAGGTGAGGATCCTTCAGTGCTCTTCCAGCTTCTGGTGGTTCCAGGAGGTCCTTGGCTTGTGACTGTGTCCCTCCGATCTTTGCATCTATGATCATATGCCTTCTCCTCTATGCATCTCTTATAAGGACAGTTGTCGTTGGAGTTGGGGCTTACCTAAATAATCCAAGATGACCTCATCTCCAGAATTTTCACTTACTTGTATCAAATATCCTTTTCCCAAATAAGGTCACATTCACAGGTTCTGGGGATGAGGAGGTGGACATACTTTCTGGAGAGCCACCATTCCACCCATCCTTAGCCTCTTCCAGGTCAGCCTCTGCCCACGCCCCATGTGGCTCACCTAGAGCACACCAACCCCTCACTCCATGTCCCAACCCCATGTCCCAGCCTCCCCTGCTTCAGCATTAGACGGGTCCTTCCTCCCTGCTCTTGGGGCCCCAACCACCTCACACCAGGGAGACCTGCTCCAACTTGTCACCTCTGGGACCTCATCCTCTTGCTCTGGCAGCCTGAGCCCTTTTCTAGAATTCCTTTCTCTGAAACCCCAGACCTTGGACAGTCTGACCCCTTTTACAACCCAGGGAGCTCTCCACTCACACCTTTCACTGACCTGCTGAGAGGCTGTCAGGCTGTGCAATTCCTGGAAGTTCTCTTTTTCAGAGCCCTTGGGAGGCCCTGGGGCCTCCACCTATCCAGCTTCACCCCTAGTGCTCCAGGGCTCCCAAGAATGGCACCAAGCTGTTTTGGGAAAGAGGCCCATCCACCCTTGGCCTAGGTCTCTGGAGATGGGTTGGTCCTCTCCCTGGCACTCAGACCTGCACAGAATGTGGTCCCCAGGACTAGCTGTGCACAGGAGAGGTGAGGCCACGGGCCTGGTGATCGCTGAAGCCCACTCCAGGTTTCTGAGGGCCTGGGGTCTGCGCGTGGCTGAAGGTGAAGGTTTCAGGAAAGAGGCCAGACCCTGTGACCAACACTGGTACTTTTGGGGGACAGAGTGTGGACACTGACTGTTAAGAATCAGGCTGTGACAACTTATTAGCTGAGTGATTGGTCAGGTAGCTCCTATGTGCCTCAGTTTCCTCATCTGCCAAGAGAAACAGCACTCTGCCTCCCAGGGGTGTGATCAGGCTTTAAGTGAAGAAATACATTGGGCAGCCCTGGGCCTCAGTGCCCAGCTGTGCTTGCCCCTACCGCCCCTGCCACCCTCACCCCTGCTGGTAGCCAGATCCTAGGGCTCGGTGATGGGGATGGTTAAATGTTTAACAAGCAGCCAGTGGCGGGCATGAGGTAGCCCTGAGTTAGCATTTTCTGATCTCCATGTATAATTAACCCCCCTACATCTAAGTTTAAGCTCCAGGCAGAGTTGGGAAAAGATGCTGGGGGCGGGGCACAGCATTGTAGAATGCTCCACCATAGGACATGATCAGCATGTGGAATCTCAAGGGCATAAATACTGGTCAAATGAGGGAACATAATTAGGAAGCCATGAGTTTTGAGTATTACCTTTGTTTTTACTATACTTTATTTAATTGTAAGCATTATAATTTAATTTTTAATAATGGCTGTGCCTCACAACTGACTCACAAACTGTGTAATTCTCACAAGCTGGGACACACTGGCTCCAGCCCCCCACTGCTGCCATGCACTCTTCCAGGAAATGTAGAGTTGCTCTGAAAACTGGGGTCTGGGGTCTGCCCACTTCCCCTTTGTCCCAGGGTGACTCTTAGGGAGCATGTTTAAGCAGGGGCTGTCTCTGGGGTTCCTGTATGTAGCCCATGTCCGTATCCTGCCAGCCATTTGGATTCCCTCAAGGTTGAAAGGCACAGGTTTTGGATTCAGGCACACTGGGTTCAAATTCTTGATCCATCCTTTAGTAGCTGTGTGACCATCAGCAGGTGATCTAAACCCAAAGAGCCCCATCTTCCTCATCTGTGAGATAGAGATAAGGATTTTATTAGAATTCTGATGTAACAGAGGTGGGTAGAGTGGAGTACACTTGACATATGGTAAACTCCTTAAAGTATACAAGTCCCGGCAGGTACATATTCATGACTCCGTCTCTACAAGTAAGATACCAAAGGTATTTGTTGACCCAAAGTCTCCTCGTGCCCCTTTGTGATCCTTCCCTCCCACCCCACCTCCTCTCCATCCCACCTCCTCCCCATCCCACATCCTCCCCACCCCACCTTCTCCCCACCCCATCACCAGCTACTAGCCTGCTTTCTGTCATTATGGATTGGTTTATGTTTCTAGAATTGTACATAAATTCAATCACGTATCTGGCTGCTGCTCTCACAGAGTTGTGTGTGGATTAACCCCACAGTCCCCAGTACAGAGGAAGCACCCCAAACCCAGAAGCTGCTGAGGCAGTCAGCTGAGGTCATGCTACACTGCAGTAATAAACAGCTCCAACACTTTACGTCTTACAACAAGGCTTGTGTCTTGCCCATGCTGCATGTGTCGTGGGTTGGCTGTAGCTCTGCACCAAGTCAGCTCCACACCCAGGATGAAGGAGCGGGCCCCCATCTGGGACACCACTGGTTCTCTGGGCAGAGATGAAAGCAGATATGGGAGCGCCATACCATGATTCCGGAAGTTTCTCCTTAGAGGTGGCGTACCTCACTTATGGTCAGGTCACTGACCAAAGCAAGCCTGATGGTAAAGTTGTGGGAGGTGACCTGTTCCTCCAGAGCAGAGAGAGGCAGTGGATCTTTTGATCAGTAATAATGTCTACCACCGATGCTTTCCCTATTATTACCATTGTTTCTGAAACAACCCTTTCTAAGAGATGGAGATTGTGCAAAGGCTCCACACACGTGGTCCAGCTTGACGTCCCAGGCACCATCACCCCATGCTGGACTCTCTTCTCCCCATGACAATATCCCCCTATTCACCAATGCCCAGTTCACTGTTTTAGAAATGTAGAGATTAGCTAAGTCCACCAGACCCCACATCTTGGTTATCCTTGGCCACAGCCCTCTCTGTACCCTCCTTCCCACTGAGCCCCAGAAACCTTCCTTCCACAGCCCCCACTGTCCTAATCATTCTCTGAGGACATGGTTTCCCTTTCCTTCCATGACCTGGCCTCTCACAGACTTTGCCCACTGCATCTCATCTCTCCTTGCTCGGTTCCCCAAACCTAACTTATTAATCTTGCTCCCCTTGGTCCCCTAATCTTGCTCTTCCCATGGCGCCTGGCAACACAGGGCCCCATCATCCACATGGCTGCCCAAAGCTCTGGTCATCACGTCCCTCCATGCCACATGACGAGCTGCAAGCCTTGTCAGCTCTAACCCCACTACATTCTGTGCATCCTCAGAGACCAACAAGTGACAAGGACAATGGTAATGACACTGACCTAACATTTATTCAGCTCATACCATGAGTCAGACACTATCCCAAGTGCTTCCCATGGATTCTTTTTTTTTCCTCTTAAATCCATGGTATTTTGTAATGAAGTTTAAGAATATGAAATCATGTGAAGAACTCAATGAAGAAACTTCACAAAGTGAACACACAAGCAAAATCAGCACCCAGATCAAGAAAGTGAACATGCCCAGCGCCCCAGGAGCCCTCCTCCTGCCCACTTCCGCCTTTAGCCTTCCAGGAGGACACCTGCTATCCCAGCTTCTACCACCATTCGTTCAAAGCGCCTGTGTTTGCAGGTGCAAAGAAATGAAATCAGTCTACATGGTTTTGTGCCTGGCTTTTTATGCCTGGTATTACGTTCACTAGATTTATCCATGATGTCATATGCAGGTGTAGCTGGCTTTTTCTCATTCTTGGGTACGTACTTATTCATTCATTCCATTTATATTTAAAAAGATTTTATTCGGGCAGCCCGGGTGGCTCAGCGGTTTAGTGCTGCCGTCAACCCAGGGCCTGATCCTGGAAACCCAGGATCAAGTCCCATGTCAGGCTCCCTGCACAGAGCCTGCTTCTTCCCCTGCCTGTGTCTCTGCCTCTGTGTGTGTGTGTGTGTGTGTGTGTGTGATGAATAAATAAAATCTTTTTAAAAATTAAAAAAAATATATTTTTATCATTTATTGGGGGGAGAGAGAGAGAGCACAAGCAGGGGGAGGGGCAAAGGGAGAGGGAGTAGCAGCAGGGAGCCCGACGTGGGGTTCTATCCCAGGACTCCGGGATCATGATGTGAGCCAAAGGCAGACTACTTAACTGATTGAGGCAGTCAGGAGACCCCATGCATTCCATTCAGATGGGCACTTGGTTGTTCCTCTTTCTTGGCAATTATACATAGGGATATCAACATTTTTGTCCACATCTATTGGTAGGACACATGCACTCATTTGGTACCACTGAGTCACATGATAAGCATATGTTAACTCCAGTGGATTCCACCAGACAGTTTCCCACCAGCTGTAAAGGAAAGTTCTGCATTAACTCTTGACCCACACAATAGCCCTTGGCATGCAATGTGGTGGACAGCTGTCTCTACGCTTGGCAAGCTCCCCACTGTGTGAGGCTGGGGCCAGCCTCCTCTACTTCTGCTGCCAGCCCCTGGGCCCTGGCTTCACCAATCAAAGGCACCTGCCTAGGAATCTGTGTCTTCAAGGATGGACAGCAGGGTCTGTGGCCCTGAAGTCCAGGGTTGGCAGTGTTGGTGACATGTTCCAGAGGATCTTTTTTTTCTCCCTTTGTGTCTGGGTCAGCTTGGTTTTGAGCTTTCCACCTTCCTCAGACTCAAAGAGTCTGTGAGAGCTTCACCATAGCACTTCAGGAAGCTTTTAGGTTGGTTCTATTGTTTGTAACCAAGAACCCCAACTGATTCAAGGGAGCTATTTTATTCCGATTTCAGAGGTGAAGAAACAGAAACACAGAGGATTAAGTATGTTGCTTAAGGTCACACAGCTGACTTGCTGGAGCCAGGACTCAGACCAAGTTTATACCCCATTTAGGGCTTTCTGTCTATATGATCAGTGTTTCTCATACACTATTCCTACAGCTTGAAGCAGGCAGCTAAATGACTCACGCAGGGTCACATAGAGAATCATGAAGTCAGATCCCATGACTCCCACCTCAGAGCTTCCTGGCCTGAAGCCTGGAGTGAGTGTGGAGCTTCAGTCCTTTGAGAGGGAAACAGGGACATGCATTCAAGCGTGGAATCATTGTTTATTTACTAACGGCTAATGGGGATCAGGCATTGTGCTGGGTACCAGCAAAACAGCAGCAGAAAATAGTGAAAAAAGCAGAGGAGACATTACATATGCTATCATGTCAGGTAACAAGTGCCACGAAGGACAAAGGGGGGTGATGGAGAGGGAGTGACTGGAAAAACAGGCAGGACAAGGAGGTCCTCTGAAGACAGTTGAGCAGAGACTCCCAAAGTAAGGAAGACCAGAAGACTGGCCATGGGGAGGCAAGGGGGAAGGCCCTGCAGTGGCAGTGAGCCCTGCATGTTCACGGAACCATGAAGGCCATTGTGGTTGGAGCAGGGAAATCAGATGGAGCAGCAGGAGAGGAGGACAGAGAGACAGGTAGGGGCCAGCTAGGCGGGCCTTGTGCTTCGTTCAGAGGCTAGTGGAAAGCCTTTGGAAGGTTTTAAACACTGCAGGGCAGTGTTGTGGTCTTCTGAATGCTTTAGAAGGTTCAGTCTGGCTGCTGGGTGATAAAACAAGCTATAAGGAGGCAAAGGAGGGGTAGAACAACAATTTAGGGGCTGTGATGGTGTCCAGGAAGGGATGAGGGCAGGGGGTGGGGCATGGAGGTAATCTGTGGGTTCTGGGACAGTCGGTTGGTTGTGAGACAGTATTTGTGAGTGGTGGGCAGTGGCTCCTGGGGAGGCGGCTTACCTTTGAGGGCTCTGAAGGGGTCAGAACATAGGGGTTTGGGCTACCTGAGCTTCATCTAGGCACAAGACTGGGGACTGTAGGCTCAGGACAAAGGTACCACTTCTGAGGACACATGGGAGCTAGAGGTCACTTGGAAGACCAGGGGAGCCCAGCCTGGCCTTGGATTCGTGGCCCTTCTAGGGCCACATGAGCCTAGAGCAGCTCAGCAGGGCTGGGTGGGAGCTGGGAATGAGGTGGCTAACCAGGAAGAATTATGACCCTGAGTGAGCACTGCAGCTCAGGTGGGGCTGACAGGGAGGGCCCCCTCTGGGTTCTCAAACTGAGCCAGGGGCAGCATGATGCCAGGTAGCACCACTGTAGCACTTGCCTGTTTGGCACAGACTTTGGACTCTGGGATTTCCTTCCAAAGCTGTAATGTCATCATGCACTTTAAACAGTTGATGGCTTGGTTGGCACTTACGAGGGCCCAGAAGGGCCTGGCTGCTCGAGAGAAGGCAGTTAGAGGCTAGGAAATTCAGGCAGGGAATTTCAGCAGAAAACACCCCCAAGTGCCAGCCCAGCTTCTGAGCGGGAGCCTCCTTCCCAGGGGATGGGTGCTGGGGAAGAAGGTATGCCCATACCTCCCAGCCACATAAAGGAATTTCCAGGAAAGCTGGCTAAACAGCTGGCACCTCAAAACAAAACAAAACAAAACAAAACAAAACAAAACAAACAAACAAAAAAAAACAACTTGCCTCACTTTCCCCAGCAAGAAAGAATTACTTCCCAGGCTGTATGTGTTGCCATCTTTGGGCAGCCAGAGTGAGATTCGTGTGGCCTGTGGCTAGCTGGGGGAGGCCAGGGGAGGAGACCAGGGCTGAGAACTAAGAAGCTGGAGGGAAGCACGCCCAGTCTGCCCAGGGCAAAAGCAGTGATCTCGACCATGGGATGTGCCCTGGGTTTGTGGCTGTCTCTTCACTGCCCGCTTCAATGCCTGCTTGTGAGGGTCCAGAGATAGGGTATGGGGAGGCTTCCTCCCACTGCATCGCCCCATGTTGGAGGAGGCACGCTGGCTCACCTAGCCACACAGGCAAACCCAGGGGCTTATCTTGGCTGCACCCACGGTGGTAAAGGAGTGGCTGCCTCCTGGGTTCTCTTCTATTGCCTCCAGAGAGACAAGGTCCTTCCTGGTGGCAGATCGACATGGACCACTGGTAACACCCCTACTCCCTGTCTCGTACTTCCACTCTGAGGAGTCACTGCCTGAGCCATGCTGGCGGGTAAATATTTTGAGGATCATCTCAATCTGGAGGACCAGTGGACTCCAGTCTTTGAGAATTTACCTGTTCTACCTTTATATCATTTTCAGCTGTGTCTTGATGTCAGGGGTTTGCAGAGGGCATTCATTTTCAGCAATGCAGAAGAAAACCTTCCACCTGCCCTCTTAAAGCCAGGGGCCAATTCTAGGAGGCAGGAGAGGGCATTCCTGTTCTCAAGAGCTTTTAGGAGGCCAGATGATGTCAGAGTTGAACAACAAAGTAAGATTTGCTCTAGCAAAGGCTCAGAGATCCCACTTCTCGTGGAAAGTGTGGAGTCCCTACAGAACTCCAACTCTCAGCCAGGCCTGCTTGTCCAGAGGCCCTCACCCCAGTCCTGGACAACCACAGACACCTTCCACTTCCCTGCTGCCTGGGAGGGGGTTCCAGACTGCGGCTCCCACACTTCAGGTCCTCATGATCAGAAGTTTGCTCTTCTGTCTTCAAACTCCTCATTGTAAGAAAAGCTTTGCTTTCCAGAGACTTCCCCACTTCCACTATGGCTTTACCCAGGGGTGGCCTGTGGATAGGAGCCTGGCCTCACTGCTGGGGCCCGGCCAGCAGCCTGCCCTCTGAGGCCCACCTCGGGTCCCCTCCCACCTTCCAAACCTCCTAGTTTACTGCATCTCCTGTCACTCTCTGCAAAATGCCCAGTGGTGACATCAGCCAGGCATTGGGGGCCCTCCGTGGTCTATAGCAGTTCTGTTAACCCTCACAACCCCTGGAGGCAGGGGTCCCTGGTTCCCGCTTTTTATGGCTGAGGATGCTGATCTTCTGCAGGCTGTGTATGTCCCAGAGCAAGGTTGTGGCCTACACAGACATGACCACCTTGCAGTTCAAATATGCCTTGTCACTTGGCTGGAGCCACCCTTCAACACCCTTCCTGAACTGTGTTGTCTCACATGTGGACAACTATGAGCCCAGAGACCATGTCCTCAGCCCCTTGGCCTCTTACTGAAGGCCTCTTGACTGGAGGTGCTGCACCGTCTCCTCTCCCTTCCCCTGCCCACAGGCCATGTCCACACTACTCACCCCTGTAGCTTCAACCGGTTTCCTCTCCTGCCTCCTCCCAGGCTCCCTGTTGGCTGGTGGATGTCTGCCCCAGCTACTCTCAGGCAACTCCAGTCTAACATGTTCACATCCAAAGTCTGGGTCTCTCTTCCTCCCAAACCACCTCCTCCCCTCTCAAGTAATACCCTCGCTGGTCTTCCAGTAACTCGGGTTCCTCGGTCATCAGCTTTGTCGCTTTCCTCCCCCTCAGCTTCCACAGGCCATCACCTGGTCCTTCCCTTCCTGCTGCTCCCAGCGCCATTGCCCTGGTTCTCCTTCCCGAAGGACTGAGCACAGGGCCCCAGAGAGCACAAGTTATACATTACGGTAAGATGGAATTGCAGTTTGCCTCGACTCTCACTCACCAGCTCCTGATGGAGCAGTATGCACCAGGCACTGTCCACACAGTACCAAACAAAGGATGAGCCTCCCTCATCGCCCCCAGGGGCATACATCCTATCTGGGGACAGATAGTAGCTACTGTCTGTAGCCCAAATATATATATTTCAGAGTGCCATGGAAAAAGAAAATGCAGGGCAAGGATAGGGATGCAGAAGTCAGGAAGCTACTTTATGTGGGGTGGTCTGAGAGGCCCCTCTTCTGTCCAGTGGCTGACATGCTATAACAGGCTGAGATCAATCACCAAAGTCAAAAGGAACTTAACTCTTTCAGAAAGAGAACACTCTCAAGTTTTGGTAATAAAAATCCAGGGACTTTATTTCTTAATCCTTTAAATTGGAAACCCGTGTTGCTACTAGAGGTAGGGGGCTCTGTGGTTTATGGGAACAGAGTGGGAATCTGGCTGAACAGCCTTCTGTTATCTTAAATTTTGAACTACATGAACAGATTTCCTTCTTAAAACATGATTCGCTCAAATAGGAAAGAATGTGCAGTCTTTTGGAAAAGATTAATCATTTCTATGGAACCATTTCCTTAAAGGGGGCCTGTCTGCGTATCTGCTGACAGCTCCCAGAACAGAGCAGATGGGAACCCTCTCGTGCTCCTCAGAGGGCAAAATCTCACACAGGGGGACAGCCATTTAGCAGCCTGTGAGCATGGGCCAGGTGGCACAAGGGCATGTGTGGGCACTAGAATAACCATGAGCACAGGGAGACAGGCACCCCTGGGAGGCAGGGCAGGTGTGGGAGGCTGAAACAAACACAGGGCTGTGACCAGGCCAAGAAGAAAAGTTAAGTAATTAGGTGCCTTGTACAGATGAATGTGTGTCCTTCAGATTTTTTTTTTTTTTTTTGTCCTTCAGATTTTGATGCTGAAGGAAGTCTAATCCCCAGTGTGATGATTCTGAGGGGGGGGGGGGGGAGGAGCTTTGGAGGTTGTTAGATTTGGATGAGGTCAGGGGGTGGAGCTCCCATGATGGGACTGGCATCCTTATAAGGGGATGAAGAACCCAGAGCTTTCTCTCTCTGCCACGTGAGGACACACCAAGAAGACGGCAGCCCATGAAACAGGAAGCAGGTTCTCACGAGACATCAGATCTGCTGGCATCTTGATCCTGATCAGACTGCAGACTGTGAGAAATGTTTGTTTAAACACCATCCAGTCCATGGTCTTTTTGTTATAGCAGCTTGAACAAAGTAGAGCATTGCCCAGAAAGGCATGATGGGGCTATTGGGGGTGGGAAATGGTTCTTGTCCTTTAAATATTCCATATAACATAGTCACCAACTCCAGTCACTACAAATTCAGACTGCTAGCCACTCAATGTGGGCACTCAGAGGTACTCAGCAGAGACAAGAGCAGGAAGCTGAACCTGTCATGTGCCAGGTACTCAGAAACTGCATAAAATTTTTTAATTAGGGGCAGTGAGCACTGAAAAACCAGTATTCTGTCCCATGTCAGGAGGCCCTCAGTGTAAACAGTCCAGGGACTCCAAAATTTAGGCCCAGCCTCTATTTTCATAATTGACATTTCTCAGCAGAATCTACATCCTTCTTCAAAAAAGGCATATAGGGATGCCTGGGTGGCTAAGTGGTTAAGCATTACACCCACTCAGGGCGTGATCCTGGGGCCCTGGGATCAAGTCCTGCATTGGGCTCCCTGCAGGGAGCCTGCTTCTCCCTTTACCTATGTCTCTGCCTCTCTCTGTGTGTCTCTCATGAATAAATAAAGAAAATCTTATTTTAAAAAAAGGCATACAATTTCCTCTTAATTTAAAAAAACAAAAAAAGAAAAGAGAAGTTTATGGCTTTGCTGGTAGCAGGCAAGAAAGCTGGCTGGATTTACAGGTAACCTCAAGTAGTTAATGAACAGTTACTGTGGCTTATCCAAAGGCACAGAGTTTTCCAAATAAAATGCTAGGATGAAGTTTTAGGCTACTTTTAGAGGCAGTCTGAGGAATGTCACTGGGATGCTCACTTGTTGGGAGTCTACGGGACCTGTCAGTGGTCAGTGGTTCGTGGGAGCAGAGCAGAAACCAATGGTTTCTGGCAGCTAAAAACATTTGAAGGTTGTCCATGGAAATCTAGTATATCCAGCTGTCCTGAAGTAGTACACGAAACCACAAAACTAAATCAACACAAGAAAAAGGTCTAGGTTCTAGTTTTGTGACTCTCAATCCAACACTGAACACTGTGGCTACTGTTCCCTCATTAGTTCCATGGAGCAAGTAAGGGGCCTCCAGCTGTTGCCCTCAAGGACGTTGTCATTGGTCCACTGAGCAAATCAGGCTTGGCTTCATCAGTGTTTATGAGAAGCTACTAATCTGTTTCCTTATCTGTAACAAAAAGGATAAAATTGAAGAAGCCATCACAAGTAGTAAAGGAAAATGGAATTTAGATTTAGGCAGAGTCTCGATTCTTAGTCCTATATAAGCAGGTTACTTGACCTGAGCCTTACTCTCTTCACCTCCAAAATGGAGACAATCCTGTCTGTTCTAAGGGCTATGGAAGGATCTTGCTCACAAGGCCGTACGGTAGGTGCAAAGTAAGTATCAGTCTTCTTCCTTCTTATTCCACATTCGGAAATGTGAGGGGAGGAGGGGGTATGAATGTGCTGAAATGTCTGCTAAAAAAAATTAAACCCTCCAAAAAAAAATGGTATCAGTGGGGACATCAGATAGAGTAACCTCCATCTCTGACAGAAGAGGGCCTAACTTCTGATCACCACACTCGTCTCCCAGGCTATCAGGGACAGTCTGAAGGAGTGAGGACAAGAGACTGCAGGGAGCAGTGGGCGCCAAGGACAGAAGCACTGTGGTCCCATGGGCGCCACCTCAGATGGGCTCTGCAGCAGCAGGAGACTCAGGTGGGCAGTCTGGGCCCTCTGTCAGCAGGCACAGGAAACCTCCAGACTGGGGGGCTTTGCCATGATGCAGTGAGCTCCCTAACATCCTGAGACCTGGCCCCCTGACGCAGCACAGGAAGAGGCACTACTCTAAAGTGCAGTTTTAGCTCTAAATTAACCACAGAAAGAAAGATTCTCAGCACACAGAAAAATTTACAAGTTTCCAAAGCCAGCTATGGGAGGCAGTCACCTGAGGGGAATGACGAGGGCCCATAAGCAGAGCTTAGGAAGGGACTCCTCCCAAGTTAGGGAGATGATGCTACACAGCCACCGGTCCTGGCCAGCATGCTTTCCGTGTCCCCAACCTCCCCAGTGCCAGTTCTAGAACAAGTGATCCCAGCTTAGGCTCTCATACTCCACAAACTGGTACAGATGGCAATGGCTTTCCTGTATGGAGAAAACTCATCATTTATAACACAGCAACTGACCCGTCTGCTCCTCGTGAGAAGAATGTATTTTAAACCTCGAAAGAGTCATAATTCTGAGATGTTCACATGTTGTCAGCTTTGCCTTCCACAGACACGGGGCCTCTCCCTGTGGATGAGGGACCCTGTGGCTGTGCTGAAGAAACAGCCGTGGGGAAGGGGGTGTTCTCCCTCCTGGCATGCGCCAGGTTCATGATCTGGAGTGTGTCCTGGGCAAACCGAGCTAGGGCAGTGGCAGTGAGGGAAACATTCTGTAGGTGGTGGTAACCAGAAAACTTGCCTATACGAAAGAACTCTGGGCATGACAACCCTAGTAGAGCCAGCAGGCAACTCCAGTTCTCATAAAACTCTGCCCTTATTTGCCACTCACCACGTACCCTCATATGAAGTGTCAGCCTTCTCCTAGCTATGGCACCCTGCCAGCAAGTGAATGCTATAGGACCCAAGAAGCCTCGCAGTGCTAAGGATGAAGACTCTAGTCAGGGAATGTCCTAGTGGTGGGTTCTAGGAAGCAGGTGGGTCCCAGTATAGTGCCCAGTCCCTGGAAGTGGCTACAGGCGTGAGGTAAAGGTACTGGCTCGGGCACACTGATCCCCACGGAGGAAGCCAGGGCCCCCTCCCACATCTGCAGCAGCCACATGTATCAGAGGCTGGCAAGGTGGCACATATGAGAGCCAGGTACATGCTAGCCCTGAACCCAGGACTCCCTCCCACCCCCAACTCCACGGCTGCAGGTGTCAGGGCCCAGGGCCTGACCCTTCTAAGGCTCAGAGTGGGCTCTGTGGCAGGACCAGCTTGACTTGCTTCAAGGACTGCAGTTCAGTAGCTGTGGACTCTCAGACAAACTGGGACAGGTTGGGGACTTTGATGTTCAGATCACCAATGTTGATGTTGCGAGGAATCTCTGGCAGATTGATGTTTTTCACAGCAGACACGGCCCGGGCAGGGGCTGCGGAAAGGCCACCCTGAGGAGAGACAGGAGGGGCGTGAGACATGCTCAGCATCATCTGCCTAATGCTTAGGAACACAAGTATGGAGACCTGGAACCGTCCACACTAAGTATACACAATGTGTGTTTTGATTTTTCCTCCTTATCCCTCAAAGATAGCCAACATAATGATCTTGAGGTTAGATGGGAGCTGTGGGGTAGGGACCTACACTCCGTGCTCTCAGAGGAGCTGTGGCTTATGCAGTGTGTAGCCCCAGCACCTAAGAGTCCCCTGCATGCTGCAGGCGCTTAATAAATGCTTGCTCCCATAAACCTGAGATGGTTTAACCAAATCATAGTATTGGGGCACTTTTCAGGCTCTGAAACAAAATGCTTTCTTGAAGAGACTCTCAGAGACAAGTGTCATCACAAGGAAATTCATTCATTCATTCATTCATTCATTCATTCATTCATTCATTCATTTCACAGGGAAATTCTTAAAAGTAAAAGGAAGTCAGCGCTTCGGGCAACTGCTTGCCAACTAACACAGTGAGATGGGAAAGAGCTGGCTTTGGAAATGTCATGTGGCGACAAGATGGGAGGAAGGATGTGGGTCTGATGTACCCACACCCATAGAAAGGCTGGTTAATAAACAGAGGAAGGTGTCCATGTTTGGCACGCCCCTCTGGCTCATCCATGGAGGGCAGAGAAGGGGAGGAACCAATAAGACTTTCAGAATCATTTCCTCCTTAGTGACTGCTTTTAGGAGACCAACTCCAGTTACACTCTCGCCCAGCACGTCTCCATTCTTCCGCTTTCCAAACCCCTTGCCTCTGACTCACTTACTATTCCTGGAAGCTTCCCAGCCTGTATCTCTAAAAAAACTGTCATGCCACTCTAGCTGTGGTCTGGAAAAGCTTCTTTAGCAGGGCTACCAGTCCTCACAGACAGAGGAATTCCTGGTTTTACAAGATCAAGTTCCATTACGAGGCAATGAAGCCTTTAAGACACTCAGCTCGTTAAAGAGGTAACTTCTTTTGCTCTCTCTGTCATGTATGAAGGTATATGCCTGTAGCCTCTACTCTCTGGTAAGGCTTATGGAGGTGACAGAGAGACTTCAGATGAGTAGGACAGAATTTATTGTGAGTTTTTTTTCTTTTAAGTAACCTCTATGCCCAACGTTGGGGTCCAAACTTAGAATCCCAAGATCAGCATGCTCCATCAACTGAGCCAGCCAGGCATCCCTACTGAGCACTATACAGTGTTATTTGCAAACACTCTACTGCCCGAGTATAAAGCTAACTGGAAATAAGGAAACTGGCAACTCTGAGGTCTCAAAGACACCACAAGAAATGGCCATGGGTAGATCAGACTGCCATAGCACTAGGAAACCATGCTGGGACCAGGAAAGGGCATTCTGGCTCCCTCCAGGGAATGTACAGCTTTGAAAGGAGGAATGACAAACCACAAATATGGGCCATAATCCCCATGTTGTTTGTCTTCCAGTGCCATCTGACTTTTCCGTTCATACTTTTAGCCGTAATTCTTACATGTTTAATTTTCACCACTGGCCTTCATATCAATTGGTTTTGATGGACCAAGGAAGAAAGAAGAGCATAAATATCCCTAAGGTTCCATAGCAACACAAGCCAACACACATATCCATTCCCCATTCTGCCTCAGTCTCTTCGAACTGGCTGGGGCAAAATCATAGCGATGCACTCACCTCGGATTTCTCCAGTCTGTTTTGAGCTTCAATCTGAGCCACAATTTCATTCATGTTGGTTTCCAATACCATCCCACCCATCACCACCTCCTGAAGGATGTAGTGCACCTAAAGGGGAAATAAAAATAAGAAGGGTTAGAGCACTCTGTGGTAGCTGGGGTGTGGCCCAAACAGAGACCTCACGGCTTTTCCTTCACCAGCCCAGCAGCTGGACCTGACACTAGCTCCTGATTCCCAACAGATATCTGAGCCCCTTGGTCACTGACCTCTCCAGTGAGAGCAGACAGATGCCCCGCACGTCTCAGCATTCTCTAACAACCTCTTCCATGAGCAGTGATAGCTCATTCTTACCGGCTGAACTGCCTGGCCACACTCAAGGCTGAGAGCACAGGCTCCAAAGTCAGACAGATCTTATTTAAATTTCAGCTCCGCTCTCTGTCTTGTTCTCAATCAATCTCTGAGTGATTTTGGGCAAATTACCCTTTCAGTTCTCCAATTTCCTTCCAAAATTGTGAGGACTGACTGCAATAACCTGTATCTAACACCTGGCCTGATGTCTGCCCCACAATGGATTCTTTTTTTTTTTTTTTTTTTTTTAAAGATTTTACTCATCCATTCATGAAAGACACACACACAGAGAGAGAGAGAGAGAGAGAGAGAGAGAGAGAGAGAGAGGCAGAGACACAGGCAGAGGGAGAAGCAGGCTCCACACAGGGGCCCAACATGGGACTTGATCCAGGTCTCCAGGATCATGCCCTGGGCCGAAGGCAGGCACCAAACTGCTGAGCCACCCGGGCTGCCCCCACAATGGGTTCTAAATGAGTCAGGATGGCTTTCATTACTAGTATCCCCATCATTGTCACCATTGATGCATCCCATCAGTCCAGCTGTGGCAGAACAAGCCCTGCCCAAGGGGTGTCTCCCCTTAGCCTTCCTAAGATAGACCCTACAGAGCCTGTGCTCTACCGGGGGCAAAACAGGCCACTCCTTTGTACTTGTCTTCATCCCTTCCTTAGAGCCTGGATAAGAAACCAGCCTCAGCATGAATACTTCTCTGGTCAGCA